>NC_132974.1:13115000-14520000 GCF_047496725.1 Anoplolepis gracilipes
TGTCTGACTCTTTCTAATGATTTCGTTATCTTTATCTTGTATATAAAAATTATACAATAATATTTATATATAGATATATATATATTATATATATATATATATATATATATATATATATATATATATATAAACATTTTGTGATAAATATTCAAAAGTCTAAGAATTGTCACTATCGATTTTTTTCCGCGCAATTGTGTCTAATTAAATTATATCATAAATACTTATTAAATTCGTAAAAAGCTTACCTCTTTACTGTTTATAAATGTTTGCAACTCCGACTGTGACATCGTTGTAGCACACTTTTTGCTCAAAGCTAGCTTAAGTATTTATACTCTGAAATAGAATTAATTATAATTATAATCAAGTAGGTGTTTGCAGCTTTGATATTTACAATTGGAAACTCAATTATTGGCACGTGCAAACAGAGAGTGAAAGTAATTATTGTATGCAATGTATTTTAATATATCGGTAGATTGTGTTTTAGGTAGATTATTGAATTCAATGGGAATTTTTGACGCCTATATTTTCTGAATTAAAACGCCGAGCTAGCTCATTATTTGACATCGATTTGTCGAATGTCAATTGAAAGCTTTATCAGGCTCAGCATTTTAAATTGAAATTTTCAGACTTAGTCTCTTAAATTGAAATTTTCTTGAAGTAAAGTTCACTCTTCAAATTAACAAAGGATAATATCCCGTGATTTCTCTGAAGCTCAATTTGAAGCAAGAGAGAGAGAAAGAGAGAGAGAGAGAGAGAGAGAGAGAGAGAGAGAGAGAGAGAGAGAGAGAGAAAGGGAGAAAGCTTTTCATTATTGACAGTCTCTCGAAAATAATTCGTATTACGAGATATTTTTAACGCACCAGCGGAATATATACCGTAAATTATTGCAATGAATATGTAATTAGGCCGCGATTCAAATTCACTGTGCATAAAAGGCATTATCGTGCAAGTACGATTTTCAGGATGCTCATGTCCGGAGAGTAGCAACGGGCGCTTCCGCTCGTATCGAACCATTATACAGATACGATTACGCGCAGGACAATCGGAAATAGCGACGCAATATTTGCTAACGCTATTAGGATTCTCCCGTCCATGATCGACAAGGCCGAAGGTGATGATGCGTCATCGGACTATGACAGGCATTCCTGAGGGAATGAGAAACTTGCTTTCTCTATATAAAGTAAACTATCAAAATTATCTCGCATTTTCCATTTTTAATGACTAAAGTCATTAGACAATCTGGAATCAATTTTTAAAGAAAAATTGAGAAAGGTCAGATTTTATTCCATTTTTCTCGCATTTAAATCAAAATTCTATTGATGTATTTATTAAAAATTTAGTTTTATCATTTACTTGACTTCTCTTGAAGTCGAAAAAAATTCGCAAAAATAAATCTTCTTTTTCTCAATCCCTTATTAAAAAATTATTAATGCTCCAAGTTTTCAAATATTGATTCAAAATTGGCAAAAAATGTTGTCATTAAAAATTGTCTTGCAGTTTTGAGACATTCTGTTTAAATGGTAAAGAAAATAGTTGCAACGTAACTTGAAAAAAAATCACAAAGATAATTTTTATATTACTATCATTTATGTTCACATGCACATCTAATTATCTAATTTACTGAATATAATAGATTCTATTATATAGATCACTAAATATCTGGTTATCTAATCTATTAATCATTAACCTTTGTTTCTGCGAGATAATAATTTTCCGCTCATATATCTTTGTTTATTCTATAAATAATTAAGGTGCAGATTTAAATTTCCTTCTGTCTACGTAATATTATATATACGATAACGAAATGACCGATTATATTTTCAATTGATAATATATTTTATTTTTTAAGCAAAATTCAACAATTAATTTTTTCGTAATATTTTTTTTTGTAGAGAAATAATTACGAAAAAACAGTCTTATTTATTTTTTCTTCTATATTAATCACGCAATTAATAACGAATTTAGTAAAATGTTAAGACTATCTGATAATATTTCCAAAATGTGATTAAGATATGATAAAGATGAAAATATTATTTTCTTTTATTTTGTAAATTAAATTTCAAAATGTGAATAAAGAACAGATACTCTATTAAAAAACTATGACGCAAAATAAAGGTAAAAATAAACCTTGGAAAATATAGTAAAAATTAAAATAAGTTTTTAAAAAAAATAAAAAACATTTTTGTGCAATAAATTTAAAATGCATATCATATTAATAAGCTATTATTCGCTTTTGGGCGCTGTATTAAATTTCAAAATATTAACCGAATATATCGATAAAAATATAATGACATATTGAAATATTGATCTAACCGCAAAACTAACCGCATCGTTGTATTATAATTACTCACCATTTTACATTTTCACATTGCATAGAGAATTTGAATTTATCGCTACAAATTGGATTCAAATTTTTACATTCGCCCCCCTTTTTCCCGCGCCACATCAATTTCTTTTAATATCGTTATCTTGTAGCCATAATTCTTCAGTAAATCATCTTTCACAAGTTTGCATGACCTTTATCTTAAACTTAACTTTCAAATACGCTTCTAAAGTTTGGAACAGTTACCGCAGTATATGCGATAATAAATACAATTCGATTTGCATAATCAGAGACGAAAACTTCTCGGGCAAAATTCAAGAGCACGAGTTTTCGCGAGATATTATTTAACGACAATAGATTGCAGAAAAGAAAATTCGTGAAATTGTTATGGATGAAAAAATTACAAGAAACGTCAGACGAAAAGTATCAAAAAATCGATTTGCACGAAATGCGTTTATGCGGAATACACTTACATCTTATGAAAAAAATATGTTAATACATTACACGTATACATTTCATTATTATTATTATTATTATTATTATTATTATTATATAATTTATATAACGTGCACAAGTGATATATCTCCGAAAATTGAAATGATATCGATGGAAATGTCAATAATTACATAAATAATAGCACTTGCTGTTTTAAGATCACGAACTTTTCAATTTCATTATATATTATTGTTATCAATTCTCAATCGAGTTAAACGTTGATTAATTGAGTCTCGAATGAATATGAATATCGATGTTGCAAGAAACACGTTTTATCGCTTCTAAAATTATAATTATTGCATTATTATTATAAATTGTCGAATTTGCATATGAAAGGCGACATTTAGCGATAGATGGATAAATGCTCGATTTCCGTAATAAATGCATTAAATTGTTTACAATGAAACAAAACCGCGAATCTCGAAATCACCGACAATTCATTTGAATGCCGATAAATGCGATACGCAAAATCCGAATGAAATATACATGCGAATTTATTTATATTAATAACAGATACGTTTAAGGTTAACGGCATAAAATCGCAAAATTGCTTCTAAATTGCGTGGGTTGTATGATTTGAAATTAACCTTGCGCTCTTTTAGAGACCAAAAAAAATGAAATTCAAAATGAATAAAAATGACGTATTGTTGACCAATATTCGCAGAATCTTTTAGAATATTGAGTCTTAAATAATTCCAGAATTTGAATTATAAATTTGTTACCTTGTTAGAAAATCACAATGATATTAATATCGATAATATATTTAATAATATTGTAGAAATATACGATACGGCTCAATGTATATGTATAATGAGAGAGAAAGAGAACGTACTTACGATTTTTATATTCAAATATGGCAAAGTGTGTGAATACCATAGACTTATGTAATATAAATAGACTGCGCACTCTATTGTTCCATCTTACTAATGTTGATTTCGAGTATCTCATCTTGGAAGAACGCAATTGACAAGCGTCTACTGTATTCAGTAATTCTTTTCGAGTAAGTCTATGGTAAATATTGGTGGGAAATTGATATAAAACACGTGCGATTGAAGGTGTTTATCTAACGTTTTCGAATGTTAATTTATGACCAATCAGAGCCATTCCTCTAAAGAATGAAATGCCTATGATTAGTTAATCTGTGTCAAACGTTATAGAATACATGCACGTGTAATGTCGTATCTACAATAAATATATAGTAAGCCTGAAAAAATTAACCAATTATATTTCATTATTTTTCTCGTATTCAATTGTGATTGGTCGATTTTTTTACGGCTCATCACACCTATCGCAGATTCGGTCTGATACGTGCGTCGTTGCGTAATACGCAGGCGCGGGAAAATATATTTAATACGTTTAATGTTTTGTACATACATACATACATTGTATCGCGTTGCGTTATATTTTCTTTTTCCCTCCCATATTAAACGCGCGATTGATCGCTTTCATATGCATCGCGTGATTATGCAAGTCCGTTTGTAC
Organism: Anoplolepis gracilipes; assembly: GCF_047496725.1. Lineage (NCBI taxonomy): Eukaryota > Metazoa > Arthropoda > Insecta > Hymenoptera > Formicidae > Anoplolepis > Anoplolepis gracilipes. Next base: position 13,119,301 of record NC_132974.1, read on the forward strand.
GGGCTTTTATCGTCGATCCCTTTCCCGCGCTCACTGTTTTCCTAACCTCCCGAGCTGTCTCTCTCGCTCTCGAGCTACTCTCGCATATGTCGTCTCGTCACGCGACGCTTCCCGGTGATCGCTGATTCTCTCGCTGACCAAGGCCGAGAAAAAGCCGAGAAAAATCTTCCCTCCTCGCCTGCGCCCTGCGCAGGACATCATATTCGTACGCTGTACCTGTCAATCGTATAACCTAACCTAACCTAACCTAATCATGCCAACATCATGTGACATACATTTCGGATAATTATTTCAATATTATTTTCTTTTCCAGCTCAGACAGGATAGAAGATAGATCCGATGAATCCGAAGATGAACATTCAACCGCCACAAGACGAAGATATGTTCAAGATACAGCCGGGCTAGTAGTGAGTTACCTGCTGCAGAATAATTTTATTCTCGATTGATTACGTTGTTTGGAAAATATTTCCCCCTTTTCCACTCTATTTTCTTTTGGAAAGCCAAATACAAATTTTTTATATTCATCTACTATCGCTCTTTATATATTTTTTTTTAATTTTTAATTGATTACCTCATTTAATTTTATTGATTACATATCATCTGCAATTTGCATCACGCGTAACTTTGTGCAATACTTTTTAGGGAAATGATATAAACTACATCGTTAAACAGGCCTCTGGGGTAACGCATAGTTCTGATCAAAAGAATTTGTCCATTACACCTGTGATACAAAGGAGAGCCCTCAGACCTGATGGTTTTAACTCACATGAAAAATGTATATTAAGAAATAGTCTTTTACCGAATAAACCAGATGTGATAGCGAATTATAATTCTAAAGTTTTTTGCGGTTTATTTTCTAAGGATGGAAAGTTTTTCGTCACTGCCACACAGGGTAAATTCATTATTTATATTTATCATGTGTTATTTCATGCGAGAAGTCTTATATGCATTATATATAAATAAACTTGTTGTAATTGTGCAATTCTATGACTTTGCGATAAATTGTCAATTGCCGATTCATGTTCAACGTGTGCAAATGTTTGTAGATAAACGGTTGCGTGTATATAGCACACCTAAAGATAGATTTAATGCGATTTTACCCAAGGAAATCCAGGGACGCGACGTGGGTTGGAGTATCCTAGACATAGCATTTTCTCCGGATGGTAAATACTTCGCATACTCGAGTTGGTCAGAAAGTTGTAAGTAATATCTTATGATTACACGATGTGCGTTTACAGCTCTTTTGCAATATGTAATTTTCTTATATATTTCTTGACAGTATATCAGTACCCTCTCGTTGGGCGTAGAAGTGTAGAAAGGCTACAATTAATACCGACAACTCGGCGATTCTGCGTGTTTTCGATAGCATTTTCAAACGATGGCAAAGAGATCATCAGTGGCGCCAATGATGAATACATTTATATATATGATCGCGAGAGTTCTCAGCAAGTTTTGCGGGTTTGTAAAAGCATTATCTAGAAAGAAGAAGATATTTTCATGATCCATTACCATTGGTTTTTTCATTGGATATAAATTTTTACAGTTTCATGGTCACGAAAAAGATGTAAATACTATAGCCTTTGCCGATGACTCTTCACATGTTTTCTACAGTGGCAGCGACGACGGATTGTGTAAGGTACAATCTCGAGCCAAGAATTTTTTTCTCTTTTTCCCTAATGATATAAGTCGAGTATTGTGAGAGAGTGCGTTAAATATTAAAATATTCGATGGAACTGGCATTTGTTAAGATAAGCAATTATCCAGAAAGGTCTCTTTATATTAATCTTTATCATGTCTCTCTATCGGTTTAGGTATGGGATAGGAGAACAATAAACCAAAGAAATCCCTGTGCAGTTGGAGTGTTGGCCGGTCATAGCAATGGAATCACGTATATCGATTCACGCGGCGACCAACGATATTTAATTTCCAATTCTAAAGACCAAAGCATTAAATTGTGGGACATACGCAATTACTCCAGTCGTAGAGCTGCGCTAGCTGCTAGACAGTTTGTCGATCATGAAAACTGGGACTACAGATGGCAGCGTATGCCTGACATGAGTAAATTTTCATTGAATTTTAATAAAAAAGAAAAAATTAGGATAGCCAATGTTTTTATTTTTGTTATATTTACATGTTTTATATTATATTTATTTTTATTATATTATATACACATACATACATGGTATTTTGCTATTTCAGTAAGAGAACCACAAATTTTAGAGGGTGACAGCAGTGTTATGACGTATTATGGCCATTCCATTCGTAAGACTCTGATACGTTGTCGTTTCTCGCCACGAATTACAACCGGCCAAAGATACATTTCTACAGGAGATTCGAGGGGTCGGCTCATCGGTAAGTTTTGATCCTTCTGATTTATTGTACGATGTTGCAAAATAATCGCACAAATGAGCGACCTAGTTTTACACACTCTCTTTTTTACTCAATTCCAGTATACGATCTTCTAACGGGGAGAATAGTGCTCAATATAAGAGGTCACAGAGGATGCGTCCGTGATGTTTGCTGGCATCCTGATAATCACCACATCTTTACCTCATCTGTGAGTAAAATCATTGCAAAAATATAGATTGAAAAAGAAGTCAAAATTGTCGCTAACGAGTTCTTCTCTAAGATATGTTAATAAAATTATCTGTTGAAATATGTTTGAAAACAAAGGCTTGAAATATATTTCTCGAAATGTATGCAATTCTTTGTTTAGAGAATAGTGGAAGATATTTTTGTGCAATATTATTCAAGAAAATTTCTCGCTGTCTTTTCGGACATGTATAAAACTTATACTTAAAATATATATATATATATTAAAAGATATTGCAATTTAATTCACTATATATATTTAATCACTTTAAATCACTATATATATATATATATATATATATATATATATATATATATATATAGTGATTTAAAGTGATTAAATATATATATATATATATATATATATAGTGATTTAAAGTGATTAAATATATATAGTGAATTAAATTGCAATATCTTTTAATCTATCATCCAAAATACAAACTATTGTTATGGTAATATAATTATACTATTTATAATATATTTTATGCTTATAGTGGGATGGTAAAGTAGCTAAATGGAGCTACAGAGATGATAGAAATATCAATATGGATAATCAAGAAGAGGAATTGATTATTCCTAATGCTCCACTATTACGGCGAAGTGAAAGAATAGCTGGACAAAGAAGAATAAATTCATAATGCAATTGATCAGTATTTATAAAATTTTCTTTGTTATATTTTCTCTTTTCTTTTCCGAAGCAAATTCAGTATTTGATTGGTTAAAAAAGAAAAAAAAACAAATTTGCTTCAAAAAGCGAGGGAAATAGAAAAAACGGCTATCGATAACAGGTTTCGCTGAAGTGCTACTTTGGACTTTCCTAGCATACAAGTATTCGATGTACAAGACTGAAAATACTTTTTATCATCCGTGCTTATGTATTTTGCGGGAAAATAATTGTCATAAACACTTCGCGTCACTGATACAGATTGAACGAGAACACTATTACTCAATCTGTTGTAATGGCACAAAAACAATTTAATCACATGCTATGCATATCTCTTCCTTTTTTCCTTTTTACATCGTTCACAAGTGTTTATACTATAAAAAAGCGATGTATTTTGATTAAATCCTCGTCGTTTTTATGAAATCTTTAATGACTTATTCCATTAAATGGCACTTTGATTGACAATATTACAATCGGTTCTTTTTCCTGGATTGTAATTTTACTCAGACTGTTTAGACATAGTATTCGAGCTATGAGCAAACTTGTCTCCAAAAATGTTTTCCTCTTTTCAAACATACCTCTATAACTTAAAAATTCGGATCGCTCCAACATTTGTTTTTAACTGTGTAAATTAGCTTATTGGAAATTATTTTATTATTGTCTCAGGCCCGATTGCATCAACATTATTTTGGGTTTAAGCGAGACTTAAATATATGTCTGTCTTTATTCATTTAGAAAGAAAGATAAAGATAGACACATGTTTAAGTCTCACTTAAATCCAAAATTATGTTGGTGCAATTAGGCCTCAGTGATTTAAAGATATTCGAGATTGACATATCTTCCTCTAGTAACGAAACGAGAAAGAATAAACACAAATGAGAGAAAATAAGAGAAAGAGCAAATTTTAACATCAAAATACTGATTAGAGTGTTGTTAATGTTGGTAAAATATATATCTAACAATAAATATTCAGATAAAAATTCAAGCTCATGCTCACAAAAGAATAAAAGAAGGAATGATTTTATCATTGCATTCTGTGTATAAAGATACTAGTATATTTGTTTGCAATTGTAATATCATGGCAAAAATACAATTTTGATGCTTTCAATATTAAATGCGACATTTTGCGCACAATAACTCTGACTTCGATTAAAATTAAATAATTTTACATTACTTTTGATGCAGAATGATGTGTATAATCAAGGTAGCCTCGTTTTGTATTGTGCAGTACTTATTCTAAGGCCCTAAAACGTGTACATATATATATATATATATATATATATATATATATATATATATATATATATATATATATATATATATATATATACATACATACATACACACAAGCAATTTCCTTATTATATAACAATTATTTTAAAATGTCAAACAAAATGTCGTATTAATTTATACGTTTATATTTGAAGTAAAAATTATCTCAGAGGAAATTACTATTTAATAATTTTAAACTAACTGAACGTATTAAAATTATTAAAATTTTTACATTTCTATGAGAAAAAAAATCGCTCATGTATGTATGTATGGTATTTTAAAAATTAATTTAGTAACTTTATAATTTAATTTAAGAAATTAAGGGACTATTGAGCGATCCGTAATTTCGAACTAATTTGTTAAGCTGTCATAATTAATAAATATTTACATTTTTATCTAAAAAAATGTAACATACTGTTGGTTTAATATAATACCGATTATTATATGGCTTGGCATTTTAATATTACTAAATTCTTTTTCAGAATTTTAAATATTTTTTTATTGCGTTTTAAAAAATTAACTTAAAAAAAACTTTCTTTAAGTTAATTCCTTTTAAAAGTCCTTAAAAAAATAATTTTATTATACATAATATATTACACTATATATTTTAAATTTATACTACAGTCGGACCTCTTATCCTATGACATTTTCGGTCCGGAATCTTCCCTTTAAACCTCTGATCCTACGACAAAAATTTGAGAGTGGGGGTATAATTCCTCTTTCGCGGTCGTAGCATGAGAGGATTTTATTGTCGTAGGATAAGAGGTCCGACTGTATATTGTATTATGTATATTTGAGACAATTTTGTTGACAGTATGATTGATAATATTATTCTATTGGACATTAATATATAACTTCATGCATGCAATTACATATTACATAATACAAATCCAACATGCATAAAAAAGATAAAAGCGCGTGCAACTCGTACACGCGCTTTTGTTTTTTTGCAAGATTAGAACATTATGCATACAATTACATAATACAAAATCCAACATGCATAAAAAAAAGACTAGAAGATTATAAGCGCGCGCACCATTTTGTTTGTATTGTGTGTATGTATGTATATATATATATATATATATATATATATATATATATATATATATATATATATAGTGCTTATTTAATACAAAACTTTATTTATTATAAAATAATAAAGTAATATGAATTATATAACATACCAATCTTTTATTTTTTTAATTCGAATTTCAAATTTATTTTATGTTTTCTTTAATTTAACCAATTAAGAATCCTAATAAAATTATAAATTAATATTACTATACTACAGAATAAACTACAGAAATTAAATGAATGTTATTATTAGAGATAAACTTTTGCAGAATTATAAAATAATTTATTATCATGTGCTATTTTATAAATATTTTATTACTTTAATTTATTTAAGCTAAGCTAATATATTAATATATTACAAATATTTTTCAGAATAATATATATAGATGTATATTCCTTATTTTAAAGAAATATTTAATTGTATGAAATAAGTCTTTTTAAAATGAAGATTTAATCAAGAATTGTATTGTTTTATGCGAAAACTGAGATATATATATATATATATTTATATATAAACAAAGTAATCGCAGGCTTACGGAGCAAACAATTTATTTAAAAATAATAATTGTTGTGAACTTGAAATAAATATTCCAGTACAAATAACTGGCAAAAAGAGAAAAAAATCAATTAAAAACTAAAATAAAAACCAGCAAACGTTTCAGTCCTATGACCGGACTCTCTTTAGTGTTAAATAAAAAAAAAAACGTTTAGTCTATCGCAATATACACGTGTCTAAAATGTAATTAAAACGGTAATCAGTCGACTCTGATTGGATTTCTTTACAGTTTACATGTTACTTATTACGGAGATCCGTGTGTGAAGGCCTTAATTATTATTACCTCCCAATTGTTGTGGAAAACATTGTGGGGACAACGATTTTGAAGATAGCTATCGGTGATTTCTCGCTTCTGCGTTTAAGGACAATTGTTTCTAACCGTCTCTTACTGATTACCCGTTTTAATTACATTTAAGGCATATGTATTATGCAATAGACTAGTTCTATTTTAACACGTAAAATAAAAATGATTACTTATATATTTGTGTAATATACTGAGGAAAAAGTTCTTTTAAATCAAGTAAATGTATTTTCTTGAAACCTTTGCTTTTGATGGAAGGAATTAATTATTTTATTTAAATAAAAGTATATAATTTTAAGTAAATTTGCATATTATATTGAGTATATTATTTTCTGTCTATATATTTTCTACGTTTAAATACCACTTTTATAAAATATATAATATCATTTATTAATTCAAGTACATTGTTTTTTTAAATTAAAAAATTAAATTTTTTTCTAATTAAAAAATGCATTTTAATAAATATTTTATAAAATTAAAATATAAAAATGATGTAATATATTTTATAATAAGTAAATGTACTTAGTTCAAGAAAAAAATAATTTTCTTATTTAATATTTACTGTTTTTAATATACTTACTCAAACAAATTGACGTTTTGCGTACAAGTAAATACGTCATTAGGACCCATCAAATAAATAGTTTTCTTGAATTAAGTAAAACGTTTTGGTTTTAAGATAGTTTTTCTGTCTTATTATTAATTTATATACTTATATAATAATAATAATAATAATGTATATATTTATACAATAATAATAATTTATTATCTAATTTTTCTCTTTATAAAAAATGGCATAAAGCCTTTTTCAAAAAAGAATCTTTGAACCATCAACGTGATCTTACGGAAGCCACATAAAACACACGATAATTGATTTAACTCGCGGAAAGACGAGAATTTGGAAGCCGCATAAATTCTGATGGCGATTGATCGATCGTGATGTAACTCGCGGACATTGTGTCGACGATTCCGATAATTTGGCGCGTGTAAAAGATTTTTCTTTACGAATACAATAAAATTATACACAATTTTTACCTAAACTCGAATAGATTAATACTCTAAAGAGTTTTAACGGATCCTGTACAAGATTTACTGAGATATATCACGCGAAGGAACATTATATTTATTTAAACGCACACATTTTGTTAGAACCTTGAGGAATATTTCTCTCTCTCAAACGTACTGAGAGATCTAATTATCCCGGGGAAAAAAACCACACACAGGCCACGTGTAATCGTCGTCGATGCGCGTTTCCTCCCACAGGTTTTTACATGAAAATCGTTTGAGAAAAACGTCGACATCTCGCAAAGACAAAGACGAACGGAGTCTTCGCCATTTCCAGATTTAGCTGCGCGCGAAATCGAGATTCATTGTCGGTAGATGAAGTACACACGCGACGATATATTTCCCGGATGGTCCTTGAGCGCAATATCGAGGGAGCCTTGAATAATATTCTTCTACAAGAACGAACGCGACTTATTCGGGTCTATGCGTACCATCGTGAAAAGAACCGATGACTATAAATGGAGCTACTTTAATTTCTAACGCGATAACATATATTTACGGTACTACAATTCTTTCTCATGTTTTTTTTTCTTGTGTTTTTAATCCATTAGAATTATGATGATGAGACGTAAGAATAAAGCGCTGTCTTGAGATGAAGGAGAATTGAGATAAAAAAGATCTACTCGCGCGAAGAAAAGAGACTCTATTGAAAATTGAAAGGATGAATGTGAATGTTATTTAATTTATCTTGAATTATTTAATTTTTTAATTAAATCTGCGACAAAACTTTAACAACTTTTGAAAGGACGAAATTGCGCGATATATATGTTATTTCGAATTTTCTATTATCTCGATGAACAAAATATGTATAAATAATGTAGAAAATAAATCTGTGATTTTAATAAAAATAATAAAAATAAGACTACAAGTATCAGTCACGTAAAGAGGATACTATATACGCAGTGTATCTATTGTACAAAGTATAAACGTGTATTTAAACCAGTGTGTAGAATCCTGCTAATCTGTCACTTTTTATATTAGATGAAAAAATGTCAAAAAAAAAAAAAAAAAAAAAACAAATCGGTCGGATCGCGCGTTGACAATGTCGATTAGATAAATGAGCTTCTCTTCTCTTTACCCGGGTGACTATCAGCGGCCTCCCGCCTCCCGGATCTACCTCCGAGAGATCGCTTCAAGGTAACGGGTGCATGCGGTGAAACGTAAATCCTCATCTCTCTCTCTTGTGTGTTTTTTTTTCCACGTGGTGGTCGTGGCTCGACGCGGTCGCGATTACGCGAACGTAAAGCGATGTAACGCGATAAAAGCCAGATAAAAGACACTCGCGAGTCTTCCCGATCGCGAGGCGAGACAGGTCGAGGAATTGTCAGTCGCGCGACGATCGTTAATCGCCGCGAACCGGGTGATAGACGGTCGATTAGAGGGACATCATCATCGGTCCGCGCGATCGGTACCCTCACATCCGCGAAGATACACCTGCAACACTCGATAGAAATCGCAAGTAAATCAGGCAGGTATGTGCACGCGATGGATAGATGATCGCTCTTTGTGAATCTTCCTCTCTCTCTTATGTTTATTATTTTTTCCGCAAATTGTCGCGTCGTGATCAAAACAAAGAAAAAAAAGGCAAATAGGAGTCCACGTGATTATACTTATCAATCCGTTTTGTCTTTTTTTTTCTTTTTTTTTTTTTTTTGCGTGAAAATTGATTATAGAAAATACACGTTCCATTATATCGCTCTTATGTCAAAACCGCGAATGTGCAATTTGTAGTCATGTGTTATTGCAATTTGGAAGTTTAATTTGCTCCGAAAAATCAGGTCCTTGTTTTATTTTTGTAATTTTTTTTTTGTATCAATACTTCAAATTTTCTATCGCTCTCTGATATAGAATCTTTGTTTAAAATTGAGTAAACAATTGAATTAGTGAAAATTCGGGAAATGTGCAAATTTCGTGACATGAGGATAACAATATTATTATTTTTGCACTATCCGTTTCCGAAATGGTTTTCGATTACGTCGATTATGGTATTATTAACTTTTTTCTTCGTTAAACTACGCTTGCGTTAATATAAAGAGAAACTGGATACTATAGAGTGAAATTGAAAACGCCAAAGAGTATTAAAGTAGCCGAGAATACAACATGCTGTTTACCATAGGAATAATTCATGGCGAAATAAATACAACTGTTAGCTTGTCGATGATATATAATTATGTTTAGTTAACATAAATCAGTTAATACAAATATAATTATTTAACGCATTATAATTATTCTATAAGCGATTTTCACAATAAATGACTAATGTGTATATGTCATTTTCCACGCTTCGACTGCTAATTTGAATCGCAACTCTGATTCACTGAATCGCAATCGATTTAGCATTAAAAAAATGTATTATCAATCCAGAGTGGATATTCATCAAGCTAAGAAGAAAGAGAAGAAACGAACATTTTCGTCGTTCAGACTGAAAATATGACGGACGTCGAATCGTGCAAGATCAAGTCGATTTCCAAGGGCATAGGGCGCAGGAACGTCGTTCCTATAATCCATGTTCGAGGAACGCATTACGAGATTGGCTTCGATATCGTAAGAATGAGATTTTTACATAGATCTTGTTTGATCTCTTCAAATTTTTATCGAGCTCGAATTTGTGTAAAACAATTGTCTGATTTCATCGTTTGTGTATATAATGATTATTTTATTTCACTTTTGAATATGCGATAATCATTCGTGTTTCTAATTTTAATGATTATCGCAAATGTCATTTGATGTAATGATTGTATTTTGATTTATTCCGATATTATACGCTATTATTGTCAAGATAATTGAGTCAGCTACTTTGTTTCAATGTATTTGTATCTTTCTAATTAAAAAAAAAAAGGGAAAAGTTTACAGATAATCTTTCTGCGACCGATTGATTATATTTATATCACTTTTTTACTCGTAAATAGCGTAAATGACACATATAAGTCCAATCAGAATAAATAAACTTCGACATATCACGCACGATTGAATAAAAAAGTGTGCATAAGATAATCGGAATCGGGGGCGGAACGAGCGCGGGGTGGGACGCAATAATGCGCGAGTGGAGAGAGAGAAAAAAAGGACGGTGTGACATTCACCCGGATTAAGTTCTCTGCATGCATTATTATACGCGACAGCCGACGTACATATATATATATATATATATATATATATGTATATCATGTTTGATTCTTTCGAGATCGAGGGAATTTATCGCAGCTATTGACCGACAGTTCGGCAATAAAACAAGGAAATTGAAATGAACAGAATCGATCTTCAGTAATAAAATTCTTCTATTTTAAATTATCGCCAGATAATGTTTCATTTCTTCTTCAATGTCAATTTTTAAGGAATTTTTATATAGGAAATTCCGTATGACATTTATTTATTTTTGAGAGAGATGCAAATATAAATTTATATATAAAAAGAGAATTAATCCTTAATTAACGGATATTTATTTTAATCTCTCTAGTTTAATCAAATTTTCTTGTGCGATGTGTCCCTTATTTTTCTGCATCAGGGACGCACTTTTGCCAAGATGATCCAAGATTTCGTGGATATTTATTCACCACTGAACGAAACTTATTTACCGCTGTATGTTACTAAGGAGGGCAAAAATGTTTACGAAGAAACCCTTAGCGCGGTAAAGAAACAGTTCCCGCAATACGTGAGGGAAATCGAGGGAACAGCGGACGGTGCAAATGTACCATTCTATAAGGTATGTCCCTTCCAAAATATATATAAATAAGAAAATTTATACATATAAATATATATAAATAAGAAAAGAGAGAAGTTATATATTTAATAATAAGAAGCCAAATTTTCATTTCGACAGAAAGAATTCGAATCTGACATTTATGAAGAGAAAAAGTATCATTATCCTTATTTACGCTAATTTTATAATTAAGGAATAATTAAAGATTGTAATATGATTTCAGATTTTACAAATTTATTCCTTTTGTTCATCTTAATTATTTCAAACTAAATTTAAAAATTGCGAGATTGTGTCCGAATAATAATAACTATTTAAATACTTTTACTTTTAAAATACAAAAAATTTTGTTATTTGTCTTTGACATACACAAAAGATCAGAAATTTAAACGAATGCGTTACATGATCATTACAGCTGTTTCTGATGCATCTGGATGACATTATTTCGAACGTCACACTTGGAACCCAGGAAAATTCACTTCCAGTCGGCTGTTCGACTATCATATGCAATCAATCAGGATCTGTAAGAGTGATAATAAATCAAAATAGATTAGTGTATCTTATCGGTATAGAATATAGACTCTCAAGGTGAGATACCTGGATCAAACGTGTGTTTTACAATGCTTACATATCAGTAACAACGATATATGACAGGAGATGTGATTGCGACTGATTCTCTTTACATCTTAAATAAAACGCACCGGTGCGAGAAAAATAAAAATGAAATCATGATATCGTTTGAAGATGAAAAAACAATCTTTATAATATAAGACATAATAATTTATGTTATTTACAGAATTAGTTATAATAATTAAAGCAAGAAAATATTTACTATTAATAAAGACATTAAAGAGCTAAACAGACACGCATAAATTAACATATGGAATGCGAATTTTTTATCATGTAAATATTTTTATTATGTACATATTTTATAGCACATTTTATATTTTAATTAAATAGAATATATGTTTACGCTGACCTTTTTAACTTGATAGACGAAAGCAATTTCTACTAAAATTCTCGCGTAATAGAACAACGCGCGCATCGATAAAATTGAAATATGATAATCAATAATTGAAAACCTTATTGTATCTGTGAAGAGAAAAACTCGCGATGGAAAAAAAACGTTTTAATTCTCGCAACTTTATCTGATAAAAATATATGTAAATATGAGTACAGCCGGATGAGTCTCGTCTTCTTTGCAAAACAATAATAATGATATCGGGACACATTATCAATTTCCTTTTCCATAATTCTCCTTCAGATGTCACAATTATTGTCTTGCATAATAAGATATGAAACGACAGACATTATTTTTTATGACCATAAAATGGTATTACTTTATAATAATAGTCGACAAAAGTCGCTAGTATATCTTTGCTTACTATATTATTATATTATATTATTTTTTATTTGATTCATATGCATAATATTACATATATATTATTATATCTTGTTACTTTTATATTATAGTATTAGAATGTGTACTACTATAATAATATAATAATATAATAATATAAAATCTGTTTACATATTATATTATAGTCTATAAAATATTATAGTAAATATAATGTAATATTATTATATATTATTTATTCTCGTTATTCGATTTTATTTTGTTCTCGTGACACGCGCGCTTAACGAAAAGCATAGGAGATTCTTGGTCACAACGAGGACGCCCTCAAGGAGACCTTGAACCACTGGTACCTGGTGAGCGCTCACGTGATAGAAGCCGGCTACCGGGAGGAGAAGTTCACGTCGTTGAGCTATGCTGGTTTCCTGCCGGGTTACACGATGGGTTACAACCATCACGGCCTCGTTTACAGCATCAATACGCTTAGTGCCGCTGTGCTGCGGTCTGGCAAGACTCGTGAGTTTCATCCCTTTGTGAAATTTTAATCTTCTTTTACAATTAAATATTAAAATGATTAAAATTCACACTTGAAAATATAACTTTAATATCGTTTACTTTCTTAGATTTCTTAGTTAGCCTCTTGATTTAATCGTGAATCATAGGAAAGATAACTTGGTTGAAGTAAAAAATTGATTCCCTATCGATCGAAGGAAAACTTCTGATATTTTTTGTTATATAATTTTTTTCTTCTAATATTTTGTATATATAATAAAAAACTAAAGTTTTTATATTTTTAATTTATCTTTTTTCAAAAATCAGTTTAATAAACTAATGATATTTTTACGTCAAGTATGACATGATTTGGATAAATTTCATTTAAATCGATATAACAATTTTTATTATACGTTTTAATCACAAAAAAACCCATTAATTCATTAAAATAACTTTCGAAAAAAATTTAATTAAAAATATAAAACAGCTTTACTTTTTTATTGTATTAAAATATATACATAATACTGACTAAAGTACATTTTTAAAAATTGCAAACTATATTTTTGTTATTTATAATAATTAAAAGTTACATTATTGTAATAGTTAATTGGAATGCGATCTACATTTAAAATACTGGTGCTTAGTCCACATTTATTATCTAAAAAATCAAAAGTAATGAAAAATTAACTTGCAATAATCAAAATATAAATATGTTAAATATCTAGAAAAAAATTTTTTTAAATTTAAAAAACCGTATTTTATGGAAAAAAAATTTTATTTGTTTTTTCTATTTACGTCTGCACTATCCTGTATTAAAAAATCGTACAATTTCGTTTTACACGCAGCACGATACTTTTTGACGCGGGCACTCCTGGGCGTGGAGAACTTTGTGCAGGCGCAGCAGACGCTGAGGAACGAGGGCTTCGGCGCAGCGGAGGGCTTCTCGGTGAACATGACATTCCTCGCGCAGGAGGGCGATCGGATGTTTCACAACGCCGAGGTGGGCCCGGCCGAGGCGGATGCCGCCAGGTCGCAGCTCAACATTCTGACTGTCAGCCCGGGCGAAAACACGTGGCATTGCAACAAGTATACGATTATGACCACATAATTATTGCATTATCGCGTGGATTATGCATATATTGTTTTTTATCATTTTTCTCGGTATCAGAGTTATCTTTCGCTTACATTATTGTCTCACGCAAAATGAGGCTAACCGCATGCAATATTATTACCAATTAGATCAGTCAATTTGACTAATGTTTAATTTGCATTTCTGATTAATTTTTTTTTTTTATTAGAGACAACACTTGGCTCGATCTTGAAAGTCTAACAATCTAATTTCGAAATATATCAAAGTAAAAAGATGATGATTACTCGCTGAATGGAAGTAACAATTATTATATTTAAAATCATAAACATAAATTATTATTGTACATTAAAAGTAAAATAATCACTAATACTGACAGTGGGATGAATCAATTATTTTACACATCTCATTTACAAATGAGACGTTTGCTCAATAGTCAAGAATGCTGAAATAATTAAATGATAAAACATACAGCTTTTCTCATGTATGTACGCCTTCGTATTTCATCATTAAGCAATTAAACAATGCATTTCTATTGTTTCAGGTATCTGCGTCTGAAGGTGACAGAGGTGGAAGGCATGATCATACAGAGCAGCATCAAGAGGATGAAGGCGATTTGCAAGCATCCGCCGGCCGAATGTCGCCAGGATGTGATCGATATACTCAGCGATCAGACAGACGATGAATTTAGAGTCTATCAGGAATTCAACAGAGATGATCGCATCAAGACGATCGCCACCGGTACGTTCTAAATCAGGAAGTTGAGCTTATCTAAAAAGAATCTCTTTCCTGCACCTTTCGATTAAAATTGGTGGTACGATTATATATAATCATTAGATTCCATATTTATTAAAAAAAAAAAATAGAAAGCATCATATATATGAGATAAACGCGCTGGAAAAAATTACGTCATAGTTATTTAGGATTTTCTTATCAACATTCGCTGATTAAAATTCAAGCACGATCCGCGTATCTCTCAGAATTCACGTTGCAAGATCATCTGAAAGACCTGAATACAAATGAGGAAATTCTGCGTCTTACGCATGTGAAATAATTACTATTACTATGGCTTCGTTAATTGTAGGTATCTTCGACTGCATCGAACGAACGTGGTCCATTTACACGGACAAACCGCAGTGCAACGAGCCGATACTGGTAATACCTATGCAGCTTCGAGACTCTGTGGCTTCGCGATACAATAATGTGAAGAAATAATTCCTCTCGCTTCTCATCTCGATCGAATTTCTCGCTTGAATCACAAAAATGTGTATTAAAGTATATACATTCGTATTCGTAAGCTGTAATAAAATTATATATTCTTGACTCGCGATTTATAATAATTACACATGGAAATTCATTCGTTCGTTATTATAGATCCTCCACACATACAACATACATATATATAGCGTTATTTCGTTTTAGATTCGAATAAAAAAAAAGATATGTAGAAACATATTTCTAATCTTTACGTAAATAAAATAAAAAGTAACACAATGTGTAATTCAATTGTGTAAAAAATATTAATGTATGCAGATCTTATTGAATAAATAAAATTTTATACACTATCAATCATCGCACTTCCGGTGCGTCTCAATATTTTTAATTGGAAAAGGAAATTGGCCGTAAATTTTATAAATAATCGTCATTGCGGCACATATTGGGCAAAGGGAATAAAAATATTCGTCGTGTACTATTTTGTAATCTCATCTTTAATTCCTTGATATTTTTTGTAATATGAGTACATTGTTGTGATGATTCTTCCGTTTTAGTAATTTCGGGAACTGTTTGCATCCGATCAATCGTATAATTGTAAAGTCTTCAACATAATCTACTAAATTCCAGTAAAAAAGCAATTTAAACTATTACAGAATCGTTTTCTTTTTTTTTTTTCATCTTTAAACAAGATTGGCGTGAAAAACGCCGTAATATGAGTAACAGTCATAGCGCTTTACCCAATAGCTAAAAAACCATAAGCAACCACCAGTCTAGCGTTGCTTTCCTAATTAAATAAATGTACAAAACATATAGTCCCTTTGCACTTTTACATGCAGATGTATTCTGCATATTATTTTTGTTTCTTTCGTTATATAATTACATTTTATTATCCTTGTTCGTATTTATAGTTGTCTTCCACGGATCATTGCGCAAAATAAAATTTATAATAAACCGATGTTGTAATTGTATACAGCAGCTCCAGCGATTTATTAATCGAATTACAATATTTAAATAGGTATTTAAATATGGTGCGCGCGGATTTGAGGTTACAATTTGTCAAGGTACGCGTTCAAGTCTGGGAGACCTTCCTTCAATCCCTTTCTCTTACGTGTATCCTGCAAAAAGCACAATTTCCATTGTCAATATCTCAATATAATTATAATTGCAATGATTTATATTTGTATTTGTCGATGATCTGATTATTTATTTATTGTTAAATGAATGTACGTTTCCCTATTCAGGCTAACCAGGACTTGTACTGGAAAGCCGAAACTAAAAAACGCTTTCTCTTCCACGAGATTAAAAATGGCAGTGGCAGCGCATGATCACCGCCATCAGTTATGCACGTGGTGAAACACGGGAGAAATGTATACGACGTGAAATGTACTTACTTGCACAACTTGGTATGGTCGAGAAGTGGCTTCCATTGGATCACCCGGCAGGATCTGCCAGTGATCGAACACGCACTGTGGGAATGCCTGACCACCAGTGTTGGAGCGTAGATCCGCGGTGAAGCCAAAGGATTCGTTTACAGGAAGATAAGCTTTAACTACGAACATGGGAGTACCCGCCACCTGTTGTTCCTCGAACACGTGACCTCTTCTACGATTCAGTACACCGTAGATACCACCGACTGCTACTTCCGGACACTATTAAAAAATAATTTGAGATTTAATTGTCTCTTGATAAATTTTCTTACACTTTGATTTGTATAAAATTGATAATGTGCATCATTATCGAAATGATATAATTTACCTGAATTTCACATAAGTAAACGGGTTCCATAATTCGGGGTGAGGCAGTGAGAAGACAGGCATAAAGGCAACGTCTTGTAGTAGGGATAATTTGACCACCACCTCTGTGGATCGCGTCAGCGTGTAACGTCACATCGTGAATGTTAAAACGTACCCCTCTTAAATTCTCTTCCGAAAGAACGCCCTATAATAATATAGAAATAAGTTATAATATTGAACGTTATTCATCACGCGTGCATTACATCCGAAACGAAAAATCCTTCGATAGATCTTTACCTCTTTCGTAGCCCATTGGAATCCAGCTACTACCGAGTCCTTAATTTCATTGAGATACTGTACACCTTTGGTGCAATCGACCAATATATTGGGTCCGCTGCCATCAGGTCCGAAGCACCAGATTTTCCTAGCTTCGGTTACATCATAATCATATTTCTCATTCAAATAACGAGCGCGCACTTTGAAGTCGTCCCGCGGGTTAACATCACCCTGCAAAATATCGAAAGATAAAATTTAGTTTGGGTTTCCTTTTTCTAAGAAAGAAAACTATGTTCACACATTCTCAATCTATCTATTTTCTCAATATCTTTTTCATTCGGTTTTCATATTTCACTTGACTTTATCAGAAATGCTACGTTAATAAAATTCCTAAAAAGAGAAAAAGATGTGAAACTTACGCTGTCAATATCTTCAGCGAGACCGTCCGGCATCGGACAAGCCATCATGAACAATCGATTGTGTTTGTTTGGAGATTTCGAAAGACACATTTGATTTGACTGTTCAGAGATCGTTTCTCTATACGATACGACGGGATCGGATTTCTTAATCGGAATACACGCGTGATCTTCCTCAAGATCTTTCAGACAAATTTCGAGATGCAACTCTCCGGCACCGGCGATGATATGTTCGCCAGATTCCTCGATGATGCACTGCACCATAGGATCGGACTTGGCCAAACGCTTGAGACCTGTAATTTGACATGAGAAATTAAATCATACATTTTCGCAAATAAAAAATATTTCAAAATAAATAAATATTTAACGATATTTTCAATATCGTATCAGATGGAAAAATTCAAATCATGGTCCTTCATAACCCAATGCTCTTGTTAGTCTCATCATGTGAATAAATAGTAGAAGTATAACTTTTAACAAAATATTATAAGATGTTACTAATAATTAAATGTTTATTGATGTTTAAATTGTAAAATTATATAAAAAGCTTACCTTCCACCAATTTTGGCAAATCAGCAGGATTTTTCGGTTCTACTGCGACACGTACGACGGGCGATACCGAGAATTTCATAACTTTCATATTGTGTGCATCCTTAAATGTCGTGATAGTACCAGTCTTGACCAAGAACTGATCAACACCAACAAGACCGCAAATATTACCTACATTATCAAAATAAATTATTAGTCGAGTAATAAAAAAATATAATAAAAAATTCTATTTTTATTTAGTAGAATCAGCTGGCCGTTCTATTTATCGATCATAAGATATCAGAACAGGTCTGTCGAACAATCATCATGTAAATTTTGTATAAAAATAATAAAATGATATTAGAATCAGATATCTTGACTTGATCACTAACCAGAAGGCACATCTTCAATAGCTTCGACATAACGACCCATCATTAGAATGGTACGTTGAATAGCTTTCTCGTATAGATCTTCCTTCTTGCCCGGTTGGAAGTTGGGTCCCATGATACGAGCCTTCATGCCCGTGCACACCTTGCCCGAAAATACTCGGCCAAAAGCGTAGAAACGTCCTTTATCTGATGTCGGTACCATTTTCGAGACGTACATCATCAAAGGTCCGTTCGGATCGCAATTCTAAACAAGAAACGATTTTATTAATAAAATCACAAACTCATCGGCGATTTGATTATTACTTTATATATAATTTTTTTTAAATCAGCATTTCAATTTTCCTTCATTAATTTCAGAACAGGTCTGTGAAATAAATTCATCATATATATGTTTATTTGAAATAAGTTCAGAAAGAATCTAATATATATTACAAACCTTGATACCGATGGCAGCTTCGTCATCAAGTGGTCCTTCGTACAGCATCTCCATACGGTATTTTTGAGCAGTTACAGGAGATGGTAGGTGAATGGCAATCATCTGAAGTAGAGCCTCTCCAGCAGGCAACCACGTTCTCATAACAACCTGAAAATATTATACAACACAATAGTAAAAACATTCCAAACTAAAAAAGAAGATAATACTACAATTATCGAGTATTTTTCAGATGCTATTATCGTCTCATTATAAATCGGAAGAGGTGTCAGAAAGCAATAAAATTATCATCATATTGACATGTATATATGTAATAAGTATATATCCTAAAATATACAAAATTTATTTTCCAAATAAAATTTACCTTTAAAAGAGCTTTTCCATCCTTGTCCTTATCTTCGGGTTTCAGTACAATTCCCAGTTTTTGCAAAAGAGTGTCCGCTTCCTCCTTCTTATAATTCATGATACTATCGAAAACCTACAAATGAATTTAATTTTTGTAACTTTTGTGATATTAAATCATCATAATTGATTTTCGATAACATTGAAGACTAAGATAGTGCTCACCTTATAAATCGGATCTAAAACATACATGCAGAAGGATCGTTTGTTATCGGTCTCTTTCTGTTTGCTCCATTTCTTGGTCTTGGGATTGAAGAAAGACTCGCCCCACAATCTGTTCATAAGTTTCACTACGTCAATCTTGAACTTTTCAGCGTACATCTCAGAGAATTGTTTTAAAGTAAATGCCCAACCGTGGAGACCGGAACCGAAACCTACAGAGCCCTTGCTGGGATCTACCTGTTTTACAAATATATTATATTTAAAGAGGCATTTTGTGTATAATGATAGTTTTCATCCAAAAATGAAAATAAATATATTCCACTTACTCTAACTTCACCCATGGGACCATCATCATCAGAGTACGTCGCAATAATAACGTTAACATTTTCAACAATACGTTGGAAAGTTTGATAGAGATCTTCGCTATCCAGTTGGAGCTCTAACAATGCGCGATCCATTTTGTTCATAAATAAAACAGGCTTGATACGCTCCGCGATCGCTTGGCGTAGTACAGTTTCAGTTTGTACGCAAACACCTAGAAAAAAAACAAATGAATAATTATAATTGCTTTTCTCTCATTTCAGAAGAGAAATTATCATGTTAAAATCTTTATAAAAAAAATGTATTTTTTATGAATGTTCGAAATAATGTTATTATGAGAGTTTAAAGGATTTGTAGCACTTGTGACGTAGCATATTAGTAATGAACATAAAGATAGAGGTTCACTAACAGCGTTTAGACACATTTGCTCTTTACTCTTCTTCCATTGCACTGTCAACACTGTCAATGTATATCGATCAGTTGCAGATGCAAACCAAACGACATACTGTAGAGTAACCCTTGTGTGCTGGAAGACCAATCTGATCGATTGTATCAAAGGAACTTATTTATAGTAGATGAAAAAAGTGAAAAACATACCTGATACACAATCAACGACAACAAGAGCTCCATCAGTGACACGAAGGGCGGCTGTAACCTCGCTTGAAAAATCTACGTGTCCAGGTGAATCAATCAGATTAATTAAAAAGCCCTTCTCATCTTTGTCACGTTGATCGGGATTTGTAATAAAGACTAAATCTTTTTCTTCAAGTTCAAAGAACATGGAAATAGCACTAGAGGGAAAGCAGCGAGTGATAATAATGAACAATATAAGAGCCAGAGATCAATTGACATTATAATAGTACAGAGAAATGCAACTTACGTAGATTTAATAGTGATACAACGCTCTTGTTCATCCTTGCGTGTATCAGTAAACCGGGTTTCACCGGCTTTAGCGCCGGCGATAATGCCGGCCTTAGATACAAGGGAGTCGGTCAGAGTTGACTTTCCATGATCGACATGTGCAATGACAGACATATTTCTGATGTTCTTTTTTTTGTCCATCATGGTACGGATCTCGTCTACTGTAAAGTTCACCTGCAACAATGTATTTTCACAATTAAAGCATATTTTACTTTTATGCAAATACAAGTTACAGATTAATGTAAACTAAAATTTATTCAAATTTATCTCAATATAATGCATATATATATATATATATATATATTGTTATATATATATATATATATATATATATATATATATATCTTCATGCAACTTTATTGCAACATGTTACGACATTTGAAAAATATAGATTATTCCCAAATTATACAAAAAATATTCTTTTTATTGAATATTAAATCATTTAGTTTAATTCTCATATAATATCAAAGTTAAATACTTTTGTAAAACAATTTAATAATTATATATCTAGCAAAATATTTAAGATCCATAATCACTTTTGTATTAATTAAATTTTAAAAAATAATAATAGTAACTTTATAATGTGTATGAATGCAACGGAATGTATATATAATAATATGAGGCTAATAATAAAGTGAAAAAAAAAATATATTTTTAGAAACAAAGTGATAGCATACATTACTTTAAGTCTAACCTAAAAAAAAGAATTCACAAAAACAGAGATAAAGAGATATATTTATGTATAATCACTATATTTTAAATGGTATTGATAAAAATTATTGGCACACTTCAAAAGTAAAAATAAAAATAAAATAATTATACAATTAAACATTTTGATAAAAATACAGCAACAGTTTGGAAAGAGAAAGAATAGATATTAAAAGCAAATTTAAATTAACATTTCATAACAACAATAAATTAAAACATTTCATTGTAAAATAGGAAAAGGCAGTAAAGAATTTCAATTGATATATTTAGATGGAAAAGAAAAATGCTGTTGAAAGAGAAAGAGAGACATGTATAATCAGAATTGAAATAAAGATAAATCGAAATATCAGAACGTGATACCAGAGACAATACATATAAAGAATAGTTTGAGTTAATGAATAGTATTGTATTCCTAGCCTTGATTGACGCACATTATTCCGTGCGTAGATTCGCGATCAGCGTCATCGCCTCAAAGATTTCGAGAGAGAAAGAAAAATTCAAGCACATTGCCACGCGTGTCGACACGAGGCTGCATTGTGACACGTCGACGAGAGAGAGATAAAACATTTCCGCTCGGAACACATCGCGAAGATGGAATTTCGCGGCCGCGTGTCTCCCGTGACATTTCGCTCAGGTATCGTGCGATCCAGGAGTCGGATCCAGGACAGATGTCTCCGAATACGTATAGCGTCCCCGTCTATTTCGCTATCCCGATGGGCGGGAATTTTTTCTCTCACGACGCTCGACACATTTTCCTACGGGCGGACAGAGCCTCGATGAACATCAGGCGAGTACCGCGTGGTCGAGAACTCGAGGGAAGCGTATCACGCTGGCCCGAGCACGTTGCTCGACAGGCACCATGACACGTTGCGGGCGAAACATATTTCCGCTCGGAACACGTCGCGGACGTGATGCCGCTGACGGTGGAAATTTTCCCCCAACTCGAGGATGTTCCCCGCGACGTTTGCCACCCGCGTGGCGCGGCTCGGCGTGTCCGAAAACCCGAGATCTTGAGCGAGATTCGACGCGTGACAAAATTGCGCAATCCTGAGTAATCGTTCACTCTCCGTTCACGCGAGGGAGACGGTAAGATAGACGGACTCTCTTGCGGTTCTCGGCTCTTTTGCGCGAACGAGCTCGAGGTGTGCGAGCAAGGACGGCGAGGGAGACCGCGAACCTGGGGAAAAAAATATTCGCGGTCGCGCGTCTCCGAAGGTCGTGCGATCGCGATCGCGGCAGCGGCATCGCAACGCGGTTACGTACCATCTTGGATGTTGTCCGATTGTCGACGGCCTGGTTCGAAATATACGTGCACCAACAATGGCGAACTCCCTCGGAAAGAACTGGCTATCCGCCGTGCACCCCAACGCCGCCTCTTATGAGTGGCGAAAGCGCCGCGGTGCGGCGGCGTGCGGCTCCTCGTCGCGTCGACCAATCGGGTCGTAGCGCGACTTGCGCAGGCGCGCTCCCCCCACGCGACATTTTAAATTCGCCCAAGTTCCAGTGCGCGCGTGGATGTTCGTTCCTTCATGCGCTCGTCTAATTTATTGTAACCTACAATTTTTTTTAATTTATAAAATACGAGAAAATGCGAATTTGATGTAGCGCTCTCTTTATACAGGACGCAATGCACATCAGATAGTAAGAAATAGTTGGTAATATTTAATCAATCTTCTGTTTTTTTCCTTTTTGTCTAGAACACTTATCATATGATGTAGCAGTTATGATAAAAGATTAAGTTTGTTGTTTATTTCAAGACGAGAACATAGTCTTAAGATAAGCGAATCGATCAATAAGAGTCGAAAATTTTCATCAATCTAATCTCAAGATTATTCGACTTATTATTTGTAGCTTTATCTCCAGCCTAACGTGTCTGATGTTTGACATATAACAGTTTATATATAAAAATGTAGATTCTAATACAACACATTTTCGTTTTTGGAAAAAAAATACTTTTATGTCAACCATCAGACGCAATGCGAATTTTCTATATCTCCTATCGTCTTGCACCGGGTGCAATTTAGTACAACACGACTCAATATTTCTTCGTGATTTGTGTATACTTGTACATCTATCCAAAATCTAAAAGTTAACACCAATCATGAATAGCCACTCACTGAACGTCCAATGATCGATGTTATACTAAATGCACCCATTGCAGTGCATTCCACAGGATTAACTGAGTAGAGTTTTCGAACGCAGTTTAAAAAGCAATCTTGCACTTACTGCCATCTATGGATAGTAAAAATGTGTTTTGAAAAATGTCACGTCGATTGTATAATATATAATTGATGTTTAGATTAAGAAAATAATTAAAAAAAAAAAAAAAAATAAATATATAAAGTTTACATTTCTACGATAAAAAAATATCTTTTTACACAAGTGATTGCAAGTATTTTTTTTGCGATCTGAAATATGATTCCTGCTAAGAAGATTATCATTTCGCAATGTGTTCTTTTTCGAATAAATTTTATTTTATAAAATTTTATTTGAATCAATTACAAAGCCACTCTGTGTTATGTAAATTAATCGCACGATCAAATATATTTTCTAAGATAATATGGATTAACAAAAAAATCCGCGAACTGGAATAATGATATTTCTGAGACATCTCGTATATACATTATGTATTTTATAGATAATTAATTTTTGTTTCTAAGAAATATAACGTGCATTACATGCGCAATTCCAACAATTGAGACAGTCTAATAAATTCGTGTTCACGCAAAGTGCACGTCAATTGTTGCATATAAATTTAAGTCTCTTAGACAGAGACTATAATTATTACTCACTTTTAAACAAGAAGAATCATTATAACTCGAATCACGTAATACAAACCTAAATAAAAATGAAATAAAACTGTAAATATCCGTACGGACACACTCTAATATTACAAAAATTGCGAGCTAGCATTGTAATATTTAGTCCTCATATAAAAACACAGATGAGAATCACTTCTAAAAAAAAAGATATAGCGATTTGTTATATATTTGTTATATATTCTACCGCTTGCTCATAGTTAGATGATCCATGTCCACCCGAATTTCTAAGATTAAACAAAGAGCAAATTGCAGTATAATAGTCTCTCAACGATTTCCTTTGCAGCTATTCTCGTGAATGTTCACGCGATCCGGATTAAAGGTTCTTCCACAACGTTTACACGGCACCAGCTGACTCAGATGCGTCATCCAATTAGCCTCCGCCGTCGCCGCCTGATCAACCACCATATTTCCCGAACGGGTATCTTCTGCGAACAGTGAAGTCGTCATTGCCGATTGTATCGAACCTTGAAAAGTGCAGGAAAAATCTTAAAAAGGTACTCGAACAATTATATCATCGGAGATAAGTTGGTAAACAATGGTAACTAATCTGTTTGATTATCAACAAATCGAATCGCCTCAATTTCGCGACAAATTAATGTTGAAACAAATTTTTTAGAAAATTTAAACTTTTAAAAGTCGCCGTGATAATCCTATATTTGCATCACGATTCTCGGATTTTAAAATTCTTATCTCGAAATTACATTTTTATATACTTGTTTAAGGTAAACGAAATTTTTTTTTTTTTTGTCACGTTTTTCTGCTACGAATTATTGATTCAAAGCAACAGCATTTTTAACTAAGAATAATCTGCGATTCGTGTATAATAAATTAGATCTGCCACCCACTTTCATTCTACGATGGTGCATAAACCAACATTACGGATTCATATATCATATATGCACGTGTAATTGCTTCGGTGAGCGATTGACTCACTATAGGTACTTGAGTCTTACGTATTATTCTTGACCCTGACAGAATGAATCTCAAGGTAAGAGACAGAAATGTGTACGAAAGGGCAAATGTGTATTACGTATCGAATAAATACTTATAAACTTCGAAAAAAAAATCAATTTTAAGTTATTTATTATTTTTTGATAATAAATGACAGTTAAAATTAATTTGTTTTCGAAATTTATTTATTCCTTTTAATTATACAGAAAAAGAATAAAATTTATTTAATATGTATCTTTAAAAAACATATATGTCCTTCTACTTTACACACGTTAAAACATTTAATTGTAATTTTTACCAAGCAATCAATAATATACTTTTTCTCGCTGTTCTCTGAAAGTTTAATTTTTAATGTTTAAATAGAAAGTGCTGCGAATGTACTTCCTCCACTGATGTACGATAATACTATATAGTACGATATACAAAATTTTTTTAAATTTTATTTTTATTATTATATTTATTTATTTTACTTTTATTTAATTTTTTTTTAATTTTTATTAAATCATGCATATCTCTTGTTCGAAATATCAAACTTTTTTTTTTTCAAATGCGTGTACTTTCATCGCAAAGTTCCTCCGATGACTTTATTTCCATCTTATACATATAGGCGTGAGAATATTATCGAAAGAATATAATTGACTTACGTATGTATATAACATCAGGTTTTATCGGCTCCTTTCTTCTTCGGGCCGGCGACAGTTTGTCATTCTCGGCGTGCCATTTCTTCAAGCACTGCGGCTCGTGAATGGCGATACTGGAGGATCCGAAATCTCTACCACAAATGTAACACGTGACGGTCCTCTTTTGCGATATATCCTAGAATCAAGCGATTTATGCGTCTTCTTCCTCTTCTCTTCTCTCATCTTCGACTAAATGTTTCGTCCGAAGAATATGCTAATACTTGCATGTTATCTTTTATTGAAATCGTGTAACAGCACACACAAAATCTGCTTTATGCTCGCACACAACACAATCACATACATTTTGCATAAAATAAGATATTTTATTTTGCAAATGACAAACAAAATCGTTTATACAGAGTGCTACATAGAAATACATTGTTTTAAATATTAGAATTATTGGAAAAAAGGCTAATTACTAAGAGAAATTTATTCGCACAAAAAGATGCATTATACACGAGATCGACTACGGAAATTCAAATGCGTGCGCATTTTTTTACTGTAAGGACTCACCGGATACATCGACGATGATCCTTCCTGATTTCTGGCCGATTTTTGCCTATGGAGGGTCAGCTGATCTTTCTGCTCGTTGGCCGAATCGTTTTGTAACTGCCATCGTCTACTGCACTGAGGCTCATGAATCTTGATGCTTCTGGTGCCGAAATTTCGTCCACAAATCCGACAAGGAACAGTTGGTGGCATAACATTACGTCCATTCGCCGTTGCCAGTCGTTCGTTGTTCTAGAAAAACAAACACGGTGTCGATGAGAAAGAAATAAAATATGAAAATGATTAGGCGAGTAAAAGCTTATTTTTAGTACCTTTGGAGTAGCCTTGCAGCTTCTCTCGTGAATTGGTAATCGTTCCGGTAAAAATGTCCTTCCGCACTTTGCGCACGGAACTAATTGCTCCTAAAAGAAAATTCAAGTTCTCATATCTTTGATCATCACCTTTAAAAAAAATATGAGAAAAGGTGTGCCTGTTTAAAAAATTTTTGTGCAAAATACGCACAATTATATTGCACTTTTTATTGAATATAACAATTTTTATGCTTGTAAAAGAATCTAACAATAAGTGTTTACCATTGATTATTTACAGAAATTATAACAATCAAATATTTTATATCTATTTTTAAATGTATATTTTATATACAAATATAAAGAAATAAAAATTAATATAAAAATTTTTTCACACGATAGAAATGCAATTAATAATTATTAATGCGGTGATCTAATTAATAATTTATGAAATAACCGGAGAATACTTATTCATTAAAAAACATACATTTTTTTTGTTTGCCTGTAATACTTGGCTGGATTTGCAAATATATTAAGCTCTATCAATCTAACGACCAATCTACAATTCAGCAGAATTTCTTACGCAAATGTTTATTAATCGAAGTCTGTTTGGACGGTTCTCATTTGGTATGCGTTCGTGTGAGTTATATGCATATGAGATGTTAAGAGCAATCTTTAATATTCCGTTTAGAATCACGCACTAAAATTACAAGTGGCACGAAACGTTCGCACTTCGCGATACATATTTTTATTATGATTTATAAATCTTAAACGTAAAATGAGTTGAATATATTTCCAAATCTCCAATTTTATAGAAACAAATTCTTTCCGGTCGAC
Source organism: Anoplolepis gracilipes (assembly GCF_047496725.1). Classification (NCBI taxonomy): domain Eukaryota; kingdom Metazoa; phylum Arthropoda; class Insecta; order Hymenoptera; family Formicidae; genus Anoplolepis; species Anoplolepis gracilipes. The sequence continues at coordinate 13,147,040 of NC_132974.1, forward strand.
GTTAACTCGCAATGAGATGTGTTTCTGAACATTTTTAAATATACGATTGAGCATTCTTTAAATCATTTCTTGCATCATCGGTCAACGAAAGTTACGTCACCGTTTGACAAGATTAATGAAGCGCAGACACCGACGTCCGCTCAGGTAGAAACGGCGTGATGCACTTTTCGCGTAAAGATAATCGCTTCGTAATGTGTCTGTTAACGCTGCACGGTTAATTAAAAAAAATTAACTACCTGACTTTGTTCCCATGCGGCTGCGTTCCAATCGCTATGTTCGACACCGACCGCGGGTCTTTGCGGCCTGGGTCGTCTTTGAGATGGAGGCAGCAAATTATTCTCACGATCCCATTTCTATAATAGCATGTATATAATTAATTGCATTACAAATTTATATCTGCATATTATTTATGAATATATATTTTTTATGAAATAATACAGAAAAATAATAATTAGTCAATATAAAAATAAATAGATAATAATATAATTGATCAATAAGTAAATAGGTAAGATAATAAGTAACTAATATAAAATAAAAAAAATTAATATTACACAATTTTATTATTATTAAAAAAAAAGTGTTAAACAAAAGGAGAAATTTATTTCTTTTAACAAAAATGCTTAAAAAAATTTTCGCACGATTTATGCGCGACATGCGGTTGTATCGATTTTACATTGCAGTATTGCATTGGCATTGCTGTTGTGGTTGACATTATAACTTGTTCCTTAATGTCTGTCATTGCAAAATATATATATATATATATATATATATACCTATCGAGTTAGAGGTGACTGTGCAAATGTGAATTTTGCTGATCGATTACAAGGATCGCGAACGTGACAAGATAAAGATCGAATAACGTGACTATATCGGTCGATCGATCGGAGACACCCAGTATAAGAGAACCCGCAAATTACCGAACGCTTATAGTGCGTTATAGTTACCTGTACGACGTACGTCAGTTACACCTGCACGAATCTGCATCTATGAGATATCGAGCTTGATGCCGTACAACACGTCGCGCCATCGATTTTGCAAAAGGGCCTTGACTTATTACACGCGCGCATTATCGAGAGGCGCTCTATTATATTATAAACTTTCCGTGTATATGTTGCTCCCGCGATAAAATCGCGATGTCACACACAAAGAGGAATTTACTTGGATAAAGAAGCTAGTCTTCGATTAATCTCTTATAATTCTACTTCGAGAGGCTTAATTAAGTTATATGATTTATCAACTATATATTATAAAAGAGATAGGACTGAGATTTTTTTATTCAAAAAAATAGACGCAGTTTAATTATATAACTCGCGCGATGCGAATGTTAAATTTTTTTTTCTCAAAACTAAATTTGTAGAAAATTGTATCGCGTTATTGCATTATAAATTTACATAATATACATAATTAAGAATTATTAATAATAATTAATAGTTATTAATAACTAATAATCAAGAATAAGTAATAATGTTAATTATTAATTATTGTTAATATTTTTTATTAATTCTTAATAATTATTAATTATTGTGTCAAGATGTGACAATTGAAATTATTTACCTGCATGCACCTAGGCTCATGTATGGGAAAACTGGCGGTGCCGAATTCCCGGCCGCAAATGTAACACGTGATCGTCTTGGGGCCCCGTTTCATCGACGCCGGCGACGACCTGACCTGGCGACCCGAGTCCTGGGAAGGACGATCCTCAGAAGCGACCGGCTCGTCCGACCTGTTTCTATTCCGGTCGCTGCGAAAGTTTAATGCCACCGGCTTCTGGATAGACTTGGGCACCGGCGGCACCGCAGGAGTCGACTTCACTGACGTTGACGTTGATGTCGGGATGTCCTTGATCTTGGTCTGACTGCCCTTTGGGTGACTATGAAATCTCTCCGGCTGATCCGGACGTCCGCAGGTCTTGCAGGGTTCCGGGGCGCTCCTCGTCGACGACGCGGTGGCGGTGAATATTTCAAGATCGTTTGGCAGACCGACCCGCGAGCTCTTTTTCTTCACCGTGGACAGCACTTTGAGAGGACCGTTTCTAATATATATGTGAGTACAGAGTACGCGATTAAATATGCAAGCATTGCGATTTTTAATTTATCAGTTATCAGATGCGAATATAGAACTAACTGAGATTTTTAAATTGATACTATAATTATTTTTCGAGAATAAAATTCATGATTTTTTTTCAAGTTTTAATAACCATTAAATACGAACATTTGATGTAATATTTTTTAATAATTTTATAATTTACAATAACTTATTGTTTGTTTATTTTACGCCCGTGCCTTGCTTTTTTCTGAATAATTAATTTATATTATTAATGTATTTTTTACAAATTTAAAGTTCTAAATAATTAATTTATATTATTAATGTATTTTTTACAAATTTAAAGTTCTAAAATACTTGAAAGAAATTTCTATAGCTAAGGGAATGTATAAATGTAAAAGGTACGCCATTATTTTTGATGTATTCGCAGACTATAAGAAAAAGTAGTTATTTCGGCTTATGTAAAGCCATTACCTATACCTATACAACATCTAGCATTGTCTCAATAACTTATTCTGGCAGAAATGTACATTTATACGTATTTTCACAATAGCAGTTTTTACTTATCATGCCTATGCATCAGCCAGCTGTTCGATCGAACAGTTATGTTAGTTTATTTGATAGCCACCTTTTTAAATTACAGTTTTTATTTTACAATTTAATTTTTAAATATAGAAACTTTTTTTTTTCAACATGCAAACTAGATTCCTTGATACATGCGATTACACAAAATCTTTGAAAAATGTGTGTATTACTTAAAACTTTTATGAAATTTTCATTATTATCTCCTCCAAAAAAAAAAAAAGAAGAAATTATTTTTATTAAATTCCTATTTTGCCGAAACTAAACGATTCTATTTAATAAATCACAATCAGATCACCGACCTATTATTATTATCGTCGAGTTTCCTGACATCGGAGTTCCGTGTCACGGTGCCTGTGGGCGACGTGATCTTTTGATTTCCGCGGGGCGATCGCAATCGGTCGATCTCCTCCATCTGACGATCCGTCGCGATCCGCGGCTCGAAACTCGCTCGCTGACGGCGCGTCACTGGAGGAGCGTCTTCGCGGGACGACCAAGTAATGGGCGTCGTCGAGGCGGTGGCGGCGGCGGCGACGGCGGCGGCGCTCCGGCGACGTCGTCGTCTTGTAGCCGATGGCGACGACGGCACCGGCAACAACGATGACAATGACGATGACGACGACGACGACGCCGTCCCCGTGTTCCCGCCGATCGACCTGTCCATGTTTGCGGTCGGCTGCTGGAACCGCGTCATCGAGTCGCACAGAAGTTCCTTACTCAGCAACGACATGTCAAGCTTGTCAACGAGCGCGGGGTCCAGCACGCTCGGTCGCGCGAGATTCGCCGTCTTCGGCCTCTCCGGTTCCTCCGCGAGGGACCCATCCGTGCGCTTCATCTTGGGCGGCCAGGTGCCGGTGTTCGCCGCATTTCTCGGCGTTGTCCTCCCGCCGTCCGTTCTCTTGGTCGCACCTATTTAGACGATCTATCGTTGATAACGTGCACCGACATCGTTACGCGTGAATTTACATCAGTTAATATCCATTAGAGAAACCGTAATTGTAAAAAATTTACGTAATTGTTTTTTTAAAGATATCAGATTAACAGTAGAATTATTAAATATGTAGTTAATAATTTAATGTTTGAAAATTAAATGATTGGAAGATATTAAACTTTTTTGAAAATTTCGAATGAATTTTGAAACGAATATACGAGAAAGAATAAATAATATTTATTTTAAAATAAAATATTTTTTTCTTTTAACAAAATTATTTCAATTATGATAAAATTTTGTTTTAAAAATAAATATTGACTTTTTTTAATTGGTTGGCATTAATGTTTGAAAATTAAATGATCGGAAGATACTAAACTTTTTTGAAAATTTCGAAACAAATATACGAGAAAGAATAAATAATATTTATTTTAACATAAAATATTTTTTTCTTTTTACAAAATTATTTCAATTGTGATAAAATTTTGTCTTAAAATGGGTATTGACTTTTTTTAATTGGTTGGCATTTAGTTTTGAATCAATTTAAAAAGAAATCAGAGATAAATTAGAAAAAATATTTCTATTCAAGAATTTATATTATTTATAAAATATTGCATAAAATGATATTTTTTATTATTAATCTGTTATCAATTAACCAAAAAAAAATTTATATCTTTAAATTCTGAATTCTATTTTCGACATTCTATATAAAAAATATTTACAATATTTTTATTAGATATATCAATCGAGTAATTTCGATACTAACAACTATGACAGCTTATTTTTTTAAAAATTAATTTTTTAATAATTTATTAATTTAATATGTATATCGATCAGTTTGCGATAAAGTATGCGATAAAATACACGATACAGACACATTACCTTTAAAAATCTTCAAGTCATCTTTTAGTATGAGAAATGTTTTCTCCGATAAAAACTCACACGGTCCTTTCTTCCACTTCATTTTATCGATTTTATCGATTTTATCGATTTCGTGATCTTACAAATCGCGGATATCAGAGTTATTTACACGCTGCTCGTGTCACGAAGCGAGCATTACTTATCATATTTTGCATCACGACAAATTTTTTTCTCCATCGATTTACACCAACATTGACAACTTTACATTGATTTATGACAGGTGAAACCAAAAAAAAGTATCAAATTTATTAATCAAATTCCCCTTCAATTTCATATCATTCAGAAATAAAGTATTATATTATATTACAATTTATCTCATTAGTGACATGTGTTTCGGAAAGCTGTCACGTTGGAAAGGAAACATTTTCCGACGCCTGTTTGAGCGATCTTTTACTTTTCCACACAAACGGGTGTTATTTTTCTTCGACTCTAAGTTACTCGACGGCTTGACGTCATAGACGTGTATCTTTCCTCCCGATGAAGACGGGCTATAAGTACGCGTTATCCCGTATTACAATCTGCTAAATTGATTATCGAATCTACTTGATAATTTTAATTAATTTAATGACGACATTGATGAAGTAATTACTTTACACCATTCGCGTTAGAAATGCAAGAACGTGGCTCCTTTTTTTTTGTTTTACAAATCGCACACATTAACGCGGATACGCGAAAAGTAATCGTCCATGCACCAAGTTCCGAACGTGTATTCTTAATTGTGCGTGACCGTAAAGCGGAAGTCAAATTCCCCGTCGACGCGCAGCTCCTCACCGTCGAATTACGCGGCGCACTGAGGCTCGGCTTTACATTGCCATTAGCTTCGGACGGCTTTTACCTTTCTATATGTGTGAGTGTAGGGTCGACTGTGTGACAGTACACAGGTGGCAGAGCAAAAATCGATCCAACGACCACCGTTTAAAACGGCTATACACTCGGCGCTCGAGTGTATGTTCTCATCACTGCGCGGAAGTCGTTGGCGATAAAAGTACGTGGAAATCACAAAGGGAACCATGCGCTTTGCCATAAAATAATCACCTACAGTCGGTTCCGTAAAACAAAAAACACCCTATATATATTTCTATAGACCTTTTTTGTATTCAGTTTTTTACCGATGTGAACCTGGCGCCCGACTTTATGAAAAAAAAAAATTAATAATATAGTTCGTTTGTACGTCGTTTGTACCTGTTTGTACCACACTTTTTTTCGTTTGTACCTCAACCGGTTCGGAAATAAAAAATAATCAAAAAATGGCCAGCGCTCGACTTTAAGATATTTTAATTTCATTAATGCCATTCGATAGAGAATCGTTTGTACCTGTTTGTACCTTTTTTCAAATCGTTTGTACCTCAACCGGTTCGGAAATACGACCATTTTTAGTTTTAGAGTAACGCTATACCGATATTTCCGCTATTTTTTTAGATATCGCAAAACGGCCAACGGGGTTCGATAGAGAATCGTTTGTACCTGTTTGTACCTTTTTTCAAATCGTTTGTACCTCAACCGGTTCGGAAATACGGCCATTTTTAGTTTTAGAGTAACGCTATACCGGTATTTTCGCTATTTTTTTAGATATCGCGAAACGGCCAACGGGGTTCGAAAGAGAATCGTTTGTACCTGTTTGTACCTCTTTTCAAATCGTTTGTACCTCAACCGGTTCGGAAATACAGCGATTTTCGAGTTTTGAAATTAACGCTAAACTCGTATTTCCGCTATTTTTTTAGATATCGCGAAACGGCCAACGGGGTTCGAAAGAGAATCGTTTGTACCTGTTTGTACCTTTTTTCAAATGGTTTGTACCTCAACCGGTTCGGAAATACGACCATTTTTAGTTTTAGAGTAACGCTATACCGATATTTCCGCTATTTTTTTAGATATCGCAAAACGGCCAACGGGGTTCGATAGAGAATCGTTTGTACCTGTTTGTACCTTTTTTCAAATCGTTTGTACCTCAACCGGTTCGGAAATACGGCCATTTTTAGTTTTAGAGTAACGCTATACCGGTATTTCCGCTATTTTTTTAGATATCGCGAAACGGCCAACGGGGTTCGAAAGAGAATCGTTTGTACCTGTTTGTACCTCTTTTCAAATCGTTTGTACCTCAACCGGTTCGGAAATACAGCGATTTTCGAGTTTTGAAATTAACGCTAAACTCGTATTTCCGCTATTTTTTTAGATATCGCGAAACGGCCAACGGGGTTCGATAGAGAATCGTTTGTACCTGTTTGTACCTTTTTTCAAATCGTTTGTACCTCAACCGGTTCGGAAATACGGCCATTTTTAGTTTTAGAGTAACGCTATACCGGTATTTTCGCTATTTTTTTAGATATCGCGAAACGGCCAACGGGGTTCGAAAGAGAATCGTTTGTACCTGTTTGTACCTCTTTTCAAATCGTTTGTACCTCAACCGGTTCGGAAATACAGCGATTTTCGAGTTTTGAAATTAACGCTAAACTCGTATTTCCGCTATTTTTTTAGATATCGCGAAACGGCCAACGGGGTTCGAAAGAGAATCGTTTGTACCTGTTTGTACCTTTTTTCAAATGGTTTGTACCTCAACCGGTTCGGAAATACGACCATTTTTAGTTTTAGAGTAACGCTATACCGATATTTCCGCTATTTTTTTAGATATCGCAAAACGGCCAACGGGGTTCGATAGAGAATCGTTTGTACCTGTTTGTACCTTTTTTCAAATCGTTTGTACCTCAACCGGTTCGGAAATACGGCCATTTTTAGTTTTAGAGTAACGCTATACCGGTATTTCCGCTATTTTTTTAGATATCGCGAAACAGCCAACGGGGTTCGAAAGAGAATCGTTTGTACCTGTTTGTACCTCTTTTCAAATCGTTTGTACCTCAACCGGTTCGGAAATACAGCGATTTTCGAGTTTTGAAATTAACGCTAAACTCGTATTTCCGCTATTTTTTTAGATATCGCGAAACGGCCAACGGGGTTCGAAAGAGAATCGTTTGTACCTGTTTGTACCTTTTTTCAAATGGTTTGTACCTCAACCGGTTCGGAAATACGATCATTTTTAGTTTTAGAGTAACGCTATACCGATATTTCCGCTATTTTTTTAGATATCGCAAAACGGCCAACGGGGTTCGATAGAGAATCGTTTGTACCTGTTTGTACCTTTTTTCAAATCGTTTGTACCTCAACCGGTTCGGAAATACGGCCATTTTTAGTTTTAGAGTAACGCTATACCGGTATTTCCGCTATTTTTTTAGATATCGCGAAACGGCCAACGGGGTTCGAAAGAGAATCGTTTGTACCTGTTTGTACCTCTTTTCAAATCGTTTGTACCTCAACCGGTTCGGAAATACGGCCATTTTTAGTTTTAGAGTAACGCTATACCGGTATTTCCGCTATTTTTTTAGATATCGCGAAACGGCCAACGGGGTTCGAAAGAGAATCGTTTGTACCTGTTTGTACCTCTTTTCAAATCGTTTGTACCTCAACCGGTTCGGAAATACAGCGATTTTCGAGTTTTGAAATTAACGCTAAACTCGTATTTCCGCTATTTTTTTAGATATCGCGAAACGGCCAACGGGGTTCGAAAGAGAATCGTTTGTACCTGTTTGTACCTTTTTTCAAATGGTTTGTACCTCAACCGGTTCGGAAATACGATCATTTTTAGTTTTAGAGTAACGCTATACCGATATTTCCGCTATTTTTTTAGATATCGCAAAACGGCCAACGGGGTTCGATAGAGAATCGTTTGTACCTGTTTGTACCTTTTTTCAAATCGTTTGTACCTCAACCGGTTCGGAAATACGGCCATTTTTAGTTTTAGAGTAACGCTATACCGGTATTTCCGCTATTTTTTTAGATATCGCGAAACGGCCAACGGGGTTCGAAAGAGAATCGTTTGTACCTGTTTGTACCTCTTTTCAAATCGTTTGTACCTCAACCGGTTCGGAAATACGACCATTTTTAGTTTTAGAGTAACGCTATACCGGTATTTTCGCTATTTTTTTAGATATCGCGAAACGGCCAACGGGGTTCGATAGAGAATCGTTTGTACCTGTTTGTACCTCTTTTCATTTCGTTTGTACCTCAACCGGTTTGGAAATACAGCGATTTTCGAGTTTTGAAATTAACGCTAAACTCGTATTTCCGCTATTTTTTTAGATATCGCGAAACGGCCAACGGGGTTTGATAGAGAATCGTTTGTACCTGTTTGTACCTTTTTTCAAATCGTTTGTACCTCAACCGGTTCGGAAATACGACCATTTTTAGTTTTAGAGTAACGCTATACCGGTATTTCCGCTATTTTTTTAGATATCGCGAAACGGCCAACGGGGTTCGATAGAGAATCGTTTGTACCTGTTTGTACCTCTTTTCATTTCGTTTGTACCTCAACCGGTTCGGAAATACCACTATTTTTAGTTTTAGAGTTAACGTTATTTTATATATATATATATATATAATTACATTTATAATTCATTATAAATTATATATCTTTATTATAAAAAAATGAATCCCGTTGGCCGTTTCGCGATATCTAAAAAAATAGCGGAAATACCGGTATAGCGTTACTCTAAAACTAAAAATGGCCGTATTTCCGAACCGGTTGAGGTACAAACGATTTGAAAAAAGGTACAAACAGGTACAAACGATTCTCTATCAAACCCCGTTGGCCGTTTTGCGATATCTAAAAAAATAGCGGAAATATCGGTATAGCGTCACTCTAAAACTAAAAATGGTCGTATTTCCGAACCGGTTGAGGTACAAACGATTTGAAAAAAGGTACAAACAGGTACAAACGATTCTCTATCGAACCCCGTTGGCCGTTTTGCGATATCTAAAAAAATAGCGGAAATATCGGTATAGCGTTACTCTAAAACTAAAAATGGTCGTATTTCCGAACCGGTTGAGGTACAAACGATTTGAAAAAAGGTACAAACAGGTACAAACGATTCTCTTTCGAACCCCGTTGGCCGTTTCGCGATATCTAAAAAAATAGCGGAAATACGAGTTTAGCGTTAATTTCAAAACTCGAAAATCGCTGTATTTCCGAACCGGTTGAGGTACAAACGAAATGAAAAGAGGTACAAACAGGTACAAACGATTCTCTATCGAACCCCGTTGGCCGTTTCGCGATATCTAAAAAAATAGCGGAAATACCGGTATAGCGTTACTCTAAAACTAAAAATGGCCGTATTTCCGAACCGGTTGAGGTACAAACGATTTGAAAAAAGGTACAAACAGGTACAAACGATTCTCTATCAAACCCCGTTGGCCATTTCGCGATATCTAAAAAAATAGCGGAAATACGAGTTTAGCGTTAATTTCAAAACTCGAAAATCGCTGTATTTCCAAACCGGTTGAGGTACAAACAAAATGAAAAGAGGTACAAACAGGTACAAACGATTCTCTATCGAACCCCGTTGGCCGTTTCGCGATATCTAAAAAAATAGCGGAAATACCGGTATAGCGTTACTCTAAAACTAAAAATGGCCGTATTTCCGAACCGGTTGAGGTACAAACGATTTGAAAAAAGGTACAAACAGGTACAAACGATTCTCTATCGAACCCCGTTGGCCGTTTTGCGATATCTAAAAAAATAGCGGAAATATCGGTATAGCGTTACTCTAAAACTAAAAATGGTCGTATTTCCGAACCGGTTGAGGTACAAACGATTTGAAAAAAGGTACAAACAGGTACAAACGATTCTCTTTCGAACCCCGTTGGCCGTTTCGCGATATCTAAAAAAATAGCGGAAATACGAGTTTAGCGTTAATTTCAAAACTCGAAAATCGCTGTATTTCCGAACCGGTTGAGGTACAAACGATTTGAAAAGAGGTACAAACAGGTACAAACGATTCTCTTTCGAACCCCGTTGGCCGTTTCGCGATATCTAAAAAAATAGCGGAAATACCAGTATAGCGTTACTCTAAAACTAAAAATGGCCGTATTTCCGAACCGGTTGAGGTACAAACGATTTGAAAAAAGGTACAAACAGGTACAAACGATTCTCTATCGAACCCCGTTGGCCGTTTTGCGATATCTAAAAAAATAGCGGAAATATCGGTATAGCGTTACTCTAAAACTAAAAATGGTCGTATTTCCGAACCGGTTGAGGTACAAACGATTTGAAAAAAGGTACAAACAGGTACAAACGATTCTCTTTCGAACCCCGTTGGCCGTTTCGCGATATCTAAAAAAATAGCGGAAATACGAGTTTAGCGTTAATTTCAAAACTCGAAAATCGCTGTATTTCCGAACCGGTTGAGGTACAAACGAAATGAAAAGAGGTACAAACAGGTACAAACGATTCTCTATCGAACCCCGTTGGCCGTTTCGCGATATCTAAAAAAATAGCGGAAATACCGGTATAGCGTTAATCTAAAACTAAAAATGGCCGTATTTCCGAACCGGTTGAGGTACAAACGATTTGAAAAAAGGTACAAACAGGTACAAACGATTCTCTATCAAACCCCGTTGGCCATTTCGCGATATCTAAAAAAATAGCGGAAATACGAGTTTAGCGTTAATTTCAAAACTCGAAAATCGCTGTATTTCCAAACCGGTTGAGGTACAAACAAAATGAAAAGAGGTACAAACAGGTACAAACGATTCTCTATCGAACCCCGTTGGCCGTTTCGCGATATCTAAAAAAATAGCGGAAATACCGGTATAGCGTTACTCTAAAACTAAAAATGGCCGTATTTCCGAACCGGTTGAGGTACAAACGATTTGAAAAAAGGTACAAACAGGTACAAACGATTCTCTATCGAACCCCGTTGGCCGTTTTGCGATATCTAAAAAAATAGCGGAAATATCGGTATAGCGTTACTCTAAAACTAAAAATGGTCGTATTTCCGAACCGGTTGAGGTACAAACGATTTGAAAAAAGGTACAAACAGGTACAAACGATTCTCTTTCGAACCCCGTTGGCCGTTTCGCGATATCTAAAAAAATAGCGGAAATACGAGTTTAGCGTTAATTTCAAAACTCGAAAATCGCTGTATTTCCGAACCGGTTGAGGTACAAACGATTTGAAAAGAGGTACAAACAGGTACAAACGATTCTCTTTCGAACCCCGTTGGCCGTTTCGCGATATCTAAAAAAATAGCGGAAATACCAGTATAGCGTTACTCTAAAACTAAAAATGGCCGTATTTCCGAACCGGTTGAGGTACAAACGATTTGAAAAAAGGTACAAACAGGTACAAACGATTCTCTATCGAACCCCGTTGGCCGTTTTGCGATATCTAAAAAAATAGCGGAAATATCGGTATAGCGTTACTCTAAAACTAAAAATGGTCGTATTTCCGAACCGGTTGAGGTACAAACGATTTGAAAAAAGGTACAAACAGGTACAAACGATTCTCTATCGAATGGCATTAATGAAATTAAAATATCTTAAAGTCGAGCGCTGGCCATTTTTTGATTATTTTTTATTTCCGAACCGGTTGAGGTACAAACGAAAAAAAGTGTGGTACAAACAGGTACAAACGACGTACAAACGAACTATATTATTAATTTTTTTTTTTCATAAAGTCGGGCGCCAGGTTCACATCGGTCAGTTTTTTTTATATAAATATAATATTAAAAAGTCTATTCGCGTAGCATTGTACAATATAATAAAAAATGGTACAATATATATATATATACAAGTTTTTATCCATAAAAATATGATTATTAAATAATGATATATATTTTACATTAACGGCGGTATCTGTATCTCTTGAAATGAAACCACAACTGAAAGATGTTGTTGTGAAACTGACATCTGAATCCGCGTTTGTACGAATATTCCCATTCCCGGTTGACGATCTTGAACGCGATGTCCTCATAAGGTGGGCCCGCGTGAAATCGCAAAATAGCAAAGTCCTTATTGTCGGCACAAGGTGTCTGAAAGTTAAACATTGATGATTAATTGTTGACATATCCAGTGATATAGATTTTAAATTAAAATATTTAAATGAATTCTACATCTACGCGCGCAAAGGAAACAGAGAACATATACATATACCAGAAAATACTCCGGCGTAGTATTTTTGTCGATGAGATCCGGATAGAAGATGTTGAACTTGTAGCCTTGTACAATCTTGGGCGGCGGATTGTCCATGTCGTAGTGCGTCTGGTTGTACTTGTTCCACTCAAAGCCAGTGTGCACGCGATTAAAGTAACGCGGCTTACGTGGTCGATACTTGTCGGACCAGAGATAGATCTGCGCTTCCAGCGACGACTCGACACTAAACTGCGCTTCGTCTGAACCCATACCCTTGCGCGCCTCCCGATGCATTGCTTGCTCTTCGGTCGTTAGTACATTCTGAATCTTTCTACCGGTACTAAGTACCTGCTGTCTCGCGTACTCCAGTCGCTGATTGTCCTCGTCCACCTGTGTAATTAGCGTACCCGGTTCGAGTTGCGAATAAAGTAGATAATTGGGTGAGTAGCCACCCGCTTCATACTCGCGGAAGCATTCGGACAATAGATCGTTGGCAGCATTAGTTTCCTGATCATCACTGTAACATAATAGTTTACCTTGTTATCATTGCGAAAAACGAAATGAAATTTTAATAAATTAAAAAAAAGCCAAATGGAATTAATGGGAGGGAGAGATCACTTACTCTGGACTATTTTCGTCCTTTTCGACCGCTATACTCGTGGAAGGCTCATCCTGCTTAGCCAAGGACTCGCTCTCCTGCGTTTGTGAGCTTTCAGCTTCGTTCTCCGCTCTAGCTACACCTTGTTCGGCGATTAGAACCTCCAGCTTTTTACGCAGGTTCTCTTGATGTCGATCTCGAAGTCTCGCCCTTGCCATATGGGCTATACGTTTAATACTTAGCGTGAATAACATGAATTATTATTTACAATTTTTTAATACATTTTTAAATTATTCATCATATCTGTCTTACCTTTTAATTGCGACAATAGGCTTTCCCAATATCCGATATCGACACCTTCTGGCTTTCCTGTAATTTTCGCCTGAATCTGCAACTGTAAAGCTTCCAACTGCGTCGCAGTTTTACCTTTAAAGATGGTTGTAACGTCTTTGGCTACTGATTCATGAATTCCTTCTCTTCTACCAACAGCTGAAAAAAATATAATATAGTATAAACAACAACAAAATCAAGAAAAAAAAAAAAAAAAAGAATTGCTCCCTTACCAACTTCGTATTCCGTCCGTTCCAGCTTTCTGAGCTTATGTAATTCATCCTCGACAATCACTGTTATATCGTTCCAGTAGTCTAAATTTTTGCCTCTTTCCAGTTCCTTGTAAACCTTTATATCCTCTATGAGATCCTCCAAATCCTTCACTTGCAAACCTCGCAAGTATGTGTATGGCTCATGCATTTCTACCGCGTCAACCTCCTCCTCTGCGCTAATGTACTTTGCAAGAAGGTCGATAGGTTTCGCACGACCATCTTGAATTCTAATACGGGATCTTAATCGAGCTTGCTCGAGATGAAATTGATCTTCCTGCCGAGCCCATTGCTCTAATTGAGCAGCCTCCTTGCCCCTCTGCAACATGGTCATTTCCTCCTCTCTCTGTTGCCGTTCCAATTCTCTCTCTTGTCTCCTCTTCTTGACCTTCTCCAACTCTCTTTTATTCTCCTCCTGCTTGTGTCTGTTACGAATCTCCAATTCCTCTCTTCCAACACCGAGCAAACCCTCTTTTCCCAATTTTTTCGACCACACAAAGGTGGAGAGAATATTGCCATCCCCAAATGGATTATCTGTATTCGTGTAATGTAAATAATCATTGTCCCAGCCCATTCTCTCTTTACGTCTGCGCTCCTTGGCTTCCTTCTTTTTCAGGCGACGTAGGCGTTTTTCTTCTGGCGTTTCCGTCACCTTCATCATCTCTTTCTGACGTTTGCGTTCCTCCATCTGTTTCTGCCGCTGCTTTTGCAGTTTCTCCAACAATTTTGTAGAATCTGAAGATGAATCTGTGGATGAGTCGTTACTAAGCTTACTTGAATCGGACGATGAGGACGACGACGACGATGAAGACTCCCTGAACAAAAAAAAATATATCAATATACGTTATTATTAAGGTGACCAGACGTTCCGGAGTTCTAAGCTCTTTGTCCCGCATTAAAATTGTTCCAAAAAATGTCCCAGAGAGAAAGAGAGAAAGATTTAACGTTTCTAACTTTTTAACATAATTTTTACTATTGTTGTTTCATAGACAGCGTTAGTTAAGACTAATGTTATTATGTTAAATTTTAATTTTGATTTTAATTTTGATGTTTACTTTATGGAAAAAAAGTATTTAATTTTGTGTTGTTAATTTATATTAATTTGTAAAAAATTAAGAAATGTTTTCTCTCTCTCTCTCTCTGTCTTTTGCAGTTTAAATATATTAATAAATGTATAAAAATATAAACACGTGTTTTATTAAGGTTTATTTTTTTTTCTTTTACTTGGACACCGCATCGAGGCACTAAACATCTGGTCACTTTAGTTATTACGAAACAAAGGCCAAAGAGTCTTGAAACAGAAAAAACCTACCTCTTTCGGTTTTTATGTTTGGAAGACTTCTTCCGCGATTCGCGACGCGAACGGGAATCTCCGTCCTTTGACTTTTTACGCCTTTCGCCGGACTTTTCCGAATATTTGTGTCCGGACTTGGATCTCCTGGATTCCACGTGATCGCGATCCCTTCGCGACGTTCGATCCTTACGTCCACGATCCTCGTCGTATTCCATCCTCCTCGATCTACGGTCGTCGTCACGTGAGTATTTCTCCATCGCCCGATGGGAGGAAAAATAAAAATTATTATCAATCAAAATCCCTCACGCGTCTAACCTCGTTCCCTCTCGGGAACGATGCGCTCGGCAGACGCGCCATCTGGCGCCATCTTGGCGCAGCTGCTTGACGCAGCTGATTCCGCGACTACGTGAGTTGACAGACGGAACCTGGGTGGTTGGCGAGAAGCGGCGAGGAGGAACCGTCCCGACTCGCCGACGACGATCATCCTCGTCGATCGATCAATGTTTCTGTCACCACCAGGATACCGACGACGGTGGGAAAAACGCGTCGCGATAGCTCGATGAAAATCTCTCTTGACTCGCGCAGTGAGGCCTCTTCCGGGGCTCGCATGCTCGGCCGGCATATCCGTTAAACTTTCAAATTAGACAGCGTACGCACGCTAGCGCGAGTGGTCTTTTTGAAGAATTCGTCTCGTGTTTAAGTGCGTGTATTTATTTCTTCGCGAATCCCGAGTCTCTCTCTCTCTCTCTCGGTGATCTCTCGCGTGTAACCAAAGGACAGAATGTCGCACATCTACTACTCTAACAAGTACTACGACGACAAGTACGAGTACAGGTAGGACACCGCACGCAGGAAGTCTTTTGTGGAGTCCCTTTCTTCTCCTAAACAGAGTCCCCGCTGATCTCGATTCCTCGCGAGACTCGACGTTTCCTGCATAATCTCGAGTCTGAGACGACTCTGCGTCTGCGTCTGAGTCATCTTCTTCCTTCCTCTCGTCCGATCTTTTTCCTTGTCTTTTTTTTTTTTTTTTTTTTCATCTTTTTTCGTCCTGCTGATCGGCGAACGTGTCGAAGCACATTTAAGCACGTCGTTTAGTTTAAATGGCCGAATCGAGAAAGTTCGCGCTGTCAATTTGCTTTGTTTTGTCTGTGTTAAAGCTTGTCGTTCATTCCAAATTAGCATTTCTCGAGTTGTCCTTTTTTTTCTGTTTAAATGGATCCGATGATTTCTTGACCTTCATAGCGCAAGCGGTTGCGTTCGGATGAAAGAGAAATAATGCTTACATGTGTAGTTCCTCTCTCGCAATTTGTGATTTCAGTGCAAGAAATGTCTTCTATTAGAAGGATAAATGTGAAGAATATATACAAAGAAAATAAGAAGAGATAATAATATTGCTAATATATATTCACAAATTTTTTTTTGGGTTAAAGTATAAAAGTTAAATTAAAGTTTGAGAAAATATATTAATTATATATATCACATTATGAGAGACTATAATATTTGAAACTAAAAAAATTATGGAAGAAAAGCTAATTATTTTCTTTGTTTAATTGTACTAAATTCAGAAAATGACATATAAAATTGAATTAAAAGATTACTGAATTTTTTGTCATCTTGCACAATATTATGATTAATTTTTATCGAGGAAAACAAATTGATAAGAATTTATTTTGCAACTTTATGAACTTCATTTTTATTTAAATTAATAAATTACTCTTTGAAATAAAAGAAACAATTTGAAAATTTTTCATTTTTTTTCAACTTATTTTATATAAATCTCTATATAAAAAGAGATTATAAGGTTTATTATATTTTTTATTTTTATTTTTTCTCACGTACTTATTATTTTTTATATCTCATTTATTTATTATTTTTATATTTTCTTTTTCTTATCATTTATTTTTTCTTCTCATAAATTTCATAGGCATGTTGTTTTGCCAAAAGAAATGGTAAAACTAGTGCCAAGAACTCATCTGCTGTCTGAGCAGGAATGGAGAGCCATTGGAGTCCAACAGAGTCAAGGATGGGTGCATTACATGATTCATGAACCTGGTATGCATTTAGTACATTCATGTAGTTCTTATGTTTCTTTAGCGTTTACAATTAACAAGAAACTTATTTTAATCAAATGAATGTTTTCAGAACCACACATTCTTTTATTCAAGAGAAAAATAACGACACCTCCAGAGCTGAGAGAAGAAGAAAATTGAATGTGGAGAAATTATTATACTATTAGCTTGTAAATAATGATTCAGATCATGTTCATATTTATAGTGGAACATATTTGTGATGGTAAAGCAATGTTACTTTCTTCCCCTTTCTCTTTCTCTGTCTTTAATACAGAATGCACTGCATGATATTAACTAAATTTTCTATAGATTTGATTTAAGGAAACCGTGCAAATTAATTGTACATAAAAAATAGTCTGGTTAATTTCCACATAATAATATGTCCATGGTCTTCGTGTCTATAATTACTTCGCTTAGCCATTCATAAAAAAATGTCAAGCAAGTATGCTGTATATATGTCTATAGAGTATCTTAGTTTTTAATCATCGCTTTGTCATAGCTCTCACCTTTTTGCATTAAAACCCAAGAAAGATATGATATATTAACTCTGCGACAGTATGCGACATACTCTAGTTGTTCTCAAAGGTTGTAGTTTTGAAGCGAAGTAATTTATAAGAATTTATTCTTGTGATGAGAGTGCCTTTTAGAAGATTAGTCTAAAAATTTCAGTTAAATTAAGGCGCTTGGAGTAAACATTTCATTAAGTTTGACAAAAGTTCTAATAATAATTAATACAGAAATAGTGTAAACACATTGCGTTCTATGTAACTCGTTCGTTTCAATTTTAATACTTTGACTCCGATTCCAAGAAGTTTTATTTTTATTTTTGCATTTTCTCGTTTTGACTTATGTATTGACTTGTATGATTTATATACCTTGAAGAGAGTGTATAACTGGAGATACATTAGTTCATACTTGAAAAAGAATGTACACAGATAATAAAATCATTATTCATTTCAACGCAATTCTTATATCCGAATTTTAGGTATACTTAGTGATTTTGATTTACTTTTTATAAGAAAAAAAGAAAAAATGTATTGCTAATATTATGTTAAATAAATGTTTGCATTTATGAACACATATTATTTGTAAAAAAACAATATTACCTTATATTTTAACAATATTTCCTTTACATCGTTTGTGTAATCATAAATTTGACAAAAATGTATATCTAAATGCAAATATTTATAAGCTATAACGCATCAAGTATATGCAGTTCAATATATTATATTTCACATAATCTATACTCGTGCAATTTTCAATAATACTTGTACAGTTTTTCCAAGAGTTAAAAGAATTTAACACCTTGATTATCATCAAATAAGATTAGCTCTGCTTTTCTGGCAGGTTCCAGTGTCCTCAATGATCTGATTAATACTTCTGTATCAAGACCATGAAATTCTATAAATTGAAAAACATACATATGTAAGAAATTGACCTAAATATGAGTATAACAATATAATTGACAATTGAACTGAATCATACAATGTACCTTGCTCAGTCGTATCCTCTCCTTGTGTCAGTTCGAATAACGTGCACACAGATCCAATAAAACCATTCTCTTGCGCCCAATTATATATTATATCACCCCATTCCTCCAAAGTATGCCAATAAACCAGCCATCTCTGTTTGCTTTTATCCAATGGAGATGCGTTTCCTGATTTTCCCAATTCTTCCAGTATTATTAACACAGCTTCAGACGGCAACCTTCCTATTATTATTCTGTTAAGGAATTCTCAGTAAACAGCAGATGTGAATAAACTATTAAATAACATTATTATTAAGCAACTATTACAAGAGAGAAAGAAAGCACATAAATAAGTTGTTAAATACATTAGTAAAATGTAGAAATTCTATTGAGTAGAATGTGTAACAAAAATTATATTAAGAATAATTGTCTTTCATTGTAACAAAGAAAAAGGATACTATTTATATTGGTGTTATTAAAAAGAGGATTTGTGTGCACTTCTCGCACGTCCACGACGGCCTGTTTTGTGATACGATAATATTCGAGTACCAGACCCTTCCAGGCCGCTATTTGTTTGGCTCTGGTATCCGCGTGAGGTTGAAGCCTGCAACGATAAAGCGAGATCGTAAAAACGCGTGAGAGATAGAATTCCGAGAGATTTTCCAATTTAATATCATTTTGCAAAAAACATATACAATCCACATACTTTCGTTTTCGATTTACATTCTTAACCTATGCGGAGGGCTTTTATCGAAACACGTTTTTGCGTTGAATGTCTTGTCAAACTCAGCGTTCATTGACGTTGCGTTTTAATTTCGTTGTGTAATTGTACATTTTTTGACAGCGATACTCACGTAAAAAACGGAGGGAAACTGTATTGCCACGGCCACTCAATTTCTGCCATTGTCAGTGATCAATTGTCGCAAGACAACGACAATCAAGCGTGCGCTATCGAGGATCGCATAGGTATTTTATTCAAGAAAAAGTAATTTGACATAGGTATCTCGAAAATACTTCAATATATATGCAATTTGTTAAAAATAATAATGCATCTTTCACGTCATCCCGCACGAATAGTATAAAAATAAAACTGTTTCAGTATGTATATTTTTTTAATTTAAATGCGAATTTACATTAATTATTGCAAAGATTCTCTGCATATAATTATTTTTAAATTAGATTTTCTCTTCTCTTTCAGACTCGTAATCTTTTGCTAGTCTTAAATATTTGTAATAATTGAATTCCTTTCGCATTATGAATAATGATACAATTCATTATAATCAGAACAATATTAATTCTATTATTGTTTAATGCTTTATTTTTTTTCTATGGAAATAGGATAAAATTAATAAGCTAGTTGCATATAAAAACATTAATATTTATCTCCTTTTTTTCTTCTTTTGATTTATAAATTTCTGTTAAATACTGTATTGTAAAATAATTGGAGGAAGGGACAGTAGGCTCAGCAAAGGAATTTTTGTAATTGGAAAGGTAAGGTGATGAATTTTTAATTGTTATTGTTTATTATATTATTGTTTTCCTTTTAAATAAAGTGTGATATGTCTATGCACATACATATATAATTATACATGTACACATTTATATAACAAAACTTGAAATTTAATTTTTTTTTATAAATGTTCATATATAGTATTTTTTATATTGTAGAAATGCTAAGACAACATTAAAAAAACTCAGCAGGATATATTTTGTTATGATTGTATATAATAAAATGTGTTTCAGCTGTATATAATAATAAATGAGTTTTTCTGTTACATTTATTTAGGATATCCTAGTTATACTTTCTTCGATTAGAAAAAATGAAATAAAATTTACAATAATTTTCGCAGTTTATGCGAAATATTATTGGTAAATTTTTTTGTTGGTAATTGATATTACAATTTAAATTCAAAAATTTGCGAAATATGTTATCAAGATATAATCAAAAAATTGGTGCTAATTATAATTTCCAAAATTGCGATTTTAAACATTTCTTAAATCTTTAATTTTTACAGTTTAAACTGCGAAAATTTAAGTTTTCAAAAATTGGTAAAATATTAGAAAAATATAATCAAGTAAGAATTTTAACTAAAATTCTAAAAGGATCGCTAGATCCAAGAATTGCTATAGAGGTTTTCAAGTGTTAATTTACTATTTTGCAGAACTATAATTCATCTACAGAGTTTATTTTCATAAAAAAGATACACTGTACAATACAGAATTTACAAAATT
This sequence comes from Anoplolepis gracilipes, assembly GCF_047496725.1. Taxonomy (NCBI): domain Eukaryota; kingdom Metazoa; phylum Arthropoda; class Insecta; order Hymenoptera; family Formicidae; genus Anoplolepis; species Anoplolepis gracilipes. Next base: position 13,167,733 of record NC_132974.1, read on the forward strand.
TCCGAAATCAATGCACTGTCAAAGTATCTCGGAAAATGTGTAATTCTGTAATATAAAAACTTTATTTTCATTCCTAGCATTTCGAAAATTCATTCGCGATATATATATCATATATAATTAATATACACATTTATAGACATTTATTTCAAAATATAATCGATTTCTTCTATTCCATTATCCTCTATTCTATTATCCTCTTTTATTCCATTATCTTCTATTCTATTATCCTCTTCTAAGTTTTTCCGTTTAAGATTAGCTAAATAAGATTTTTCTGTTGTGCTGTTATTTTATTGCTCACTTGTCATGTAATCATACTAGAGTGAGAAAGCGAAAGGAGCATATAATGATATTTTTATTCTGCACGCGAATACAAGCAAGGATTAAAAGAAAATTATAAAATAGAGGAATGTTCAATATCTCTTTTGATAGACATAGATAGATACTAGGATAGAGGAAATCGACTGTACATCGGTATTTCGTCAAGAAAAAAGAACTATATTTCAGATGGCGAAAGGTTAACCCATCTGAATTTTAATAAAAATACGGACTGTCACGCATATATAACGTTTGTCAATATTACATGCGATTTGCGTCATTCATCAAAATTTTTATTCTGCAAGATCTTGGTGTTTCTTTCGATTCGATTCTTTATATACATGTATTTATAGATCGATTTCAAATGATAGTTGTGAAATCAATCTATTTGTTGTGACAAATGACAATAGCCAGTCGCTGCTCAAGCGCGGCTACACTCTTTCTAGCCATTATCTCATTAGGCTTTAAAGAATCGCACAACACGAACGACGTACTGCTTGCATATCGGACACTCGGACATTTGTTTACCACAGTTTATACAGCAGGCCATATGGCCACATTCTAAAATTACGCATTCGATCGGAGCGTCCCAACAAATTTTACATAGTTCTTCCTCGCTGAGTTTTTCCACATCTGTAATAATTCATTTATTGTAATAAAGGGCAATATAAAATTCTTCAAAATAACACAAAATGGTGAAACATACATAATTATACACACATACACATAAACACATACATTAATAATATAATATATTTGATCTTACCTTCTCTAGATTGTTTGTACTCCTGCCATAATCTGGACACTCTGTTCAATAATTCCTGTCTCTCTAAGCAGCCTTTGTAATCTACGCGATTTGTACTCAACAGATTTTTTAATTGTTTAACACTTAGATACTCTAGTTCCGATGCCTCTTTTATATCCGACAATTGTACTTTATCCGACCACTGCAAGAAGAGAAAAGAATTAAGAAGCCAAATGTATATAAATATATGTACAGGTTGGTTAATGTTTACCGTGGGAATTTCTGTAACCATATCCGATTTTCTCTCGTTTGACGCTTCGGAAACTTCCTCATGCTCTGTGATTAGCGGCTCCGATGCATTATTGGGCTCGGTTGGACTGTTGTCAGTTTCCAATACTTCATGTATCTCAATGTTATTACTTTTCGTCGGTCCCTCCTCGAACGATTCGCTATCACTTAGTGGCACGCTAATGATCGGACTACTGTGACTACTCTCGCTTGGCTCCTCCGTCATTTCGACGTCTTCGCTTCTTGCGGGTTGCGCTTGTTGTTCCTGCGCGGATTGTGCCTGTTGTTCCTGCTCGGGTTGTGTCTGCACGTCTTGGTGCGGTTCGTCATTTGCAGTACTGACATTTGGTGTGCTTTCCAATCTATATAAGGAAGAATATCTAGGAACTCTAGAACTATAAATATTCACATTATTTTAAAATAGTATCTCGTAAAATGTGTCCTAATTCATTTGAGACATTTGTAGAGAATTAAGAATATTTTTATGCCATTCTTTTCTGTGAAATTAATGATAAAATAGTTGTGAAAACTAAAGCTATAAATCTGTTTATCAACATATATTTTCTGTATTTCTATATTTTAAACTTTTCAAAATAACTTACTTATTAGATCATTTGTAATATTTTTTAGTACCTTAACTCCACGACAATCAGTGGCATATATATATATATATATGCCAATAAAATTTCTTTGCATGAAAGAATTGTATCATAAATATAATAAACAATTGACTCGTGTATCAAGAGATGAGTGTTTCAAATCAGAAAGTTCTCATCGCTTGAAAAAATTGGTCTTTAAAGGATCAATACTTGTTAATCATGCTGATATGTAAAATGTAACATACAGTGGCTCTTCAGCAACGTTTTGTATTCCGGCGCTTGTACTATAGTCAGTACTAGAGCAAGGGTCAGTTCCGTTAGCAAAGAGCATTAGTAAATGTACCAAGTCTTCTTTCTCTGAAAAATCAAAGTATGGTCCATGAAACCTTTCCATTACAGTGCATCTTCAATCTTTATTTATATCTTTATTTAATATTATACATGCATTAAATTATATAGAATGTGCATTCTCATAAATTCAGAATATGTTGAAATTTAAACTAATCTTGTGAGAAAAACTTTGAATGTTATATTCATAGAAACAAATAGAAAGAGAGATTAAAAAAGTGTATAACAGACGTTTTTATTGTAAATTTATATTCTTTATAAATTGAATAGATCAAAGTTGAAAACATTCAAATATTAAATATAGACCATACTGAATTTGAAAGAAATCTGTTTGTAGATTTTTTCTTGGTTTATTTTATGCTGCGAAAAATTCAATGAATTTTTCACAAGTTAGTTTATTAAGATGTATTATATACAGAACTATGTCAACAGACAATGTTTATGCATACCAACGCATCCTCTGACAGAGACCTTCTTTGCCACAAGGTACTGACGTAAATCCTTGGAGCGAATCTGCCTAATCTGATTTCTCACAAGTGGCCTCCTTGATAGTACACCGCAGCTGTCGCAGGTAAACACCTTATCCAGTCGTTTTATCACACATTCGGAACAGAAGTGTCTCAGACAATCCGCACATTGTTTCTAAAAATATATTATACATAAATATAGAGAGAAGTTTGTGTTATATGTAATAATTTTCATCTTTTGAGTAGAGAACTTTGTGACCTAATTCAAAGATCCAAACAGGATCTTGGAAATGTCACTTTAAGTCCTTCAAATAATTTCAGATCTTAGAGATATTTAAAGCCAACAACAAAATGTTAATTACTAAGTTTATTACTAAGTTTAACGGATAAAAAATTAACATGTGTGATGACATTTATGCGACACGTATCCCGAGAAAGAGACACGTCCTCTTTCGCGTCATCCAAATAATAATACGCGTAATTGGATGCGTTAATTGGAGCTGATCGAATCGTCGTCTCAGGTGAAATATGCAAAGCGAAAACACCGTAGGAAAACCTGTTTACTAACTTTTCTTTTGAACAAATTGAACTTTGCACTGCAAGCCTCGCAAGCCATCTCGGTGAAGGTGTCCCCGGAGCCGCCCGTTCGTCGGCCTGAAAAGTAAAGGAATTTCACGGACATGCCGTGAGATTATGAAGCACCAGGAATAAAGGTCGTATGATACATCCTACGATAAATCTACGATAGAGAATGAATGCTATACACACGCACGTCGTAGAGGCGACATAATAGGGAGCGTAACCTTTTTTTTTAAATCGATATCGCGACTACGGTGTACTGTTATCGGTCCAGTATGGCCGATGGCGACGATGTCGCGAGTCGCGGACGAAAAACGAAAGCGCCGATCGGTGAGGAATGTTCCTACACGTCGACGTCGTCGTCGTCGTCGTCGTCGTCGGCGTCGGCGTCGGCGTTGGCGTTGTTGTTATCTTCCTCTCTTTCTTCCTCCTTTCTTCTCCCGTTTGACCCGCTGAGCTACTCTCGCGATCGGGCCGAGAAATTTGAAATGTCATAATGCGCCGACCGATCATATGATGATACGTTTCTCCGAGCTCGGCGGGAACTTTTGTGTCAGTCGCGATAACATCTTTCTCCCTTTTTATTCTTATTATAATATCTCATATATAATGATAAAATCTCCTCTTTATCATATCGAGAATATCGATGCACGATATCGGCTGTTATCGATATGAAAGTAGGATTAGTCAATCGATCCATCATCAATGAAAATTTATCGAATTAATTTAACTTTTTTATTTTCTATTTTCCTGTGTTTTATATATATTGCATATAAGTTTTATTGATACGAGATGTAAATATTCTTTGAGCAAATTATCGATTTTTAGCTTATTTTCGCTTACCGATCGAGAATGAAAGTATTTCGAGAAATATACTATATATATTATTTAATAATAAATATTTAATTAACTTAATATATAGGTTTGAATATTTAATGTCTTAACAAAGTATTGAATATATTCTTTATTATAATTTTTACTGGTTAAAAAATTGAAAATATCACATGAATAAAAAAATTTTTATTTTAATAAGCTATTCAGTTTTCTTCAGTACATTTGCAAATCTTTTTATGAGTAAAAATCATATAGCAAATGCATATAATAAAAAAAGTCTTTTAAAAAGTTGAATTAAAAATTTTTTTAACTATTCTTTTTACCTTGAATTTTAAACAAAAATACCTGGAAAATTAGATAATTTTTTAAAAATTTAAATAGATATCTTTATTGTTAGTATCTATTATTATATTATTATATTATATTATTTTAACTATTTTGATAGAATTGATTAAAATTCTTCTCATAATTATCACTCTCTCTAATGACTCAAAGAAGAATTTGTTTTATGATTAATATAAATCTAATTACACCATAAAATAATGATACACGTCATTATAAATGTTATAGAGAGAGAAAGCAAAATTTATATGTATATTTTTACAGAAGATAAATTCGCTTTTTATACATCTTATTATATATGCGTATATAATTTTTATACAAAAGAATCGTGCATGCAAGTCGAAAAAACTTGTTAAAAAATGTATTTTATTGCACATAATTATTACTCATATGTATTTTTTCTCGCGCGAGACGATAAATTTCATAAATAATTCGTTTACACTTCTGAAAATTCGCTTATAAAAAAAAGATAGGGTAAAGTAATTATTATGTACCACACGATGCTGATATACATTTACTATATTTATTATGGCAGCATGGTATCGTGTTTTGAAATTTTCAAACACACGATATACGTTTTTCTCGTGAGTATACTTTGCATAAGATATATTTATATATTATTGCGCTTCATTAAAAATCTCACGAAGAAAATTAGGTTGTTAAAAAAGACGTTAAAAATTAGGTCGTATAAAATTATGTATGACAAAGAAGAAATTATAATTATTTCTAGCTAATTCGTACAAAAGTTCAATTACTAACGATATATACAGTGTGACTCGCAAAATATAGAGAAAAAAATCAAGAGCAATAGATAAATAAATAAAATAAAATTATAAATATGATGTGAGAGTAAAAATACTTATTTAATTTTACTCATCCCTGTATAATCGCACATGATCGCTCAATACTGATACATGTCTCTGTCGTCATATATTACAAATCGCATCTCGCATCGTATACATACACACAATTAAATATAATTAATAAGTCGATAAAAATATTCTCATACTGTACAAATAAATATATAAAACATCGATCTCGTTTTACACTGTCGACTAGCCAAACTTTTGGCAGTTTCTCAGATGATATATAGGTATATATAGATTTTTATACCTATATATACGATATTTCGGTCGAGAATTTGACCTATCACGGTATCATAGTTACACAATAATGGTAATCTCGTTGTATTAACATTATTGCATTTATTTGTGAGCTTTTCTTTAAAGAACCTATGTAATTTTTGCGTACATTTTGCGAAACATTTATGTAATCACAAGTATCTGTTAATTCCCGAATCTACGTTTAAAGAATATTTTCTTATTTAAAAAATCCCCCCATGTTGAATATTTTTATATTCGACGCGAAAAGAAATTGTAATATTCTTTATTAATAACATGAAGTTTACGAAGGGATTATTCAATTCTCCTAATCCTTTGGACAAACTTTTTACTTTACTTTCATAGAACTTGTCAGAGAAGAGAATAAACGCACGTTTCTCTCTTTCCATTCCTAGACACGAGTCATCTCGTGTATAATTATAATTATACCATTACAATTACATCGGATGTAACTGTTCCGATATCCTCGTGAGAGGTTCTTCATCGAGTTCATTAGAAATTTGATTCCAACGTTCATCCTCTTCATCCTCTTCGTCGTGCATCGAATCTTTCCTGAAGAACAAAGATTTTTCATTTATGTAATCAAATTTGAAAAAAAAAAATACAAAATATATAATATTTTAATCTTTTGACAAATGTTTTGATAAAAATAAATGTCTACAATAATTATGAAACAGTCTACATACACTTGTAGCAGAAGACTAGTTTGAAAAAAAAATGTAACTTAAATGATCGATGATTTCGTGTCTTTTAATGAATAAATAATTCTAATTTTGATCCTGATAATTTCTATTGTAGATCTAAAATCGAAAATTACAGAAGTAGCATTACTAACTGATATTTGTTGGCGGAGGGTAGAAATAAGGATTTCGGACAATCCTTAAAATAGGGCCAGCACTCGCCGTGAAATTTCCCACGATTTTCAGCCTCGACGTATTCCTTGAGGAGACTCGCGAACGGCGATCGGCTGGCTCTAAAAATAAATTTATTTCAATTTTATTCAAATTACCTTTTTATATACTTATTTTATAGTGTTATTAAATAATTAATAATTATAATTATGTATGTATATACATATATATATATATATATATATATGTAAAACAAAATTATTTCGCAACAGTACCTTCTAAAAAAATTTCACATTCGCAACTAATTGGCAGTTGAATTCTTACGTGAAGAACAGCTTTAGCATTTCGCCAATCAGGCCAAAGTTGTTGAGATGGTGTCCTTGGACCTCGCAGATCGCCCTCAACAGGCACGCTTTCCCGTTCATTCCCAAGGCACTCAACATATCTTCGGCGGTACCGTAAAGCAAGGCTCGTTCGCCACCGTGGAACGCATTTTTTGGTACCTCCGCCATGTCTCGTTTGTGTAATCTGCGTTTAATGAAGGCTGCGATAAAATCCGCCATCATCATGCCGGCTTGTCGACTCTTCAGCTTCCTATCAAAACTAGGTGGTAAGGCGCCGTACGGATTCTCGTTGTCCGTCAAGCCCAGCTTGTCGAAGTCGACTGAAAAAGAATTCCGTCAATCGTAATTCGAAATAATTTTACGAAATTTTCGCCAAAAAAATTTCTCCATTTCAATGTGAGAATTGATTGTAGAGTTATTTAATATTCAATTGAGTAAAAAAGGTAGAAAATATTCTGCTGGACCACACAAATATATATAGCATGCTTCTTCAAATAGACTTGAATTCGAAGAAATTTTAATTCTAATTTTTTAAATAGAATCTAGTGTCTCTTCTATTTACAATTTACAGTATTGAATTTTTTACAAAAAGTAAATTAATTTTCAATGTCAATTAAAACACTGTATTCATTGAGAATGAGTTAACTTACATTTTTCTCGATCTTTTGTACTTTTGAGTTGTAAATAGAAAATTCTTCAATGGATCACATTTATAAATGTATAACATTATTCTTCTTCAAATAAAACTTTAAACTTTAATTCGATGGAACTTAAATATGAATTCTAATTATAATTTTCAAAGAAAAAATAGACTTGTCTATTTACAGTATCAAATTTCTTATAAGAAATTTAATTTTAAATATCAATTATCACTGTAATCATTGATAATATCAAGTCACATTTTTCTTGATCTTTTTTATTTTTAAGTAATTATTAATTATTTTTAAGTTCTCTTCTCCCTATAGTATTTATAGTCGCAAGGGAACGTTCGACTCGCAGGACTTTGCTTTGTACGAGTGAGGTCTCGAAGAAAAAAAATCAAGATCGCGAAGCAGGATGATTAATGGACGGACTCACTCGTGAACGGCAGACTGATGGTCATATTGCTGAGGAAACCGTAAGGTGGATGCCTAACGAAGGGCAACGCTAACGTCGGCGTGATCGTCATGACCGTACCGGGCGGTAACGCGATTCGTCCATCGTTTGTGAACCAAAAGACCCTCTTCTGCCTGTGATGCGGCTGTTGGCTGGAGGCATCATTTTCCGTGTCCTTCCCGGATGACGATTCTTTCAGCAGGGCCAGACCGAGTAGCAACAAAAGCCCTCTTCGCGTCATCTTGTCGTCCGAGCAGCTGGAATTGAAATCCGCTTGTAAACAAATTGTCGTATATACACTCAAAAAAAATGATCTCGCATGTCTTCAACAAAAATTTTCTAGGTGTAAAAAATTAACTAAAACAGATAAATTATTAGCAAATACTGTGCTCCTACATATATTTTCCTTAATCAATTTAAATGACAGAGACAGAATTTATATCTGTACTATTAGTGTAATTTAGACGAGTAATTTTAGAAGTATTTTAAAAGTGTAATTTCCTCCAACACGTTACATGCCTCCAATTAATTAAATTACGATATAAATTAATATATTTATATCGTATAGAACTGACAGCTTTAACACGCGGCCGAAATTTTTGACAGTTCTCGCGAGGAGGGTCAATATCCTCCACACTATTGTCAAAGACAATTATATTTGTAATTAATATTTGGCAATGGGATCTAAATTTTCTAGAAGTATTGCTAGAATATTGCTGCTATAATTCTATACGTGACAAACAATATTCCAACAGATACAAAAAATAGCGATAAATTTTAATTGAGACATCTAGAAATCTATCTACATTAGCAAAAAATTTTTTTGAGTGTAGTTAACAAATATTTATTAGATTCGAACATCAATCGCTGGACTAATTAAGATAACTTGCGTTTTGTTTTGTTCTTGTATTGTTTTTTAAAAAAATAATAGACGTAACCACAGAAAATAGAATTAATAGATAGTTTAGCACAGATACGTGTTTTCGCAGATTGTAGACCACGCGGATTAGATTAATGGTTTTATTTACGAATACCCGGTAATTCTGTCGTCCTCTTAATGACGCGCCGGCGTTTCAAGTAGGCCGCACGACAGATCCCGCGGAATTATTTGCGATAAATCGCAACGCGCACGATGCGTATATTACGTATCGCACTCACGAGACGCACTTACGGTACCCGCGTTATTGGATCTCTCTGAAGGTAAAAACATCTGTCTCCGCAGGCGCACGCATCGGGGAGGGAAAAAAAATTTTTCTCGGACAGATATCGCCGATGGATTTGTCGTCATTCATGCGATTAATATCCTGTTGGCGTGCGAGAAAATTTTCGCCTAATTGATATTCGGGACGAGCATGTTTGGCCGAGAGCTTAGCCAATTCGGCCAATTAGAAACTTAATTTATGAGTAAGGAGAATAGACCGTCTCTTTACGAGATAATTGTGCGTTACATTAGCTTTTAGCACGCGCAAATATTTATTCCGTTCAATAAATGTATATCTAAGCATTTAGAAAAATTAATAAAAATTTATTAATTATGATAATATAATATTAAAATTTGCTAATTTATTTATTATAAAATCTTTATTATAAAATAATTTATTTATTAAAAAATTAAGAATTGAAAATTCGAGAAAAAAGGGTAAAAGTCCCGGAATATTCGGAACTTTCATTTTATACGTACGCTTTTTTGTCAAAACAGCAGGGCTAATTCATATCGTTTTAATTACGATAAAAACAAGTCTCGATTGCGTATCCCGACGTCTCCTTTTTCTCCCCTTTATGTCACAAAGTGCGTGCGATGCACACACATCGTCGCGTCTCGTGTCTCCCTACTTACGATTGCCGGGTTCACTAGACGTTGGCCGGTTCCGTACCTTTTTGATCGATGTAACAGTATATTCTGCAATATATACTGCAAAACCCCGTGCAGTTAAAGGGGGAATCAGGCGACTGGGCTTCGCCCTAGAAAAACGCGATGTCGTTTGTCCGTATAGATACACATATCCTCATGTCATGTCGTCTTATATACCATACATACCGTTTGCTTCTCGATAACTCCACGAATGACCCGAGCACGAATATTGATCATTAAAATAAATTTTTTCTTGAATTTTTTTCTACAAGTATTTAAAGTGTATTATAGTCTTTCATAACACCTATAAAAATAATAATTATATATAGAATAAAATAATTGTATATTGCAAATAATTTATGGTGTAAATATATTTTTATTTTTTCCCCGAGTATATATATATATAAATTCTATTATTGAATCATCGATGCAATTTCCTCCAACACTGTTATATGCCTCCAATTAATTAAATTACGATATACATTAATATATTTGTCCATGCAACTGAAAGCTTTAACACGTGGCCGAAATTTTTGACAGTTCTCGCGAGGAGGATCAGTATTTATAAAAATAATAATTATATATAGAATAGAATAATTGTATATTGCAAATAATTTATAGTGTAAATATATTTGTATTTTTCCCCGAGTATATATATTCTATTATTGAATCATCGTACAATTTCCTCCAACACGTTACATGCCTCCAATTAATTAAATTACGATATAAATGAATATATTTGTCATGCAACTGACAGCTTTAACACGTGGCCGAAATTTTTGACAGTTCTCGCGAGGAGGGTCAGTATTTATAAAAATAATAATTATATATAGAATAGAATAATTGTATATTGCAAATAATTTATTGTGTAAATATATTTTCATTTTTTCCCCGAGTATGTATTCTATTATTAAATTATCGATACAATTTCCTGCTACACGTTACATGCCTCCAATTAATTAAATTACGATATAATTAATATATTTGTCATGCAACTGACAGCTTTAACACGTGGCCGAAATTTTTGACAGTTCTCGCGAGAAGGGTCAGTGTCCTTCACACATTTATTATTACTGATTTTAATATGCATCGATGTAACGTACCACGTTTTACGAAGTTGCTCCGAAATGTTTTAAATCTACATTTAACCCGTTACGATATTCGTGCTTCGAATATCGTAACGGCATATTTATTATCAAATTCGACTTGTATGTTAATATAATTGCAATAATGAAATGTAACTGACGGTTTTGACTTGCGGCCTAAATTTTTGACAGTTCGTGAGGAGGGTCAGTATCCTTCAACACATTCATTATCACTGATCTTATGCATCGATGTAATACATTACATTTTACGAACTCGGCCCAAATTTTTTTTTAAATCCACACTTAACCTGTTTCGTGCTTCGAATAGTGTAACGGATGTTCGTTATCGAATACAACCGGTATCATCCAAAATGTTTCTATGAATTATCCTCTTTGAGAATTCAGCGGAAATCAACGTAACTTGATTTGATCTAGATCGTCGGCGAACCGGGCCACATTATTCTACACGGCGAGAGTGAAGTTCAGAAAGAGGAAAGACGAAGAGCAGGGAAGAAAAGGTGGGCCGACCGCTAAGTGCATTGCGCGGAATACGAAATGCGATTGACCCGTATAGGTATTTTGATATGCGTGCGGTGTCGTTCACGAGAGGAGAATGAACTCGCGGTCGAGACGGCGTCTCGCATTATAAGCCACTTATAATTACATCCCGGACCCTCGATATCGCGGCACATATGTGTTTTTCGAGGAAACACCGTTAGCAAGATCTGGGTCATTTTTCAGGATCCGTGGTTCCTCCCCGCTCCCTTCCAGCGGTTCAAGAGAGATCCTATATCTCGCGCAATCAGATGCTTCTTTTTATCGAGCGAAGCGACGAGATAGCGTTCGATAGGGTCACTGGTAGTTGTTCAAAGTGGCCGTTAAATGTCGCATTATAATATGTTTAACGATGTGGAATGGTTCGTGATCGGAATAAGATGTTTAAAGAGGTAAACAAAATCTGGGGACAGAATTAAAAAATGTTGTAAACTCGATAATATTTCAATTATAAATAATGATTTAAAATGTAAAGATCCTTTTTTGGATTTAATTAAGCTCTTTAAGGAAAGAAATAAATAAAAAGAATTTTTATTTCAAGAGTGCTTTATTCCTTAAATATTGGCAGTCAGTTTATATATTTTTTTCCTTTTCAAATGTATTGCAAAATATTGCGAATGCTAATTTCTTATGAAATATGCATTAAGAGAGAAGATTCATTGTTATTATTTAACAAAATTTTTTTCATATATTCGAAAAGACAATCGTTACATCAGCTTAGTTTATAAAAACTTATATCCTGTTAATTTGCAAGGCTTTCTTTTCAATTAAATCTCTTCAGTCTAGTGCCTAAAATCGCTTCGCGGTTGAATTGCGCGACGAGCCAATTTCGATAAACACGTGTTACGGTTTCGCTTCGGAAGCGCGCGCTGCACCTGATTTTATATGCACCCATACAGATGTACATTTAACATTCCTTCGCAACAAAATGTAACGAATTCCTGACCTAGTGCCCGAGCCTAACGGTAATATCGTAATACACCATGGTTAAAAATTACGCTCTTAATGATGACTTTTGCAAAAAAAAATAAGACAAATTAATTATCTATATATTAAATTGTTCGTTTTATCGATTGCCCGATACGTCAACAACAAAGTCTCATCTCGTTCGATTAATAGAGATTAAATCAGAAGTCAAATATTCGATCCTGGAGTTGATTTTTGATCATTTATGGGAATCATTACAATATGTAATACAAACGGAAACTGAGTACGATGCTCCGCAAATAGCTCATAGATTTGTTTGTCGACTCGTAATCAAGATCATTTATTATTAGACCTTTGAGATTGCCATTCACGACCAATGCCAAGGAGCGCTTCGTCGAATAATTAATTTACGATGCGCGTAGCCATGTGTAACGATGAGGAGTAATTATCGCCCGGTCGTAATCAACTACTTTCTAATTGTATGCGACACGTGTAGATGTTTTCCCAAGCGAATAATTAAATCGAGTTGGTGTATTACTATGAAAAAGAACATATTAGTAATAGAACCAAAAAACTAATTTTGATTACTTTCTGTGATACACTTTTGGATATTAGCAATGATAAAAAATAGATTTTTAAATGGAAATACATTTAAATATGAGGGCACTAATTTGAAAGATTTTAATATCACAGTAGACATTAATATTTTAATTTTTTTTAAAGGCGGTAATAATTTAAAAAAATTGCATTATTTTCGCATATTCCTCGATGCATGGCGTACGATATTATAAATTGCAAATTACTGATTTCTAGAGATTTACTGTGCGTACCGCTCCTTCCACGTAATACAAATATTTCTTTCATAAGACGGCACGCGCACGTTCATTAATACGCAAACGTGCACGAGATCGTGCCTCTGTAATCTGAGATTTTCCACATCATAGCGAAAGCGAATGTGGCGATTCGCAGATCTGCTGCGACCGTCTCACATGCATAAATTATGACGATCTAGATATGTGAATGTGAATGTGAACGTAGAATGTGCAAAAACTTCATTTAAGCTTTAGACTATAATAAATAATTAATTATCATATGCATACACGAGATCAGATCAGATTTTTCTCTTACAAATTTATAAAAATATTAAATTTACATATTTCAGGGTGAAATAAAAAATACTATTAAAGCTATTAAGAATTCAGTTTTTTGTCCAATTTAAATAAGGGAGAGCAATTGAATAAAATATTAATTTTATATACTATATACTATGTTCAAAAAATGTTTATAAAATGTTTTAACATTCTATGGATCTCTTATAAACTTCTTTTAAACATGTGTGTTGTTAGAGTAGTATATTTAATAAGACCTTGAGACACATCTCTTTCTAAAGCAATATTTTTCCTTGCATCTTTAACATCCCAATTTCTTATTCTGAAATAGGGGAAGGATTCTATAATTAAGATAAAGTAATCAGCACGTTATATAAGGAATTAATCAGAAACCAAGGAAAGTCCGGGAAAGGGATTGATATAGCGATCTCGCGTACTAATGAGTGGACGATCGTTAAGGTCGAGGCCGCGGCACGGATATTGCCTCAGGGATTTGACTAATGTAAGTTCATACCCAGGCTCTAGAGTTGAAACCCGTCTGATGGGGCCAGTTGAACGGGAAAGAAAATCCGGATTTTCAAAGAATCGCGAAAAAGAATGACGGCGCACGATGTCGTGAATCTTAACACGCGACTTTTTTAAGGTCTTCTGATAATGAATGCAAGTACCGTTCGCGCGAGGGGGCGAAGATATAAATTCGTACGTGTGTCGAAAAGTGTATAGTGCATTGACACTTTTAATGTATGCGTTACCTGTAGATTATAATTAAATCTAAATATAAGATTTTTATTTGTGACGATTCAATATTTATTTTACTTATATTCATTAACGATTTTTCATCCAATTATTTTCATCAAAATTAATAAGGGTTTTAAATTTCTTTAATCTAAAAAAAAAAAACTTTAAAAAATAGAATTTTAATGAATGAGAGAATCTTGTTTTTTAATTATTATATTATTATTATTATATTATTACTTTTTAATTATTTTCGTCAAAATTAATAGGATTTTAAATTTCTTTAAAAAACTTTAAAAAATAGAATTTTAATGAATAAGAGAATTTTTTTCTTTTTTTTTTTTTAATATCACAATCAGAGTCTGTCGATAGATTAAACGACTTAATTCGTGTGCTTTGCTCTATCGCTATAGTCTCGAAAATAGCAAGCTTGCGTTACAACGATATGCAAAATCTATGTTTCCCAGAAAATACAGAAAATACGAGATCGATTCTTCACGGTATGTTTCAGAAGATACATGTTCATTGCGAAAGTATAAATACGCGACCGTTATGCCGCATCTACGCACCCATGTGGATGTTTCTAAATCGATGCTGCGCTCAGTGTAATCATAAACCTCCAGTATATTCCACTCTACACGTGCCTAACCACGGAGATTAACCTGTTCGTTCACTTCAACAAATCATCCGAAGATCCACCTGTCCATTATCGGCCAGCAACACTTTTTCCAATCGCAACATTGAATGAAAAAAAAATGGAACGACAAAAAGAAAAAATTGGGAGATAGACGATGCGGAAAAAAAATTTGATGCTCGATTAATCCTGACATCGCTAAAGAAGACAGGCTTCTTTTTCCGGTCAATTGTCGCTAATATAAAATAATCGTTTAATATTATAAAATGTCTATAATCCTCTTATTTTATCGTGTAACTAACAATAAATACTTGAAATATTTTATTACAAATTTTTACTGATTAAAAGAGAATTTATACGTGTGTTCGTTAAGTAAATAAAATTTTATAACTATGAAGAATGTAAAATGAACAAAAATACTTTGCGTAACCATTATAAATAGAATTAAAGAAAAAGGGGAAAGAGAAAGTCGATTAAATTTGAAATGACAGTAACTAATGATTAAATTAACGATTAATAAGCTTATTTTACCTTTATTCACAACAACAGGCGCAATATTTTGCGACGGTGCAGCGGCTCGGATCGACGGCGGATCCACCGGCCGGTGATATGTAGGGTAAATCTTGATACACACTGATTAACAGAGCTGATTAACAGAGAGCTGGCACACAACGTTGCGCGCCCAAGCAACCACGCGCGGATGTCCAATTTTTACGCGCGCATATTTCTATCTGAATGTAATGAAAAGTGTCTATTTTTTATCCGGGCATTGTCGGTTCGCCATAAAGAGAGAGAGAGAGAGAGAGAGAAAGAAGAAGAAAGAAAGAAAGAAAAAAAAAGAAAGAAAAAGCGAGTCGATCCAGTTTTTGTTAACGCCCGTTCCGTTTCGTGCTTATCCGGAGAACAGATATCGAGATAACGAACGCTGTTTCCCGCGACTCGCACAGATGATGATCTGTCATTGCACAGATGATGATCGCGTCGCCGCATGCATTTTATCCGCGACGCCTCATCCCGTCCATTCACTGACACTTGGCTCCAAATCGGATCAATTAAATATCTTGGCACGATTAATTAAAGAGGGGAGGACTCCTGATCCCGACCAAGTGTCACCGATCTTTGGCGCAAATCGAGATTGAGTCACCGAGTATATATATATATATATATATTGTCCACATTTATTAACGTAAATCTATGGTTTTGTCCGCGGATTTGATATCGATCAGCCTTCTTGAAGGGTCGCGTGAACACGCACTTTATTGACACGTCCTCTGGCGCATCGATTTGCAGATATTCGCTACTCTTCTCGGGGGGCGATACGCTGTCAGTCGGAGCATTTACTTCGTTGTAACGTTGCGCGGTTTTTCCTCCTTTTGACTTTTCGACCGGATTCGGTTGCGTGCGCACGCGGAGACAGCCGTGTCAGTGGCTCGCGCGCCGACTTTTTCAGACTGATCGCGATTCCGCGATGGCGCAGTCTCTCGACGCGGACTCGTGTCTCCCCTTCCTCGGGTTACGCATGTATACCTTCCTCTTCTCCCCCAATACGCGACCTTGAGTCTTCTCTGTGCGCTCGATGAATTAACGCTTATTTATTGATACTTAATATTCAATATTAATAATTTATATTTAATTACTAATAGTAAAAAACTAGTATGTCACCTGGATCTAAGAATTCTTTTGTGACCCCGCTGGTTTTTGGCAGATTGTTTAAAGATCAAGCTTATTGTTCAATCAAGCTACATAGGTCTCATTTTGTGCAGATTCTGGAGATTTAAAAACATGTAACCCAGATACCTTTTCAAGAACAGGACAGTGACATAAGATGCTGTTCTTTATCCTCGTCATATAGCCGGCATTCTTTGGCAGCTAGATCAAGGTTGAATAAATGGGCTCCAAGGACCACATGAGAAGTAAGGAGGCTTGGTATATCAACCCCGTCGCATTTTTTCTTAAAAATTAAAAAGACAACATATCATAACGTGTGCGTTAAAAGTTACAGAATAGCCCTGCCTGAACGGAAACGCTCGTGGAATGCGACACGGGGTTGGTAACAGGCCACGCTGATGATGAAACAACCCTTGACTAATAGAAACTCCTGTCAATGAAGGCTTCGGACTAGTATCGGCCTTCTTACTAGTCACATGGCTCTTAGAGCCCATTTATTCAACCTTGGTGATTTTATGTTTAATATAATTTAATATTAATATTTAATAACGATTTATTATTTTCATATATACCTATTGGTATCTCGGAGATAAAAGTATATGTATTATATGCACGTTAAAATATAAATATTATTGGATGTATATGTATATTATATTTGTTTTTTGAACTTTTAAACATCTCTCACAAAGAAGAGGTAAACATTTGTTAAAATTTAAAAAATATAAATAAATACCAAGAATAACTTTCCCTCTCTCGTTTCTCGATTTCCAAAGTTTTCTCGAAGGTACCGTCTCTTCATTTTATTATTCGAATGTACAGTTGATCCAATCTCCTTAAACAAGTCTTGTCTTTCGTGAGAAGAAACGAGAGAGATATGAATTAAAATTTATGCATGTTATATTATATTATTACATAATAATATATTAATTTTGAAAAAGGGATGAAAGGAGTAATGACGAAACAAGACGTATATTTCAAGATTAAATATGTATCTATCTCCAATCCAGTTTCCAATAGAGTGTAACGCGTAGTGAAAGGAGCAAACATCAGAGAGAGATTTATAGCATCTTAATTCATTACATAAGTTTTTAATGTGCATCTTTTAAAGAAAAAGAAACTCGAGTATCCGAAAAATTATTCAATGTAAGCATGTAATTTGTTTTGTGCGAAAAATATACAAATTGTTATATATATTAGGTATTATACAGTACTTTTCTCATGGACCAGCAGAGATTTTCTCTAAATTTTCTTCGAATTAAATAAATTTTTATAAATTTAATTTAATTTAAATTGAAATACTTCAAGAGAATTTTTTTTTATAAGAAAGACGAATATTAAATATAACAAAAAAAATTAATCAAACAAGTTTAATCGTATGCGTTTTACAGATACACTCGTCTGTCTTCGTAGAAGACTTTAGAGTAAAGGTTACGATGTATTGTCCAGAATTCGTGACGCGAATCGGACAAAAGAGAGAGAAAAAGAGCGAGTTCTCCTTCTCTCTCCCACCCCCGTTACTGTTCTGGATCTAAATACGAGATTGATATTGAGAACGAAGAGACACACGCGGAAAAGGAAGACGGGCGTTACGCAAATGAAGGAGCTAGCCGGCCGGAGAATGAAAAAAGGGGAAAATCGAAGTACGTCCACGAAGATAGCGGTATACAAGCGTCACTGTGAAGACGAGAAAAAGGGGGTTAAACAGGGAAAGGTGGTTACGGTTGTAGAGCGTTATAATGACATTACCGTTAACAATAACGAAAACGATAGGAATAAGAATAAGGATAGACACAAACAGCATCGATCATCATCCCCCATTAGATCTCTTAATTTTAACAATTTTTTTGTATAACGCACGCGATATTTTCGTAATATCAGAAAATTTGACAAAATTTATATCTACTGAAATTTAATTTATTTTTTCACTATTAAAGGTCTTAATTGTTTTTAAATTATTTAAATTATTTCCATAAATCGTTCAGATCATCCCCCATTAGATCTCTTAATTTTAACAATTTTTTTGTATAACGCACTCGATATTTTCGTAATATCAGAAAATTTGACAAAATTTATATCTACTGAAATTTAATTTATTTTTTCATTATTAGAGGTCTTAATTATTTTTAAATTATTTAAATTATTTCCATAAATCGTTCAGATCATCCCCCATTAGATCTCTTAATTTTAACAATTTTTTTGTATAACGCACTCGATATTTTCGTAATATCAGAAAATTTGACAAAATTTATATCTACTGAAATTTAATTTATTTTTTCATTATTCGATCTTATAAATATTGATGTTTGAAAGGTTACAAGAAGAAAAAACGCGAAGAGGACTTAAAAGGTTTTCAACATATTTTATTAGATTTGTTTATGGAACGAACAAGGTTTAATACGATAATACTAATCCTAAATGAAATCTTCGAAGGCTCGCGCGATCCTCACATGCTCAAGATTTCTCCGAAATAAAAATTTCATTAAATTATCTTTGATTCTTTGCCGTAAGGATCAGATACACGAGCGAGAAAACTCGGATACGCGCGTGTCAGGATACGCGCGAGTCCCTCTTTCATAACAAATCGCATAATTTGAACAAATCATCACGTACGAAGATACGATCGAAACGTCGGGAAGGGGAGAAAAAAAACAACATGTGCGTATAATTATACGCAATTAGTCGTAACGTATCGCGTTTTAAACATATTATTCATTAAACTTAAATCAATATATATATATATATATCTACCTATAGGACCTTACCATACTTATACGAACTATAATAAGTCGATAATATGGCACTTACTACATAGTTTTCAGTGTGTCTGTGTATGTATGTGTGTATGTGTGTAAGAGCCGAACTTAAAACCGCGGTACATAATAACCGATTAGTTATTGTCTAACAATAAGTAATAGAGTGATATGCATATCGACGCGGAGAGTGAAACTGCTGGCTGTAACAGGTTCGTGCAGCTAGTAAATATCATCGGACATCTGTGTCGTCCCCGGTAGATCCTGTACGTGTATGTGTGTTTGTGTGTGCCCGGATAACGGACGGAATTGTGCACACAATCCTCCGTCCCGCTTTATTTCATTTCGTGTATAAAAACGTCGAAATATAAGATCTTTTTCATACGGTATACATATTGCCTCGTCGCGCGATAAAAGGGCGCGGAATCGCCGTTAATCTTCCGCCCCGAGCGATCGGAATCTCTTCTATAGTTCCCCATTTCCCTATCATGTATCTCGCAGAGAATTCGATCGGATATGCTTATCCAATGGAATTCATCATTAATGCGATTGATAACAATCGCTTTGAAAGGAATAAAATCTCTCGGCAGCTCGGCGCGATCGACCATGATTTAACTCGCTTCTCTCTCAAACATCTCGAAGAATCACGTCGAGAATTTTATTACGCAATTGAGATCGACGGGCAGAGAATAACGAGTCAGATCACTTCTCATCGCAAGTACATATATTTCTGCGAATATATATATATATATATATATATATATATATATAATTATATATAAAAGTTGTTATATATATATATATAAATTATATATAAATATAGTTAATTTTATATATATATAAAAGAGATTTATGATATATTTCACATGAACTAATTTCTCTCTCTTCGTTGTGCGGAGAATTTTCGTCGATCGATAGACTGCGTAGAGATTATAATCAAACGCATAAGTTCCTTCCGTTCTGCTGATAATATTCCGAAAGAGAGTGATTTTATTCTATTCTCGAGATCTCAAAGTTTTAACGAGGGTGTGAGCAAGATTACGATTGTATATAACACTAGAGGAAGCTCCGTTCGCCGTCAATTCAATCAAATGGCGGATTAAGATACGTGTTCTTGGCGACTTCGTCGTTGTTGTACGTAATGGTCGTAGCTCTAAAAACGCTAAAAGAGACGTCCCTCTCGCGAGTCGAGACGTCCCGGTAAAAAGGCACACTTAATTCTAGGTCGTTAAGTTTTGTACGATAGTAACTGTCGGATTTCTCGATTTTCGAATCCTGCACGCGTTCAATATACGTAAGATGTGATCGACAATAACACTAAAAGAAAAGAAAAAAAAATCGAATAAGGGTCGAGATTTAGACACTTGGCTATGGCTATGGCAGTGTGGTCGTTCCGTTTGTAAAAGTACGGTGATCCACAATAATCTATCCAGGGTGTCCTCCCGCGATCTTAGTATCTATGACAGATTTTTTACGAGCGAGTTTGTCCTCGGTAAAAATGTCGAGACGAATTACATGCGATTCCAGATTTTTCAAAGAGTACACTTCAGAAAAACAAATATAATATTATAATTTACAGTTTTTATCTGGAAAGATACTGAAAATTTTTGAAAAGTATAAATCTATTTTGTGGAAATAAATGTTTAAATTAATAAAAAATAAGATTTCACTAAAAACTGAATCTCTATCAGCACACATGTTCAAAAGATGTTCAAATGTTTACGAGATCCACAGAATATTAAAATAATAGTTTTAACATTCTATGGATTTCTTAAAAACATCTTTTGAACATGTATGCTGTTAGAGATATTTGATATTATAAAGATTTTTGAGATCAGATATCTAAGAAATATAAATTATCTTTTCTTTGAAAAAATTAATTTCATGGTATATAAATATTGTGTAATGTAATTAGTAATCGAAAAATTAATTTTATGAAATTAAATATAATAATAAACATAATATTATCGTATTATATTAATTAATTAATATATGTATAATATTAATATTATATAATAATATAAAATATAATATATAATATATTTAGTGTATTCATAAATGTGAAAAATTAATTATATAAATAAATGCAATAATAATAATTGAAAATTGACGATAAATTATAATTTTTTTTCGCGATATTTTCACAAAGGAAATCTTGATTTTAGATTCGCCTAGAAATTCAATATTTTTAAGACACCCTGTATAGTTTTTGCACTAATACCGGACGTGTGTTAGGTTAGGTTAGCGTATCGTTCAGATGGTATAAGTATCAGAACGATAAGAATAATTAACAATCACTCTAATCTTAATTCACAACCGGCTTGTCAGCTCTTTCGGAAAGTAAAATTAAAAAGGAAAAAAAAAAAGAAGAAAAAAAATACAAGAAATGAATAAACGAAACATTTAAAAGTGCAAGTGAAACCGACTGCGTGTTATTTTCGTTAAAATAGATAAAGGGAGATAAAGGAGGAAGAAAAAAATAATAAAAAGAAAAAAGACAACGAAAAAAAAAAAAATACACTTAACTGGTCTCGCAAAGACGAGAGAAGGGTCTATATGTCTTCAACGAAGCTGTCTCCAAGTCAACGTTAAGAAAAAAAGCTGCTCGAAATAAAAAATAGTCAAGAAATTGAAAATAAAAATCTCTATGCCATTTTATCAAGATTAGGTAAATAGTTACTTCACCTAATGCTTTAGTTACGTATATAACGAGGAAGTACGCGAAACTTTCCGCATGAAGTTTCTTGCATTGTCGCGTGCGATATTGATATCTTATTATGTACTTCGCCATCGTTTTTTTTACTCCGCTCCCCCCCTTCCCTCTCTCGTGTTTCACATAATTCTCTGTTCACCTTTTCTTCTCTCTCTCTCTCTCTCTCTCTCTCTCTCTCTCTCTCTCTCTCTCTCTCTCTCTCTCTCTCTCTTTGTATAATTTTTTTTTCGCCGCTAATAGAAATTACCTTATCACTGTAATAACAAGTAGTCATCAAGAGTGTCGTATTAAAAAATAAATTTCAATCGTACAATTAACAACATTATCCATGAACATTTATCTTTCTGCGTGCGCCTCCCTAATGGGATGGCTACTCGTGGTAATTCGCGAATATACGCAACTGGTTGTTTTCCAGGCGAGTACACATATTCACTTCGTCCCTTTGTAACATTTACACAAAAATCGCAACCTCTATACTGTCACAATTTCGGGGAGAGCGATGAGCGCACAATTTAATTATTAGTAATTAAAAATAAAAGTCTTTGGTTTTTTGCACACTTCTCTCTAGATCTCGGCCTATATCTCGTCGACGCGCTTTACAAACGCTTGTGTACACAACATATATACATATAGTGGCAAAGCCTTGTCTTCTCATCAATATTTCTTTCAATTTCATTACTATATCTTTCATTGACGCGTTCAAAACAATACGATATGAAAATTCTCTTATCAATCTCGGAAACGCGATTGTGCGAAAATGCATTATACTGGCATATATCTTTCTTTTTTTTTTCTTGCCATGCGCGCTCGAGCTAATTTTGATTCAGAATGCGCATCGTGTGATCCGATATATAACACGAGATAAATGCGAAAATATTTTAGCAAATTTGGCGTGTACTAGTGCACATTAGAAATTATACAAATTTACAATATTAACATGAATAATTAAACCATTAAAATAATTATAATAGTATATTATAACTCTTCGTATTATTTATTTTATTTTAATTATTTATGCTAATATAAATTTGTGCGCAATCTTTGTATGTGCCAGTATAGTCCATCTAAATTTGCTACAAGATTTTTTCTAAAAATTAATGAAATTCAGAAACGACTTGGATTGCAATAAGATTATCAAAATAATTGAGAAACTTCACTAAAATTTTGTCAAAAAGAGAACCATTTAAATTAAATCATAGTAAATAAATGATTGAATGAATGCGAGAGATTGCGTCTCGACTGATAGAATTATAGAAATATTAATGTTCGTTACACTGCAAACTTCTGTCAATTGTACTTTCAAGAAGATTCGCTCTCGTTACTTCGTAAATAGACCGTCCGATCGATCTATTCTACGTCATGTGTGCTATCAGCAGCAATTAGCATTTCGCAGTCTTTCGGGGGTTTGCGCTGTTTTTTTTATTTCGCCATAAGTCTGTAACAACTTACGTATATATACTATAAAGATATAGTATATAATATTACTTCGAAACTGTGATACACGTATCTTTATGTCGACATAAAACTCAGAGTTAAAACAAAAGATTATCGTGAGCAGAGGAACACTATTACTAGAAACAATATAGTCTCGATGCCGCGTAGATCATTTTTATTTATCTCTATTCAGCTAACTAACGACGTACTTCTCGAAGAGCGAATATAACTTTTGTACTTGTGCGGTTACTTTTTTGTTCTCTTTTTTTCGTTTTTTTTTTTCCTTTAATAGCATGCTTATACATATTATTCAGACTTGTTTCTCTTAATTAAGGCAGAGTTTCGTGATGCTCGGGCTAAGCACTTTGGCACTCGCTGGTTTCGGTTAAGTTGATAAATCCCCTTTTACGTCCGTTTTATGCGCACCCGCGTTCGTCGATAGTTAGTTAGACGCAAAAGGGAATTTCTTCCTTTTCGTAATTTATTTATAATAAGATCAGGTAATTTGTAACGGTGTGGACTAAACGCGTCGTTAAGTATAGCTTCAGGAACGAAGAACGGAGAGAAAACCGCACTTGTCGTCAACACATCATTATTAGCTATCCGACTAATCCAAGAATTAAAAACATAACGCTAGTTTAAAAACTTAAAACGCGACATACGATATAAAAATCCAACGGGCGGATTTTGCCGTCATTTTGGTACTGGTATTATCGTGGGCAAACGCGAGAAACATTGATTGCCGAGCGATTAACAATTTATTTAATACAAAGTCTAACAATTGTTTCTTTTTTTTTCAATTTTTGTTTTTGTTTTTTTTTTTGTTTTTTTTTCTATCTTTTTTTTTCATGGACAACGAAGAAAAGTTAAAAATTTATTTAATTTTTCCCCCGACGTATCCTGTCGTCATTCAATACGCGAGGGACGTCATCCTTGTTCTCCGTTGTCCTTGTCAACGGGTGGAAGCCTCCTTTCCCTATTCATTTAGGGAAGAGTTGACGGCGATCGTTGCCTCGAAGGCTCGTACGGACTGGCTACGGCAATCTCCACGAGCATCCTAAAGGAGTCCCCGTTGTCCTGGTGGGCGTATGCGTTCTCGAGAGTCCGCGGTGGCAGGCCACGATAGTGGAGTTCTATCTGCTGCTGCTGTTGCACACCGGGCGTTGCTGACAGGTGCTCTCGAGGGGCGCTCCAATACGCAGCGGGTTCGCCGGTGGAGTTGTCGTGGGAACTCTCAGAATTGTTGTCATCCCTGTACAAAAAAGATGCTACATTTAATTCACTAATTTCTAAAACACTGAGACGTCTACGTTATTTGCAGCGTTAAAACAGATGTGAGTCGCGTGCGAGAATCAGTGATTTGAATCACAGTGCCAATGAAAAAAACGTGCGTTAAATGAAAAACATAACTGATTCTTTTATACGTACATCTGAATATATTTGATTTATTTAGTATTTTAGCATTTGCTCTAATCAATTTTTCAATTTTTTCGTTATGTTTGTATTGATAATAAATTTTTTTTTGTATTTCCAATTATTTTTGTTTGCACGATTGAGGAAGTCTCGCAAATCGCTGAGAAGCTTTTTTTAACGGATAATTTCATAACGATCGCAAAGCTCTGTTTTTCCCCTGTATCGAAAGCAACCGATTGTATCGGTATAAAACTTGCCTTCGTCGAGCAGGATGAGAGATATCGTCGCTGTCTAACTGCTCGACTTGGGCCTCCGCATAGGGGCGAACGATTACGTTGGGCCATCGTATCGAAGGACGTTCTTCCTCGCTGTGGTAATCGTTCGGACTGCTCTCGTAATCATTCGGACTGTCCTCGCTTCTGCGTAGGTAAATCTTGAATGATACATCTAGTATTTTCGTACACTTAATCTACCGATTTTCCTACTGTCCTAACGTGTTCTCTCAAGCCTCGTCATTAGCGAAACAATGGATATAAGCGCGATTTCCTTCATTGATTTTTTGACGCGCGGCAAGAGGTCGGTGTTGAGTCGGTAAGTGTCGGTGAGGACAAAATTCTTTCCCGCGCTAATATCTATACATCGATAACACAACTACATCGGAAATAGGAAGAAAAAATAAAATTACCGATATGCAGGTTCCTCATCGTAATCGTGATCTCTTTCGAGACCCTGCGTCGACGCGGCCGTCCTGTCCACGGCGTGTAAGCCCCAATTCTGGGACCTCGATACGTCCATCATTTCCGACGAATCAGACCTTCGACCCTCCCGGCGAGGAACGCCAGCCTGTACGCTACGGCGGGCACGGCGCGATATCGTGTAATGGAGAGGATCCTTGCCGTCCTTGCGCAATAAATCAGGCAAGATACGCCGCCTGGCATTTATGAACCAATTGCAAACCTGCAAAAATAAACCGGTATATGTATATAATGGCGAGTCGATGTTGAAGTAATAGGCGAGAATCAACTAGATAGATTAAGTTTAAGTCAAACTATAATTTATTATACACGCAATTAATTGGGCAAGATCAAAGTTTACATTGTACCCAGCCAAGTCGGAATAATAATTTTTTCTTTTGTATGTAAAATTATACATCGTATTTAAATGTGTCCACCATTCCCAAAAAGATATGACGCAAACCACATTTTCATATTAATCGATTAATTAGTAGCGAAAGTGATTTAAAAATTTTTTTAAGTTATTCAAACTGACATATTTTCACGACTTACTAGATATCCGTGGTTACATAAAAGTCTCGCGAATGGAAAAAAAAAAAAAAATAAATAAAACAAGTGTATATCATAACTAACCTGGAGGACTGAGAGCGATGTTTGTTCGCTGAGATTCGACTTCTCGCTCTCGCTCGGGTAAGCGTTGTACCTGTGCTCGATCAGCCAACGCTTCAGGATATTCACCGCTTCCTTGGGCAGGTTGCCACGGCGTTTCCTACGCGAGGAATCTTGGCCGGAGGCGGTGTGACGATTCCGGCGAATATCAGGCGACGTGTCCGGCGAGATGTTCTCCGTTTCTGATGATCCGCTGTGGTCGTCGTCCGTGCTACTGGAGGCTCGAGGTGGCAGAGCTCCCACCGAGGCTCCTGTCCCATTCGAGGAGCGATTGTAGTACGGAGCCACTAAGATCGTATACGTAGGTTTGTTAATCGTTCATCGATATATCATTATTTTCTCACAGTCGGAAAATTTGTGTTTTCTTACAGTATTAAAAAACATGTCTTTTTAACATTATTTTCTCGTTAAATTTAACACTGTGTTTGTGTCTTCGTAATCTTTCGTATAAAACGAAAACGAGATCCTTACGCGAGAAACGAATCTCGGGATTCGATTTGGTCATTTATTTTACGCTTGTTCAAAAATTCTTCTTCTTCTTCTTTTTGATTTTCTCTTATGAAGGTTGCCTAATTTTTTTTATTATTGAAAAACATGTTATTTTAACATTATTTTCTCGTTAAATTTAACACAAATTTTCCAACTGTGTTTGTATCTTCGTAATCTTTCGTATATTTATTTTACGCTTGTTCAAAAATTATTCTTCTTTTTCTTTTTGGTTTTCTCTTATGGAGGTTGCCCAATTTTTTTTTTTTGAACTTGGACAAAATCTTGTAGTTTAAATTAAAAAATCTTAATCGCGAATTTTAATTCGGAAAGTAATTTAGGAAAAACATAGAGACGAATTGTACTCGGTGCCTGCTATTTATGTCTTAATTTCTTAAACAGTCTATTAATCGAGAGATATTTTTATCAATAATCTCTGTCATGATTTTTGTCATAGATTTATAAAATTATTATCTTGATGTACTTGTTTTATCACAGATTTCTATATCTTATTATTGCTTTAAAAAGAACTAATCTCATGTTAATAATATCTTAACACGTTAATTATTAAATAAAAAATTTGAAAGTTGATAGTGTGTTTAAGAATGATAAATTGATAGGACAAGGAATTAAAAAAACGATGACTTTCGATTGTGTAACGAGATAAGAAAGAAACGCGCAACGTGTGTCCCACCTGATGCCGACTTCCGAGAAGCAGCTTTTATTTCTCCTCTTCGGGAGTCAACCTCACGTGAGAAGAAGTTATTTGAGCAGCTAAATAAATAGTAGAACGATAAGCCAGTAAATTCACATGCACCCTTTCTCAGTCGATCAGTTTTAGCAATATCGTCTTCGTTACACAAACAACTTTACAAGCAAACCGCGTTGATATCGCGTAACAAGAATCTTGTGTTGCGATAACGTGTCAATTACGCGTTAAAATAATAGAGAGAGATTCTCGCGCCTACGTGTTTCGCGCGTTTCCCTCACGCACAAACGTACGTCGGATTGGCCGAGATTCGCCTTTCATTGAGACGGCGCACGCGTACAGACGTCCGGATTATGCAATCCAAGGTTACGGGGGAACGAGCGTAAATAGTAAGGTCGTAAGAGTAAGCGAGTTGCAGTGCGAGAGAGGCAACCGACCAGAAACACCGAAGGAATTTATTTCGACGGTCGGCGATCGAAGAGCTCGTGACTCGAATGATGGTTTCTCGATGAGGATATATTCCCGATTCCTAAATGATTTCTCAACATGTGTTAACGTATAAATATGGGTGCTAGAAAAAAACTTGGACGGAAAAAAAAATCTCTCTAAAAAATGTAATGGAAATAAATGCAGATGGTCTCGAAGGAGACGATCAGGAGACAATAAGGTACTATTAACATAACGAAATTTTTTAAATCTTTCAACCTTTGTTTTTAATCTTTCAACCCTCATTTTTCTTACATGAATTGTAGAAAATTTATTACAAGTTGACATTTTTTGCTTTTATTTTCGGTTTAAATGATTAATGATTTTTTTCAATGATTAATAACAATTTTTCCAAATGGCTTTTCTACAAACTGTCATTTTTTCGGAAACCTTTAATGTCAAGTTAATTGACGTTTCAGAAAATGAAAAATTAAGAAAAAAAAAGAAAGATTTTTATCATTACATTTTTATATATCGTTATATATCTCTAAAAAACATCGATGCAGATGATAACTTTACAATCTTTATTTGAATTTTTCAAAATGAATCTACTATCTAATTGTTATGTTCTAAAGGGACAGATTTAATTTATATAAGAATTGAATAATTTCTGTTCTACATTTCAAGCTCATTAATTTTGTGTTATCATACAGATGATTTAAAATACATTTTGTTAATATTATTTGTTAATTAATAATATCATAAAAATTTGCACAAAAAATTTACTAATCTAATCCAAGCATAGGCATCCTTCTCTTACTGCAAAGTGAAAAAGAAAAGATGATCTAATTGAAAGAGCCGATATTAAATTTGCAACAAAAGTGGTACGTATTTCTGCAACTTTACTAAAAAATAATGACATAAGCAAAATATCTCAATATGACTCATCTCTGATAGAACATTTGAAGAAAAATTTAAAAAATTTTAACGATAAGGTAACAGCGTTACACAATTTAATGTAACTCTAGAAGATTATTAGAAGTTGATGAGAAAGAAAAATAGTAGAAGCCAAAAAGATATATGAAGATATATAATGGTAAAAGGTTTGCAAAAAAAAATGATGACCTCTGACAGTTTCGCTGAAAAAAAATCATCTCTAACTTCAAAGGAATCCGTTCTTAAACATATGTACGATAATTTTGACACATCCTGTATATTACATATTTATACATATATTTACAGAATATTATATACTATATACAATATATATATATATATATATATATATATATATATATATATATATATAAAATGTATTTTACACTTACTATATAAAACTTTTAAAATAAAAGTTTCGATTCTCGGGTATTTAATAATTTATCTATCCCCATTATGCCCGTTTATTCAATAATTCACTTTCAAATTGTCAATAGCACCAATATTTTCTACGGAGAAATAATTTATAAATAATCTATAATCAATTTCCTCTAAAAATTTGCAATTTTGGAGATCAGAATATTCTTTTAAACACTTCTAAACAGACCCCGCTTCATTTTATGTAACAATATTCGTAACATGATTTGTCGTACGCGCATTATGATTAATTTATCTAATTCGATAAATTGGATTACTTTTAAAACGAGAAAAGGAAGAGCTTTGTTTAAAAATAGGTGAGTCAAGAACTTTGCTAGATTTAGTAACTGTTTTATATTTAAATCTTCTAATGTCTTTTTTATCTCACAATGCATAATATATAGTTAACTGATATTTTCTGTCATAGTCACATAATTTTTGTATTAGTACAGCATAATATGGATTACATTTTTTTCTCTTGCAGTAATTGAAAATAATAGAAATTACTTCCCTTTACTGATTTCTCAACCCAAGATGATGAATCTTCTCAAAAGCGTCTAAATAATCTTTAGCTAATCTAGTATGCAAAAGTGTGTCTTCTAACATCGGTATTTATTCTGTTTTTTGTGCCAACTCCAATATTTTTTCGCAGTAATTTTATTTCTTATCTTCTAAAGTCCTTTTGAATTTACCAATATCGTTGAGATCCGACTGATCTTATTATCCACCATTTTCCTTTCTCATTGACTTCTAATAAGTCTTCTACAATTACATTAAATTGTGTAACGCTATTATTTTTAAGGATAAAATTTTTTTAAATTTTCTTCAAACGTTTTATCATAGATGTTTATCATATTGAGATATTTTGTTCGTGCTATTATTTTTTTAGTATCAGTAATCATCTAACGTAAATTTGATTTTCCAATTTTTTTTCCAAAGCAGAAATATGTACCACTTTTGTTACAAATTTAATATCAGTTCTTTCAATGCAATTGGATCATCTTTTCTTAATTGAAAACTCACTGTGTTTTATAATCAGTAAAATTAATTACATCTCTTTTTCAATGAATCTTTTCTCTAATATATAGAATATTTTGAGTTCTTTCTATTTGCTTTCCATTCCCAGATATTTTTGAATTTTCATCAATCAACCTTTTTCATTTTTGTAGTTTCTTTGGCCACACGATAGCTATCTAATAGTACGATAGTTACCTGAATCTGTAACGTAATACTTACATACCAATAAGCATTACGTTAAAAATTCAGAGGTAACACCATTGTTATGTATACCGACTTATTTTACTATTCAAATTTACTTCTATACAAAGTTTTTCTATACATAATATAAAAGATCTCTTCTATTCATATCTACATCTTTTTGGCTTATATTTATTAGAATTTCCAATTGCTGTACGGGTTAAACAATGTCTTTTTTGATGAATAGGAAAAGTGTAACTATCATAAATTCTCAAAACGGCAATTCTCTAACTCAAAGCATATTCAAGAAAAAAAAAAAAAATTTGCTAGCCCCGCACTTTTCGAGTTTTGCATTTTTATTAATTGTGCCATATTGTGCTACAATTGTGCTGACTTGTGCCGCAAACGCGAGATTGATAACACCAATAACAATTAAGGAAAAAAATAAAAACGAAATTATGATAGCCCCGCACTTTTTTACGATATCAAAGATAACATAGAGATTTATTCGTATTTTGTATTTCTACCCAAAAAGATAAACTTTATAATTGGTTTATTATTTCTATGATTTTAAATATAAATTATATAAAATATAATATAAAATTCTATATAAAGTTCTAGATGTCATTGGGTCCAGAGTCACGGGAAGAGAATTTCAGTGTAATCTAACATATCCGAGTTAACGGGTCACACAATCGGCTCGCGAGCTACGCGGTAAATATTAATATCAGAATGTTACGTAAAAATCGACGATATCTGCAAGGGGGTCAGAAAAAGCGCATGTGAGGGTCGCGTCACATTACTAACATCCGTGATATATAGCTTTATCCTCGTTATATAAAGCGATTCAAAACTAGATTATATTCGTTGACGTTCTTGGAGATGAGAGCAAAAATTTATAAACGTCAAGCAACGGAGTGACATTTTCTAAAAACTAAAAAATTGGAACGATAAAATGCAAAAAAATAATAATGTGCCTGATAAGAGTTTAACTACTCGTCGGAGTGGAGTTTGAAATAATATCGCTGTACAAGTTCTACTCGTACATTGTATTCGTCGAAAGACACATCGCGCGTAAATCATATGGAAATAAACTCTAAGGTCGGTTTCCCTTTCCACGCGATGTGGTCTCGCGAGCGTTGTTATTTGAATAAGATTATGTAAAACTTATGCGAAGCAGAGGTCGATCCGTAAGCGACGCAAACGTCAAAACGTAAAAACGGACAGCAGGGACGAGCGAGCTGTCATATATCGAACAACAAACATCATGAGATATAAAATCGCATTCCTTCCTTAAATTTACGACTTGAAACTCATTTTCAATCGTTAGATTAAACGATATTAGGATATTCATACAACATAAATTATATATAGTGTTACAAAACTACCTTCTCAATTTTATTAATTAAAAACTGAATAAGATTAAGGAGTGGAAAACATCTAAATATAAAGGTAGATCAAAATATTAATTGATAATTGATTTCTAAAATGAAAGCCATACAGAGTCGACGTAGAATAGCCATTTAATTGTCAAAATTGTATAGTTTATAATAAATAATGAAACCTTCTTTTTTCTCAGTTAACTTCAACCGATTTTCTTTTATAATGAAGGAAATTTAACTCAAAGATAATTAAATCGATATATATATATATATATATATTGAAGAGATCGCAAATATTTTTCACCTACTACCTAATACATATACGACTAATCGAAATCATTGTAATTTACGTCTTGTTAAGCGACGATCAACACTCATTCAAAGCATCCTAATTAAACAGCTGAGTCACGACCGTCGCTTTTTCGATCAAATGCTGCGAACAATTCGTTGCCAACCGCGCTGCGCGACCCTGCCAAGTGTCATTACACTCCGGTATGTCCGAGGTGAGTTTAGAAGCTGGCATTTCGTGTCACTATAAATTTAGCAAGATCCTCGTAGAGTTGACCGTCGTTACGCGGCGAGACGCGTCTAAAAAAATAATCGGCCAGCCAAGCGAAGACATCGATGATTACGTTCTCGCCTTTCAAATTTTATGTTTCAACGATGCGGATGTTTGTAATTATAAATACATATACATTTTATACATTGACGTTGACGGCTGACACGGCCGAGAGATAATGTTATGATATTAACGTTATATATTCTTTCGAATTCAGTCGGAATTTGCGTCGGAGTTGCGTCTTTATTTATAAACCTATAACGATATTTAAACGCCGATTGGTCCGTCATAAACATTGTTGATATGTAAAGCCATCGGCGAAAAAATCGAAAGTATATTTTTTTGTTAAGTATGTAGATAATAAGATGGGAATGAGGATTTTCTCTATCAAGAATATTTTCATCTCTTACTTAGTCGCGCGATTATACTCGGCTAGAAGTCCTACCTATACCTAGGTAGTGCTAGGAAGACTCGTCGTTCTCAAAATAATCTAAGTGTTCCGCGCTGGTCCCATATTTAGCGCGAATATCGGACTGATTCGAGTACAGGTCAAACAGAGACCGAAGTTGGAGGCAACATAAATATATTTAAATATATTTAATTAACCGATAGAGAGATTAAATTAACATAAATTTTTTAAATCAAATTAATATTAAGTATTAAATTTTAAATTGACAAACATTTTATATTTGAATGTACTTAAACAAGCACAAAATATACAAACTGAAAAAAAAAATTAGACCTAACCGAAAGATATAAAATTATTTTATCAGAGAAAGTTTATCGAAAAATTATTTCGAATATCTAAATATATCCTTGAATAAATGCGATAGATACGTTATTCTTTTAAACAATCACGTGGAATTAATCAGATAATAGTATCTCCCAATTTTTTAGACTAATCAAGTAAGCAATGATCGAAAAAAACATAAGAATCCAACGCATGTTTCGAAAATGTTTCAAGCATATTTTTTTATTTCAATGTGATTGAACGCGATATGGATCGATATCTCGCGAATCGGGGAGGGAGGGGGAGGGGGGGGGGGTAGCAAGGTGCTTTTTCTCAAGAAATGCATCGTGCATCTCGTCAAAAAACAACGTTGCCGGAAGCGGAATCCACCGCTAGAGAGTCTAACGTTAGAGGACCGACTAAACTTAGCGCTTGAGTTTTGCGATTACGTAAGGTCCAGTAACCCGACGGCGTAAAATTAGGATAGCTCTCCTTGCTCTTACGCGCGTGCGCTCCCCTATTTTTTTCTTTTTATGCGACAACTGTCCTCGTCTCATAGTTCGCTATATCCATCCATCTTGCGACCCGTAACAGAATCCACAATGTCTGATGATAAATAACGTGTTACTTATTCCGTATTTATTAACATATTGCAAGACTTGTCTGATGACTTTCGTGTATAAATGTCAAATACAAATATATATACACACACACACACATACACAAATATTTTAATTAATAATATTGTATTAATATTAATATACTTAATTATAATATTAAATATTGCGCTACACTATTGAAAGAGATATATAATATGAAAAAATAGTAGATATTACAAAATTGCAGACAATGAAAATGATATTATATTATGATACCATTATAAATAAATATCAGTATATATAGAAATAATGTTTAATATTCATTGCGATTTATATTTCTAAGATAGCGTATTTACCTATTAAATATTTGTATATTTGTATGTCGCAGGTTTCGTCATAAAATCAATATTTTATTAAAAAAAAACTTCTTAGAAAAAAATTTTTGAAAATTTTTTTTTTTATGAAATATTTTAATAAAATATACTTAAATAATACATGACTTGATATTTAGCATTACAGATAACATGCGAATTGTCCAGTTGTATTTTAAACTTTGTATTTCATTCGAGAATCGTATTAATGATTATATTATAAACGATTTAAATAGATTGTAAGAATGTGTTATGTGTTAAGAAGTGTTTGAAAAAACGAATAAACTATTATTAATCAACTCATTCATTCATTTTTCTTTTTCCTTATACTCTGTCATTATCATGGATTATTATAACCGTCGGTTAATCTTGCGGAACATTCTGTATCGCTTGACAGATTTACGTTAAGAAATTTATGACGCGTAGAATAATATAACCGATGTGAACTTGACGACTGACTTTAAAAAAAAAAAAAAATTAATAATGTAGTTCGTTTATACCTGTTGTTAAAGAATTCGAAATAGTCAAAAAATGGCCAGAACCGGTTTGAGGTACAAAGAAAAGTGAAAAAGATATAAACAGGTAGCCACGATTCTTTGTCAAACCCGGTTAGTAGTTTCACGATATCTAAAAAAATAACAGAGTTACCGTTTTATCGTAAAACTAAAAATCACCGTATTTCTGCACCGGTTGAGATACAAAGAAAAATGAAAAAAATACAAACGATTCTTTGTCAAACCGATTCGAAAATACGGTAATTTTTAATTCTTTCATATAACGCTAAGACGGTATCTCCGCTATTTTTTTAGATATCGCAAAACGACCAACGGAAAAATAAAATGTGGTACAAACAGGTACAAACAAATTATATTATTAATTTTTTTTTTATAAAATCGGGCGCCAAATTCACATCGGTAATAATATAAGCGTCCGAAATAAGATAAAAGACAATTATAATTGCAATTTCTAAAATCTTCTTAAATATTAGAGATTAAGTGCTGTGGTTAATTATAATGAAAAAAATTTCCAAAAATTTTTACACGTGTAACAAAACGTTGACAATATTTGCAAAAAAAAAAAAAAGAAAATTTTTCGAATTCATACTAGGGCTATCAGATGCTACCCTTAGAGTTCTATCTTAACCCAATAAGGTCAACTAACCCACGCCTCTACATAAGACGACCTATGCTATGGTCTCAAATTATGAAATTTGGCATTGAAAGACCGGTTTCAGTTTAGGAACACCATAGGCAAAAAAATTTCTGACCATCCCTTAAATACTGAAAATGTTTCACGATAGGTTAAACGTCACTCTTCTACACATTGATCATAACAAAATGGACGGCTAAAATTTCATAGTTTTCCACATTTTTATTTCTACGCATTTATGTATATGTACATACACTTCTTATGTATATCTGTTATTGGTTAAAGGAATATAAAGATTATATAACGATTTCTTTTTTTATTCTTAATAAATATGCATTACGCGCCACCTCTGTAATGAAAAAAATGTTACTTTAATGAAAATCTATCAAAAATTCAACAAATATATAAAGAATATTTTATGCGATACATTATTTTTATTTGCTGTTCTTTAATTCTCTCTGAGAGTTAAATTAATCCTCAGAAAATTATTTAGGATATTGTTATTTTATTATTCATGAATGAAATAAGGAAAAAATTTTATATAATATATATATATATATATATATATATATTGTAGAATGTGGGAATTGGTGTGCTGTCACGAATGACAGTTCGATGATTTTCATATTATTTGGATCGCGTCGAGCGAAACGAACAATACGAATTAAAATAGTCGCCGTGCAGACATAGAGCGGGGTGTACGTATCGAAATTGAAAATAACGACGATCGGATAACGATATCTCTGATTGTAATCAATTTTCTTTAATTGTTACTAATAAATATAATCAGTGACTTACGATATAACTTACTCGAGTATTTTCCGTCTCCGAATCCTATCTCTCTCTCTCTCTCTCTCTCTCTCTCTCTCTCTCTCTCTCTCTTTCTTTTTCTCTCTCTCAACATTAAAAATAAAGTAGAATAACTAACAAACTCTACAATATATGTATGTATATATATATATATATATATATAATTTATAAATAATTAAAACAATTAAGATTTATGTATTAGTATGAATAATATTAGGCCTCGTTGAAAAAAGTAATTTTTTTCTATAAAACGTTTTTATATTTTATTTAATTTAATGAAATAATAAAATAAAAAAATTAGTCAGTTTCTAGGAATTAATTTTATTTTGATTAGAATTTGAACAAATACCCGTATTATTTATTATTGGAAATCTTTTCTTTCTAAGTTCATGCCTATATATTACAGTATAGCCTCGATATATTTACAGTACCGTGCCTGTACAAAAATGATTTGAAAAAGAGCATCGAATGCCACTGATATGGTATAGCGCCAAAAATTTAAATTACGCGGCAACTGCTTCGTTCCGAAAGAAACGATTGTATAGAAATAATAAAATACAAAATATTATATATGATGTTCTACGATAGAAAGAACGTTCTGTGAGTATTGTAAGACAATAAAAGTACCGGACAAAATTTCATAACAAGAATTCATTATTTTCACACGATGTTATAAGTAAAGATAAAAAGTTTATTTATGGATTTCTGTCCTTTTCACAATATTACATTTTCTTCATCGTAGATATTATACTTCGTATATAGCGGGTATATGTTTTCTTACAGAAAGATATTATTATTGCCACTCAAATGTGCTCATTACTTCATGCAATGGCACGAGCCATGACATGACGGCTCTACTGAACTATCCGGCTTTTTAAGTAATTTTTTTTATAAAATATAACCAAGTACATGCTGATATATTCTATGTATTTCATTTATAAATGATCTATAGAAAGCGTAGATTATTCATAAACGAGCCAGCGACATCATAACAACTGACAAAAGAAATAGTTATTAATAGCTACTTAATAACTATGTCCTCTTTTTATTAGAAGTAGTAGGGACAAATTTATCTTTGTTACAAAAGAATAACTTTGTTAAGTAATTCTATCTTTCTCACCCGAGTAAATAAATCTGCTTACGTGTAAATGTCTAGGGCTTCGTTATCTTGGGAAAATGATCTTATAATTGTCTGTAAGAAATGTTAAAGAATATCACCTATTCCAGATCACTCGTCTGTTTTTTTTTTTTTTTCTTACGATTTTCACAGTAAAGAGGCTACGTAAAATAGAGTCTAAAAACTTGATCGTAAACTAACTCCTTATACATATGCAAATAACTTTGATCCTCAATAGTCCGATGCTTAGCCATAACTTGAATAAATTCTGCAGATGAGACGATTGTCGATTTGCGATATTCGTACTTTGTCTCGCACAAAATAAATTATTGAAAACATAATTCAACGATACTTATTTTTAGAAATTTTTTGAAAATACATAAATAAACCTAGAACTGCACAAGAATCATTTTAGAATAATATTTTTGCTCATAGATACGATTTTCCCGAATCTCATCCCTATAGATATGATTTTCTTGAATAGTATAAACTATTTATTAATATTTTAAATTTATTAAATTAAAAAAAAAATTTAATCTTTGTTAATATTAATTTTAATAATTCTTAATAATAAAATTAAAATACACATAAATAATAATAATAAACCTACAAGGAAACTATATTATAACAAGTGACATGAAACAATTTCGATATAAAGTTTTTCTTTCATCTAAATTTATAATAACTGTTTATAAATTTAGATGAGTCGCTGTTCTATTTCAATCAATTTTTTTTTTTTTAAAGTAAAACTCTTTATAGAAAACTTGAAATCATTATAATAATGAGATTCATCAAAACAATATTTTTTTCAACAAGCACATGTGTAATTAAAATTCTTATCTTGTTTTCTTGAATGCTTTTTTATGTTTCTTTATACTTTATTTGTACTTTACTATTTTTTTTTTATTTTTCTTTGTATTTTTCGGAAATGAAATAAAAAATAAAGTAATGATGAAAGAGACATCACAGAACCTCAAATATTAATTTTCTAAGAGCAATAAATTGGGGATAACTTGATAAAATAGCATTGATTTGAAACTTAATTAAATCGTATATTTAATTTTTTTCTCGAACTGTCAAATTAACGAAAGAATTATTCGGCTGTCAACTGCTTACAATTTTATATTTAATCTCTTCGTGCGCAATTACAGTAATGCTTTATTGCTATAATTTTATCTATTACATATCTATATATTTATTTTCAATATCATTTAAGAGAAACTGATATTAAAAGAAGGATTACGACGTAAAAGTTCAATTATCTCTTATAAGCAAAATGTTAAGTGCTTTGTATCTTTTCGTACCTTTGTGAATCGAAAATTTATAATATTTTAATCGTAAGCCTTTTTCTTTTTATAAAAAATGCTTTCTAGTAGAAACTTGATTTTTTTTGCTGAGTCATTGGAATCTTAAAAAAAATTGTAGGATGTCAAAAACATTGATAGAACGTTTTTGTGCTCAAGAGACTACGATCGAGATTGACCTACAGACGATTAACTAAGCACGTTGCATATGGATTCCGCCAAG
The DNA here is from genome assembly GCF_047496725.1 of Anoplolepis gracilipes. NCBI lineage: Eukaryota > Metazoa > Arthropoda > Insecta > Hymenoptera > Formicidae > Anoplolepis > Anoplolepis gracilipes. The sequence goes on from NC_132974.1 coordinate 13,206,354, forward strand.
CTAAGATACGTAATCGCCGTATTCAATGCAAAGTGTACTGATAGACGGAGCATGTACAAACAGATGTCACGGACGTGATCGCTGCGATATCTCAGTCAGATATGACCGGATGTAGGGGAAACTACTTGAGATTTTACCTGAGATATAGATTTTTCTATTTTAGTTTTTCTATTTTAAGATTGGCTATTTTAATTTTTTTAATTTCTTTTAGGAATTAAAAGGTATATGCACGATGTTGCCTACACATAAAGTCGGTATTTAAATTATATAATATTTAATAGAGTCTATGTGAACAACTTGACGCATACATGCAACAGATCTCTTACAATTCATCAATAAACGATTTCAAAAATCTTAAAAATATTGATAATTATATTATAAAATATTCACATACGACTATTATATATGAATATTTATTATAAATCTCTCTCTCTCTCTCTCTCTCCGCCTCACCTGCTTCCCCTCCCCCTTCTCTCTCTTTACTTGGTGAAAAGAAGCAAAATTCTTTTATTATTTTCTTCCTATTATTACAACACATTTTTCATAAAATTAAATATTTCTACAGAGAAAATGTTACAATTTTGATTTCATTCTTTAGAAAACTTTTTATGATTAATGAAAATCTTGCAATCTTATTACTATAATATTTAATGTAATATTTAGGATGAGTTAAAGGAATCTGGCAATTTTCAAAATGAAATAAAAAAATGAAATATAACTTATTAAATATTTATTTCTTGTCAGATAACAATGAAATGCCATTTGAGTATATTACCTGATTTTTATCCATTTTTTAAATTAAAAAAAATTTTTCACATTATTAAATGTTCTCCGCATTTATCCTACATTACTTTAATCTATCATGCAGGTTCACTGTTTGCATATCTGGTATAACTATAATTTTTTATATATGTATATTACCAAACTCAAGGCCAGTATACAGCAAAAAATTGCAGTTATACTAGACAACACGAGGCAAACAGTAAATTTGCATGATAGATTAGAGCAACAAAGTAAAATAAATGCGGAGGACATTTAATAAATGGAAATTTTTTTTAATTTTAAAAAATAAATAAAAGATCAAGTAACATATTCAAAGGACATTATATATCATTGTTATCTATCAAGAAATAATAAATAAAGTTGTATTTTATTTTAAAAATCGTCAGGTTTCTTTGACTCATCTTATACTATATATCTTTTTATTTCAGGGATTTTATTTTTAAATATATATATATTTTACTAAACATGTTTTTTATTATATGCAAACTGTTACATTACAGAATAAACTTTTTTTTAGAAATATTTGTATTTCTTTTTTGACGTAATAACAAGAGAGCAATTTACTTTCAAAAATATTAAACTTTATTGTCAAGTGTTTGTTTCACGATCTTTTTATATATATTACAGATTTTTTTTTTAAATTTGAATTGATAAAGAATAAACTTTTTTTTAGAAATATTTGTATTTCTTTTTTGACGTAATAACAAGAGAGCAATTTACTTTCAAAAATATTAAACTTTATTGTCAAGTGTTTGTTTCACGATCTTTTTATATATATTACAGATTTTTTTTTTTATATTTGAATTGATAAAGAATAAACTTTTTTTTAAAAATATTTGTATTTCTTTTTTGACGTAATAACAAGAGAGCAATTTACTTTCAAAAGTATTAAACTTTATTGTCAAGTGTTTGTTTCACGATCTTTTTATATATATTACAGATTTTATTTTTAAATTTGAATTGATGAAGAATAAACTTTTTTTTAGAAATATTTGTATTTCTTTTTTGACGTAATAACAAGAGAGCAATTTACTTTCAAAAGTATTAAACTTTATTGTCAAGTGTTTGTTTCACGATCTTTTTATATATATTACAGATTTTTTTTTTAAATTTGAATTGATGAAGAATTTGCGTATGAAATATATATAAAAATTGAAATATTCATTTTAATTTGTAAACTAAGAATTTTTACCAGAATTATTATTCTTATGTCGAGATACCCGTAAATTAGTTTAAATTAAATAAAAATAACATTTTTTAAATACAATGGCTATATTTAATAAATAATCAATTGAAACTGGAATCGCTTTCTCCCCATAAACTAAACCATCAACTCTATTCATCTACTGAGATTGGGCGAGCAGATATAAAATTTAACCTTAAATCGAACATTGAGATCTTGATTGAGATCTTAAAAACAAAACTGACATTTAGAAGGTATTACTCGACAGCTGTTCGTTCGAAAAATGAAAGACATGACTTTCTCTCCGTTACGAAAAATCATTCTGTTAATGAGGAGTTACTGTGTTATCTCGATGTCACCATATATATATTGCGATTAAGTGTTTTGATGCGTCCCTCGTCGCCAAAGAAAGAGCTATTTATGCAACAGAGATGAATCCTTGAAAATATTAACCTTTCGTCGGTGGCTAATGCTTTCTAAGATCTGGGTCAGTGGTGATACGGACATTTCATCAAACATGTATCTTTCTCCGTCATCTTCAAGGTTTTTAATTTCTTATTCATTCATTAAAAAAAAATATAAAAAATGTAAAGAACCAAGAGAAAATAAACTTTGTGATTTAGAGCAATAATATCTTCTGTAACTAAAAATAGATAGAAATATATACGATAAAAACTAATTATAAAAACTAAAATAGATATCGAATAATTAAAATTTTGAGTCCAGTAATGACTATAATTCTATTTTGATTATTATTTATACTTTACTAATGGCGAACGCTAAAAAGATATTGCTCATATAATTTATAACGATAACCTGTTTAGTAAAAAAATTAAAGCAAAGAATAAAATAGAGATCAAAGTTATGAAATTAATTCAAACATATAAATTTGAAAATTGAGATTTATTTGATTGAAAAATGTGAGTCAGACAATGTTACTTCTCAACATGAAAAATAATAATGGGTAAACGACCCCGTAACGCGAACCGGTTTAAAAATAATGTCACATAAACGATACGCACTGAACCATCAAATTGAAAGTGAAGGAGAATGCCAATCGGCAGGCATACGTATTTTAGTGAGATAATCATGTTAGATAAGAAAGATGACATGGCGTATACATATCGCTGACTCTATAAATTTTGTCTTTGTTGCAGAAGAATTGATTTTTTCAAAAGACAACATATATGAGGTATATCATGAATACAATATTTTAATAAGTGAATGTGCACATTAAAATAAATAAATATGTTATTAAAAATCATACATACTAGTTTCTGAATTATAAATAATAAAAAATGCTCAATCTTATTTTATTTCAATCCAAACATTTTTATTTTTGTCGTGTATTTATGATTAATCTGTATAAATCATGTAAGAAAAAATTGTCAGAACGACATTGTCGAACTTTGATTCTTGATGAATAATTGAGATTTATATTTCTATAAATCACATATAGATCACAGAAATATTCAAAACTTATACAATATTTAAAAATCATTATTCTAACATATGGCACTTTTTTCAACAGAAAATTGGCATCCTTCTATATGCATTTTGTCTCTTTTTTAAATGTTACAATTATTCGAGCAGGATTGAGAAATATTTCTAAAGATAAAAAAAGAAATCAAAATTGACATATGGAAGACAATTTATTAATTTTTAACGATTCTCGCAGCCACGCGATACAATGTCAGAATTTACGACATTGAGATTCTTACGTTCTCCGCGTTAAAGTTTTTGTTTGCACGCGCTGAATATCTTTTAATGAATTTAAATTTAAGTTGTAAAATTTCAAAAAAGACAAAATGTATATAAGTAGTTGCTAATTTTATGTCTAAAAAAAGCCATATTTTAAAAAAGTATTTTTTAAATATAAGTTTTAAATATTTCTGTGATCCATGTTATTTCTGAAAATATAAATAAATCCTAATTATTATAAAAAATAATTAACTTTTTTGCATTAGATATTTCTAAAAAAATAACTTACATTTCATAAAATTTAATGTTAACATCAATTTGTTTTATATGGCGATGCACGTAATTTAACAAGACAAAACTATTTCACTTATTATGTACAAATATTTTACATATTTCCTTTGTTTTATAATTTTCTATATTAAATAGGTAAACTAATTTTTAATTTAAAAATTGTTAAAGAAACATATAAATTTACAAATAAATCTTGAAGAAAAGAACAAATTTTATGTAATATAAAATTTAGGAAATACAATTTTATCTCTTTTTTAATTTAGAAGTAATATAAATAATTGCAAAACACACAAGAGCAAGAAAAAAAGGCCAAACGTTTACGTATAGAGAGGCAAATAGAATATTTATATCTTGCTAAGATCGGGCGCCATGATCCAAATCTAAAATCTATGTTTAATTCCATGTATCATATTGTAAGTTTATCGATAAAGATTGTATCAAAGTTTTTGGAATGTCGATATTTTTTCTTCGATCAACATGATTGACAAACGATACATCAGTTATGTCAGAAAAAAACTATAGCCCGCGCATTGCCATTGACGCGAGAGCACGTGGTCGTGCGTTCTTACGAGCGACATTACGGGGTTTACACGAGTATCTCCACGGAGTGCGGACTGCGGACACTTCCTTACGTCACGCGCCGGTGCTGCGGCGGAATCACACACTGTCAAGAGCCACCACGTGCTTTGGACATACGTGTGAGACGCCCACGCTCTTGTTGCGACTGTCAGATCGACGTAATTCGTCAAAAAGCGCATGATTCTAAGTGCCGATCAACGAAACGAATGTCGAATATTCGTCTCGGATGATTTTGCCAATATCTTATAACGCTATTTTCGTGCATCATGTGATAATAAGAATGATGGGTATAACGTCACGTATCTCATGCAATGCACTTTGACGTTATAACGAATCTTACGAAGTTGATAGTAATCTTTGGAACTTGGTCAATAGATTACTCGAATGTGCAGAAACGAATGACAATTTACATATAACACACATACACATATACATAATAAATATGCAGCGTACAAATATGTTGTTTCTACATTAATCAATATTTAATCGATATACATAAATAGATGTTATAAATTCTTTAATATTTATACTTAAAGTTTCAAACTGTTAACAGAATTTTATTAGGAGAATAATGACATTATTGACAGATGTCACAATGCCGTTAATATATAGTAAGAATTCTTTAACAACAGCTGGATATATAAAAAAAATGAAGAAAAATAAGAAGAATAAAACATATAGTTAAAAATATAAAAGTTTTCTGCGAAATTTTTTTTGCTTGTTTCATGATTTTTATTTATTATAGTCAATCTTTTGGGTTGTTTGCTTTCCAGCAAGTAACACAAACGACATCATTCTATTTTCTTTCAACTTTAGTGATATAATAACAAAGATAGAATTGACTGTGTCGTCTGCTTGTTGGAAAGCACCCTAGATTTTTTTTTCTCTCAAGGAAAAAATAAAACTTTGAAAATTATATTTCTTTAAAAATTCATCAATTGACACCGTATATGAAGTTATGTTCAATGATAGGATAGAATTTTGGCGTATTTTGTACCGGCATGTGACTCGTAAAAATGTCAAAAACGACTGTCACTTGCACATATCTGTCACCGGCAAAATAATCATAATAAACAGACGATTCAACTTGGTCATATTTCAAGCTGACATGAATATAAACAATTGTTATTCAAGAAATTAATGATAGCAAATTTTCACGGTGAAAACTAAACTATATTATATTCATGTACCTGGTCTTTCATTGCCCATTCTTTGTTCTAAATGCATGGCGGCCGGAGGTAGCATTCTCTTTGATACTTCAACGTCGCAAATTCAAGTGAGATAAGTTTTTGATCTTTTTTAAAGTCTGGTCTTTATAAATATAGATACATCTATACACTTCTATTTTTTATCTTTAAGGCACTACTTTTTTGTCTAATAATAAACTCTCGAGTATAAATTATAAATATGTACACTTGTCAGTATATTAGTTATTGTTTATTCTTCTCTTTTTACTTTTAGAGCAGAACGTTTTTTTATAGCAGAATATTTTCGAGTTAACAAACTCCACAAAACGATACTTTTATACGCATCGTGGACACGATATTACGAGTGCTAGTTTCCGTCAGTATAAAAACTTGCAAAGATTTGTAATAATTCCTATCGCTTGGAACGTCTCGACAAGACTCTCCGTCAGCTCTTCAAATGTCAAAAATGACAGATGGGTCTCAGTAATCACGCTGAATACAATCTCTCTCGAGTCTTTTTCTCGACTGCCCCGAGTTACACGAATGATCTTATTCGAACCTTCATGCGAACTATTTAAAAGCTGCGACAGCTGTGCTCTCGCTTCGACACGAACTTGCGAAAACACGTTGCTTGAAAACCGGTTCGATTAAAACACGAGCGTCCGATCTGGATCACGAGGCGATGACGATGGCGATGCTCGAGAGGACGACGCGAGGACGACATCGGCATTGTCGACGGCGACCTAACCGCCAGGACGCTTCTTCGACGCGGCTGCATTTGACGAGACGAACTCGTCGCGACACGCGACGGCGACCACAATCGCCGAGATACCGTCCGTTCGCGATCGTCCGGACACGATTGCCACATCCGAGTGTCTCTCTCACCTCTCCTTTCGCCGATAACAAGACGGATGATATCCGGAATGCCCAAATATCGCACGTCGACGCCACCGCGACCCGTTTCTTCTTCCCTCTTTTTTTATTTTTTTTTATTTTTTTTCACTCGCGAGAACGCAACCGATTCGATTCGTAATCCCGCTCGACACGACCGACCCGACTCGTATCACGCTCGGCGCGCGACTGCCGACCGCGAGAGACGCGACTTCGCTTTTACCCCACTATCTTCCCGCGATCGGAGCAACGCGAGACACACACGCATACATACGCGACGCGATAGAGTTACGTCACGCACTCGTAACGATAGTAGATAGGTAAAATCATCGCGCAGCGCAGAATGAGTTGGCGGGAAAACTTCACAGCCGAGTAAACGAAGGTTGTCGTGAAAACATTTTGTCTTAGGGCTCGCTATTATACGTTTAAACATGTAATTAGCATATCCGTTTATTAGAAACATTTATTTCCGAATTCGTGTTTTTTAATACTATGCGTTTAAACGAAATTGTTTTAAAAATAAATAATGACTGGAACTCTGTTTAAAATTAGGGCTCAAATTTTATATATTTTATATATTTTTTGAATATACGTGTAGTCGTGAAACGTTTATCCGTTTATTTACTTAAAAAAAAACCGTTTACTATTATACGTTTATTATATGTTTACTATACGTTTACAATTTAAACGAAAACACGTTGACGCGTTTACACGTTTAAATTAAAACGTTTACACGTATTATTAATATCCATTTATTAACATATTCCTTTATCCAGTTAAATTATTAAAATTAACTGAAAAAAAGCATATAAAAATAACACAATGTGCACGTATTTTTAATTTTACATTATAAATGTTTCGAATTATTAGTGACAAAATTTATCTGTTCAAATTTACAGAAAAAATGTAACATTATATGTATAATAACAATAAATAATGTTAAACTTTTACACAAAAATTATGTCAAAAAATAAAATTTACTTTTAATTTAATTTATTTTTATGTTAAATTATAACATAATATTACTTTTTTTATTCTAACATATGTCCAACATTTATTATTTATTATTTATTAACAGAAAAATTTCTGTGGATCTTTTGAGACGCGATTTGTGTTAGATTTAACACAAATTTTCCAATTGTGTATCTTGACTTTATTTATACAGGGTGTCCCCGAATCAACTCTCGTGGGTAGATAGAGCGTAATAAAACTATAAATTGTTTTTATTTCTTTTATTTTTTACGTAATTTTGTAACTTTTTCTTAATTTTTTAAAAATTTATAAAATTTTTATACATTCCTTTCACGGCATAAATGTAACGCAGATTCCTTGAACGATTGATACGCCCCTGAATATTAGTCCTAAAACATGGCGAAATACTACGTCATCAATTGCAAAAAGACCAAGTGTCGACAATACGTATTGTGCCAGAATAAACCTGCGGCGCAAAAAAGCCTCCTACTTGTTACTTGTTATTAGGCGCATAGTATAACTAGTATGGGCACTCTTTGTCGACACTTGGTCTTTTTGCAATTGATGACGTAGTATTTCGCCATGTTTTAGGACTAATATTCAGGGGCGTATCAATCGTTCAAGGAATCTGCGTTACATTTATGCCGTGAAAGGAATGTATAAAAATTTTATAAATTTTTAAAAAATTAAGAAAAAGTTACAAAATTACGTAAAAAATAAAAGAAATAAAAATAATTTATAGTTTTATATTCACAAATATATTATAGTGTTACCTCTGTGATGCACTCTCACAGATTTCACACTACCACATATACAACAATTGTCTGATTGGTTTTCCTCCCAAAAACATGATGGAAGCGCAGAACGAATCGACGCAAACCCTGAAAAAGCTCGGAGTGTGCATATAGTATTACTATACTAGGCGCGGCGAGACAGTAGTCGGAGGGCTCTACAAAAAACGTACAAAGGACGTACAAAGGGCGTACTAAAAGAGACACGTACAGTGCACTCTGCGTTTATGTCTACTACCCACGAGAGATCCGCCAATTCGGGAACACCTTGTATATCAAGAAATTTATATGGTTTAAATTAAAAAAGCATAAAAAGAGATATTTGAAAATTATATTCATTATAAAATAATTCCTTTTGTGACTTTTCATGTATTACAACAAAGAAATTATGTGCTATATTATTTTACGTATATTAAATGATAATTTTATAAAGATAAAAGATTAAATCATATGCTACCTAAATACTGATAAATTTATTATTTTATATATTATGAATTATAAGACAATATACATAATATTAATAATAAAGCATAATAAAATATAATGTGTTTAAATATCCAAATATATTTTATAATCTTATAAAAAATAATATTAATCTTAACTTTCAATAATCATAAAGTACTTAATAATCATATAATCATAATAAAAATGTATTTTAGGCCCCCTTTCGCCTTTATTAGATATATGTATTTAAAAAAATGCACACAGTATCTCGAGTTTACTGTGTGCATTTTTATTTTTCGATGTGCTTTTTGTTTAAAAATATAAAGAAAATCGCAAAATCAGAAAAGATGTTAATTGCAAAATATTTTATCCTACATAATTATTCAAATTATTACTCACCCCTGTGAGAACGTGTACGCATTATTGTGGAAGATGCAATAATCACAGATAACTTATAATTTGGTTTGTGGTCTGTTCGATAGCTCGATGAGGAATGGACGGACTGAGTAACAGTTTAGCATCTTCTCTCTCCCCACCTACTTAAATTGCAAATGGCTGAAAACCTAACCCTTAAAGTTTCCGAAATATAATAGAATTGCAACACGACAAAAAGAAAAGAGGATAACCAAGATTAAGACAATGACAAATTATCCAGCTACAACTGAATATACCAATATATTTGAATGCGCCTTCTCTAGGCATTGGCCAATCACAGCCATTCCATTCTTTAGAAAAATGGCCACAGAAGGGGAGGTGGAGGATAATGCCGATGGCAAGACTCGCACCTCTCCGTAATTTTTTTCTTTTTTATGCTTTTTTCATTTAAACCATATAAGTTTCTTGATATATAAATAAAGTCAAGGTACACAATTGGAAAATTTGTATTAAATTTAACACAAATCGCGTGTCTCGAAAAATCCACAGAAATTTTTCTGTTAAATAATAAATAATAAATCGCCAGTCAAGGACACTCGAAGGGATTGTTTAGTGTATTAGGCCCGATAAATAGGAAGATTCTCACATACCCCCGAAGGAGTTCCCAATTCTCCGGAGGATGCGTAATGCACTTCCCCTACGTTAACAAAAAAAAAAAAAAAAAAAGATATGTCAAATCGGACTCATATATATATATACACATATATATAGGTATATATAATTATTCCGCGAGTAGTACGCATTATGAAATAAAAAAAGGAGTGGGGATGACAGGCGAAATCGGCCACAGGCTTGAGTTATAAGAATAAGAAATAATTTAAGCTGAAACTCACACGTACATAATTCATTCTTGTTGTTTTCCCCTTTTTTGACAGTGACACACACATACACACACAAACCTGCGCGCACACGGAACAAAATCGGACATGTTCAGTTTAGGGAAATTGACATTACAGTCGGACCTTTTATCCTAGGACTCTCTTATGCTACGAAACCTCTTATCCTACGACAAAAAATCCTCTCATGCTACGACTGTGAAAGGGGAATTATACCTCCACTCTCAAATTTTTGTCATAGGATCAGAGGTTTAAGAGGAAGAGGTCCGACTGTATTAAATCCATACTATTGTATTCTATATTGTATTCATTTTGTATACTATAATACCATACTATTCATTATAAAAAAGACAATAAATGACCATAAAAAATTATAGTGTATGTAAATTGTTAAACTTTGAGAAATTGCTAGACAAAGAAAGAAATAATTATCCTCGCATTTTGATTTCGTGAAATTTACAATGACATTTATGTGGATTTTAAAAAAGTAACCAATTTTCAATGATTTATATAAAGTTATAAACAAAATTGAAAAATATATTCAAAGAATGACAAAGAAGATGTGTATTGTCTACTAAACAAAGGAATTCCGAATGAATGCGTAATTGATGCAGTTACATCTTCAGGGCTGAAAAAAGATGTGTACTTATAATCCGAAACAGAAAAAAACTCGTTGCAAAGCAAGAATTTTTTTCTTAAAATAACAAAAAATGGCTACGCGTAATTTTTTTAATATCAATGAGCATACATATCACTTGTAACGGTGCATCGAAATACTGGATATTTCCTTGAAGCACACAGATAGTTTTGACAGTATTATTCAAAACGCCATCGTCGTTCGTCGCTATTTTTCATATTGTACGCAGTATGCTCTTCGACACGTGTTTTAAGATTTTATTGTTGAAAACATATAAATTTTCAACATATTTGATCACAAATTTGTTATAATGCATAAAAAATGCTACGACATTGCTACGTAATTTTTTTAATATCAATGAACAATTAAAAATGTCGTGTTGTATTTATAAAAAATTTATACAGTTTATTTTATATTTCCATTAATATTTATAAAATTTGAAACGTTAAATGCTGTAGAGAGCAAGGAATCAAATCAAAATAAAATAGGACAACAATTAAGAAAAACAAATATACAATATAATTCAATAAACTTAGATTTAAATATGAAGACTATTTGGTACAAAAATCTATGTAAAATTTAAGGTTAACATTAAGGTTAACGAATCTGTTTTGGGCTCTTTTTTTTAAACAAGAAGTAGTGAGTAATAATGCATTTGGATTATATCGTGGGATAAAATATTTTGCAATTAACATCTTTTCTGGTTTTGCAATTTTCTTTATATTTTTAAATAAAAGGCAAATGGAAAAATACACCTAGGAGTGAACTCGAGATACCACGTGCATTTTTTTCTATACATATATCACTAATACATTAATGCAATCAAAATATCAAAATATCTTTAAATAACGATGATAAAATTAATAAATATTAATATTTACAATAAACTATTGTACAAGTCAAATATGGCGAGAGATGACTATAAATGGACATAAGACGCCATTGCAATGGGAGTCACAAAGGAACAGAGATCCACAAATAAGATTGCAAAAAGACAGCCCTCCCTAGCCGGGAAAAACTGAATACAGACTTTAGGAGAGGATAGAACGACATGGAAACAATTGGAAGAGGCCTATGTCCAGGGGCGAATGCTCACAGGTTGAAGAAGAAAAAAAAGATTATTAAGTCAAATATATGTGACACATTCGTCATACGCTTTAAAAGAATAACTTGAGTAAAAGTGTGGTACGTAAGGGCGTAAAGGAACTGATTATGCACGGAAAAAATAAATTCATTAAATTTTATTTAACTAGGCATTCACTTTTGCATAGCGCCGAAAATCTTGCAGAAATTAAATCACTTCGTATTGTGAACTTTGATAAATAATTTTTTGAGATATGTATAACACATAAGGAAGTGTTTATTGACTGTCTGTTAAAATTCTAAAACGAAAAAATGTAATAACCTAATGAATCATTTATTAACAGTTTTCAAACCAGTCATATAAACTTTCGATGACTGTCAACAAAAATTTGAAAGCGCGGGAAGGCAGCTTGTATAATACTCATGTATTAAATTTTCAAAGTCAGTCAAGGAAAGTTTAGATAACTATCAACTAGCTTGTTCACACTATTGGTACAGGGCCGAATAAGTTCGATCACGGTGGTAAAAGATTTTTTCGAATTGATCGTTGCCTGACCGAGAGCGGAACGAAATTTGAGCGTGAACCTAGTGTAAATAAAATGTTTACATAGTGTGTATAAGGTAGCTGTCCCAGTTATAAATCATTTAAGATTGATGACTACAATTTTTTTATGTTTAGAAAAAGGATTATACAGGAGAAAAAGAGTTATATATTTGAGTAGACACCCTGTTATACAGGGTGTATACTCAAATTCTGTAAAAAAACTCCCTGAGAATTCCAGGATCTTTCAGACATTTTTGTTCAAAATTCCAAGTAAAATTAAAATATTTTTAGATGCATTTTTAAAATAAGCTTAATTATTAGCGTATGTGTGCAACAATAAATAATCTCGAGAAATATGTACCAAAAAGCATGTGTTGCACAACGTGTATAAAGGATGACAATGGCCTCTTGGATGATGTCGATGACCTTGTGACTATCTGCTAAATCAATTTACGGAAGGTCATGATTTATGTCAAAATTTTTCACACAGAATTTGTAGAATGATAAAGTGTATTATCAGAAAAAACTTCATTACCGAAATGGAACAATAAACAAGAATATTCGGCTTAGCCGAAACGTTTCCTGCCTAATTTATACGATCCTCTATAATTTATCTATAATTTATTTAAAAAATGTAGTGTACATGATATATAAAAAATGTTATTATATTCCCTTTCTCTCTCTCTCTCTCTCTCTCTCTCTCTCTCTCTCTCTCTCTCTCTCTCTCTCTCTCTCTCTCTCTCTCTCTCTCTCTCTCTCTCTCTCTCTCTCTCTCTCTCTCTCCTAATGACTTAAAACATTATTCCAAAGTGAAGGTACACAGTAAAGAAGAAGAGAGGGAAGCAATTAACACAAGTGCCAAAAATGTTCAACGCAATGAAGTAAATGTGCCAGTTGAACGAACGATACGTCTTATCTCCGGCGTCAACTTAACACATAACAGATAACTTGACTCTCAAGACTCGTACCGCAACTGACAGATTACGTGACAATTACGTGATTCCTTTTCGTATCGTTGTTTCGACCGATCGATTTCGCTGGCGAATAGTCGCGCGTTCGCAAAATATATGATGTCATCTCGCGCGACATCGAAATTATAAACAAATCGCGATTTTAATTTTGCGATCGCGCTTCGAACATTATCCAAGGCCTCATCTGTACTATTCACATTTTATTGATAGCTGAAGCATTAATAAAAATACAAAAAATTCGTATCAACTCTTTTAGTTCAGTCAATTAAAATATCCTTAATTAATCCGGTCGACGATTCAAATTGTAACTCAAAAGGTCTTCCTTTTTTTTCTGAGCGTAACATAAAGATTACGATTTATTTCTATCGCTATATATTTATACTATGTATTCATTAATTTTAAAAATTATCTTTGTTTATATAACTCTATTTCAGAAATTTTCGAAAAATTATTATTCCTATCTTTGTTTTTCTTTAATATTAAACACGTACAATGCTCAATGATGTGAGATAACGAAAAATTTGTCTAATCACAATTGTCACATGTAATGTGGTTTATAAAAGTAACTTTCAATATCTCTTATAAGACTCACAATTTTTATCATGCTAAAACTACAACGATAAAACCGTCGAACGATATATCCTTGATATCGCCGTGTTATTGCAAGTGCTTTCAAAAGTGCGTAATAATTAATTACGGTTCGTATAGTTTCGTAATTAACTCAGCCATCGATTAGTTAAATTATGAATCTTTTCACAAAGATTTCTTATTCAATAACTGTATTCGGTATATATAACCTTTTCAAAATGATAGTAGAAATCATCCTTATCTTATCGGTAAAATGCTTGTATTACATATTCTTATTTTTATTTAGTACTCCTGTACTTTGTACGACATTTCAATGAAGTGAAATATCCCGCAACTTGAAAATTACTCTTTAATTGTAAAGTTCGATCAATCATAAATCTTATAGAATAAATAAAAAAATGGCAATATACTTAAAATTATTACCGTAATTTTAACGGATACCAGAATTCTTCTTCAAATTCCTTAACAATTAATCACAACAGTTTCTTAACGTTAACATGATAGAAAATGAGACTCCGTTCATAAAAAAAGTACTAAAAGAAATATCAAAATTTCTCTTATTCTTTAGATAATTTCCGTTAAAGTTTGTTTTAAAATTATTTATCTGCGATTAAATTTCTAAATAATACATATAATTCATTAACATTAAAAAAAAAGTATTGCTTCCTTCTTTCAGCTCTTAATAAACTCAATTATATATCCCGCGATTTAGTCTCAATTAAATATTATTTTAAAGTGGAATTTATATTTAAAATACATGATATAAGGTTTTATTTATGAAACCTAAAAAAGATTTCACATATCAGTTTTGTTTATATCAAATTAAAATTACGAAACATTGTCATACGTGATGGCACTTGCTTCTTTGTAGTATTCTTTTGTATAGAGATATTGCAAAAATGTGCGTGGTATGTAGATAAAAAAAATATATAAATATATGCAATAATAATAGGGGAAAGTCGCCGATATCATACCGGCTCCTAAATTGTATCATCTTTATATTTTATAAAATCCGAAGGCCTAGTGTCATCTGAGTATTATCCGAGATTTGTCTAACCTCATAAAATTAGTAGAGGGAAATAAATGTTTGTCCACGAAAGCATCCTGTTAAAAAGAGCAAGTAAAGGTTACTCTGTTGTATACTTTGTTATCATAATTTGAAAAAAAAAAAGTCTCTTAAATCGTACCACTTATGGTTCCCTATATGATAAACTAGTATGATGAAAAGTATAGAAAATATAGAAAAGATGATCATAGGGCGTAATTTTTCTAATACTTAATCGCTCTATAATGATCGATTATCTTTAATAATGACTAAAAGACTATACAATAGGATATGATATCATACTCTATTGTACCGGTACAATGTGGTGATTTCTTTTCTTTTTTATAAAATATAATAATTCAAAAGTGGATATACGAATCTTGTTGTAACATTGTTTGGTAATTATTCACTTATACGGAGTTAGTATTAAAAGTTATTAAGACTCACTCATATATCAATTATTCACTTATACGGAGTTAGTATTAAAAGTTATTAAGATTCACTCAAAACAATTTCTGTGTAAGTGGAAAAGATACTTAATCGTGTAGATTGTCAAAGTTTACTATTATTACTATCAGAAAACTTGTGTTAATAACTTTTTAATAAATGCCCAGCGCGGCCTAAAATCTTCACAACATTACTCAAGATGATCACCTTAATAACATATGTGAAGGACATTGAAATCGGGGGTGGCTCCGTATAAGTGAATAATTACCCATTGTTTCTAAGAGAGGCTACATCTGTAATTGTTGCCAAAATTGTATCACTTGCAAAGGTTTTAAAAAAACGTATCCGTAGTAGATATTGTTGTATAAAAAAATTAAAAAAAAAAAAAAAATAAATATCACAAACAGATCAAAGATAAATCCCCATCAATTTTTGATCCATTTTTATTCAGCTTCTGCAAGTTGTAAAAAAAATTGAAAACTGGTCCAAATTGTAGGCAACCTTACCCTATACAGCTATGTGGAAATTAATGCGAGATGCGCCGCCTCTACGTACAAAATTAATTTTGTCGCTCACTGATATTCTTCGGAGAGCGCAAGGCGCGCGTATGAAGAAAAAAAAATATAGGATATACAAACTAGATCACTAAATAAACCGTTTGCGCGTGAGTCGCCATTAGCGCGTGCTCTCTAAACACCTTGCGCAAATCCGCGCGAGAGCCCCTTTAACGATCTGAACAAATCGTGAAACGGTCGGTGAAGAGATCCGTGCTTCTCGTTAGCTCGTCGCCGCTAACGCAGAGAAGACCATTCGCATTCTTTTCGCCTCCTTCGCGATCTTTGTCCGACCGGTCGCTCCAATTGCCTAAATGTCAAGTACTAATTACTATTAGGTCAGAAAGTCTTTTCGTAGTTTGAATCGCCCTTTTTGCATAAAATAAAAAAAAAATTAACCTAATAATTTTCGACGATGTTCTATTATAAAATTTCTAGATAATGAAAAGTCTACAATCAAAGAAGGGTGAGTAAAATGTGCTGATTTTTGCCCAAAAAGTGTAATTTTAATCACTTTCCCACAGGGTTAGACCAATAAAACGAGTACTTTCGTATTCAACAACTCAAAGACGATTTTGTTGCAATTATTTAATTATTTATATTATAGTTTAGTTTTATAACTTTGTTTACTAAAAACTAAGGAGAGAGAACTAAGGTTGAACCCGGGAAAAACGAAAATAGTAATATTTGAGAAAGGAAGAGGAAGAGCAAGGAGGAGAGAATGGAAGTGGGAAAAGGAGAGTTTAGAGAAAGTGAAAAAGATGAGATACTTGAGGTACATAATGCAGAAGAATGAAGGAGCAGAGAAGCATACAGGGTGGATCATTTTAATCCATCCAGTCGAATATCTCGAAAACCAAGCTCGGGAGAGAAAAATGTTTCAGACAAAAGTTGTATGGTTTCGAGGGGGCCATAAGATGGTACCATTGGTTTGACCTTGAAAAGTAGTCATTTGAAGGTCACGTGAAGGTCACTTCAAGTTTTTTAAATGGAACACCCTATATATTTTTACATATTCTTGTAGCTCATCTCGAGAGCTTTCCAAAATACTTATGACAAAATATTTTTCATTAAGTATTTTTTGAGTTGTAAGGCTTCAAAGTTGCAGTATTTTGACATAAATTACAAGATATCTCATAAAATATTCATTTTTTGATTATCTTACTCTAATACTTTTATGCACAGAATAATGAGACGAATCAATTGGTGTAAAGAAAACACATAATTATGTTAAAGTAAAAATATGTAACTGTTAGTTGCAAATTCAGATTTTTACTTTAACATAATTATGTGTTTTAATTATGCCAATTGATTCGTCTCGTTATTCTGTGCATAAAAGTATTAGAGTAAGATAATCAAAAAATGAATATTTTATGAGATATCTTGTATTTTATGTCAAAATACTGCAACTTTGAAGCCTTATAACTCAAAAAATACTTAATAAAAAATACTTTGTCATAAGTGTTTTGGAAAGCTCTCGAGATGAGCTACAAGAATATGTAAAAATATATAGGGTGTTCTATTTAAAAAACTTGAAATGACCTTCACGTGACCTTCAAATGACTTTTCAAGGTCAAACCAATGGTACCATCTTATGGCCTCCTCGAAACCATACAACTTTTGTCTGAAACATTTTTCTCTCCCGGGCTTGGTTTTCGAGATATTCGACTGGATGGATTAAAATGGTCCACCCTGTATATATATATATATATATATATATATATATATATATATATTATATTAGAGAGAGAGAGAGAGAGAGAGAGAGAGAGAGAGAGAGAGAGAGGGAGAGAAAGAGAGATCTCCGAGTTGAGAAAGCATCGTTATTTAGTATTCAAGTATGTAATCATATGAAATTCTCATAATCAAATCTTATAATATCATAAAAAAAAATATTTTATGTAAATA
The DNA here is from genome assembly GCF_047496725.1 of Anoplolepis gracilipes. Taxonomy (NCBI): domain Eukaryota; kingdom Metazoa; phylum Arthropoda; class Insecta; order Hymenoptera; family Formicidae; genus Anoplolepis; species Anoplolepis gracilipes. Next base: position 13,224,224 of record NC_132974.1, read on the forward strand.
GAATAATGTACAATAAATAACAAGCATGTGTGTGGTCTCAGATTGCAGTTTCCCTAAAAAATTCTATAATATAAAAAAAGAGCCATATTGTAAAGATGACAGTCTATTAAATAAGATATATTATGCTTTTTGTTTAACATAATATATATAATATATATATATATATTCTCTCTCTCTCTCTCTCTCTCTCTCAATGTTTTATATTTCAATATTATTGGATAATTTATTCATTACACTACTTTCCATGTAAAACTCTCCAATGTAAAACAGCAGGTAATGATTTAAGATTCTTTTCAGCTCATCTGCATTTATTTACCTTGGAGCAGGTATATTATAGAATTCACTTGCTATTTTCTTATTAAGCTATTGCAGATTAATATTATTCACAAATCTTGAGTAATTTATAATATTTTTAAGAAGAGAAAATTATTCGATTAGTATATGTAATTATTGAATAAAATGGAAGCACTCTAAAATATTTCGATAAAATATTTCAACTTTGACATATTTTTTCGCGTTATTAAGCTAGAATTAATCTAGACGATCGTGTATGCCATACATTTAAATTCCATTTATAAAAAGATAAATGAACGGTCGCGGTGAGATTAACGAGTACGATTGAGTATATTTGCGGTCGCGAAGAGAAAAATAAGCGGCAAGTTTTTGTGTCGGATGGTAGGATATCAGTATAACATAATGATGTGACAGACTAGGTTTCTTACGCCAGTCTAATGACCGAAACATGTCAAGGAAACTATCCAATCGTCGACGTTCGTAATAAAAGTGTATATAACGGTAACGCTCGAGAAATAAATTGCACGGGACAAGAAAGCAAGGGCGCGCGGGGTGACGGTAAGAAAGGGTAAAGGAGGAGATACGCAAATGATTCACGAAAATTGTCTCATCTTTCTCCCTCTTACGCGTGTGCTCGATTTTAGAGAACGAACAAGGTCTCTCTCTCTCTCTCTCTCTCTCTCTCTATCTGTCACCGCTCTCTTCGCCCGAGGAGATCTCTCCTGTCAAACTGCCAGGAGCCGCCGATTTTCGACGCCTGGTAATCTATTTATAAATGTCGTTCAGACAAACACACCGCTACTCGAAACGTTACTTGGCCGAACGTCGATTGTCATCGGCGCGAACAATGTAACGTAGATATCAAATTAAAATAAATTTTGCAATCTACCCGTTCCGTGAAAGCGCGGACAGTTGGGGACTTCGCCAGCGCGGCGCCGCCTATTATCTTTGGGGACTGAAATTTATTACGTACGGTAGTTAACATTTGTGTTCACGGCAAATAAACGTGCCATTGCAATGATACTCTTGCAGATAATGGTGAAATTAATAGTTTGTCTTGGCCAACATGTACTTGTCAATTTACGAATTCTACTTCTCACGAAATGCTGAATGTGACCGAAATCAATATCAATGTAATAAAATTAATTTATGTCAGGTTTTGCATCAAAAATTGCGCATCAATACAATTTCATAGTGTGTGTCAATAGGGTAAACTCGGGTAAGATGGCCATAGTTTTTTAAAATGCAAAAAACATACTTTTATTTTTGTTATTTTTTAATAGGGCTTAGCATATTATCTTCACTGAAGCTTAAATTACGTAATATTATCGTAATTAAAAGGAAAATACTTGATAGAAATTTTATACAGGGTGTATACTCAAATTCTGTAAAAAAATTCCCTGAGAATTCCAAGATCTTCCAGATATTTTTGTTCAAAATTCCAGGTAAAATTAAAATATTTTTAGATGCAAGTTTTAAATAAGCTTATTTATTTTAGCGTATCATTTTTTGACATAAAAAACATATATTTTAAACAATGTTATATAAACATAAACAAAAAATATATATTTTAAGCAGATTTTAAACTTAAAATATTTTAAATTATTATACAAAAATTTTTAAATAAGTACTTCTTTGACATTTTTTTAAATTCCCTGAATTCTAATGAAATTTCATGAGAATTCCATGATCTTTCAAGGTATAATAAAATTCCTTGAGAATACCAGATTTTCCAGGTTTTTCCTGGGAGTATACACCCTGTTATATTTAAAAATAGTACAACATAAGACTCTCAAAAACAATGCAATTTCGAAAATTATAGGATAAAAAGAATTTTCTAACAATGAATATATCTTTAGAAAGAATGTACATCTATAGCAGAACTGCTAAAGTTTTTGCACAAAGAATTATTTACACAAAAATAAAGTGTGTATTTATTGTATATTTAAAAAAAAATCGAGATTCTCGAAAACAATGCATTTAGAAAATTGTAGGATAAAAAGAATTTTCTAACAATAAGTATATCATTATAAAGAATATAAATACTAGATTAATTATAGCAGAATTGTTAAAGTTTTTGCACAAAGAATTATTTACACAAAAATAAAAAAACAAGTGTAAATTTAAAAAATCGAGATTCTCGAAAACTGCAATTTCGAAAAGATACTTATTTAATGACAAGGTATATAATATATATATATATATAAAAATATATATTATAAAAGAAATACAGAGACGATACTTCCCTGTTGAAATATCGCAATAATTTGAAAGAATAATAATAGATATACAAGTCATTAAATGAGGTAAAATCTGCGTGGAAAAATGTAATAAAGAAGAAGGCTAAAATACTAAACAAATTGCATTATATATTATCAAAATAGTACAAAACAAGCATTGGCCAATTACCCAACTTTTAAGGAAAAGATGACCATAGTGATGGAAAGATGGCCATAATATTTATAAAAAAGTAGCGAAAACGAAAATAAAAATTATAGGTCATATAACAATTTACATATCTTTATAATATGTCTAACGTCAATTACGATAGCCTAACTGTAATTTATTCGACGTTATAACAGTTTTTAGTGGACAAATGAAAAACTTTGCAGATAGTCAAAAGTAAAAATATGATATAAGATTCACAATATCGTTATATCGAATAATGTATGCACATAAATTACTGTAAATATCGATTATCTTTGATAATAATTAAAAAAAGCACACTGATGCAGCGATTATTGAAAAAATTACAGCCTATGGCCACCGTTTCCGTATGGAAAACCCAGTTTTTCATTTGTCCACTAAAAACTGTTATAACGTCGAATAAATTACAGTTAAGCTATCGTAATCGACGTTAGACATATTATAAAAGATGTAAATTGTTATATGACCTGTAATTTTTATTTACGTTTTCACTATTTTTTTATAAATATTATGGTCATCTTTCCGTCACTATGGCCATCTTTTCCGTATGGAAAACCCATACTCTAGTTTACCCTATGCTTTATCATTTAAAAAATATTTATGATTATAAAAATTTTATTTTTCATGACAGGACAGAGAGATGACAGCATTTGAAAAAAAGAAGACGAGTCTTTCCAATTATAAATTAATAAATCGTCAAATATATCTTGCATCTTACCCTCTTTAGGCTGAATATGACGGATATTTATATGTTTTATATATATATATGTATCAAATATACCATATACCTTACCTAAGAGCTTTGACAGAAAAAATACATAGGTATGCCGATAAGAAGGAAAAATAAATATGTATATATCGAGTCACAGATAACCCACGCAACCCTCAAACGTCGAGAAGCAAGGGGGCTTTAGTATTTCGTAATCTAAAAGGGAAACGGCGAGATATATTTCATCCACATGCTTTTCCCTTGACACTCAAGACGCGATGATGTTGTTTTCAAATATCTTCGCGCGTTATCGCAACATCGAAATTATCGAAATACCTTTAATTAACGAATATCTGTGTCTTGTTTCGAATAACTAGCGAGAGGAAATTCTCAAATCAGACGCACATTGAAGACGAAGAAACGCGAAGAAGCGGGGAGAACAAGAAATCGCGAATATCTCTCGCGACGCCGGTAAATTCCGGGATCTAAATTTAATGACGTACAACATACACATATACATGGTAAAAGAGAGAAAGACAGAGGCATAGGGAGAGTGGGAGGAATCGGAGCGCAAGCGGGAGATGTGAGTGCCGAGCCAGAATACGCGCTCTCTGTGTCTCATAATAAGTGTTCCACATGATGAGGCCGGAAAGGACCCTCGCTCTCTAGTGTCGCGACGCGACTGAGTGCCGGTATTTTTAATATCGTTTTCCTATGTTTAGACCGACGAATGGAACGTCAGTCGTCGTCGTCATAGTCGTAGTTACGCGACGACGGGACGGGAAACGTCAGGTGTCCGTTACCGGCGCGGCGACTCGCATGCCTACACCGAAAAAATTGTATATTCTCTATTTTAGAAGAATTCCTTCTAAAGCTTTCCTCCAATAAAATATTCGAAAAAATTCAGAATATTCCCCTCTAATGATCTTTTCTTAAGAATAGTATATGAAATAAAGAAAATATTCTTAAATTGTATCATACAAACCCTATTTGCGCTTACACCACTAGAGGGCATAACGGTATATTTTTCCCATGGATAGAAAAACCTCTCGCAAGATATAAGAACTCTAACGTTTACGAAACGTCATTGCGTGCATTACGCTGTTTAATCACGCAGCATCCATCCGAAAGTCCCCAGTTTAGACAATTCTAATGGCTACGAAAGCCTCAAGACTACTAGAAGTGTATATATATTCTTACATATTATAAGAATATCTAATACTTTTCTATTTTTTAGAGGATTTCTGTCTTTAGGTAAGAAAATCCTCTTGGCGCTTAAGTAATAAGTGGTATATTCTTAAAATGAGAAGTGTGTGTGTATTTTTTCTCCCTTTTATTATTTCCCTTTCATTATTCCTTTGTTACTATTCTCTTTTGTTATTTTTATACGATTAAGGACTAAAAGCCCGTTTTCGAATGGTTTTGCCTAGAAACTTTCCACTGTACAAACGGTCAAGACATTTCTCTGTGGGTCAACGACTCGAACAATTTTACCTCTCACCTTTAAGGCTCCTGAGTAGTCACCGCGGCCATATTGAAATCGTGACGTCATAAGCGAGAAATAGCGAGAAATGACACCCTAATTTATGTTGCGACTGACATGTAAATAAAAACATATTTCAACGAAATAATACTACCAATCTCTTCGGAACACTTGTAAAAATGGACAGCTGGTAATCCTTTCTTCTGACAATTGATAAATAACTGTAAATTGAGTCCGAAATGAACCCTTGAAATGCGGAAAAACACGCGATTTGACAGCTGTCGAAAGGAGAGGAAAATGTTACTTTACATAGTTTATTCCTTATACAGCTTGGCAGCCGTCCATTTTCACAAGTTTCATAAATACGTTGCACATCACAACACTAGCAAAAAGCAAATAATTACGACGTAGGTCGCAACATAAATTGCGCTGTCATTTCTCGCTTCTGACATATTTCCCAAAAGAGAGAAAGAGACAGAACTATATGTCGCCACCGTCGACATCGAAGTTCCGCGGCGAGTACTCAGGAGCCTTAAAGCTCAATTTTTGGAAGTACTGTCGCGTACTGACGCTTACTAAATGAATCCGCGTGAAGTCACTAATTGTAAGAGATGATCCATCGAGTAATCGCAGATAGACATCTGCATGATACCGTTAAAAGCGTAAAATTTTTGAACATTTAAAATTAAATGATAAGTAATATCCTTTTTTTATTTATTTTATAGTAAAAGTTCTATAATAAATCAGAATCACAAATACGTCAATTGGTTTTTCTCTCCTCCGTATTCTTCAATTTATTTGATGACATTCCCATTAAAGCTAATATGCAAAAAATACTTCACTACAGTCACCTATGTCCTATAACTTTACATTATAGCATTAATAATATTCTACATTTTATTTCTATTATAATGTCTTAAATAATCATATAAGTATATATTTTTTTATTTAAAGACATTTAATCAATTAAATGTTTTTAATTTAATTTTTTATATTGATTATATAAATGACTAAATGTCTTTAAATAATTAAAAAGAATTAATCGTAAAAATCTGCCATTATTTTATATCAAGAGAGAGAATTTATATTATATAGTATATTTTATATCATTGTATATATTTTTAATTATTTAAAGACATGTAATCATTTATATAATTATTACAAAAAATTGAACACATTTAATTGATTAAATGTCTTTAAATAATTTAAAAAATTAATCTAAAAAACTACTATTAAAATTAATTACGAATTTTAGGTATATCAAGAAAGAAGAAAAAGCTTCTATTCAATCATGATCGAATCAAGATGCTAATAAATCAATTACAAAAGTTATCGGAGCATTTAGCATTGAACAACGAGCGTGCAATTCGCATCGCATATTAAAATAGATTAACTCACTTATCGATTCGAACCGATTAGACACAACGAGAACACAAGTGCGAGTATAAATCTCGTTAATCGACCGGCTATGCGGAAGGAAAATCTATCTTAACAAATTCTAGACCGGTTATGCGTGCCAAGACTTGCAACTCTGTATGCTACATATAATCCAACATATGTGTATATAAATCGCGCGTCCTGGAATCTCTCGTCATTGAAAAGAATTGAAAGTACGATTTAAAAAAAGTGATACTCCGATAACATTTTTCGGTAATTAGTCTTACTCTCTTCTTCGCTCAAAGTTTAAAAAATATATTGTTTCTATAATATAATATCGGTTTAAATCCATCATTTTATATAGAATGAGTCAAAGAAACACACTTGACGATTTTTCAAAATAAATTAAAAAAATAAAATATATCATTGGATAACAACATGGAATGCCATTTGAGTATATTACTTGATCTTCATTCATGTTTTTAAAAATTTTTTTAATGAATAAGATCAAATAATATATACTCGGCATATAAATATATAAAGGATATAATATAAATGGCCATTTTATATCCTGTTATGTGAGTTAACACTTTCAAATGAGGTGCGTGAATAAACTTAGATAAGAGTGAATTTTTTATGAAACGAATAAACTGTTGTAGTTACATTATTGACAGTAGTGGATTACATAAAATACCAGCCAAGGTAGAAGCAATTAAAAAAATGCGAAGACTAGGAAATGTAACTGAAGTGCGTAGTTTTCTCGGTATGATAAATTATTACGGTAAATTTATTAAAAACTTAAGTACTACATTACATCCTTTAATAATAATTTACTACGTAAAAACGTAAAGTTTCATTGGACAAAAGAATGTAATAAAAGTTTTATTGCAGCAACAAAAGCGTTCACGAACCCAAATTTTCTAGGACATTTTTTAATATTTGGGGAAAAGATGTTATACATAACACACTCAAAAAAATATTTTTTAATATTTGGGGAAAAGACGTTATACATAACACACTCAAAAAAATATTTTGCTACTGTAGATAGATTTCTAGATGTTTCAATTAAAATTTATCGCTACTTTTTCTATCTGTCAGAATATTGTTTGTCACGTACAGAATTGATAGCAGCAAGATTCTAGCAATACCTCTAGAAAATTTAGATTCCATTGCCAAATATTAATCACAAATATAATTGTCCTTGACGATAGGCTTTAAAGATAGGTATCGCAGAAAAATTTTCTATCTAAATTACACTAATAATACAGATATAAATTCTGTCTCTGTCATTTAAATTGATTAAGTGCAAAATATATGCAGTATCACAATATTTGCTAATAAGTTATCTGTTTCAGTTAATTTTTTACACCTAGAAAATTTTTGTTGAAGTTGCAAAATCATTTTTTTAAATTACATATTTGTGATAAGCAATATGATTCCCAAAGCAATTTCATAATTAAAAATCTATCTATATTTAGATAAATACGATAAAAAAGAAACAGCTAACTGGTCTCTGACGATATTATCTACAAGTAGCGAGGAGAGATCAGTGGGGCGATACACCAGGGAATAACGAGTCGAGCTACCGCGATCCCTGACGATTAATCGGATAAATATCTAGCGCGATTCACAGTTGTCGCGTAGACGTTACTGCGCTCGTTTTATCAGCGCGTTAACGTCGAGTTGCGCGATCGTATTCGGGCATCTCTTCCAGATAAGCGACGAGTGAAGTAACCGGTGTAAAACCGACTCCACAAACACGTCCCTCGGTCAAAAAGTTCACACCTGAATGTGAAAGATCAATCAAGTGTCGCTTAAAGAAAGAATCGCTTTTTCATTTTTTTTTTTTTTTTCTTTCCAACCGTCATCAGATAATAAAACTATATCATCAATAATAAAAAAACGTTTGACAGTTGGATTAATAAATAATATTTTAAATTATACCATCGCGCTGATAACATCGTTTAACAACGACTATTTTCGTGTATGCGATCCTGGAAGACCAAAACAGCATCTATGAATTTAAAGGAAGGAATGCCCACCTAATCGTGCCATCAAAAAACGCCTCCCGTTGTTAAGAGGTCAAAGGGAACAACCGGGTATAAATAGAGGAAATGCAAGATTTCAGAGGTCAGCGGGATACGATAGCTACCTCGAATCATTAACGATCCGCCTGTTTAATATATCCGTTATGGTGTACAAACACAGGAAGACGAAAAGGTGAAATGACGCGAGAGAGAAGAAGATAAAAGGACGATTCGTTTCATCCCGGTTTTGTATTCGCGCCCATATATCATTTCTCGCACATATCTACACAGAAAAAAAGAATATTCTTATTTTGACAATATCTTTACTTTCAAAATGTAAATCTTGAAATGAGATTATATTGCGTTAAACAAAGAAAATTTGCTTGGATCAAGACATTTTATATAGTTCAACCAAGAAAAATATATTCTTGTTAGAATAATTTTCTTGAATGAAGAAGATAGAAAATATTGGATGGAAAATAACACATGTTCAAAGATTATAATTTTCTTAGAATTGAAATAATTATTTTATTCTTGAAATGACAATCGTAGTATTGAAATAAAATTATAATATTGTTAAAATTTAAGATTTTTAAATTCTTCCAACAAGATTATAGATTGTTGCGTATATATGAAACAAATGAACGCGTTCATATGAGTATATAAGTTTTGATATAACACTTATTTTTTTTTTGTGTGCCACACTTTGTTGTGTAAACTATCGAATTTTATGTATATTACGGCAAGAATGTTTTGTCGTTAAGGCAGTCTGAGAGGAACTCGCGGGCTAAGGTGACGGTTTTGTTGTGCACAACACGAAGCTGTTATCGTACATCAAATTTTTTTGACAAAGTCTCGCGAAGTATGTAAATACATATCTCCGAGTAAGTATATATGTATACACAAAATATATTTAAATAAATTAATATATTAACTCTGTGTGTGTGTAATTATTTTTTTTTAAATAAATGAAACGTATATCATTTCATATTGAAAGAAAACAGCGTCTCAATTAGCTATTCATCTGAAAGATTGAAGAAAGTGCTTGATTAAAATTTTTTTCAATATTTTCGAAATATACCTTCGAGTACCTACGTAACATGAAACCAGCGTTTCGTTTCTCTCGAAAGTAGTCGTTTTGACATTTTAAATATTTAGATGCCGTTTTCTACTTCTAAAACTATAAATTGTACATTTTAATATCAATTATTTTACGATTTAATCAAAATGATATGCTAGCTATGATGTGCTGTCCATCGACTTATCCTCAATTCATATATCATTATGCATTTCCGTACGTAAACGAAGTTGACATTTAATGACCCGATGACAATAGTTGTCACGGTGTTCCGTCGCTGTTCATTGAGAAACTGCTCATTAACGGTCAATGTGTGCCTGTGTGTGACATGATGACAATAAGAGGCCTAATGTATTAATATATAACGGAACTGACGCAAAGCGGACCTAAATATTTCAACAATTTCGGTCACTTCACAGTTTACTTAATTAAATATCATTTATTCTATCAACTGCACGGTAAAAATATTATATATTAAAAATTACAATATATTTTTTTGTAATTCTGGAAAATACTAACATCTAATAATAAAAGAAATTATGCGTGCGATATTTTCATTCAATATTATATATATAATAGTTTATTCAATTTTATATATATATATATATATATATATATATATATATATATATATATATATATAATATTTTATAAAAGAGTATTGTAATTATTTTCAAATATTTGGATGCACAAACAAATGCATAATTTACAATTTTTATAGTAATAAATGTTTTAATGTATTATATTTCATTATATTTCAGCTTTACAATAAATGTAAAGAAGACTATATTTTTTCATACAATTTGTAAAATTTCTTTGTGATTGCGATGTGCGTAGTGCCACATTTGCAATCGGTCATTATTAAAAGAAATAATAAAATATTCGTTGTGCTTTTAACTTTTTAATGAGTCTAAAAATAGTCATAATTATAAACTCACATGTTCCTTCTCATGGAAATGTTCAATAATACAGATAAAAATTGTATACCTATTATACAATTAGTAGTATATTTTTTAAATATCTACGTTTAAATCAATTATACATTTAGAGTATATATATGTATTTTTTTCCCGCCATCGCTTCTTGATCGTAATTGGTGCGAGGATGAAGTTTATAAGCTCTCGCCTCTGTGCTTTGCGACCATTTATCATGCCGCTGTTCACGCGCAGACTCCTCGAGGACATGAGATACGGAACGAAGTGGCGGCCGAGAAGTGCGGCCTCATCGTAAAACGTTACGTAACACCGATAGCGCCACTCGCGTCCCGCGCTCTTGTGACAGTCGGACTAGCCGCGCGTCTTATCACGTCGTCGCGTCGCGTCGCGTCGGAGGATACATACATCGTCGCTCAAGGTCCGCAACGATCGGGGATAAACGCGACGACGGAGATCCATGGGAAATTATTCGGCGAGATATCGGGCAAGTGAAAATTGTATAAATAACGAAATCGTGAGGGGCGAACGAGAGACGTCGAAGTCGCGCGAGCGAACAAGACGCGAAACCAGTTAAAGTCGGTTTCCTCTTTTTCTTTTGCTTTTTTTTTTCCCCCCCGATAACAATTATTATTGCGCTCGCGTTACGCAATTCTTCCGCCGCCTTCCTCTCTCGACAGTAGCACTCGTGCTACTGGCCAATGACCAGGGCTAGATAACGCGCATACGTGCGACCCACTTACGGACTTGCTAATCTTGGACTATAACTCGGACTAAATTCCTCCGAGTTACTACTACGTCCTTCTCCTTTTGCTCCTTCTTTTCCTCTATTTTCTTCCTTTCCTCCTTTTACGATTATTTTATACCACGAAAATCTTATCGCGCGCGTTTATTTTTCTCACTTGGATTTTATCGTAAGATAATTGAAGAAATGCCTTAAAAATCTCAACAAGAAAGAAAGAAAGAGATGACATCTCTTGAAAAGATAAAAACAATTTGTGAATACTTTCTTCGTTAAACGCATTATTTTAATTGTAATATTTCAGATAAATTTATGAAATATTTCGAAAAATAAAAGGCAGTACTCTGATATTCGAAAATGTCATATTAATATATTTTAATAAGCAAGATGTTTTGTAAAAATTACACTACACGACTAGTTGAACATTTTTTTAGAAAATTTAATGATTGTTTTAAAACAAAGTTAATGAATAAAAATGAGAAAAAAAATTAATCACATAATTTAAGGAATGGAAAGAAAGATATGACATCTCTCGAAAAGATAAAAACAATATGTAAATACTTTCATCGTTAAACGCGTTATTTTAATTGTAATATTTCAGATAAATTTATGAAATATTTCGAAAAATAAAAGGCAGTACTCTGATATTCGAAAATGTCATATTAATATATTTTAATAAGCAAGATGTTTTGTAAAAATTACACTACACGACTAGTTGAACATTTTTTTAGAAAATTTAATGATTGTTTTAAAACAAAGTTAATGAATAAAAATGAGAGAAAAATAAATTACATAATTTAAGGAATAGTCGAAAATAATATTTATTGTTTGTAATATTCCAAATTGATAAAACATTTCGAAAAGTAAGACAGTACTTTGACATTCGAAAATGTCATAAATGTCAAAAATAAATCACATAACTTAAAGAATAGTCAAAGATAATATATTAGTCTGTTTTTTTCTTCTGTTTTCTCTCTTTCTTTCTTTTCTCCGTGCAAGATTTGAACATACATACTTATTTCATTTTAAATACAAAAAAATATAGAGACACGCGGCTAAAACTATCTATCGCGTCATGATATAGAGATAGTTAAACTTGTAATTTCTGGGAGATACTCTTCCGGCTCTGCGTGTCTACGTAATGGAAGCTAAATAAACCCAATAGAGATGGAGAGACGCTTGGCTTTCGACATGAATAGAATCAGATATAAAGGCAAACATGAAACGAATACGTAAGCAAAACCGACCCAATTGCATTATGATGGTAATTTATCGCGGTGGTGTTCATCGTTATCTATATCTTCTCTAGGAAGACAAAGATTGTTTTTTTTTTTTTTGCGATAACATTAAAATGAATAATTTTTTATGATTAAACGCAAACGAAAATGCCACGTGCATTCTACAGATTTTTATATCCGAAAAAAATTATTTAAAGGGAGGTCCTTCCTTCTAGTTCTTTTCAGGACAAATAAAAGGTTATCCTTTAAATAATTTTTTTTTTTTTTCACAAGAAATATGGAAAAAGCTCTTTCTTCGAAAATCCTTTGTATTTGTGAATTTATGTCTGTGAAAGTTGCAATTTCCAGATTTTTCATGACAAGTACATATAAGTGTGAGATAACAATGAAGGAATAAAATCGGGGAAAATATTATTAAGCTTTTGTTACTTTTAAAACAAACTTTTAATACAAATGCAAGCAAATTGATGACAATAATTAACAAATAAAAAAAGAAAAAAAAAAAGAGAGAGAGAGAGAGAGAGAGAGACAGTCGCTCAAGTCTCAAAAATAAAATAAAATATTATAAATATTATAAATATTATAAAAGTTTCGAAAAACAAAAATTTTATTAAAATAAATCATCAAATTAATAAAAAAATATCTGTCAAACTTTAATAAAAACAAGAAACGAAAAAAATACTTTTAAATGTTTTTTCGTACGTGTTAAAGGCAGGTAATGTTTCTCTTTCAGTGAAAGCGTCTATCTTGACAAAGAAAAGCAAATCCTTCTCCGGTTCTGCAGTTAACAAATATTCGAGTTTAGGCGATTACCTGAACGTTTAAATTCTTTTTGCACTTCTAGTGCACATCTGCACATATATCTGTATTCCAAATCTTTTAAAAAAATTTGCTCATTACATAAAAAAACTCTAAAATATCTTTAGTCATATTCTAAAATTAAATTCGCGATATATTTATGCAAATTCTTAAATCTAAAATTAAATTCGCGATATATTTATGCAAATTCTTAAATCTAAAATTAAATTCGCGATATATTTATGCAAATTCTTAAATCTAAAAAAGACGAAATCTATTTATTGTATTCTTCTTTGAGGAAACGGACTGTCAATGAAATAAGAGATTTTGTACTTTTGCAAAAAAATTGCAGCAATTCTTATATAAAAATTATAACATTTTCAGAGTGCAAAAACGACATTCTACGAATGTGCGATATCTTTTGCTATCGATAGCGGAATGCGCGCGCTACGAAAAAAAAAGAAAAAAAAACGAAATAGCCTCGTTTACAAAAATATGACGACGCTTTCTTTGCCACATAGCCCGAATAAAAAAAAAAGATTACGCACGAAAAGAAACGACAGACACACATGCACGCGAGTTATATTGGCTAGGACAAGTCGATCGCGCTTTTTTGACGACGTTTACAAACACGTGCTTTCCGGGACAGCTCGTTAAAGTCGTAGCTGTGAAATGATCCGCGACGACAACGATTCGATGGAGGGAAAGTGTCACTCTTCCGGAAAAGGCAAAGGAAAAAACGATCCTCGACAGAGATACGTGTCAGGTCGAAGGGCAGGCAAAACGCGCGCGAGGAATATTTGCCTCGAGTCGGTGCACTGACAAAAGACCGAAATCTGACAGTTGGGACTACAATGTGTGCCGGATTCCTTGCCGCGAGTCAAGTAAGCCCCGTAGACAGCCGGGTCGGGCTCGTGCAGGGAACTCGCGCGGCGCGCCTCTCAAGCACCACGTGCCTACGCGCCATGGCATTGGCTCGCGGTGGCGTCTCACACACCGAAACGCAACATGCCGCACGATGGCCAGTGTGCGTGCTCGTAGAGAGAGATACATGTACACTATATTATAATATATTAAAGAAACATCTCTTTAGACAGACTTACCAAAACGATCCATTATGCGTTCAAGCGTGCCAGGCAAATCGGAACCCAAAATTGTGCGGTCGGCCGTTGTTTACGATCGTTGGACAGAAAGACGGAGAGAGAGGGGGAGAGAGAAAGAGAGACAGAGGGAGAGCTGTCAAAGAGAATTTTTATCGGTCAAAAGTCAACGAATGTCGGAGCGTACGTTGCCGAGGCCGTTCGCCGCCGCCGCTACATCGTCGTCGTTCTCATCGTCGACGCTGTCATTCTATCGTCTCGCGAGACGCTGGTCCAGACGCTCCGAGGAAAACACGCTCGAGGAGAACACGTGTTTATCGTACGAATTCTCTCGCGTCAATCAAAGATTCTCGATACCATGCCATGCCATGCCACGAGCCACGAGCCACGAGCCACGAGCCACGACGCGTCGTGGATCCATGCGGCGTGGTTGGCTCTGCGCGCGCTCTTCTCCCGCGCGCGTCTTTTCGCGCGGACGCGACGACGACGCGGTGGCGGCGGCACGCGCTCGCAATAAAGAAATACACGCGACGACACTCACCGGCGTATGTAATTAAGTGTTCCGGTCCGTCCCACGCTTTCTGATCTTGCACCGATGCGCCGCTGTCGTGTTCGTCTCTCGTCTCGCGCGCGTCCCTTCTCGCCGCTGCCGCCTCTGACGGCTCTGACAGATAAACAGCGCGAACGCCGTGAATGTTCTTGACGTTCAGTGCTGAATTGACAGTTGCACGATATGTCTAAAGACAGGTGCGCTTCCATTCGGCGTGGCGGGAAGCTAACGTCAAGCGACTCACGCCATCCGTAGCGCCATCCATCGGCGAGGAAAGAGTAACGATTTGTCAGTCTATTCGGCACGTGTCGGTAAAGCATCGTATTTGACAGTTAAAAATATAACCTATCAAATTATAATCTGCCTTGTTGGACGTGTGAGATAGAAATATAATTTTCGATTGTAAGCACGTATCGAGGTGCATATAAATTTATTTCTATTTTATTTTTATAGATAACATCATGAGGAAAAATATGAATACCCGAATCAACGGGACAAATGTTATTTTGGTACCGTATCGAGAGAAGCATGTCGTAAAGTTTGTATCGTCATATTATGCTACTCTTTTTTTCTTTATATATTCTATACGTAACAATTAATGACTCGTGCGAAATTATATTATATTTAGATATCACGAATGGATGAAAAATCCAACGCTGCAATATTTGACAGGTTCCGAACCGTTGACATTGGAAGAAGAGTTTGAGATGCAAAAGCGGTGGCTCGAGGACGAAGATAGTAATTATTCATTAGTTTGGCACCAACTTTGTCCGATATTGTACCGAGTAATTTTAGCTTCAAATTGTTGCAGAATGTACTTTCATTGTCCTGGACAAATGTGTCTTTCTGTCTACTGAAAGTGAAACAGGTGTGCATATAAGGTTGCGCCAAGGCTACACTATATAGTTTTTCCATCGAATAATCTGTTTCAGATGCCATGATAGGAGACACGAATTTATTCTTTAACGATTCGCAAGAACCAAACATTGCTGAAATAGAGATTATGATAGCCGACGAGGCATGTCGAGGCAAAAGGAGAGGCTGGGAATCTGTTATTCTTATGATGCGTTATGGTAATTTGTATTTAATAGTAACAACTAATTTCAATATTTTTTTCTTAATGCTAATTTACATTTGTTTTGCAACAGGCTTCGAAACGTTGAAGATTAATAAATTTCTTGCCAAAATCAAATTAGACAATGTAATGAGCATAAATATGTTTGAAAAGCTTGGTTTTCAAGAAGTAAGTTGAATGGTTTGACCTCTAATCATATTTTTACACTAAATATTTCATTACTACATAAATAAAAATTATAATTTAGATAGAAAGAAGCGAAGTTTTTCAAGAAGTTACTCTGCAAAAGAAACCATCTTCTGACTGGATGAGCTGGTTACATTCTGAATTAAAATCTATTACACCCAAATTACGTTGACCTACTGTTCAAATCGTTATTACTGTTATTCAATCTAATAAATTATTAATTTATATACATTTGCAATTATGTATACAACTTTATATAAATAAAAGATTTTCATAATATAAAATCTAAAACTCCTCAATGTACGTCGCTTCTTCTCATTATAATATGTAATAGTGATTTGGTAGAAACACCGAGATGTTGATGCAACACAATTGACGTAGTTGAATCCGTAATTGAGCACGATTGAATCTAAATGGTTGTGAGCAGCTTCTACATGCCAGTGTCAGCGTCGCCCTTCAAAGCGGCACTATCCATTCAAGCGTCTTTATCAGTTACGGCAATAGTAATATTTATCTTACCTGATAACACCACGAAACGTGAAACAAACGATAAGACTTGTGATTAGCCAAGTAAAAGGAAATATGTCGGTGAAGAAAGTTCTTCGAATGATAAATAATATTATACAAAAGAGACCGTTATTGTATAACTCGGTGGTATACGGTTCCTTCTTCACGAGCGCGGAGGTCATTCGACAGAGTTTCAGTAATGTATCCAAGGTGAAATATATGTTTGGATTTTTTGTCTCCAGATAATACATGAATAGAAATTTTGCAATATTGTTCACGCTAATGAGTGGATCATAATCGTGTACAGCCGATCGCTGAAGAGTCTAAAAATTCCGTCGATACCAAGGGCCCGACATTAATACAGATTCAAAGACTTTGTGAAACATTGAATCTCGTAGATGAAGACACTTCGATGCAATCGACGAATTATAATTGGCCCCAGTTGAAGAGATACGCAATTTATGGTTGCTTCCTGGCCGGACCGATATTATATAGATGGTATTCTCGTCTCTGAATTGATGTAAAATGTTCCTTTGACTTCTTAATAAATTTATAAATTAATACCGATTATAATGGCAGGTACAAATGGCTCGACGCATTTTACAGCGGGACATCCGTAAGGATTGTGCTAACAAAACTCGTTGCGGACCAATTTCTCTTCACACCACCGTTACTTGTGTTATTCTTTATTAGTTTGTATCTCCTTGTGTATTTTGCGTAAAATGCAATTTATCTTTTTTTTTTTTTTTTTATATATAAATTATAATTGACTCTATAAATCTTGCAGGTATGAGTTTGATGGAAGCCAAGTCGGATGTTCTTCGAGAATGCAAAATCAAGTTTCTGCACACTTTTCAGGTTCGTTTCGAGACACGAAAGTCGAAGCGCATAAATTACATATATTTTTGTTTTCCAGACTTCGTGCGGATATTGGTTACCGGTGCAACTTGTGAACTTTATGCTAGTTCCGCCGTTTTTACGAGTGACGTACGTCAGTATCGCTTCCTTCTGCTGGATCAATATCCTTTGTTATTTAAAGAACGTACCTGTCACTGAATACGAGCAAAGAAAATAAAATACTCAAATCCGCGTTATGCATATATTGACGTTATTTATATGGGCATTATGTGAAGAAGTAATTAAAATTTAATGAGATTGAAAGTTTATTCATTTCTTTTGGCTTGATATTATTTGCTGTCAGTGAAACCCCATTTCCAAGAGAAATCTCAAAATAATATTTAATGCGTAATTAGCATATGTAGACAATTTATTGTTTGGCATTCATTTCCGAAGATAGTTTTATTTACAGGAACACAGTTTGTTGCATTAGGATTGAGTTAGTTCCCTTAAAAAAAAAAAAAAAAATAATGAGAATGAAAGTGCTAGGCCCTCAGATTTTATTATTTATATACAGAATATATATTTATCATTGTCACTTGCGGCCTTATATCAATGAGAGATGGTTTAAACAAATCAGCTGAGATTAAGAAATATAGATAAAAAAAAGAAATAAAAATACTGTTGTATGTGAACATTGTTGGGTGATCTTTAAAAGGTTTTCTACATAATATTACAAGCCAGCCTTGTCATTCGATAGATTATTCTGTAGCAGATTGAATGAAATTTCTGGAAGAGAATAATGTCTTTCATATTCTGAATGTTACATGCTATCAGAGACAAGTATCACACGCAATGTTATTGCTAAGTAAAAATTTCATGTCATATCTTTAATGATACTGTCTGCCTACTTGACAGTAAGCAACACAAGCTTGGCTTTAAACACAAGAGTGTTATGATTGACGAGCGATTGGTGCTTGGAGTTTATATATCCGCGTTTTATCAACTTCTTCTTTGAGAGCAGTCTTGTGTATGTCTCTATATAAACTACATTACCGTGCGCAGATATACGAGTAAATACATGACTCGACAGCGACACACATAGCAACGAGTAAATAAGCCCGACCGTCGCACGTGTTTTTGCGCGCGTGCTGAGTCATATATTTGTCTATTTCGATAATACGATTCAATCGTATGATTATCGGTGAACAATTAAGAAAGACGTCTAAGAGGAATCCAACCCTATCTCGTGGACGAAAATATATTCATTGTTCCGCTGGCTGTGCGTTTTCTTACGAGTCGCGCCGCTACTATAAGTAAAAATTAATATGTATGATTTCACATATATGTATGAGTTTCTCAATGCTCAGATTTATTTACATATTTACTTACCGGTCGCGTCTTGTGGCGTTAATGGTTTATCGATCACTTTTTGAATCACATGAATCCACTGCGATCTGTCGTCGTCGCTTTGCGCAGAGAGCAGATAAGTCCTATCGGGTGTCTCGAGAGTAAACGAAAATCCTTGGTCTCTAGCACCCGGTGGTACACCGGTCTTTACCGCAAAACCTTCGGAACTGTGTCCTAGGAAAATTTCACCTTTTGGATGCGCATCCTTGTAAGATAAAAAAGAAGTTAACGATACAGATTGATTGATAATACAAGAAATAATATTTCGAATATACGAACCATAGGATCGTCGTGATACATGAGTTTTCTGCCATCCAAGGTAAACCATCTTTTTTTATAAGCGTCTGTATGTCTTGGACCGGTTTTCCATAGAAAACCTTCGCGCGGAAAATCTCTCGTAAGTTGGGAGAGTAACTCGTTTTCACTTGCACCTGGATATGCTACCTGTAACCGATGTAGCTTTGCGCATCTGATCGCGAGGTACCAATTCGTAATTACTTCTGGATCCTCGTGATACACGTAGATATGTCTCGTTGTACCATCCTTCATAAAGGATAGCTGAAGACTGTTTTGATTACCAGTTTTAGGTGGTGCAAACGCTACATTCAATTCCGATATCCTTAACACAGCTTTGGGTTCCTTGAAATAAATATGTGAAATCATATTATTGGCATGTATTTTAACTCGAATTGCATCAATCTCACTTTTAAATCACCTTATTTTCTTTGACATGATACTTGAGTGTATCCTCTGCCTCGCAGAGTACAAACTTTCGAGGATGATAACGCGAATCTTCCTTTCCGCGTTTCATTAAAAATCCTTCCATAAATCCTGACACATAGTGATTTTGTCTTTCAGGATGACAAAATTCTTCCCTCTCATATTTTGCTCTTATCCACTGTTCGACTAAAACTCTAATAATTAAAAAACAAAAATTAGTTTCCATTAACACAGACACTTTAATATTAAATTTTAGTAGAAACATACAATTTAATGTTTAATTATAATCTACCGCTGTTAGTTGATAAGACGAATAATAATGTCATCAGAGATAATGAACTGAAACAGGAAAACCACAAGAAGCACTTGATAACTCACTGTGGGGCATCTGGGCTTGGTCTACGATAGCAAGAAGGTACACGTTCCTCATAGTGCAGTCTCGCTGCTGTATTACCCACTTCGCGCATCCTATTCACTTGGGAATCTTCCCATCTATCTAACTTTAAGTGCTTCACTTTCGATATATGTGCTCCCATGGATCTGTGTACGCCGGCACATCTCGTACAAACAAATATACCTATGTTGTAAGACGCCCATTCTGGATCTGAAATGTGTAATGACAGTACGATCAGTGAGGCAATAATATGGGCGAGATTGTTTTTAAAATCAAATTGAAGGAAAAAATAGAAGAAGATATCACGTCCGTTCTCAGATTTAAAGATCACTATCGTTTCGGTACAGGATGCTACTTATCACACGAGCGATTAAATTCCCTTAATGTCGTAACGCGCGATTAACTGTATTGACGTTAAATCAAGACATTTACGCGAATCGCGATCAATTTCGAAATCAAACTTACAACACTTTGCGCGATTACGCGATCGTAATATTTAAATATCACGGTATAAAAACAAACACGTCTCTCGGAGGTTACGCCACAATTTTCCGTAGGTTATATCGAACGTACGCGAATCGCACGCGTCTCGCTCGTGGATGACGGCTGAGGGTAAACGGAACCTTCTTACGGAACGCACTCACTCTTGGCCCCACAGTCCGCGCACACGTTGTTCCCAGGCTTTTTGAGGAGTTCCGCCAACAACTTCTCGTTCGTGTCCGCCATCTTAAAACATTGACATACGAAAATGTTCATACACCGTGGACGAACGCAGCTCGCGGCTCGCGGCTCGCGGCTCGCGGCTCCTCCTTTTTCCGACTCTGTCACAAATATAAGTATACACATTAACCATAGACTTGTGAAATATAGATGGGCGTCAGCTGTCAATGGCATCGTGGAAGGGAGCAGGAGGGAGCCTGGGTTTTATTTGACTCACTCGCATTTTGCGCGCGAAATACAAATCATCATTAGCTACAGTTTTTCAAATTCTTTTATATTATTTAATGCTATTTATATTATTTATTATTATGCTATTATTTTACAAATTCTTTTTAATAATATAATATATATATATATATATATATATATATACATATTTTAATAGAAGAAATCGACGCATGCGCACTAATCGTTGATTGTGGCTGTCATTTCACAATAGATTAATTCTGTCATTTTATTTTTTTTCTCTCTTATCTTATAATTATTACATTATTACAATTATTAGTAACAATTTTAACATTTCAAAAATTTCTCCATTCGTGTGACACTGTGTATGTGTGTGTGTGTGTATGTGCGTGTTTCTTGCATTGCAATACTGATCTAAAGAATATATAACCATTGGCAAACTGATTGCACGAATCACGAATCTCCAATAATTTCTCTCCTTTTTTTTCTCTCTCTCTCTCTCTCTCTCTCTCTCTCCAAGGAAATTTAGAATTGGCTTCTTCGTCATGAATATAAATAACTGTTATTGTTTACTGTTTTGTTTTGATAATTCGAACGAAAAAAAGATTTAAATCCGAGAGAGATAATATAAAAGCTGGGAGATATTTTTACAAAACAATGCAAAATGGATTACAGTATTGTTTACGTCTAGTCTAGATTGAAAGAGGTTATATTAATTGATTTAGTTTGATAAACAAACATACAATGACACGTGTATGCATCTGTTGCAAATATCGTGTAATGCAAACACATGCTGCGTCAGACATATCTCTTTATGGGTGAGTATTTTAACATTTCCACAACTATCTGAGTACTGTGTGTATTAATATTTGACGCAAAATGATTGGCAAAATATTCTCCCAAGGTTACCAAAAAACGACGAATTACTGAATAAATGGGTGCTGGCGATCGGCAAAACGGAAAAGAAGATCTGCGAATCGTCGCGAATATGTTCGCGTCATTTTAAGAAAGATGACTTTAGGTACAGCATAGTTGGAGGCAAGCGGTTTTTAAAGCCAGGTGCGATACCATCTCTTTATTTGAACAAGGAGAGTAAGAATAGTCGGCTTTCTGACAGTGGAGACATGGTGGGAACTATGGAAAACAAATCATTAAATAATACCATATCGCAAGTAGATGATGGTAAAGATAATCAACTGTCATGTATAATTGAAATGAAGATACAAACAACCACCGAGGACACAAACGAGAGTACTGAATTTGTCACTCACGAATGCTGTGATAAAACACAATTGTCTGAAAGGTAAGCGATATAATGATTCCTTTATATTATATCTAAGAGAATATGTTTTATAGAAGGTATTTTTTTTTTTTTTTTTTTTTTAGAATATCAGCTTCTTCATTAGACTCCTCTTCTTCAAATGAGCCAGAAAAGAAATATAAAAAACATTTGTATGATGTCAGATGGGAGGAAATTTCTACATCTCCAGTGCAAGCTAAAATTTATTGGGAAGTGGCAATTAAAAGAATTACAAGGCAAAAAGTAATACTGAGAAGCTTACGACAAAAAGTCAAAAGGTTAAAAAAAACAATTCTAGAGTTACAGACTCGCGTCAAAAAAGTAGCGAGTAGCGACTCGCAGTAAACATTGTAAAAATTGTATAATTGTAACATATGTCAATAAATTTTCAATATCTTTAATTATATATGTATATATTGATGGATAAATCTAATATATGTAGAACAGACACTATATTGTATAAATAATGTTTTTTTTCTTTAATTTTCTGTATTTTTCTATTTATACATATTTTCTTTTTTTTTTTTTTTTAATTAAATAAGAGTAAGATAGTATATATACACACATATATATATAGTATTTTGTATTTTAAACTTGTTACACCAAGCATAAAAAGTGTAAACAGTGTAGATAGAATTCCTGTTTGAAAATTACTAAAATTTCTAGGGATGTGCACAGATTATTTGATATGTATAAAATGTGAATATTTCACATTAAATCTACTAGATTATTTTATATATGACTGCAAAAATAGGATCAGTATTACGTCCCCATGAAAAACATGGTTACAATCATTATATATCTTGGAAATAGGTATCGTCATTTCCTCCTAGGGAACATACTCGGCTCTCTTATATAGTAATATATGAACCAAAAAGTGCTTGCGAGAAAGCATTTATTATATCATAAATATAAAACAAAAGTATTTATGATAATAATTTTTTCAAAAATAAAGAAAAGAAATGTGCGTATTTCGCCTTATTCGAAATTTATTTAAAAATTATGATATTTTGTCATTTGCAAATTTTGAAATTTTTACATGTAAAATACAATAAAATATTATAAATATGCCCTCTTCTATTAATAAAATCTTTGTTTATGTTCAAAAAAACAGAATACAATCAATTATCGATATGTATTATATCTGCTCGCTTGGAAAAATCTGACAGTGAAAAAGTTTATAATAACAGTAAACTGTCATGAAACGTTTTTGAATTTTGAAAAGTCAGAGAATTCTGATGGAATTTTATTCAAAGAATTTTAAAAAAATTTAATTATCTCTGATAATTTTTCCTTTATATTATAAACAGAGTCGATAATTCCGAATTGACAAAGTTACTGCGATATCGCACATACATTCGTGTTTTTCCTTACAAGATTTGAGTAGATATTAGAATTAGATAATTAAAGAAAAAAAAATATATATATATATAAAATAATATATATTATATGTAAATAAATAAATATTATTTACATTGTTTTGTGTATATAGAATATATTATGACAATAAATAAAATTAAAACGGCCCTCTAAGGTTAAATACAAATAATTATAAAAGGGCTAATGAAAGGCCAAGTTCAGTTATTGGTGAGCATACAAAAATTTTCTTTTATTTTAAAAAACTTAATAATCTAACATCAAAATAAGAATGCGAACGTTTCAGTCAATCTTTTGACCCGTTTCAAAGCAAATTACAATAAAAACTTAAATCGCAAACAAATTAGAAACAATATAAAAATTAAAAAAAAAACGATGATATTGTCTCATTTAGATTTACAAGCTAATTGTCATCAAGGTAAAATTTTCGAAACAAGATATACGTTCCATACTAGGTGAAATCCAAGAGGTATGTTAAATCTTAATATAATCAATAGCTTCCAATACTTTACATTCTAAATTGTTTAGAATGTAATGTTTGATGATTGACAGTTGAGACAAGAATATTTTATGGCTTTCTAATTTTTAAACAGGCGTTTCATATCAAATTTTCAAGCGTTGATCAACATTTCAAACGCTTCGATTCTATCTACATCCGATTTGAATCGCAATATAGACTCAAAAAATTTTGTCGACAATCTATCGATGACAAGGTGTGTGTTAGACAAGCATAAAATAGACAATACAAACACTGAACGGCTTGTGATTAATGTTTTTGCAGACGGCCGTTGTCGAGGATGAGCCCATGGGGAGCTCTCACTTTTTTGTAGCCGACCATTTGCCACTCACCCTCTGGACATTCGTTACGAGTTGTTGGATGCTTCGATTGCTATCACCTTTGGATTATTTGGAGACGGTATATTGCTCCTATCAATTCTAATGCAAAATTTATAAACGTTGCAATTTTACCAAACGATTCTCCACGCCTTTAAATATTAGACTTAGATTTGAAATATTGAAATATAAATAACCGAGATGGCGAGTCAAACATTCAAGAGTTTGAAACATCTCGGTCCATCGATTTAAACTTTTTCGATGTAATAACCGAAATGTTTAATATCAAAAACTTTAATTTTCATTTCGTCGAAGAATCTGTCATTAAGATTAGGGTCCCTCTAAGGCAAAAGATCCTGCAACAGCGTTGCTGTTACGACAATAGGGAAATCGAAAACTTTTGCACGCACCCTCGAATTCAGGATGCTAATTGGTGGGTGGTTAGCTCGTAGCCACCGGCAAGTTTTCCAAGATTTATGAGCGCTGTGGCTAAAGGCGTGAATAAGCCCGGGTCACAGTCAAGGGAAGGGTAACGCAAGATTTTGAATTAAATGTCAACCGCACGGATGAGACACGAAACTAACATCGTCTCGCCGCGACGTCTGGGAATAATGACGTTGCCAGCGCAAGTTCACGCATTATTTACATCCGGTAATAAGTTAATGATGTTTTGCGATGACCTGGGGAACAATTGTCAAGTATAAAAAAAAAGATCTATGTATAATAAAGAGATCTATATGTAATATATAGAGATTCGAAACTTGCCGATTTATTGCAGACGATGATTCGTGAATTGATAGATTCGAAAAAGGAGTCTAGAAATCAAAAGAAAACAAAGATCGTCCGGGAAATCTGGGAAGATCTCGAGATTCGCCGATTTAAAATTTAAAGAGAGATTTATGATGAAAATATGGCTTCTCTGAAAATCTAAAAATTCAGAGATGCGGAGCTGTTTGTAAAAATACGAAGAAAAGTACAACTTTTACCCCATTTGAATAATTTCATTTAACGAAACCTGACATTTTAACAATTAAAAGATTCTGTAGGATACTTTTTTTGAAAAAAAAAATGGTACTTACGATATATAATCTATTCTTTTTTATAACTTTTCTCTATAATGCAAAGATGCTTATTATAATTAATAACGTTACGTAGCTCGTCCGGTTTCTAATGAGCCTCGCGTATGTACGAAATTACAACTAAATTGCAAAACACGGGATTTCGTCGTAATTATCACTTGTTAGCCGGCCGTGTCGTCTATTGCTGCTCGAGCGAATGTCATGTTGGTTTATCCACGCACCCGTATGCGTTACCGTTAAAGTATGAAAAATGATGTATCTTGCGCGGGGCTTAATGGTCCATCCCCTTTTTCCCACGCACGTTGCTCGCGCGTTACTCGACGCGGCGAATCGTTTTGAAAAATAATACGATTCTATCGGTAAATATATTCTTCACAGATGAAGTATCTTTATCGCGAGCCGTCGGAATCGAGGGTTGTTGACGCAAGAAAACTAAATAAAATAAAAGTCTCAAATCAGTATTATGATATTTTTCCCCTCGAGTATTGACAAGTTTGTTTCACGAAATGTTTATATATAATATTTATTTATTTATACACTTCACATTAATATGTATATATATATATATATATATATATATATATATATTTAAAAATTTTATAAATATATCATATACTATATACATATAATGTATGTATAATAAATGTTATATAGATCTCCACTCGCGCGAAAACAACAGCCCTCCAAAAGAAATAAGAAGAACGGAGAAGAGCTATAAATTGGGGGTGACGAAACTCGGCAAGATGCAAAGACCGTGGGGCAAGTGCAATGAAAGTACCATTTGGTACAGCACACACGACGCTCACCCCTACGACTGGCACGTGCTTCGAATATAATTTATTGCAGTTGGAATTTTGTGGGGTGTCCCGCGGATCCCCCGCGTGCTCTTTATACCTAGCGACGGGTACAAGCCACTTTTGTTGTCCGCTCGATATACCAGAATCCCGCCAATGATGACGATGATCGTTCAAGCACTAGAAAGGATCTTTGGTGTTTTATTCTCACAGAGAATAGGCAAAAAAAAAAAAAAAAAAAAAAAGAAAAAAACGAAGACACAATTATTTCTATCCAAAACAGAGAGAAATAATTAGAAAGCAAAAGTATATACTTAAAATATTAAAGATTTGTGATAATTATAATTTTTAATAATATTAAAAATCTGTTTCTCTGTTTTGAAATTGACCTAAAGGAAAAGAAAGAAAAGGAACAGGATATTTTTGCGCACTTTTTAAAATAAATGAAATACAATTATTTAGAATATTATAATCATATCTGAAAATGGAATAATTGTTACTCTGCTCTTTCTATTAATAATTCTTGAAAATTATTCGCTCTGTTTGAATTACTCAATCACAAATACCTTAAAACCGAGGCCCGTGTGTGTTCTCATCCGTTCAATACCGCGCTTTTCAGCGTCTGCCTCTCTAACGAGCCTGTTTTCCTTTTTTTCTTCCCCCCTCTCCCCCCCCCTTTCCAGTTGACAGAAAGAACGCTCGTGGCATATATCGGTCGCGACGATATATCGACTTCATACGTGTCGCACTTGGAAATCGCGGTGGTTTCGTCCCAATAATTCGGATCCCGTATTTTGCCGAGAGCGGCGCGTAACGCGGGAGCGAATCCCGGCTACCCTCATCGCCAAAACAACCACCCTCGCGTACGTGAGCGGGATGAGCAAGCGGGATCGGGGCGGGCTCGGGAGTGAGAATCCCAAGTTTCGAGTTCGTGGAAAAAGTTGGACGGTCGTCATCCCTTCACACTTCTTCTGGGCTCTTTTTCCAGCAGAATGCCACCACCCGCGATATCGAATCGCCGCCGAATCGTGCGCTCGCGGTGCGTCGTCTCGTTCGATTTGAGTTTATTTTAGGTCCGACTTGAATGGGGTGCGAACCGAACTAAAAGAAGAGAGAATCAATAGTAATTATATCCGAAATAAAAAGAGAATAATCGAAATTGCTGGCGAAATTGCCGGATTAAGATAACCGGGTTTAAGAAGAATTTATAGCAGCGCGCTTTTTTTTTTTTTGTGTGTGAAATTACTAATTTCTAATCTGCGAAATTGGCCTTTCTACAGGAAGAAAATTTTATAGTAAAAATTGCAATATAATTGTTGTAATCGTAAAACATACCAACAAGAGAAATTACGCGCGTAACATTTTTATTCAATAATATTATGTACGTATATTTTTCCAAAAAGTATTGTAATTATTCAAATATTCTGATATACAAACAAACGCGTAATTGTTAAGAAACATTAAAACAAACGTATAATTTACTACTTTTATAATAATAAATATCTGAATAGTAGTCGTTACATTTCAGTTTTAGAATAAAAGTTGTAAAAAGAAATACATTTTTCATGTATTTTTTACCGTAAAATTTTCCCTGTAGAAAATCTCAGACTCCTTTTTAATCTCCTTAATCCTATCGTTTTTATCCATTTTAATTTTCGAAGTGGAGAGCAATCGGATACTTAATAAAAATGTATCGCATGTTTCGGATTAAGTTATATGAAGCAGATTTTTTACACGTGAGTAATGCATATTTTTGGTCACGTTAGAAGGGTCGACACGTTCGATGAAAATGCAAAGATTTTCCTCGAATTAAATGGCACCTTTCGAGATTGCCCCTTTCACGATTTCCGTTTGTGATATTCTTAAAGTGTATTAGCCCTCGTCATGAGTCCCACGAGAGCAATCTCCCAGAAAGTTTCATTCGAGTTTGACTGCCGGTTATATTCGTATATCTTTCTTATCGTGTCTGTCGTCGCTAGAGAAATTCAAAATGAGATCGATCGAAAAATTATAAATTTATTACATAATCTTATTTTTATTTCCCAATTCACACGTGAAGCATGATATTCTACGTATAATATAATTAAAAGTTATTCGTTTAGATTCAAGCGATAGAAGAAAACAATAATGATATTATGACATTTTATGATATATGCAAACATGTGCAAAAATGACAAAGTATAACAGTGATTCAGCATTGTTTCTCGAACGCACGTGTTTTTAGATATTTTTATAAATGTTATTTCTCATCTTTATGACGTTTGCTGAATCTGGACTATTGTAACAAATTTTTTTCTTTTCTTTTTATAAGGAGCAAAAATATCATTGCGAAAGCTTTGTTAACGGAAGCACGCGCGGATTCTGCGTGATGCATCGACAACTCACGGCGTGGGAGTCGACCGGGCAGAGTGGAGAGAAGGAGGGCAGAGCGAGCGAGCGAGCGAGCGAGAAAGAGAGAGAGAGAGAGAGGGGGGGAGAGGGAGGGAGGGAGAAGGGAGATGCTGCTGGACCGAAATCTGGCCTCAGTCGTGCGCGACGCGCCATATGCGGTGGACCATTTGTCAGCCCGCTCACAAAGGCCAATAATCTCGCGTGACACGTGTGCCTCTCCCTCGATAAAAAGCGTTACGTGTCGCGCCGCGTTCGTGGAGAAGGTTTTTCCGCACCAGAGAAATTTCGGGCGTCGTTCGGTGCAGATTTATTTACGGAACGCGCGATTCCAACAATCACACAGTGCGTGAGAGTCGCTCTTTCTTTTTTTCTTTTTTTTAATTATCTTTTAATATTAAATGCACTCGAAAGTCTGAAAAAAAGTTTCGCGGTTATCGTTCACTTATTTGCAGATTTACGGAAGAAATTGCAATTTAAATTTGACTCTGATTATTCGCGAAATGTTCTCGCTACCCTGTAGTTCGGCCTGGGACACGTGGTACTCGCCGATGAAGAAATTGCGAGGAACTTAAGTATTTTGCGATTGGAAGTAGGTAAGTCATATATTTATTTTCATGCATATATATATATATATATATATATATATATTTGTAATATATTCTATATGTATATGTAAACTAAATAATGCATGTATACTATATACGAAATAATGCATTTATTCACGATAATCTCGTTGACTATAATAAATTTATATGTTAATGTTTTTAGTTTTTCTTTATGTTATTGTTATTATTAATATGTCTGCATTACTTTTTGCGACAAATAGCACAAAATAAATTCACGTGTAATATAATGCATTATTATCATAACGCCAATAAGAATTAAAATTTAATCCTCTCAGTTACCAATAAAATTAAATTATTTAATAGGCTCTAGATTTGCTGAAGAAAATTCGTAATTAAAACCTGATGCGATCGCGACGTCGTGTTGTTTGATAAATAATGCAAACTTTCGTGCAAAATAAAGACTCGTTCGTAGTAAAAGCTTACTTATTTAGCGTGATAGGAAGCGTGATAGGAAATTAAAAGCGTCGACGGGATTACGCGCGGCGCATAATTAAAGCGCTCACTCGAAAAGCGTAAAAAGAAAGGAGTACAGCGATGTACAAGATAGCCTCTAATTTAACGCGAGGTTTTAAGCACCTGTGTTGTAAATATTACGGAAATCTGGATAATTACGGTCGAGGGGGAGGATAAAACAACCCGACTCGACTCGGGTGGGCTTCACATTTATTAGGGGCGAACAAAAGCGGCGAGATAAGAGCCGCGCTGAATCACGGCCCGATGAGACACGAGAGCGTGTAAATGTGCTTTCGGTGTAAGAGCCGCGAGAGCACTTAACAATTGCTTAAAATAACCAGAATGCAGCGTGCGCCGCACTCACTCACGGCGGAAAATGGCCGTTGGGCGCGTGCCGCTAAATTCCGACCAAATTCGAGAATCGAGATGCGTATCGCCGATGCAATTTCCATTTCGGAACGTGTCCTTTCGTGTATATTTACGTGTATTTGTAGCTATATTTATATAGTTTGCACGCGAAAAATATATCCAAGTGACGTGCGTTTACCGAAAACAGAAAGATTAATTAAAACCGCCCATCATAAACACACACATATACATAAGCGATGTATATGGATATATTTTTTATAAAAATTAACATATACATGTTATGTATACACGTGTGTGTTTATTATTTTTTTTTCGTTTCTCGATAAAAGCATATCTTCCTCTCTCTCTTTCTCTCTCTCTCTCTCTCTCTCTCTCTCTCATAAAAAAAAAAAAAATATGTATATATATATATATATATATATATAATTTTCGTAAGAAATTAGAAATCAATGCATAAGAGAAACTTTTCTCTTATAAAAATAAAATATGTATAATATTATATATATTATATATAAAAAATAAAAGTTATTTCTTACGCATCAATTCCTATATTACGACTTTCTTATTAAAATTATTATCGATTTTTATTAATATGGAGATTGAGTGCAAACTATCGCTAAAGATATCGATAAGGACCGATTACCATGATCCTGCTGGAAGAATAAAGCGGTTGGAGGATCTTTACAAACTTCTTAACCTTTCGGATTTCCAAAATAAAAAGATCTGAGCTGATTTTTTTTCCACGGAGAGTTTAGCCGCTACGTTATCTCGGCGAGGAAAAGAGAGAGGGAGGGAGAGAGAGAGAGAGAGAGAGAGAGAGAGGAGGGGGGGAGGAGGAAGAGAAAAATTGCAAAGTTCTTAAAGACCTACGCCATTTCTTCGGAAGGGATCACTGGCCGTGACTTGTCTCCCTCCGAGACGGCTCCGAAACTTGGGAATTTTTCGTTTCCACGGAGTTGCAAAAGCTCGCGTGGGCTTACATGTATATCCTTAGTTCCTTCTCAACCCGCTTATCCACCCGCCATCCTTCAACTTGATCCCGCCTTTTATTTTTACACCATTCATCTCTTCTCTTCGTAAGAGAAGATACGCCGAATGAATCCTAAATGAGTAGACGTATTATAGAAAGGGAGTGGAAACTGCGAACTCTTAATTTTCGGTATCAGCCTCTATCATCTTTATCATCGTTTGAAATTAATCTCTATTTTACGTTCTTTTTACGTGTTATATCCGAGGAAGTGGATGAATAACTGAGAGTTAATGATTGTCGTAATCGCGGGAGATATATAAGTTTCGTCGCGTCGTCGTTTTTCATTTCGCAGATAACACGTGCCTCTTGACGTACCTCAATCGCCTTTATGAAGGGTGGTGGGCCTTCACGATGAAGAGCGGAAAATGAAAAGTAAAACCGGAAGACGAGACGGCTCAGGGAGGACGTGAAGTAGGACAAACCGCGGTGAAGATGAGATACGAAACTGCCTTGTATCTGCTTTCGCTACTGATCCTGTCGTTCAATGATCCTTCGTGGGCTTCCGCCGAGATCAGAGGTTTGCCCATTGATTAGTTTGTTCGCCAATTGCTATAATAAACAAGATGTTATATTGGTTTATAGAAATTGGTAATTAATAAAAATTCGAATCAAATTGAAATCAAGGTTTATCAAATTGATAAGTATAATTTTTTTGTTTTTCATAAAGGAAATAGTTATTTCTTTCTAGAAAATATAAATGATTTTTCTGAATATAACGACGTTATTTCTATCATCATACAAATATGTTTGAATAGCCGGATGATTTGTGAATGATTCGATAAAGAAGCTGCAATCCCGGTAGAAGCTTCGACGGGAATGAAATTGCCTAGCTTAATGAAGCACGAGGGGGCGAAACTTCGTCGAGAAAGAACGTTAATCACCTTTGTAATGGAATAACATTCGCCTAGATGGAGGGACAACGTATTTAGCGCCATCGTTAAGGTCGCCGCTCGCACGCGGGGCGGGGGCGGGGGCGGGGGGGGGGCGGGAGGGAGGAGGGAAAGGGAAGTGGGATCTATCTTTATATTACATAAAACAAAAGATCAAAAATAAAGATCGCGCACAGAAATAATATTTATAAATTATTTATAACGATAAAATAAAAATATAAATGTCTCCTTTTTTTCCTTCTATTCTGTATTCGATGCATCAAAGAAGTCGTTAGTTTATGACTATTCATGTATTCCCTCGTAACGAGAAGATCGTTACGTGCAGAAGCTATCGCCCGAGGATACTTTATGTAATTAATTGTATGCATTGTCACGCGTCTGTGATATGGATGGCATCTGCAACGGTCGTATACTACTAGTGGAATATACATTTCTTGAGAAATATATGATATGACGTATCGCAAAAGAGTGAAAAAAAAAAAAGAATAAATAAATCGGAATGAAAACGTATTATTATACATATTAATTAAGAAACGACAAAGAAATATGATTGTATAAATTTAATTTACTTGTATTCACGCAAAATAATTATGCCTTCGTTGTATTATTATTCAAAATTAACACGATTCTAAAAAATTAATCACGTACAATTGACAAAAAAGTTGTGGGACGCACGGAATTAACCGATACCAATTTATCAAGCACGAGAAACACATGTATGTACCTCCTACGCACACGCGATAAAATTAAGATGACAAATATAGCCGAGAGTCGGCAAGTACACAGAAGCACAAGGGACACGGCGCTTCGTTTCAGTCAGATCGCCGACATCAATGGCAATTAATTAGCCGGTAAACTCTGAGTAATTTCATCAGTCCGGTGCAGTCGAGGGTCGTTGAATAAATAAGGTTGTGTTATCATCGGGAATACCGATGGGGCGGCCTTTCGATAACCATTTCTCGCAACGTCTTGTCCTCCTCCGCGAAATCCATTTATTTTAGCGAGATCGATTCTGAGACCCCCAAGGGTCTGAAAGTCTTGCGGAAAGGCCAAAAAGAGAAATGTACGAAAGATTGTTGGGGTAGCTGAAGCGATCTATTCGAATTCTATTTCATCCAAAGTATCTGTTTATTGCTATTACACACGATTTATAGAGAGTGCCCGAAAACTACCGAGTGTCCTTTTAAGAACAGATACTTTTCAACCACGAATTTTGCAGTTTGATCTGTTTCTTTTACATCCGCGTGTTATAATAAATACAAGTTGTTTAGGTCGTTGAATGACGCATTTTTCGCGATGCGTAGGATGCAATCGTACCATCAGAAATTCAGTAGGCTGGATTCGCTGGACAGGACGAATGGGACGATGCACTGTGCGAATTAGAGCGCCTCTAAGAGATCCCCAGGTTAATATATATATATAAATATTTGTTACAATTATTTTTAGTATTCACATACATATTTCACATACATATATATAATAAAATAAAAAATGTATAATAAACATAGATAAATATAGAAAAGTTAGATATAATAAAAGACCAAATAAAGAATTGAGAAGTAGTTTTAAAATAGTAGCAAATTAAATTAATTCGTAGGTGATCGAGATAAAAGTTAGGAGATTGCAGGTGGGTTTCCTGAAGGAAGCTCGATGCGAGGGAGCGTATTTTCAGTTTTCGGACAGCGCGGACGATCCTGACGACGAGACAGGTCGATATTGCGGCCACGTGACCGGGAACATTACGAGGTACTTTGCTCGTCTTATACATCTTATCTCGTTCTTTATTCTCTCAGATTCAGCAGATTCTCGCTGCTGATAAAATCACTTTTTTTTTTTTTCACGCAGACTATTTCTCCGACGTGGTCCGGATCTGACCATCACTTTGTCGTCGGACGCGCAGTTCGCGTCGGCGAACCCAGTCATTTTCTCCGCGCAATTTTCCATCCTGCCGGCACGCCTCGCGGTCGAACGTCATCGCGGTTACTCGGCATCCTCGTCGCCCACGTGTCCCATGGAGTGTACCGTCCGCAACGAGCGCAGGTCCTGCAGACTTACCTCGCCGGGTTATCCGAGCGTCTATCCACGTGGAATTAGGTGAGCGCGAATCACTAATAAACTTATTTTGCCAGAGTTTCGGATGCAAAAGGTTTGCTCGTTGACATAAATTTTATCCTTTTATCAAATAGTTTTATGAAATGTCAATTGAAAAATGAAATTTTAAAATTTTATTTTCAATTACATCGATATAGAAATTATTCCCACACAGATGCAGAATCGCTTTGGAGTCGAGCGCCGGTCGCTTCAGGATAGGGGGTCAGCCGGAGGACCTTTTCGACTTGATGAACTATAGTGATCAAGAGAGTTGTCAAATAGAAGATTGCGAGGACTCCCTAGAGTCTGAGGGACTCGCTCGCTCGTCGTTCTCGGCCCTCGCGAGGGTCGCGAGGAGTCGGGATCCTAGAGATCGTTTCCTAGCGGATGAATCTATTACCGGGGACGATCGATCGAGGAACGAAGACAACTGTCGGAAGAGACGCGGCGCGGAAACGAATAGACAATTAACGAGGCGGAGGCACTACGAGAAGAAAGCGACACGGTGGTACGGAGACAGGCAATATCGTCACAAAGAGCCGCCGAATAGGCCAGGCACGAGCGAGCCGAGACTTCGCATAAAATCAATGCGTTCGAAGATAACGAAGCAGGACCAGCGAAGGGTCGTCCCGAACCGTTATCTCAATAGCGACTCTGAAAGGCCGAATGAGACGTTCGGTAGCACGACGGTAGGTAACTCATTCAAGCAGAAAAAGGGGGTATTAGTGAGCTCTCGCTAATAACTTCTGTACCTCCAAAGTATATACTATTTAAACACATAACGTGAATTTGCAATAAAAAGATATTAGATAGCTTTATTATTTAATTGCTATTTTACTTGTTTAATTACTCGATTTTAAATTTTATTTTAATTATTACGTAATAACTCAAAATAATCCTTCGAAATTAATCTATAGCACTTTTTTCATTACTAATTTCAAATCCTATGTTTTTCACTTGAAACTGACAGTATATGTATACTCTAACACAGTGAGTGATATTTAAAAAATAAATTAAATAAAAAGAGTAACACTGTCATTTGGTAACATTTAATTATATTATTTATTAGTTATATTTTCGCATTCATATCTACTCTCTTGTAATAGATATAATCTTACATCACTGTATCTTGTAACTCATTCAAGCAGAAAAGGAGAGTCATAGTGAGCTCTCGCTAATAATTTCTGTATCTCCAAAGTATATACTATTTACACACATAACGTGTATTTGCAATAAAAAGATATCAGATAGCTTTATTATTTAATTGCTATTTTACTTGTTTAATTACCCGATTTTAAATTTTATTTTAATTATTACGTAATAAATCAAAATAATCCTTCGAGATTAATCTATAGCACTTTTTTCATTACTAATTTCAAATCCTATGTTTTTCACTTGAAACTGACAGTATATGTATACTCTAACACAGTGAGTGATATTTAAAAAATAAATTAAATAAAAAGAGTAACACTGTCATTTGGTAACATTTAATTATATTATTTATTAGTTATATTTTCGCATTCATATCTACTCTCTTGTAATAGATATAATCTTACATCACTGTATCTTGTAACTCATTCAAGCAGAAAAGGAGAGTCATAGTGAGCTCTCGCTAATAATTTCTGTATCTCCAAAGTATATACTATTTACACACATAACGTGTATTTGCAATAAAAAGATATCAGATAGCTTTATTATTTAATTGCTATTTTACTTGTTTAATTACCCGATTTTAAATTTTATTTTAATTATTACGTAATAAATCAAAATAATCCTTCGAAATTAATCTATAGCACTTTTTTCATTACTAATTTCAAATTTTATTTTTTTAACTTGAAACTGGCAGTATGTATTCTAACACACTAAAACATGGAGTAATATTTAAAAAATCAATTAAATAAAAAGAGTAACACTTGTCATTTGGCAAGATTGAATTATATTATTTATTAATTATATTTTCGCATTCATGTCTGCTCTCTTGTAATAGATAATCTTATATCACTTATCGATTAAGGTATCCAAGTACAAATATCCCGGGGAGGAACGATCGTCGGAGAACGTGACGTGCGAAGGCGGCGATTATCTCGCGCTGCTGGAAAACGTGAACGGAAGGGTTCTCGAGATCTCAAAGTTCTGCGGCAGCGGCCGGGTACCCCGTATCTATTCGCGCGGAAGGAACGTGATCCTGGAGTTCTTCGCTCGAAAGGACGGCACTGTAACGCACGATGGTTTCCAAGTGACCCTGCAGGAAGAACGCGTCTCGCAAGAAACGAAACACGCGAGATGCGAGTTTGTGTACAGGAGCTCCCGGCGTAACAGCCGGGAGAACATCAGGTCCCCGCGGAGCTGGTACCCACCCAATACCGTGTGCACTTACAAGTTTCTTGGTAGAATTACGGAAAGGGTCTCCGTTCACATAAAGATCCTCAGAAACGAGCTTGACCACGAGAAATCGGAAACCAACAATAAGCGAAACTTTAGCCTCAACTATTGCCCAGGGAATGAAATTACCGTTTATAATGGAGCACAGGTAATTGACTTGCCTAATTTTTATTTAATTACTTTTCTCAAGTTATATAAATCGAGAAACATTTATAAATCTTAATGATGCACAGATAAATAGACAGTTTATCTATTAATAATTAGAATGAAAAACAATTTTAAAAATTCGATAATTTTACAAGCGATTTTTTTAACTTGAAAGATTAAGAAATTTGAATAATATAAAATTCCAAAAATTAATAAAAAATTTTAATAAACTTTTAGATGTCTTTATCAAATAAGCTTTGTTCAATTTTTTTAAAATTTATTTATCAAATAGTTTTTATTCAACTTTTTTAAAAATTAATATGTTATTTTTATAAGCTATTGTCTTAAAAATTGATAACAATTCGCACAGGTAAATGGCAGTTTCCTGATGTGGTCCTATTGCGATGTATCTCATTGGGACATCAACAACATTCAAGTACCTTTGACATCTAGCGGAAACGAATTATTGATCCAATACTACAGCGCCAAAGGGTCCTATGATGGTCAGGGATTCACTTACGCCGTATCATATCGATTTATTAAAAAGGAACAAAACTTTACCGGTATAAAGCGCAAATATAAATCAATCTCGTTGAGGCCCGTTAATTTGTCTACTCTCAATCTCAATGACACCGATATCGATTACGAATGCGACAATAGAATCGGCACGTTCAAAAATTGGTTCGCGGTACTGATGGTTTTTGGAATAGTGTCCTTTATTGGTGCTCTCGTCACGATAGTTACTTTAACGATCAAATGCTTGAAGATCAGATCCGCCGAGAAGAAACTCTTGCAAAATACAAAACAGTAAAGTCAGGAAGAGTTTCATGTATCCTTTCTCTTCTTCTCTCTCAGTCTTTCGTCTCATTACTACTGATTAATAATGTGATTAAAAGCGATCTCAGGAATTCGTTTGAGAGACGAAGATATTGGAAATCTCGAAACTTAAAATTCCATTGAGATGACAAAAATAAAACTTGCTAAGGTCCCACCGAGATTTGAACTCGGATCGCTGGATTCAGAGTCCAGAGTGCTAACCATTACACCATGGGACCTTGGTACTTTTTATACGAACAATTAAACGGCACATGTAAATATTTGCGAAAAAATATCACGAAAAGTTGTTGAAATCTGATTAAATGAGTCGTACGATAGAAAGATCAATTTAATATCGCGCCAACATCTTTTTAACATATTTCGTAGCAAAGGAGATTTCTCAACTGCAGAATAATGTACAATTATGTATACCGAACTGAATTTTTATACGTAACATAAGGAAATATAATAATAAATTGTAATAAAATATGTATGAAATAAGCAGAGGATAAATGGACAAAATGATTAATTATGCTAATAATATTATATACACGATACTCTTCTTTTTTTATTCTACATATATAGATATAGACATGAGAGACATAAAGATAGTTATAATTTTACGACATTCGTACTTATATAGGTGGAAAAGATTTCACCTGTATCTCGCAGAGAGAGAGAACTGTTTATTATTTTTGAATTAGTTATGTGAGTAAGATTTTAACAGTTTTAAATCAGAAAAATTAAGATAATTATTAAAAAACAAATAAGATAATTATTGGTAAAGTAAACAGTAGTATGAACGCGCTTTTTTTTCTTCAATAATTGATTGAGATAAATTACTTAGATATGAAAGACACGCGCGGCAACCCTTCATACATATAAGTAGCATCGACTGTTGCTATCATCAATTTCTGTCAAGCACATTTCTTTAAAAAATACAAGGAATATTTCATTCCAATAATTTTATCAGATTAAAAAAAACGAAGAAGCAGAGACGCGGTGCTAATTATTTAAAAATTTTTCAAAGGTTAGGTTACAAATCGACTCTTTATATTTATTTATTATTTATTTTATATATGAGTATATATTTTAATAAATAATTTTTACAAGTACATGATTTTATAAATACATACCACAGATTATAATTACACAAATATAAATTACATATTAAATATATATATAAAATCAGTTTCAGAGAAAAGTTTATACACAGGTTCATCATATACAATACATGGATAATATATAATATATGTATCTTTTTTTGTCTCCGTTTTTCTCTTCTTCGTTTTCTTTAACTTTTCTTTAATTTAATTTTACAAGTTATCACATGACCTGTCAAAATTTGACAGCTACAGACGACACGTGCGAAGCAAGTCGCAATAACGCACATGGCAACGAGACATCGAGACAACCCATCAGCATCTCGGAAAAGAGGCAACAACGTGTAAATAAAACATACCTTTTTTAGAAGAGAGACATGTTTTTATAAATACATACCAGAGATTGAAGGATGACATAAAAAGAAGCTCGAAGAATTTTTATTTTATATAAAACACAATTTTAAATATATAACAGACACAATATACGAAAAGAAAGATAGAAAGAGAGAGAGGGTTCTTAAATCTCAGGCATTCTCGCGCTTCGGTAAAAACGTCATCGACGTGTCTGCGGCTATCGGTATATTACCGACTATGTTACCGACTGGGGGACTTTTTCGCGCCTGCGCGCTACAGCGGTAGCGAACGCAGCGCCTCACGTTATGCACGCGCTGCGCAGCTATAGGATCGGAGCGAAAGTCTGACGTATCCTGTACGTATATTGCGTCTGAACAAATTCGACACTCGTAGAACGGATGACGATGGCCGGCTCGGGAAACGGTGATGGGTGTTGTACCACGGTCATGAAAAAGCTCGGCCTGCAACCTGTCACACGATGCAGCCTCGCCAAATTCTACGTGCCGGCATTCGGCGCCGCCTCGTATACCGCGATGTCCGTCAATGTCATGAATCCGAGTCTCGTCGTCAAGTAAGTGAACATTTCGTACAGACATTTCGGCTACTATTCGTGCATGTAATGCGTGTAATGTCAATCATTGATGAGATGAAGTGTAACCTGACGAGGAATCTTTTCCCCCCTCTCTCTCTCTCTCTTTCTCTCTTTCTCTTCGCTTATTACGTAATTCCAATCGCATGCAATTTATGCATGTCCTTGCGATAGATGAATGTTCGACGTCGTGGATCTTAATGCGATCATGATATATTTATATACTTCCACAATCGATGTGACGTTATGTCTCTCGAAGCGAGACAAGCATCTAAATAAATAAAGCAACGGAGAGTAGAAAAACGAATGGAACAAATTTATATAAAACTAGAGATCTAAGAATTTCAGGATTGAAGAATTGAAAGTTTGAAAGATCCAAGTTATCTAAAGTTTTAATTATTAAAAAATACAAATTGGAATTTTTATCGTGTTGCAATGAGAAAGGATAGTAAATAACACTTTTGTCTTTTCAGAGTATTTCCAAAGAGGGATATTACAAACGTCTTATTGGTTGGTACTCTACTTGGCACAGGATCGTACATCTACACACGTGAGCACGTTAAGAGTGCGCCACAGTCTGTAAGAATTTTGTTCAGGTGAGAACTGACATTAAGTGATAAATGCAATATATTTATTGAATTACAATTTCTTATTTGCCGAATTTGTCTTTTAGTGTTACAGGTGCATTATTATTGAGCTTAGGATCTGTCTTAATGTGGGCCGTGATACGTTCCATAGTGCCACCAAGCCCTGCCTGTTGTACGATAGCTGGTATTGGCACTGGAGTGACACTTCTTAAAATTGGTTCGAGCTATCTTGAATTTGTTGACAATCAAGTAGCGAAAAAGTAAACCTCTTCTGTTATGCTTTCTGTTTGTTCTTTTTTATATTTTAAATTTGTATTTTACATTAATATGAGAA
This sequence comes from Anoplolepis gracilipes, assembly GCF_047496725.1. NCBI lineage: Eukaryota > Metazoa > Arthropoda > Insecta > Hymenoptera > Formicidae > Anoplolepis > Anoplolepis gracilipes. The sequence goes on from NC_132974.1 coordinate 13,264,560, forward strand.
GAAATTGTGTTAAACAAAAGATACCTTAAAGTATCGTTGAATTTTGACTGAAATTTCTACAGATGCAAATTATACGAAAGTACATCATCCTTTGCACCGAGTATTTACGTGAGAGGTTTCTTCTAAAAAGAGGAGAATACAAGTCAATTTTTTCATGAAAACTTGAATTGTCACATTGCACAAAATAATTAACTTGCGCTGTCAGCAATTCTAGTGTTGATGAATTTTTTGCCTACTAGCGAATTATATTAAAGCATTCGCTACTTTTTTTCTCGTCACATGACACAATAATGTTACCAATATTTGATAAATTGTTAATTACACAAGATATATTTGCAATATGCACGCATTTTGGGAATTTAAAGAAATCCCGCATAATTCCGGGCGTTTAGAGAACAAAACCGGAAAAATACGTGCGTCGTATGTTTTGTAATCTGTGCAGCATTCACATAAGAATGCATCGTCATGTAGATAAATGTCATCGTAAATATATACGAATACGTCAAGTATGTGATATGAATTCAAATTTATAGGAAAAAAAAGGAGACATGTTAACACTTATCCTGTCCGAAAATTCCATCGATATCCGCATCTCTTTTATATTTCTATCAGATAAATTAAGATGATAATTGATCTATCGGTATGAAAATTTATCGCGACTAATTTGCGCAAATTATCCCAACAATTATTAAACAAACTTCTTTGTCCTTTATTTATTAAGAGAATTTGAAAGTACGTATATAAGAGAGTTGTGAAACGGTCGAAACTTGCAAAGCTGGTTTCTTGTGAAGTGACTAATAAACATCAGCTACTATCTCTCTTTATTGTCTGCCGCGTTTCACTGAAATGTGTTTGTTTCGTCGAGCTATTATCGTTTATTTATGCATATTATATTGCACTCTCGGGCGATTAAGGAAAGTACTGTCAGATAAGAGAGGCCTCCGGACAAATGCAAATTACTCATTGCGATGTTTCGTATATATATATATATATATATATATATATATATATATATATATATATATATATATATATATATATACATACAGTCACGAGTCGATCTCGCTACTGATTTTTAATTTAATCGTTCGTAGCATAAAAAACATCCTAAACGTCAAGTTATACTACGCGATAAATAAATGAAATCTGATACTTTCAAATTCGCACAGGCGAAATGCGAAAGTCCGAGTTGCAGTATCCAAGTCTCAGGGTCGTTCTTCAACCATGAAGTGCACGCATCCTGTTCACCAATCGCAATTAAAAGCGATTGACACGAAGGCATGGATCTCGGTATCTTATCCTGCGCGACACATTGCATTCGATGTGTCATCATATAATATTGAAATAATGCGATAAATTATCTTATTTTTGAGAGAAGGAGAGAGAAAATAGAGCTGTCCCGTACATTGAAAATCGAAGATGTATTTAGTATTTTATTGAAATTTTTTATATAAAGTGTCCTTTACCTGTCTTTTACTTTTGTCAATTAAAAATAAATTTTCTCTTAGGACGTTGAGCATCGAGTGCATTTTTGTTCAGGAACTAAACTCAACGGATGAGACTTTATTTTTCATTTATAAAAATTATAAATGCTTAAAATTAATATGACAAATATGTACATGTATATATTTGTCATGAGTCTTTTCCACATTTTCATTAAAAAAAACACTCATTTCATAATTAGACACAGATGGAAAACCCTCGCTAGGACAAGGACACCCTATATATACACAGGCAGTTGGTTGACTGTTGTATGTTCCCTCGTCGTGCTTTGTTGCAGTCGCTATTGTTTCGTCGCATCGTAGGCAATGATACGGCATGCTTTCCAACAATAGTCAGCCTCAACGCGAAACCCGATGATGATTACAGCATTTCGCTTCAGGGTAAAACGAGTTTGAAAAATACGCACATCGTAATTTATTTATTACGATAATAATTGAGCCCCAAAGAAAAAAAATGCCTCACTGAAAAACATCTTAAACTGCAAGAAATAATATCCATTGCTTTTTAATATAAAAATTATGTTGATTCTCTTAAAAAATAGATGACAAATACTTGAGAAATATATAATATACATATATGTATAAAAGATTCATGCATTATTCTAGTGTGGGTAAAAAAAATGACGCGTAATAAAAAAATATTGCTATAATTTATTAAAAATTCTTATACAAATACGACGCATATTTATTTAGCTGTTCTGTCAAGTTCAGCTTCCATATTTTTTTTTTTTTCTTTACGCATTTTTTATGTAGGAAAAAAATGTTCAAAAGTTAAAACGCACTGTCCGATATTATTAATAAATACTTTCGGTATTTACGTAAAGTTTCATTAAAGGCACTTAAACAATATGTATATAATTAAATAATTATCTATTAAGGTATCTAAAAAATGAAAGATAATTGTTCCACCGAAGAACGAATATAGATACTATGTACATCTACGTGAAAGTCTTTTTCCATTGCAAAATTTTGAGCGAGAAACTCTTCGTAAGTCAACATATAGTTCCCGATCGGTGCAACGGAAATCTCTGAAAGGATACCTCTTTCTTATCAAATGTACGTACAACATGGTACAGTACGAGTCTTCCGTCGTCATATGTCCGGAATAAAATCACAATCGACATGTAAATGCATGCGCGTAAAAAGATCCAGCAAAAACCCTATTTTCTGGTCTCCGTCTCAATCTCTCCCTACGATTCGTTTCCATATCCTCAAAATGGATGAAAAAAATAGATGAGAACCATCTGTCCGTGGCAAAGACAACATCGTGATCCGTTGAGATCTTCGAGATATCCTTCGTTGAATCTGATCCGTGAAACATGGAATTCACGGAAAATCCAGGTCGACCCCTAACTGCGATGGGGGTGCAACGGGGTGGTCTCGTTGATATCCCTCGGTCGTATCGTCGTCGTCGAGGACGTGAGAGCGTTAGAGAGCACCTCGGCGATGCTGTCGGTCACTTTGTCGATCGCATCTGTAACGACGTGGTGTTTATGATCGTGCTCGTGGTCGTGATCGTGGTCGTGGTCCTCCTCCGCGTGCGAGTGTTCATGACCGTGGCCGTGATCGTGGCTGTGCGAATGAGCGGCTATAAAAAGAAAGCGTGGCAACTGAGATTTTTTTTTTATTTCATGGCAATCTTTAACCATATAATTTCTTTTAATGAAAAAAGAATTATACTAACTATAGACGATAATTTCTAATTCGCGATAAAATTCAACACAGAATTCTATTTATAATTTTCTGTAAGGCTTATCTTAATATATGTGTATTACTGATATTTTTTTTGTATTATATGACGCATGTAAAATTGTAAATGCAATTTTAAAATTCATTAAAAAAAGTTTTCAAATATAATAAAATAACGTAATTTTATTTAATTTTTCTCGAAAATATATTTTTAGGACAACCTGTCATATAGTATAAGGCATAGTGACGTTAAATATTGCTTCATTAGGTTCAACTAGCATCGGCCGAAAGTATGTAATTAACGATAACAGCCTGGTACGGATCGCTCCGTCGAATAAAGTGTCTAAAAGAAAGCTCTACATCTATAATAACGATCGGCAATTTCAATGAGTCAATTTGCCTCGATATTGTCAATTATCTGGGCTGACAATAATATTAATTAGTATTAAATTATTAGATTATTCCTCTCGAAATAATGGACTGTTTTTCACGACACGGTTATACATGTATAGAGTGAGTAATTTGTCGCGCATCTGATTTCCGTCTCCACTCTACCCCATCTGTCCTGGTTATTTCCGCCTTGTAATTGCCGCGCGTGGGCACGAAATTCTCCGAATGACGTTCAAACAGACAGCGGTGATTTCGTCATCACGAAATGCGTCAAACCTACACGTTCGAGAAAGCCGTCGAAAGTCGGTCGAATCGTCCATCGACCTACACGTCCTCGGGTCATTGCCATTGGGTGGAGAGAGAAAGCCTCAAGATATACAACGGACAGATCTTTTACGAGAGATCGATCCGATTCTGTCTTTCGAACAGACGATCGCTGTTTAAATTAATATGACAATGACGTCGGTTCCTTCCCGGCGCTCGTTACGCGATAAAAAAAAAAAAAAAAAAAAAACGGCAGTACGCGTCTTGGAAGAAGTGGGTTGTTGCCGCATGCAATTTGCCAATCATATAGCAGCCGACGCGAGTTGTGTAAAAGTTCACGTCCAGCACAGTCACGTAGGAGTAACACGCGAAGCTCCTGTATTTTATACAAGATAAATGCTCTTTAATTTAATAGTTATTATTGTAATTAGAGTAAAGAAAGTGGAAATCTAATTCTTTCAGATATATATAAAATATTTAATATTACGCATGTATATGCATTTTCTATATATAAAAGTATATAAGAATATTTTATATATATATATATATATATATATATATAATATTCTTTATATTATGTAATTTATATTAATATAATTTATATTTTAATTAATATATAATTTTGAATATTAATTAATATTTGAAATTTTATATTAATATATTTTCGATATTTCTTTTTTATTTTTACGTTTGTAATCTTTTATATATAGAATTGTTAATCTCTGACTCTCTCTCTCTCTCTTCTTTCATAGAAAATATTGTATAAGAACGAGTTTTGAATTGCGACTAAACTTTGTGTCTGCGCACTTTCGTGAGAAGGTCAGAATGCAATTAAGATTATGTAATAACAAGTGATGTATCCACAGAGAGGTAATCGTTATTACGATCCATCTCTTCCACACTTGCTGTTACTTTCTCGACAAAATGATAGTCGTACAATCTGTCGAGCTTATTGGATATGTCAAAGTAATATACCATCGTGCGTGCGCGAATAAAATATTTTCGCGCCGATGCAAAACATGCGATACGAAAGTAGTCCGAGCATCAATGGTATCTAAATTATATCTTGAACTTCCTTGGAAAATATCCGGAATTAATAAATCAATTTTTTTTTTTTTCATTTAAAGCACAAACCGCTATGCAAACTTTTTTTTTATTTTTGCACAAACCGAGAGGTGAAATATTTTTTATTGTATTTTTTTTTTAATCACATCTTGTATTAATGTTTAATACGCCTAGTATGTTTATCGACCATGATCTAAAAATGAAATAACAATTCATAAGAACAAAAACGTGAATTCCTTTGGCGACAAATCTCAAAGCCGAGGTATTATTTTAATATAAAAGAGCACACGAAATAGAAACATTTCGTGCATTGTACGAATAATTTGGTTCACATTGTTGAAATATACTTCGCAACAGTTTTATCAGAATCATTATTTGAGTCATATAACAACGCGAGAAAATGACATCAATTATCAAAAGAGTTATCAGCCAAGTCATCGTTTCGAGGACAAATATTTCAGCGCGTTTTATATAGATATATAATAATAAATGTCTCCCGTTGTTTCCCGTAATATATATACATATATATATATATATACCTAAGTGTCTCCTATAGTCATATCTACAAGTCATTAATTAAATCGTCCGTTTGATTATGATATCAACGTGTTTAACGGTACAACGCTTCTACCGATTTCGCTTCTATCATTAAGTTCTCTAAACGAAATAGCGTTGCACGCGAGAAGGATGTTGCCACCGAGAAAGTTTTTCATTTCGAAACTTGCCCTGACCCTGACTTTTCAGATGTAAGTTTGTCGGCGAATCGATAGATTAAACGAGAACTAACACGTGAAGTGTATCAAGGGCGTACCTGTAATAGGTTTGCACCGAGGCAAACGATCCTGCCGAAACTGGTTTGGCGATAACTATTACGGATAATCCGCTGGACGCGGATGACGTAAGACGAACGCTCGAGGCGATTATGTCACAAATAGTATAGATCCTCGTATTACGATCGACAAACACAACTCGACAGCTTTCGTATTTGTATTTTGGATTTTTCGATGTCTCCCTTTAAAGAGAGAATGCTCTTAATATTCATCTTAAGAGAGAGAGAGAGAGAGACAGAGAGGGAGGGAGGGAGGGAGGGAGAGAGAGATTCCTCACTTTAATTATATTACGAAATTTTTCGCTGCCTTGTTAGATATATAACATAGCTTACGATGGTGAATAAAGTTTGTTTTTATATATCATCTCTAATAATTATAAGATGCATCTTTTCTAAACACAATCATTATGTGAAGAAATACATTTTCATTTCAAATGAAATTAAAAAAAAAAAAAAAAAAACAAATAGATTTGGGATTAAAAAATGGCGAGAAAAAACGAGCTCGCTCATCGTAAATAATGATTTTAATTTGAGATAATTTTAATTTGAAAAGACTAGGAATTATCCGAGAATAAGATAATTACTCTTTACGAATAATAACGCACGCATATCATTGCGTGGAGATTCTGAAATGAGAAAATCGAAAAGGAAGAGGCGCCTAATGGATGAACTTTCACCCTCGATGGCAATAAATTTCTACGTCGGCGCGCGATTCCGGGTTTGCGAAGACACACGGAAATTCTGGCGATCACGCGAGAAGCCGAAGAGGAAAAGCGGAAACGCGCACGACGATAATACAAATTTATTCGTCCGGTTGTGTTACGCTCCGATGCGTCTTTCTTCCGGGAAATGGACTCACTGGCGATCTGCAGGCCCAACATCAACATGAAGCCGACGATGATCGCGACCAGCTGTAGCAAGCCGCTCTTCTCGTTTGCCCTCTCGCGCGCTAACACCTCGAAGAACACCACGTAGAGCAGGGTGCCGGCTGCCATGCCCTGAAGTATAGTAGGCGTAGGTCCCAGAGTTTCACTGTCGTTCTTGAAGTGGCCCAGCGCTAGCCCAATCCCGATCCCGATCGGCGTCACCATGGAAAAGACGGACAGATATCCGAGAGTGGCTCGGGTGGACGCACCGGCCACGTAGAGCTCCATCCCGACGCAGAAGGAGATGACCAGCTTGTGAGTCGCGATAGCGGCTGCCAGATAGATGACCGAGCTGATGGACGGCTCTAAGCCTACGGCCAAGCCTTCGAATATCGCGTGGAAAGAGAGCGCGAGGACGGTCAGCAGACCTTGCACCGAAGTATTTTGCGTGCCATGTTGATGATGATGATGGTGGTGGTGGTGGTGGTGGTGATGGTTGTGATCATGATGATTATTATGATGAGAATGATCCTGATGATGATGATGATGATGCCTGATTTGCGGATAATTTAATTCCGACATTGCCAGTTCTGGATCGGAACGTCTCTCGACCTGACGTCCTTCATTGGTTAACGCGGGAGATAGGACGAATATAGCCGGCAGGACCTTGTTATCCTTGCCCACGTGATTGCGCAGTTCATCGAGCTGGATTTTAGATCGTTCCAAACCCGCCTGGTTCTCCTTGTCCTCGTCATGATCGTTCCACGCGGTAGATCTTGTCGTCGTGGTGGATACGGTGGTGGTCGAGCCGCTCATCGTCGACGGGCCCGTCTGATTGTTGTTACATCTGCGCACCGACACGGTCCGATAGAGCAGCGCCTCCGAGGATTCGGGTTTACCGGTGAGGGCCGCGTGCACCGCCTCCTCGACCAGGTAGACAAGGAAGAAGCCACCGCAGAAAAGCAACTCTGCCAAACCAAGAGTGCCCAGAGTCGGCAGCTGACCGTTTGATTGATGCCTCTCGACGCTTTCGCGCACTTCTGGCGCCAGGTGTAGGAATGTCGTAAACAGGAGCACTCCGCCGCCGAAGCAAAGCAACAGCGATGTCAAAAGACCCTGGGAACGATTTGCCGTTTGCTAGGATAAAAGTGCTCGGCAACTTCACAGACCTCTACGGACTTTTCGTTTCGGAGCCGATTTTTCTTTCTTAGAGAGCAAAAATAGAGAACAAAAATTTTGACACATCTTTTCTCCATTTTTTTTTTCAGTGTTAAATATTTTAATAAGTCCCAAATTTTAGAAAATTTAGAATGTTAAAGTGTGCATATTATTGTTTATTTAAAATTGAAAACAATTCTTTTAGTATTATATATAATATAATTTTATTTTAAAAATTAATATACCTACTCTAATATTTCTTAATTTTTTCTTACAGTGTAAAATTGATTTCCTGAAATTCTCAACAAATGATACAGAGACGTATTGTAATTACGATATACAATATTGTGTATTCAGGAAAGAGAATATTTTTATTATTTTTCTATATTTAAAATAGAAAATTATTAATCGAAAGATACAAAGTAATAATATTTTCTATTAATCGAAAAAATACAAAATAATAATCTGTCGGAAAAATTAAAAACGAAAAATTCAATACATTGCTTATTTAAAATTTTACTTGTATTTACCGTCGGTTTTAATTAGCATATATGCATAGTGTTTACAACTAAATAATTAAGAAATGGATGAATTTCAAATAGTTTAGAGAGTCCGTAGATGCAGATTGTAAAATACCGAGTACTCTTTATATCAACTAGCAGCTACTCCGGATGTGTCGCGGTTACTTCTCGATCAACCAGCAATTACATATTATTTACAGATGTTTCGTGAAAATAAACATTTCTTTTGCAAGGGCAATTTTCCTATTTCTGACTTGTCGATCATCTTTGTGCCGCTTCGAAGCATGTAACGTAAACATGTTTATGTTACAAATTAATATTTATAATCATAATATATATTCGTAAAATATTGATAAAATTGTAGATTTAAATTAGCGAAAAAAATGGTCAGTGCAGAAATATCCAATTAATATCCAAGGATATCCGCCACTGTCGAGAATAGATACTCAAGGACGTCCACTGACAAGTGTAATCTCCGTAACGTCAATTATTTTCCCGCTAATTCAACCTGAGCAACGTGTTTGACCGACATTTCTTAAGCTAATCGAGTCGGCAGAAAGACGAAATGATTTCCGCAAATGCTGCCAATTGATCAAAAAGAATCGACAATTCATCCGGGAGGACTTCCGTTCGACTTTTTCTCAAACGTACTTGCTTGTTTGCCGCCGAGACCGAGTCGACACCCGGCAAAGACGCCGATGTGGACGTGCTGGAACGATCAGAGGAGATCGGCCGGGGACGTTTCCCAAGTCGTCTCTTGGCCCTGCAACGTCCCACGATCAACGGCAAGGTTCCCAGCATCAGGGAACCCAGACCTAGACCGATCATCGCGCCGATTTTTGACATCAGGAGAACACTGGACGTCGTCGTGTTTTCTTCCATATCGGACATCGTTTCAAGATAATAACAAGAGGATATCAAAATTCGATATCTCGATGAAAATAACTACAATGTCTACGCTGAAGAATTTCACAACTGCACTGTACGTCGATTATCTCGTCACCACTTCACCACCTCTCTCTGTCGCGCCTTCTTGTCAACGACGAGTCTTGTCATCTCACGCTTCGTTCCCCGACGAGCTTTTGCAACCCATGGGCAAAGTGGTCGGCGAAAATTGCGACGAATGATCTTTCCGTTCAAAGCGAACCGAGGGAATTCCACGCGCCGCGACGGCCGATCAGACACTATCTACTCCGGTCTCGACTCGACGAGAACTCGGCTCGATCGGACCCCTCGGCCGCCGCCTCGTCGTCTTACATAGTCCGAGCCGAGCCGCTTCCTGCCCACTCCCGCGACAGCTACGTCCCGTCCTTATCCAACGATCGTCCACTGGCGCGTATGTATGTACACGCTCGCTCTAGCACCTGGATGATGACTGATCGCTCAGTGGCGTAAAATCAACGGTGGATCCGAGGGGAAGGGAGGACTGAAGAGAATGCGATGGCGAAAGGTAAAGAGACCGAGAGGAGAAAAAAATAAGATAAAAATAAATCAAGAAAAAAGAGGCAATGAAAAGGAAACAACTAGAACGAGGAGCAAGAAAGATAAAAAACGAAAGAATGAAGGACAAGATAAGATATACAATACATGTGGAATTTATCCTTCGCTTATTTTGTAACCTGGTAACATTCACCTTGACCATAAATCAATTTTTTTTTTATATTTGTGCTCTATTTTCTTTAATAGTGTTGATGATATATGTATCAATGTTAATTGAAAGAGGAATGAAAGGTAATCAATATCGACGATGAAAATTTAATCAGTGATTGAACTCCAACGATGTTATTTTGAAATCTGTCAACTTGTTGCTCATAGTAGAGGGTGAATAATCCTCCAAGTTGCCTGCTCTTTATACGATGGGGCACTCTAAGCGTCGGTTACATCCCTGCAACTATTTTATGCCTGACGAGCGGCAACGCATAACGTATTTTTCCCTCCTCCATGCGTAGGCGCGTGTACAATACACGTGAATGCGTGAATGAAAGAAATCGTCGACAACACTGACACTCGTCTGCGTGCGCACGCAGGGGACACGCGTGCAGACATCGCCTACGTAATAAACATTTGCATCGGCGATTGGAAGATAAATCTTCCAAGAGTGTAACGAGAACAAGAGGGAGACGAGATTAAAGGATGATGACGGAACGAAGAAATTGGAAGATTCTCGGATCGGTCCTTCGACTTCCAAGACAATTAATTTGACTTTATTATGGAAATAAATTTCTCCTTTCAATTTAATCTCATTTCATTTTCACGGCGTGTCCAGACCACGGATGAGAAAATATAAGAGGCACCTTGGTCGCTTTCGAAGCAAAAGGCGTGAATTTAGCCTGGCGATAGTGGGCCAGCGACATGATCACGCCACCCGGTGATTATTCACCAGGCTCCGCGATACTTTCACCCTTATGCGCGCGAAAAAGCGAGAGGATACGCGTCGCTCGGTTTCGGACACATCATTGAACGTCGATCGGCAACGGTAGAACGTGCAACGAGCCATGGAACTATCTCATGGGAATCGAGATCTCGATCGACGGCACGAGCCGGGGATGTCCTCCCCTGTGTGTGTGTGTATGTACGTCGTCAATTATACGCCGATAAAGAAATAATCAACGAGCGATGCCATTCACTTTCGCCATAGTTTTCAGGCTTTTTTCCCTCTCCCCCTTCCCTCACGATCGCGAAGCATGAAGGACCGCGAGTCATACTTGAAAAAAAAAAAAAAAAAAAAAAAAAAAAAAACATCCCGCTATGGGTGACTCACGAAATGGACGGAAAAAGAATAACGGTTGTATTTTCTGACAACGACGAGAAAAACTCTTTCAAGTCAACCTTGTGGGAATTGTGTCTCGCATTGCGAATCATCGACAGGATGTCCTCTGCATCTCACGTGCCGCATTCTCTCTTCTTTCTCTCTCTCTCTCTCTCTCCCATCTCCTTCTATATGAATAGTTTGTGACGCTCATTTCGAACGTTGGCCTCGACGTGCGCGTTGCTCTTTCTCTTTCTTTTGATAGAGAGAGAAAGAGAGCGTCGTGATAAGTGACTGTTGACCAGCGATTAATTGTTTGCTGACAATCGATATGAGTCGACCGCCTCGGTCACCTTCGACCTCGATTGCTCGAAACATCATTCGTTTCCATGAATCAATCCTATGAAACTTTCCCGGTTTTCCCGTATTCTCTTTATTTTCAATCGTCCATTTTTGTATTTCATTTTGTTTATATAAAATTTAGCTTTAAGAATTTTCTTAAATTAAATTGATACACGTATATATTTTGTTTTGGAGGAAGAAAAGAATGTCGTGCCTATTAGTAAAGCGAAAAAAAAAAAGAAAAACATTTTATACTGAAAATTGAATCGGCTTTAATCAGAAGCTTGTAAAATTGACCCATTATCAATTGCATGATGATTGATAACTACTGTTTTAGCATCTTATCGGTATTTTTCACTCAGCAACTAATCTTTTTATCATATCATTTTGATTTTTCACTGTTGACTGTGTGCATTCAAGGAAAGATCCAATATGTATTTTTCCAGTCGTGAAGCAATCAAGATAAATATAAGCAAAATATATATATTTTACTCATATTTATTTTAAATGTACATATATCTCTTATTGCTAAACTTATCGCAACTTGAGCTTTTTGTTTCTCAATATATAATATTCTTATCTATTAAAATTCTGACATTTATTCATCTGACCAGATATTCATTCGAAGAACGTGCATGTATAATGCAAATGCGAAGCTTAGATATAGAACATCTATTTTTAGCGCTAAATATTTCATTTCTTATGTTCCAACTGTTATTATGTTATTGAAAGATATATTACTAAACATTAGTATAGAAGATAAAATTGTCTGTACTTACTCGACATCTGCAGACCGAACATTACGAGAAAACCGAAGAGAATCGAGGCGTATTGCCATAGTCCGGTTCGATGCTCCTGCAGAATCTCGAAGAACACCACGTAGAGCAGAGTGCCCGATGCCAATCCCTGGATAGAGAGAGACCAAAAAAAAAAAATAAGTACATTTTTTCTCTCTCGTGTTTATGTAATTTTATTATTCGATTAATCCACGGGCAAATGTGATTGTTGGCAAATTTTTCGAAAAACGCGAACTGATAATCATCAGTTACGTTATCAAAAACCTTTTATACGCTTTACGTAAAATTGATATTTTTTTAATCGGTCATACTTGAAAGAAGTCGACTCTTGCCTGTAATATCACGGCCATTGGTCCACTGGCAGCCGCGCTTCCACCGCCGACCAGTGCCATCCCGATACCGATTCCTATCGGCGATACCACGGCGAACGTGCACGTGTAAATTACAGACAGGTACGGCTTGGTTCGGGAAGCGAGCAGTTCTACGCCGATGCAGAAGGCTATGACGAATTTATGGGACGCCACCGCGAGGAACATGTACCTATGGAATCGTTCACGCACAATTAACATCAATAATAATAATAATAATTTAATAACTATAATTGTATAATTTTTTAAAATTACAATTATATTTTTTTTTTAAGTAATACAAACAAATAATACGGCTGTAGAGAGCAGGGATCCAAAAGACAGCGGTTACAATTCAAATATTAAAATAAAATAAAAAACATAAGTATATATTACAACATTTAAAATATTGATATAATTTGTAAGGTAAAAAAATAAAACGTAATTAATGCGAACGTTTCGAGCCCGTATATATATATATTTTTTTTTTAATCGTTAGACTTCTAATTTAGTTCAGGTTCAGTGGCAATTAGGAATATATCCGACAAAGACTAATTACCATACGTTGCCAGCCGAACTTTCTAAACCTATCGCCAGTCCCTCGAATAGTTCATGCACGGATAAGCCGAGTACTATTAATAATCCTCTCAGAGAACTAATCACAAAGTCGTCGTCGGCGTTTGTGATCACCGGTAAATGGCTGTGACCTCTGTAATTTAAAAGATCATGTGATATCTCTTTGTAAAGTGTCATCGACTCGCCACTGATAAAAATCGACATCTTTGCGGCGAGAAAAAAAAGAATAGCTTACGCATGCGAGTGACCGTTGTTACCGTATGACGGTGTCTGTCCGTTTTCCACCAATTCATTCGTGCTGCGGTTCATATCTTTCTTGTCATTTATCTGCCGCTCCACTTGTCTCCTCCTCAGGTACGTATGCACGGACTCCTCCACCAAATACATGATGAAGAACCTGCGCAGAATGTTTGCAAAAATCAATTTATCGATCAATAAAAAACCGAGTATTTTATTTTAAAAAATACAGAGATAGCGAGTAAAAAAATTTATACACATGTATTTAACATATTAATATGTAAAATAATATATTATAACGTCAATAATAGGGAATCAAGGGTAAAGGAAGAGCGAATTTTCTTCTTCTTATTGTAATAAATTATATTAAATTATATAATAAATTAAAATATAAAATACATTTTGATATATATCGTCTAATTATATTTGCATAAAGCTAATTGCGTAAAAATCAGGACTGTATATTAATGATGTATTTTAAAGATTTAAATTGAATAATAATATTTTTTCTAACGGAGGAATCTTGCGCGTCGACAGAAAGATATTCCACCTTTTCTCTAACGATTTTTCGTAATCTTAGCTCTGACACTCGATGACATCATAGAAGATCAACTCACCCGGCGCACGCGAGCATGTATGCCAATGGAAACTTGAGCGGCTCCATCTTGCCGGCCATAACGAGATTTTCTACACCTTCCGCAACTTCCGGCATCAAATGGAGGAACGTTGTGCTGAAGAGGACGCCTCCGCCGAAGCCGAGCAGAAGGCTCACAATTTTGGTAGATCTACGCATGGTATTTTGTTATTTGTTGTCCCTATCTCATTAATTCGATCGTTAATACGGTATAATTACCGTTGGACTTTTTTAAAACAATATCAGCAAGGTGCAAAGTGTTATTGTGTGTCACTTGGAATCACAGTGTCGTAATCTCTCAAGTATGATAGCAAATATACATGTTGATGAGTCGTTACTCGCCGTTCCATGTATTTTGCCGTACACGAGTAAATAAATTGATAAAACAGTATTGATAAATACATAAATTTTATTTTTCTATATTTTTCTGGTGTTTACAAATTTGATCAAAAATTATCATTAGGTTTATTTTCGCATGATTCATCGAGATATAATAATTGAATAATTGAATAGTGCAATAATACAATAATAATAAATGCCTAAAAGCTCTATTATAACGATTTCTAATTTATATTAGAGTCGTTAAAATATCTATATCACCTGAAGAGAAGGATATATCTTTACCTGGGATTTTGTCCGTTCAAGTCCCATTTGAACCACTTGGCGAAAAACATGGGTATGATGCCCATTATTGTGCTGACGCTGCACAAAACTACCATGGTGACGGCTTTGGCGGTTAGCACCTCCTCATGCGAGTCCAAGGGATGATCATGATAATGATGTTCATCATCGTGATAAAGCGACGTGTCGTTCATTGTCGATTAGGAACAGTAAATTGGTCGTGATGGCGAATTTTGCGATCTGCAATAATTTGATAATAATGAACGATTCAAGTCACACAACGCGCAAAAAATCGTGGAAGAATCAAATGAAGTTTTCTTAAATCGTGACGATTGAAGATTACACAAGTAGTCCTTCAGACCAAGTTAAACGACACAGGGAGGATTTATAGTCTTAACTGATATTCTAGAGATAAGTGTAAGCATTATTTGACGAAAAAATAATCCGATTATTTAACAATCATATCCTCTCTCTCTCTCTCTCTCTCTCTCTCTCTCTCTCTCTCTCTCTCTCTCTCTCTCCAACTGATCGATCATTGGCGTTCAATTTTTGAGCGTAATGGAATTGTAGCTCGAAATTCGCCGCACAGAGATGCGTGCCTAATCTTCTTACGACAAACACTTTTTATCTAGGCATTCTTTGCGAAAATTTATTAACATCAGCAGTTTTAACTCGTCAGCAGTCGCGTGCGCTTTTGTAACATATTTTATCTCTTTTTTTTATGACAGACAGTGAGGATATTTTGTTACATACATGGGAATATGGAGTCAGTGTGGCATTACAGACCCTAAGAGAACATTATATTCTCGTATTTCTACAATTTTCGCATGTTTGAATTTTTTTTTTTATCAAAATTTACACAAAATTCTCCCAATATTTATACTTTATATTCACCAAAACAAACTCGCGTCATATCCTCTATCTTTTTTTTTATCGCCAAACACTGTTAAGTTTATTTTATAATAATTAACTTAAAGCTTCACAACTTTGATAATCAAGGTTAAATGTCAAATTTCTTTATAATTTCACTGATAACCATGCAAATCACATTTCCAAAACTTTACATGTTTTAATAATTATCATACGATAAGTGTTACAGATAAATGTTACCAACAACAAAGATATAATTATTGTGTCAAGGCTTTATCATAAGTTAATTATATTTATCGATCAAAGTTCAGTCTTTATTTACTTTCACTTAAAAAAAAAACAAAATCTTTTTTTTCTTAATTTAGATATGATCAGATTCTCTAGGAATACTTTTTTTTTTCTTTTTTTTTTTTTTTTTGATAAAAGTAATTTTAATAACTTTTACCCTGTAAAAATTGTGCAACAGTTTTATAATAGTTTTTATCGATATCACATTTAGAAAGGTACTTGTATCTATTTGGATTATTTCGATAACATATGATAATGTTTCTATTATCGCGCCACTTCAAAATTTCAACAGTTTTATTATGTCCGCAAAACTTGTTTGGCACAAAGTATTATTTGCGAGATTAACGGATATAAACTCTTTCTACGCATGTATGAATTTCGGAATGCTTGGAGATTCGTTCGAGATTCAAATCGAGTTTTAATTGCTAGAAAATTAGATTGCACTAAGCAACGGCGCAATGTGCAATCGCGGCAAAAAGCTGTTTCAAAACGATTCGGTGTTGAGAAAGTAATCAACAGGCGACACGGTTTCATGAAATTTAATAATAAAACTACCGTGCGCGCAAATATTATTGTCGAAATCGATTCAAGCTTATATTGTATTAAAGTTGCATATTATTATTATTATTATTATTATTATTATTATTATGTGCAAACGTTAAATTTAGCACTGTAATGTCATAAGCTAAAAAGTGCTATTTATTTGTTCATAAATATATATATATATATAAAATCTATGATTAAGCCTTCTAAAAATGTGTATTTATTAGATAAATTAATTGCGCTGAAGAAACATATATATATATATATATATAGTATATTTAGTGCGTTATATTTAAATATAATATAACGCATTAAATATACTAGCTACACAGAAAAAAAGTAAGTATCAAATCAAAACTCATATACTCATATAAACGCGTTCATTGTTTCATATATATACGCAACAATTTATAATCTTCTTAGAAGAATTTAAAAATCTTAAATTTCAACAATATTATAATCTTACTTCAATACTACAATTGTCATTTCAAGAATAAAAAAATTATTTTAATTCTAAGCAAATGATAATCTTCAATTTAAACATGTGTTATTTTCTATCCAACATTTTTTCCTCTCCAATCAAGAAAATTATTCTTAAATAACAAGAATATATTTTTCTTGGTTGAAATCTCATTTCAAGATTTACATTTTGAAACTAAAGATATTGTCAAAGTAAGAATATTCTTTTTTTCTGTGTATAATTAAGGTTTCTAAAAATGTACGTTTATTAGATAAATTAATTGCGCTGAAGAGACATATATAACTAGTATATTTAGTGCGTTATACGTGAATTTGAAAGATTTCTAAAAATAACATGTATTATTTTGCACTCATCATGATGGAATGTAATTACGATGGAAAAACTGATAATGAAAAATTCAATGAATCATTTAAATGAATCACAAACAATCGATAATTTTGTACCTTCTTCAATGTTTTTTCTCAGCTTTTCCCGACACCGCGTCCTTCCCAAGTATTCTGCGGTCAATCAAATAAGGAAAGAATGTTTTCAACACCGTGTATAATCGCGAGAATCAACGTACTACTAATCGCACTGTCTTCCATCCAGCATTTATATACACGGTGTGTCATTCGATATCGTCTCCGGTGATCTTTAATAATCGCCGGGGGGGCATCGCGCGATAACGCGGGTAGTAACACCGGTCCCGCCGTTGGTGGGCATTACGACACCCTTAATAGCATACATTTATGAGACGCGTTATTTCCCGGACCCAAACGCACGTTGTTTGACGTCAAAATGACGTTCTTTAACATCGAAATGACGTGCGCTTGCTACCTGGGATCCGGGATGCGTGTGTTTTTCAATAATAATCGCGACCACGATTAAAAAATAAATAATTGATGTGATGCTACATTTTTCGACGATTAAATGATACAAAACTATAAAAAAAAAAGTAGGAAGATGCATTGAAAATTCAAAATTTTGTCTTCAACACATATTAATTCAACGCGTTTTATACATTGCGTTGAAGAAGGGTTCGAAACGTTCGCTCATTTAATTTTAATTTTATTTCGTTTACCGTATCTAACAACCTTTTATGTATTTTTTATTCTAGTTTACTGAATTACATATTTTTATACCACTTAATTATATTCTATTCCATTTTGATTTACTTCCTTGCTCTCTACTGCCTTTGATAATTTAATTTCTTGTTATTTAAAAGAGAGCTCTTTTTAACGTTTATCAAAATTTGATATATTTTTCTATTTGAATTCCCTGATTCACATAAACCTTTTTCCCCTCGGTGCAACGTGAAGTCACGTGTCTTTTACGAGGCTCGAATTCGATTTATCAATACTAGCGGGGAAGAAGAAAGAGAAATTGTTGCGAGAAGCTCATTCGAAACATGGGAATCGCGATTCTCGCAAGATCCAACGGCACGAATTAACGGCGCTTGTTCGGTTAGTCGGCTCGATCGTTGCAATCGATACCAGAATGGGGAGAAGCGGGAAGAAGTAGTAGTAGTACCCAGCCTTTGAAACGTTGCGGCGCAGGTACCGAGGGGAAATGAATGTAGTGAAAGTGCATCGGCGACGTGACCCTCCGACGAATAGGGAAAAAAAAAGCAAGAGGGATGGGGAAAGGGACGGAGGGAGACCGATTTCTGTGTCGTTCAAGGTAAACTCGAGGCGATCGTAGTAATCGATCCGCATACCTGCAGTGGAGAAGTTACATTAAATGTTTTTTATTCGTGTTTCTCTTTAAATTTCAAAATTCACCAATGACTCATATAACAATCAGAAAAATCCTCAGCCTTGATTTCCCTCGAGAGTGAAATCATCGTGAAAATCAATTTTTCCTCCTACTCATCGCGCTTGCATTGTAATTTATTCCATGTTATAAAATTCCTCGTTTAATATAAATGCGTATTTTTCCGTGCGTTACTTTACATTTACGTTATGATTATATTCGAGATATTTCTTTCTTTCCCTCTCTACTCCCTTCACGTGCTAATCCATGAATTATTTGAACAGTTGATACGACAACCTTTATATTGTTTAATCGTATATACATATATATATATATATATATATATATATATATATATATATATATATATATATATACATCTGTTGATTACGCATCGCTTACTTAATCATGATCCATACATGCGATTAATATTACTATTCGAATCACAAGTCAAGATCCCTCGCTCGATTCCTTTGAATAACTAACCGATTATTTAATATCATAAAGTGGAAAGTAACTTGATTAGAAAATTTTCTTATCTACACTTGAAATATTGCTTCACTAAAATTATTTATCAGTTTTACATACACACCCATATATTTACAACTTTATCTTATTAATATTGTCATTATAATATTGTTATTATAATCATCAGTAATGTTACTATTATTATAATATCAAACGATATTGTAATATTAATTAATTATATTAATCTTATTGATAATAATACTACACACATCATACAGATTATACATATTAATTAGGTTTTCCTACTTATTGTTAGATATACAGATCATTTGGAATCTTCTCTGTTAATCGTTGAAAATACCTACTCAAATAGGATGTGTGTGGCAGAGACGTGACATACTTCTAAATGCTGACAGTGACATCGCCCAGTGATAATGCACACGTTTTCAAATCTGAGAAAGAAACCGGAGCCTTTTAGCATTAGCATTTCACCGGCCGGTCGATTTTGCATGCCTGAAAAATTTATTTGTACGAAAAAACTGTCACTATCGTAACCGTAATTATATTATAAAAAATTTCACTTTATCGACCATCAAACTACTTAATAATAAGAGTGATATGCTGAGAAGGAATTGAATTGCATTACGTCATATTTATTGATAAACAGTATGAATAAACAATTTTTTTCCTTATATACAATTTTTTGCTCGGCACTTTCTTTCATCTCAAAGAGATATCTGTGTTTGTATTTGCATTTTATCAATCAGGAATTTTGACGAGAACACGGAATCCCCTTTCTCGCCAGAAGAAAATTATTACCGTTGACGGAATTCGTATTGTAATTTTATTTTCTCGATTACGAACTTTTTAGCAGTAACAATAAGAGAGTTTCATATGTTGTATTATGTTGAATTTATTAATAAATTTTTTTTTTCTCGCAAGTTTTCGGAGGTCTCTTTTCACCTCGGAAAGGCTATCTGCGTTCTTATTTGCATTTCACTGGCTGGGAGTTTCCGGTAACGTGGGGAATTCCCTCGTGTGTACTCACAATCAGGGAGAATTATAATAAGTATAACTCGTGTCTCATAAAAGTATGTGACACACGTGTGTTACTTAATATGCGATACGACAGGCGTGACGGTTTTGTTTATTAATGTATATACGCGTGATTCAAACTCGAACATAAGTCACAGACATGGCGGATGTTTCTGGTTTATTTACGTACAATTGTCAATGTCACTGGTAGCAATGGAGTATGTTAATAGGAATACGTTATAACGTGACATAACGTCATTGCTTTTCTCGCAACACCGAAAAGACCATAAATCGAAAAAACACATGAGAGAGTTACATGCATATATTCGTTGCCTGAGTGTGCGTCGACAATTTATGCTGCAATTGATTGAAGCTTCATTTCAACGAAGAACTTAATTCATCGGAATAAATAGATGCGAGTAGAATGGAATGAAAAGGGATTTAACAGAAGTAAGAAAAGCCAATCGAAGATTATAAACATTCCCAACTTTTTCTAACTCTTATTCAGCTGTTTGTAAATTAAGCACGTGACTTATTCGAGCAACACAGGCGTCTGAATTTTCAGAAAGCGTGTTATTTATACAAATGGCATGTTCCGTAGTATATTTACTTTTCTCTTACCTCGAATGACAAAGAGACTCTTGGACGAAGAAGAGGCGAGAACCTGCGCGTGTCTTCAACAACAGATATCGTACATTTGTCAGCCGATCAATCCGAAGAATGCGTCGTCGAAAACTGAGCACTGATGTCACACGTTCGTAACGTCGACCAAATAATAAACGTCGGTCTAATCAAAGTAATTGATTGAATTTACCGTCATAAATGATTTCTGACAGATGACGAGGCACATTCTGCGTGGCGATCACGAGGGCAAAAAAGAAATGTCAACACTCTTCATTGAACGGAGAATCAGCATACTCGCAAGAACATTCTGCTGACGAGCCAAACGTGATCAAAAATAAAAAAAAAATCAGTGATAAATAGAGCGATTTACACGATTCTTACAATGTTCTCTCACAAGAGTAAGGAACCACCTCTTCGCGAAAAAAGAACCTGACAGATGGGTAACGACGGACGGAATGACGTTAGGCGAAATAACAGACGCCAAGGAAGCACCGGCGACTTAAATGGGGGGACCAGAGTCGGAAGGGATCGCACCGCGAGTCCGGAGCGGTTGGCCACGGAATGCGCGAGCGAGGAACAAGAGGCACCGAGGAGAAGAGGCGAGATACAGCGCGTTAGGAGAGGCTTCGCGTACCTGTTCTCGGTTCTCGGTTCTCGGTTCTCGGCGGGCGCGTTCGTCCAGGATTCCCCTCCCTAGGTGGGGAAACACAGCGGAGAGGACACAGAGGTGGTGGGCGAATCCGTGGATTCACCCCGATCACACGTACGTCGTGACGTTTGCAACGAGGGAAGGGAGAGGGAAAGAGATCATCATCTCCGAGTCCGGAATGCAGTTAACGACGGTCGAATAATCGACTGGAATACCAAAGTGGCACCGTCGCATCTCACTCTCGTGCAAAATTATCTTTCTTCGCGCCCCGTTCACCGCATAATACCGTCTATTCTGCGGAGAAAAAAAGCCGTTCTCGTATAGATAACAAAAGGATCGCTCACATGATTCCGACACCGATTCTGTTATCCAAAGGTTTATAGACCAGCGATCTTGACGCAAAAAAACTCTTTGCATCTTTGACTAATTGCGAAATGTATACTCCCTTATCGACGTTATTATGTAACATGTGAATGATAAACCACGTGTATAAATAATAATTTCTTTTACAACGATCGCAGAATTTTCTATGAAAATGATTGCCCAAAAAAATTTATTGCATTTTATTTTTATATGATACATTTATTATTATTGTATTGTTAATATTAATTTAATTATTATATTATGATTGACACTCACTAATTAAATTAAATTAGATAATATATTGTAAGTTTAAATTGCGTAAAATTTGTTTGCGAGTTTTTCCTTTATTTTGTCGTTTCTTTTATTGAAAGAATATTTCGAAAAACATTATAAGAATATTATCAAACTGATTGGAGAAAAATAACGACATTAACGCGTAATCGTGATTATAAATTTCGGTCCCTGTCTAGAATCACAAGTGTTTTTTCAGTTTGACGCGATATTTCCTGCTGATTCTTTATCTTGTTTATGTGTTTTAATTCAATTATCGTATATTTTCTTTTCTGCAAAATCGTGACTTTCCAGAATTCCATAACGTTATTGTTCTTCATTTCTTTTCGCTGACATCAGGTACCTCCGTAAGAAAAAAAAAATGACTTAAAACGAGCCAAAAAAAAATTTATATGGTATGTCTCCATGAAATATAATCCTTCCTTTTTTATAAATTAAAAATCGACTTTAGCATTTTTTTATTTCTCTCTCTGTTTGATCGTTTGGCTATAACTCGACGATGGACTTTGGTCAACTGCACGAAAAGTATAAAAAAAAATTCAAAAATTTTTTATTTCGAAGGTGAAAAACTCCTGATTACAAACGCAACGAATCATTACTTTTAATTTATTTATATAACTATCGGAGCGATTCGCGTGTTTACCTCACAATACAGTTTTTTTTTACGTCGAACATAATTATCTCAAATTTGAATATTCTGATGTAATTGTTTTAATAAGGCAACATATACCAACGATATTTTATAAATGATGAAATAAGCGCACGCGTCAGATGCATCATTATCATTATTGTGTCTGAGGTAAATTGAGCGTTAAGGAGGAACTGAACGAATTAGCTACATCAAAAATTCATAAATCTAATACATTTCAAGATTCATGAATTTTTGATTTTGCAAAACACTTTTTTTTTGATCTCCTAAAATATAAAATTAATAATTAATTTGTGAATTAAAATCAAGACTTATAATAGCTTCTATAAAATATAATTTAATCTCAAATTCGTAAATATTATCAAACTAACTTTTTCATAGTAACCGTATTACAAAAATTTTAACTGTTAATAATTGTATATAAAAAATCACGAAAATAAAAAAATCTTAATTATACAGAGCAAACCTTTACTTTAACTAGCAAGTTAATTATTAATTTTATATTTTAGAAAAAATTGAAAGGCTAAAAAATTTTGCGCAACTTCAAATTAATAAATCTCGAAATGTATTAAATTTATTAACTTTTGATGTAGCTGGTTCTCTCTGTTCAGTTCTTCCTTAAATCGCAATTAGCCTGCCTGCAGTTTTCGTTCGCGGATTCTCTTATCGCAAATTCAATTTACTGTCAATTCGTCATGTAAGGTCTTTCGTATTCGCAACATTCTTTTCATAGTGAAAATAAAAAATGCCATAAAAGAATCCAATGTCGGAGAAACTGCATATATTTCACGCTTGTTATGCAAATACATATTTATCTTCACGATATAACTCGACGTGTTATTACAAATCCTGCGTCATTAAGGCTGTATTTATATAATCGTATTTTTGTTGAATAAATTCATTTGAAACAAGTTTTCAGACGTGATACGGTTCAACAGATGAATCTTGATGATCAATTTGATATTCGTAATATTTAATATAAAAAAAATAATATAGAGGCAAGACTTACGTGATATAAATCACATAATAGAAAAGAAAAGGTCAATTAGAGCTTAAACGCAGAAAGTGATACGTAATCTAATGATTTATTTCATTAGATAAGATAACATGTACTAGTTGTTTTACCAAACATTTCGGTCCTCTTCGGACTTTTATCAATTACTGCAGAAAGTTAGTCTTGAGAATAAAGCTTGAGTTGTGCTTAAGAAAACATCGATAAAGATCGATATTTGAGAAGAAAATTATATATTATTCAAATATTATTCCAAGACGACTTAAAAAGAGATTGATATTTAAAAAATTATATTTAAATTACAATTTAATATCAAGAAGATTAATATTATTATTATTATAACTCTTGTAATATGAATTTTTGGCAATCTATAATTGAAATTAATTGAATGAAATTATAATGCTTATCAATCAATATGTATGTGTGTAATGAACCTGAATGAATTGTGCAAACGTTTATCGAAACGTTGTATTAAAAATTCACGAAATCCCTTCAAATGATGGTCTGAGGATGAATTTATCAATTGATACAGATTTCGAAAAGAATCTTTTTTATATTATATTCTCTCTCGAATTGATGATATGTTTGTGTTTGATATATTCTCATGAGATAATCTAAATTTTTCAGAGCGGAATCTCACTCCAAGCAATAATGAAAATACTACCAGTCGAAGTAGAGTGAAATTTCACTTTTCGAAAAAATGAAATTATTTGCTCTTTGTTGGATTTATCCTTCAACCCTAAAAAGAGTGACATTTCACTGTTTTTTTATGTTTTTTAGGCGATGTCACTTTAAACTGGAGTAAAGTTTGGAATGTTAACGACTTCACTTTAAAAATAAGAATAAAATTTTTCATTTTTTAGAAAGCCTTAGAGTGAATAAATTTACTCTATTGAAGTGAATGTTTACTCCATTTTACTCTAAATTTTTTAGAGAGTGCACTTTTAAAAAAGATTATTTTTTAGACGAGCGCTTTTTAAATAAGATTTGATTATAGTACGGACCTAAAATACGTCCCTCATTATGGCCCTCTATAAACAGAGAAGGATTTTACGCTCCGTATCTATTTATGTTCTCCGTTTCTCACGTATGAAAAAAAGCGAGATAATGTGAAACACTTATTTCGTTTCTAAAAGTATTGAAATGTAAAATCCAATTGGATCAATTGATATTCATCGCGAAAAAAAGAGAAAACTTCAAACATGTACGTACAAAAACGCTTTCTGAGTATAAAAATAACGCACGCAACATGACGTATTACTTTCATCTCATCACATTTTTCAATTTTTTAGAATCAAAATAATTTTAATCTTAATAGCTCGCGTTTTGTTAAAACAATACAATAAAAATAAATGCTGTAGGAGGTCCATACCAGCAATAATATAAAAGTATAATGATTTATGAATATTTTAATTTTTTGCTTATCCGCGAAAAAGAAACATTTAAATACGGTTTCTAATTAATCCTTTATTTATATATTCATTTATTATTTTATATTTATTTTTTTTTTCAATTTGGAGCAATCTTAGATGTATAATATATTGATGAAAAATCTTATTATAGTATAATTTTCTTTTCATCGTTCTTTTAGAGACTTTTGAAGGACAAGCTCTCGCGAGAGCGAACGAATATGGCACAAAACGATTGAGATAATCGCAAAATTATAAGAGTTCAATGTCAATGAATTATTTATTTTAATTAATTAATTATTTATTTCGTTTTAACTCACTAATTATCTAACTATCTAATTATCTAATTTTCGCTTTGTTTAATTAACTATATCACAATTTAATTTAAAATTCAGTATTGCACAATGGTAATTTCATTAATCGTTTGTTCAAAAACAGTATATTGTTTCTTTACTAATATTGTATAAAATTTCTCTTTCTTGATGCTTTTGATGTTTGTGCGTTTGCTTGTCGAGATAGCTAGATAGAACAATAAATATTGATTATTAAATATTAATTGCTTAATATAAAAAAAACAACTATTCTTCAAATCTTATTTTTATCCGCCTATCAATATCAAACTTATCTCGAAAATTACATCATGTTATGCTGTTCGCTTATCTAATAATTAAGTATATCTCCTCGATTTGAATTTAAACTTTTAAGATATATTAATTTATATTATACAATTATAATATTATAATTTATAATTGGATAATATGTAATTATCTCTTATCCTAAGATAATACTTCTTTTGCTTTTCCGCTGCGGAAAATCTTAAAAAAAAATTTACGGAGTCTATCTAAAAATATGTATATTAAATAAAAATAAGAGAAAATAAAATTATTTTATTTTAGATTTTAGAAAAATAGTTCTGGAATTTCGTTGAGTGTATCATCGGATTCGCGGATATCAGGATAGATCGTACAGCGTGTTTGCGGAATCGAGATAAAGATAAAAAGTCCCTGTTTTTTTCGCCGAGCATGCACTTTGGGTCAAATATTTATGCATTTAATGCTACAGTAATTTTACAGTAAATAAACTGCTATCGAACGATGAAAAAAGAAGCGACTCGTTTTTTGGCATCGTGATATAATTATCTCTCAGTCTGAGATAATACTTCTTTTGCTTTTTCGCTGCAGAGAATTTTTTTTAAGAAATTCGTAGAATCTATCTAAATTACGAAAATATGTATATTAAATAAGAAAATTCGAGGAAGATTATCTTGCGTTTTAGAATAATAGTTTCAGAAATATTGTTGAGTGTGTCATCGGATTCGCAGATACCAGGACAGATCGTACAGCGTGTTTGCGGAATCGAGATAAAGATAAAAAGTCCCTGTTCTTTCGCCGAGCATGCACTTTGGGTCAAATATTTGCGCGAGCGCATCTAATGCTACAGTGTAATTTCGCGGTAAATAAACTGCTATCGAACGATGAGGAAAGAACCGATTGGACATCATGATGTTCGCATGCATCATCATTTCCAACATCGCGTCCGTACATGTCATGACAAAATTACCCGTAATGATAAAGATGGGAAATGATTATCGGAACTATGCGATTATTTTCGCAACATTCCTAAGAGGCGGGAATAACCGAAGGACAATTTTAAAAATCCAATTCATGGACTAATAATAAATATTGATACATATACAGTCTGCGTATAAACTATTTATTTGTTTCAATCACATATAATTTGTACATAAAAAGAATTTTAACTAATTCTAAGTTTGATTATCAACGAGAAATAATCGCCGTCTATTGCAACATTGAAATATCATCGCAAGAGTTAATTTCTCCACCAACATCGATTAACTCATGATTATTAAGAGTAATTTAATCGATTTAGTGAACAGTGATGTGTAACGATGAGAACGCAATTAAAAGTTAATCAACGTCAGCTTGAGGAATCGGTTCTAAGTCGATCAACAAGTGGCGGTAGCTGAGAGCGAGTGTGTTTACTATTCCAATTTTACTTCTTTGGATTTCGTTTATTTGGAATGGAAAGCGCGCTACTATCAATGACGGTGGTGGCTGATGATAAATAAAGCATAAGAGTAAAAATGCTTCTATAGTCGGCTAATCTGTTAACATATATCCTACATAGAACATGATATTATCAACTGTTGGAAACATACTGATACTGGATATTACTCCATGTAGATTGAATAAATACCAAAAGATATCACTACATTGGATTTCCGAGAATTTATTGTGACATATCATTTTGACAAAAATAATGTCATGTGTATCTTGCTTCTTTACGAAAAGAGTTGACAAAAATAAAATGTTATATGAAAATTATAAATTAATGAAAAATAAATTATAATTACAATTTGATACATAATTTAAAGTATATTTTTTAAAGCCGTTTTTATTTCTTCAATACAATTAATATGGGTAATTTGTATAGATTTTCATATATATTAATGAAATATTATTCTATATTTTTTCTGTAATAATTCTGCATATAATGTATATAAATGATAATGACTCGGTATTTGATAAAAAAACTAACATCCATCTTCATGATAATTATCCGAACGTCTAACAAATATTCAAACAATTGCAATCAATGTTATCAGTGAATTATGTCAGCGCTGTCATCCATTAAAGCCTGTTCAAAAATAGAATTTTGTGAATTCTTACTCTATTTTATCGTATTCTTTAAACTATATACAAATTTCTGCAAATCGATAATTACATGATACTCGAGGAGTTATTTTTTTCAGAGATATCAAGAAAAACAAATTTTCTACTTGGTAATATTTTAAAATATTGTTCAAAATTCAAACTGCAATGTATATATTTCATATATGACAGTGCTGACATAATTGACTGACATTGTACATAGATATTGCAATGTACATATTATACTTGTTGAAAATTTTATTTTAATACATGTAAACATAGCAATAACTAACACTACACTCAAAAAAATATTTTGCTAATGTAGATAGATTTCTAGATGACTTAATTAAAATTTATCGCTACTTTTTGTACCTGTTAGAATACTGTTTGTCACGTATAGAATTTATAGCAGCAATATTTTAGCAATACATCTAGAAAATTTAGATCCCATTTCCAAATATTAATCACAAATATAATTGTCCTTGACAATAGGCCTTAAAGATAAATATCACGGAAAAATTTTCTGTTTAAATTACACTAATAGGACGGAAATAAATTCCGTCTCTGTCATTTAAATTGATTAAGTGCAAAATATATGCAGTATCACATAGTATTCGGTAATAATTTATCTGTTTTAGTTAATTTTTTACAACTAGAAAATTTTTTTGATTGTAGTATCTGTTCAGACAGAGAGGCGAGATTTCTCCCCTTTTTCTATTATCATTCCTCCATTCCCACATCATTATTCTTCATTCATTATTTGTCATTGTCACCCTGTCGCTCGTTGGTGAATGAACGCGAGCAATTGAACGGGTTCGGCGTAAGACTGACGTAAGTCCATAATTTATAATTTATAAGATTTACATTGAATAATTTGACCTTGATGATATATGATTACAGGCTCGTTTTATTTTTTACTTACAATTATTCGATTGCAAACGATATTTTATCGATTCATTTCCAACATATCGGAGCATTATTGATATCGAGGTGCAGATATAAATAGAAATGTCTATAAAATTATAAAAAACTTTAATCTTATAGATATATATACATACAGATTACAAATCAATTTTTTAAATCTTTTAATTGATGCAATCGTAGTGACTATTCGTTTGAAATTAAGGATAACGTAAATCTTTAAAGTCTGTAAATTTCGTATATGTGCAAATTGACAACTTGAGAAAAAGTGGATATAATATGATGAAATATACATAATTAGATATGAGAAGATCTGGTAAAACATATATAATTTTATATAATCATACATAATAATATCTGAAAAATGATTCGATATGATCTTATATAATCATATCTTTATACACATAATCATATTTGATCTGATTATATATGAAAACCGACCTAGCCGATTATATGATTAAAATATATTATAATTATAAGAATAAAATCATAAATCGCACCAAATTCAGAATAATATAATATAACACTCAAAAAAATATTTTGCTAATGTAGATAGATTTCTAGATGTCTCAATTAAAATTTATCGCTACTTTTTGTATCTGTTGGAATATTGTTTGTCACGTATAGAATTTATAGTAGCAACATTCTAGCAATACCTCTAGAAAATTTAGCTCCCATTGCCAAATATTAATCACAAATATAATTGTCCTTGACAATAGGCCTTAAAGATAGGCATCACAGAAAAATTTAAATTGATTAAGTGCAAAATATATTCAGTATCACAGTATTCGCTAATAATTTATCTGTTGCAGTGAATTTTTTACACCTAGAAAATTTTTGTTGAAGACATGCAAGATCATTTTTCTGAGTGTAATACATGGTCAGATCGCCAAAATAATTATTTAGATTTAATTATATATAATCATATATGCATATATATTTAAACAGGTCCATCCACTCAAAAAAATATTTTGCTAATGTAGATAGATTTCTAAATGCCTCAATTAAAATTTATCGCTACTTTTTGTATCTTTTGGAATATTGTTTGTCACGTATAGAATTTATAGCAGCAACATTCTAGCAATACCTCTAGAAAATTTAGATCCCATTGCCAAATATTAATCACAAATATAATTGTCCTTGACAATAGGCCTTAAAGATAGGCATCACAGAAAAATTTAAATTGATTAAGTGCAAAAAAAATATATGCAGTATCACAGTATTTTTTAATAATTTATCTGCAGTGAATTTTTTACATCTAGAAAATTTTTCTTCAAGTTACAAGATCATTTTTTTTTTTTTGAGTGCGAGGAGAGGACTCACTTTATTCTCTCCCGCGAGAAGCTTAATCGCCAGCGCTCCGGTTCTTTCGACATCGCGGGGGCTCGCATCGGGATCACCCCGGGGGCCCGGGGGTCCGGGATACCGTCACCGGCACCGGCACCGGCACCGGGTGCGAGCGATGGTAGCGCGCGATCTCTACCTACGTATAAGTACGTGTTGCCGCGATCGCGGCCGTTTGCCGCGTGGCATCGGCGGAAACGGCCGTTGATCGCCGAGCTCGCTCGCTCGCTCGCTCGTTCGCTCCTTCAGTTCACTCCGGTGCGGCAACTCAACAGTTGCATGTCAGATTTTGTGCCGTGCGCGTTGTATTGTACTTTCGTCCCGGCTGGCTGTCTTTCGCACGGTGAGACCGCTCCCGGTGAGTAAACCCTGCGATATATTATGTATATCTTTCGGTCTCCTCTCGCCCGAATATTTTCATTTCTGACCCGCGCTGGGTCGGAGAGCGATTATTTACACCTTCGCTGAGACGAGCGATTATTATTTCGACAGGTGTATAAATAAACGGCAACACACTTGTTGTGTTCTTCCAGTTGACGACCGACTCGATTCGGAGATCAATTTTGAAAGTAAGAACAACAAAGCCGGTCGCTCGGGCGACTTACGTCTGTCAACGATCGTCGGTATTCAAAAGTAAATAATATAACTCTTTAGAAAAATACAGTAGTATATAGAAAATCCTTGTCCTCTATTCAAATAATTTGTTTCCGAATAAGAGCTCCGAATTTACTCCGGGAAGGGAATAATTTCTACGAGAGGAAGAAATTCAGATTTTTACATCTCTACGACATTTTCAGACATACGGAAAAATAATGCCTCAATGACGAGAAAAAAAAATTTAATTCGTCGCATCGTTGGGTCGTAAGGATAAATTAATCAGCGAAAATATGTGATTCACGAGCGCGGACACCGACGATTTTACGTAACGCGTATTTCTCTCTTTACCGCGCGCAGAATCGGAGCGGGAACGAAAAAGAATTGCCGGACGAATTTTTATTTCAAATAAAAACCCCCGCCGTTTCGCCGGGGATTTGAAATAAATCTCTCTCTAATCTAGTCCGTGATTAGGGAAGTGGAACGAAGTAAGAGGAGTGGCAGGTGCAGTGCAAAGCGAATGCAAAACCGCGACGCAACGCGTGCGAATTAGTGTGTGAACCTGCGTAAGCACCTACGTGGAAAACTCTATCCGGAAGGGCGGCGAGGAGGTCAAGAAAAGGAGAGGGGGGGAGAGGGGAGGGGTGAAAAAGATGATCGCCCGCGAGCACAAGAGATGATACTTTCTTGCGATGGCGAAATATATACGTAATGCAAGTGAGCTTTCGCAAAAAACAGAATTTAATTATACCGTCGTCGACGGTGCGTGCATCGCGTTTTTTTTTTTTTTTTTTTCTCTCGATGCGTTTTCGCAACGCGGTCTCTCGCTTCCGCAAGAGCCGAGGGAAAGCAATCGCGTCACCATTTAGCCTGATAACGATAGACGATTGATAGCGATCGACCGTGCGATTGAAAGAATTGTCTTCAGAGATAAGAGCTTCAGGTAGATAAAAAAGAATCGGAGTAAATGTCATCGGCCGTGTGTTTAAAGAATTAATATTCAAATTTCCCCCTTGATACACATTTATGGTAATTTATGTCTTTATTAATCTTTGACATCGAAAGTATGCTTCGCGATTGTACTATGTAACTTCTGATTACATCTGATTATCGAGATTATGACGCTCAGCGTATATCGTACATAGTTCTTCCCGGGAACAATTTTGATCATTCACGCATGCGTCTTAATACGTATTAATTGCGAGCTCTTCTTAATCGGGATACTTGTTAAACCAATTTTACGAATTCCTCTCGTTCGTTGACCGTCGAATGCTCGAGAAAACATTGCATTATCCCACTGTACTGAATCGTTAATTTCTCAAAGAGGCTTGACTTACATATCCCCAAATGCTTTCAACTCACAATCAAACTTGTGGGAGAAATGTCTTTTATATAGCGCGATATATATTTGTTTGAAATGACATTGAGTGTTAATTACTGTTAATTTTGCGAATCATTCCGATCTCTCGTGACGAAGCTCATAAGACAAACAATAGGCTATTATGTTTCGTATACTATTTGCTCGCCTCGCTTGACGACACGTGCGAAAGTCATCGAAATCGGAGACATTTACTTTACGTTTCTCTCGTCTCTTTAGCGAAAGTAACGCGGCGAAAGCGAGTTAACAGAATCGAGATTATCCATCTCTGCGCTTTGTCTGCCGCGAAAAAGCGTCTCGCTGTCGGCTAGTCGAGCGTTTTATGACGTATGACAGACATGCGCGTTACGCAACCGCGCGGGAGAGAAAAAAAAATCGCTCGAGCCTTTATACGTACATGTAGATGTATAGGTGGGCGTGCGCTGCCGTGAGAGTCGAGGATACCCGTGACTCACGCACGCTTCTCTCCATCCTCTCGATCGTGTGTACTTGAACATGAATCGTCGGCCACTTTTCCGATACCGGTTCCCTTTTTCAGAGTAAATGGTGGGCGAATAATTTGCATTAACAATTCTCCTGCTAAGATTGGTCTTTTAGTTGCGCGAAATAATACCCTGTTAAATTATAATGAGACATTTAAGGGAGAGATGATGTATAATTAATGCGCTATGTAAACAGTATTATATCATCTCATTGATAATGGTAGTGATAATTTTGTACGTAATTTTCTTCTAAAAAAACTTTACGTTTTATTACTATTATTGTTTTAAACAATAATACTGAATGTGGAATAATATTAAATTAATAATAATGTCCGCAATTATCTTGTGAAATTGACGGAGCATTGTTCTGACGATATATCAGATTGGATTGAAATAAGGTACAAAATATATGATGCGCAGCTGGATTAATCAGTGCAAAATGTCGAGCGGAACTCGATGCAAATGAGAGATGGCGGGACCGAAAGCTCGACCCACTGCACTCGATTTAATAACCAAGTGTTCTTGATGACAGCGATGATGCGAAGGTTGTTCCAATTAATGTTAAACGATGTAAAATGACGAAATATATCGGCGCAAGTCTCTGTCTGAATTATGAATTTATGATAATTAAATCGCGCATTAACTGAAACTATTATATATTGGAATAATTTTAATTCTAAAAAAATATCTTCTTATTTAAAAATATGTGTCTTCCAAAATTTTAATATTCTTTTAATAATTTTTCATATTTTAGATTTTTTATTACAAAATAAATATTATTTGTATAATAAACAGAAGCCCGATATACATATTTTGAAATGCGATTTCTCTTTTTCTAATCTCATTTTCAATAGAAACTTTCGAATGCTTTTATTTTGATTCGAGGATATAAATATTAAAGATCCAATTGTGTTTATAATAAATTATCATTATATATCCGTACTTGAAAAATTTTATTTACAATACATTCTTTCCAAAAATAGAATCACGATAAAATTCACGGACGAGATTTATTTATTTAATTTTTTTTTTTTTTTTTTTTTTTTTTTTTTTGTGTGTTCGGCCATGGTAGGGAGAATTTGTTGCGCGCTCACGCGTGTCTCCCCGTATTTTGTATGCCGGTCCCACCTGCCGTTTCCTGCTTCCTCTCGTATCCCTTTCATTCCCTTCCGACGAATTTGCGACGCACCTTTGCACGCAAAGTGCATTTGACATTAAAAAAGCACGGATATCTCGCATCGACGTGCGACTATCTTTATTAAACGTCAGGTCGCGAAAGAAGGTGGAGAGCGAGCCGCACCTCGTTTCGGAGAACAATGCGCGATTTAAACACGTCGAGCGGAAAGGAAGGACGTCGAGGCCGGTAAAAGGGCTCAGCGAGGATCGATATCTATGCTTTAAAAAACCGCGAGAAAAGAAAAAAAAAAAAAAGATTAATGATGGAAGAGAGAACGAGAGACGACGCAACATCTGGACGTTACGGTTTCTTATGCTGTAGAAGAAGGTGAACGAACGATTCTTCGTCTCTCTCTCTCTTTCTTTCTCTTTCCGATGTGCATCTCGCGCTCTCGACACGCAAAGAAGATTGCTTTGGATGCCTTACATGCTTAGGCGCCGCGACGCGTTGCAACCATTGTCCGCTTCATTCGGGCACATCGTTTCGGGTAGGATCGATTAAATTTGCGGAGGAAAGATTTGAACGAATCGTCGGCCCTATTACGTTGTAAAATCCGTTCCGCGGATGAGAGCGATGCAAAACGCGATGCAGCGTCACGACTCGCCGCGAGTGTCCTGAGGATCGGACGCAAGGATTTACCGGTGGCTTTTACCGTTACGATATCTCTAACGGGATGCGACTGCAGAGAGAATACGACAGAGGGAACAAGGCAATTTCTCTCGCGCTTTCCAGATCAGCCGCGCACAGTTTCAGCAGATTCAATCGTCATATTATTACATATTAAATATAGGCGTCATACACGGGGTAAACTTTCCTTCGACATTGTCGCCATTTTATTTTCAATTTCAAACCAAAGTAACGCAACGAAAGCTGAACCTTTGATTTCGGAGCGTGTTTCGTATAACAAATAAAAATTAAAACGAGATGAAAAAGGTATGTAAAAAAATTAATGCAGTTTTTAGATAGTTTTAGCAGCGCCCGCTTCATTCCCAGCCAGAAACGTTACTCGGATGCATTCGTATGCAAATAGCCGGCGGGGTTAGCGCACCGCGTTGAAGACGGATGTTGGAGCTTTTTCGAAATTTCTGTCACGACGCGCCGCGCCGGTCGACGGAGCGCGTGTAAAACGCGAGACGCAACGGCTCGTGACGACCTTTGATCACGCAGCGACTGTCGATCGTCCAACCTGGCAACACCAGGAAAATACATGCACACGCGGCTATTCTTTTTTTTTTTTTTTTTTTTTTTTGTCAGCGAGCGATGATGACGACGACGACGACGACGACGACGACGCGTTTTGTGCGCTTGCTCCTCTATTTACCTGTCTGCCTACCTGATTTTATCGCCGCAACATGACCGTCCGCGCAATCCCCGAGCGTGTCCGCCGCGCACGCTGAACTCGAAAATCATCGCGGAAGAATCGCGTTACGTAATCGAGAAAATTGTCCCCGCGCGCGATACGGACAGGTGGACGAAAATTGACGAGTAATGCCATCATGTCGTTATGATAAGAAAGAAGTAGATGCGATAGTTTGCATTTTTTTTTTTTTTTTTTTTTAACAAGGATCTGGAAATATCTAATAATGATAATCTTTATTGCGCAAAAGTATTGGCACAGCTGGCAATATTGTTTTACGCGATTGGAAAAAAAAAAAAAAAAAAAAAAAAAAAAACGAGCTGATATAATGCCTAGTCTAAACGAAACAAAACTGTAAATTTGTGTATTTGTGTGTAAAAGTTGATGAAAAGAGACAAAACATTACATGCAACATTTAAGCAACATAATATATCCAAAGCATACAGCTACGTATTCAATGTATTTAATTAATTATTGATTTGAATTAAAAAATTTAATAATCCAAATTTAAAAGTTTTATTTGTCTCAGACAAAATCGTCTCCATATCTTTTAAAGAATATATCATTACATCTTTAGCTGTGAATTGTGGAATGTATATTACACACATTACATGATAAAATAATAATCTTAAAATTTTCTGAAAATCTAATCGGAAAGTATAGAATTGTATTTTAATTTAGTTTTCGAGTAGACTATTCTTAATTAATTCACGGAAAAAGACGTAGCGTACAATTCGACAAACGAGATCATAATCTGACAATGTCAAGTTCATTATTTAAAGAAGGAAAATATTCAGACGATACAGCTGTACCATACGGTTTCGACGATGAGTAACGGCGATTATTTCGAGTTTGTCGCAGCGCACCTTCCGTCATTGCTTATCTCGATAACGCGTCATGATAAGCGATAAATTAAAGCATAGAATTTCACTTTTTGTGTCGACTGTCAAGCTGAAAATAGAGAACCCAAATGGTAAAATACAAACGATTAACGTTAACGTCAAAGCATAAACTTAGCGTTATCTGCCTCTATTAAACGACAATAATGAATAAGCTTCTACTAATTTATGCAATATTGTTTTGCGCGATCATGAAACGATCATTGCGCATATACAGAATGTTTCAGAATCAACAATCCTAATTTTATTGACAGTGTCTTTTTAATAGTTTCGAATGCTCGGTTTAAAATTGAATTTTCGATGAAGCACACAAAATTAATTAGGTAAATTTTTATTTAAAAAAAAGAAATAGAAAGTGAAATATATTTTTACGATTCTCATATTTATAAAAGAGCCTTTTATAAAGACACTTCACACGACAACTTTTCAACGATCGAATAGCAATATTCTATAATTTTATCACGTACTTATATATACTTCTCGATAGCACGCCGATAGCCATTTATCGCAAAGCTATTTATCTGTAAAGCTATTTGAATACAAAAGTCTTGGATTTCGCTGCTAACGCGTTCTTCGTGGATACAACCAATTCTTTAACCTTTATCGACCGTCGTGACACTTTTGTTGCTTCTTCCGTCAATAATGCACAGCTTGGAATATGACTACGGGCCTGGATGAGCGTTAACAATAAAAATCTTCATTCAGCATACGCGGTAGAGCGCCGGAAGTCAGACAAGATTCATTCGTCGAAAATCTCTACAATGACGGCAGGGAGAAGGTATTCGTCTACAACCAGCAAAAGTTGTCGTCGACAATTTACATTTCGTACACACAAGCGAAAATAATTTTATTTTATTATTTATTTCGACATTACACGTCGACGCGACAAAGGTTTGAATGGACAAAATCTTTTAAAGTCTTGAAATTTTTCTACAAATATCGTTAATCGTTCCTTCGAGAGACTCAATATTTGCAAAAGATTTTTTTTTAATAATTATTTCAAAATTGTCTCAATATTTTTGTTGACTTTAGATTAATCAAAGAATCAACTGGAGAAACCGTCTTCGGATGTTTCTCATAAATAATTCAATTATATCTGTTGAGATACAATTTTAAATACTCAAAAAAATATTTTGCTGCTGTAGACAAGTTTTTAGTTAGAAAATTAAAATTAATCGCTACTTTTCTATCTGCTAGAATATTACTTGATACATATAAAATTTTTAACAGCGATACCTTTAGAAAATTGAGATCCCATTGCCAAATATTAATCACAAGTGTAATTGGCCTTGGAGAGGCTCCACAGAAAAATGTTCTGTTTAAATTATACACTAATAATACAGATATAAATACGGTATCACAAGATTTACATTAATCATTTATCTACTTCAATTAATTTTTCGCACTCAGAAAATTTTTGCCATAGTTGCAAGATTATTTTTGAGCGAAAAGTGATGCGTAAACGAGTTTATCGTCCAATATGAGGACGTATTTTTGTAGCGTACGCGATCCATATATTTTCGGAGTCACGTGATTGTAGAGAGTACTGATTTCGCGTATTTAAGAAATCTTTTCTCCTTAATTATATTAATAAAGATTACGATAATATACGCGAAGTTCATCGCCTTAATTGTATTTTTTTGTTACAATATATTAACTTCAACTTGATTGTGAAATATATAAGACTGTGCTAACAAGAGACAAGAACTGTATGAGTCATTCTTTTGCCACGTGCTCGTCCGTCCGATACGCGAGTTGCAAAGTAAAAATCCAACAATATCTCGCTGAAATTATTATACTTTATATTATACGGAACGAGTTCTCCAGGCAGCTTTCTCGCGTGTACGAATGCCGGAGATCAAAACAACGACCGACGCGATGATTGTGCAAAGAGCGTATTGTTTCAACCGTGCGACCGTTTCTGTATTTCAGAGTAAGACCCGAGATGGAGAACCAGCAGGTGTGGGTCCGCGACCCGCAAGAGGGTTTCATAATCGGGAAATTCGCGGACATGATGGACGGGGACGCCCTAATCGTGCCTCTCGATCCGAAATATCCTCAGCGCACCTGTCCGTTGGACGAAGTGTATCCTGCCGGCGAATATACCAAAGATGTCGAGGATAATTGTAAGTTTTTTTCTTCTTCTAAACACATACGTATCTTTCAAAAATAATTCAGTTTTGTCTTATTTAGAAAATTAAAATTTTCGCAGTAATGTTAATGATAATTTTGCGCTATAAACTTTAAAGGAAAAATAGAGAATGTAATGAAAAGATACGTTACCGGCTGTTTACTCGACGTGGTTCCCCCCGATTGTTACACACCGTGACGAACTTGTTTCGACCAACCTCTATCGGACATTAAGATCGCGCGGTCACGCTCGCTTCTCACGCGACTTTCGCTCTTTTACAAAGGCACTTTCACTGATCTCTTTCCTTCTTTATTTATATTTTTTTTTTTTCTTCTCTAAATTATCTCTTCCCAGGCGCCCTGATGTACCTGAACGAGGCTACTTTGCTGAACAATATACGCACTCGCTATTTCAAGGACAGGATATACGTGAGTAATTACACGTGGTGACGCGCTGCAGTCAAATAATCGCGCCTCCACCATCACCACGAGATCTCTTTTAATCATTCGTTACGCTTGTCTTGGTTTGTAGACTTACGTCGCTAACATTTTGATAGCCGTAAATCCGTACTACGAGGTGAAGGACCTCTATTCGCCGCGGACTATCAAGGCTTATCAAGGCAAGTCCTTGGGTGAGACACCGCCACATGTCTTCGCTATCGGTACGTGCAACATTTTTCGTTTTTTTTTTTTTTTTTTTTTATTTCTTCCACCGTTTATTCGTGCTCGACGAGAGTACAGAGCGATCCTTCCTTTTTTTATCTTCGCAGGCGATAAAGCGTTCAGAGACATGAAAGTGTTGAAACAGTCCCAGAGCATTATCGTATCCGGCGAATCGGGAGCTGGAAAGACCGAGTCGACCAAGTATCTCCTGCGATATCTCTGTGATCTCTGGGGCTCGACTGCTGGCCCGATCGAACAGAAGATTCTCGATGGTAAACAAAACGTCACCTGAACGTAATTAATTTTAATAAAGTTAATTAACGTTATGAGAAACGCAATGATATTTAAGAAATTTTAAAAAATCTATATGGCTAAAAAAAGAATGTCATCCTTTTTATCTACTTTAATCATGCGTCGAGGTTCTCGATAGAGTCTATTAGTATTTAATTAATAATTAAAATTATTTACAATCGACCCACAGCGACTCCAGTACTGGAAGCGTTCGGCAACGCGAAGACGAAGCGCAACAACAACAGCTCGCGCTTTGGCAAATTCATGGAGGTGCACTTCGACTCCAAGTGTCAGGTGGTCGGCGGATACATCTCCCACTACCTGTTGGAAAAGTCCAGGGTATGCCTGCAAAGCCCGGACGAGCGCAACTACCACGTGTTTTACATGATGTGCGCCGGCGCGCCGGCCGACTTGCGCGCAAAGTTGGCCATCACCAAGCCGGACGACTTCCATTACCTAAGAAACGGCTGTACCCAGTACTTTTGTACCGCGAAGTCGGAAAAGCGGCTAAACGAGGCGCAAAAGAGCCGCGAGCAGGTGCAGAAGGGCAGTCTTCACGATCCCATCTTGGACGACGTCGATGGCTTCAACGCTATCGATCAGGTACACGCGCGAAATTTCTGAAAAGAAAACACTGTTTCAAGCAATACACTTAATCCTTACCGTGTATAGCTATTTTTGGTACACCTGCAGAGTGTACACGTGGGTATATTATGTCTGACGCGTTTGTGAATGAATAAAAACGTTATAAATAATCTGAAAAAAATTCATATACCTTCTTTCATCTTTCTAAATAAAAACTGAAATAGTAAATTTGAAAAATAATTTGTTCAAGTATATTATTATTACAAACATGTGAGGTAGAAAACTTAAATGCATTGTTATGGGAAAAAAATCATAACTTTTAAATAAATGATTTTTTTTTAAATAAAACCGTTTTTAGGAATTGAAATTAAAATTTTAAAAAATGATAAAAAAATATACCATATTAAAAAAATTAAGGTTAGATACTTAATTTTGGGATATGAAAATCGTATTTTTTTAATGGTCGCAGTCAGGTTTTAAATAATAAATGCTTTTTTTGTATATTAAACATTTTTATTACTAAAATTTGTATCATTTATCATCTATATATATCATATACATTAGATAATATTTCGATATTTCTTCTGTCGAACATATACCGACATATTGCATGCAGTAAAAAAATATACCATTTTTAAAATTTAAACTAATAAAAACGTTATTAAAAATACTCAATAAGTTTCATTAAATAAGATTCATAAGAAAATAAAAATTAACTTACCTTGAGAAAAACTATACGTAAAGTGTATACGTGGGTCTTTAAAATATCTTCCGGAAAAAGTATGCGTTGAGTGTATAGGTGGGCCTTTAAGGACCAATACTACATTTGTTTGCTTGCTATGGGGAAAGCGACTGCCACAGAAGGAGGCCCGCTCGTGCTTGACTTGCCCCATCCAACAACTTTTTTTAAGACTCGACGCGGCTATTCCACGATCATTCGCCTTTGAGTAATATTATAATTTAGAAATTGCATGGACACAATTGACCCACGAGTACATCATAGGGATTAATTATTCCTACCTAATGATAATTTTCAAATTTGTGTTATTTTATTTTTTTCTTAAATCTTCTCGTGTATATGTATGGTTTTTTACATTCTTTATTTTTACTACTTTACAGGCGTTTACCCGACTCGGTTTAGCGGAAGTCGAACGCATGGAGATCTACACGATGGTGGCGGCGGTGCTTCATCTCGGCAACATCACGTTCGAGGACAATCCGGAAGACACCAAGGGTGGCTGCAGAATAACCGTCGACTCGGAAAAGGCGGTCACGATATCTGCGAAGTTACTGGGGGTGGATCCCGAAGAGCTGCGACAGGCTTTGGTCTCGAAAGTGATGCAAACTAGTCGGGGTGGCATCAAAGGAACGGTCATTATGTGAGTTGAACAGGAGAGCATTTCCGTCAATATTTTTTTTCTTTATTATTTTATAAGATATATATATGCTAATATTCTTTATATATGTATATGTAAACTTTCTATCACACGTTACAAGGTTTTCTCCGATCATTTTTATCAATTTGTCTGCTCGCACGATAGGGTGCCGCTGAAAGTCTACGAAGCTAATAATGCCAGGGACGCTCTAGCAAAGGCCATTTATAGCAAACTGTTTGATCATATCGTCGCGCGAATTAACAAGAGCATACCCTTCAAAGCTTCGAGTTACTACATTGGCGTGTTGGATATTGCGGGATTCGGTGAGCAAATTAATTCTCGATCATTGAAAACCTACTCTGTGATTATAATAAAAATTGAATAATAATTTTCTTTTTTAGAATATTTCAAAGTCAACAATTTCGAGCAATTTTGCATAAACTACTGCAACGAGAAGCTTCAGCAATTCTTCAACGAGAGGATCTTGAAATACGAGCAAGAACTTTATGCTCGAGAGTCATTAAACGTTCCGAAAATCTCCTATGTCGACAATCAGGATTGCATTGGTACGTGAAATTGAAAAAAATTTTTTTAACTTATTTAAAGGCTGTTGTTAGGGATCAAACATATAGTTTAGTATGCAAACATTTTGGAAATTTAAAAATTTTGAAAACCTAATGCTGATATCCATTGTTTTAAATTTAAAAAATTTATACCGACAAATAACAAATCGTTTAGATTATTTTATTATTTTTAATGCAACGTAAAAACGCGAATTTTTGTTTTTATTTAAAATAAATTTTTTCTTTTTTTTTTTCGGAATAATATTTTAATTATTTACTTAAGTTTATTATTTTGCGAATGGATAAATAATACTCCCATTCATAGGTTTTAGAAATAAATCATGAATCATGCCAACTTTCAGATTTAATCGAGTCGAAGAATACGGGTATCTTCAGTCTGCTGGACGAGGAATCGAAATTGCCGACTCATAGTTTCGCGCATTTCACCAACGAGGTTCATCGTGCGTGGAGCGGTCATTTCCGCATCACTTTACCGCGAACGTCACGATTGAAGGCTCATCGAGAATTACGAGACGACGAGGGCTTCGTGATTCGCCATTATGCCGGTGGTGTCTGCTATCAAACGGTAAAATAGCATATTTCGATCAAGATGTAGCGAGCGATGTACAAAGACATCGTAAACGCTGTCAATAGAACTGTACTTCTTTCAAATATTTTTTGACTTTTTTATAGACATATTTTTGACTGTCTGATTGAATTGAATATTTATTTTAATTTCGCAGAACCAATTTATCGAGAAGAACAACGACGCGTTGCACGCTTCTCTGGAGGCGCTCATTCAAGAGAGCGGTAATAAATTTCTCAGGACACAGTTCGCCAATCATTCCTTGCAAAAGGGAAAGCTCAATTTTATTAGCGT
The DNA here is from genome assembly GCF_047496725.1 of Anoplolepis gracilipes. Classification (NCBI taxonomy): domain Eukaryota; kingdom Metazoa; phylum Arthropoda; class Insecta; order Hymenoptera; family Formicidae; genus Anoplolepis; species Anoplolepis gracilipes. The sequence goes on from NC_132974.1 coordinate 13,306,872, forward strand.
CGGCAGTAAATTCAAAACGCAGCTTGGCGAACTTATGGATAAACTAAAGAGCAACGTAAACAATATTTTTCTATCAATTCTACGTTCTAACTCTTTTATTTCAATAGGGTAAACTCGGATAAGATGGCCATAGTTTTTTAAAATGTGAAAAACATACTTTTATTTTTGTTATTTTTTAATAGTGCTTGGCATATTATCTTCACTGAAGCTTAAATTACGTAATATTATCGAAATTAAAAGGAAAATATTTCATAGAAATTTTATATTATCAAAATAGTACAACATAAGCATTGGCCATCTTACCCAACTTTTAAGGAAAAGATGACCATAGTGACGGAAAGATGGCCGTAATATTTATAAAAAAATGATGAAAACGAAAATAAAAATTATAGGTCGTATAATAATTTACAAATCTTTATATGTCTAATGTCGATTACGATAGCTTAACTGTAATTTATTCAACGTATATAACAGTTTTTAAGGGACACATGAAAAACTTTGCAGGTAGTGAAAAGTAAAAATATAATATAAGATTAACAATATTGTTATTTCGAACAATGTATGCACATAAACTACTGTAAATATCGATTATCTGTGATAGTGACTAAAAAAGCGCACTATGTAGCGATTATTGAAAAAATTACAGCCTATGGCCACCTTTTCCGTATGGCTATCATACCCTAGTTTATCCTATATCTTGTATCTTTTTATTGACCATTCTTCATCTGTATTTTTAGGGAACGAATTTTATAAGGTGTATCAAACCAAACAGCGATATGGTGGCGCATCAATTCGACGGAAACAGTATTATGAATCAACTTCGCTGCTCAGGAATGACGTCGGTTCTGGAACTGATGGAACACGGCTATCCCAGCCGAGTGCCGTTCCATGAGCTCTACAATATGTACAAGAATTATCTACCACCGGAACTGGCCAAATTGGACCCCAGATTCTTCTGCGAGGCGCTGCTTCATAGTTTAAAGTTGAATCAGAAGGACTTCAAATTCGGCATTACTCGCGTCTTTTTCAAGCCGGGCAAATTCGCTGAGTTCGATCGGATCATGAAGTCCGATCCGGAAAATCTGCGCAAGCTGGTCGCTAACGTGAAAAAGTGGCTGCTAAAGTCGCGCTGGAATAAAATGCAGTTTTGCGCGCTGTCGGTGATCAAACTGAAGAACAAGATCATCTATCGAAGGCAACATCTGATCGTACTGCAGAAAACGGTGAGGATGTACATCGCGAAGAAGCAGCATCAGCCGCGCATTCGCGGAATCGTGAAAATCAAGAATCTGCAGAAGCAATTGACGCGAATGGAGGAGACTGCGAGCCAACTGAAAAATCGAGAGAAATCAACACAGGACATGAAAAGGCTGGACGACGACCTAGAGACAACCATACGTACGATCAAAAACAATCCGAGGCTCGCGCCGTTGGAGATTAACCGTCTCTACATGTCTCTGGTGAATCAGGTGAACAAGCAAATGGCCTCTCTGCAAGATATGATGAAGCAGCAGAAGGTCGCCGAGGAACAGGCGAGACTGAGAAAGATCCAACAGGAGCTTGAACTCGAAAAGAAACGTAAGGAGGAAGAGGAACGTAGAAAGTGGGAAGAGGGGGAAAACAGAAGAAAGAAGCTGGATATGGAAGTCAGAAGAAAAATTGCAGAAGCGCAACGGAGAAAACAGGAGGAAGAGGATCAGAAAACGGCGGTTGCTCTTCAGGTTTGCTTGAATTTTTCGAATAATTACTGATGTACTTTGTTTGTATTGTTATTCTGTTAACTTTTTATACATTATTTTATTAATTTTGCATGTACTATATTCTTCATTTTTATACTTATTATTCCAAGGCACAATTGGAAAAGGAGGCCATGGAGGAGACTCGATATCGGGAATTGCTCGAGCAAGAAAGAAGAGACCACGAACTGGCGGTCAGACTCGCTCAAGAATCCAATGGACAAGTGGAGGATTCACCGCCGCCTGCGCGAAGGTAAGAATCCAGATAACATTTATAAAAGAGATCGATTTTAGACGATTTTAACCTTATATATTAATTTATTAATTTATATGGATAATTATACAGAGTGTCCGGTAAAGATTGAATCAACGCTCGTGAGCAAGTAGAGTTCATTAAACTGAACATAAAAGTCCTTACCATTTTGCGATTTTCGCAATAATTATTGAGAAATTAATTTAAAAATATCGACTAATTCGTGTGAGTATTAGCACGTGGCGAGAAAAGCCAGCCCGCTGTCAGCTGTCATGCGTCATGCGATTGCTAGTCACACGCATAGTAACCGTGTAACAGCGGGTTGTCTCTTTTCGTTGTGTTGCTAGCGATCGCCTGAGAGCTGTCTTTTTGCAGAGCGCTAGTATATTGATCGATATTTTTTAATTAATTTCTCAATAATTATTAGGAAAATCGCAAAATGGTAAAGGACTTTTCTGTTCTGTTCTTTTTAATGCGCTCTACCTGCTCACGAACGTTGATTCAATCTTTACCGGACACCCTGTACGTGATTTATAAACGATATTTAAAATATCTAATATTAAACAGATATATTTAATGGACCAAAATTCGAATTAGATAATATCTTGAAATATATTTAATTAAGATGTGATTTAGAAACGAATCGATATACACGGTTTATTACAAATCGATGGATTAAATAACGAAACGTTTATATAATAGCAACTTAATCTTGATCACGATAACGCGTATCATTTTTGATTACGTTGTAAAATGTTGACAACCGGAATAAGACGTTATTTTGTTGTTTAAAATCATACAGTGGCTCCGACGTACGAGTATCTACAAACAACAACAGGCTAATGAGGTATCGTATAATTACTCGGGTTTTTTTGAATAAATGACTAACTCAATTGAGGGATTCAGTCCCTTCTCAAAATTAATTAAGACTCATTCGCTGTATTATTTTCCGTTAACCAATCTCGAAAATTCGATAATTTCATTCCCGGGTAAACTAACTATTCTCTATCTCCGAGGAAGTTATTCGTGGACTGTCATTTGAAGAACCTCTGCAAAAATGACACGACGATTTTGTATCCTTGCATGTGTCTTGATCGTAAAATTTATTGACTCAACATTTTTAACTCAAATTTTATTCACGGGTAAACTAACTATTCTCTATCTCCGAGAAAGTTATTCGTGGACTGTCATTTAAAGAATCTCTGTAAAAATGACATCACGATTTTGTATCCTTGCACGTGTATTGATCACTCAAAAAAATATTTGACTAATGTAGATCGATTTCTAGATGTCTAAATTAAAATTTATCGCTACTTTTTATATCTATTAAAATATTGTTTGTCACGTATAAAATTTATAGCAGCAATATTCTAGCAAATCTGTCAAAAATTTACATCCCATTGCCAAATATTAATCACGTAATCAAATATAATTGTCCTTAACAATAGGCCTTAAAGATAGGCATCGCAGAAAAAGTTTCTGTCTAAATTACATAATAATACAGATATAAATTCTGTCTCTGTCATTTAAATTGATTAAATGCAAATATATGCAGTATCACAGTATTCGCTAATAATTGATCTGTTTCAGTGAATTTTTTACACCTAGAAAATTTTTGTTGAAGACATGCAAGATCATTTTTTCGAGTGATCGTAAAATTTATTAACTCAACAATCTCCAGTTTCTTTCATTCCTATCCTTACGCACGATTACTCATCAATTTTAGCAAACGCGTTAACACTTTGGTATCCTCGTAGACTAACACCGAAGCGAACATGCTTAACACTTTCTACGATATCGAAAGTTGCACAATATTATGAAATTCCGATTACTAACGGTGCTATTTTTTAATGCGTGTTTGTTCGCGACGTAGATCGGAACAGGTGCGTAACCAGCAAGCGGCTATGAGCAACAAGAAATATGATCTGTCCAAGTGGAAGTACTCAGAACTACGAGACGCAATCAATACGTCTTGCGACATCGAGTTACTAGAGGTGCGTTCATGCACGTCGATTTTATGATATCGATCAGAAAATCATATATAACAAGCTTTATTGAAAGAAAAATCAAAATGTTCCAGGCTTGCCGTCACGAGTTTCATCGTAGACTGAAGGTTTATCACGCCTGGAAGGCGAGGAATCGCAGGCGAACGACGATGGACGAAAATGAAAGGGCGCCGAAATCCATCATGGAAGAAGGTAGCCAACGATATTGCCAACGATAAATCAAATAACAATATTAAAAATTAACAATAATTTATGGATAAATAAAAAACAGTGGCGCGATTAATTGGACGCAAATAAATATCGATTACGGTTTCCAGCCGCGAAAACACCGAGGACAACGTTGAAGCAGCAGATAGTCGAGTCGTCGCAGAGATACTTTCGGATCCCCTTCGTCCGTTCTTCCGCAGCTGGACAGCAGGACAACACGCATAGCGGAGGCAAGAGGGGTTGGTGGTACGCGCATTTCGACGGACAATACGTGGCACGGCAGATGGAACTTCATCCCGATAAACCGCCCATACTTCTCGTGGCAGGTAAGGTCTCGAAGATATTTATTGACTTTGACACTGTCCAAACTTCTTTCCAATGAAAAATAAAATCGCATACTTATATTCGAAATTTAAAAATCATAATCATAAGAATCTATCAACATCGAGTCTCTGGTAAAAAATTATAATAAATCAACAGAATTAATGGAATTTAGAGATGACAGAGTAAATTTTTATCTTACAAATATTTCGTAATAAAATCGCGCTAATAAAGACTATAACCAGATAAGCATACTAAAAGTATCTCCGACGAGTTTTCAAATAACATTTGGCCTGTCATGTTCTCACTGTAAAAAAAATTTTTCCTCAAAAGCTCCCTAACTCTATTATTTTCTAGGTTATCGAGAAAAACGTCATTTTCAGATTTATTTTTTTTCTGTAAATATTTGAGATGATCCCATATAAATTCTTTTTCTGAACATTTATCAACGAAAGACACAAAAAAAATATTTTTCCATTAATCTCGAATAAAAGATCGATTTTTATAAAAAGAATAAAGTTAAGAAATGGTTTTTTTAACATTCCTTTCGAGGTTCAATCATCAAACTTTTATAGAATACTCTTTTTATATGTGTCAATACTCTCAAATTTTTTCAACTTTTTTTCGAGTTGGTGCAACATAGTGAAAAAAAAAAATAACTTTTTAAATTATTTTTTGATAATAGGACGATAAAAAATTGAAAAAATTTGAGAATATTGAGAAATATAAAAAGAATATTCTTTAAAAATTCGGTGATTGGACCTTGAAAGAAACATGTTAAAAAGGCCATTTCTCAATTTTAGTCTTTTAAAAAATTAAGTTTTTATTCAAGATTAATAAAAAAATATTTTTTGTCTCTTTCGTTAATAAATATTTAGAAAAAATCGATATGAGATTATCTCCAATATTTACAGAAAAGAAAAATAAAAACTTAAAATGACATTTTTCTCGATAACTCAGGAAATAATAAAGTTAAGGAGTTGAAATTTTGAAGAAAAATTTTTTTTTTATAATGAAGAAATGACAGGCCAAGTATTATTTAAAAACTTGTCGGGGTCACTTTTTGTATGCTTGTCCGGCTATATCCTTCCTAATCATTTTACCATTATTTTGTTACACGTGTTTGATGTATAATGTGTCATGTTAATTCATCACATTTATCACCTAAGAAGTACTATATATTGGAAAAAAATGGAAATTTCTCTGTTTGCCAGGCGTCGACGATATGCAGATGTGTGAATTGAGTCTGGCTGAGACCGGATTAACGCGAAAACGTGGTGCCGAAGTCCTGGAACACGAGTTCAATCGCGAGTGGGAGAAGTACGGTGGTAAACCGTATGTACCGCCATGCGATCGTAAAAAGTGAGATAGATTCTTGATTCGAGAAGAATCCGGTCTTCTTTCGCGAAAAAAAATATGGAAATTTTGATGATCGATTATTATCCATTTCATATAAATAGCCTCTTGCGTATATAAAATGCGGTTCTCTCTGTGCCTTGCGAAGTGTGTCTCATGCACGGATTATAATATACATACACACACATTGCAATTTATATATATTACATTTCATTTACATATGTTAAAAACATTTTTCATCGTATAAATATCACTTTGTCAGAAAACAAAGAAAAGTCCTACTTTTTCTACAATCTGGTTTCTACCGGTTCTACAGTTATTAATCGATCAGTATTTCGTATAATAAAAATACGTTTATAAAGTAAAATATAAAATAACGTTAGATATGATAATATTGTAAAAAAACAACGCGTAAAGGATTATATGTTATCACGCAAATTTTTTTCTTTTCAGTTTTTATATATAAAATTATATATAAAATCGCGTTTGGTACGATGACATTCTAAAAAATTACGCGTGAAGGACTCTATATTATCGCGAATTATTTTTTTTTTTCAGTATTTATGTTTCTAAACATTTACAAGTATGTATAGGATACGAGATGTAGTCGAGGTTCCTTGTATTAGGCTTGTGCATCGTTTTCGAGCTATACACAAATGTAATCTTGTTATTTATAAGAATCATTGATTCAGTAGCGATAATATTTATCGCATAAGTAGGGTTTCGAATAATGATTAATAAGAAGAATGCAAATGAACGGATATGTAATAAATGTGTTATGCTGCAACAGTGGGGGCGGAATCATTGTAGAAAACAAATGTAGTGATATACTTGTACGTCGAATGAACTCTAATGAAAATTTTTGCAAAAACTTCAAACTATAAAACGATAGTGATACTCACATTCGAATGATCTATTCACGTGATTGCGAATATATTAATAATTATATATGATAATGTATTATATAAAAAATATTTATATATATATATATATATATATATATATATATATATATATATATATATATATACTTATATATATTAATAAATCTTTAGCAAAAAACAAAACATTTTATTTGAATATATTGCATGCCCAAGTGTTTATAAAAAACAGTTATCTATAAAAGACTCTACCTACAGAAATAATTCGATGTAAGTTTCATTATTTGCATGCCATTTTTCTTTGCAATAAAAAGATGTCTCACATCTGTTATTTTAAGAATAAACTAATCATAATTTGCAGATATCTTTTGCACCCAACCACCAAAAGCAGTTTCCAGCTCTTTTGCAACCGCCAGGCAGAGACGATCCTGATAAGGTCCGGCTATCACCTGCAATTTTTTTTTTTTTTATATATAACTTTGCTTCATAAAATGCTTTACTTCGGATAATCATTCATCTTTTATACGAAATTATGGAAATCGCATGTTTTGAATTTTTTTATTCTTCTTGCGAGAAAAACATAGAACTATCCGGTGTGTTTACCTGAACACCAATGGGCAATCCCTCGAAGTTCAGTCCCATCGGTACGTGTACCGCGGGAAAACCAAAAGAATTGAAAATACTACAGTAGGCGGTGTTTAGCGTTTCGAATAGACAAAGTTGAGAAAGAACCGTCGAACGCCGGAATGTCGGGTAAATAAAAATTCCGTTCTCTCCCAATAGATCCTGCGCGAGAAACGAAGATAGATGATAAGAATCGCGAACAGAGACATTCAGTTGATAATTGATGTTAAACTCGCGGGACACTAACCAGCAGCTTCTGCCGAATTACTTTTCCTTGCTTCGTATAATACAATTCATCTGATTCTGAGAATGGGAAATGTGTGTTACAAATCATGTTTAAGAAGGACGCCTGGAAAGTGTATTGCGACAAGCCCAACAGAGTTTTCGGCAATTCGATGAATGGATTTTTTGACACCTGCAACAACAAAAAAATAAATAAAAAATACGAATTTTATATATTTGCATCGAAATATAATGTGAGACATACTTTCGGTATAATTATTTATTTTTCAATAAAGAAAAATAACTTCGTAACGCTATATATTTACGTAACGCGTGTAGATAAAATATTTTACATTCCAATTCTAAAAACGTTCCACTAATATTACGCAATACGACCGCACAATATTGCAACATTGCAGTGAAATATCGTCTGGATTTTTTCAGACACTGCATGGAAAGGGCACGAACGTAAAACTTTCACGTGATGTCGACGACACAAAGTTAACTGTGAATTAATTAAATTTTTCCACTATGTATCTCTCAAAAATGAAGGTATATTTTATGGGAACAATCACATTACGCTATAAACTCGAATTATTTGGTACAATAATATTTGTGCGCGTTTTAGAAATAAAAAGTATTGCGTGTGTACGTGCACATAAATACCGTATGATCGTTGACGTCTATCAACAAGGGAGGAATCTTCACATTGAAAAACTCGGCGATCGTAATCTCAACCAGTTCAGTCGGCCACTCTATTGGCAACTGTAACATATCCAGCAACTCTGTGTCAAATTTTACATCCTATGAAATAAACAAACGTCGTAAATACCTTCTCTACGGGGATATTGTTTTCCTTAAAGTGCGTCACAACTCTCTGAACGCAATTTTGGATTTCCGGCTCTACCGGCAAGGTGCCAAATCCTTCATCCATACTGAATCGATAATAGACTTTCAATTGCTGCAAGTCCACCGGCACATCTAGACGCAAGTTGCGATCGCACGTGGATGTCATCACTTTCATAAGTACTCCGAGATCCTCCGCATATCTGGTCATCGGACCAAAGGTCAGGAATCTTTGGAAAACTTTATCCTCGGTCCATGGAAAGTGTCCTATGTTCGAAACAATTCCTAGAAGAAGAAAAATGTACGATAAGTCAATATATAAATTTCATTAAGAAAATAGGATTAAATTAAAAATGTATTTAAAAAAAATCAATTTACCAGCCGTAGGTTTGTGTCCAAAAATGCCGTTGAAAAGAGCCGGTATTCTTATAGAGCCAACCAAATCCGAACCAATTCCGATCACGGAAGCGCCTGCCCCTAACAACGCACCCTTATACAAAAATATTAAACATATTTTTTCACTTTTTTATTTTCCTTTTTTGTATTTTAATTTATTATTCTATTAAACTTAATTTTTTTTTAAGCAACTTGAGATCAATTACAAAGTAACGATATCACACGTGGCGATAAGTTTATCTTCGCGTCTTCTTTCTCTGCGTGAGAAGAAAGTATTCCCGGCGAAAGTTGTTAATAAGTCATAACTTCTCCTTGACTCACGTAAATATTTCGTTCAAGTTGACACTTGAAAGATGATTTTGATAATGATATAGCAATAATAAGATAGCAATGTCAATAATTTTACAACTGCTAATTATTGCGAAGAACGAATCAATGTATTGTCACCATTGTCTTGATACCTCCTATCGGAGATATTAAGTCATATGTTGTAAAAATTATTATTATCATTTTCTTGATATAAATCTATGTAACTGCCATTAAATGTTGCGTAACAATATATATTGAAATTGAGAAAGATAAACAGCTCCTATGACAAAAACAAATATAACAAACAGGCTAAAGGAGCAATGGAACGATACATTAAAACCCAAAAATATTTATTTATAATTACATAAATTCATCTGTTAAATAAATAAATTGTGCTTTAATTTGCTGAATTATATTAACATTTAAAAATATATATTGACATTTAGCTCCTTGAAATTTTTCTAATTTTTTGTATGTTAGTTACGCACTTAGATCCGTTTTAATGTAATATATTATACGATTTGTTTTTTTCCTTGTTGCTTTTTATTACATATTTGTGGCTAAAGAGATACAAGTAAATGTCGAAACGTCCACTTATAGCTATTGAAGATATATATATATATATATATATTGACAATTATCTATTTTCAAAAAAAGTTTAATTTATTCACAACCTCTTATCTGCCTATTGTTTTTGTGTTTTAATGATAAGAAATCGAAAAAAACGCTCTTTCAGGAGAAAAACTGTTACGTAAATAATTTCCTTGAAAAATTAGTTTTTTCTGTTACACGATTATTTTATTATTAATATTTTTGAGATAATTGAAAGTGGATTTACCTCTCCGCCAGATGATCCGCCACACGTATACCTGGTGTCGTAAGGATTAAAAGTACGGCCGTACAATAGATTCGAACACTCGAAACCAGCGCACATCTCCGGGGTATTTGTAACGCAAATTGGGATCGCTCCAGCGTTTCTGAGTAGTTGGATGACTACGGCATCGGAGGATGCCTTCACTCCTTTGTAAGCTAAAGAACCGCCTGCATAACTGCAACCTACGAATAATTTATCTCTGTTTATACTTTCTTAAAAATGAAATTCAATACATGTCAATCAGCTTCATTGTAATTTAATATTTAAAACTATGATAAAAAGATAAATAAGACGAGAAATTTTTTGCAGAAATATTTAAATGCATTAATGTATAATATATTATTGAGAAATTTCTTAAAATAAATTAAATTAATTGATTAAATAATTATAATGATTTTATTTGTAAATCAAATTTTCAACAAAAAAAAATTCATATTTTAACATTTAAAGTATGTATGTATATTTAATATTAAATTTATTTTATTTTATTATATTAATATTAAATAGAACCTTTGACAGCACAACATTCCTTGACTGTGAGCGGTACACCGTACAACGGCTTTTCCTTCTCTAACGTTTCAATGTCAAATTTGCCGTTTGCTAATTGTTCGTCGCAAATTTTCGCCTCGTATATTGCATCGCCGAATCGATTACCGACAACAGCATTTAATACAGGATTCACTTTTTTAATTTGATCTATATATGCGAGCACTACATCGTAACACGTAACCTATTTTTAAAAAAAACGTAATTTTCTATATTTGCGTCATTTATGCAATATTATTTCTTTACTACTTTTTATATATTCAATGTATCGATAAAATATAATAGATTATAATAGATATTTTGTCGTAACAAAATTTAATTATAGTCAAATAATTAATAAAATTATAACATGTAATTGACAAAACTTATAAATATTAAAAAAAGAATATATATATATATATATTGGGTTGGAAGAAAGGTAATGTCGTATTTTTGGGTCAAAATTGGAACAAATTTATTTATATTTAAAGACAACTTTAATTTATTAATATATACATATATACAGGGTTGGGAAGTAACGCGTTACTTGTAACGTCGTTACCGTTACAGTTATTTTTTTCGGCAACTGTAACGATAACGGCGTTACAAATTTTGTTTGTAACGAGAAAAGTAACTTCGTTACATTTTTCGATACCGAGTAATGAAATTAAGAGTTACTTTTTTCGTTAATTTCCAGACAACACATATCTTTAAAAAATGCTTAAAAGACAACTTAAAGACGTTTTATTATTTTTTAAATATCTTTAACATGTCTTTTAACTTTTTTGTGCAGTCTAGGATTTTTTTCAAATATACTTGAATATACTATACTTTTTTCGAATATAATTTTTAAATAAAGAAACATAGTTTTTTTTCGTTTCATGGATATGCGCGCATTTTATATTGTACATGTAACATATACTATAGATACTTGTACACATATGCGTGAAATGGAACTTAAGATTGATAAGAGTATTGAAACGCACTATCACATACTTAGAAACTACTGACATCTCTTTCTATCTATTTGTATCTATCTATTTTGTAAAAAACATTTACACTCACCTCTCTTTGTCTAATTTTTCTAGCAAGTGCAGTGGCGCTAATCGTGAGTAAGGAATCTGTTATCGATGGTACTCTCTGCGGCTTCTTGCCAATAAATAACAAGATTCGACGTAGTAATGCGGAGAAAATATATATTATACTTAAGCACACGCGCAACTTTAACAACATTGTCTGTAAGAGAAATATTACGTTATATAACCGCATTGCATATCATGTTAAGAAAATGAATTCAACTCGATTAATTGTAATTTTCTGGTTTGCTATATGCAAGTATCGTATATTACCGTAAAGAAGACTGAATTAGATATCTAAGCGATCTATACACGATAGTTTTTTAATTAAAAATTTTAATCACTTATATAACTACAAAATTATTATGACTTCAACACTTTACTCGAATTAATCTCCAAAATATATTATAATAAAAATATGTATATAAACTTAAAGTGCTATAAATATATGAAAATATATGTGAAAAACAAAATATAAGATTGACTGTATAACTTTGTTGAAAAATATGTACTAATTTTGGCAAATGAAATTGAGATGCTACAATATCATATACATTACATTTTTGTTAATAGCTTCTTTCAATATTTTGAAGTTATATATTTCTAATTGAATAATCTATCAGAATTTATTTTTGAGTTAAACAAGATAAACATTGCCTCATGACTTAAAAATTTTTTACATTATTCAATAATGTTAATTAAATCAATGTATCACTAACATTGATTTAATTAACATTACTAAATATCGTAAAAAATTTTTAAGTCATGAAGCAATGTTTACGATTCTAGGTGGTCTTTATCCTCACCTTGAGTTTCACGTCACGATTCGCGAATAAACGTAACCCTGATTATATGACAGCTTCTTCACGCGAATGACAAATAACGCATTCGTGACGGTTCCTTTCGTAACCGATCACCTAGATTCCTTTGATATTATGGCATACAAGTCTCTCGCATTTATCTATATACATATATATATAGTCCGACAAATATGTACATATACCTCACGATCATTATTGGCACGTCATCTCTTATGAGATACTTTTGCATAATTATCAATATAATATATAATTTATGTTCATGATTTTAACTCGAGTATCGTAAAAACCATTAATAGGCAATCAAAGTGCAAATCTTTGTTTATTATTACTTGTAAAAGAGAGACCAGTGAATCATATCGTTGTAATGTAACCGCAATTATCGCAAACACAATTTGTCGGATTTGTAATGTTGACTCGAAACTTTATACGAAAGACTCTTCCTTTTTTCTTCTTTTTTTTAAATATTTTTTCTTATTTTATATTCAATAAAAAATTTGTATAACTCCAAATAGACCAAATATTGCACGCTTGTTTTAATTACAAAATTGACTTTGGTTTAGTTGAAATTTAATTTAATTTAATCGAAATAAATGTGAAAATATTTCTTCCCGTTTGGTACTTAACTTTTTCGCGTTTATTCTCAAAGAACCGGCGTTCCTTAAACGCGGCTCTTAGTTTTGCTCTTTCCTGCATTTTACGACGGCATTTTCCACGGAAGACGGCATAACTAAATACTGTGTAAACTAACCAACACCACCTGGGAATGGTTCTCTAGTCAAGCACGTTCGAGATATATTTGTGCAATGTACGACGAAAAATACCCAAACTCATGTTTAAAGACATGTAGGTATACCTATATCGCGCGTACCTTGAATACACAATTCAATTCCTTCTTCGTGTACACGCGCATGGGATGCTTATGTCATGTTATTTCTGCGACTTTTTTACACAGCTGTTATCTTTTTTTTTATGTTAATTAAATCGTTCAAACTGCTTATACGCATCAAAATATGCGAGACACTGCAAGTTGTAAAACTATTATGCATCGCAACATAAAAAGAATATCATATTTTCGTTTCCAAAGTTCAAAGTCTTATCGAAAAATTTATCGCTTGTATTCGGATTTTTTCAAGATTAAAATAACTATTTCGAGTTGATTTCTTCGATTTATAGATTAGATTGTTCGACAGTTAACATAAATAGATTAGAATATTAAAAATAGATTACAATATTAATAGGCTAGATAGATTTTGATTAAAAAACATTATTCATTTATTATTCAAAAAATAATTGCAATCATAAAACATGCATCGTAAATAAAAAAATTTGAATTAATGTATCTCGATACTGAAAAAAGACGAAGAAAAAAAATTACGTAATATAAACATTAAGGAAAATCACTGTTGAAAAAGTGGAAAATTTTTAATGTTTCTACTTTAACGAGGCTTACAAACCTCTCGTACACAACGATTGTCGCAAGTAGAGTATAAATTATTAAAACCATTATAATATAAAAATAAATTTCATTTGAGTTGCGTAAAACACGTATCGTTCTCACGATTTGTTTGCATATAAATTCGATCGATTCTATGACGATGTCTCCGATGACATTGCAATTGTTTCTAGAAAATAAATCTTCCTATTGAATATAAAATGTGTTCTGAAAGTCATTTTGAAGAAGTGTCTAAACCATTTTAACGCCAGGAAAGATTCGATTCGATTGATTTAACGATTCGAGACTACTCTTTCTCTCTTTTTCTCTCTTTCTCTTTTTCCCTGACTCTGCAAATTTTGTTTTTTAAAGTGTCATCACTTAACGTCTTTCACTTTTCTCTCGCTTTCGATTTTTCATTTTTTTATTTTATTGCGTGTTTATAATAATAATTCTAAAAATGTATTTTTAAAGCCAATTATAAAGAGCATTATATACTTTCTATATTTTATTTTTTATTTTTATAATTATTTTTATAATTATTATTCAATAATTATTTATCTTTATTAAGAATTGTTTTTATAATACATTCTTGAAAAAAATAAAAAATATGTAGAAACGTTACATTTTCTTCTTCACTATTTTTTGCAATTTTGTAAATACTAGTTGTTCAATAATCTATCCATCGTACACATTTGTTATTACTTTACGATAAATTTTTCTCTGTTTCAGCGTTATTATATAGAAATATAAAATAGTTAGTTTTTAATCAAATAATTGGTTAATATTTGCCCGCCACATCTAAGTAATAATGATTTATATAATAAATAATATATTTTTTTAATTAATTTTTCCTCATAAAAATTTAAACCTTTAGAATACTTTTATATTTTAACAATACTGTATTAATAGAAATATATCCGCGTAAATAAAATCTTTCTGTTATGTCAAATATTAATAAAATATTTTAATAAGTATATAAAAAATTTCAATCGTGTATTCATAATTGGATATTAATTAATAAGTTTTAAGCATAAAGCTTAAACGTAAGAATATACAAATTTAATAATTAAATAGTTATTAATGTTTTTTGTAAAAAATGGATAAATAAAATGATTGTTCTGCGAATTTATTTATATATATATATATATATATATATATATATATATATACATATATGTATATATATGTATATCTACATACATATTATATGCAAACATAAAATTATATACAAAATATGTCTGGTATATATGTATATTTGTTTCTTACTTTTGTAAAGTCATCTGTAGATAAAGAAAAAGTAATAAAAAGATTTTGAGATCAGAAAAATAAGGTAATCTTGAAATCTTGAAATCTATGATTCTATCTGAATACTAATTTAGATAAAAAATATGTTGCGGAATAGATTATGTTCAACACAACAGGTCGGTTATAGTATTAAGAATGTTTCCAGTAGATTTATAAGACCGAACAAAAATACGTTTTCTTGAACTGTGGTACGAGTCAAATTATTCGCAATATTTGAAAATATGTTTGTTTTATCATGTAATGCTATAATAGTTTTACCAACGCTTATTTAGAATAATTGAAAAATAATTTAAAAAATAATTTTTTCATTATTTTTTTTTTTAGAAAAAGTGAGATAAGCAATAAAAAAATTGCCTATTTTAGTTATGGATACTTTTTTTATATAATATATGTAAATAATTTTTTCTCTTTGATCGAGATTAAGGATACTATGAATTCTCGATTTTCTAAGATAACCTCCACGCTTCAATACCCATCAAAACTAATAAAAACTCATTTTTACTAAGAAGGTCAAATTCCTAGACTAGTTACTACAATCATCAGACTTTAATCCTATTGAGCACATTTATAGCAAGAATTTAAAACTACATATAGAAAATAGAAAACATTCATATAAGATAGAATTATGGCAAGTATACATTTGTAAACTCAATAGCAAAATTTAAGATCGCATTTCTAATTTAAATAGATCGATGTTTCATTGTAATAATTGCTTCTAAAAACATGACAACAAGTTGAATTTAAAAAAAAAGTTTACTATATTTTTTATTGTAAGACTTCTAAATAGCTCCTATCTTCGAATTTAATAATTCGCATAAATATGCATCAATTATAGTGGTCATCACATATTTATCTTATAAAGGATTTTTTGCGGAAATGAATAGAAACAAAGATATTAACGCGTAAAATTCAAAAATTTCACATGATCTCGCACATTATAATCTTGAGCAGAGTAAAAAGACAACAGAAACAAATAAAAGAGTAGAAATTTTGGCGATAAATATTAAAGATAAATAAGAGATAATAAGTGAGAATATAACTAAAACGATATCACGCTCAAATATTTCGTTATTCTGCATAGATAAGTCTACCATATATACTAAAAATAAATAAAGATTATAAAGATTAGCTTTACAGTATATTGTTCAAAAATTATTTTTACGTTATGTATATAATGAAAAATATGCGGCTCAATACTTTTGCACCGTTCATAATAAAACATTGTGCAAAAATAAAGCATTTAACATTATTAAAAGTTTGTGAAACTTAAGATTGAAGTTCAAATAAATACATTTTATTTACATATATATATATATATATATATATATATATATATATATGAGGTTTTTTTAACATTATTAAAAGTTTGTGAAACTTAAGATTGAAGTTCAAATAAATACATTTTATTTACATATATATATATATATATATATGAGGTTTTTTTTAACTATTATTGTAAAATGAATACGTACTAAAACTTGTTTAGCTCAAAACTTTGCACTCCACTGTATGGAGATATATTTAACTTAATTCTGCATGATTTACATATGTAATTATATCTGGAATGCTCTTTTTTTTCTCAGATGTATATGTCAAAGATATGCATCATATTTTAATATCATCACAATCACTAGATGAAATTTACATGTAGAATCGTAATTATCTGAGCACATGTACGATATTTAGATAAACATCTAGATCTAAAATGTAGATATCTGGAATTTCTTCAGAATTTAAATGTTTATTTTTGTGCAATTAATCTCATTTCTTATTACATATATAATTTTTGTACATGTCTGATATATACATAAAATATTTGATGAAATCTTGATTTATCTTAATGATTTTGAAATATCTGAATAATATTAAGGCAATAAAAAGAATTTGCGTCAATATAAACAAAAAATACAAGATTATACTATAATATTGCTTAAGTGTCATTACCAATGTCATTTCATATTATTGCGCATCATTGATTGTATAATTAATGACTGAAAATTATATAACTTGATATAATTGAGTTAAATGGAATTACAATATATATGTATTGCACATGTCTAATCGTAAAATGAAAATAATGACTAATAGTATTATAGTATATAAAAACCAAGAAAAATAAAATTTTTGTTTCTATTGTTATTCTTTTACAAAGATTTAATTCACAACATAGAAGTGACAAGTCACCACATGGACTATTATCGCTAACTCGAATAAAAATCCTCTTCATATCTTTTTATAATATATAAAACAATTTTTTAAACTATTTTCACAATAAAATGCGCCACTCTACATCATTTTGTTTCAGTATTAATTGTTATAAATGCTATAATTGTTATAATTGTTATAAATTGTTACAAGCACTATAATTCCTTTCACAGTAATACTATACGATAAAAAATTTTGTGTTAAATTTAACACATTTCTCGTATTCCAATTTATCCATTCTAATTGTAATGATAATCACATATGAATAACTAATCTAAAACAAATCATTTCGTACATACCGTTCAACAGTGATATATAACTTTGGTACAGCCTTATCAACACCAGGCCTTATCTTTTTAAAAATCGATTTTTTGAATATCGGATACTCCAATCAAAGTGTCGTTAAAATTAAATAAACGTTTCTTGCTGTATCTTTTTCTCCAACACTCTCGGCGTCAAACAATTTCCGCTTGCACGGAAATACGCACGAGAAAGCGTCGCTCTGATAATTTATTAGATTAAACGGCTATATAGATGCCCGCGAGATTTACGCACTATATTAAATCGTCGGAACAGTACGAGCGCGTACCATCAGCACGCGGCAAAGCGGACTAAGACTGAATCAGTGATGCCTCGACTATTTTAACAAATGTCTCGTGTCGGTGGGGGATAATCCTACGCGCACGATAGTCGTGTGCAACAAGACGATGCATTTTCTCAAAAGTTCTGACTTTACGATCTAGAAGTCAATTATCGATAGAGGTAATTGTTAACGACGGTTACAATATATAGTATTTTTGGTTCCAACTGATTATTTTTACACCGCGTTTTTACGTTTTTCTTCGACTGCAATATGTTCGATTTTTTCTCGTTTTAAGCGACAAAAGCAACAAATTATTAATTATATATTAAATATTGTATAAAATATATGAAAATCGCTTCTTGAAATTAAAAATAAATTAAATTAAATAATTGAATTGAGAACTAGATTTTCATTCAAAGGCTATAGCCGGATAAGCATACAAAAAATGCCCCCGACGTGTTTTTAAATAATACTTGGCCTGTCATTTCCTCATTATAAAAGAAAATTTTCCTCAAAATTTCAGCTTTTTAACTTTATTATTTCCTGAGTTATCGAGGAAAATGTCATTTTTAGTTTTTATTTTTTTTTCTGTAAATATTCGAGATGATCGCATATCGTTTTTTTTTCTTAATACATATCAACGAAAGATACAAAAAAAATATTCTTTCATTAATCTCGAATAAAAACTCGACTTTTAAAAAAAGAATGAAATTAAGAAACGGCTTTTTTAACAAATGTTTCTTTCGAGATTCAATCATCAAACTTTTATAAAATAAATAAATAAATAAATAGCTACCGTATTCTAATCTATAAATAAATTACTATCTATTCGGCCAATAAACGAGCAAACTGAATTATATTATATCTAAATATAAGAAAGGTTATACCTTTGAATCATTATAATAGCGTGGAGTCTGTTGGAGGTGAGAAGTCTCTTTTAGTAAGGAAGCGTTTCGATAATGCATTGAACACACAAGTAAGTTTTAGAGGGGAATATAAAAAATGGTAATTAATTGATTATTTTCGAAATTTTAATCTCATACAGTAACGTTAACGTAATTTTGATATTTTATAGAATTTGCAATTTTACGCAGCCAAATACGCATAGATTGTTGTTGATGAATGATTTTAATTTCTCGCCCTCAACCAACGAGGGAATGATCATTTACTAATAATTTGCGATGTTAGTAGAAATATTGTAATTCTTGCGTAGGAACTGGCGTGGTTCAGATAATTGACTGTTAGATTCATAGTTTTATAATTTTTTGATGACAAAAAGAAAATTATCCACATGCTCTTTGACATTGATTCCCGTCACACGTAATATTAGCATTTGTAATTACGTTCTTAAAATGTATTGAAAAAGACTACATACAGTTGAAACGTTTATTCCAATGTAATTTAGAACAATAAAATTTCATTATTTTGACGAACATATAATTCAATTTGCTCGTTTATTGGCCGAATAGATAGTAATTTTTTTATAAAATACTCTTTTTATAGGTCTCAATACTCTCAAATTTTTTCAATTTTTTCGAATTGGTGCAACATGGTGAGAAAAATGGGAAATCTTTTTTTTTTATTATTTAACAAAACTCGTCGGGGGCACTTTTAGTATGCTTATCCGGCTATAGCCTTTTCAGTCAAGAGTCTGAAAAATACAGAATTATGATTAAATACTTATAAAGATCAATTTTAACTTTACAAAAGAGATTATGATTTTAATTTAATATTAATCTTTTATTAAACTGTGCATTTGCAAAACAATTTTGTTTTTGAAATAAAAAATCGGTGTGTGATATTCCATTAAATACCAATTTAAAATAACAATTCCATTAAGTATCAATTATATAACTTTATTAAATATCAATAAGAATTTTTCGATTAAATTTTGAGATTCATATTATCATCAATGGAACAATGGTATAATCTTTTCTTAATCATTTCTGCGGAATCGTTTATCAAATGATATATTGATTGATACGAATAAATAAATTTATTCAAATATTCATATATTAATTTCAATAACAGAATTAACAGATTAGAGAAAACAGACATTGGAATAAGAAGTTTATATAGGTAAAGCTTAAATTTTATCTTTGAAAATATGTTTAAAGAGATATTTTATAAAATACTCTTTTTAGTTTGAAAATATTGTGATAAGATTTCTGTCATCAACAAGTAAAGAGAAAAAAAGAAAGAAAAAAGAAAGAGAAAGCGAGAGAGAAAGGGAGAGATTTTGATTCATTTTCTTACTTATACATATATATTGACATAAGATACACATATAAAGTAATAAAGAAAATAAGATATCCTATTTCCCAAAAATTATATTATAGAATATTAATAATTTTTTTTATCGCAATTAACTTTAATATTATTATAATAATAATTAATAATATTAATACGAGATGCATCTTTGAATCTTTTAAAAATTGCAGATAAAAAATATCAATATTAAAAATAAACTTGAATACTAACTGACTATTATTTTATTTTATTATATTCAATATTAAAATATTAATAATCAACTTATTGTTAGAGGTAGTACATGTTGCTTTCGAAAATCGAAAACACTTGCTAAATATAGCATTAGATATTTTTATATTTAATAATAATAATAATACTTTTTAAATATTTGTATTATTTGGTACAGTCGCGTTATTTAATCATTACGACTAGATAATCGTGAAGGGGGCATCCCGCGCAACGATGACAACGTTGATCGCTGCTTCTCGCGCGGCAAGACAAGGGCAGAGGCCACGCGGCGCGGCGGTGGCGGGTGGCGGTGGCGCGTCGATTGGCCGATCTGGGTTCGCTGGCGAGCCGCGAGAGCGCGCTCGCGCGCGCGCCTCGCACTCGCGCGAGAACCAGCGACCGATGGCGACCGACGAGATGTGCCTGCGAAGTTACGTGCGGCTGTCGTGCCGTGTTTAGAGCCGCGCCGCCCGCGTGTGTTTACGCCGTTTTCGCGCTTTCCGTCCTTCCCGAGACCCGCGTGCTCGCGACGATCGCAGCCTCGTGTCGTTTTAGGCAACGACGACACGTCCCACGTCGGTGAATGCGTGCCGCGATTCCATCCTACATGTGTGTGTGCGCGCATGTGGTGTTGTGTTTGTGACGACGATGTGGTAGTGCGCTGTGTCGAAGAAGTGCCGACCAGTTCACGGTGGATCATCCGTCTGTACCGAGCGAGAGAGAGAGAGCTACACGTATGTAGGTAAATACCAGAGTGCGAGCAAGAGAGAGAGAGAGAGAGAGAGATTGAGAATGTATATGTGTGCGCGCGCGAGAGAGAGAGGGAGAGAGGGAGAGAAAGGACGGAAAGAAAAGTCGTGATCCGTGTTGCAGCTTACGTCGAGCCGCCGCCGAGAGCAACGAGAGTTGACACTTTCATGAGAGCATGGACCTACGGCTGCATCGTCGATCGTTTACGAGTCACCAAGAAGCAACATCGTCGTCCTACCGTCGTTGTTGTCAATAAACATCGGCCACGGACGGATATACAGAGTGAGTCATTGCTCCTTTGCTTTCGTTCATACGTTCGTGTTTCCTCCCCTCTTTCTACCATCATTCGTTTCTATTCGCTCCTCCTTCCCTGTTCCCGTGTCTTTTCTCGGGCTGACCTGCATTTTTCCCGAAAAACATCAATACTTGACTTATCGAATAACGAGAAGAAAGAAAGGGAATGCGTTGAAAAATTAGTTGGATTCTCCTCGGAGAAATGAGCGAATCTTCTTACGTCAAGTTAAGTTAGGTCTCTATTCGATGTGTACGAACCGACGAGTAATCCCGGTGTTTAGTTTTGAAAGTTTTGAAGAGTCAATGACACTTTGCGTCCCCGAGAATTCCGCGGCTAAACGTACACGGAATATTTTTGCCTGTCTACAACGTCGGAATTCTTCGGAGAGTTCTATCCGGATTTTTAACCTCCGATCTCTCGTTGCAATTTCCTCTCACAAATATTTACACATCCTCCTTCCTCCCATTTTATTTGCCCCCACCCCCCCCCCCCGCCCTCTGTCTTATTATCGTCTCCTCTTTACTCTCATATACTTTCTTACTTTTGCCGACTCATGTCGCAGCATCCCTATTAGTTTCGTCTCGATTCTTACATTCCTCCCAGATTTAGAAGTTAATTACGGAGGGAAAAGCCATCGAGATCATCACCGAAATGACCGGCCGGACGATACACATTTTTTTCATTCCACGATAGAGATTCAACGACCGCATTCAGAAATCCTCGTTTTCTCGCGGCTCCGGCGTGTATACAACGCACGCACACACACACACACGTGCATCCCGCACTGTCGGACGCAGCCGTGCGTTTTCTCGAGCCACGCTGGTTTTCTGCGGTCGGTGCTTTCGTTTCGACTGGTCGCGACTGGTGCTTTTTCTTCGGCCCCTCCGCGCTTCTCTCGTCACGCTGTCGATGCCCTTCGTACTCGTATACCGGGTGTCCTATCAGTCGACGAGAATCAGCTGTCAACTTGGAAAAATAGAAAATTCCTTGAGAGTTTATTCAATCGTATGAGATAAAATCAAAATTATCAGTGAGACGAAGAATTAAATGTCTTATTCCTTGCGTCTTGTTTTTTTCTTTTTTTTTTTTTTTTTTTTTTTTCCGTGAAATAAATCCTCTACAAGAATCGACAAAAATATAATACATTTAGTTAATTTTAAATGAATTGATTTTAGTAGACATTAATTACAGATTTTATTATGAAAATGATGATTCGAAAAAAGATCGACTCGACAAAGTCTATTTTCTGAAAGATAACGA
This sequence comes from Anoplolepis gracilipes, assembly GCF_047496725.1. NCBI lineage: Eukaryota > Metazoa > Arthropoda > Insecta > Hymenoptera > Formicidae > Anoplolepis > Anoplolepis gracilipes. The sequence goes on from NC_132974.1 coordinate 13,329,636, forward strand.
AAAATAACGCGCACCGCACACGTGCATATATTTGACGTTCCAACCAAAAACCGTCTAGTTTCTAGTCATATCCCGACCTACACAGAGTATCGTATCAGCCTCTCGCTTATGTTTATATGCAAATCTTCGTGGCAAACTTTCGTGTCGAGAAAGACACTTTGAACGAATCAAACGATAAACGCTTTGCGTTTTCCGGAATGCCATAGAGAAAGAGAGAGACATACTCTGACGTTTAGACGGCAAAAGGTACGACGTCGCGCTACGACGAGGGCATAAGGCAAGGATAATGATATTACGGCTTAAAGAGACGGCTTAACCTAACCGTTAGTTTATTGGCGTGAAGGAGTCGCGGAGCGTGTCTACATCAAAGCGACCGCTTCCGAGCTCCACTTTGCCTCGCCGCCGCCCCCTCCCCCTCTCTCTCTCTCTCTCTCTCTCTCTCTCTCTCTCTCTCTCTCTCTCTCTCGCGCGCGCTGCTTCACTCCCCTCCTCCGCTGCTGCTTCGAATGCCTCGTCGCCGTCTCGACGCCGTCGACCACCACCATTACCACCACCACCACCGCCGTCGCCACCGACGCTTCTATTCGCTTCACCGAACTACGACACCCCGCGGCTCTGTATCCCTGTGAAGCTGTGTCGCCTATTAACACCTATTAACATCTGAAACGGGACACGCACACCGCCGTCGCGTCGCGACACAGAGATGGGGATCTCCTCTCGCCGGCGATAATCTCGCGATCTTCTCTTCTCGGTAATGTAGTTATCGTCGAAAGACGGCAGACTTCCGGGGTGAACGTGTCCGGACGAGATGTAAGATATTAAGAGAGATGTATAGAAAGGCTTTTTTAAGCGGTGGGTTAATAATAAAAGTATATAGCCATTTACATACAATATATTAATACATTTTATAGAGGGTGTCTATTCTCTGGATAAACATGGACAGCCTGGAATTTTTAGGAGATTTCTTTTGTGGGGAAAATCTGGAAAAATCGGAGAATTTTATTAGGATTCAGGGAACTTTTTTCAAAAATTCTTTGATAAGTTTGCTCTCGAATTATAAAGAGTCAGTCAGCCAAGCAAATTATACATTTTATTTATATATTTAATGTTTTAACAACATATGCAATACATATTCTTTGTAATTTTTAACGATAAAAAAATGAAGATTTGATCCAAGTGAAAAATCCTTCTCTTAGTGATTCAATTTTTTCATTTACTTGAAACTTAAAAAGCTCTGTATTTTCCCTTCGTATGAGTGAAAAATGTTAGAAAATGCATGCAATAAAAAATTTATTTTAGAGAAAGTTGTATAAAAATTTTTTTTTAATATTTTCTTGATCCAAAATTTTTAATAAAAATATCTAGAAGACCAGGGAATTTTTAAATAATTTTTTTACAAGATTTGAATAGAAACCCTAAAGAGAATATGTATATATAATGCATGTATTAATCTTCAAGTTGCATTCACCTCGGAAATTATCAGATTATTATGTGTCCGTTTTATTCTCTGTTATACATCGCAATAGCACTTAGAATCTAATAATCTTTTGTCTTTGGTAATAAATTTTATCGATATCTTCAAAATGGATTATTTATATTACATTATAAAACTATATTTTACTTCACATATTCAAAGCAAATAAAATTACTGGTCTCGTTAATTAAATTGCTACTTTCCGAATTGTAAATTAAAAATGAATATAAAATGAAAAAAAAAATGAAGGATTTTTCTCGCAAATTTATTCTTCAAGTTAAGTAATCATCAGTCAATTAATCAATCAAGCATGGAATTTCCGTGAAATAGCGCAGATTTTGATTTTTAAAAAATCGAGAATCAATCTATCTGTTTTTCCAAATTCTATACACTTTTTAATGTCGCGACAAAAACTATTTTCCTTCTTTTTCGGGATTCGTTTCTTTTTATTTACCGCTGCGGCCGGAATTGCGGTCGGTAATGGATAACGCGTCGACGAAATCTGCCGTGGTCGATCACGCGAGCGGAAGAGACGCGTGGCCACCCTCCGTGAAGGCGAAAGGGTGGGCGAAGAGCGAGAGGGAGGAGGTGGAGAAAGAGAAGTGCAGCACGCACAGTTTGGGAATCCCCTGGAGCACGACACGCTGAAGCGTGTCGACAAAGTAGCTGCTAGGGCTTTCCTCCTCCCCCTCCTCCTCCTCTTCCTCCTCCTTCTCTTGGTGCCATCGCTTTTGATACCACGTGCTCCTCGGCCGGGGGTTAAAGCGGCCGCCGACATCGGCAAAGCAAAGCAAAGCAAAGCAAAGCAGAGAGGGGAGACAAGTCCTCCCCATTTCGATATCAAAGACTCAACAGCGAGAACCGCTAAAACGATGCTTTTTGACATGACAAAGGCGCGCGATGTTTCTCCCCTTCCCTCCTTTTCTTTCTCCTCTTCTAACCTTTCTCTTTTACCGCGATGTGTGCGTGTGTCGCCCGCTCTTTCTCCACTTTTCTCAAGTCCATTTCTTGTTTGCGGCAAACACGCGCGCCCGCCAAAGAAAGTGGCTTACGTTTCGTATATACACTCTCGGTGTCGTCGTCTCCTCGTTGTCCTCGTCTCCTCTTTCTCTTCTACTACTATAGGCAATATTTTCTCACTGAAATCGTGCCGCGGAGAGAACAGATCCCTTTAAAGTGTTGCGTCTCTCTTTTGCGATCTCGCGATACCGTCTTGCCTTTAATTCACTCACGCGCGGGATATACGTTACACGTTACCTCTACATCCACGTAAACGTTTCTTTTTACCCACGTGTGTGTGATAAGTAGACATTGCGCTTCCATTGCGATTCTTTTTTTTTTTTAACAAAAAAAAATGTTCTTTATTGTGTGTTACTAAAAAGAAGTCTAATTTAATCTAAAATTTAATTTTTTTTAATCAAATCTTTTAATTCTTCGCTAGATGAACTTTGCAACTAAAGACTTTTATTAAATTAAACATAAACAATTAATCGAAGAATACATAATCTATCTAAGCTTCTCTAAAGCTTTAATTCGCGAAGAAAATAATGTAGTCCCAAAAGTGGGACATATCCTGCGGACATATACGGTATAGTATAATATAATCAGACATATCAGGACGTGTTGTAACGACGATTGCGCGTAATGTGTTGATAATTATTACGAGACGCGGCGCTTCTCTTGATGTAAACCGGAAGTATCCATAGTGTATGCGAGAGGAAAACAGTATCGCGAGCTTGATCCCCGCGTCATCTGCTCTCCTCGTGCAATAATTGCCTCTGTATTGCCGGCCATAGTTCTCTCTGCTGTTTGTCCGACTTCTCTCGCCCCCCCCCCTCTCTCTCTCTCTCTCTCTCTCTTTCTCTCTCCCTCCCTTCCTCGATCTCTCTTCTAGCTCCTCGGCTCCTGTGTCACTTAATCGCCGCCGTTTCAACCGCTTTGATTCGTCGCAATACCTATCGCAAAGCTAACGGTCGGCCGACGCTAATCGTCCGGTGAATTCAAAGTGTGCTTTCGCTCGAGTGTCCTTGCTCGTCGGTCGAACGAGCGTTGCGCTCTTCTTCTTTCGAAAGCATGGCACCCTTCGGATTGATGAAAGGATACCGACATCCAGGCACAATAAAATAGCCGGTGGTCCCGCAGTATTGAAAGACATTTTCGAAAACGATTTCCTTGATAAGCGTGAACATAAATGCATTCTTCTCATGTCGATATTTTATTATTGCTTTGGTTTTCAAGGAAAAAAAAAAATATCTCGTTTCATGTTCTGAACCACGTACAATATACAGGGTGTCCGATAATTACCAATCCCACCTCTCTAGGGCAGATAGAGCAGGTCAAACTGAACATAAAAGTCCTCTACCATTTTGCGATTTGCGCAATAATTATTAAAATATTAATTAAAAACGCTCAGCGAACGATATATATATATATATATATATATATATATATATATATATTTTAATAATTATTACGCAAATCGCAGAATGGTAGAGGACTTTATGTTCAGTTTGACCTGCTCTATCTGCCCTAGAGAAATGGGGCGGTAATTACCGGACACCCTGTATACCTGAGCGATAATGTAAAATAATTGGAAAATATAAAATAAAATTTTATTATACAAGACTTTGAGAAAATGAACATTAAAAATTACAAAATTAGTGATATGTTTATAATATATTTAAGTTATATTAAAGTTTGAATAACCTTTAACGAATACAATTTGTGCATATGTCATTTAATAAAAAAACAATTTGAAATAATTTAAATAATCATAATAAAATTTGCATAAAATGTCAAGATGTTTATTCTCACAATAAAATTATATTCTTTTTATAATAATATAATAATAATGTATAATAATTGCTTTAAGATTGAAATGGATGAAATATGTAGCGTAAACTCCACTCCAATTTACGTTTGCGTTTTAGTTTACATTGCATGCAGGCAGTATGTAGTTCGATCGCATGGATTCGCATTACGGCAAATCCATGCTCGTTCGCATAGCATAAGCGCATAGTCTTGACGATGAACACGAAGAGCGGCATGTAAATTTTTCAGCCGCAATACCGGAAGCGACGGTCGTGTAGACTCTCTATTGCCTCCTTATCCGGCTGGCTGAATCTTTTAACGTCGGTAAGAGGCAAATCTCGTCCCGCTTAATCCCGCGTAAAGGACGTTTCAGTGGGTTTTGTCGGTGAAACTTGTCTCTCTCTCCCTCCCTCTCCATCTCTCTTTATCCCTTTCTCGCGCCTCCTCTCTCGAAGACCGGTCGAAATCGATCAAACGATGAAACTCGGAGAGGAGCTATGCATTTTTTATGCGATGTAAAAGAAAGCTCGTAAAACTTGGAAAGACTCTGCGAGGTAATCCCACGCTGTTTCTTCTCGTTCCCTTTTCAGCAGCGAGATCTTCAACTTTAGTTTTGCAACGATCCCTTAATATTCTGCTTTCAATCTCGCTATGTGCACGATTTAAACGTCACGATTTTTAACGTTTAAATGTAAAAAGAATTTTATTGGCAAGATTTTGCGGATCTTATTAAATTTTTAAATTCGACACGACGATTGTTTAATGTACACCGTGATTTTGCTATATTCGGAAAAATGCATCTACGTTGTTTGGTACCTTGACGAAATCTGAAAAAAGATCTTACTCAAAAAATTATAATCAAGAAAGAATCTTTTGCATGGTCTCTGGCTACATGTACAAAACTCATCAGTTTGATCGATATTCGTTCGATTCGTGTTAGGTGCGCGGATTTATCCTCGGCAGAGATTTCTCTCTCGGCTCAGGAGAAGATCCTACTTGCTCGGACGAGTCTCGCGGTATTCTCTGCCGTCCCCCGGGCTCCCTCAGCCACGACGGCGATCCCGTTAACGAACGACGCCATTAAGGGCGCATTAACATATAATTTTCCGTGAGAAATTATAGGCGACTCAGCGCCGGGTTGCTTTGCACGGTGTTTATTACGCGTGTCCGCCGCATCGCGAGCGGCGAGAAAGAGAGAGAAAGAGAAAGACAGTGAAAAAACAAGAGAGAAAGAAGAAGAAGAAGAGAGAGAGAGAGAGAGAGAGAGAGAGAAAAGTCAGGAGCGCCACACCGACGTCCGGAGTCGATTGGCGGAAAGGGGAAGGGGGAGCGCAACGGATCACGAAAAAGAGGGGGAGGGGAGAAGGAGACGCAGAGGTTTTAAATCGCGTGATGTGTTAGTGCATTCATGCGAATCCGCATCGCGCAGCGGGGTCGGTGAGAGACGGGGTAAAGGGCGGGGAGGGGGGAGAGGGAGGGGGGACACGAGGAACGCGCGTGTGTGGGATCGCGTGCGGCGGCGAGATCAAACGAACACGCTTCGTCTCTGTCTCCCGCACTTGAGCTTTCTCTCTGTCTCTCTCTCTCTCTCTCTCTCTCGTCATCATCGTCCTCCTCGTCTCGTCGTGACTTCTCCTCTCCCCTTCTCGGTCGCGCCCAAGCTCCTCTGGCAAACACGCTACCAGTTTCTCACTTTTGCTCGCGAGCGCGTGCGTTCTCTCTTCTTCTTTCTCTCCTCGTCGACGACTACGACGACAACGACGACCCGACACCGGTTCTTTTTCTTCCCTCTTATCCCTTTGCCTTCTGCCCTCTCTTTTTGTGCGACGACCAACAGGCGCGATTCCATTATTATCGCCGATAGTTTAATTTTCATTAATTACTGGGCGCGCGGGCTTCCCACAAGGTTAAAACGCTATGATACCTTTTTGGTTTTGGTATCTTAAAATTCCTAAAGACCTAACAATAAGACAAAAAAAAAAAAAAAAGAAAAAAAGAAATAACACAAGTGAATCGCTGAATTTTGAAAAAGTTCACAAACATTATGTTCACAATATATGTTCACAAACATTAGGGTTCTTTGTATTAAAATCTTTCCCTCTTTGTCTTTCCCTCTCAACAGAGAGGGAATAAAATTTAAATTTTTTTTATTTTCAATATTTCCATTATATTTCCATTATATGATATAAATAAATGTGTATTTGTTATCGCGTTAAAGGACTTGTAAAGGAATTTTCTTTTAATTTTCTCCTAAAATTTATTATTTATTATAAAATTATACTCTTTTAATTTTCTTTTGTACATTTATTTTTTATCTAGTTATAAAAAGCATAAGTAGAATCCATTTTTAACAATGCCTGTGAAATTTACATAATAATACATAAAATATGTACCTTATAATAGAAATAGAAGTCAATCATGTTCCAAATGATGTAAATCAAAAAGATCGATCGAGATTTAATCTGGAACAGAAATGAAATCAGCCGCGAGGTCGGTTTTAAAAGAATTTCGTATAACGGGGCCAATCGTTCTGTACCTGACAATCTTTTTAAATCAGTATTTATACATGCCACGAGGTTGATAAGATTGTCGGAAGGCTGCCAGCTGCCAAGCCGCGCACCGGGAAACGCTTAGTCGCATTTCAGGTGCACTTGATGCATCGATTTAAGCTTCTTGGCCGAAGGCATCTTCGGCGACTAGATGCGGCATCGGTTCTTCCTCTCTCAGATAGGAAACCGGTTATCCTCTTAAAAACAAAATCGCGAAAGACTATTTTCAAGAGTCCGAAAATTAAAAAAAAAAACTTTAAAGAAAGTCCCGTCTTTTCTTAACAAATATAAGCGAATAAAATATTTTATTGCTTTAAAGTCTAAAAATATTTATCAAGTGTTACTATATTGAAATCAATAGAGCGATAAGCGGAATTAAAAAAAGGAAATTAATATATATTTATGAAATAAACCCAGGACTCAATTGTATTAACGCGAAGAAAAATTCAGAGCGTATCGATATAAATTTCTCTCTTTCTAATTCTCTCGGGACACTTTTCGTACATATATCACTATCTTTCGAGATCGGCTTCTTTCGTTGACGATCCTACGTCGGCCCGGTCAAACCACTGACACCTTTTAAGTCGCCGACTTTCTTCCCCTTACGTTTCTTCACTTTCCTCGCTCTCCTTTGCTCCCTCACCGCCATACTTTGGTCTTTCGTATATTTTCTTTGTCCTCTTTCCGACTGTCACGCAAATTTCTCGCTTCATTATCGCCGGTCACGTCACTATATTTCCGAGTTCGTATTTCTTTCTTTTTTTTTTTTTTCTTTCTCTTTCGTTAACAAAATTTAGCATTTTAATAAAGCAAAGTAAGATTGAAATCCGTACATGAACATGATAAGCACACTTGAATCTTTTTGTGTGACAATGTTCTTTTCTTTTGACGTCTAGAATAAAATTTCCCTTTGCAAACGACTTTTTTTATCGATCAATAGATACCAACTTTTGCCGTTTTTGCGGTCATGAATTTAAACAAACGGAAAGGATAATATTTATGTAAAAGTTTTTTTTTTTTTTTTTTTTTTTTTTATAAAGTAATCTCATGTCTTTTTTTTTATTGTACTTTCTTTTTTTAATTCTCCCAGGTCACTTTTTTATTATTTGTTTGCTTTGTTCTTGATAATATATATATATATGGGACAAAATGATTTGTCGTTTTAGCTGTCTCAAAGCGCTTAAAAAATCTACAAAAATTTATATATATGTATACTCCTTGACATTCGTAGAAAATGATCATGTAGTTGCAATAAAAATTAAAAAATAAATTTTGAACATTTTTATTATCATATACATTCTATTATTAAATTATTGATATTGTCAAAGTGATGTATATGTATATCTTTAAGGATTAATTTTTTCAAACAAAATTTATTTTCTTGACTTTATTATCTGATGACTGAAATATATCTTTAGCGATAATCATAACGGTGCAAACCGATTGATCCGATGAGAATGTAATAGAATAGGAGAGATCATTATTCGTTTCAATTGAAAAACCGACCGACTGATCAGTACCATCGAAAAATCCGAGTTTCCGTTTAAAGATCCTCTTAAGAATCTGCCCTTGTACCTGGACCCTATCACTTTTTTGTTCCGCGTCTTCGTATACACCGAGATCTCTCTCTCTTTCTCTCTCTCTCTCTCTCTCTTTCTATCGCTAGAGAGAGATGAATAGAGGCAAGAGAGAAGATCAGTCCGACCGAAGGAAGGTAGTGGAGAAGAAGAGATAGGAGGTGGGGGATGCAGTACGGCGGAAGGGAAGAAAAAGAGAAGAAGCGCGCCATGAGAAGGGGAAGGGGGGCAGGGGAGGGGAAGGGAGGGGAGGGATAGAACGTGAGAAAGACAAAGATAGTGCTCGATCTTTCTCCCTTGGCTCCTACGGTCACCGTAGTTTCAGTCTCACCATATACGTTGCATAGGACGCATGAGGTTTCGGACCCTTCGCTCTTGTGTTCGCCGGCATAGAATCCTCGTCTCTTTTCAACCGTGATCATTTCTGTGAACTGGTCATCGTTGAAAAATGCCTGAAAAACCGTGATCCGATGTTTCGTGCACGAGTACACGAGTTTTTTTTCCTCACGATAGATATCTATTAATATTCTAAAGAACACGAATAGCGAGTAATTACGTATGGTGAAATGAACTTTAAAAGCCGAGAAGCGAAAGTTACCGAGTCTCGTGTGAGAAAAGTGTCGATCGTTCACTCTTACATTCGCGAAGATAACATTGAGAATAAGCCCGTGTAAAAAAGGAATTTATAATCGACTTATCCGATAGGATTAATACGATGACACGATGGTGCGTAGCTATTGTCGCGAGATGATTTTCAACGACGAAAGGTGACAGTAAAGTAAAATCAGCTTCGATGACCGGTGATCGATTCGCGATGAGGAGAGGAGGGAGGACGTGCATTCCGCCACGGGAGACTTCGATGCCTCCGTCCGGAAAATCTCGACGCGAGTGATGCAGTCACCCGGGTGTTGATACTCTATACCGATCAACAGACGTTTCCTCCGAGTCATCGGGGGTGGAGATATATCTCTTGTCACGCGCAGACAACTCTTTCGTTAGGCAGATAATAAATTCGTGGAGTTCTTGCTCGAAGAAAAATTGCAATTTCTGAAACGTTCCACCTCCGTCGTAAATTAAGGGAAATTAAAGTGAGATTCGGATTTGCAGTGCGAGTTTGAGTGCTTATAAAGAAAGTTTCCCTCTGTGAACTGTGATAATTCTGTAAAAGAACAGACTCGGCGAAAAAAAAAAGGAATTTTTTACGTAAACTGTGATATTATCGGAAATGATAACGATATAACCGGATAATTGTTCGTAGTGTAACGCGGTGAACTTCAAAAAGAATAAATAAATAGGAGGATAAACCGACTAATAATCATCGACCAGACATAACCGGCCCGATAACGACGACGACGATGATGATGTATGAACGAATCGTATCGCCAAAGTCCCATGAACCGGCACGGAGTCAAGGTATTAATTGCAGTAAATTACTGGAGGCTATTAATTACGGCGCACCGAACGGATCATTAATTGCGATCTAATAAGTAGAAAAGGAGGGGAATCACTTCCGCTTTATAATTTCACGAATTCTTTGCTATTATCGCGTAATATAAAATATGAGATTTTTAAAAAATGTATATAAAAATCATGGAGACTCGACTCTACAAAAATAAACAATTTTATTTTACTGAAAAAAATAATATCAATCTATATATATGCTAAAATTTTCTAAATTTTTATTTGCTATAATGCTAAATTTAATCAATATATTTAACGTCATAAAAACTACATTTTACGTTAAAAAACAGTATAATTATGGATTTGGTGCTGTGAATACATCGTACTTAAAAATCTAAAAGATTTTTTAGAGTTTTGCCATTCTTTTAAATAGTTCTAGAATGCTAAAGATTTTAAATAGTTCCGATAATTAAATTTAAAAAATCAAATCCGAAATTATAATGTGTTAACGCATCAAATCATGAAACTAAGTGTATCAATATTTTTGGATCCTTTTGGCTTTTTTAACTATTGAAACTATTTAAAATCCTTACATAAAACTCTAGACCTATTCAGAAGAATAACAGAATTCTAAAAAAAAACTTTTAGATTTTTAAGTATAGTGTGCCAAGTCCCCATAGGAGCTATGGATTTTTACATATTTGAAATTTTAAGTTTGTTTTAATTCTTTTGTGGAATAATACTTTATTAGGATACTTTGAAGATGAAACAATCCTCTAAATTGTTCAAGGTATTTTAAATTATTTTGATGAATACATTTGTTATAATGATTATTCAAAAAATATATGTTAATTTCTTACGTAAATTAGATTGAAATTTCTATCACGTTTTAATTTGCTATCAAATTAAAAAGATTATTTTTTTTTTATTTTATTTTATTTATGTTAGTTTGTGTGTGGTCGCGCGGTATACCTTTAAAGTTTAAAGATTCTTTTTATAAGACCTAGACTTTTAAAAAGTCCCTAGTTCGTAATTCGGTCCGCTGTATTAAAAGACTATAACTTGCAGAGGGACAATGACTTGACTTTTAAAAAACCGATTCAACAAAAGAGCTGCACATGTTTACGGCGAGTCATAATTATAAAGATTGTCATAAAGTTTCCGAATGCAATGTGTTTCGGAAGCTTTGTAGAACAATATCTTTTTCTTCTCTTTGAACATACAAGTAACCTGAGAAATATTAATGTTCCCTTTAACCGCTACCTCTTTTTTTTCCTCGCTTAATTACTTCAATTTCTTTGATAACAGCCGATATTTATCTACCTACAATTAACATTGTCCGACAATGGCTGAAGTGATATTTGGAAAACTCGAAGATAGATCAGGTAGTTATGTTTGTCAGGAGAAAAGGAGCTTTGGTTAAAACCGACACGCCGTTCGTCTATCCCGACCTTAACCGCCACCTGGGGTGAGCGGTCCCTCAGATGTTCCTTTGAAAGATTTGCAGCTTGAGTATAGTAAGGTGACATGCGTAAAGTCATCTGGCGATAACGGTGACACGCCTTTGACCGCTTCCGCCTATGTCTTCCGCCGCGCCGTCGTTTGTGTATCGCGTATCTCTCTCTCCCCTCCTCTTTCCATCACGTCTGTCGTATCGTGAGTTATCCTGAAAAACATGTTCTCAGATCTGTATCTGATGAGAGAAAAAGTAACGGATTTTATTCGGCCGCGAGAGAGAGAGGACGCTTGAGCGCTCGCGTTCCTTGAAATGTCATCGCGCATCCATTTCAGTTGTTCCGAATTAATCTTTCCGCTGTGCGATATATAACGCTTATTAATATTAATGACATGCTAATGTATGAATAATATCACGTACATTACGCAGGCACAATTAGACATATCGATACGAGTAATCAATTGACAATTAATCGAGTTACCGTTATATCGAACGTTAGAAATAATAAATTGCTTATAGCTTATATCAAATAAGTTGAGCGATGTGTCATTAAAACGAAAGCTTTGATTGTATATAATTAAAGCGGAAGCTTTAAAAAGCTTGCTCCGTTCACGAAAATTTTCAAGGCCATCGCAACGAATGTGAAAGCGACTTTTGAAAATTCAGATTTTTATTTTTAAATGGAGAGAGAGAGAGAGAGAGAGAGAGAGAGAGAGAGAGAGAGAGAGAGAGTCTTTGCAAAAAGGTTAAATGGAGGTCATAAGAAAGAAAAAGGATTGGGGCAGGGGGATATGTCGGACATGTCCGCGCTCTCGGGCGCGTAAAAGAGATTTTGCCGACGTTGCTCTCCGCAGACGAGAGGTCGAAGGAACTACTTCGCGGACCAGAACGACGAGGAGCGGCGCGAATAAGAGAGCGAGGCGGGAAGAAAGAAAGAAAGAAAGAAAGAAAGAAAGGAAGGAAGGAAGGAGGATCGCGGAGAGGGAGGGCGCAGAGAGAGGGTTAGCTGAAAGGGTTAGCTGAATGGGAGCCGTGTGTATGCTTTCCTCGTTTGAGAAGCCTCGGGATAACCCAGGGCCGTAAAGGAGAGAGATCCCGCCGTTTCCTAACGTACGCGGATTCTGCGCGATAAACCCCGCGTCCGTAATTATTTAACACCCGTTAAATCAACGCGCCGTGGCCGATCGGTGCTCGCCGCCGCGTCTCTTTGCCACGCCGTATATGGGGTAATAGTGAGCGGGGTCGATTGGTCCTCTCTCGCCGATATTCGTACGGATTCTCAAGAATCGATTGCAAAAGGTTCGATACAGGGTGATCTGGGAGAGAAGCGTGGAAAAATTTCGGAACGTGCGCGTGATATTTTGTAGAGTAAACAAGAACCGCGGGGGGGGGAGGGGGGGGGCGTCGCGCATCAGGTTTGACGATCATCATTTTCGGTTTTGTTAGTTTTGTTACTAATAATACGGACGGGAAAACGAGAGATAAGCACGTTTTGTTAACCGAAACTTTTATGGTACCACAATGAATCGAATTTTCGGTTTGCCGCATCGGTATTTCGATTCGTAAAGAAAGGACGACTTTTACCTGATGCCTGCGAGAGGAGGCCTGTCCTTCCTGGAAAACGTCTCCGTTTTTGGACGCTGCTGTCTTTTGTGGAGGTTTTCTTTTTTTTTCACGGAAAAGCTATCTTGATAAATTTCATTACGATAATCATCTTGTACGGTAAACGCCACGTTATTAATTCCGATTATCAAGGGGGGAAAAAAAAAAAACAATCCCAATTTTACTCCGTTTTTCATCTCGCGACGTAAAGCGCCGCACTATAATTAGAATTTCGAATGCCTCGAAGGAGAGAAGGAAGATGCGCTTTCGTCGACCGCTCGTCGTCGGCGACGAACCGTGGCCGGACCCCCCCGGTTACGCGCTCGGGACACCCGTTAGAACGCGCGGCGCGGCTCGACGCGACGAGGGAAGGGCCCCGGAGAGTCTCGAACCCGCGCGGCTCGCCGAGCGAGCGAGCGAGCAAGGCGTTCCGAAAACCTGTAATTACGGACCCGGCGTACATCAAGCGGTGCCGCCGCCGCCGCCGCCGCCGCCGCCGCCGCCGCCAGCCGCCGGCCGAGGCCTACGTCTTCCGTCTCTCTTTTTATATCCGTTTCTTTTCCCCGCCTTTCTCCTGCCTCGCTCTCGCGCTTCTCCGCCGACTCCGTTCTCTACCGCCCACCCCCGCTCCCCCCCTGCCCCTCTCCTCGCAATTCCTCCCCTCCAGGCCCCTTCAGGGCCGTAAGGGTACGCGAGTCGAAATAACTGCTCCTAATTTGGATCCTTGACTTCTGGCGATTCATGTCTATTTTATGGTTTTGCGGTTTATTAAAAATTGGGGAAATAATTATGTAATCATTGATAATTTAATAAGGATTAACTTAAATGAAAATTATAATTAGTTGTGTAAATTATTCTTCGATTTTTCTCGTAAAATACAATTTACGACGACACAAGTCACAAGCGTTTTAAGAATAAATAATGATAAAGTATCTGTAATAATGACAGAGACGTTACGTTTATCGTTACAGATATTATTTATTCTTCGTGAAAATTACATTTAATTTTTACTCTTTTCTCTTATCGTTGTCGTGGCGGCAACTTTTGACAGCAAAGGCGAATATAATTTATCTATCTGTAAGTAAACGGAACTGCTTATTGTAATCCTAAGGAGCATAAAAGAATCATAGTGTACGACATTGCTTCTCTCTTTGATCTCTCTTTCCCCTTCTTTCTTTCTTTTTCTTCGAAAGTACCGCCGTACCTGTCCGACTTGTATGCCTCCTCTGTTCTTCTCTTTTCTTTCGCTGTGTGCCATTCGTTTCTTCTCTTCTACCGTCTGTTATCGGTATCCGTCCTACCTTACGCCTACTCCGGATAGTAGCTCAATCGCGAAACTTTTCCTCCTTCGCGTGATCCATAACATATAATAATGCGATAATCGTACGTATTTGTGATTATGAATTACGGCGATTTTTTTAGAGATTGTGTCAATTTAATTTAATAAATAACCAAAGATTTTAATTATCTAGATATTGTTGTATCAATAATGAATTAAGTAATATCATTTGAATTTATAATAATATAAATATATATATATATATATATATATATAATAAATCTCTTAAAAAGAGTAGTAATAATACTAATCACTACTATTATCGAATTTGTCTAATGCAATTAGTATTTTACATTTTAATTTAATAGTTTTGTTTCTTTTCATAACTTTTATAAAATGTATACCGCCAGGTTGTACTATTTAATATTATAATTTTATTATATATTTATAGTCGGCGGTTGGTGAAAAATGTAGAAAGGAGAAACTCGCACTCTCTTGGGAGATTCGCTGGAGGAAAGGAACGCGCGTGGTTGATCGCGACGTACAAAAAGCCGGCGTGTCAGCGACTGCATAGAGAGGTGTATCGTCGGTTGGCCTTTAAGATTCCTCTTCGTCCGCCGATGCGCCTTTCTTCTTCCCGCAGCATCGTTCGTTCGCCCTCGTCTCCCGTTTTTTTGAAAGAATCTTAATCGCTCGCCGATAAATGGCCCTCGCGAGATCGCCAGCGACCGGTGTTGCTCGTCGTTCTCGCTTTTAATCCGTTTAGATCTCCGCTTTTTAATCTTTTCCATCGTTCTAATTGTGCGTATATTTAACAGAATTTTAATTATATATCTACACGATAATTTTGATCGATTTTAATCGCATCTCGATGATTGTGTGATTAAATTTTAAAGTCACTAAGGCTCCGAAATTTCCGAAAGAGATTTAAGATATCTATTATCGCGACCACGTCGTTAAAGTGAAATAAATAAGAGAAAAATATCGTATCCGCCCTTCGGTAATGGAGATGAGAAATGAATCACGCGAATATCGGGAGAATCCGTAGAGAAACAGCAGAAAGCAAGTTCCGCGGCGAATCACACAGGCAGATCACTCGAGTGGCTTCGGATGAGCAAATCATTTCGCGATGGTCCTCCACGAGACGGTTTCAAAGCGAGTTGTCGACAATCCCATTGTTGCGCATCTCGTACAACGAAAGAGCCCAAAGGGCTCTGTCAATTATTTCCCGCTTCGCTGTCTTTCGCGAGTAATCGACCGATCGCGTGCGATATGCCACGCATTACACCTTTTGAGAAATGCCGTGTCTTAAGTTCTGAAGCAACATAATTTATGATCGCGCAGTTAATTTATTAAATTATTCCATACACAGAGAAAAAAAGAATATTCTTATTTTGACAATATCTTTACTTTACAAAATGTAAATCTTGAAATGAGATTATATTGCGTTAAACAAAGAAAATTTGTTTGAATGAAGAGATTTTTTTATATAGTTTAACCGAGAAAAATATATTCTTCTTCTTCTTTAAAAATAATTTTTGTTGAGTGGAGAGAAAAAAATGTTGCATAGAAAATAACACATGTTCAAATCGAAGATTATCATCTTCTTAGGGTTAAAATAATTATTTTATTCTTGAAATGACAATTATGGTATTGAAATAAGGTTATAATATTGTTGAAATTTAACATTTTTAAATTCTTTTGAGAAAATTATAAATTGTTGCGGATATATGAAACAATAAACTCGTTCATATGAGTATATAAGTTTGGATTTGACACTTACTTTTTTTCTGTGTAGGATTATAATTCAGTATATGCTGTATGTGTGTGAACATGTATCTTATTTTATCAATATTTATATAATTATCAGTAGTTATAATTCTCTTTGTGTTTATAGAGAGTAAAATCACTAATAAACTCATCTCTCTTTTTCTCTCTCTCTCTCTCTCTCTCTCTCTCTCGCTCTTTTGTCAGAGATCGATCAAACTAATTATTATTATAAATATTACTATATTACTATATTATCACACACGATAACTAAGATAACTTTTAATCATCTTGCAGATTTTTTTCATTTTATATATATAATAGATGTTAATTTTATAGAATTTTATATGACCCGACTTGAATAACTTAATTAAAATGTCAATATTTCGATATGATATTTTATCGTTTTTTTTTTTAATTTTATTTTTTGCTGTTATACTTACAATTAGCATCCCTTGAGATACTGTGTACATCTACTTTGGTCGGTAATATCGCATCTAGTAAACAAAACTTTTTATCAGCCCTGATGTAAAGGGGCAGGTATATATCGGGCGACAGCTGTTTCTCAATTTGTATCCCGTTGGCGATAACGACACCATATTCTCGATAGTCGCGATTATGGACCGCAGCCTTTGTTATCTGCGTTCATTTTGACATTTTGACGCTTAAAAATTATACGGTATTTTTATCATCGCAATCATAAATTTCTTAGCCAATCCTTATACAAGTTAATTAAAAACTTTAAATATCGCGATACCATAAAACGCACAAATAACGACTTGCATTCTCGAGTTGACTATAAGGAAGATCCCCCAATAATGACATATTTAAACAATAAATCTCCACTTTTTTCGACGCGCATGAATTTCGAGGGATCGGACACTCGTGGATGCGATTACTTCGAGCACGTGTCCCTATACAAGCGCGAATTATCGGCGGTGACCGGAAGCTACCGCAAATTCCTTGCGTCTGGAATTGAAAGTCACAAGGGTGTGAATTTTAATATCATATTGCGGGAAGAGAAACTCTTTTTCGCGCGAACGGACGTGAGAATTTTCGCGAATTCTTCGCAGCACATACGGCTTTAACACGCCTCGAAGGATCTTAATATCTCGTCGAACGTGTCCCTTATGCCTTCGCGGTATGTTTCATCTTTTCGTATTCGCAAGCGGGATTCCGCCGACGATGACGTCGTCGTCGACCACGCGAAACGGACGTGATTTCACGCAGGACCAAACCGCGATTTTATACCCGTAGCCATTTTACTGTAAAATTGACAAGTGAAGCAAACATATTTTAAATTTTATATACTATTATTATTATTAGTATATTATTTTATTATATTATTATATTGAAAAGAACAATTAAACATAAATTTTTATGCAAAACGATGAGAAATCCAAAATTAAATATGAGGTGTAATGTAAAGTTTTAAAAATATAACATATGAAACTCTCTACGTTACAGGCTCTTTTAATTCTTTTATAAAAATCCCAGGCTTTTTATAAAATGCCCGTTTGCTAACGTTCGACGCTTTATAAAAGAGCTGATTAAAAAAAAAAGCTTGCAAAATGTATGTAAAATCTATATTATTATTTTAGTATAATATATCTCTGTATTAATTTCGCACATATTAAAGTAGATAATTTATACTGCTTTTATATTTGCTAAAATGAAAAAGAAAGCCGCGTAAAATGATAAAATTGTACGATTAAAAAAATATACAAATAAAAATATTAATAAAAAAAATTAGAAATAAAATAAATAAATAAATAAAAATTCGAAATGTTTGATTTATTATTGTAGCTTTTTATAACGAGAACGTGTATCCATAATGCGAAATCATAACGAGTAAAATAATTATAAAAATTGTATTAAAAGAGTAGCCTTTCGCAATTATTTACATGACATCCCTATCGAAGCAAAATCTCTTTCGCGGTTTAATCCTCGACTTCAAAGAAAACGCAAAGCGATGAATTGAGAGAAAAACACGCTCGGATAAGGATATCACGTGCAATACGAGAGTCACCGAGCCGGAAAAGGTTAATATATTCTCAGTCCTCTGGAAGCGCATGAGGGTTAAGGTCATTAAATGGGACGGCGATGATGATGGTGGTGGTTGTTGGCGGAATACAAGATCACAGATAACACGGTCCGTAATTCGTTAGTGCGACGCGAACATAATAATGTTAATTTACACACCTTAGATGCATTTTCCCTCCACGCGCCTCTCTTCGTCCTTTTTCGTTTTATATTTGTCTAATGACGTTTCATCTCTATGTAATTATTCGACGGCGCGCTAACATGTAATTAAAAGTCGCAAAAGTGAACGCGCGCAAACTATTAGGAGGGCGTCGACGAATTTTAGCCTCCCCGAGGGCAGAGAGGGAAATGAGTTTCGTTAAATCTTATAATTCTATAATCTCTTCAGTTACCGATCCTCTTTACGCGAATAAAAGAGGGTTTGAATCAATTTTTTTTCTCAATAAACATTGAGAAAGATTACGTTGATTAATTTAAAAATTATAATTGTGTCTTTAGGTTTAGGATCATAGATACGTCATTCGTAATTGTTTACTTTTCTTGTCTTGTGTGTCTTAGCACACTGATATAATCTTTATTTTGATTTAATTTATAATTTTCTTTTGTAATTAAAACAAAGTTTGACGCTTCAATTTGATAATGTGTAAGTTCAATAGTAAAATTCATTGGCAAATTTAATACCGCGTAGTTGTAATTAATAGTAGATTTAAATGTTTTATTAATATAAATACACTGAAAAAAAATAATATTGAATCAACATCATCGTAGTTGAAATTTATTTAATTAATTCAACAACATTATTAATCAAATTAATACGCTACGTATTGATTTGATTAATAATGTTGTTGAATCAATTTTTTTTTTTTTTTTTTTTTTTTTTTTTTTTTCAGTGTAATAAAAGAACTCTGAAAAAAAAGGCTTTTCCACACTCAGGTAGAGCAATCGCCTGTCATTTAACATCAAAGTGACATGCGCTTTCTACCTGAATTTTGACAGTTCGAGTAGCACGTGTTAATATTCCATGTTTCGTAATATTTTCGCAATTCAATATGTTATTCGCATTTACCTTACTTTGAATAAATGAAAAATAAGCGAGTTCTCTACAAACGATCGGCAAGATAGATTTTCCCGTTTTCAACTTGGAATATTATACGCGATATGTCGTCTGATGCGCGATAGATGGCGACACCGACTTGATAAAGGTTCAAGAGGGTGAAGGAGGAGGAGGAGGAGAGTAGATCAGATTGAATTTCAAGCTGATATTGTACGCGATTTGAAAAATCCCTGCGATTGATAACGTTATCGGCATCGTCGGGGATCGGTTACGCGGTCTCGTTCGCTTTCCTGGTGGAGAGAGAGAGAAAATCGAGAGAGGGAGAGATGCCGTTTGGCTGTGTGAAAAAATCGGCGGTTAAAAACAGCGGAACGACAACACGGCCGGCAAGGACGACCGAACGGTGGCGGAACGTGTTTTGCCACCACGAGGATGAGATTCGTGGAACGGGTCGAGAGAAGTTGGTCCGTCCGAGAATGGACGCGAAGATATTGTCAGACAATGAGAGAATGTTCGCGAAAGAATTGATACGGCCGAGAAAGCCTCTTAAGTTAATACCTCGTGGCCGCCGTTGCTGACAAACGTTTTTCTCCCCCTTTTCATCGGGGGATATTGCGTTCGACTGGTTCAGCTCTCCGACTCGAAAGAGAGGTACGGTTATACAATCAGACTGAGGAATTCGTCGATTATCATGGTTCGCCATTGTTTGTAAGACCTCATCGTATGCACGATTGTTTGGAAAAATTCTCAAGCGTTCGCAGTCGGCAAGAATTTTATTTTTCCACAGTAAAAACATATATATATATATATATATATATATATATATATATTTCTTCTTCCCTCTCACAAACATTAGAAGGTAAATAGCTTAATTATAATCTGAATTTATAAAACAGAATTATGTTACACAAAGTTGACTACAAGTATATGATATATGGTTATAGTTATAAAACAACAAGTGAGATGATGTATGTACGCACATGTTGATTGAGAAATAATTATTTCATAATTTTTCCATGCTGTATCTTATGATTTAATAATGCAATATATTTATAATCAATTTTGAAAACAGTACTAGAGGTAAAAGCTAGAGAGTTTTAGTTTTTTTAGGAATGATACGTGAAAAGGTTTCTACAAGGCATCTGGAAATCAGAGTCAACGTAGTTTGCAAGGATTCTAGATTCTACCCCTACTCTGCCTCATCGCTATATCAATGTGGCGTCAGTCCTGGTCAGGACGCAGCCTTAGTTCAGTGTGCCTCCAGCAGTGCCATCGAAGCCATCGCAGGCTCAATCTTACAATCAAACAAAGAGATTTTTGCAGTGTTTGTAGTTTACAGCAGTTTGCTCCACTTCTATCAGAATCATAATAGATCCTTGTAGGCTTAATAAATTTAAAGGCAGCCTGTGTTAGATTCCACCACTAAGATGGTATGTACTCTGATTCTTCTCTTTTGACTCAGGTAAATGTGCATTGGAGCAAGATGATTCACTATGACAGCTTTTCATTTCATATTTCTTTCCATGTATGGGTCGGGATCAAATTTCCACGCTTAAAGGGCCATCCCTTCTTTCTTCGATAACTTTATAATAGTGATATAGCGATAGTAATATTGAAATTATTATTAACTTGTAAATTGTTATAAATTAATGATATTTTATTATTTTATACATCTATGTGGATGTATATGAAGAACTCTTCTCTTTTGAATTTGTATAATTAATATCATATATATACATAGTGCATGTATATAAGTTTTGATCTTTCAATATAACTTGATACATTAATGTAATGGAAACAACAATTGTTAATTGATTGTGTGTACAAGGAATAATATCCCTTATTCAGGCATATTGCACATTTACCGCTTAAATTATGGACCATGTGAACCACATTTCTATGCCCTGTCATAACAAAGAGGCAGCCCCTAGAGGTATAATGGCCTTTTCTTCCACAGATTGCCTCACCTCATAAACCTATTAATATTTTTCCGCTATATTAGAGCTCGATTTCAATAATATACAGGATATTAAACTCCTGAGATAGATGTAGACATTTTCAGAGCTGGTAAAAGCATTCAATGGATTGCGTTATAGGTTTTGTGGATCAATACCACACAAAATGGTCTGCGCAACAACCAATAGGGGTGTGCATATATATATATATATGTATATACAGAAATGCATCTCTGCGCAGCTTGCTAGGAGATGGGCTATGGTTCCTTCGCTACCCTCCACCCTTACAGTTCCTGACAACAGAAAAAACCTCCCTTAGCTGCTTAATTGAGAGATATGACTCACCCACCACAGAGCTCCATCGATCCAACATCCCAGATTTCTCTTCTTTGTTAGCACGCATCAACTCTCTGCAGAGAGTACCTTAGCAGAGCTATAACTATGTTAAAATCAATAAAATCTTTATTATATTTTTGTTTAATAGGCATTTATACTGTGGATAAAAAAAATATTAATACAATTTTTCTATTTTTACTTTAATTTACATATTTAATTTTTCTTTTTAACAAAATATTTATTAATAGGTTCTTTATTATAAAGATTGTTAGTCGAATAAATATACTTTTTGTTTTATTGTGGCTAAAGAAAATATCTCGACAGTTGTATTTTTATTCAGACATATATTGTATTTTGTTGTAAAAATATAAAATGTTTTAACAGTTAGATTTATATTGTGAAATCTGTTTCAGGTTGGGGCTAACCATGTCCTCTAAGAGATATCGCGGGCGAATATTAAGTGTAGATAACAAAATTGTACATGAGGGCCATAATAGATAGGATGAGCGCATCTCGACACAACGAAGCTCGTTGCTTCAATGAGAACTCTCCCCGGCCACCAGTGCCAGGTAAGATGAAACAAACTTCAATTAAACGAGCAAGGGAGAATATACACATGCACTGTGAAAGAAAGTCATGTAAGACTGTTTACAAATGTGATGGTAGCTCTAAAAACTCTTATAATCTCTTTGTAAAAAAAACCGAATCTTTTTATAAAATGATTATAAAATATCTTCCTTCAAAAAAGATGCAATATAAAGATTATTAGATTTTGTTGGTAATTTATGACTTTTTTTCAATTGCATGGCTGTGAAATCATCTACATGTAAATTAATGTTATCCCAATAATGTTCAAATTAATCTAAATACTTGATATTTGTAATTTTATAAAGAATATATATATCAACATTTTTGTAACTTATTTTAATAAAATCTTCGTATGTTTTAGGAGAGGAAACGGGGAGCTATGTCAGCCGGATCCGTCCACAGAGTCCCGCTTTGACACCTAGACGTTCTTCTTTCGCGACACCGCACGCCTCCAGCGGTGATTGCGATGCTTCCGCGCCATTGGGATTCGAACCGGAGGGTTGTTGTGGAACCACTACCATGGAGAGCAATTTACGTCCCGCTCACGAAAGATGGGCGGACAATTTGCACTCCCTGTTAGAGGATTCGGTGGGTCTGGAGCTATTTAAGAGGTACCTGGATGAGGAGGGGCATTTGGATCCACTTATATTCTGGTTTGCCTGCGAGGGTCTCAAACAACAGGTGGACGTTGGGAAGATCCCGCAGCTAGTGAAGCTCATCCATCAGAGGTTTTTTCGCAAATCTCGGCTAACTATACCGGAAAATGTGATGAAAGAAGCGGATCGGCGGGTCAAGGAAGGCCGCGTCGATCAGAAGGTGTTCGACATCGTGCAGATGGAAGTTGAACGACTGATCAACGAGACGACATATCCCAACTTCTTTAAGTCCGACGTGTACCTTTACTATGTTCAATCCTGCCAGAATACTAATTCAGGCGGTTGCCCGAGCTCGGGTTCGGGCAGTCGCGAGATGTCCATCTCTTGCGGACCGAATCTGCTGCCTACCGTACACGAAGACAGCGAGTACGTCGACATCGTACACAATTCGCACTCGACCGGCGGAATGTCCGGAGAACTGAGGGAATTAAGATTGACCAAAGATGTTCTGATGGCTACCCAACAAAGTAGAGCGATGGATCTACGACCGAGGCCGGAGGCGTACGCTGGGTAATTTGCCTTTTTTTTTTTTTTTTTTTTTTTTTTTTATTATTATTATCCAATCTTGAAATATCATTTGTCATTTTGTACAGTACGCTTCAAATCAGTCCTGCGATGAATGCCTTAACAGCGCTATCGATTCTTTTTGAAGCTTGATGTGCTGAAACTCTTGCATAATTTGGATTAAATTTTAAGTTTACATTTTATTTTTTTACCGATTCTGGAGCAATTGATGTCGTTGGAAAATAAATTCGCTATTTCTCCCCCTTCCCTGTAATAATCCCCAATTTTTTATAGTTTGTTCGATTATATGAAATTTTTTTTATTTCTAATTTTTTCGTTTGCAAAGTTAACCCCTGTTTTTTCATTTTTCGTTTAAACAATTGTTTTTGTTTTGCTGTTTTGCGTGGTACTTGTAGCATTTACTTGCAACATGGGACTAGTCCATATCACATGCACGTATCCAGATTGCACGCACAATATTCCTCCTACAATCCAGTATCCAGACAGGATTCCGAGCTTCAGAGTTTAAGCAGTGATGCACGTACCGAAGTGGACAATATGTCCCTCAATGGATCCATGTAAGTTTCTTTCATTTTTTTTTTTTTTTTTTTTTTTTTTTTTTTCTTAATTTTGCGTAGCTTTTTTTATTTTGCATTCAAAAGAGAAAGCGTCTTTAATTTTTACTTTAATCACATTAATATTTTTCAAATTGTTCAATGTCTCAGATTGAATGATTAATAACACTTATTTAAAATAAGTGTTATTAATCATAATAATAATATAAATCATAATATATATAATAATATAAATCATAAAAATAATAATAAACACTTAATATTAATTTATACGTATTTACGATTATCAACAGTAGCGATGGAACGAGCGGCGGACAGAGGAGTAAAAAGCAATACGTGAAGCAATCTAGTAGAGCAATCAAAGAATCCGCGACTATAAATCGTGAATCCATGGTGCACCACGTCGTTCCGCGAACTCAGCGTATGGGGTGCCCGAAAC
This sequence comes from Anoplolepis gracilipes, assembly GCF_047496725.1. Lineage (NCBI taxonomy): Eukaryota > Metazoa > Arthropoda > Insecta > Hymenoptera > Formicidae > Anoplolepis > Anoplolepis gracilipes. The sequence goes on from NC_132974.1 coordinate 13,353,702, forward strand.
AGATGACGGCGGAAAAGTTTGCGGAGATGCTCACGGAGAAACTGGAAATTTTGGCGCGAGAGCAAAAAAACCAAGAGAAACTGGATAAATGCTTGCAAGCGAACGATGTGTCCAACAGTAGCGATCACACGTCTGTAGAAACGTTGAACGGAGCAGCTCACAAGACTGTGGGTGATGTGCCGAAAGAGAAAGTACCCCAGGAAGAGGATAGCGATCAAGCGATCCTCGACGAACATGTGTCTCGTGTCTGGTCGGATCAGACACCGTCGAGAACCCCCAGGCTCTCGCCTGAGAGGAGGCGTCCTGCGTACAACTATCCACGTTCTTACAAGCGAAAAGAAAAAGATGTAGACTCCACATTCTCAGTAGATAGCGGTAATATCCATGATTTCCAGGATGGCAGCGAGCTTGTCGGAGCTAGTTCCATGAGTTCGTTAGGCTCGCATCTGCCCAAATCTAAATCCGTGCCGTCAGATTATGCCGATTCCCTCCACAAGCAGGATCTTTATCTCCAGGGTAAATTGAATAAATTACTTGTTTATACATGTGAAAACCGAATTATGATTACTAAAGTAAAACAATCTGTCGTTTGTAGGTCATGAGCAAAGATTCCGAAGGTCGGACATGACAAGACGATCAGCCACTAAGAAATCGATGGCAGAATTAACAGACAGCGGAGTGAGCGTCGTCAGCGACGTACCGCCTTCTGTAAATAAAGATATTCGTCTGATGCCCCGGTTTAAGGAAGCAGATAAGAAGGCGGATTTAAAACACAATTGTCGTCACGGTAAGAGGTATGGCTCGCGTAGCGGATCTTTGGAAAGACCCAACAGAGAAACATGGAACATGGGTGTACCTGCTCAACCGTTTGTTGCTGACCCGGGAATGCCACCTTTAACACCACCTCACACGGTAAATCAAAATTGTTTCTCTCTCTTTGCGCGCTTGACAGTATATGCGTTACAAATGTATATATGTTGCAGGATATACAATTAGAGGAGACGTGTAGAAGATTAAAAGAGGAAAATAGAGTGCGCGCTAGTTGCAAGCAACGACCTTTGAACGTTTCCAAACAGATGTACGAGTCTGCGTCGCAGAGTCAACCATACGTTCAGTCTAATCAGTCCACGTTGAGGAAACCGAAGCAAGACGCGGGCGATTTTACCATTGTTGTGTTCAGTTTCTGTGACGAACAGTTCCCATACAGGACAAAGATTCCTGGTCACAACGTCACTTTAAAACAGTTCAAAGAGTATCTTCCGAAGAAAGGAAGCTATCGGTAACGTATAACATCACTGCAGCTTTGTTATTGATATTTATATTATTAATTTCGCTAATCTTATAATTTTTTTTTTTTAATCGTAGATACTTCTTTAAAACGGAGTGCGAGGACTTGGATATGAAAGTCATTCAAGAAGAAATAACGGACGATTCCGAAGTTTTGCCACTGTGGGAGGGTAAAGTGATGGCGCAAGTTAAAGCACTTGAATAATAGACTGAATAGAAAAAAAAAAAAAAAACAAGCGAAAGAAAAACATGCACGATTTTTAACCAAGTGCCGCAATAAATATTTAAGAGATTCGACACACCTACATTCATACACTTATACATACACACACATACACATACATTAGACCATCAAGTCGATGCGCTCGGTATTTATACATATATACATATTAACGTTTGTCACGCGGCCTCCATCTCTTATAATTGCCTAAGAAAGTAGTTTTAATCGATAGAAAAGGAATATCGAATCGAGCAATATCGTTGCACGGATGAACGCTGCGGAAAAGAAAGGAGAAACGGCCTCATGTTAAACTGTCGATCAAATGTTAAATTTAAAAGAACGTTGTACACTTCTCGCTGCCTGCATCTGAATTTTTCGTAAAAATCGTTTACACGTATCTGAAGCAAAGAAGAGTGTTCTTTTTTGTTGTCCTCCCTCTTCGAGATTACTTTATCAACGAATTTACGCAGCTCGTGCGCGACAGCGCTTTATTGTACATAAATTAGTATGGAGTGTGATTTTCACGACAGGGCGACGACATTACGTCGGTACGGACTTTGCCAAGGGAAATTATTTGCCATAATTCCGTCTGGTTTGGTATCAACGTCACTTTTACGGGGCAGTTTGGGCAAGAACGGCAACAACAACGCGAATCGTACCGAATACATTGCGACCGGCTAAACAATTTCTTCCTCTCGAAGACTTCCCGTAGTTCTCCAAACGACTGTACAAAGGTAGTGATCGCATAATTGATCGCCTTAGTAAGGTCCGCGTAGGCATTAAACTTGTATAGAAGAGTAATCATAAATTGGCGTCTAAAGTATTACATGTATTTATGCAAATAAGACATGGCGCGTCTTGTTTAATACACGTAATATATTTTACGCGATGCAATGTGCAACGTGGAAAATGTAAAATTGAAAAAAGTAACGCGAATCGTGTTTTTTTTTTTTTTTTTTTCCCTCTTCCATAATTTAGTTGTGCTACTATTACCTTTGTGTCATAGTCATCCATCCGACATTTCGAAAGAAATTCACAAGGTATAGAGCCTAAAGACACATGGCAATTTATAGTCATGTGTCCAAAACACGCATTTTGATATTGGAATGGCAAACTCTGATAGAAACAAAGAAAAAGAAAAAAAGAAAAATTATTAGCGGTTAGATTGTAATAATGTATTATCAGGTGCGAAAATATGTGCCTTTTTAGTACGGTAAGAGCGAAATAAGCCTAAGAGGAGAGAGAAAGAAATGGTTGAGAAATATTTATAAATTGCAGTACAGGGGCCCAATCCTGATAGAAGAAACATTTTGTGTCCAATATTATTAATATATTCCCTTAAAATTGTATCTGCACCGATGCCGACAATTTTCTGCCTCGTATATTGCGGATTCGTCCAATTTGTTTAAACCTTTCAGTCTTTTATCAAAGATTGTCAAGAGTCTGCGTGCGAAGAAAAATCTTTGATCCAAGATTTTCTTTGATGCAAGCGTACGTTACATTTTCATATTCACGAGCGCATATTTATCTTGTAACTAGTCACGCATCATTATGTAAATTTCATTATGTAATTTTTTTTTTTTTTTTTTTTTTTTTTTTCTTCAAGATTTTTCTTGGCAACATTGATCTTGTCCCTCAAATTCTGACTCTTGTTAGATACTCAAAATTAAAAACTTAGATTTGCCTATATAAATATAGACTGTTAGTAGGCTGCCTATCGTATAACAAAATTAAGTGATAAGAGTTCCAAATGTAATGGATTTTCGATTAATCACATTCCACGTGAAAATCAAATCGAATGTTTTATCAAATTCTTTTATATTCTTTAATTAGGAAACAAAATTAATATTTACAGCATATATATATATATATATATAATATATATATATATATATATACATACACATATATATGATATATTAATATACATATATATCAATATATAGAACTCTATATTAATATATTCCAATTATAGTTTTATCTCTTTATATTTATTGTTTGATTATTTAATATAGAATGTGTTAATCATCGATTATCATCTTGATATACATTTAACTTCGTTGTATCATGTATGTGTATGTACACAAACTATATATATTTTTACATCACATACAGCAACTGGCACACAGTCAATTCTTATATAGTCAAACTTTATATTCTTGTAGAAATCGGCAGTAGCGTAAAAAGATATTCCATTTATTATTTATTTTTCCTATTTGTAAAGGAATTATCCAGTTGATCTATTATATCTTTAATAGTTGATTTTTCAACATTTGACTAATTTCAATCTTGGTTTAAATTATATCTTTCTTTTTTTTCTTGAACTTATTTGAAAGATATGTCGCATCAAAGAAACTGTAAAAACGAGAGAGAAAGAGAGGGAGTCTTTTATTAAAGTAAAAAGATGAAATTAAAGTTTGAGACTGAAAGGGTTAAATTGTAACTCATTTTTAATTGAAAGTACAACGTAAAAAAATTCTCGTCATTTTTTATCAGGTGGTCCTTAAATCGATGGTTCGATTTTGTCCTAATTTGCCGGAACTCGCTTCCTATGCGTGATCCCTGTGGGAAAGCCGGGGAAAAAAAAAAAAAACAATAAACCGTAGAAACGACGTACGTACCGTTTATTTATAAATTCGGTCGCGCCGCCACAAATCGAAGACGACGGCGATTGATAACGTTTTTTAATTGTATGTAATTGATCATCATCAATTAATATCACACGAACGTTAAAGTGTTCCTGTACCTAATTAATTAATAATTATTATTGTATCAAAAATATTGAGAGAATAATAATGCGATTTTCACTGAATTAAATGAATACACAATTGTATTGTACATTCAAGATCTTTCATCCTAGAATCCTACACTTGCTACATGAACCTACATTTTCAAAGACACAAGACAACTTTTTTATATAATTAATTTTCATGTAATTATAAAAAAAAATAATGTCGATATAAGTAATCTCGTGTTGAAATTGATTAAATTTGATAAAATTTATGTGACAATAGAATTCATTTTATAATCAAATAACGTAATCTGATAATATATTTCAGTACTGTACAAATGTTAATAAAGTTCAATGTTTCTTTTTTCATTATAAACTCGTATATTGTCGAGAGTATTTCACAAAGTTTGTTCTATTTCTATTTTTAACAAGTATGTGTATGTAAAAATGTGTATAATAAAATCAAGATATCAAATTCTTGTTAGAAAAGTCTATCCAACAAAAAGACTATATCGTGACTTGTTAAAATGGTAAAAAGTTGTACGAGTAAGTGTAGCCTAATGGCGGAACCATCGCGTGAAACGCGCACGGATCATGATTCTACTTGTATGGCCAGTTGAACACAACATATCTGTATTGACATTGGACTCGGATTCAACAGGAATCATCTTTGAGATGATAGACAATGATAAGGAATCTTGTAAATATTTTATCAATAATTATAATTAAGACAACTATAATCTGTTGTGTTACTGCGATGGCGGTAGATATGTGGGGTTGTACGGAGCTTGTTTAGCATACATCTCGCTGTTGTACGGCGGGGGTTGTGGCATTTCTAAAAAAAAAAAAAAATATCTGATTATTTCTAAAATAGAAAAAAAATTACCAATAATTATTAATTATTCAAATAAAAAAAAAACAAATTTAAAATTTAAAATTTAAATCTGCAGTTGGAAATAACAGTTTAGTCTTTTCATAAAGTGCCGAATACTCTTTTGTAAATCGGTATTTTAACACATCGGTCAAAAAGTCCCGAGGCTAACATATAGGTGACGCTGTTAGGGACAAATCCTTATGATTTCCAAAGAGTGCCTACCTTTACATAATACATGTCAAAATTTCATCATATTTCGACCATTAGTTTACAAGTTACAGTTGTTTTAGTGACGCTACTTTTGATATTCCAAAAACAATGGAAAAAAAAGAATTTCGTGTGTTGATTAAACATTGCTTTTTGATGGGAAAAAATACCGTTCAAGCAAAAGTTTGGCTTGATAAGTGTTATAGGGATTCTGCCCCATCGAAAGCAATGGTCGAACGTTGGTTTGCTGATTTTAAACGCGGTCGTACAGACACCGAAGATGCTGAACGCTGGACGTCCAAATGAGGCTGTTATTCCAGAAAACATAAAAAAAGTGCACAAAATCGTTTTGGAAAACCGTAAAGTGAAGTTGCAGGAGATAGCTGACATCCTAAAGATATCAAAAGGCAGTGTATTTCACCATCGTGCATGAACACTTGTCTATGAAAAAGCTATGCTCAAAGTGGGTGCCGCGCTTGCTCACAGTGGATCAAAAACAGCAACGCGTCGATGATTCAGAGCGAAGTTTGAAGTTGTTTAAGCAGAATAAAAAGGATTTTTTGCGTCGATATGTGACAATGGATGAAACATGGATCCATCGCTACACTCCGGAATCAAATCGGCAATCAGCTGAGTGGACAGCAACCGATGAAAACCGTCCGAAGCGACCAAAAACGCAAATGTCGGCCGGTAAGGTTTTGGTCTCAGTGTTTTGGGATGCGCAAGGAATATTGTTCATCGACTACGCTGAGAAGGGAAAAACCATCAACAGCGAATATTACATAGCGTTGTTGCAGCGATTGAACGACGAAATAAAAAAAAAATCGGCCTCAAATGCAAAAGAAACAAGTGATCTTTCATCAAGATAATGCACCGTGTCACAAGTCAATGGTTACAATGGCCAAATTGCACGAATTGAAGTTCGAATTGCTTCCACAACCACCGTATTCTCCAGATCTGACCCCCAGCGACTACTATCTGTTCGCAGACCTCAAAAAGATGCTCCAGGGAAAAAGATTTGCGTCAAATGCTGAAGTCATAGCCGAAACAAATGCTTATTTTGAGGGTAAAGACAAATCGTTTTATAAAAAAGGGATCGAAATGTTAGAGCGGCGCTGGAATGATTGTATCACTCTAAAAGGAGACTATGTTGACGAATAGAATCGAATTTTGCCAAAAAAATGTGTTTTTCTTAGTTAGCCTCGGGACTTTTTGACCGATGTCAAAAGTCCCGAAAAAACACGATGTGTAAAAAGCTTGAATTTATTATAATAATTAAATTATAAAGAACTTGCGATAATATAATAAATATATACATATATAGAAATTTTAATGAAATACCTGTCGAATTCGTTGGATATGGAACATATTGACTTGGAGCTGCTTGACTGGTGTAACTTGGTGGAAGATTTGTCTGAGGCTGAATTATTTGCACTACAGGTGGCTGAACTTCTGCAACAAGTACTCGTGTAACACATACAAAGTTATCCTGGCCATACAAGAGTTCGTTTCAGAGACAGCAAGCAAATTAGCATCAAGAATTCAAATCAACGAAATCAGAAAAGCACAAAAGTGTACAACTTAATAAAATTTATAACATTTTAAATTAAGAAAAAGTCAGATTAAAAAAAGTATCTCTTCTAAATGATTAATTTTAAAATACTTGTTTTTAAGAATTTTTTTAAGCATATGTAATTTTATGAAAAAGAGAGGAATGTGATATAAATAAAGTGTGCAATGAATTAGGTTATATATAAAATAACTTAAGATTTTATGAAACATGTATATATTTTCTAAGATCTTATAATATATGCTTAATTAAATACATAGCCTGCATTTTATCACTACATATATTCTAAAGCAAGCGAGTTTAATGTTAAATAATGGAATGTTTTTACTTGGATGCACTTGAAAGATTTAAATAAATAGTCATGTAGATCAATAGAATAAAATCAAATCTACATAATTTACGTACAAAATGTTTCATCAAATTTGTCTTTAGTGATATCTAATATTATAACTATACATCTTTCTCTCTAAATAGATTTATGCACATTGTATACGTTTCTAATAACAGGTAGAATAAACCAGAGACTTGACGATTTTCAAGATAAAATAAATAAATGAAATATATCTTAAATATTTATTCCTTGTTAGATAATAATAGAATATAATATACTATTTTATTTTTTTTAATTTAAAAAAATTTTTCACATTTCTCAAATGTCCTCTGCATTTATCCTACATTGCTCTAGTCTATCACACAGGTTCCTCACATCTGTTTGCACCATGTCTGGTACCATAATTTTCTCCTCATTGGTATTGGCCTCAAGTTCGTTAATATAGAAAAAAATTATAGCGATGCGAAACTTGCGTGATTTAGTTTATTTTTAAAATTGTCAGGTCTCCGTATAACTCACCCTATATAAAAAATATTTTATAAAATAAAAACTATTGTATGTATATTATATATATTATCACGCGACGATTATGTGGAACATTTTGTAAGTGCATTAGGTATATTTGGGAAGATTCTTAACGCTACACGAGATGCAGGCGACAAAAGTATTTATACGAATCTTATACAAATACAAAATAACTCAGTCATCACAATGTAATACAGTTTCAGAATCGATATCAGACTCGATTTTCACTGTGTGAGCTACTTCAGACTCTAAAAGCGAATTCTCTATGTAAAAAATAGAATTCTTTTAGTCAATGAAACTTAAAAACTTAATGACTCTTTGCAGAAATAATGCACTGCCATATAATACTGTTATCAAAAAAGAATTAAAACACACATAAGTACAATACATGGCCATTCTTACAAGGAGAATTCGCTTAACGATATATATATCTATATATATATATATATATAGTTTCTGTTAGTGACACGACACTATGTTTTTCTAAAAAGAACTGTTTGTAAGAATGTTAGTGAGTGCGTTATTGCATACGTTATTATAAAAATGATGCCACCTCAACTGCAATGTTTTTGTAAGATTATTTGAATATTGACAATTCACATTAAATAATTGATCCCTCTAACTATCGAATTGGAGAAGACCAATTATATTATATAAGATTAAATATGTGGCCCACTATTGCAATCTCACCAACATTCGTTCATTTCGTCCATAACTTGACTAACTATGAACAGCCTCCAACCATTTAGATCATACGTTCTTTGAGTTTATTATTGCGATAATTGTATCTAACTTTCGATCTTTTTATAATATCTGTTATTTTAATTTAATCATGTAATTACTTTGCCAATTTTTGCGCTGAGGAAGACCTAAATTATTGGGTCGAAACGTCCGCTACTACCAATATTTAGATTTATATATTTTTTTATATTTTTATACAATAATTCTGTTTACTCATTTATATAAATGTAACATTGCTACTCAATTTGACTTTATCATTATGACAATGTCACTTTTTTAATTTCGTTTAGATTAAATTATATTTTTACTTTTATACGAACATGTCTTTAACTGATATTAATTTTCTTGCTTCTATTATGCCTATTTTATAATATTATTTTTTAAAATTGTATAAGACTATTACTATATTATTATTATTATTATATATATATATATATATATATATTTATATATGAGTATAGATGTATATATAAAAGAATACATAAATTTATATTCCCCCTATAGGAATTATCTCAATGCGAGGTTACATATAAAAAGCAGAGAATATAAACTGTGAAAAAATTGTTCAAACCCTGACACATGCAAATATTCTTCACAGGAAGATGTGTCGGAATGGTATTATGCCATGGCCCTAGATCCTAGAAAGAACGACGATTCCATTACTGGCCAATTCAAAATTCATCAGTACTGGGTTTTATTATTAATGTTACGATTGCATTTGTCTTCATCACGTAAAAATATTTGTAATTTATAACTGTTCGGATATCTTTTGAAGAGTATCGTTCTAGAAAGGCTATTGCTGCTGTCTCTGATTATTCGTTTCATACGTAATGGAAAACATTGTTGAATATGTGATAAAATCAACATTAATGAAAATCATGAATAGTAACACATAATTGATGCAGGAAAAGTTTAAAACAAAAAACTTACTTCCATAGACGGTGCCTTGGTGACGGCGGCGATACCATGGGCAACAACTGCAGCAGAGACAGGATATACAACACACTATCAATCCAATCGCTATAGCTGCGGCGATTATCACGGGAACGATAATACCGAGTCTGTAAATGAATGTTATGTATGCGTGATATTGTGTATTACAGAATGTCCGAGAATGAATGATGAGATTTCGATCGATTTTTATAAATAACGCAAATTGAATATTGACATGAATTTTTTTAAATAATAATCAGCAACTCAAACAATTTTATTACCTATTCAATAATAGTGTCTGAATAAATGGATTTTGATTCATCTCAAATTAATTAATCACTATTCGTTGGACGGACCACAGATTTGTTCTCGATCAACCATAAGACGCAATTAATCTCTAAGAAGTTTTCGTATTGAGACACATGAAAATGTTGTGTAAAAATCAGAAATTTACGTCATCTCAGAGATGGAATTATAGAAATAATTGTTACTGATATTCTTGATCGAGGGTAAAAATTCTCTTACATGTGCCGTACCATTAATGGGACATATATTGAAATTTATTAATAGTTAATAAAACTGAAAAGTTACTGATTATTAGTAAAAAAAAAAAAAAAAAAAAAAAAAAAATCATATCCAATATTCAGTTTATGTTATTTATAAAATCGATTGAAATCTGAAAATATTCTAAAAAAATAACTATCTTATATTTTTATATTATTTAAGCACTTTATGTAAATCATCTAAGGGATTGAGCATTTCTTTTTAAATTCAGAATTAATGCATCAAGCATATGTGCGAAAGAATTATTTTGAACACTCTGAAAGTATATTACGAGCATATAAGCTCTACGCTTACGAGTGATTATAAAGATATTTTACCCGGTTTTCACGGCAAACTGCTCGGCGTCGCAACAATAGGTCCTTTCATTGGCTAAATCATAGCAGCAATAAGACTTATAGGACGGATCTAAAATACCCGGGCATATGTTCAGTGTCTTCTCCCAAATAGTTTTGCTCTCACCAAACGAACAGTCCATTCCTAAAAAAAAAGAGCAACTCGTACAATACTCTGTCAATGCGCATCACAATAAATTTGTACGCACAAGATATTCTTAAAAATATAAAGATGTTTTCAAATGAACTAAACTATTAACTGCTGACAAGACGATAATCTCCCAATAGATTTTAAATCGATTCCAATTAATAAAAGTAATTTTTTTATATTATTAATAACAAATATACATATTTAGTACATAACAAATATATTAATAATTATTTATATATGCATATGTAAATTTTTTTTATATTTGTGACTATTTTATTAATTAATTTTCCGAGATATTTAGCTATAAACATTGTGTGTCTAAAGTATTTGATATAGTCAAGTCGCCAGCATAAAGGCTTTTGGGTTACAATTTACATTATCAAATGTAAACACAAAACTATAATACGTGAGCGAGATTAGATACACGTTTACAATGACGCACTTTATTCCTGGAAGAGAGCCGTGCGTGTTCGCCGGGATAAAACTTTTCAAAGGAAGAGAGATCAATTTTCTACTACTTGACGTGTAGTCTCAAGATAGATCTTTTTTTTGCTCGCATACTTTTGCCTCGCCGACGGAAAACCGATTAAAAAAAGTCAAGAAATGTAAAAATAAAATCAAAATATACGAACAATTTAATTGTTGTGCATATATAATTTTTCCCGTAATTTTTAAAAATTTTTTCCTCGATTCTTGGAATAAACGAATTTCAGCATATCTTTAATATAAAAAGTTATGAGCGGAAATTGTGATGTCAACCTAAATTATTATTGAGAACTTTAGTAACAACCGATCCGACCTCGATGAAATGATGTATATTATATACTCCCTCTGTTGCCAACCATAGGCTAGCAGCAAGTCGAGAGTAAAAATACACAAGTAAGATAAACTCGTTTCTGCATCATTAGGGCTGGATCTCGTTTTGTTTAATGTAATCGATCAATGTGTTCTAACTCATTACGGTATATTGTACAACTATTACCTCGCTGTGAGCGATTTCTCGTTTAATTTTATGACAATGAGTCATCTTCGCCCTTTCTCGAGAGGGCGAATTTCTTTTACCTGAATGAGTCTCACATCATGTGGTCTAAAAGAATTTTTAAAGCTCCGAGACTGACTCACTCGCTTGTTGTAACAAGCCGCAAGAAAGATACATATGACACTTAATTTTCGGGAAAAGAATATCCTCCCGAAAAAAGGTCATCCCAAACAGAGAAACAAAAACAATACCGCGTTATGATTTATTTAGGAAGGAACAATGGGAATTAATTGATAAGGTATCGATAATATTCATGCGATTTAACTTTCTGATTGTCGCCAAATACAATTCGGGCATTGTAAAAAACTGCGATCGATCATTGACATTAAATTACGTCAAAACAGGTTTCGTATTTATAAGCGACAATCGACGACATGTTTCGAAAAGAAACGTGTATTGTCGAAAAAAAAACATATATATATATACACACACACATACACACATGTATATAGTATCAAAAAGAAATATAAATAAAACCATTCGCACAGGAAGCATCTGCTAGCTACACACGCAAATATTTTAATATGTTATCTAATCTCTCATACATTTCATTGCAGAAGTCAACCTCATAAATTAATAATTATTTCTATAATGTTACAGATGTACATAAAAATTTTATCTCTTTCTTTGATGAATATCAAGTAATAATGTACGAGATCATTTTTAAAAAATATTAAAACCATTAAAAAAAATTTCAAAACATTACATTCAATTTTATCCATCTATTTTATTTCTTTTTTATCTATTCTGTAAAGAAAAAAGTGTGCTAGTGTATAATTTGAAAAAAAAATTAGAAAAGAAACATGTTATCCAACTCACAATAGTCGTTAAAGAATTCAAATGAGATTTCAATTAAGCCAGTTTGCAAAGTTGATAAGCATTTATTATCAATTTACGATCTAATTTCAAGGTTGATGGCTCTTTCATTAATGAAAGCCGGTTCATTTTTTTCAATAGTTAATTAAGTGTCTAAAACAATGCGACGAGTATAATTTTACGAGATCGGATTTCGCGAAGTTTGCGAAAAAAAAACTTAGAGATATAAAAAGGTTTAAATTACATCATCGAGCAACCGTGCATATACATATATATATTGTCCGCGAGGAATTAATTTTTATAATCATTTACAATTTTATGTTATGTATAATTTTATTAATACGTTATTTAAAAAATTGTAACATTTGATACAGAATTTGTATAATTTAATGATGGATTAAAACGCGAACGTGCTGCAAATTGGCGATTTTTCTACATATATAACACGCTAATAATATTATATTATATATATATATATATATATATATATATATTTTTTTTTTTTTTAGAACATTTTGTTTTTCTCCCCTCGACCATTGTGACGTACATCTACGTGCATTGAAAAAAATTTTGTTTGCTCGCTATTTCTTCCAATTATTTCCTCTCGCAAAATTTTTATCTTATCTCATTTTTCTTTGACATCTAATTGTATAACTTCTAATAGCGCAGCTACAAAGGTAAAGCTTTTTTTTTTTTTTTTTTTTTTTTTGAGCACGTTTTGTATACACGCCACTCCTCTTTCGACCCACTTCAATTATGCGGATGATTTCATATTCTCTTACCATAAACGTATCCCGCGTGCAGACAAATCAGCAAGAATGTTCCTGCGAGACGCGACATTTCGACGTTGTTCTTAGAAACGTAGAACTTGGAAGAATGTCAGTCACTCAGTGGTTGATTGTGTTACGTGTCTTTGGAAGATTATGAATCGAAACTAACTAAACGAGCGAGAGAGCACGGAGGACTGAGGACTGAGGACTGAGGATTCAAACAGCCACAAACAACAACCTGTCGAGTACCGTCCGATACGAGTATAAACGAAAGAAACCACTGCCCTGCCACCCAGTATTGTTCTCGGGGCTTTTCTTCGCGCATGCGCGGCGCAATATAGAAATATCCAGTAATGTATATATCACGATTATGAATGGGCGCAAAAGTCTTGGGCGCGGAATCCGAAGTGATGGGCTAGGTCGATAATGCCAGAAATAAAACACGGACACGTAAAATGAAAATAAAGTTAATGTACTAAATGTTAATGTATTAAGTGAAAGTTTTTCGGTACGAAGCGTGAAATTGGTATATGAATCTTTAACTAAATAGTCTAAAAGCTACCTCTTTTTTTATAAGTTATATACGATACCGAAGCCACATTCAATGCGCATGCGTGAGAAAAAGCGGCCCCGAGAACAACACTGCCCCTACCAATCGTGTAAAAATAAACGAAAGGAAAGCAAGCGCAGAACAAGTGCGAAATTTGAAAGATAGGTAGAAAGAGAGGAACGATATATATATATATTTATAAACCCTTTGTCTCTCTTTCTAACGAAAGAAAATGGAGAAGGAAAAGAGTAGACAGCGTCCAATCGTGTCAGATTTTTGCATCGCTGAATGACACTGCGCAGGCGTGAGAGAATGAGAGAGACAGAAACCCTACATTTACTTTCTCTCTTTTTTTATATTATTGAATTTTGATGTTAGCAATTAATTTTAAGTCACATTGATAAAATGGATATTAGACGGAGAATAAAATCGTCCTTCGTATACAAATTTATAAATAAAATATGGTGATAAATTTGTTGAATAGCCGATTGCATATCTTTGTCTGCGTATCATATCTTTAAGGTTGCAAATGGCGCCAAATACGAACGGAACATGATTGGAAATATAAATGCTAATATTTTAAAATAACACTACATCAATAATATATTCTTTTCTATTAACATTTTATTATAAAGTAATTTCTTATTTTCTATACAATGTAAATTGAGCATTGTATTGTGCTTTTTCATTTTTTTGTGTATTTAAAAAAATCTTTAGTGCACCTTTAATATAAATAACAACTCTAGTTATATAAAGTAATAATAATAACATGTGTTCAATTTATAATAATATAATAAACAATAATAATACATTAAGTATATATATTAAAAATATATATAGTATTAAAAAATTAAAAAAATGTTTAAAAAATAACAACATACCCATATCCAAAAAAATTAAAGTGAATTAAATAACTATTAAATGCAACCTATTAAATTCAAATACAATATTAAGAGCTCGAATCTTCATTGATGAGATCGCCAATTATGTGTCCCATATCCAGGTCATTTTTTAGTACAAAGGAATGTTGGAAACCGCGTTGGCATAATTGAGCATTTAGATCAGGATGTTTTGATACCATATTTCTATAGAATTTCACTGGAGTCCAACCATCATTGGCACCATAATAAAACCAAAGCTTATCAGTGTATTTTGATATAGTATCATGGTCAGCTTCTTTGACATATTTCATTTCTTCTCTTCCAAGTTTAATTATTCTACCCAAGACTTTTGGATTCAACATTTCCTGAACCGCTTTGATGGATCTGGCTGGAATACCATAAAATAGACCAAACATACGTATCATAAATGATTGTAGAGAGAGCGGAAATATTCCTGTGAAGATCCAAGATAGAAAAATCAATACTGGTGCAATGGGTGATACCTGTGTTAAAAAGAAAATGCTTGTAATCATACATTCATTCATATATTTGAAAAATGTATTGTAATGATAAAGATAAGCAACAAAACGTACAAAATTACAAAAGTACATTCCATTACGGCTCTCTGCCATATATTCTATCGTAGGAAACAACATATAACATTTTCTTATCCTTCCATTAATGTCATGGTTTTTCAATAAATTAAGCACTAGCCAGGCACCTATAGAATGTCCAACAATATGTAGGTGCGCATCCTGTGGAACGTATTTTTTAATGAATTCTACCTACAAAAAAAAACACAATATTATAAGTCATATATCATAATATTAGATGAGATAATATATTGGTAAATTAATTAGGAAGCAACTGAAGAGAGAGATGTCTGAAATGTACCTTGTGTTGAATCTGCGCTGTCAAACTATAGCATTCTGCCCATTTTTCGTCACCGGGCATAGCAATCTCCAAGTTGCACGGTGGTTGGACGTGTCCAGCGTGTCCGATGATCCATACAGGTATGTCCAGAGTTAATCTCGATTTGATCGCCTTAATGAAACTCTCGTAGAATTGTGGAATACCTGGATTCCCAGTAATAACGAGCACTAGGTGCTTGCTGGAATGAGGTAGCGGATCCTCCTCTATCCAACGACCCTCCGATATCACTTGGGTTTGCACTTGGTTACAATTTATCATCGATCGTCGCATTTTTGTTGTTGTCTTTAATAACACACAATAATTAAATTTGAGGAATATTCGTAGAAATTGCAAAATGACAGCTCGCTACTTGCCTCGTTCGACGTCTCCCCAACACAAAGCCGAGATTGCATATGTGGCAGACTCGGAATAACCATCTGATGAATGTCTATCACACATGAAAAAAATTGCAGTATAACGGTACATAAATGCAGTAAGTTATCGCCTGCAAACATAAGTCGTAAGTTATAAATCAGAGGAAATTAATAAATCTGATTCGATCATTCTTCTCTAAATTTAACTGTGATTGGTTAATTTTTTACTTATAACTTACATACTTACAAGCATGTTGAAGCCTAGGCATACCAAGTTGCGATTACCAAAGAACAATGGATTGAACGTATACTGTCACGAGCCGAAATAGCTCAGTTGGGAGAGCGTTAGACTGAAGATCTAAATGTCCCCGGTTCAATCCCGGGTTTCGGCAGATCGATTTTTTTTTTAATAATTTTATGCGACGAGGTAGCAACTAATAAATGGTAAAAGCGACATAATTTTATTAATTTAATTTTTAGTGTTTTATAAATTTCAAAGAGAATATACCGTGCATATATTGTATATCACGTTCTACCGTTACAAGTGAATATAATACAGTTTTACACGCAGTATGATTGAAATCTGCTATACAGCTATGCAGCAAAATCACGTGTTTTATTACTTGTTATAGTTTTAATTGCGCATTCAATTCATTGAACTAATTTTGTCAAAAATTGAGATACTTTTCTTATGACAATGTTTAATATTTTTTGAGAAAAAAGGTAGACGTAAGTTATTTTTTTATATCGATAAATCATCGAACAAAAAACAGCACAGAATTTTGTTACTGGATATTTTGAAACTGTCTTAATTTGAATTTTAAAATAAAACTGTATTATAAATGCTAATAACAAGACATATTAAGTCATTAATTTTGTACATGTGCGTGCGTGCATGTGTGCGCGCGCGCGTGTTTGTGTGTGTGTGTGTGTAAATGAATGATAAAATGAATTGATAAAATATCTAAATTCAACACAACAATCGAAGATTACTCAGATGTTTTGAAAAAATATCTAAAATCGAAATATTTCAGGATTTTTAAGACTCGTGCGTTTTTTTTTCATAAATACACAAAACAATCCGCGTGACGAATTGACAGATGCCAGCAGTCTCTCAAGTCTTTTCAACCACACGTGTCATCGTCGGAAATCGTAGGATGTTTAAACAAGGACAGCCTGTTGATCGCGGTTCGGCCGTTTTCCATATATCGGCATCGCTGTGCGAACCGATGCCGGCGACCGGCGACCGGCGACCGGCGGCCGGCGGTTCCCGATCAACCGTAAACGGAAAACGCAAATGAGGAGCGAAACGGAGAGAGAGAAGAACCCGTCGCGTCTCTCGAGTGCGGCTTTCCGCCGCGTCCGCGTCCGCGTCCGCGTCCGGGGAGAGAGAGAGAGCGAGCATGGCGGCAGAGTAATTCGAACGCGCGTCATAGAGTCCCGCGGGCGGCGGCGCACGCGTCATGGCGTTTGATCGCGCGCCCGCGAGGCGGAGCGTGTGCCCGGCGACGTGCACACGCAAAAAGCGCGCTCGGGTCGCCCTCGTTATCGGGGCGTGGTCGCGATCTCGCGCCAACGCCGGGGAGATGCCGGGCTGACCGCCCTCCGCTCGCGGGAAGGCGCCATGCTGACGCGCACGCGAGATCCGCGTAATCGGACCGTCGTCGCCGTCGCCGTTCGCTCCTTCCGTCCACGAGTCCCCCGAACCCCCAGAGTCTTCGGGGCCCGTTACATAGGCCACGTATCGTAGCTGTTAGGTTGCATCGAAGATTGAAGATTGAAATTTGACCGAGATGCCAGATGGCACCATTATTTTGGATTTAAACGAGACTTAAACATGTGTCTATCTTTTTCTTTCTCTCTAGAATAAGTAAAGACACACATATTAAACTCTTACTTCGTGGAATAGGTCATTTTTCTCCGTGATTTTTTTTACTAACGTTAATTCCTCGAAAACGAATGATCATTAAATTAATATATTTAAGTATATTATTTTGTAAATTTATCATTTTAGTCTTTATTTAAAAGAATTTTTCAAAGAAAATATATAAATTTTTCAGATTTTGTAAAATACTTTTACGCATTAATAAACGCGTCTGATTCAACGCTTAAAAGATGCCAAAAATTACAATACGAAGTAAGAATTAAAAGTTTTGCTTAAAGCCAAAATGATATTAATGCAAATGGGCCTAATCACAATAAAAAGCAGGTAAAATTTCTTTGTTCTGCTTTGTCAAATTTCAATCTCAATCTTTAATGCGTAGTCTGATACGGATTTGAAGCCCGTATCAGAGACTAATACAAAATTTGACCAATTCAAAACCATTAGCTCTCCTTTGATTCCGATTAGAATTTCAATCTTTAATCTTCGATGCGTAATCTCTGATACGAATTCAAGGACTCATTACCGGAAGCCTCGATATCCATACTGGGAATGAAGAACGATAAATGAGTCGTAGAATTGGGGGGATTGCGTCAAGATTAGATCGCATTGATTATCGACCGCGGTTTTTTTGTTTCTTTCTCGTTAATGTATTTGAGGAAAACACGCAATTTAAAAAACACAAAATGCTTTGTGATATTTTGTTTGACGTATGTTTTCTATGTAAGATTTACTATTACATTTGTGTTTACCATCATATAATAATATAGTAAACATAACATTTAATCCGAACTTGAAAAATACAATCATTTTACAGAAAGTTTTACGTATATTGTTAAATGTTTGAAATTATTAAACTTATATGTTTAAAATATTGTAAATATTTTTTTAAGCACTAATAATAGGTTTCAATTTTTTTAATATTATATTTTATCTATTATACCATTAATTTAGTAGAATTATTAATTTAGTAGACTACACACACACACACACACACACACACACACATATCCTGGTTTATTCATTGCATGGAATTAAAATATTTTTAGATAGTAAAATATAGAAGCGATTTTTATTTTGCTGTATCCATATAATAAATTGATAAAATGGTAGTGAAAAATATACCACGCATCTTACATTTATATCGATCAATGAAATACATTTTGATACAGCACAAAATTGACTTTGAGATAACGTTTATCCACATCTTATAAAATACTAGTGTGGAAAAAAGTAACGTACGATTTATTACGTATAAAAACTAGAATTAATTTTCTGATAAATCAACTAGACATTCTTTTAAATAAGAAAGAGAGAAAAAAAGAATCTTTTTGTTAACGTCATAGATGATATTAATAAAATGATTGATTTTTCAATTCATACAAGATCGCAGAATCATACAGACAGAAATAATAACATTCATTATCTCGAATCTATTGTTGCGATATAATAATCAGAGACGTCACACAAGCGATGACTAACTAGGAATGTATTGCAAAAATCAGTCGAATTAAATTAATATCGACATGTCTGGCGGTTAAAAAATATATTTTTGTATAACTCGTTTTGGGTAGTAAAAACAAGGTTTAATCAAAATGATGAATAAACATTCAAATGAATCATCATAAGGCAATTATTAATTATTCGAAATACGCGCCGACGTATCGATAAGATCGAAAGAGCTGCCACTTCATCAAAGCCTTGCCTTTTCAGCAACGTGACTCATGAGAGGAAAATGAATTTGGTTAGTCACATAGGAGCTCAATTATCCGCTAACAATTCTTAATGTTTTCGTAGAAATCAATTATCCTACTATTAGAAAGCAATCTGTGCAAAGAGGAATGTTTCTCGCTCAATCGCGGAAGCTGACATTTTCAGACACGTGTCAGCGGACTCTCGATCGCCCGCTCTTTGTCGCGGGTCGTCTTTCGCACAATTAATTATCGGCAATAGGGAAAAAAGAAAATTCGATCCGACCTCGCGATCGGAAGAGACGGAAAGGAGGCGGCGCCGACGGAGAAGACGGAAGGAGGCGCGAACCGCCAGCCGGCCTGCCCGCCGCCGAGATGGACGTGGCTTTAGCGGACGGGGCGGCGCTCGTTTCGCCCCATTCTGGCGCCACGGCGGACGGCGGGACCGCCCGAACCCATAATCCTCAGTCACAATTCGGTCGTTGAGCGGTGCGGACGTCACGCCGCTCCGTGCAATCCCCGGATTATCTCCGGAAGTGCGATTCCGCGTCCGCGGCTCTCGGTGCCGCGTTTCGTCCGGTATTTCCCGACCGAGTGCCCGATTCCGGTTCGTCGTCCGAAGGAATCGAACGTCGAACTGTTCGGCGAAGCCGAACTCGGATATCGGACCGCGTTGCTTCTGCGACGAAACTATAGTGCCGTTCGATCCGTTTTTCTTTCGCAAAGTGGGATCCGCAATTAAAGCCCCGCGATCCAATCGCGATTACGGACTGTGCCGCTACGACTCGCACATCCGGAACACCCGGGACACCCGGGACCCGGATGTATTCTCTCGCGAAAATTCCGTTCCGTAAAGCGCGCAACTTTAAGCTACGCCCGGCCGGCGCGTATTAAAGGGAGATATGCCCGAAGCGCCGACGGCGATCGACTGACAGCCGCCGCGGTGGAAGCCTGCTCGAAGCGAAGCGGCGGAACGATACACGGTCGTATCTCGTCGTCGGGCGAGGAGATGCGACAAGATCGTCAGGACGAATCCACGTAGATCGTGACGCGAGAAGCGCCGCTTATTTTTTCTTTTCGTCCCGAGACGTCGGCTCGGTGCGAGATGTAGCTTGCCGCGAGGATCCTCCGTTCTTCCGCGAAGGGAAGGCGGCGATTATCGGGCCTCTCCTCGTCGTACACCGATCGTCTTTCATCGCGCGTGCTTAGGTGCTCCCCGCGTTTGTTTCGCCGAGGTGGTGCTATTCTCTCCCGCCTTCCTCCCCGCTCCCTAAAAGTGAATATATATCGGATCGCATCGGAGGTCTTTCTTTGGCCGCGGCCAGAAACCGAGAAACAGAGAGACGTCACGCGAAGAAGCACACGTCGACGACGATGTGCCAGGGTGTAGGATACTAGGAAAAGGACTCGTCTTCCTTCGTCGCGCCGAGATGACGGAACGTTGTCTACCGGACGCGTCCGACTAGTCGTCACAGTGGAGTTCTGCTTAATCGCAGGTATGTTATTTTTTTTTTTTTTTTTTCCCGACGGAACACGCGCGCTCCCTCCGAGTCTCGAGAGATTAGACTCTATTTGTTTTGAATAACGCACGCATATCGCACAGATTGTAAACTACTTAAAATTCAGCCTGTTTATTAACCGGTGACATTTGAACGACACGATAATTATACCACGCGTCTCTCGAGCCTCGGATGGACTTTTCTGGAATGTATACTGGTACATGTACATACGTGCTGTGATTTTACGAGACGCTTTGGCACGTCAATTCGGCGAAACGAAGCGACACGACGCTCGATGTCGAGAAATGATAGTATTTCGCGAGGATTTTAACTGAATCTGATACGCGTAATTATTGTGTTTCACCGCGATTATTCTCATTTTCCTTCGGTTCCCTCGTACCGGTGGAGAAGATTAAAAAGATTATATGCTACTCTTAATGCACCAAGAAATCTGCGAATGTACTTTCTCCCATCGTTAACTGCGATCGATATAGTGTAGCAAGCATATATATGTCACTTTGTCGTTAGCCCCTTTTTATCTTGAAAATCGTGTCAATCCGCTTTCGAAAATGCGACTGGTAATATTCGAGAATTTGAATTTTTTTTCTGAAAATTCTAAAAATAAGTTCGTAAAGATCGATCCTGGGAGATGGATCTCGCTGTAAGGATCTCTCTTATGAATGTAATTTTACATCTATCGCGTGACGTCGACAACACCCTTACAACTCTGTCGAAGATTCGTAGCATTCAGGAAACGATCCAACAATCTTGGGCAAGTTTACCTCTATGCGAAACAACCTTGTTTAAACTTGTCGCGTCGTTGTTTTGCGTTTCACAATAGCTTCTTCTCGAGCGAAATTTCTAGTTTCTTCTTTTGGATTTCGCAAAACGTGACGCCTAAGAATTCGAGTCTTGAATTTATCGCAAAAACGGGAGAGATAAAAAAAAAGGGCGGAATATTTTTGCGGAATTTCGAAAATTACAGAACATTGAACCAAGAACAAGGTTAAAAAACAAGAGAGAATAATAGAACGATATGTAGATAGATGGATTTATTCCTCACCTGTGAATTGAATCCCCCCCGAGGACAGTCAGAGGTAACGGAATTTGCGAGCTAACGTGAGACTACAAAAGCGAGAGATTTTTAGGGGGGTGGTAAAAGTTAAGAAATTTAACGCGCGCGCGAGATACAAAACGCGTAAGTTCTCAAAGTTCGATAACAATCCGAGCTATCTTGAAGATTAGAGAGTTCAGATTACGTAAGTAGAAAACAAGCCGATATATTTTGACCGATAGTATCACGTGCGGGGGCGAATCACTGTGCGAAAAGTCGTTACACGACACAGGCTAAAACAGTCGTAAACAAAACAATTGCTAACAGTCAGTTACTTGCGCTAATCTTTATATTATATCATTTGTCAGTGAGCACGTATTTTAATTGAGAGAAGAAAAAAAAAAAACCCAAATCTAGTGAATGAGTTACTTGGAGAAGGAAAGGAACTGTAAATTCTTTTCTGTCTGTTTTTTTTTTTTTTTCTAATTTGATTAATCTAATGTTTATCAACAATAAGAGACGATAGAGTATAGATAGAGTAAGAAAGTAAACACGTCAAAGGACGAGTGATTGCGGCATCGTTGAAATTTCCAAGAGATTATTATAAATCGAGCAATAATAATCGAAAGTGAAGCAAAATAAGAGACGCTGCGAGATGTTTACGTGTCGTACAGGAAAATAGAAAGGATAGAGAAAGAGTGATGGAAGGAGAAAAAGCCAGCCATGATTCCGTTCATCCGATCGAAGGCAAAAAAAAATGCTATGCGTCGTGAAAAATTTTGCTACGAGAAGGAAGCGGAATGGAGGGTTCAAGCCGAGTAAGCGAAAACAGCAGCAGCAGCAGCACGTGGCTATGTGTTTGCGCGCGCGCGCGCGCGCACTTCTAGGTTGTGTGTACCTGTGTGTGTGTGTGTGTGTATATATGTGTATTTGCGTGTCTATCTCGTGTGAGCGAGCAATGACAGCGCCAGAGAGAAGACGTCGGCTCGCGGACGCGAATGCCTTCTTTATTTCGAGAATGGCAAGATTTTCGCTCGCGTTTTCGATGTAACATAAATTTATTTATACGAGGATTCGTTTCTTTTTTTTTTTTCTCTCTCTCTCTCTCTCTCTCTCTCTCTCTTTATATAAACACTACGCGAGTCGCGCTGATAACCCGAACTGTGTGTATTTTTGAGCGTCGTAGAATAAGGGCGACGTTGAGAAACGACGGATAGAGCCAATAATGTGGGATCGTCATTTTCGTCCATCTGGCGCTGCAATTTCACGGGACACCCGTGAAGGACCACACCGTCCTCTCTCGAAAGATTGCTTCAGTAGTCCGACAGTAGGCTATACTTTGGCCTGAACATAATTTCGCTCTCTCTTTTTTTTTTTTCTTTATTTTTTATGTTTAGGAATCCAATGGGTGTCCGGCATTTTATTTCTGCTCGATTTTCACACCAAATAAAGTTGGTGCATAATAGCTCAGCTATTCTTGACGTACGCACATTTTGGACGAGTAATTCTTTCTCTCTGTCTTATTTATGAGAGATAAAGAGCGATACTTTTGACCACCAATCAATAAAGTTTTTTTTTTCTCACGACAATCGACGATAATTCACGCGATCCACACAAATACACACAGTTTCACACAAACGCGTGCATACCGGCAAACTTCCGCGAGCTGCAATTCTGGGGGCGAAAAATTTCCTTTAAAAGGGTCATTTAGCTTTACGTACAATTGTCCCGATGGAAGCGTTTAATTTCTTTTATTGGCATGCTTCGCGACATAATGTGCAACAATTATAATTCCCAATTGATATAAATAATACACTGCTTGGAAAATTAATCTACTGTTCTTTTCATTTACTATTGCATAATGCATGTAAACCGTAATTTTCTATACATTTTTATTTTAAACTTTCAAATTGCATTCGGACAATCTTATAACATTTTTATAACACGTTTGCGTTGCGATGAGTCTTTTTTTATTTAATATAAATCCAGACACTTAATAAAGAGAAAATGAGGCAGATGACAGCTGGAGTGTTCTTTTTTAGACTATATAAGTTGACGTATAAAACATATATTTAAAAATTTCCTTTGTTCTTGGTATAATATTTATATCACAAGGCCATTCGCACAAGTACGTTTATCTTAACGCATTTGTAATTTTGCGTGTAGTTAATACAAAATGGAGTGAAAATTATGAAAATTGCATTCTGTCGACAAAAAGAGACGATTCCGAGATCCCTTTAAATGCAAAAGAAAAATTATCGAACGTTTGCAGCTAAACACGATCGCGTTGCACAGTTTATTATACTCGTCATTAGCATCGCCGTAAACGAAGAAATTTTTTATTTGCATGATTACGTTTAATATCAAACTGGTGGATCTCATCGACTGGCATTAGTTTCTGTTAACTGACGTTAGCTAAGAGCAATTGACGTTAACGCGTCAAGTGTGTTCGTCGTGCAAAGAACAGATATCTCGCGAATAAATATTAATAACACGCCCCGGGGCCTGAGTAGATCTATGTTCTTTTGCCTCGATAATGAGCGATTATTGTATAGTCACTTGCATTAACAAGTTACAACACGAATGAAGAAAGCTGCGAGAATTTGGCCACATGAAAAGACTCCGCTCCGCAGATAAATCAACAAATTCTCCGGCATCGTAAATTCACGTTCGCGAATTTGTAAATTTATTCTCAGTAAGTTTTAATTATGGTTAAAGCGTTTAATCGGCCCGATAAATTATCACGCGAAACGCACTTCTGCGCGATATATAATGCCAGACGATCGAGTCTGTTTACTATTACTATTTATGTGAATTACATGTATTGTAGTATCTCGACACTTGCGCGTAAAAATATTGGCTACGTAAATAAAGAAAAAAAAAACTCGATAAAACTCGGAAAATATATATGATAAAAAGAAGCAATAAAATTCAGTTCAGGAATCTGCGAAAGGGAAAGTTGTAGAAATCAGCGTAAAAAGTATCGGGACCCGTTAATAAAAGTACCGTTTCTTATCGACATGAAACCAGATTCACGACCATCAGGATATTGTTACATTTATCGCGTACGCGTTATCGATAAATGTGGATTGCCGTGATTAGACAATTGCATTATCTGTCTCAAGTTTATTCGGGCAACGCTTGTTCGTTTAACAGATAGCTAATACACACGAGCTGTGTCCGCTGGATTCTTCGGCAAAAAGGACATTCAAGTATACTTTGAAAATGCGAATGCACGAATTTCCAGTTTAATCAAACTCGTTGTAGATAAGCAATTATATTACACTTATTTGCAGCGAGATTTTAAGAATTTTATGTAATGTTTACATTTTAATGAATTTTAATTTTACATATTATCGATATTTTTATCTAATAATGTACAACGTAAGACGCGCGTTTATATCCACAAAGTTTCGTGATATTTTTTTTTCTACGCCACATAGACACGAAGGCTACGAAGAAGTGGAAAAAACGTGGAAAACCGGTTTGTCGCATTAAGGCAACATTATGCGATGGAGGGTCTAACAAAGTTCTTAAGCTAGATACTTTTTCGCGAAAAAAATCTACATGGTAAACACAAATTTTCTCCTAATTGCGTCAAAGTTCATCGAATTGAAGTTCCTGTGTCTAATAAAATTTTCAAAGCAACAAGAGTGAGAGCTTCTGTGAAAACATTTTCAAGTTTTTACACAAAAAAAATGAATTTCCGGAAAACCGACATACAAGTTTCTTATCTCGCGTATGCGTGGCACATGTAAATATATAACTATAACATTTAATCAATAGAGATGAACAAAACTTGTGGTCTTGTGTAATATTTCCCTAAAAAAAAAAAGAAAAAAAAAAGAAAAAAGAAAAAACCCAATATGTAGATTACAACAACGAATCAAATTACGTTATGCGCAATTGAACGTTTGATAGAGTAAACTCTGCAAAAATCATTAAAAAATAAAAGAGTCATTTTTCATGATCCTTTATCTTTTATCTTTCTACGCTAATTATCTATTTTTAGACTAAGAATTTATATATGCAAATTTGACAACATATATACATTACACAACACAACACGTCGATGAGTTTTTTTGTTTTCTCTGCAAAATATTCCGGTGACAAAATTGTTGATTGAATTTTTGTCCGAAAATATTTCCGGTTCGCTTGTTTGACAGAAAAGGGGATCTCGCGCGCTTCAATCGTACGAAATCGTTTGCTGTTTGTCTGCTCGACGTTGGGTAAAGTGGCATTTATTTGGCTGCGACGACTATCATTTCGAGCGTCGGAGTTACGAATGCGCGGAGAGGGCCGTGGAGGTGCGTGCGAGCGTTGTTCCGCCTACTTTGCCGGAGGAGAAGGTTCGTCTCGCGTTATACATGACATTTATACACGTATACGTGTACACTTTGTTTGGCTCGTTTCCCCTAAATGCGCGCCGGGCAGCCGGGCAGCCGGGAAGCACGCTTTCGCGGAACACGTGAAGCAGAAATCGTCCACGACGATCGTCTCGTCGTCGATTAATGACGCGGCCTAACGAGCCGCGGGAAACAGAAACGCGGGGGAACAGAATATTCCGGCGCGCGAGCCCGCGTACGTAAACTATAGGAAAAGGCAATTTCGTCCCTTTCGATGCCGATGGCGACAAGTTTTCTTGCTATAAAAGAATAACAGGTGTTATTTTACAATGCACGCATTTATTTCTTTATTTTATTTGATGGAACAAGAGCTTTACATTTTTTTATTGGAAATTTAATTTAACGCTTCTTATCTTTCTCTCTCACTAATATGTCTCGTATAGCCATATAAATATATCCTTACAAATTTAATATAATCTTAATCTTTATATGGTAATAAAGTTTTAGAAATTACTATTAGTATTTTTAAAAATTATTGTTAAAGAAAATATTATTTGTTATTTTATGTAAAACATGTATTAAAAATGGTTTATAATGGTTTTAGCCATATAAATATATCCTTACAAATTTAATATAATCCTAATATAATCCTAATCTTTATATGGTAATAAAGTTTTAGAAATTACTATTATTATTTTTAAAAATTATTGTTAAAGAAAATATTATTTGTTATTTTATGTAAAACGTGTATTAAAAATGGTTTGCACGGATAATTGAATATAATACTAAAGTTTATTATAATAAATTTATTAAAATTTGACAAAGTGTATCAGAGAATAGTCCGTAAAAGTTCACGGGTATTTTTAAAGAATCTTGAAATAACAACTTGTTCATACAAAGTTTTACTTCGATTTTGAAGTACGATTTGTTTTCTCAACCACTGATGTATCGTTTCCATCGTTGATTCGATCCGTATTACAGATTTATCATGCGACAAACATATTGATCTTATAAATATTCACCGAATAGATTTGATGTGTAATTGTACCACATCAGCAAAATTAAATATCAAGTATGTACATTTATTTATAATTGTTTACGAAATCGTTAAATTATTAACAAAATATAGATACCTCAAATTATCAAAAAGAGAAATAAAGAAAAAAAGAGAAATGTAAGCTAATTTTAATAAAACTCAACATGTTTGTCGCATAATAAATCTGCGATATCGATCGAATCAACGATGGAAGGGATCATCGATTAAAAAACAAATCATATCACAATATCGAAGCAACAACTTTGTTGATATTTCAAGATTCTTCAAATATACATTTGATTGTTATGGATTTGTTCTCTGATACACCTCGTCAAAATAGTTCGTTGGAAAATGATACGAGTTTCAATTCCACAATCTTTTTCCACTGACCTTCTTCACTTTCGTAGAACAATAGCGCGTATTTGAAACGATCCGAATTATGGAGTACGTAAAGAGGCTCGCGAGTCTTACCTCGAGCGAGCGAACGAACGAACGAGCGAACGAACGAACGAACGAACGAGCGAACGAGCGAACGAACGAACGAACGAACGAACGAACGAACGAACGAACGAACGAACGAACGAGCGAGCGAACGAACGAACGAACGGACGGACGCGCACGTGTTTAAACTCACACGCGCGAGGCAGGAGCGAGGAGGTGAGGTAGAACGAGAGGGAGGAGAAGGAGGAGAAAGAAGAAGTAGAAGCGGGGCTCCACTACGGGCTCTTACCTACGCGCATCACGTTGCGTGTAGGACCAGCGCGTTGCGAGTGCATTTCATGTACTCCTCTCATCCCTGTTGAATGACGTGACCGCTGGAGAGTGCCCGGTGAGCGAGAAAGAGAAAAAGAGAAAGAGAGAGGGTAACACGAGACGAGGCCTCCTCTCCTTTGTGCCTTGAACCGGTCGCCTTTTACCATCTTAGCGCCGTATTGCGAAATTTTGTCCTATCAGCTTCGCAAATTCGAGCAGGTTCGCGAAAACGTTCGCGGTTGTAAATCCGATATTTTTTTCTTTTGTTTTTTTTTTTTTTTTTTTACTCTTGTCGTGTGCGACGAGAAATCTTACTACGTTTCATAAATTAATTATAGATTAATTATACAAAACGGAGAAAAAAACTTGCATCCGAAATGGAGATTTTTTATATATAGGAATTTCTTTTTCGTTGATTTCCTTTCACAAGAAATATCAAGTATTTTGAAGAAGCGAGACTCACGAATTCGAAATTCGATAAGTTTCTTCTCGTAAATAAACCGTGTCATTATATATTTCGGTTTGTAATATTTGTAGCGCGAAATTTAATTTGGAGCATGATTTCTCTGCTCTTGTTAATTCGAAAATTCAGAAAAATCAAGGAAAATAAACTCAAAGGACAGGGAATCAAATATTTCGGATCAATCTATGATATGAAAGACCCAAGACATTTCGTTTTGCAGAAATTAATTCTTTTCAATTTATTCATCAACTTCTTTTACCATGTATTAATAAGTTTGCCAGTTTCTTTTTTGCTCGACGTTTCAACGATTCTGCACGACAATGCCGAGAAATGGTATGTCAATTTTAATTACGTACACTGAAGAATATGAATT
The DNA here is from genome assembly GCF_047496725.1 of Anoplolepis gracilipes. Classification (NCBI taxonomy): domain Eukaryota; kingdom Metazoa; phylum Arthropoda; class Insecta; order Hymenoptera; family Formicidae; genus Anoplolepis; species Anoplolepis gracilipes. The sequence continues at coordinate 13,382,607 of NC_132974.1, forward strand.
ACAATGTCGATAAAGATCGGCGCGTCAAAGTTATCGTGGCTTTTTCGTATACTATCTTCAAAGTATATCTCGACGAGATTTTCTATCTTTGGGATCCTTTGAGCTTTTTAAACCGAGTTTACAACACTACAGCACGATCGGCGGAAAAATTCAACGACCAAGTCCTCCGATGTTTCGGTCCCCGTGTCTTATATGTGGTACACATTTATACCCCCCCCCCCCATCCCCATCCCCATCTCCATCCCCATCTCCATCCCCATCCCCATCCCTCTCCCCACCTCGACGCTCAAACACGTTCGATCGCGAGCGATTTACAAAATTTATGGAAGCTATTCTGCCTCGTCTTGATCTTGATTTTAGTGCCACCGGTTCAACACGCGGTCGACCGAGTTGTGTCGGGGACCATGACGTAAGTCTCGCTTCCTGTTTGCCCGGGTCGACTTGACACCGGCACGACCACTGCTTGCCTGCCCGTTTTTTGCGACGTTTCTCGACATATTCGCAATCTACGTCGTGAATGCCCGGCACCTTCGAAAGCGCTCAATCTTCCAAACACTAGTTTCCGATTAATTTTTTTTTTTAACTAAGGACATTGAAAACGTCTTCTCGCATCAGCTGGTACAACAATTAAATTGTAAACATGAATTTTTTTTCTTTTTACATTTGTTCTTGGAATAGCTCGAAGACACTAGAGCAAAAGAAAATGGAGAAAAAAAAAGTACAATGACAGTTGTAAAATTTGACAAATTTGATCTGTCAAATGTTGAAATTACAAATTCGAGAATCTGGATGTTGCTTTTGAAGATAAATGTTAGAAAATTCTGTAAAATCCCAAGTGTCCGAACCGCCGCCAGGGGATAAGTACATCTGCGTGAACGCATCGAGCAATTATTATTTCGGTATCCGTCACGGTAGGGGATACAAATGGATCTCGACAGACAGGACGGAGTTTTCTCCGGCGAAAATGGGAACTCTTAATGATGATGCCGGCTACTCGCCGTGGGTCGGCGAGAGCGAGTACAGGCTAGAGAATAACATTTGGAAAGCACACTCCGGGCCTAACGCTCGTCCTTCCTCGACCGCTCTCTTGGCCCGGGCCGACCGTCAATCATTGAAGGGACACACATACTATTCTGCCTCCGCGCTGCCTCGTCGTTCCCCATCACTCCTTTGATCCTACCCTGTAATATTGTTCCTCTTCTCCTTTGACTTTCCCGAGATGTCAGTTAAAGCCGCTGCCGGCCGCGCCATTCTCGTACACGGATAAAGGTGTATCCTCTCGATACGCCTTCTCCATTTCGTCTTTCCGTCCTTGTCGCTTTCGCTAACGACGATTAGCTACGCGCTTTATGCCAGCAATAGCAGCTGCTTTTGTTTCTCCTCGTAAAACCGAAAATATTTTCTATTATATTTCCTGGTAACCACATCGGTTAGGCTGCATCTCTTACGAGCATCGACTTTTTCGCTTTCTTCCAAAGTTCTCAACTCGTATAGGTTCTTCAGACTCGCGCCCAAGTAGAGACATGGAGAGAGAGAAAGAGAGAGAGAGAGAGAGAGAGAGAGAGAGAAAGAGAGAGAGAGAGAGAAAACGCAGAGATTGCTACACAGAACTCGAAAGTTTCCGGACAGTTTTCTCGACTAACAAACTTTTCCTCTCTGACCTTCGCGAACTTGAGAGTCTTTATTATAATTATTAAAATTTCGAGAGAAGAGCGCGCGAAGAGGCAGCAAAATGAAAACGAGAACACAGCACGGAAGGAAGTGACTTTATTAATTTATAATTTATATGTTATAATTTATAATTTATATATTGCTCGATGGGGCTTGATTTTTTTATCTCTCGGATAAAAAAAAAAGATGTGAAACATTTCGCTACATATGTATATCGATTATTGAATTTCAATTATTTTAGACACTGAATATCGATGTTGCTTAACGTTAACTCTGATTAACAAAATTTTGAGTTTCTCTTTTTCTTTCATTTTCCCTTAACGTTCGGGAAACACAATGTTTATAGTAGAGAAAGGAACAGAGAGCGAAATTTGTAACTCACGATTAGTTAATTTATACTGTCCATACAACTTAGGACATTACTTTGTGGAGAAAGCGATGCTGAAATTGTGTTACTGCGATAATTATCGATGGTCCTTTTGAAACACTCTCTGGGCGGATATTCAAAGGCAACAACGATGAGAGAATCATAGTTGCAAGACGATGAATGCTCCGAATGCCCGTATTGACAGTAATGCCAGTTCACGCACAGGCAGCCTGTGACAATACCTTCGCTAGAGTTTCCAGAGATATTTTCAACTTGTAGAAATGCTAGTAATTGCCATTACATCGTACAGCAACGTAGCCTTTACACGTCCATTGTAGTCTTTTTTAAAAAAATATGTAAAAGAAAATTTGACAATTGCTTAAAAGAAAGTTTTGGAAAATACTTTCTGTAACTTTGTAAAAATGTCAATAAAACGATTAGGATGCTTTATTGACAGTTAGTTGAAAGCAACTAAATGCTCGAGGTTGAATTTTCATCGTCTGTCAATATTCTCGCAGCTTAATTTGAGATTCTTAAATTCTTCATCTCGAATAAGTACTATCGATTCGTCAAAATATAAATGTGGATTTTTTTTTTTTTTTTTTTTTTCAACTTATATCTTTCCTATACCTTATATATTTGAAAGGAATTTCAATACATGCCTATTTATATACAATGACAAACAGGACAATAACCTACTGCGCAATCTTATTTCACACATCGACGGAACAAAACCGCACATCCGCCGGGATTAATTTCCGATTACGCCCCTGACTGACCTGTACTTGCTTTATCCGAAACGACAAGTGCGCACAGTCGGCTAGGTGATTGCGCTAAAAATTTGTTCTATTGACGAAGGGGGTGGGGGGAGAGAGAGCAGTAATTGATCTGTATGTGACGCAGCGAGAGGATATGAAAGAAAGGACGAGAGAGAGAGAGAGAGAGAGAGAGAGAGGGAGAGAGAGAGGGAGAGAGAAATAACAGCGAGGAAGGGACAGGATGGAGATAGCGCAGGCATGCAACAAAAGTAGATATCGTAGCGTGATATCGCTTGAGCGTATTGCTGTGTGTAAGCGAAAGAGAGGAACGGATAAGAAGGAGATGGAAAAAGAGAGAGAGAGAGAGAAGGAGAGAGGGAACGAGCGCGGACTGGCTCTCTCGTCGGTGGCAGAACTGGCAAAGAAGGGGGCCTTTAACCACTAGCGATGTATTATACAGCGGTGCTTAAGAGGGTTTTTGCAGTTAGAACTTTGCGATTTTTTCCAACATTTCAGAAGAGATAGATATTTGCAAGATATAAAAAATTCAGAAAAATTTTAAAATACTTACAATTAGATTTTTTGAAAATTTAAAAGAGATCAAAGATACGATGTAATAGATCGATAATATAAGACATTTAATTTATAATAGATTGATAGAAAAAAAAAAAAAGTAATTTATATATATTTTTATGATATTGTATTACACATCTTATATTAATTGATAATTTTTTTCATATTAATAAATTGTTGCGAGTTCCGAATTTCAATTAATATCTTTTTTTATTACATGGTTCTAATGATATGGGAGGAAAGAGATTGTCACGAGACGTCTTATATGTTAATCATCCTATATATCATTCATCATTCTTCTCTAGCGGAATCTTACGAAATGTTTTAAGAACTTCCTACATACAGATCGTTTTACAACTGTTGCAGAATATATTCGGGACAAATGCCAAATTTTCAGGAAGAAAATGTACTACTTCATCTGTCTGCTTTTATCCAACTTGTGTCTCAATCATTTCTGATGCAATAATTCTGACTTTACGCCGCAATTTCCCGATCTTCCATAGGCTAGAATCTTTAAAAGAATCTGCAGTCAATCTTGGTACAACTAACATCAACAAGTTGACCCAATATAAGCCCGGGTATCAGAGATTGGGAAGAAAATTTTTCTTTCAAATGGCAACGCTTTAGTTGTCATTAGAGGTAGCCTGGCGCGCGTGCTGTTTTTTGTTAATTATGCTTATGCCTTTTTAATCAGCTGCCGCTGCGAGAGCCGTCTACCTTGCTCCAAGTCGAGCAATTAAGCCGAATGGCGCAACTGCGTGGAGTAACCTAGTTGTGCGTCTTATCTCGCATCGGCGGCGTAGCGTGCGAAACGCGTGTATCTCGTTGGCGCCATCTTTTTTCCCCCTGCGACCGACCGTTCCCGTGATCGTCGATAGTTTTAACCCTGTTTCGTTCGTTTGTTCGTTCGTTCGTTCGTTCGTTCGTTTGCCGCTGTTACGTCTCTCGACGGGATATCCCGCGACCTTTAAAATTATTGTCCAATGGAGCTGTATGTATACAATGTTGACTCTTTTTATATAAATCGTTAATGTGACATGCATATCAATTTTATTGGTAAAAATACCTGAAAAGAGAATTTTGTAATAATTGTTTTGAAATTTTTTAAACGCTTGAATGAATAATTCTGAAAAAAAAAAGAAAGGAATTTATACTTTAGTGATATGTCAATTCTTTTCAAGTAGGTAAAATGGTAAAGAAAAAGATGAAAAATCTTTCTCGTTACGTATAACATTTTTCGATATAGTTTATATAATTTTATTCGATATGCATAGTTTATAATTCTCAATGGGAGCCGCGTTTAAAACGAGGTCGAATTACCTTTTCTCGCCGTGTCCAGCGCGCGATCGCACCTGTACGGAACGCTACGTCGATCTGATAACGTTTAATCACCCCGTTGCCAACGTGGCAGACAGGGGCGGTAATGCCCGTGGAATCGCGGATGCGCTTTTCCAGCCGACGCTAAAGGCGCTTTTCCGTTTTTCGTGTCGACGTCGAGACGCGACACCGCCGCCGGCGGCTCGAAGATGACAAGATCCTGTTGCATTAACTTCGGCTTTCCGCATCGCTCAACTTTTTGCACCCCGCGGAAAAAAAAGAAAAAAAAAGGGGATGGGGATCTCGAATTTCGCAAAAGAAAAATAGCGCGCGAAATAGCTGTTCATCTATCGTCGAAATCGAAATTCTCGCGAGAAATTCGCGGCCGGAGGCGTAAAGTACGGCACATCACGCATGAGAGATCGCGTGATTGTGAGAGAATAATGAGAGTTCTTAACTCAGAGACCGGAGTACCAAATCGCTTCCGTACGAGGCCTTTGCTCGACAAGCACATGAACCAAGTCGAAACATATGGGGAATCATATGGAGATGTGTGTTGAACTGCGCTGGAGACCCGCACGACAGTATCTGCCTCCCTCTTTCTCCTCGCTCGCGCACACATACGCACGCACGCGCGCGCGCACGCACGCACGCACGCACACACGAAGGCATACAAAGATAGAGAGACGCTCGACCGGAGGACTTGACTCTGTCTCTTTTGCTATCCGTCATAGCTAAAAACGTTCGCCGCCTGTCCCCTTATTCACGCGTGTAACCCAATTTTCACACGCTGTTAAATTTCGTCAAGAAAATGAGCGGGAAGCGCTTCATTACCAAGTCGCACAAATAGCCGAAATGGTAACTCGGGAATTCTGTTTCACTGTAGACCAACACACAGGTAAATTTACACATGCGAAATACCATGTGTTTCGCAAAGTATATATATATATATATGTGTGTGTGTGTGTGTGTGTATGTATATATGTATGTATGTATGTATGTATGTATGTATGTATGTATGTATGTATGTATGTATGTATGTATGTATGTATGTATGTATCGACCTTCCTTTCCCTAAGACTCCGACTGCAGTAATTTCCGTCGCGCAAACGTATACATTTCGTCGAATGAACACGAAGTGTCCGATAACGACGTGTAACGTAGCTCGCGTAAAGCTCGCTTCTTTTTCTTTTTTTTTTTTTCTCCGCCACTAGTATTCGATAACTCGACGAGATCGCGACAAGCGCGGTGGAAAATCGTAAACGAATGAAAACGAAACGTGCCCCGTACTCTACTCGGCAACGGCAAATAATAAATCGGCACTTGTGTCCGCGTGAGACGAGAGGCATGCGAGAGACGAAAGGAAAAAGAGAAAGAGAGAGAGAAGGAAGAAGAGAGAAAAAAACAGAGGAGGCGCGCGCGAGAGAACGATAGAGAGGAAGAGAGAGAGCGAGAGAGGAAAAGAAGCGTAGCTTCGCTCGAAGTAGAAGAAGAAGAAGAGGAAGAAGAAGAAGAAGAAGAAGAGCGGACGCGAAGAGTCTCGTTCGGTAGGGCAGACGGTGGTGGCGGAGAGGAGGCTGAAAAATTCAGAAAGACACCGAGGAAGAAAAGGAGACGGCGAAGGTGCAGGAGGGAGCGGGTTGGCGAAGCGGCGCGGGGCTCGGGAGGATACGGGTGGGCGGCGGGGCGGGGGAGGAAGGAGGGGGCAGAAAGCTCTGAAACTCGTTGTTAAAGCCGATAGAGCACTACTACGGGCTCGTCGGCCTTGCCTTGCCAACCGAGCCGCGCGTATATCCCCTTTATGCCGGTTGTTGGAAAGAGAGAAAGAGAGGGCCCTCTCTCTTTCTCCTTCTCTCTCTCCCTCTCTTTCTTTCTCTCTCGTCCACTTCCTATATATCTGAACGCGCGGGCGCGCAGATACGAGAGTTCCACCCATCTCTCTAGCCGCGCGGGCATATATACGGGGTGATCCGTGAAATCGTGACCGACCGATCGATCGGTTTTTTGATGGGCCTTCTCTCTCGCATTCTCTCTCTCTCTCTCTCTCTCTCTCTCTCTTTCCTTTGTCACGCTCCATGTCCGATTGCGGCTTCGAGACGAAAGTCCGCGATCCTTGAGATCGATCATTTGAATTTTGATGGTAAATTCTTATAACGAAATCTTGCGAGATCAATCTTTTCTCGATGAAAAAATATAAAAGAACCCATGTATCTCTGAAGTTAAAAAAGCGAAGTGCGATAAAATAGCGAAACTTTATTGCTCTTAAATTTAGGCATGAATTTTGTTTCTTTAAACTTACAATTAGAGATTTAATAATAAAAATACACTAAATATTTGTTCAATATCAATATGTGATCCCGAGCACTGTTTTTTTTTTTTTTTTTTTTTTTTTTTCTAAATAAACATCAAAGCTTTATATTATTAAAAGTATAATGAGGATTTTCAAGACACTCTGTATCTACCTGGGAGCCTCTCGTCGTCGTTAGAATCTCGAAGGCGTCGGTCTCGCGGACGCGCGTTAGTAAACGCAAAGTCGAAGCGATATACGTTTATTTGTCATACGTATATCGTAGTCGTGGTTCTGAGTTAGGTCTGGCGCTCGGCTCAGGTTGAGTTAGGTCTAGTTTACTCCAATTTACGAACGGCGGGCAGTCGGATGGCGTTCACGGGAGGGAGGGGAGGGGAGAGGGGAGTGGGGAGAAGAGAGCGGCCCGAGGGACTTTAATTTCCTCGACGTGTGTACGGGGCCCGATGGTTTAAAAGCGCTCCTAAGAACCCGCGGGGCTTTATGGGGGTATGCCAGAATTAACCATTAACGTGTGATTGTACTGGCGGAACCCCGCCGAAACTTGACACCGCGATCTCTCTCTTTCTCTCTCTCTCTCTCTCTCTCTCTCTCTCTCTCTCTCTCTCTCTCTCTCTCTCTCTCTCTCTCTCTCTCTCTCTCTCTCTCTCTCTCTTTTTTTCTCGCTTGCTTGGTGCCAAGGCTACGTCGTACCGAAACGTGAAACATAGACCGACTTGTTCGATTGGTCTTAAACCTAACCGAGCACGGCTAGAACCAAGTTAGGTGAACGCTATCGCCCAACGAAACCAAGTTAGTCCCAAGTTGCGCGAGTCAATGATTTAGACAACGAATAGCCGAATAAATCTAGAGAATGAAGAAAGAGAAAGAGAGAGAGAGAGTATAATTTGCGGGTAGGCCCGGTAATATATAGAGATCCGATATAATGAGATAAAAGAAACACGGAATACGCGTAGCATGTTAAAAAAAAAATCGTATGCTTGTGGACGATATGGGCGCGTCATATAATTTTAAAAAAGTACATATAAAAGATTGTTTCTCAACTTGCGGTATACTTTCAAAATGGCGCACGCGCGCGCCATTCGTTCGCGCAGCCTCTCTCCTCATTTTTTCCTAAGCACCGCATTCTTGATTCTTGCGACTTTTCAGTGCATTCTCGTCTTCGAGGAAAGACGGTCGATGGTGAAGCACGAACGAGAAAAAGATTGCGCCGTTCGGCAAAGAATTGGCAAAAATTTCATCGCTTCCCGTTTTCGAAACACTCTGCCGGAAGTACATAAGTTTGGGAAAGTAAAACGGTTCTTGACAGGATAAAATATTACCAACGAAGAGAGAAATTCTGCAACTTTACGGACACACTCCGATTTCGCATTTTCTTAACATCGTTTTTCCGATGCGTCCGCAGAACTCTAACGCAGACATTATCCTCATTACTGTACATGCTAACTGATGGCTTCCCCATCGTTAGAGCTATTTTATGATCAACACACGCAAGGTTAGTTATATATATGCGAAACCCCTTACCGTCCTTGAAGAAGAACGAATAAAAGTGCAGTTGTACAGAATAATCAACGCAAATAACAATTAGATTGCGCGAGCAATAATTTTTATCAATATCGATTTATATAAACGATACTAGTACTTTATTATTTATTAATAGTCAACGTCACGTGTGTCGCACATCCAAGACTATGGGCAAAACTCCGAGTAGTTTCTCGCGGCGACGTGTGCGATTATTTATATGTGGACAGGAATCTTCCGCCGGTTCGAGGAAACCGAAGAAGGAAGAAAACGCGGGGTGTAGAGTCATTTAATTCGGGTACACCCCGTGAACGCGGCATCGCACCGCGGGCGATGGTGGGGCGCCAGTTGCCTAGCGACCTGCCCCGGGAAGCCCCGTAGTCCTCCTCGGGCGCACTTTGTTTGCCGTAGTCCCCGAAAACACAAAGCTTTTCGTGACTTTTCGCATAGGCCGGCATAGATGGATAACGCGGTGTAAAAATAGTACCTAACTGCAGGACAATGTGTGCACTCTAGGATTTGGCAAACGGCAGGTTCGAGTTTATTTTCAAAGAGAGAAAGGGAGAGAGAGAGAGAGAGAGAGAGAGAGAGAGAGAGAGAGAGAGAGAGAGAGAGAGGGAGAGAGGAGGAGAAGGAGATGTATATATAAACGAGCTGCAGTATTATGAGAAAACTGTATAGTGATGTCACTTTACGTTTTGTAAAAATAAACTAAAGTAAATGCACGTACGTAGCGGATTCCCACCGGAATCGCAGATCTCTCTGCTCGTTCACTCTGATAGGGAGCAATTATAGCGAGTTTCAGTACTTGGAACAGATTTCCGATTGATCTAAGAGCTGCCATTTAGTTTGCGTCGCCGGATATCTTTAAAAACGAGGGAGCGAGAGAGAGAGAGAGAGAGAGAGAGAGAGAGAGACTCTGGATAATCGCTGGCAACGGATGAACAAACTCCCTCTCCGTTCTCTGTCCTTCCCCCCCCTCCTTTCCCCTCCTCGTTCGGGTGAAAGTTGTGCTCGGGAAAATCGCACGGATGGATCCTTGATCCCTGATCCTTGACGGCTCGTGAGAGTATAAATGGAAAAGCGTGCGAAATTCCGGAACGGCGTCCACTCTCTCGTCCCTTTAAAGCCGGCCTAGAATGCAAATTGCTACGACGAGCGAACTATCGATGCGCAGTTTTTCCGACCTCTTCTGGAATGGCTCGCGTATACGATTAACCCTTAGACGCGCAATTTCGTCGTATATCGACACTTCGATATTGTCGCGTCGCGTCGCGTCGCGTCGTGTCGTAATATATAAATAACGCCTATGTTTTCTCTGAGTTATATATGACATTCGCGAGCGATTGACGACTTTACTTTATCGCTCGATTTCCTATTCGTCGAGATAAGATAATATCTTTTAATAAAAAAAGGTTTTTTTTCACATCTAAATATGATTATTTTCAAGAAATTTGTCTCCGAGCTGGTTAAAATGTTGAGGGGCGATTTAAACGCCAACGCGTCATCTAAGGGTATTATATCTCGCTCAAGTAGCATGGTGAACGAAGTAACAGCAAGTGTGAAACTAAAGATAGAGTCGTAGGTAAAACTTTGGACATTTACAGAAATGGACACTACAAGCGCTACCTAAAAAGATATAACTATCTGTCTTTCGTATTTTACGTAAGTCGATGAAGACACCTCTCTTTACACGATGACGACAAACGTAAACGCGACGAGTAACGAGTAACACTCGAATACACGAAATCACATCGATCACGCAGCCAGCGCGTCTCTTGACGCTGACCCTGATTCTAGGAAAGGGATGAGAAAACGGACGGCCGGGTCCTGGAATGCTGCACCTAGCTTAAAATCCTTACCTTATACCTGTCCTTCTACTATGCCGCTCGTTCTTCGTTAATCTCTCGGTCCTTTTCTCTTCGACTTCTCACGTGGAAAGAGTTCCTCCCTCTATCTCTTTCTATCTATCTTCTAAGCAAGAGTTTTTTTTTTCTTCTCTTTTCGTCTTTCGTTCCCCTCTCCGATTTCCTTGCCTCTCGCTACGTTGCCTTTTCCTGCGTCCTTCGGGTCCCCCCCCCCCCCTCTATCGCGGTCCCTTTCCTTAGCTTCCTGTCTTCCTTCGGCGCGTCCTTTTCTGTCTTCTTTAAAAATCGCTGCTTCTCTTTCTCTCCATCTTTCTTTTCCGCTGTTTTTTTTTTCTTTTTGTTCAGCTCGAGGTTCTCATTTTGCAACTAGAAAAGTTTTCGATTATTCTTACCGTTGCATTATTTCGTTAGAATCGCAATATGACATGTGATTCATTCAATCTTTTGCTCAAATGAAAAAGAAAACAAATTTTTTAAAGAAAATAATTCGAGTCCTTGAATCTACACAATGGGCTACGCCGTAACAAGCTTCGTTATCTTACGACAGAAAGATATGAAGTAGGAAAAAATTCCTGCGTGTTCGAGGGATTCGGTTCGCTCGGCCAGGTGTCCGGACGGTGAGCGAGCACTATCAGCGAACGCAGGAGCCCGCGGGTCGAGAGAGAGAAAGAGAAAAAAAGAGAGAAAGAGAGAGAGAGAGAGAGAAAGACCGACGAAGAAGCCGAAGCATAGTGTAGGTGAGACACGGCAAGACATTGAAGAAGGACGCAGAACCTGTCCTCTCGAACTGAGCCTCCTTTACTCTCGGGCCTGCTCTGAAGAGGCTTAAAGAGGCCTTCAGGATTCGGCCTCTCGGATCTTGGTTTATAGCCGCAGACGAACGAACGTTGCTGTAGCCGCGTCTCGAGAACGCGTTTCTAATCACACCAGAATAATTTCCAGACGTAAACGAGAAGAGTTTCGCGGCAGAAAACGACGCAAAAAAAAAAAAGAAAAAAAAAGAAAAAAAAAAAGGTCGCTCAATTTGCATCTTCTCTCAACGCGACGATCGATCTCCTCGAATCATCAACGAAATATATGTCGTATCGAATCCCATAAATCTCAATTTCATTCGTCAGTTTCTTAAAGAGAGCGAACCATTTTTTTTTCAATCCCGCCGAAAGATTGTGGATTCCGCGAGTGAAAAACGGCATCTTTTGCGCGGCGCGTTGTTAAAGATCGGAAATTTCGGTCCTCGGGATAGCGTGGGGTTGTATGTGGAAATGACAGCCGGCTCTGCTTGGTCGCCCCTGTCATGTCGCATGGAGGGGGTCGGGGACGAGGGAGGTGGGTGGTGGAAGAGAGGGTGGTGCGCGCGGGAATCCTGGCCACCCCCTTCCCCGTCGCCTGGGCTGCATATATCGACCCACCGACGGTGGAGCAGAGCGTGCACGACGACCCCTGACTCGCGCACATACATACACACCCACCCACCCACCCACCCACACACACACACACACACACACACACACACACACACACACACACACACACACACACATACGAGAAAGAGAGAGAGGGAGAGACTCCTTAACCCTCATCCGTGCGCGTGGTTCGCGGGGCTGAATTTTGATGGACTATCGGAAATCAGGCGTTGACGATCGCTCTTCGGTCATTCTTGACACAGAAGATAACGAGCGATTGCTGCGAGACATGTAAATGATGAATAATAATCGGAAAGAAAGAGGTAGAAATCTTGAGGGAGGAAGAGAGAAAGAAAAACGTGTGCGTGTCTTTAAATAGCGGAGGGACTTCAGAGAAATAGACAGGAAACAAAATAATCTCTCTCTATCTCGGAAAGATGGAAGAGAAAAAGAACCTTGCGTTCTTCGATTCTCTAATTACGAACCTCCTTTGTCGTGCGTAGCGAGAAGAAGGAAAGATTATGAAATTTTTTGTTTTGTCTCGCTGCGTGATTTTGTGCGAGTTTTACAGAAACTCCACATCGTTACATCCGTGTAATACATAAAATAATTATAACAAACATTAGGTTTCCTTTATGATACTGTGATTGCACCAGTTGGGCGCATGGAAAAAAAAAAAAAAAAAAAAAAAAAAAAAAAAAAAAAAAACAAGCGGAAATTGAAAAGCGAAATTCTCGCTGATCGCGGCGTAATCAGAGTCGTGGCAAGGAAGAGAGGCCCGCGATAATCCCGACCTCGTAATTCGTCCCGTCGCGTCGATGGCAGGAGGGGGCGAACGAGAAAAGTCGGAGGTGTCAGATTTTTACGAGCACCTGTTCCCGAGCATTTTCCCTCGGCGTAAAGAGGACCCCGCGCGTCGTCAGGTAGACACGCAGGGCTCGTAGGGCCCCGTGTACGTACCCTATCGACCTGGAAACCTGTTCTTCCTTCTCTCTTCCACTCCCCTCTTCCCCCCTGCCGCTCCTCGCCCCGTTCGCTCTCTGCTGCTGGCGGCGGCGGGAGCGATGGAAATGAAAAATTAGGCCGTTGTCGGGACCTCGCCTCCTTCGGAACGCGTCTCGGACGTCTCCTCCACCACGTTTGTTTCCCCTCGCGCGTCGACTTTTTCGTCATCACCATTTATTTATCGCACGCCGACACGTACGTACGGGGTGTTTGTAAAACAGCCGACCAGATTTCTATGACGCGCGGCCGAGTAGTTCGTGAGATAAGTTCCTAGGGGCTTACGTCACATGGTGCTTTATCGAAACGGTTTACGAGTAGTTTTATGTTCAATCGCTTATCAAATTTTGAATATCCTTTCATATTTCCGTCGAGGTAAAGTCGACTTTAAATCCGGGACCAAGATCCGCGCATAAACAAATGATTTGCATTTGGAGGAATCTCTCTTCGTAAACCCAGAAAGAACGATAATTTTATATCTCGCGTCGACGACGTGATTTATGCGTATACGCATCCAGATAAATTGGCAGATTAATCGATAATTTTGAATCATCCGCGCAAATCACGCATCGCAAACGCATGTGGTATGTCTTGCATTTTATTGCGCATGTAAAATACCGAGTCTGAATCATAATCTCTAGTTCACGACCGAAACATTCTATTGTATACATCATATATCGCTATACAGACACACACACACACACACACACACACACACACACACACACACACACACATGGAGGGAGAGGTCCATGAAAAGAGAGAAATTGGTCGATCATAATAATTTGCGCGGCTATCGGCGAGTGCCACGCCACGTGTATTCCTCCATGGTACGATGTATACCTGCGGATTGACAGGTTATTGGCGGTTAGTCGTTACTGCACGCGGCGAGATCGAGAGCGAGTGTGTGCGATTCTCCGCGTAAGCCGTTTATGCGTAAGCGCGTGCGTGCACGCATGACCGAGCGCACGCGAGGGCGCGTCAAGGATCGCGATTAACTTTGTACTTGTGTAACTTGACTGTATAATTTTCTCGCCGGAGCTATTTTTCTTTATGAAAATGGCGCGTGATATTCATTATATTCCCGCTAACGCGGCCGGTTATGTTGTTACATTGCATTGTAGGCGGAAATTAATCTTAGGCGGCGCCAAATTTTTACTTTGCTATGTAATCAATTTAATTGCGTCTCATATATATATATATATATATATATATATATAATATTTTTGTATCAAAAGCTATCCATATGCGGGGAAATTTATTAATTAGAATTGATGTATTTTAATGAGAGATGTTTAATGTCAACGACATGTGATTTCAATCATGTTTTGACATTTTAATTTTTATAAATTTCCTCTTTATAGAGAGAGAGAGAGAGAGAGAGAGAGAGAGAGAGAGAGAGAGAGAGAGAGAAGATCTTAAAGACTGATTTTAATCAATCATTTACAATCTTGAAAATATAAAATTTACGTCTATTTTTATATTCGTGTATCGATTAATTTGATTTAATACCAAAATTAAAAATTTATCTAGCGTTATAAAACGAAGAATCTCTCTCTTTAAAAATTGATCTTTAAAAACTGTTCAACACTTTAAACTCTGAGATGAGAAAACTATTTTCTTGTACTAGTAAACTGTAAAGAGTGAAAAAATTTGCGTATCAAGCTGGCGATCTCAAAATCAGTTATATCGATCTACGATGATTGTGTCGCACGTACACCCTTAGACGCATCACCCTGTATATCTCTAAGAGACTACATTATGCTTGCCGACCTGTTGCTACCCTTTCCTACCTCGCACCCTTCCACTGTTCCTTCCGACCTAATCCACCCGCCGCTTCGAAACGGAACCCTCCCTCCCTCCCTCCCTCCCTTCGCTCGTCCTTCTCCTCGTGTGCGCCTTCTCATGTTCCTCTTCGTCCAGCTCATTGATACCGTTCTATATTCTTTATTTTAACCTCGTCTTTGTTTTCCCTACCTTCACCTTTCTCGTTGTTTCTCTTACTTTATTCTCGATTTTCATTCACTGTCTCTATGTCTTCTCTCCTTTTTTTTTCTTTTCAAATTCTTTTTTAAACTCATTCACTTTTCTCTTTATCCAAAGCTACTCTTTCAACTCGAAATACTACCGTATCGCAATATCGATATCTTGATAGAAAATGGCATCGATATTTTTAACTCGATAATTTAAAAGTATAAGTAATTTCTCGGCTGGTATCGCGGCCGATATGTTATTTTCTACCGTAGACTCTAAACGAGGATTTATAGACACGGACGTCTGCTACGCATGTATCCACGGGGTGTCCGGGAACGGCTAATCATAGCACTAATGACGCGGACTCTTTGTTCGACTCGTAACAGATACTTGTTTCTTTTTTTTTTTTTTTTTTTTTGAACTGTCCAAGCAAAAACGATCTTTTCTTTACGACTCGATCTTATCTTTCAAACGAGATTATTTTCAAATGGATTCTGCTTTTCAAAACTCCAGTGTCTCAATCATCAGAATATTTTGTAGTACGATGAAAATATTGCAACGCGAGTAACGAGGAAAATTTCCTCCCGTCGGGAGAGAAAATCCGCGCGATTGAAATTAAGATGTCGAACGTCGCTCTCGCTCGGTCCGTTCCTCTCTCCAACTTGAAAATGGAGATTAATGCCGTGCATTTTTTTCTCGATACTCTGATTGCAGCCTCGGGAGGGGGTGGTTCGATGTTGGTCCCTCCCGTGGCCCAAGGTGGGACCGGCGATCGTCCCGTGGGGGACACGGTGGCACGGGCGCAGCAGACGACGACTGGCACCGCCGCTGCTACGACGACCCTATGGCCTTTAGCACCTGCGCAGCCCAATCAGGTTGCCCATCAACAGGCCCAGGGCATACCACCCCTGGCCGCTACGCCTGCGCCCGCTCACAATCAAGGTTCGCATTACATTATTTATACATTATGTGTATGTGTGTGGCTCAATTATTATTATTATCATCTCGCGGCAGCGTAATAATCCGCAGATTAAACTCCGAGAGAGAGAGAGAGAGAGAGAGAGGATTCTCGCTTATGTAAGATGTATCGATGAAACTCGCACCCTTTCATCTTTATTTTTAACTCTATATATATATATAAAATCTTAATTCTTTCCTCTCTCGAAATATATATTTTATATTCCATATATTCAGGAAAATGTTAAAAGTAGAGCGTTCGATTTCGCTGAGAAAAGTCTCCTCGACAAGCTCGATGCTGTGCTTTACTTACGGATTTTCTGCGGTGCATCCGGTATACGTTATGTAATGTTTACTATTGATCGGAGGTCGTTCACGCTTGACATATAATACGTTTATCACGCTTTATCAACTCGATAACTCGAATTTGAGTTGTACGCTACAATCTTTACGTGCCGAAATAGCTCAGTTGGGAGAGCGTTAGACTGAAGATCTAAATGTCCCCGGTTCAATCCCGGGTTTCGGCAAAACTTTTTTTTTTTTTTTTTTGTATTTTTGATGTAGTATTTTTTAATAGAAATGTTATAGAAATGCAATATTCTTCTTTTTTTTATAGTATTTTATTAAGTTTTAAAACGGAACAAATATTTACCTTTATTTTAATTAACTCATGTTTTTAGTATAACTTGGCATAACCATTAGTTATGTAGTATTTCATAACATTTAGTATATGTACATTATATCTGACTTGATCCAAGTCAAAATATCGTATTTGCCCAGGTGATTGATTACCGTTTATTGAAAAACTGGACAAATATCTTATTATTAATAACGTTTTGAAGAAACGCTGTATAAATAATGAGTTGTTTATTTTTCAAATAAATCCATCTTGCAACATTATGAATTTTGATGAGGTGCGAATTTTATGATAATTCTTTTGCACGCCACATATGCATTGGCAAGCATTTCGAAACATTATAGCGGTTCGTATTAAAGATAAAATTCTGATTACCTTTTCGCATTTGGCGACAAGAAATATGCAGAAGACGAGTAGTATTGTGACATTTGATAAAAAGATCGCGTATACTAGTGTGATTGATCGATACAAAAAATTCGTCATTTAATCCATGTAAAACAAAGCGTTAACAATAGACAGAAAAAGATAGACCAGCATGTCACACACTTTTGTCGAGCACATGTTGAATCAGATATTACGGAGAGAGAAAGAAAGAAAAGTGAGAAAAATATTGAGTCTTTCCAGTTCTTTATTCTGTAATAGCCGGTTACGTGGGTCCGCAAGATAAGGGAATAAAAACAATCCGTTTTTTTTTTTCTTTTTTTTTTTTTTTTTTTTTTTTGTCAGAATGTTTAGGGGACAGATATCATAGTTGTAATGTTGAATCTATTTTTACGCATGGTTTTAATAATATGCATTTTTCTCCGAATTATTAAGCGTTTGCGAATCTCGTTCGATCGAAAGTCAAGTGTCAATCGCTTTGTCGCGTGTCGTTGAATTACTTTGCCTAGATTAATTATAAACTCTCCGATATCTTAATGATGTTACAGGTGCAAACCGCTACGGACTGTACTCGTTATTCCCAGGGGGTGGCGGGGGCAGTTACGTCGCCGCCACTCCTGCCACCCCCGGGCAATCGACGCCAGCACGGGCTTATCACGCGACGACGCACAAGGGTAAGTTTACAACGACTTCCTCTCTCTCCGATTCATTTTCTTTCAAGGCCGCGTGTCCTTTGCACATTTCTCACGCGCTTTACGCGAGAACGCGAGAATCTTTGCGAACCGATCGTGCGTTTGATTGAGAATTATGTTAAGAATTGTATCTTGCACAAAATAATCGAGAATTTTCAAGGTTGACTTGTGCGAATTTTCACAGCCACGCTTCCTTCTCTCTTACAATGTCCAAACGTCAATATTTCCTAAAGATAAAGATACCTTTTCGATTATAATATGTTATCTGTGTATTAGGTCAATAATATTAATATCATTACCTGCAAATAGTTCTCGATAAAAGACGGTAAAAAATCGGAGAACATTTGACGATTGAAGGAATTAGGACCAATTAAGAATCACTTTTAACTAGCGATTTTTCCAGGAGTCTTTGGTGACAAGACTCCCTCAGATAATTGAAATCTCACCAGAGATTCCATTTTCGACAAGACTCGAGAGGGAGAAAGGGACCCTCTCTACCCTCCTTCTTCTCTTTTTCTCCCAAATCTGCTGTCCGTCTACTATACACCGTCGGTTTACGGAGCCCGCGTTTTCGGTTACACCTCGAACAATGAGGTTGTTAGGAGCTGAGGAGATTCTCAGGGGAAGAAGGGAGACGCGGCGCAGGGGAAAGAGTCTACTCGACAACTGGACACGCGGTCGCACACAGGAATTCTATTTAGGCGCGCGCATTTTTCTTCAATTCCTTCCTTCTCCACCCAATTCTCCTCCGACTTTTAATTGCGTAATTGCTCTATTGTGAGTTTGGAGAGGCTCGCGATTAGCAAAAGACTTTTTTGCGTCAAAAAAGTACCATGTATAAAGAACTCGTATTGCTAATGGTCTCGGTAAGCTGACGAAATATAGACTCTTCAATGAATCTCGAAACGTTTTTTTTTTTTTTTTTCGCCAATAAAGATTGATTCGTTTCGTAATTTCTAATTTTGAACGTTACGTGTATTTCTTTCATGCTTCTCTGGAATGTGTTGCAGAACGAACAAGTAAGTATAAGTTATAGTGTAGATTCGAAATTTGGACAAAATGCCTCTTTAGGAAAATGACACTTTCCGATGTGTCCGCTAATGACAGTCAGTTCCGTACACATCATTGTAGATATCAAGGTATTTTTCACACACGTTAATTTGCATAGGCAGATACGTATCCGCATTTAGATAAAATCAATAGTCCTAGCGATGGCGCAGCGCGCTGCCGAAGATATATCGCGCTGCCGCGCGCTCTGATAGAACGTCGCGTTCTCTCTCTCCCACGAGAATAATTCACGTTTTCCCTGCGAAACGCGGATTTAAAAAATACTAATATCCGCGTTATTCCAGCACCATATTCTCCTTTTTTTCGCAAAATTACAGTTAGCTAATTATTGGTAAAATATCCGATTAGGTAATTATCGATAAAATATGGAATTCTAATTTTATTGGCGAAATATGGAATCAAAATACCTATTTCAAGATACTCTCTCGTATTTTATCGATAATTGAAATTAAAATGTTTTCTCATTTCATAGATCTACTCAACTTTTGTAAAAAAAATTTGCTGAAAATTTTCCCTCATCTTCCCGATAGTTTTGTACAAAATTCCAAGTAATGAGAATATTTAAAAAATTTTTTCATGTAATTTTCTGAAAGAAGCTGAATAGTTTTTATAAGATCAACATTTTTCATTTGCATAACATCTTCTCATTTCTTATCACTACAAATTAAAATACAGGATGTGCTTATACTGTATATTCAACAACTTGTTAAGATATTGAATATATAAACAGAGAGAGATAAATATATATATATATATATATATATATATATATATATATATATTTGTAATATAATTTAATCACATACTTGACAACTTGGCTTATCGACAGATTGCCGACTCTACGGTATAGGAGGAAAATTATCACAAAGAAGGAATTTTTAAAAAAATTTTCCGCGTTTCTATTGAAATTCCACAAGAATTTCTAGATATTTTCAGGTATAAAAAAATTCCCTAAGAACTCCAGGTTTTCCATGTTTTTCCAAAGAATAGACGCTCTATATTTTTCTGCGAAAATGTAAATATTTCAGAAATTACGCACATTATTACACAAAAAATCGAGAAAATTCTACACAATAAAATATCATATATGGAGAATAAAGAAAAAGCATGCGTAAATATTGGAGGAATTGACACACATCGTGAAGTGAATCGGCGATCTAGAATCGCGAAATGCTATACCGTTGGTATTGGCGCGGGGAGAGGACGAGATACATACCGTACGCTTATCGTCCATCGCGGTAAAGCGGGTCGATTAATCGGCGACGGTGGATTCTCCAGTTTCAGAGAGCGTGTTTTCCGCGGCGGTCGGGGTTGGGGTGGGTGGCTACACCTGGGGCGCTCCCACGCCCCCACCGGGATCGCCCTACAGCCCCGTGCCCGTGACGCAGCTGGAGCTGCTGGCGAAAAACTTGGCGAACCTGGCGCCCGCGGCCGCGGCCGCGGCGGCGGGCCAGCAGGCCCTCAGCCTGCAGGGTGTCGGCGTTAACGTTGCCGGTAGTCTGCATCACGCCCAGCATACCCAGCACACCCAGCACACCCAGCACACCCTCAACCTCACCGGGCTCCACCATCTGCATCACGGTAAGAGAACCTTTTCAACCTCCGTGCACGTTTGTCGCGCTGATAAGCGTCACGAGAACTTGTGCGGCCGCAATATCGCCGTCATTTTATCGACATAAATTCACGAGTCATTTTTTTATCTACATCAAATTCTTTTTTCAAACGAACAACGTGAATATATCTCGTTTCTAAAACTAGAAAGACGACGTCTTTAGCAAGCATCTTTTATAGGTAAAGGATTTTTTAGATTACATGTGCATGTTACGTTTATATGCGTGTAGGTCACGACAAACGAAAAAGAAAAAAATTGTAGATGGAATTATATCAATTATACATCCTTTCCCGATTACGTGTGTAATTTTATTTAACGTTGTATTATGCGACAAACGTGTCGAAATATATAGAGTTATCGCGAAGAATTAAATACAGTAGAATATATATATATATATTCGATTTCAGCAAAATGTTATCAAGAGCGGAATGAAATGATTGCCGTAATAAATCACATTACATTCTATAAGGTTCTCGTCTTACATTAGTCAAAACTTGATGATCTAATCGTTAGAATCTGATAAGCGAAGCGTAGAAATGGAACTGACGTAAGGACAGATTAAAATCTCTCGCACGTACAGATAGATATATTTTATTTCTTTCGTTTGCTGTACGCGCAATTATTGTCTATACATCACAATCGACAACTTGTAGCATTTTCAACGCGGAGAAAGTATCTCGGAGAGATCCTGAAAAAATATCGAAGCGAGTTTTCCCGATCGCGCTTGCTGCTACAATGATAATCCTTTCCCCTCCTTCTCCTACCAATTTGAATAGGGTAAACTCGGCTAAGATGGCCATAGTTTTTTAAAATGCAAAAAGCATACTTTTATTTTTGTTATTATTTTGAATAATGTTTGACATATTATATATATCTTCACTGAAGTTTAAATTACGTAATATTATCGAAATTAAAAGGAAAATATTTCATAGAAATTTTATATTATCAAAATAATACAACATAAGCATTGGCCAGCTTAGCCAACTTTTAAGGAAAAGATGACCATAAAATATTTATAAAAAAATAGTAAAAACGAAAATAAAAATTGTAAGTCACATAATAATTTACATATCTTTATAATATGTCCAACGTCGGTTTTAGCGGACAAATGAAAAACTTTGCGGATAGTCAAAAGTAAAAATATGATATAAGATTCACAACATCGTTATTTCGAATAATGTATGCGCATAAACTGCTGTAAATATCGATTATTTTTGATAATGATTAAAAAAGCGCACTATCTAGCGATTATTGAAAAAATGACAACCTATGGCCGTCATACTCTAGTTTACCCTATTCTAATTATCTCATATCATCAAGGTGTGATATCGAGTGCTGGAAAAATAGCGTTACAATTCGTGTGTCCACTCTCATTATTACGTCGCAAGATTTCGCAACGTGATAACGGCTCGACAATAACGTGAGGTTTTTTGTGTTCCGTGTTTGTGGAAAGGCGGCCTTCACCAGAACGCGTTCTCGCCCCAGCTGTCCCTGGTGACCGGCGGCGCACCGACGTTGACCATCAACAGCTTCTCGTCACCCAACTCGGCCAACGGCGTCGCGTCGACGACGGGCGTTCTCCTGCAAGAGTACCAACCGCCGATAGGTGCGACGGCGGCGACAGGATGCAACGTCACCGTCAATTCAGGCTCGTCCTGCCTGACCAACACCAGCAGCACGACCAGCGGCATGCTGGTGCACGGCGGTGGCGCCGTTCAAGCCGCCGCCATTCAAGCCACCACCGGCGCCGTCGTCGCCGCCACGGCCACGAAGAAGCGGGAGGCCTTTCTGTCCAGTCAAGGCCAACCGGTGAAGCTGGAGAACAAATCGACCAGGACGTCATGCCTCTGCAGGAACAGCAACGGTACGAGTGTCCGTTCGCCGGACTTGGTATCCTCGACAATTTTTCATGGATGACGAATCTTGATCTTCGCATTCCCGACCAGCGCTTTTTTTTTATCCATCTCTCTAATCTCTCAATTTTTTTATTCACATTTCCCGAACCTAAGATTGTAGTTTTTCAATCGCTCTGAAGATATACTTTTCATTGGTTGAATTTTTTTTCAAGTTTCCAATCGTAGAAATGAAGAATCAAGGAGAAAAGTAGAGTTTAAATTTTGGAAAGTATTTTACGCGCACGTTGCTCTTGGATTAGATTGAATTACAAGGGGCTCTCGATTATATTGGCGAATTATATACTAACGATCGCGAAAACGACCGATTGCAGGAAAGACGAAAGTGGTGCACTCGGACGTGGGATGTAGCAGGACGCTACCTGTCGCCTCGTCTTGGAACGGCCAGGACGGCATCGCGGGTGCCAACAATAGCGGCGCCAATCTGACGGTCAAGAAAGAACCTCTGGCTTCGGTGCCCTGCCAAGTCGCCGAGGTTTCCACGTCCCTACACGCCACCACCACCTCCGTCAAGATTGAACCCGTTCCACCCAAAACCGAGAACGGTAAGTGTTTGTCGTGTAGAAAACGAAAAGTCAATTATTCATACATTCAAAATGGTGGTCCCAATTATCGCAAGCCCGAATTAATTGTCATAGAAGAGATATCGAATTTATCGCGTGTCTTTGTCGCACTTGTGCCATTTAATTCTCTTTACGTGCCCGATACGAGCATTAGACATATATACGACGATCGTATCATTAGCGGCAGATGCGCGATGAAAATTGTACGAATCTATGTATTGTATGTTGTACGACAATAGTATCTCGAGATACATCACGTAATCTTTGAGAAGATGAGACGCAATCGAAACGCAATAATCGCGCGCTACAAGATTGTGTTCAACAAGTAAAAATATATCTTTGGTATCGCAGATGTAATCGCGTTCTCGACAATCATACTCAATAATCGTCGGTCAGTCGACAATACAGCGTAATAAAACAATCTTTCATACACGCGTGTTTAAAATACAATACAAGATATTTTTGAAAATCATCAGAGATATAATTATGTTGTCGTCAATTTACTCCAAAGATCCAAACGTAGTCTGAATCGACATAATCACATTTCTCACATAGCCACGTTCCTGCGGATGACGCACGGTATTAAAAAGGAAAAAAAAATCTTGATTAATATTTAAATAAGATGCGATTACAAAATCAAAGATAATTATATTATTTAACGAGCGCGCGAGGAATAATCGTCGTTCGCCAGTTTGCGATGAAACTGTGTGTGCGCAACCCGCATATACAAAGCTCTTATCTGCCAAAAATACCGTTCGAATAAACCGACATAATCACATTTTTCATCATCCACGCGAAAAATCATCGCGACGCATTTTTTCGATAGGCGTACAAACGTCGAGGGATTAAAAGGGAAGGAAGGAACGCGCGATGACGAAAAGAAAAAGAAAGAAAGAAAGAGAGAAAGAGACAGAGAGATGCGAGACGAGAGATCGCGCGAGAGGACCGATCGGTCGGTCGGTCGGTTGGTTCGTGAGCGAGACAGCGAGAGGAAAAGAGCGAAGAGGAAGAGGAGGCGGAGGCGGGAGGAGAGGAAGAGAGAGAAAGAGAGAGAGACAGACAGTCTCGTTAAAGTAGGAGGTGCGTGGCACGCATGGCGACGCAAACACAAGGCGTGGTTCGAAAGAGTCTCGACCCTCTTTCTTCCTGGCCGGTCCCGACACATCCGCGCTCTCAGCTCTCACACCGGTTCTCGTGTGCGTGATGCGTGATGCCCGCACGTGTTACGTCATGCGAGCGTAACGCGCCTCGCGTCGCGTCGCGTTGCGTTGCGTTGCGTTGCGTTGCGTTGCGTTGCACCGCGTCGAAGGCCGCCGAGGAGAGGTGTCAGAAAGAAAAAGAGGAAAGGTGAGACGAGGAAGGAGGGGTGAGAGCGAGATGGTGATTTAAACGAATGCACTTTCGAGTGCATCGATAAAATGCGATGCGTAAATCCAGCGCGGTCTCCTCCCTTTCTTCAAAATAACAATCGAGGCTTATTCAGGACGGAAGGCTGAATGGAGGGATAAATCAAGATGATGAGTGAAATAAATGCGTTTAGTATAGATAAGTATAAATTGTCCCTCGGTAAAAAAAAAAAAAAAACGTGCGAGAAGCGAGAAGTGAATTGACGAGATTTTCGTGAAAAGGCTAATCAATAGAAGGAAAAGCAAAGATCTAGACGGTGATTTAAACGAATGCATATCAAATATATATATACGTGTGAAAATACGGGTGAATCAAGTTCAATTGGAAATATTTGGAAATATTTCCTCGTTCGAGAGAGGAAAATTTCTCCATCGAGATATATTGTTTGCTTTTAATTAATACGAGCTTACCAGATTCGAAATTGCGAATACGTCAACAATCGTCGACAATAATCTTTATGCTTACTCGCAATGATGGACACGTATTTTTACGTGTTTACAGCAGCCACGCGGTTCGGATTCCTTAGCCATCTTAAATTCTCAAGTTAAAAGCTTCTTTCTTAATCTTGTCTTAATCAGACACGTGACACGTGACACATGGCACAATGCTAAACGTGTCGAATCAAGAAATGAAAAATGCGTGATTTTTGTGCAAACTCACGATAGATCGATATCTCATACACCCCGATGTCCCTCGTGAAAAAAGGAATCTTTTCCTAAACAGAATCGCGTCTGTTTGTAACTCTGCATAAATTTTTGTAAATTCTACGACTATATTCTAGTATAATCGAAAACGAGCAGTTTGGGCAGTTCGAGCAGTTGGAGCAGTTTGCGGCCGATTGCGAGATCGTGTCTTCCCCCGATAGCGATTCACGCGCGATTTCCTTAATCGTTTCAGGGATAGCGGTCTCGAATGCGGCTACCGGTGGCATACCGGTCGGCATCGCTGTGGCGAGACAGCGGTTGCAACATCAGGAGACTTCGACGTCTATGCGCAACGTGTCCCTAAGTCATCACACGTCGCATCACGCGACGAGTTATCATCATTTCCAGCCCGACAGCCTGGGTGAGTCGCTTCATCTCTCTTCTTCCGGATTTACGAAACTCTCTTCTTCAACGATTACGTTCAAACTCCTCCTATTCATCTAACGTAAAACAAAAATAAAAAACGATTTATATCAATATAAAAGGTAGTATATGACAGAATTTTATTTTTTGTAAAAAGCAATGCGAAAAAAATGAAAAGGCAGGTATTAATACAATAATATCTTTGAAGAAATATCAATTCTGTATAGTATCGTTAGTATCGTTGTATTTATGAACAATGTGTCACCTATCATTACGTGAAATTATTTGTCAGGTAAAAAATAGGTTTTAATAATTGCGCGATTGTCATTCTTTACGAAAATAAGATCGCGTATTTAAATATTCACATGTGACTATATTGGTGCGGAATTAATTATAAAAGACGTTTATGTCATTCTTGTTCCATTTACCTATATTTTTATTAATCGCGGATAGCGCTTCACAAATTTCGTTATCGCTCTTTCGCGCTGATGGTATTGATTTTCTATAATACCAATCTCATATCTCGATGTAGGTTTAAAACTTTAAATAATAACAGAGTGACAATTTTACGCACAAAAAAAAATATTTCAATACTTTGAAAACAAATTTTTTCAGAGATATCCCCTTCGAATATTTATATCACGCAATATATACGGTGTCCAATTAAGCAGCATGTTCTCGTAATGCAACTATATATGCAAGCTTCAATCCGAAAGCGAAAATTAAAGAGAGCTCGCTTAGGTTTGCAGGCGTGCATCAAAATGTCATTTGTCGCGCATGTAAACGGTTTTACACACACATAAAATCGATCGCATGATCGTGTCGAGCTTTTCCGCGTTTAACGTCTTCGATGTTAGGATCGAAGAAGGAATAACTTTGTCTGTCGCACTGTCTCGTGCGTTATTTATTGCGAAAGAATATTGCCACTATTACTGTTGCCTAGGGCTCTATCAAGAGACACATTAGAGTCTCGTGCCAAGTCACGCGCGGAAACTGCGCATCTATAGGAATTGCCTATAGTTAAAGGTATTTTAGATTCGCGGATCTCGATAACAATTGGACCATTAGAATTATAATCGATTGAGTCTATTTTAACAAAAGTATCGGTTTTGTAAAAAAAAAACAAATATAAATTAAAATTATTTATATTAAAGAGTTAATATTTACTAAATTGAGAAAATTAATTTGTTACCTTTTCATCAACGCGATATTCTTTTTAAAGTAATATCATAAAAATAATAGACTCTCAAACAATAGTAATGAAAATATCCTTTTGCAAGTGAAAACAATATACCTAAAACAAATTAATATTTAAAGTAAAAAAATTAACTAATTTGAGAGTTTTTTATTTGCATGTGTACATGTATCTCGTCTCTAGCTTAATCGAAATAATTATTAAAAACCAGGTTGTTTTGGGCATGATCTAAAATATTCTGCGCGTACCAAATTAAGGTAATATTCCTCGAATTTCACCCCCGATATACTCATCCGTATACAATTGCTCACCTTCATGTATCACTCGGCGAAGAAGGTGAAGCGAGAGTGAAGCGTCCGTAGCTGCAGAGTTCGCTCTTCGGCAACGCGCGGCCGGCCTTCCCTTGTCGATCAAACCCTTGTCGATCACCCCTTTGCGGTGGATGATGAACCCCGCTGAATAAGTCCCCGTTGCAGGCTCCAGCACGGCCATGGCGGTAGGCGGCACCACCCTGGTGCACTGCGGAGGGTCTGGAGGGGAGGATCGTGCGGCCCACCTAGCTGCCATTCCCTCCGGGGCGCTCGCGCCCTCGCTGAGCCTGAATTCCAGTCTGAATTCCAGCCTGAATTCCACCCTGGGCAGTATCGGCGGCGCACCGGCGGCCGACGCGGCCGCCACTACGTGGCCGCCCACGCTGTGGCAGTATCCGGCTGCAGCAGCCGCAGGTGAGTGGTTCGAATATCGTTATCAGGAATAATAAGATATATACGGAAGCATTTGCCCTCCCCCTCCCCCTCTCACATATATAATATTTAAAAATATTGATGATAGATTTAGAGACAGATGGGTCTATCTACTTGCGAGAAAAACACATGGAGAACCAGGAATTCTTCGAGACTTTTTATACCTGCAAAAATCAGGGCATTCTCATGAAATTTTATTGGAATTCGAGAAATTAAAAAAAAAAAAAAAAAAAAAAAAAAAAAAAAAAGTATTCTCTGATAATTTTATTTTTATATAGCAAACATTCAGTCATCTATCAATTGATCAGTTATATATATTATATGTATTTTAAATATGTGTGCAGAGTGTCCCGTAATTAGTGAAAAACTTTCTAATGGCAGATTCTTGAAATCATTTGGGGATGATTTTTCTTTAGCGAAAATGTTGAGGCATCAATAATTTTCGAGTTATAAACGAATTTGATTGAAAAAAAAGAGTGCTTTTCGCAAACTAAACTTTTTAGAATTAAAAGATTATATTCTTCAGTTAATTCAAATAGAGTTTAATAGAAATTTTAATTTAAGGCTTAATTACAGATGACAAAAATTGGCAACTTTCAAAAAACGATGACGTCCCTCAACATATTCTGTGAGGAAAAATCGTCTCCACAAATGATCTCAAGAATCTGCCATTAGTAGGTTTTTGCAATTATCACATTCTCTATATATACATATATACTATAAAGAATTAAATAGCTTTTTTTGTAAAATAAGCTTTTTTGTAAGGTAAATATTTTCTACTTCTCAATAACATTTTTATTTTTTTATTATTAAAAATTACAATAAAAAATATAGACTGCGTATTTTGTAAAATTCTGTAAAATTAAATATAAGCAGATATATATATATATATATATATATATATATATATATATATAAATGAAAACGTACAGATAAAGTGAAGAAAAAAATATAAAGAATCGTAAAGAAAAGCCAAAATAGAAAACGAAAAATATACAAATATAATCATAAGAATATATAAGTATAACTTGAAGGAAAGAGGGCTATGCTTGTGTATGATTATAATAATAATAAGCTGCGTAATTCGCGTAACATCCAAATTTTTGGCGACGTAAACGAACCACCTCGATGGACAAAAGTACGAATTAATTAACGTCACGTGACGTGTATTACGCGCATCCGTCAGCGCGAGGCGATTAACCGGGCCACTAACGAGCGACCCTATACAATTTCGGATCGAATTCACCCCCCTCGCGCTCTGACCTCCCTCCCCGGCCCCGCTGACCGAGTGACATTTATCCTAAATAACGCCAACTGAACTACATCGCTACCCGATCTGTCGTTTGCGCGCGCGTATTTTCACGCCGCGTAAATCATTCACGCATACCCGTTTAATTTAATTCGCCGTTCGATTAAGCGTCCGGATTGAGACAAAAATGCGGCGCGTTAAGACGTATAAGAACAATTCCAATTTTACGCTGATATTTAAATTAAAATAGCGCATAGTATAGTAACGGTAATATATATTATCTTTTTATTTTATATATCTTTGACTTTAGAATTATAAACGGTAACGATCATTCAGATAATACGGTCTAATCCTTTAGATCTTTTATGTATCATTCCAGTTACGTTATAACGTGTATATTTATAAGTGTGGATTATAAATGTAATTGAACTCTCTCCACACACACACACACACACACATACATATATATATACACAGCATGTAATGAGACAATCGAAATTAATACACGAGTGAGGAATTAATTTGGCTTTTGTAGCGATGCCAACGGAGCCGGTCGGCTTCCCGCAAATGGGCTCCGGGCTACAGGGCGGTTTGCAGCTGGTCCGTGATCCGTCCGGACATGTTATCCTTATTCACGCCGCGGGTAACGTAACATTTCGTAAAACGTCAATTTCTTGTCGACGATGGAAAAGAGATTCATTGCATTTCTTCCTTTGATAGAACAAATGCAGCAAGCCGTGGTCTGGCCGAATTACTCGAATCACAACGGTAACGTCGCGCCGCCGCCGCTTCTGCTACCACCCCCGCCGCCCTCGATACAGCTCCTGAGTGATATCGGTGGCGCGCGACTGGTGCTGACCGAGAGCAAAAGGAAACAACAAAGCGCGCTACCGATCGTCAAGATCGAGGCAGAATGCAGCAACAGTCCGACCACCATAATCAGTGAGCAAAACTTTTTTTTTTTTTTTTTTTTTCTTTCCAAGAGAGGGAAATAATTTTTTGAGACGAAAAAAACTTCTTCTTAGGGAGAAAATATTTTTATCTTTCGTGATAGTACAATAAAAAAATTTCTAGACAGAAAAGTTGAGAGATAAATTAATTTGTGATGAAACAAAAAACGCGATATAGGTGGGGTAAAAATTAATTTTGTTAAATTTTTAAGGAAAAAAAATTTATACCGGATGTCCGGTAATAATCGCTCCATCGCTCCAGGGCTGATAGAGCAGGTCAAATTGAACATAAAAGTCCTCTATATAATAATTATTAAAATATTAATTAAAAACGCTCAGCGAAGGAACGCGCGCAACATATATAGCACTCAGCATATGTTAAGCGTTTTTAATTAATATTAAGGACTTTTATGTTCAGTTTGACCTGCTCTATCTGCCCTAGAGAGATGGGGCGGTAATTACCGGACACCCTGTATATATATATATATATATATATGTAGTAAGAGACTCGAATTCAAGATATTATATTACACTTCGTATGCAATTGTGCAGCATCCTCTACCGAGTCGTCCAAGACCGCACTGCAGACTATGACCTCCATGACCGGCGCCCTGGTACCAGACGCAGCCCTGGTCACAACGCTACACTACTATCCACCGGCGCCGGCGTTGGTGCAGATCAGCCAGGCCGAGCCTGCCACGCATTGCAGATCACAGGTAGGCACGTTTCTCAGGCGTTTCGATAGGAATTTAGAAACATCCAGGAGCAATACCGAAGCAGAATATGCGTACGCGAATTATTACACCGACCGACTGGTGCAATATCTATGCAGATACCCGATGCAAATCGAGTTCGTCCGATGATTAATACAACGTGTACCGCAACGTTTCCACATTATGCGAATGGCTGGACCGCGCCCGGAGTTTGACATAATCACTGGTGCACACTCTCATCCTTCATCCATATCTCTCTCCCCCCCCCTCTCTCTCCCTCTCTCTCTCTCTCTCTCTCTCGCTCTCTCCTTTTCTCTTTTTGAATAAATGGCTGGATCCTTGTCAATTTATGTATAGAAAAAATTCTCCTACTTAAATATGCATCATAAGAATGCTAAACGACGTAAGATATGCAAATAGCAGATTATAGGAAGATAAATGTTTCTATCTTTTTAGATTTTCCGAAAGCACATTCGACAGGGTTTAGCATAATACGCTAATCAATAAATTGAAAGAGAGAGGTTTATCCTACACTGCGTTTAGCTTCTCCTAGTTGACGAATAGAACGCAGGTTGTACGCAATCAATATGATGATGTAACTTTATCCCTGGTTGGAATTTCTCAGAGTTCTGTTCTTGATTCACTGTTATTCTACTTTATACGGGGTGTCCTGTAATTGGTGAAAAACCTGCTAATGACAGACGTCATCATTTTTTGCCAGTTTCCAATTTTTATCATTATATATCTTTGTAATTAAATCTTAAATTAAAATTCTATTAGAGATAAACTCTATCTGAAATTAGCTGAAAAATGTAGGTTTGGCAATTTTTTAACTGCAAAAAGTTTAATTTGCGAAAAGCGTCTCTTTTTCAATCGCTTATAATTCGGAAATTATCGATGCCTCGACATTTTCGTTGAAGAAAAATCGTTTCCAAACGATCTCAAGAATCTGTCATTAGTAGGTTTTTCACCAATTACATCCTTATATGTCAGATATTAAGGATATTCTGTATTGTAAATATAGTCTTCATGTGAATGATTTGCAAATTAATTTCCATTGCAAACCACGTGAGAAAAATGTAAAGTGGCATAATTGAAGTAAATGAGCATTACGTTCATAGCATAATTTATTATTAATTGGGCTAATAACAACGGTCTCATTCTGAATCTTGACAAAATGCAATGTCATTATTTTTGGCACGGCCAAATATATTACAGTCATCTTGAATGTCTACGATGAATTGAGATTGGGAGAGCTACAGTGCCTTTCTCTCTCTACCAACATTAAATACCTTGGTACTATTATCTCCAGCACACTATCTTGGGAAAGGCAGGTGACTAGTGTAGTTAAGAGCACGCTAAACTGTATTAATTAAAGATATCTAAGCATCTTTTGCCTAATGAGCTAAAAATTAAATTAATTGTTCCGCACATTTTACCTGGCTTGGATTATTGTTGCACGACACTCACTGATATTGCAAGACAACTCAACTCAACTTAAAACTTTAGAGAGCTTTAAATATATATTTTAGGTTTTTATAAGTATTGTTAGACGAGGGATGAGCATAACTGTGTTTCATCATATATTGCAATAACTCAAGAAAAAAAAAAAAAAAAAAAGGAAAAAAAAGATACACTTTATAAGATTATTCTTCAATATTATTGAACCTCGTCAGTCAAGTATTGTATATAGTGATCATCTAATGTTTCGATTTACTCAAACGTCAAGAACTACGAGGGCTGCGGGCGATTTCTTTTCAGAACGGAGATTTCACAAGCGCTCCTTCAGCTCCACTGCTTCCAAGCTAGGGGATGACCTTCCGCTTGCAATACGTGATGCAAAATTGATTGACGAATTCAAAAACAAATTATATATGAGATTATTTATTGAATTATTCTAACTGAATAGAGCGGAGATTTAGCCGCTCCGGATGGATTATAATGTCAAACGCACTATTATGCTTCTCTTTGATGTATTCCGTTGTTATAACAACAATCACTGTAAAGTTATACAGAAACGCTAAATATGCTCTACGTCATGTGGCCATGTGTGTGTAATTTTATATATACTGAGGCTCTATGGGTGTACTCGTGTGTTCACACCCTTGTGGTATAATATGTTGCATGTAAAACTATCTTCATCATGGCTAAATTGGATATGCATGTGACTTTATATGTTCACATGCATTATATACGTACAAATAAATCTTCTACACGTACATTACATACATACATTACACGTATACAGACATCTGTATCATTGTACATGACACATTTTACACATTACATATACACACGAACGTTCGTATACATATATGTATATAAGCACTCATACAAATCCACATCATTACATTGTATTCATTAGGTATATTATACTTGCACTATCATTATATACATATCAACAATCTTTTTTGTATTATGCGCTTGAAAAGATATTATCCTAGACCGCTGAATTAAATATAGAAAGCATTGTCTTATAAAGTCGTGAAGATTGAGAACAAAAAATTTCTCGTCATCTTTTTATTCTGCTTACATATGATACTTTTGTTTTCGCGAAGAATTAGAGATTTGTAAGAAGGATAATGTAAGAAAGAATGTAAAGAGACTGCTTAAGATTTTCGAAACTTTTCCAAAACGTCGTGTAAGAAAAATACCTTTTTTTGCCAAGGCCACGTCGCCAGTCTCGTATCTGACGCCACCCCCGGAGGTACCGGCGACGATTCGCGCGATCGAGCCGCCGTCATTCGGAGTCCAGGACGCCTCGAATCAGACCGACGCGCCCGAGGATACCGAGGAACAGAAGCAGGAACCACTCGTGAAACAGGAGCAGAGTCCAAGTCCCTGCCAGATCGCGTCCCAGTCGAATCCGGGGAACTTCGAGATCGCGGCACCGCCGCCACCGACGGAGAGAATCTGCAACGTCGTCAGAATCACGACGACCACGACTACGGTGAATCCGACCGTCTGCGGTATCGTCGCCAAGGTAGATAAGGCTGAGAACACAATCATCAACATGGCCGATTGCGCCAAGTATTCGGCAAAGGACGGTAAAGCGATCGTCAAAGCGATCGAGCACGGCGCTCGGACAGACGAGGAGATCTGCAGGGATGACAAGACGTCAGTCTGCGGCAGCAGGGGCAGTAGGATCGGTGCTAGGATCATTGAAATTACTGAAGAGAACTGCGACAGCTTCCACGAGAATCTAGAGTTCTTCGCGAGGAGGAGCGATATCAGCGTCGATCAACGTGATTGTCATATTGATAGTTATCCCAATGACGAAGAGGATGTTCCGCAAGAGCCTAAGATTGATGAAAAGTTAGAGGTAAAATTTTTATCATTTTCCGAAATTTATTTCTTAATCCCTCAACAAATATATATTCAAAATACATACATAGTTAAAAAAGAAAATGTATAAGTGTTTCTTTTTTAAATTAATATAAAATAGAGAAAAAGTTTCTTCTCTCATTATATTCGAAAAGTTTCGACTGATTTTACACCCAAATATTTCGATATTTTAACTATTAATTCTGGAATTAAAATCAGATGAGCGTTTTATCTCTTTGATATCTTTGAATACGATATTTAGAATTATATTATGTACCTTTCAGGTCGAGTCAAAGATCATCGACGCTTCAGAGACCGTCAAAGTTCACCGTCAAACGTGCGCCAAGACATTGGAGCAGCCGATCTTCAACGGATCCAAGGCAAACACCGCCGATTCCACAGAGTCGTCGAGAATCAACTGCGAGAGTTGCGACAAAAACGTCACAAGAGACACTTCGAACGGCGAAATACGACCTCAGATCACGGTAAAGTCCTTTGACATGCCCAATATCGATTGCGACGATCAGGAGATCGTGCAACAGGTGGTCGTCAAGCAGGAGGCCGATGAGAGCTGCTACGATATGAGCTACGAGTCGTCCCGGTGCGAGCCGACGTCCACCAGCGAGAGAGCCAGGCTGCCTAGCTGCGAGAAATTATCACCGGAGGCGACGAAGAAGCACACGGTGGAAAAATCTCATCATCCAGGTATCGAGAACGTGGTGGAGAAGTTGAAGAAGAACGCGGCAGCGCTGCAGGAGGCAGCTACGCTACCCGTCGCACAAAAGTTCGACGAGTCCCTCGAGAGATCAAACGTGGAGAGCGTCAAATCACGCAGACATTCCGAGACGATCCCTAAGAAGCTGCATTTCTTGAGATCGTGCCAAAATTCCCTAGAGAATGGCGTCGACGTAGAAGTCTCCTCTTCCTCGCAGTCCACGACGTCAGAACTGCACGTTCAGGACCAATCGGGACAGTACTTGTCACCGATAAAAGACGACAAACATTTGAACGATGGCAACAGATCATGCAATATGTCCGAGACATGCCTGCTCGGCGACAACAACAACGACAGCAGCAGTAACAACAACAACATCAAGATACTCGAAGACGACAAGAAACTGCTCACTAAGAATGAGAAGAACTTTGCCTGCGAAGTCACCGCTTATGTCAAACCCAAGACCGTCTGGCGATGCGAGGTGCAACCAATCGAAAAGCCTCAGACAGTTTGCAAGCCCGAGGACGTATCCTCGGAGACGAAATCTAGAATTCAAAATCAACAAAAGCCGGCCGCCATTGACCTGAGCGGTCTCGAGTTATTGTCCAACAGTATCGAACAATTGGAGCAACGAGTCGGTCAACCGGAACAATTACAACTGGACGCAGAACCGGTCGAAAAGTCACCTGTTAGAGACAAACTAACGAATCAGCAGAGCGAGAATAATAATAATAACAATAACGTTGGCAACCCCCTTGGCTTGCTCTGCGCGTTGGCCGAACAGATTATGAAGGTAGGCGACAAAGCTCCCCGGAAACTGAATTTGGAAAGCTCAGAAGAGATCTCGCAAGCCGGTAGATTACTGTTGAATCTGGGCAGAAGCTCAGATTATCCCGAGCAAGATGGTAGCAAGAGAAAGTATCCTGAGACCGATGATTCGCATCATTCGAAACGATCCAAGCTCGACGATCGCGAAGAACAGACTAGTAAGAATGCATCATCGCCGAATCATTACGATGAAATTATCGAGGACAGGACGGGAAGACAGCAGGAGGTAATTCTTGGAAAGAGATCGAAAGAGATCAGTAAAGACATCACCAAAGACAGGACCGTGGAAACTATGAGGAAACAGCAGGAAGTAACTCTTCTAAAATCGAAAGAGGGTATTAAGTGTACTACCTTTGTAACGAAAGGCAAAGTAACGGAAGCTGTAGGAAAGCAACAAGAAGGAGTCCCTCTGAAATTGAAGGATATTAAACGTGTCCTTGACTTCTCCGAGAACAGGACGGAAATTAATGGTGCAAGTAAAAAAGTCATTAGTTTGGAGGATCAATCTCTCGATAGAGATTGTTGCTTCAATCAACGTGACGCGAAACGTATTAAGGATCTTCACGTTTCCTCAGATAAAACATTCGTTAATTCACAAAATAACTCTGCCCACAATGTTAAAATCGACAAAGAAAACGATTTTTCGGATTCGGAAGACGAGGTATTTGAGTCGAAGATTCTTGCCGATCAGCTAGCGAGTTGCGAGATTGATAATCAGAAGATATCCGTCGAGGAGAGGGACATTCACGATTACAAAAACGCAAGGGCCAAGTTAGAGGCGAAGAAGTTCATAGCTAGAAAAGGGAATTGCGAAAACGATGACGATGACTGGCCAAACATGAATGCTACCGAGCTGGATATGAGAGTCAAAATGGCCGATATCCAGAGACAATATAGGGAGAAACAAAAAGAGCTGTCCAAGCTGATACCCAAGAAAGACGACAAGAAGAACTTTAGCAGACCGCGGAAAAAGAGCCATTCCTCCACCAGGTGAGCGCGACTCACTTTTAATATACATATAGTACTGTTCGCGATCGGCCCTTATCTAACTTGGGCGCCCTTATCGCTGCGCCAGCCAATTAGAGCGCGCCAACGAAGTCGCACTGCGCGAATGAAAGCGCTCAAAAATTAAACAAGCTTATCGAAAAACGGTCGTCCGGGGGGGGGGGGGGTGACAAACAACAACAAATAACCAACTACTTCGACAAAGGATGACTTTGATTATCCAAAATAATATAGCCGAGAAAATTCGAAAATCTTGAAGCCTTGTTGCTATAAAATCCTCGCGCGACCGTTTCTCGGCACTTAATCTTACGCTTTGGAAGAGATAGTGTGTGATACTCATTATAATACAACGCGAAGAAGAACCTGCTCTCTTCTTAATTCCATAGTTCGCGGAAACGCGATTTCAGTTATCCGCTAGATAACGACTTAAGTTTCGGCTAAATTTGCGGCTCAGCGCGAGACTCCGAGAACTTGGTGTACATAGATCGCTTTATTAAATTGACTTTTTTTGACTTTAATTAAAACAGTTTACGCAATTCTCGCCTCTTCTCCTCTTCTCTGCTTTCTCGTACCCTTTACATCATCCTGATATCTAAAAGAGATAAATATATCATTTATCATCTGCAGCAAATTTAATAAGAAATTTCCTTAGCAAACTTCTTGGCCTCCAAGTCCTTATTGATTTAAATGTCAAATTATAGTAGCAGTAATCAAAGTTTTCAATTCAAATAACTCAAGTATTCATTGATTTTTTCAGTTCTGAGCACAGAATATTATCATCACCGCCGCCCACACTGGATCTCATAAACTCTCCGTCGCAAAAATCACCGTTGAGGTCATCAGAATTATCAGACAGCGCACCTCCGCCATTAGCCTCAGCTGTCTTGGCTATGCCAATATGTAACGTGAATCTCGTGAAGCTCGACGAGCCCAGGAGCCACATAAAGCTTCTGGATAGCATACCCAGCATCCCGATATCAGTACCGCCAGTGACATCGCCGGTCCCTGGTTCCAGTAAAGCGACACCAGAGGATGACGAGAAGAGTATAGGAACAGTATGTAGCTGAATATTGAGAATATTTTTTCCTGTTATAAAAATTAATAAAATTATTTAGCAGAACAGGAAGAGATTTCTTTGGGCTATACATTATTTAACGTGCTTATATGTAATAAATGTATACATTGCTAGATGATATTCGTAGGAAAAGTAGTATCGAAAATAATAAGAGATAAAATGGAAAATAAGAAGAAAGAAAAAGACAGATAACAGTTACCGAAGATATTGCATTTTAATTTATGCTTAAACGTGCTAAATGTCAAGTGCAAAAAAATCTATTGGATCGAAAAGCTCATTTGTTACGCATAATCGATTTTCATAGATTTAAATTTCCTTTATAACATGCAATTTCTTTATGCTCTTTCTATAAAAGCATCCTCTTTCTGAGAGTTTTTGAGTGGAAATACAATTTAATTTATTCCTCAATTTTTCTAAAAACATATACATACAACATGTTTGTTTAATAATTTATATAGAATTAAGCAATCTATAATAAATAAATAAATATACATATGTGCATATATATATATGCATACACATTGGATGTGTTTAATAAAGAATAAATATTGGTCTTCCAAATAAAAACTAGCTCGTTGGAAAAAACTGAATGTTTAACATGTTCTATTAAAGTACAGTAATTGTTTATAGAAACATATTCTTAGTTGCGATCTACTTAGTATACAATATAATATTTTGAAAATATTTACAAGAATAGAGTACAAGATTCAAAGTTCTTAAATAAAAAATCTATTTATCAAAAGATAAATAAAATTTCTAAATCACACAAATAACAATCACAACTGAAAATGTCAGAAAAGTAATTGTGTATAAATTTATTTAGTTGGGCTACGATACATCATCACCTGCGCCGACTGTTACAAGTTTGAGCTCCTCTTCTAAGAAGAGAAAAGTAGGACGACCAAGGAAGCTCACGTGTACCTCGGGCAGCGTCAGGCACTTGACGGAAACAATTGTCGCCAAGAAACCTAAGAGCAAAAGTTCTCTAGTGGGTTACGTGCTATCTTCAAAGAGCAGACATTTACAAACCAAAGTGAGAAGACTTATTTTAATTTATATTAAAGCATAATTTTTTCTTATATCCCGACATTTGTCAAACATTATTCATTTTATAAAGTTTATATGTATGTATAATTTTGTTTTTGTCTTTAGCAATGCATAAACAATAGAACCAGTTGTACACCGTTGCCATTCAAGTCCGGAGTGTCTCTTCCAAAGACGCAATCCAAGATGCAGAAAGTCACGAAAGCAAAGGCAAAGCCGGCGAAGCAGACCCCGCTGCACAATAAAAATGTGATTAGCTCGATCATTGCCGAGAAAGCGAAATTGAGTCAAGAAATGAAGCTTGAGAAGCATGGCGGTAAAGTAAAACCAAAGCTGAAAGCGGAGGTAAAAGTGAAAAATTGGGAGGACGATGAAAACGACACGATATCATCCGAGAACGTTCCACCTGAAGAACCCGTTGTTCAAAACATCGTCCAGGTAGCGAAATTATTATCGTTGAAACAGACTATGTAAAAGAAGAATTAGAATTTAAAAGGAATACTTTTTACAAAGTTATAAATTCCTGATTCGAAAATTTCTGTACCTCTGGTAGAGAAAATTAAAAAAAGTTAACATAAATTTTACAAAATTATATGAGTTCGATACCAATTAAAACTACACTTCAATGACATAAATGTGTCCAGATAATCAGGCGCAAGCAATTATATTAATTAATCATATTGCACAATTATTATTAACAATAATAATTGTTGACAACGTGACAGCAACCTCACAAGTAGTTAGCTATCTTTGATTGTTTATTTCTCAATTTTTTGCGCACATTTACGCACATAGAACCGATAAAATTAGTCAAAAAAAGTCAGTTATTCTTACAAATTTTGTTTACCCACCAGGAAATGCCGGTAGAGCCGCCGGTAGAGTCGCCGGTGGAACAGCCGTCGGAGAAGGAACCGGAAAGATCGCGAC
This sequence comes from Anoplolepis gracilipes, assembly GCF_047496725.1. Taxonomy (NCBI): domain Eukaryota; kingdom Metazoa; phylum Arthropoda; class Insecta; order Hymenoptera; family Formicidae; genus Anoplolepis; species Anoplolepis gracilipes. Next base: position 13,421,431 of record NC_132974.1, read on the forward strand.
ATGACAAGTCAAAGAAGAAGAAGCGAAAGTCCAGCTCGTCGCAATCGCCGAGCCACGACCGAAAGGAATCCAAGCGGCGCAGATCTTTGGAATGCAAGCAATGCGCGAAGGCCGCCGCTGCCGCTGCTGTCGCGAGGACCAACGACACCATCGTCAACCGATGCAAGTTGACGTCCGCCCATCTAACCATCGATCAGCTGCGCGTTCTCATAGCGATCGGTGGCCTCTTCTACGCGGGCAAACTCAGTGCCGTGCAGGCGCCCGATGTTTACGCCATTACTCTGGACGGCGCGCGTAACAACAGACCGCACATTTACTCCCGAGAAGAGATCCTGAGAGATGCGGTAATCACAGATGATAGGAGAAAGATCATACAGAGTATCACTCTTCATTTAACGTACTCGGAATCTAAAAGACATTTATTTTCGCATTCATACACATTTATATATTCATATACGCATTCATTTACATGTATCCAAAATTTGGAAAATATGATTAGTAAGATAATAATGGTTGGCAATTATAATGAACAAGATAATAAACGGTAATATTATGCACTGTAATTAATTATGTATTACAAAACAATTATAATTCATACATATGAATACGTAACCATATTGATTTGTATACATTTTTCAACAGTACAATTAAAATTATTTTTTCTTGAAAATTAAGCAATAGTAGGAAAAATACTATATTATTACATTTTTTTTCACAAGAAATTACTAGACATCCAGTACACGATACATTTTTTTTTAAGCATTGATCTTTATTTCGAAAATCATACAAAACAAATAGGAAAAAAAAGAAAAAAAAGGAACAACTTTTATTGATAATTTACTTTTGGAGATTAAATACATTTTCGTTTATTCCGCAGATTGTGGAAATATGTCCGACTTCGACAAAAGAATTACCGCCCGGTACAAGATTGTGCGCATATTGGAGTCAACAGTACAGATGTTTGTATCCGGGCACCTCTGTGGAGCCCATTGTACCTGATCCGGTGCACGACGAGAAATACGTCACCGTAGAGTTCGACGACGGAGACAGCGGTAGCATTATCTTGGACGATATCAGATTGTTGCAGCCTAATTATCCTCTCGTAGGCACGTATCATATACATATATCTACCTCTAGCCGTTGCTTAGTCGAGTAAACATTCAAGTCGTATTTATTTATATCTGTCCCTTTACAGAGTATGATCCGAATCCTCTTCTTTCATTGGGCAAACGACGCCGGCAAATGTCCTCTTCGGAAGAGAAACGTTCTGCGAGCAATCAAACGGTTCCGACGAATACGATAAGCAGCAACAATGGTTTCGCAGTGTGTTCTAACGTAGGAGAATCCACGGTGAGCATCAACGAATGCGCTAACGAAGCGGAGATTGAAACCAACGTCGAAACGAGCAGTACGAGCGGCACGGAGTACCGCAGGAGAAAACACATGAAGAAAATAAAGAAGAAGAGATTACTCGAGACTCAAGAAGGAAAGAAGAAGCATAGGAAACACAGGTCCCGCAAGGAACATCGTAGGCATAAACATAGAAAACATCGAAAGCACAAGCATAGACATCATAGTGGCTTTGGTGACGCGAGCAGCGTAAGGTACGCTCTTATAATCTATCGTATATAATCTGTATACGGACAGTTTTCGACTTTAATGGCCACATTGTGTCATCGTACTCTTTACGAGTAACAACAAGAAAAATATCTTGTAAATATAATTCCATAAACAGTTTATTAAAAACAGTTTATTAAGAGTTTGATCGTTAAAATTTGTGAGAAACTTTGTATACATTCTTTTAATATTTTGTCCAATAAAAAAAATTAGAGAATTTATTCCAAAATATAAATATACACTCAAAAGATATAAAAATCTGTGAAATTCAAGTTCATAATTATGATAACTTGTAAGATTTATTTTAAATGCAAAATTATATTTCTAAAAAAAAAACTTTTCATCACAATAATACTTTTAGCTTTTCTCCTTTATTTTTATTTTTTCAAAGTTATTTTCTAAAAGTTAAAATACTTCTTAGCAACTGGGAAAACAGTCGGGAGCAGAGGAACGAAGAGGAAGCAATCACAGACTTACCAAGTACAAATTTTCCCGCCGCCGAGGAGACAAGGTTGTCCGAGGAGGATGACGAAACTGAAGGCTCGTTATTGACCATTCAGGAAGTCGACGAGGCTCAAGTGGAAGAAGTGGCTGAAGAGCCATCGGAACCAATCCAAAAGAGTGACCCGGTTTCCGAAGTAGTAGCCGAAGAAGAGCCGTCAGAGCCGGTCGTTCAGCAGGCTCAATTAGAGCACGAGGAGCCATCGGAACCGGTCCAAGTGAATGACGAACAGTACGAGGCTCAGATAGACTTTGAAGAACCATCGGAAAACGTCCAAGTGAACGACGAACAGGCCGTGGAACCCCAGCCAGAGCCAACTCGGAAGAAGATACGGTCGAAGGCTGCGTCGACGAATCGCACTTGCACGATACGCGGCATGTCTAAGATTGCGCGTCGCATCACCAAGATTGGTCGTGTTTCTAAAATAAATCGCGTCTCCAAGGTGAATCGCGTCTCGACAAATCGCGCGACGAGAAACACCTCGACGACGATTGCCCCTTCGACGAGTTGCGCCAACGCGAATCGCGCCTCGAAGAATCGTGCCACAGTCCAGACAAATCCTCCCGCCCCGACGAATACTGTCGAAACACCCAGTCCGATAGCTCGCATGCTCCCCAACAAACGTCATTGGAAATGGGCGAGCGGCAGCAGAGTATCTGGCGGAAACCAATATTTCACAGCTATACGACGCGGTAGAGAGACGATAAATATAGGCGACAGCGTGTTGTTTTATTCCTACCGAAAGCCACACGAGAAACCTTACATCGGCAAGATCGTGTCGCTGTGGTTGAATCAAAAATTGGAGATGAGGGTCAGATCCCAATGGTTTTATCGTCCTGAAGAGCTGCAACAGCCTTGTATCCTGGATCCTCCGGTAACTTTTCTCTCATATGATATTTGAATAAGGAGCGTGGAACAAAAAGTTGTGAGATTAAGAAACATTGTTGAAAAATTTTTCATTATCGTCTACAGTCTTAGCAGATCGTGATAAAGCGAAAAATTAATTAATAATTTTTTTTTTTACATTATACATACATAAATAAATTATTTCGTAAAAGATAAATTCTCTCGTGTTTGACTTAATACATTAGTCAAATGTACCAAAGGCTCGTAAACTCGAATAATAGCAAATATTTATTCGTTTGTGCAGGGTGGTCTATTCGAATCGAAGCACAGCGATTCGAACGACGTGCAGACGATTTCACACAAGGTGATGGTGTTGCCGCTCGAGGATTATAACAGAACACTGCAGGCGTCGCAGAGACATCAAAAGGGATACGAGGACAACGATCCTTATTACTATTACGCCGGTTTCTACACGCACCCGACAGTGACTTACGCACCCGGGGTCACGGCTGTTCTACAAGAATGAGAACAGCTTAAGCTGACGATTAAGTTAAGCGGGATTACTTAATCACGGTCAGCCAATGACAACAATTCCGTGAAATTTTCTCCGTTTGAAGGAAAAAAAAAAAAGATTAAACGGCTCGAGCACTTTGCGGAGAAAAAGATAAATTTTGGAAGCTTACGCTGACAAAAACGTAGACGATAACATTTTCTTCTTCCCATCACATTTAATTAGCGCGAGAGCGTTGCTCGGATGAAATCCACAAGGCACAAGCATTACTTTATTCGCGAGAATACTTGATTAATTGCCTTTAAAAGCAACTAACAAACTAGTTCATTTACTCGATATTGGCGAGAAAATATTTTTAATAGTCGCGACACGGGAGAGACGAGAAAATCTCATCGAACTGATTAAAGTCATAAAAAAAACATGCATACGTATGTTGTTGTCGAACGTACGCGACCATTTCGACGACAAATCTCGATAAACTTTGTAGTCTTACAAATTTCGACTTCCATAACAAGCAATACTTGTGCCTTGTTAAAAAAAAAAAAAAAAAGGAAAAAAAAACATTTCTCTCATTGAAATGCGGCCCGACCGCCATTCGATTTCTGCAATTGTGATTGCACTTATATTTTGCGAAGGAAAGAGGAGGGGTGGAGGAGAAAAAAAGTGGATCGATGCAATAATTACACCAAGTGGCATTAAACATGGAAGTGATCGAGATAAGAAGTTTATGTAGTGTACATATTGTAAATATGATTTTAACAACGTGTGTCTAATACTTGCGCGCACGGCTGGTTGACGTAAACCGTGTTACGGAAAAAGCGGATTAGATTCGAGTTTATATACAGCTTAGAAATTTTAAGTCATTAATGACCTGAATAATAATAGTATATAATAATAATAATGTTTCGATGCTGACAAACGAACGAAAGGGGGAGTGCACACACAATTTTCACGCTCGAATAGTCCAATTTTTTTAAAATGATGATAACGCAACAACGCACGCAAACGTACGATAACATTTCGCTGGAACCGAAAGAAAGATGATTAAGTCATTCCTTGAAGGGATATAGCTTGTAGAAAATTTCATTAGTGATTTATCATTGAATGAACATGACGCGTAGTATTTTAATAAGCTAATCACTAATCGATCTTATTTACGTTTATATAACAGATATTTGTATACTCTACAATGCAACCGGATACTTTTGACCTAAAAATAGTTGCAAAATTAACTCAAAGTAGTGAAATCAATTATGTAAATGACTCGGCTGATTTGAAAAATTATCTGCGCGATATAAAAAGCCGTTACGCAACGATAGATGCTAAAAAAGGAAACGGGTTTTCTTGATGAAGCTTAACGAGATGCTGAGACGTTAAAAGAAAAGAAAAATTTACGCTGCAATTTCGTAATCGATAAATGAGAGATCCATTCTAGACGGGAAACTTTGTGGATTCATAATCACATCGGGACATATACATCATCGTTAAATGGCGTATTTCCTTGATCTACAATTAAACCTACGACACTTTTCTGCCGACTATTAAATTTATCGCCAATTTCAGGTCTCTGAGTTTGTCTCAATAACAATTTTATTAAGAAAGCATTTTCCGCATTATTGGATACCATAACTTGTTTTATGTTGGGACTGAACCTTTGTATGAAATTTCCACGTTACGTAAAATACTGCAGTTGCGTTTGAAAATTGTCAGATCTCGATGAGTCGATACTTTTTATATTTTCCGCGACTGAGATGGTGGAAATAAAAATAAAAATAAAAAGATAATGATAAAGCGATGTCGACGCGCAGTGGAAATATTGGTCCATCGAGCTCTGACAATTTTCAAACTCAACCAGAAGAATAAGTATCTGTTATCTCTTCTTGGATTAGCATGATTTCACGATATTGATTCGATAATATATATATCGAGAATTTCAAATTATAATCTCTAATAATTTCAAAACTTCGATTTTCTTCAATATAAACGGAGTTTGATCCGTATCACCGTTTTTGTTGGGTGGCGAGCTATTTATGTTGCGGTGACATATATAATGTATTATTCATTGCTGCGTCATTTGTCACGTTATAGTTTGGATTCTTCATAGCAAGCGCTTTTACGCATATCTTTATTTCATTTTGATCTTTTATGAATTTTCTCTTCCTTTGATCTGCGCTTCTTTCAACAAGTGTCAAAATAAAAGGAAAGTTACAATTATTTATTCTTTTTGCAAAATCAAATCACTGTAAGAATCGCGTAGTTTTGAGATTATAATTTTAAATTCACATTTATTTGATAGCTTAAATTTCAGATTTGGAGATTCGAGCTTCGAATTGACGAAAATGTACTTATAAAAGGAGCTCGTGATACGCAATTTAGCAATTTTTTTTTTTAAATCTAACATTGTTATGAGATAGTCGAATGATGCGATTATACAAACTGTACAAATGAAAGAAAGTTCGCTTCTTTTGAATATTACAAATAAATTAGAAACTAGTAGAGTTATTCATATATTCATTAAAAAGTTTTATCGAATAAACTCTGAGTTACATATGCGTGCATGCCACGCATGAGCTTCTTTTATTTAGATTAATTAAGATATTGACCCCGTCGCGTCGTACTATTTCGCTTATTTGTCAATTCAGTTAGTAGTTTAAATATTTGTTTTTATATATGTAATACTTTAGTTATATATGTATATATATATATATATATATATATATATATATATATATATATATATAAATAAAACTACAAGAAAATCTGATATATACTTTACAAATGTAGTGATGCGAAACAAGGTGCTGTATATCGATATAGATATGTAGATATCGATAGATAATTTTCGTCGATTTATAAAAATAATTTTTCATTCAAGTTTCTATCTTTTTCTTTCGTACAATAAGCCGTAAAAAGACAGATTAATCGGAGATGAGTTTTTTATTTGCGTGCAACATGTTTCGTTCACCAGCCAAAGTGATGAACTTGGATTATCAGCTTGTAGTTGTAGCGACTAGAGATGTATAAGTACTGTATAATACTTTTCTAATATTGGAATTATTTTGATGCACTGAGCTTCATTGAAAATCAATAGAGATATATATCTTATTAATAAGAGTGATTAAATAATCATCATTTATGGAGTAAACTTGCTCTATAAATTGCCAAAAGTATGAATTAAACAAAGCTCTGACAAAAGGTTCGCTAGGAATAAAACATTAATATTTGCTAAAAGTTTGATTTTTATGTATCTGTTATTAGTTTTTGGTAGCTTATTCGAGTTTGAAGTCGCGTTTGCCAGTTACTTTCTTGAGATTCAACATAAAAAAAAAAAAAAAAACAAAGAAAGACTTTAATGAACAAAAAATATATTATTGAAAGCCAGATGCGGAAAATAGAACTAATATTAGCTTTAAAAGATTTCTTCAATTATTCAGATAGTTTTGACCCCTTTTCAGACTATCTTTAAGTCACTGTCAAAAAAATATTACGTGTCATATAAAAGAATGGATATATATATATATATATATATATATATATATATATATATATATATATAACGATATACATAATTGAGCATTAATGAAAATACATACGCGAGCTTAAAAATCGTGCGTCTTGACCTCCAAAGAATTTCAGTCTTGAATTTGAGTCAAACAAAAAGCAAACATAGCAAGTCTTCTACTAATCGTTAGGAACAAAAGTTCACACAGGTAGTTTCGAATAATTTTCAATTGATCAAACATTGTAGAAAGATCCTGCGAAACCCTAAGGAATTAATATGAAATTTATTAATAGAAAATGATCAATAAAAAAGGAGACTTAGAGATCAGAGATCTCGAGAGACGGAGAGAACGTAAAGAGATAGAAAACTGTCAAATTCACATACGAACGTTCGGTGAAACTAGATATTGGTGTTATATATAAACAAACATCATATGGGTAGCTGCCACGCAGCACAGAATGGGGGAATGACGTAAACTAGCGCGATGCTTTTAAATTGTAGAGAAGCTATTAACGAGAAAGATCGACAAGTATGGTGCAAGCGACATCGCTTTAGAGTTTGAGACTTTTTTTTTTTTTCATCGGTGAGAGAGAGAATAACATTTTTTGAGATTATTTCAGAATATGAGATAGTAAAGTACAATTCTCTAATGATAATAAAATAGAATCGTACGCGTTGCAAGCTTGGATCGTAGTTTTTCATTTGGACAACTTGAAATTAGAGACTCCTTTATAGGTGCTAACTTTTAAGATGCGAAACTACAAGCGAGAAATTTCTAGGGCTACGATAAACGACCTTTCAGGCAGTTGATCGATTTTTTTTAAGAACGAAAAAGTACGAATTTGTACATACAAAGTTAGCGGTACGATACCATAAATCTTCTTGTCGCGATCTTGTCACGGTTCAAAGAGTGACGAACGAAAAGTAAGCGAGAGTTAATTGACAATTACACGATCGATTGCCCGAAGGGAATAAATTTTTCTGAAGACCCCTGAGGAAATTTTATTGACATTTCGCGTATGGTCCCAGGAAGTCCGACGTTTTTTTTCGAATATATATATATATATATAAAGCCTGACAAAAAACGATAAAAATTTTCGAAAATTTCTGTAGGATGTATCATAATCGACAAATTATCGCATATAGACTATGTACTATAGTATGCACTATATTGTACATATATATACAAAATCTAGTGCGTAGAGAGTCTTTCGAAAATTTAACTGGCATAGCAGTACATACGAAGTACAAATTGAAGACACAATAAATTTCGCGCGTGCGGGTCATTGATGATCGAGAGAGAGAGAAAAAAAAAAAGAGGTACTTATACGCGCGTAAAACAGCGCATGTGTGTGTGTGTGTGTGTGTATGTGTTGCGTATGTATGTATGTGTGTGTGTATGCGAATGTATGCGTGCGGCTTCGTTTCTTTTTGTGTAAATATACAAATATATAGGGTGCTCCCACGTGTACATAAGTGGTAGTGCGCATTCACGCTGCATCGCTTCTCTAAAGATATTTTTGAACAATTGACACAATTGATCCATTGTATAGGTCCTACGGTTCAATCATGTAGTACGTAAAAAAAAAAGGAAAAAAAATATATACGTGTGTATAATATATAGTATTTTTTCATAAGAATCGCAAAAAAAAAAAAGAAAAACACTAGACAGCGACGAGAGGAGTCTTTTTCGGCCGGGCTTTTTAAATATTCGATATAAAATGAAAGATTGTACCGTTGCTTTGGTAAACTTCCACAGGGGGTTACTGGATGTCTAGACAGTGTTGGACGTAATCAGGTCTTATCGAGAAAATCCTCTTAATAAAGCGTTGGCCCTTACACGAACACTGAAATCGGCTAAACAGCTCGTTCAGTCACAATCAATACAATTTTTTCTCGGCTTTAGTCTCGGCAAAAAAATGTCAGAGTAAATTAATGTAATATTTCTACACACCTTTTTTTTCCATAGAAAAATTCGCTAATGCTTGAATATTTATGTTACTGCTACGAAATTTACATGTTTAGCAACGTGTAAAGAGTATAGTCCACGATTTATATTTGCGTGCGGCTGATACTACAGTTTACTAGAGTCGTCGTGTAATCACCTCTCTTCGCGCACGTAACTGTAGGCTTTTGAGAAAAATAAATAGAAAGATTTCCGAAAAGCAGCAGCTGCGCAAAGTCACCGCCTGTTTCCGCAATAAGGACCGATAAAAGAAGCTTAGCGTTCTTGGAGGGGCCAACAGACCGGCGACGAGGTGAATTATACGGTACCTCTTCTCTGCAACGCAAATTGTCACAATTCTTCCAACACGCTTGTAGTATATGTATATACATATTATAGCGCCGGTATAATATTATTAATTTAATAATATTATATCGATAATAGGTATATATATATATATATATATATATATATATATATATATATATACACACTCGACATATATTCTGAATATATTATATTTTTATTGAGTGTACAACTATAATAAATTGCTATACGATTATTAATTCAATTCTCTGGACGCGTAATTCATCCAATTAACGATTAACGAGTCAACATTCGATACCATTCGAAATTATTGTGAAAATGGAAACTGTCCATCACTGGTCTAGCTATTATCAACGGTGCCGCTTTTGGATTCCCCGCTGCATCCGCGAACGTGACGTTAGAGACTTTAGCGCGTTCGCTCTTCGTAAAGCTCTTTTGTAAATATGTACTTAGAGAGAGATCGCAGAGATCATAGAGACGAAATATCGATGTTCTTCGATGTTCTTTCTACACGCGAGATTAATTCATCGATTAGATCCTTTACCTCGTATTGTATTTTTCAGAGCGACAAAAAGAGGGACGGGAAGGAGATTAAAAAAAGATTAGATTAGATTAACACTAATGTATCTTTAAATATCGACGTTTCGCGTCCGCACCCCTCTTATCTCGGGTTTTTGCGTGAGATCGAACGGTGATGGGAATCCAAACGAAATCTTTGTCATCGACGAAAAAGTACGGCCCGCGACAATATTTTTGGAAAATTGCAATTAATTACATTCTCGATTTGCGCGTGAAATTATTATCTCAATTTCTCGGCAATTTCCCCGATTTCGCCAAGTGGTGTGACAAAACTTTCATTTAAAAATTATACAATCCGTACGGTTTATTCAATCAATTTCTCTCCCCCCCCCCCCCCAGAATTTTCTAGCGAAATTTTTTAACGACACATTCAACTTTTCTCATTCGTACTTTTTCTTTTTTCTTTTTTTTTTTTTTTTTTTTTAATTAATCGTTCAACGAATATACGCGAATGAAGGCACAGTTCCTTTGCTAAATAAAAGCAAAAAAATCTGCTGCTCTGTATTCGTACCACCCAATTATCGCTTGAACTTTCTGGCCAAGGTTGCGGGAACAGGGAGAGCGCATCTGTTACAACAAACGAGTCAGGGTTACTTGGTACATAACCGGCCAAAGTTTGCGGAGCGTATATGAGCCAAGTTTTCAAAATTCAATCTTTCGTTCATGTTTTGTCAATCGATAGATAGGCGGTAAGTATTCCGACCTATTCTCTCTCCTCAATTTCATATCCGCCCGATAAATACGCGATTAATTGAATTCCCATCACTGGCTAGTCGTCCAGCAGCAGCACCTTGTACAAACACGAATTTTACGGTAAAACGGAAAGGCGAATGAATTTTAATAACACGCCGCGCGTAAAAGGAACAAAAGGACGAATAATCGATTCTGAGTGGCTTTGTTTCCCTCGCGTGCGCGCGCGTAAAGATGAAAAAGGGTTTGTAGATTTGTAGGAAGAACCGAGATTGATATTATATTTTAGTAACGCGCGATTTGGTATAGTCGACGTAAAAATATTTCGAGCGAAATTTTCAATAAGAAACGCACGTGCGAGAGACGATGCGATTTGATATACCGAAAGGGAGAGAAGAAGAGAGAGAGAGAGAGGGGGAAAATGTCGCCTCTCTTTTTCCATCGTTTGCATTTTCAGAGACGTGTGCCTGTGTACGTGGGCGTTTTGATAATCGTTGAGAATCGAGATAAGAAATTTTAGGACGCGAGAGAGTTTTCTTCTATTTGTGTGCTTCTAGAGAGACGCACCGGTGTATCGATTGTCCTTAATGTTAATGAATCATGATGAAGCAATCAATTCGTTTGGATGCTCGTTAGTTTCACTCGCTATTCCGAAACTGATACGAAAAACGCACACGTTTACCACGGACACTCGAGACACTTGTACACGCATTATATACACAGCTGTAAATACACCTGTACGATTTAATTAAGAGTATGAGATTTTAGAAAGATTATAAGTGAGATTAACTTGGACGAGAGAATTTGGTTACGAATAGACACACTCTTCTTTATTTTTGTCATATCGATATACTTGACCGATAATAAAGTGCATATTAGATCACGACGAAGTGAAGGAAGGATCGTACATGTCCGATTATTTTATACCCTTTCCCGCATTTTATCCCCATCGTTCACCTGATTGACATCACAACTCTTTTATGCGTACATTTTTACGCTCGCTCAATTTTAATAAAAGCTTTATTTTAATAAAGAGGACAACAAATGCTGTATTAGAGTTGCTCTGTAATGACTCTTCAAGTCTGTTTTTTAGTCTTTCATCGCCAATAAAAATGTCTTATTGACACTTAGCTTACCAGGCTACTTCTTTATGACCTACCCTATATATATATATATATATATATATATATATATATATATATATATATATATATATTTATGCTCGAGAGGGGGAGACTTACTTTGCTAATTATTTAAATATTATTGTTGGGAAGAAAAGTTTAAAAAAATTTTTTAATTGATCGGTATTATCGAGGCCCAATTAATCGTTTGACAGATAAGCGAGAGGCCAACGGTAATTACAGAGTCACCGGAATAAGTAGTATCCAAAAGAGAAATTACAACCCTCCGTGCTCTCTCTACTGCGTGATAAAGAAAAAGAACGACCCATAACGAGAGCCATTTTCAAGCACTGCCTCCAATATGTCCAGGATGGAAACGACCGTAGCGCTCTAATCGAGCTTGTCCTACTTTCTCTCACCTTCTGGACCCCTTTTGTACTGCAAATGTTACTACCGTAATAAAAAGTTATGCACGCTGCTGCGATGGGAAAATTGGGAGGGGGAGGGGGAGGGGGAGAGGGAGGGGGAGGAAAAGGGGAGGCACGATCGTGTATTTATGTGCGCGAGATCATTTCGCGACCGGATTTCTATTAATTCATTAATTTTATTTCCAAGTAATATAATATTACGTAAAAGATATTTGCTCTTGATTATAGAATAATTAAATACTTGATTAAATATAATTAACGAGTTTATGCGTTTCTAAACATTCGTTTCCACTAATTTCATATTTCAAATATACAGCGCGCAACCAAGTTTATATACAGACAGATGTGGATATATTATAAATCGTCGAAATTGGAGTCTGCGTTCGCCAAATGGTCGGTAAATGTAATTATTACCGTGAAAATTTATTACTGCAATTTTCCTGTTAAGGGACGGCAAATTCGCCATCACTTGGGAAGGGAAAATCGACGTCGGGGACAAAGATTGTCCCAAATTAAAAGTACAGAAGTTCCAATGGCTGATAATGCGCGTCGCGCTAAACGACTTATCTCTGTAATTTTCGTACAAATTCCAAACAAATGTTTAGCATTAATAATACGTTATCGTTATATAATACATATATACGAGACGTTCACGCATCGGGATTTATTTACGCAATTCGCGTCCGAACGTGATGAGCGCCAACGAGAAGTAATTAAAAATTTAGAAACGCGCGTTTCCACTCCCATTTTTGTTCACGTCTACGTACATTGCCGTCGTGGATAATTAAAATCGCGCAAACTTTCCGCGATCAAAAGACGCGGAAGTGCGTTCCCGCGCCAAGTATATTATATACGTGTACAGGATAATATCTATTCAAATTTTATCTATTAAAAAATTTCTTGATCTTTTCTAGATTTCTTTGTTCAAAATTTCAGATAGAAAAATTTTTTACTTTTTAAATGCAACTTTCTAAAATAAGTTTTTTTTTTATTGTGTGCGCTTTCTAATACTTTTCGCGCGTAAGGAAAAAAAAAAAAAATAAAAACAAGCTTCAAGTGTTAGAAATTACACTAAAAAAATTGAACTTTAGTAAAATGAAGGTTTTTCCTGCATAATATTTTTATTTTTTATCGCAAAAAATTAGAATAAAATATATGTACTACATATTTTATAATCCTGTTAAAACAATTATATAAACAGAGATTAAATATATATATATATATGTATATATAATATTAGATATATAATATTATATGATGCATTTTAAATACGCATATAACCCACAAGTTGGCCACAATTGATGGATTACCGATTGTTTACAGTATAAAAACAAAATGATTAAAGAGAGGATTGTTTTTTAACAAATTTTCCACGAGTTCCAATAAAATTCCATGAGAATTTCCTGATTATTCAAGGTATTAAAAAAATCTCTGAAAATTCCAGGTTGCCATGTTTTTCCAGGAAGTAGACACTCCGCGTATAATACATATAATAATACAATTCCGTAACGTACTAGCAAAGCTAACAGCGTATAATTAATTTATCCTGAGCAATGTCAGTTTAACGATCGAATTTTGACGCGAAATTTTGTATACGCGCGCAAAGAGAAACAGAATTATAATATATGAAATCAAAATATTCCCCCGTCTTTATGTCTCCGAGAAGCAATTTTCACGTGAAAGCACGAATACGTTATGTGTCCCTCGCCACCAATGAAACGATTGGCGCGCGCGTGTGACCCTCTCCCCGTATTTTCATCAACCGACGTGTGCTCTCCTCCCCTCCCCTCCCCACCCCTCCGGCAACGACTGATACAGAAAGCTATTGCAACAAATTGGATTTTAGTTTAACTCGGTTACAAACATGTTCGCGCGCGCACACGCGCCTCGGATTGGACCGCCGCCAGATAATCGAGAGCTTAAATGGAGTTTGAATGGAAAACCGATTGTGTTCTTTGCAGGCCGGGGTGAGCGCGCGCGGGCCACTTTGACATCTACGTCGCGTCGTCTCTACCGCCCGGCTCGTCGTACTTATAAGCGTTAAAAAACCGCTCCGACAAATTATTCCCCGTGATCGTCGGGGACGCGCTCGTTTAATTTAATAAGCGTCATAACAGCGCGCGTGCGCGCGATATACGTCAATTAGTAGGATCCGCGCGAGAGCCCCCGAGGCCGCTATAAAAGTCGGTTTATTCCCCCGTACTTGGATACATACATATATATATATATATATATATATATATATATATATATATATATATATACGCGTCCTTTCGATTTTATATCTATACGTTTTTCTCTAATACGTAATATCGCGTGCACGTAACGGTATATATACGTAACAATATCGATATCTGGATATTGTTACGGTAACAGTTGCGCGTCGACCGCGATCTTTATCGTTTCCATTTTTCTTCATGATATTATTTGTTTAATCGGCTGGTAAAATCAGAGACACGCCTCTTGTCGCGACGCATATATCGCCGCGTGGTCCGTGGTGCGTGGTGTGACAGATGACACGGATGGAGCAGTCGACAATCGATTAATTTGCCCGCCCGACCACCGACCACCGGCTACATCCACTTACGTCCGACGTTCTATTCGCGCCGCCGCGCCGCGTCACGCCGATGCGTATGTCGACTAATTAGCGCCGATTTATTCGCCGATCGGGACAGCGGCTTTCAATTGGATCGAGTCGTTGTTTACAACCCGAGCGTGATTAAATAATAGATAACGCGCGATATAATTCCTGCATATTAAAACTTTTTCGAGAGACTCTCTTTTCAGCTGCCTAAATATTTTGTAGTGTCAAAAATGGCGCGACTTGATTCACGTAAAAAGCGAATCGCAAAGAGTATAAATGAATAAATTGTGTAACGCGACTCTTAGTCGATGTATAATTAAGAAATTGCCGTAGAGATAAGAGAGAAGAAATAAATAATAAATAAACCACGTTACGGGGAGCGCAGAACAATGTTATCTGGAAGGTGACAAAAATATCATGTAATGCACTTAATGCAATATCTGGAAAATTGCAACCACCCGTAGAACGGACGAGCTCAGAACGAGAATACTCCGGTATCAAAAATACGTTTTGTCTATGAAATGATTGGATTATATCGTTATCGGTTAACCATCAAATTTAAAAATCGATTATTTAAAATATCGCTATAGATTATAAATTTCCCTTCTCACACCCACTCGAGCCACACGTCATCCGTATGGGCCAGCTAAAATTACACGTCATTAATCATATATCACGCGAATATGTATTATACCGTATATAGGTGGTTTCAAAATTACCCCGATTTTATCTTTAATGACCTTATTTTTGCGCAAGCTAGTCATTGACTAAAATTAGCGCAAAAATTGCGCCGCATTCTCTCCCGTATATAAATAACAAGTTCAATTCTCTTCTCTCTTTTTTAATACGAGTTTTGCTTATAAATTTTTTCAATTCTCCGTTTTAACCACCGAGTACAGATATATCCGTATATCCGTATATACGTATAGTTGCCTCGTATTGCAAACATAATTAGCCTACGTTGAATAGACCGATAAAAGAGGCGGCTGGTATTAAGGTCGCTCGATAAGACGGAAGGGTATTGAACGATCGCGAAATCTAGCGGGTCGCTGCACTTTGTGACATAACAATCGCATCTCACGTAAACGATTCCTAATTATCGGTGCCACGACAAGCGCGACAGGGCACTATACAATTTTATACGAGCAGACAAATCACCGAGATGCACGCGATATTGCCTTGCCCCCCAAATTCCTGATATATATAACTTTAAATAACTTTCTTAAGGGGATCCAAAACTACCGACAGAACATCAATTACAGATTTTGAAATTTTTCTTTTCGGCTACGAAGATTGAAGATAAATCCTTCTCCACAATTAAAGTACTTGTAAAAGCAACACGCGGGGATTAATAATTTCATAGAAAAATGATGAAAAATTAAAAAATGACAGTTACGTCGTAATAATATTTATTTAATATAAAAAGCTTTACGATATGTGTCCGTGCAAGAGATATAGCGTCCGCGTTTGGAATAACATAACAGAATATTAGTAAACTTTTGGAAATGACTTTAGAAGCCCAGTAAAAAAGATTTTTCAAATCTGTAAAAAATTACTCTCGTGCAATCTGTGTGTGCGAGATTGAAACACAAACTCTCACGTCAGACGTCATTTCTAAAAGTTCACAAATATTTCTTCATGCAATTTCTAGCAGAAACCCATCTTATTTTCTGCGTGTAAATTGCAAAACATTTATATTAAGCAAATATATTGTCATGTTGGGTTAAATTTTGGTCGATAATATAAAACAGCTTTTGAATCCCCTTCACCAAAGTCTCGATTTTAGCCTCGACCGCAGAAGCGACTTTTTAAGCTTATTGCTTAAAAAATGAGAAATAAACTCGAATAAAAACGAGCGGTAGAAAACTTATGGACTAATAATCTTGATAATAATGTGTTTATCGACTAATTCTACGCTATTCTGAACAATGAAATCTGTGCCAACAGTGCTGAGATAAGAACGATCAGCGGCGAATATTCCACAATGACAATGCGAGATCTAATTAGATAACAGTAGTAGTGAATGAATAATGCTCGACTATAAGAGCATCTGTAACAATGGTAACAAGGTTCATACTTGCTTCGTATATTACAAATATCGAATGCAACGTTGTGTATATAATACTTTGTGTGTGTGTGTGTGTATGTGTTGATCGCAAATAACGAAATGTCGAGAAGACCGAAATGCTAAACAGTGTATTTGATATTTTTAAACAACAATCTTTTACGATGTTACACAACTTGGAAAGATAATAGTATCGATAATAATATATTGGTAAAAAAAAAAAAAAAAAGCCAAGCGACGTTAATTAAAAACGAGAAACATCAAAGTGATTAAATATACAATGCGCGGAGAACAAATAATTATTCTCGCAATTGAGTATACTCAGATGAGATATACGATATCTTTTTTATTAACAGTTATTATCAAACATTATTTTGTGTATGTATATTCGGACCGATTAATTTATATGAAACAATTGTTGTTTTAATACAATTTATTGTATAAAATTACGTTTTACCATCGCCCGAGCTAACTTACCGCTAAATTATTCTCGCGATAAAAATGATAAATTCAAACGATTAATCCCCTGAAATATTTCCATACACACACACACACACACACACACACACACACACACACAATTTATCGCGTATTTTTCAAACGATAGGTATACATCTTGGATATAACGCACAAAATTACACGTAAACTCGGTTACTTCCGCTTTCAAAATTTACTTAAAAAAAAAAAAATATCTCAAAGTCTATCCGACAATTATTCGATCGATATTTATATCGTGAGCGATGTAAAAAGAATCGAGATGTAACATACGTAGTCTAGAAATATATATTTCAACGTCACACACATACCCCACGCAGACACAGTTAGTTGACAAGGAGACACCGCAGTCACATCGCGGTCGCAAAAGGAACGCGCAACGAGACGAGATACTTACATGATGCCGAACGGCGGCGACAAATAGCCGGAAAAGAAGGAGGAGACTCCACGGTCGTCTCTCGGTACCGTTTGCCGCGGCGAACGCGAAAGACGTGGGAATTAACATTTCGATTTAGCCAGACGGGCTAGATATATCGCCTCGGTAAAACGCCGGCGGTTCCCGTGACGCAGTGCGCCCCAAGGAACGTTTTTCGCCGCCGATATCCGCCGTCCTGACAGAATAATGCGCCGGTTACAAATGCGTCGTCTATATACCGAAGAGAAAAAGTACAGAGCGGGAGGCGGCGGCGGGGGGGGGGGGGGAGAGGGAAAAGCCAGAGAGAGAGAGAGAGAAATTGGACGGGGAAACGGCGTTATCTTTCTGCAACAATGCGCTAGTTTATCGACGCGCTCGCGTTTATTAACAATCAGATCCTTTTTGTCGCTTTTATCATTCGCGCTTCGTTTATCGAGGCAACGGGAGGAGCGAGGGTAGGGGAAGAGGGGAGAGAAAGGACGATACCCGACCTCACACATGGAGTCGCTTTTTAATTATTATTTTAAACGATTGCGCGCGTCACACATGTGTGTGCAATTTGTTGCGCGCGGAGATGGGAAAAAAAAAAAAAAAAAAAAAAAAAAAAGTTCGATATATAATCTCGTATATTAAATCCTTTGCGTAATTTGTGTGCGACGTGGCGTTCGCGTAAAACGATTAACGTTACAGAGAGAGTCGCGTCTTCGTTTTCCCCCTCCTTTCCACCCTCTCTCTCTCCCTCTCTCTCTCTCTCTCTCTCTTTCTCTGCCTCTTTTCATTTGACGTTTGTCTGTGCCGCGTCTTCGTGGAGAGTCTCTGAATTAGTCCCTTCCTAATTTCCACGGGGTGTAATTTTGACGAAACATTCGCCGTTTATCCAACTACTCGTTTCGTCGCAGTCTCGTCGGATTCATCTCACCGGCTATACACGGCGATTCGTCCGCCCGTTACATTTACAGTTGTATCACGAGCAACGTGAATCTTTCTTTTCCCGCAGGGAAACTTGGCAGACCACCATTGTTTGTCGCAATTTACTAATATTCGATATGTACGAACTTTAAGATGCAAAGAAATCTACTCCATCAACTTACGATTAAGAAATACAATAAAGAATCTTGTCTAATTGGACACTCGAAGCGTAAAATAATTATAGTTTCTTTATTTAAAAAGAAGGATAAAAATCGATATATAGTTAAGTCTCGTTTAAAGCCAAAATCATGTTGGCGAAACCTGGTCCTGGAAGTTCAATTCGTGAAAAATTCTTCTCTTAAGCAATTGATTTTTTTTTAAACTACTCAAGCTTCCGTATCCGGCAATTAGTTTTGAAATTACATCTCTGTAGAAAGAAAATTCACTCGAAATTAATTGAGATGCAGAAGTTTCACGTCTCTCTTTCCTCCAAACTCGCGAAAGCTTAATTATTCATAATTTTACTGCGAAACGATTGCCATCTTTTCTCGCGCTTTATATATCGCCGATCGTTAATTTTGGGACGCGCGCGCGAATTCGGGAGGTAACGGCATTACCTCGCTCTCAAAGGGTTGACGAAATGATCGGAAGGTATGAGATTAACAATCCATAACGCACATATGACGGCATTAACGGGTATACATTAACGAGTCGAGCTGTACAGACGGGGGTATATGTAATATAAGTGCCGCAAAGACCGTATATATAGCAGGCTGATGGCACACAAGAACCCTCCCCCTCCCTCTCCCCCTCTCTCTCTCTCTCTCTCTCTCTCTCTCGACGACCCAGTCTTCGTCTCGTAACATGTTTCGCAGTGTGGAGAGAGAATATACACGCATCTGTGTGTTAAGCCTTCGTAATGCTCGCCATGTATCACGTTGGTAGCGGCTGAAGATGGGGATGGCGGAGGGAGGGAGGGAGGGAAGGAGGTGGAGCGCGGTTGATACACCGTTGTAATACGGCGCATGTCGCGCAAGTTTTTGGCGCATAGTGTAGAGAGGCGAAGGTTTAAAGCGCGTTACCGTATTCAGCCTTTATATACGACAAGACGAGGAATGTTCGACGAGGTCGCATAGCTCGCCGCGCGACTCGCGATTTTGCGCGTCATCAGTCTCATACTCGCGCTATTTTCAATTTTTCTCTTCCCGCGCGACACACATTCCTACCCGTCGCGTCGAGATACACATATATGTACAGGGTGTCCGAAAAAGATCGGGACACCGAAATATTTCGAAAAATATCAGTTTTATCAAAAAATGTTTCCCACAAAAGTTGTTTGGTTCGTAAAGTGCTATAAAATGGTGCAATCGGTTTGGCCTTGGACAGTCGGGTGAGAGTTATACGAAGGTCACCTTGAATTTCTTAAGTAGGACACCCTATATATTTTTGCATATTCTTGTAGCTTACCTCGAGAGCTTTCCAAAACACTATAATCAAATATTTTTTCATCAAGTATTTTTCGAGTTATGAGGCTTCAAAGTTCCAATATTTTGACATCAACGATACGAAATATCTCGTAAAATATTTATTTCCCCATTATCTTATCTTAATACTTTTTAGCACATAATAATAATCATAAGAAGAAAATACATGGTTGCTTCTTTAAAAAAATCGAAAAATTAATATTTTACGAGATATTTCGTATTTGATGTCAAAATATTGGAACCTTCAAGCCTCGCGTAAGTACTCGAAAAGTACTTAATCAAAAGAAGTTTTATTATAGTGTTTTGGAAAGCTCTCGAGGTAAACTACAAGAATATGCAAAAATGTATAGGGTGTCCTATTTAAGAAATTCAAGGTGACCTTCATGTAACCTTCAAACGACTATCCAAGGTCAAACCAATGGCACCATTTTATGGGGCTTTTCGAACCAAACAACTTTTATTTGAAACATTTTTCTCTAAAATGTTTTATTTTCGAGATATTTGACCGGACTTTTCGAAAACCCTGTATATATATATATATATATATATATATATATATATATATATTGTCGACGCGAGTATATTCTCTCGCCGAGGACGCGGAGAACGGCGACCATTAACGAGCGGTGGTGTACGTAACCTGCGTCTCTATATCCTCTCTCTCTCTCCATCTTCGAGCAAGGTCCCTCCCGAGAGGGTCGTACCTCAACGAACATGGGAGTCCTCGTTTATGGCTACGAGCGTGAAACGTTACCGCGTTATTACCCACCTACCAGTCAATTTCAAGAACCGCGCTGTTCATATTTTAACTTTTAACAGTACCGATCGCGCTCGCGCTCCGCGCGAGTTTATCGATTCCGCATACTGTGATTACCAACCGCATCATTTTGTTTTTTCTCCCTCACGAAATAAATATATAAACATTACAAGTTAAAACATACATATATTTTATATAATATTTAAATGTATTTTTTAACTTGTAATGTTTATATGCGCTAGGTGTTATATAAAAATATAAATTTCTCATTTGCAAATAAACATGTAGAAAATATATATATATATATATATATATATATATATATATATATATATATATATATATATATATATATATATATATATAAAACGTATAAAAATATAAATTTCAGATTTACAGTAAATTGTAAAAACTTCTCCGAGGAATGCGCTTCAAAATGTTTTTTTTTTTTTTTTTTTTGCAAATAAAAAGTCACTACTCCTCCGTTAAGAACCGTCCTGATAGAATTTACAATATGACGAAGGATTTATTTATTTCTCGGGAACAATTCAGCGCATTTGCATTTATACGAAGGAGAGAGAATATAGACCTAAGTTACATTTATATAGCACGTAGGAACTTGAATTAATTCAATAACACTTCTACCACTACCCACGCTTTGCCCACCTATACTCTCTTCGTATCTATTGTTCGAATAACACAGCGATATATTTCTTTGAATTTCTATTCGAATCGCATAATGTCCTTCTAATCTTTACCATTTCGACGATACCCGCGTGAATCTTATAAGCAAGAGGCCCTTTAATATCTCGAATAATGTCCGAGATATTCGCTCATTATTCCTGGCGCGGAGGTACGGAATAACATTAACATAAGTCTCTCCCTTATCGCTCGGTCACGTCTAACTGTATAATACATCTCACCGCTCCTTATGATAGACACTCTAGCTCGAGGCCTAGAAAGAGACAGAGAGGGAGAAATCCACAGCATCGCAAGACCAACGGGGGATCCGCGTAATTTGACGCCGTCATCGGCTATATCTGCCATGCCGTCGTCGGCTTAACGGCCGTCGCGAGGCGAACTTCCCGATCGTATTTACGAATTGAAAGCAACTTCCCACAGAGAGAGAGAGAGAGAGAGAGAGAGAGAGAAAGAAAGAGAGAGAGAGAGAGAGAGAGAGAGAGATCCGCGGGCGGAGAAACTTGGGCCGCGCGCGCGTGAATTAATTAAGACGAGTAAATACCGAGGGAACAGGAAGCTTTAAACGGCACCGACGAAAAACTTTACATTGTTTAAGTAGCGCACAGCCGAATCCCAAAGTTTTAATTGGCGGTAGTGAAGTACGCGCCCTGCGCACAATCGAGTTTGTCATTTGTACTTAAGACTGTCCCTAAACGCGCGCGCGGCGACGGCGGCGGAGTGGTGAGGGAGGGGAGGGGAGGGGAGGGGAGGGCTGTCAGATGATTCACCGTCATAACTTGCGGACATTCCCGGCATGAGACTTGCGAGAGCGAAACGATATCGTATCGTACGGCAAAACATCCGTGTTCCGATAAGCGTGTCATGTTTCTTCATTATAAATTTATACCTCATATATATATATATATTTTATAGAGAATTAATAATTAATAATGATATCTGGTATATATATATATATATATATATATATATATATATATATATATATATATATATATATATATATATATATATATTATATCGTGCAAAATCTGAGGAAGAGAATAACAGATAACGCGGAGCATGTAATCAGACTTGAATGAATCACGGTTGAATAATAACGCAAAACGTTAAATATTCCACCTTTTACGATTGTACCCGTCGTCCCTTTCTTTACGAGCGCGGAATAAACTACCGCGATATAAATAAAGTAGCGTTGGATTTTCACATTAAGCGCTCGTATAAAACGTAAATGCAAGTCGCGAGCTGTCGCACAATATTGCGTACGAGTTTTACACCGGTTAAGCGTAGCGACAGGTGCGACGAGACACGCGACGGGGGTGCGTTTCCCTCTTCCTCCCTCCACTCGGCCACC
This sequence comes from Anoplolepis gracilipes, assembly GCF_047496725.1. Lineage (NCBI taxonomy): Eukaryota > Metazoa > Arthropoda > Insecta > Hymenoptera > Formicidae > Anoplolepis > Anoplolepis gracilipes. Next base: position 13,444,261 of record NC_132974.1, read on the forward strand.
GACTCGCTCGGCGAAGGGGGCGAAGGGGGACGGTCCGTTGGAATAATAATTCGCGACGTTTCGCGTCTCGCGCGCAAAAAGCCGGATTTGCAGTCGTCCGGGACTCGGGCGACAAGTTCCAGAGAAACTTAGCCGCTCTCGCGTTTCTCCTTGTCCCCTTCCCCTTCCCCCCTCCCTCCCCTCTCTTTCCCACCAATCCTTTCCTCCGACCCTTCTCGCCCAGTGCATCTCGTCTCTTCGGAGTGGAAAAGCTCAAAGAACGTAAGGACGAGTCGAGGGCACGAACGTGTCTGGAAAAATTCCGAGAAAATGTAAGAGGAAACCCGCCTTCTGTATTACTTCTCTTCGCTCTTCCTTCTTCCGACTTGCCGTCTATCACCTGTTTTTCGCGTTTTCCTGCAGCGTACAATCTTACGATAACGGTGGTGGACAGCAGAGGGATGTATTATTGACAGAGAATATAACTATAATATAGAAGAAATTTTCTACAATGAGAGAGAGAGACGGTGTCTTGAAACTGTCCGACGTCTCTGATTTTTCATGTACAATCGTTAATGGATAAATTAAGATAAACGATGATTTTTTTTTTCTTTTTTTTATTTTAACCATTGATTAAATTTTCTTTAAATATTCTATCCACAGAGAAGATTATAACTTTAGCGCACGTATTATACCGATGGCATTTACATTTCAATTTATAGCGAGTATAGTTCAGAATTATTGTCAATTGAAGATATTGCGAGAGAAGCTTAGAAGAAAGGCGGATGGTTTGTTTTAACTTCGAGTTGTCGTTTTTGAGTTATAAAGATTGAGATCGGTTTTGGGAAATTGAAAAGAGTAAACTTTTATATTTTAATTAATCTCAGACAAAGATTGCGAGATTAAGAGATCGCATTAAATTGAAAACTTGCGCGAGAAGAATGAAATTCTCATTAAGACAAAATCAATTTGTAATTGGTACAAGAATAATTAGATAGAAGAATGTCAAAGAATCTCAAGATGCCAAGAGGAGAGAGAGAGAGAAAGAGAGAAAGATAGGTAGACTTCAAAATACGTGTACACACTTTGTACAAAGTAAATTGAAGTAAATTGAAAGACTTAGTTGTTGCTGCAAACTAGAATAGCCAGTCTGAAATTGATTCAAAAATTCCTGGCAAGAAATTCATTTTAACGGCATCTTAATCCTGCGGGTGAGAGATTGATTTCTTTTAAATTCCAATTGCTCTTTCTCTTTCCCTTCTCTCACTCCCTTCGAGCAATCAAACAAATATATAAGAATAGATTTCGCGAGATAGATTACTATCGATTTCTTTTAATTCCTATCAGATCCTTTAATTTATTCCTTTTTGTTATACGAATTAAAATTTGTCGAAAATAACGGATAAAGAATAGATATTTTTTTCCGGCATGTACGGAGAACGGCAACTTTAAGGCTCCCACTTTTTCACTTGAAAGTCACATTGAATTACAAGGAAAACTTGGAGTCAGACAAATTTTTTTCTCGTAAAATAGCTCATCTGCTAGTATTCATGTTTGTTTATGTGGATTGGAATAAAATACAACAAAAATATCTCTTTTTTATTATTTTCCATTAGCAAATGCATATATAACTCAATCTGGATGTGTTCTACATTTCCGACAAAAATGGTTTTTATGAAAATTGATAAAGATTTACAACTACATTTTTATCAATTCATAAACCGAAAAGACAGTCTTTGGTATATTTTATCATCTGCACTACCGAACGCATGAACAATATGCGAGAGAGAGGGAAAGAGAAAAAGATAACTAATTTATTATGACACATTTCGCGAGAAAAAAATTTCACCGTGTAATTTCTCGCTTCATAATTCGATATAAAGGTTCAAGGGTCTTGAAAAGAGTCCCGACGTATTTGTACGATATTCTCGTCAACGTACACTATTAGTTGGTATTTCTTGCAGGTGGTAATAACTTTCAACCCGCGAACATTATGAATATCTCGATAGTATTGCATATCGGAAACATGTGTATTTGGCCTCGAGCAGTTTTCGAAAAGACGCGCAATCGAGCGGAAATTAATAGCTTTTCTCTTGCATAAAAAGATCCAGCCTCCCTCCCTTTTGCCAGAACAAAGAGATGCGATATTATCACCTACTCTCTCTTTCTCGCGATCAAAAATAAAATCCCCGCGACCGCGGGGCACATAGATGAGGAGATCAATATGTCGAAATTAGAAAAATCGCTCGGGACGCTCGATACATTTCGTCCAATTCATTCTATTCTCAAATGAAAGAAGGAAAGTGAGAAACATATTTGAATGATTAATCTTTTTGTTCATAACGCGAAAATATATCGCCCTAATTTCAAGATAGAGCGGTTATTGACAATGTTATTTATTACACTACTGCTAATAAAACACTTTTGTAAATTAATCCAAATTTCTAAATACGAGACAGAAAAATCCAGTAAATGGAACGATTTGTTCGAAAGTAATCAGTTAAATTTACCTTTCTGTCTTAATTTATCAAAGTCCAAAATGCTCCTTGCTCTCGATGCGAGTTTCTATCGAATGCGAATTGAAAATCTTGGTCGAAAGGTTATTATTATAGAGGTAGAAAGAGGGGGAGGAGAAATTCTGCCCTCTATTAATAAACCAATGTTATTTGTTTTTAAAAAGATACTCGCAACATCAATGTAGCAAGAATGTTTGCTTAGAAATGACGTTTATATCTACGTTTGCGTGCAGTAAAGTTCATCATCATCGTCGTCGTCGTTGTTTGCAGCATGTAAAAACTAATATCCGCTTTAAAAGCGACAGGGAGACGCCATTAACGTAACGGTATCTCGTACAGATACGCTTGGTATAATTATGATATGTGCGTATAAAGCGACGCTTACTGCACCCATGTGTAACCCCTTTTCCGCCCCTCCTTTCCTCGGCTCTTTTTAGAAATTTTCTTGCGACGCCACCGCACGAATACGCATGTGCCGTTACACATGTGCGGGGGATACGGTCAGCGTTGCGTTTCAGTTTTTTAATGCAATTAGCCAAGAATAATGTCCGGCGTGCGTGATACGACATAGCCTGCCCGCGCGAAATTTTCGTCGCCTCCCGCACGTGATAAATGGAAATATATACACGAGCGCGGCCTCTGTTTTTAATTGACGAGTAGTTTTTTTCCCCCTCCCTCCCGCCCTGATCCGCTCACCTGATAGTCAGTCACTTGGACAGTTTACGACCGAGTTGCGTTCGCATTTCCGAACCAGCAGATAGAAACTGTGAGATATAATAATAGAGCGACGACAGATGCATCGCGCGAATGACAAATACGGTGAGACACGTGGCTAAATCATTCAAGTTACCATGTTAGAAATGAAAATGTTGTTTTCGATTATTTTTACACTGATCGCGCTAATTTATCATTCAGGTATCTAATAAAGTATTAATTTTCGAAGGACGTCGAGTTCGCGAGATTAGTGCTTAATTAAAATTGCATTGTTAGAAAGAGGCGTGAAAAATGAATGAATATATTATATGAAGCTACGATAAAATATTTTAATTAATTTGATTTATAATTATCAAAGTTTCGTAATGTTACATTCGCATTTTTTGGAATATGTACTTGTACAGAATATAATCTACCAATTTTTGAAATCATTATGCTCACCGTTTATTAATACAAAGCAAATTTTAATATCGTTATTACTATTAAAAAAAAAAAAAAACAAAAACAAAAAAAAAAAAAAAAAAAAAAAAAAAAAAAACGGCCCAATGCCATTTTCAACGGAATGCAAATGCTTTTCGCTTATCGGAAAGCCGTAAACGCACAACGATAAATTAAAAGGCACTAAAGTCGTTTCATAGAATAGGGTTCGTACGTTGCAAACTACTACTACTTGCAATAAATAGTAGAAAAAGCGAGTATTTGCGCGACACAACGCGAGTAGTAGAAACCAACGCGCGACGCGAAACTCCTTTTATGCTCGTATAATACACTCGTTCCATTTTTCTCTCTCTCCCTCTCTCTCTCTCTCTCTCTCTCTCTTTCTATCCGCGCTCTTTGCAACGATAATTGCTTTGTCGAACGATATGCCCCACCATCTTGTAAATTACATCTTTGTACTCGGCGACCGACGACCTTTTACTCTCGATTCGCTTCGTTATTCTTTACCTTTGAAGTTCACCGGATTCAGTGAGTTGGTCTCTTCGTTTTCTTTCCTTTCGCACTTGCATCTAAAATTTGGCTTCGTCCTCCCGTTCATTCCACTGCGCAAGAAAAAGCTGAGGAGATAGACCGCAGCGTGTGGTACTGGTACCTTTTTTTTTTTTAATCTCTCCCTCTCTCCTTCTTTTTCACGTATCTATATAAGACGATATCAAGTTTTCATCGTACATCTTCTTTACGTCATTATTATCAAATCACTCGAATGCTCGCGGCAAGAGTAGAGTCTCGCGAGTTTGCAGCTCCTTTCATCGCAATTGTACATTTATAACTCTCCACAGCAATGAATCTTTACTTATTCAACCTACTATATTTAAATATCTTTCAAATATTAAATATTCAACTACACTTAAATATCTTTCAAATATTAATACGCGGATATCTTTCCATACTTAAATAGTAACGCTAAATGCCAAATATATCGCTGCAGGAATATAATTACGAATTAATGCTCCCCCAAATTATAAATTTCACTCGCATATTCATCTTATCATAATAGATTCAAGCACGTTGCAAATCGATTACAATTACAATATATCATTTTGTAGCATATATCAAAGCTTTCGAGAATAGACGATATAAATGTTGCCGCTCGAATTGTCCTAATTTCGATTGTATCATACATCGCGCATAAAAAAAAAAAAAAAAAAAAAAAAAAAAAAACAATTTTACGTACGACAGTTAGGTATCGCTCGCCCACGTGGGACATGGAAAAAAAAAATAATGAAAAATATGTATCTCAATTGAACAAGAACGGTCTTGTAAAAATTCGCGTTCGAGCCTTTGGTGCCTCATCAGCCGTAACACTCAAAATCCAGTCAGCGAAAAGGCTCCCTCCCCTGTCGTCTCTCCGACCCTCCCCTCCCAATAGCGTGCCATTATTTTTCGCGAGAGCCACACTTCCGTGTAGGTGCCCCATTATATCCCGGGATCACAATGGAATCAGTGTAGCTTCACAGCCCACCACGCACCCTCCATTATACGTCGTACTCCTTTTCGCTTCCGCCGCCACAGCCGTTCACTCGCCGCATCGTCAATGCGCATCCCTTTCGTGTTTTACACTTCACGCCTGATAGCTCCTTCACGTTTTACTCGCGCTGCCGTCGTTGCACGTCCGACGATTCCGTCGGTCTTGCTGCGGACGGACATCGCCCTCCGTCGACGCATCGATAAGAGATGTGTTAAATTAACGTTGAAATTCAAGATTTCCTCTCCATACTTTTATATTTCTCCATTTATATATATATATGCTAATCGATTGTGGAATATTTAATTTTGATATTTACGGTTGTCTTTAAGAAATCATCCTTTTTTTTCTTTCTCTCTCTCTCTCTCTCTCTCTCTCTCTCTCTCTCTCTCTCTTTCTTTATTTAATATATATATATATATATATATTATATCCCTTCTCCTTCTTTCTTCCATTTCTCCTTTTTTCTATTAATTACATAAATATAAATTACATATTAAATATACATATAAAATCATGGAAAAGTTTATACAGGGTGTCCGGTAATTACCGCAGTAATCATCTCTCTAGGGCAGATAGAGCAGGTCAAACTAAACATAAAAGTCCTCTATCATTTTGCGATTTTCGCAATAATTATTAAAATATTAATTAAAAACGCTCAGCGTATGAGCGCGCGCCATATATAGCACTCAGCATATGCTAAGCGTTTTTAATTAATATTTTAATAATTATTGCGCAAATCGCAAAATGGTAGAGGACTTTTATGTTCAGTTTGACCTGCTCTATCTGTCCTAGAGAGGTAGGACGGTAATTACCAGACACTCTGTACATAGTTCTCTGTTCATCATATACAGTACACGCATATATAATATTTGTACCTTTTTTTGTCTCTCTTTTTCTCTTTTTCGTTTTCTTTAACTTTTTTTTAACTTTTCTTTAACCTTTAGAGGATGGGTATATTTTTCCGTAAAGTTTTGTAATTTGAAGTAAGATTTTTTATATCTTTATTATAGTGTTGTACTATGAAAAATAAACGACCTTTAAGCCCATATCAGACTACGCATTAAAAATTGAGATTAAAGATTGAATATTGAAATTTGACCAATCAAGACAAAGCAATTTTAATTCCTTTTTTTCTGATTAGTCAAATTCTAATCTTTAATCTTTAATCTTCAATTTTCAATTCGTAGTCTGCTACGGGCTTTATAGAGCCAATATACTTATATTGGCTTCCCGTCCGGGACGGTAACAAAAATAGAAAAATTCCACAGAATCATTATAAAATTATAATTGTCAAAGAGTTCATTTTTTATCTTAGTTTCGAATGAGAAAAATAGTCAAAAATATATATTCACTAAAATATAAATGAATATATCATCAACAGATGTAACCTGTCAAAACTTAAGTTTATAAATAAAATTTGAATTTGAATTACCAAAAAGACCATTATGTAAAATATTTAAAGTGAAAATAGTTGGCTTCCCGTCCTCTAAAGGTTAATTTAATTTTTTTTACAAGTTGTCACATAAACTGTCAAAATTTGACAGCTATAGACGACACGCGCGAAGCAAGTCGCAATAACGCGCACTTGACAACGAGACATCGGGACTCGGGACAACCAATCAGCATTTCGGAAAAGAGGGATTGTCTATATTTTTATGGAGTTATTTAGTGCAGTTTAGTTTAGTTTATTTTATTTTATGGGATATATTTTTGGATTATATTTAATGGACTTAGTAAGCGTACCTACTCATATGGTTTACAGAATTCAAAATATGAAATGGTTATATGTAAATACGTAAAACGTGTAAGCCATTCTAAGCCGAAAGGCAAGGATTAAGAATAAATAATAATAAAAAAATATTTCCTCATTTTTCGACACGTGTATATATATATATATATATATATATATATATATATATATATATATATATATAAATATATATATATATATATTCTAATATTCCTGTTTTTAATTTTGATATATCGTAGAGTATATATATAACTCTTTGCCGGCATATTCAATTTTTAAAACTGGTATCGCCAACAACTCTTGTTAAACACGAGATGTATGTGTTTGTCGTAAAAACTGTCTTCATATCGTGCATGTCGTTGTCGTATTCGTGCAATCGCGACGTACGTTGCATTAACGGCCCGTTTCGTCGGAAGTCGTATATAACGCGTTGCGGAAAATCATCGCAACGGCGCGTCGACGATTACGATTCTACCTCGCGATCCGAGCAAGCGTGTCACGTATGCAGAATTAATGCAAAGTGCTATCTTAATCTTACGTATGATAAATAACAACGCGTGAATGAGCGCAGCGTGCTAACAATAGACTCTGTCTAGATAATTTTCAAGAAATTAACGCTTCTTGCAAATGCTCGCACCGAGAATGCTCATATCTTTGTTAAAAATTTCATTTTTCCCCTCAGTAACTATATGTATATCTAAATAAATATCAGTTAGTCTTGTCTCTCGACTGTGGATCATTGAACATCACATCAGAAGTAATTGTAATTAAGCATTGAATACCGATAGCCTTGGATATTGAGATTTAATACGCGCCACACCTCCTGGCTTTTCACCTTCAGAGAGAAGCGTTTATTTTATTGTTAATCTTCACCTTCTTGGCTGTCGGTGTCTAACCGATATGACAATACCATCGGATTAACTTTAATTTAATTTTAATTTAACATAATTTTAATGGTACTGCGTTAAAAATGTTGCGTTTTATTTTTATTTTTAGTTGTAAGTAATTGCGCTGAAGCTGGTCAGAAAATTGACCGAAACGTTCGTATTTGGATAGTTAGATTAGCAAGTATTTAATAATAAAAATAGATAAATTTGTTTCGCTCACTGATAACTGAGCTTGGAGCCTGAGCCCTCATTAGCCAATTTGTAAATTTTTGTTATTTAACTATAGAGAACCGCCGTAATTTGATTATTGTCTAAATAAATATCTATCAAATCCCGATTGCATAACGTCAACGTGACGTCGCGTTCACCTTTATCGCGCACGTCGCACGCTGATGTAACCATCAACAGCCACATTGCGAGCTCTCGAGTATTCGCCCTCTTTTCGCATCCGAAACTTTGGCGCTGAATATCGTTACGTATTATCGGGAAAAGGTAAAATAAAATATGTTCGCCATTCTCTTCTTCGTCAGATGGCTCGAGGGCCGAATTATGTATACGACACCGCGCGCGTCGTTTCTTTATCTGTTCCTTCCTGCATCGAAAGTATCCGAAATACTTTGACGCGTGACTGACTGACTGACGGCGTGAGCTTTCGTGCCCGTACAACGAAAAATCCCGACTCTTTTCCCGAACGGAGGATTTTGCTCGATTTTTAGTTGGCGGATCGGCGCGGGATTAAAAAGATAACGGATGAGAAACGACCGTGAGCTTCCCCCTCGCACGTTCGCTCTATCGGGATTCTTTGATCTGGAAGTGTAATTAGTCGTGGTTTGATCAACGCGCGTGCGATAAACGACTCGACGTCGGAAGATGGGAGGGAGGGGGGAGGGAGGGGGGAAGAAAGAAGGAGTAAAGACGGACGAAAACATTTTTTGCGATATTAGTAACGCGTGGACTATTTTGCAATCGCCCAGGTGTCTACAGGAGGCATTAAAGCGACCAATTTTGACGTGATACATCACATGCACACGTATACGTGTACACGTGTACACATGGAAATATCGGTCCGGCCATTTTTCACGCGATCGAGCGAGCTGGAAGCGCGTAGATCACGGGATTAAAATCCAACTTCGATATTTCAGTATCCGAAATACGGGATCGATATAAGGGCGCGAGAGAGAGAGAGAGAGAGAGAGAGAGAGAGAGAGAGAGAGAGATATGATCTAAATCGCCATCAATCTCGCAGCCACTTTTGTTCCGCCCGAGCGATTCCGCTTATGCATATGATATATGCATCACGTGACTCGCGTGCCGGAAGGTATCGCTTTATTTTTACGCGCCACCCACGGCATTCTCTCTCCTCCGACCCCGAAGAGGGTCTTCTTATTCCACCGATAAGCGGTCTTCTTCCTCTTCTTCTTTTTCCCCTCCTTCGTCTTCGTCCGGGGCTCCTCTGTCTCGAAACTGTGCCTCGATCGCTCACTGCCATCTTCGATTCCTCGCTCCAGGCGATCGAGACGAACCGGATAGAAAGAGCGACCTCGATGCCGGAATAGTCAGCAATTTTGTAATGATGCGATGCATGCGTCTTGGGAGGCAGACAACGATATATGAAGAAGGAGCGACGGACGAGCGATCGTTGAGAGAGACGGAAGAAATGGGAGCAAAGGGCGACGTGAACGTGTCGTTCTTCCTAAATCTCAGATTTTGCCGTCTCTCTCCTTCTCGGAATTAGAAATGGACAATACCTCTGTGTATCCTCCCTATTTGTAAAACGTATTTTCATCATCGTTGCATCTCAACGAAATATCAATAACATATTTGCAATTTTATGCAAATAACCGTTATAAGAACATTTTGTCCATTTTTTTTCTTATTTTTTTTTTAATATTATGTAAACAAAAAAAAAAAAAAAAAAAAGAAAAAGAAGAAAGAGAGAGAGAGGGGGGGGGGGAGGCGAGAAATTATGCAGATTTTTTAAAAAGCTCGTTTTATTTTGACAACAAGATTGACGAGAGAAGATATTGATTATTCATTCTAAATTCCTAAAATAAAATGGTGAAAAATTGTAAATTTTATACATTGATAAATTTTCTCTCAACGCGAGCATAACGGCAATTAGAAATACCAATACGCGCTTGTTTCGTATAATTTATTAATTAAACGCTCGCTGTCGCAAGTCGAAGCGAGAAGTACTCTAAAAGTACATACATGTTTACGTGTCAAAAAGAAACACGATGTTTGTTGTAATGGACACATGGTGTGCAAAGAACTCAACGTTCCAACACATCTCAGGAAACGAAGTACTTCCCCAGTCACTTCCGCATAGAGGTTTTCAACCTCGTGGTACGTGGTACACGCTCTCCAAGTTTCGCCTCCACCTTTCCCCAGTCACACGCCGTCAACCGTACGCGAGCGAAAGGCGTAATGACGCCGTTAGCTTCGCAAGAACCCCGACCACGTAGCTTCAATAAAGCTACCTACAAGGGACGCGCGTGCGCGAGAAAGAGAGAGAGAGAGAGAGAGAGAGAGAGAATATCCGGGAGGACGTGTTTCTGGACCACGCGTGAACTTTTGTTCGTCAGAGGTAAACAAAACTGAAAGTGTGTACGCCCGGTGTGTGCAACCGGAAGATTATTCCGCCCTCGAGTCTCGCATCTCTTCTCCTCTCTATTCGCGGCTAAAGGAGAGGTAGGGGGAGGTCTGTGTAAATCGACGGAGCCGGAAGCGATATATAATCGCCTCCTCCGCACCACGAATCGATCGTGATATTCCGCCTCAAAGGCAAGAGAGAGAATGTCACTCTCGAGCTTGGCACACACACAGAATCCGCTTCCGTTGCCGTTGCCGTTGCCGTTGCCGTTGCTGCTGCTGTTGCCGCTGCTGCACGTAACACGTCGTGTGTAAAGCATCAGTTGCAGCGGGGGGGCAACCCCTTCGTTCCCCTTCGGCGAGCGCGCGACGCAATTTCTTCCCGTTCGCAGTTTATCGTAGTATTTACGAGCGTTGAGTTAACTCCAACATGCGATCGACGACGCGCGTGTGTTCGTTAAATAAAAAGTCCAGACATGATCGATAAACAAAAGTCCGTGATTTGTTAGAGCGCACTTTGAGTAAGTACAAGTCAATAAATGTTTCGCGCAAAATTCAGCCTTTCATCTTAAAATTCAAATAAAACAAAAAAACTAAACAGCAAGCGAGAGAGTCTCTCATATCTCGCGTTAGTTAAAATTCAAGCAAATTTTATTTTTATTCCAATTCTCGTATTAGAATATATTATTGATTAAACACGTTGCACGGAGATATATACATATATATATATATATATATATATATATATATATATCTATATCTCGCGGTAGATGGTTTAATCGGTTATTTCCGTGTATTCAGCCTCACGCTGTTTGATATCACCAGCATCTCCAGGTATCCAATGTAAATCTGCGCCAACCCTATCCCAAAGCGTGGGGGATTCGAAGGGGGTAGGAGGGGAAAGGAAGAGAGGAAAAGGGAGACTGATTCCGCGACCTTAAGCATCTTAGAAGCTCCTCGCCGTGGATTATTCACGTTTCCATCCTTCCACTGTTCTTTCCGAAAAGCTCTTACTTCCACTTGTCGAGGTAAACTCGGCGCAGAAAGGCGCCCCGGATAAGCATGAATAAGTAACGCAATTTTCAGTAGAGGCTGCCGAGTACTTTGCGGACGTACGGATTAACCAATCTTACCGCTTAAAAAGGCACCGCGCGAGTGATTACATATTTGCAGAATAGGCAGATTTGGTTCCGCGCGAACGCGAGCGCGCGCCAAACCCTCTTCGCGCTGTCGTGTGTGTGCGTGTCTACGATCGATCCTTACGTTAATTAATAAATGGGAATATTATTTGCGCGCTTTTCACATCGGCGGATGTTTCGAAACGGAACGCGTAACCGGATTATCTTGGTCGCTGTAATTATGTATATATCTCCGCCATCGAGGGGAGACGATCGCGCGCGGTGGAAGAGGGTGAGAATTTTTCGTGGAGGGAAATATTTTTACTCGAGCGCGCGATACAGAGAGGGATGGGAAGCGAGAGACGTAAGGAAGACGAAGAAACGAAAGGCAAACAATTTAGCAATGCGTACTTAATATAAAGTTTAAGTTTTCGCGGGGCGCGCTTCGTTAAAGAAAACTAGCTGCGCCAAAGTTTTCGCGAATGGAACACAGTGGGTACTTCGGGAATGGTCGAATGGCAGCGACGTTGGTATTAGAAGCCCGTCTCGTCTATCTCTTTCTCTTTCTTTCTTTCTTTCTTTCTTTCTTTCTTTAATTCTATTTTTTGTTCCTTTTATTCTTTCCTCTCCGATTCCTTCTTTCGCCGAGTTTATATATTCGATCAATTGCACGGCGACCATCGGTGTGCTTGATTTTCGTTGCAGATTCGTCCTGAAAAACCGCTGTGACAATACACATATTGCCGTCTAACGCACGTGCACGCGAATTAAAAAAAAAAAAAAATAATAAAAAAGAGAGCTAATCCGAACGCTTATCCGAAATGAAGCAGACGCGATTACGAAAGCACGACCGAAGAGCCTGGCTATGAGGCAAAGAGATAATTGCAACATATCTCGGTATTACATTTTCTGATAAGAATACGCGTTTGAGTCTATTTTTTTGAACTCTTTCTCTCTCTCTCTCTCTCTATATATATATATATATATATATATATACATATATTTTAAACCAGTTTACTTTGCAGAGTTATACCTTTTAAGCGGTTTATTTTCAAGCACCGCGCACGTGTTTCGATGATTTCTCTCTATCTATCTTTGAGCGGCTTATTTTTTTATCATTATCGCCCGTATTGATTCTTTCCCCGCGTGCCAGAGGATACCTCAGCTCTACGCGAGTAATCGTTCGTTAACACGAAGAGACGTAACGATTTTTTTTTACGGTCAAAATTATCGACCAACTAGCTCGAGGGTACAGTAGCCAGCGAAAAGCACAAACGAGCGCAATTAGGGCGCGCCCAAGTGAGTTTTTCCTTTTTTTTTTTTTTCTTTTTTTTTCGTCTAAGCTAAGCGATATAAATTATCCGCGTTAAATTACTCGGGACCCGCTAAAGCTCGTAATTGGTATTTATAAAGTGCTGCACCTTCTCGAACCGGCAACCGCTAAGCAGCTAGCAACTTGAGGCATTCTACGTTGCAGGCGTCCTTAAAATATATAGGGGTCCGACGGTGGAACCACTCGAGCGCGCTTAACGATGATCTATCGCCGTTTTTCTTCGCTCGCGCCACCCGTTAGAAAGCTCCGAGACTTGCCGACCATGCGACGAAAAGAAAACCCGGTAATTTTTTAAATTAACATTTATTAATCGAAGTGGGGATCTCGACGTCTAGAGGAGCGGGAAATAATTAGGAGAGCCGAGTGTTAAGAATCCGCTCGGCGGATTACCAATGTCTCGGTGAATTTCAGTTCGAAGAAACTTGAAGCGGATTGAATATTGTGTCTCGTTGAAAAACTTGAATCGCGATTCTGTGAAACATATTTTCTGTACACTGATGTATTTATTATTTATATATATATATATGATTAGATGCTGTACAGATGGAGATTTCGATCATTTTGACGTTAATGATTGTCGAAAGTTATTTTACACAATAACAGAAATGTCTCGCTACAACTAGTTATTCTTGAATTATTAATTATATAAAATATATATATATATATATGCGCGTATGTCTGATCTTTATCAATATTAGATCATTTCTATCATTTCTATCATTCATACCTAATTTATACTTAATCTACTTAAACCAGATTCAATAATATTAAATTGAGTTTTAATTTTAATATATACATATATTAAAATTTTAATTTTATATACAATATATAATTAGATCTACTTTTACTGACACACACATATATACATATATATATATATATATATATATATATATATATATATATATTATATCTAAATTAGAGATGTACTTTCACTGATATATTAATATCAAAGAATAAAGGTATGTTTTAAATCATGCATCGACTCATTAAAAGCAATATTTTCATCCCTTACATTCATTTATATATTATTTGCCATATTTTTGCTTACAATTTATGAAAAAGCGAGTTTAAAATTCGTAATAAAAGTGTGTTAGCCAATTACATCACACTTTATATAAAAGTTTGACTAATCTTTCCGTCATTTATCGCTATCTATTATTTAAAATACGCAGTAACAAACTCATCAGGTTAATAAGGCAAAGAATTTTAATGAAGTCGTTTTATATATTACGCACATTATCTATATGAAGAGAAAGGCCTTATAATAAATTCTATCATTAATTTATAAATAATTTAATTGTAATAAAATTTTAAGGGCTTAAAAAAGCTTTTCGAAATACACATATTTCTCATTTAATGTGTTTTGCAGATTATACATTTGAAAAAGAATTCCAATTTTTTAAAATTTTTCAATTTTAGCAACACAAAAATATTTTTATACAAAATTTCATGTTTAATATTTCATATTTACCATCGTGTGATGTTTTTAGCAATTATTTTTAACTCAAAAAATATCATGATCTAAGATTTTTTATTATTTTTTGCTGCAAGTGGAATTATTAAATATAATCGCGTAAAATCGCAGAAGTAATTGCTAAAGTCATCGAAAGGATGCCGTGTAGTCGCACGTACCGTACAAACGCATTGTTACGTAATATTTAACACGAACACGCGTACTACGTTATTAACCCCCGGCGAGTCGGGAAACTAGAAAGAAATGACAAATCGCGGTTAAATTTTGCACGAGATACTTTCGCGGCAGATACCTTTAGCGGGAGGTTCCGTTCGCCGGAGGGTGGATTTGTCACAGGTAATGCAAGAGGGTCGGGGGCGAGGCCGAGCACGTAGCTTGTTACCACTTGTTTATCCACTGCAGGGTTGTTGCTGCCAACCTTAGAAAACCTCACTACGTCGCAGATGCTGTCGACATACTAAACATACGTTCTACGTGTACTCGTTAGTACCCCTTTCCCTCCTCTGTCCTCTTTCCATTCCGTGCTTTCTTTTCTCCCCGTTATTATGGAATGTCTATTTCCAAGCGGAAACAGTAATGGCGCATATAATATCGAAAGAAAAGAAAATAACCAAGATATTGCGTTATACAAACTCGAAGAATATTAGCAGTTTCACGAGGAGTATATTTTAACAATTATTATACCGAGATTGGATTTCCTAATCATTACGCGATATATATATATATATATATATAATATATATGATGTGTATTTATTTTTTCTCTAGAACGGAGGATTTTAAGGAATATATCATGGTAAATATTTTTGCAAACGTACGAGATATGTAATTTTAAATAAAATTTAAGTAATAATAATCTTAAATATAATGTAGAAATATTTTATATGTGTATTTAAATAAAAATTGTAAATATTATTAATATTTCTCTTTCTCTCAAGTTCCTTTTTGCAACTTCTTTTAAAATAAAATCTAGAATAATTCACACGCATTGTAGTGCACAATTATGTAAAATAAATCGCAATAATAAACTAGCAGTCAATTTCACAAGTTAATTGAGCGAGTAACAAATGAATAAATATATTATGAATTGCTCACCCCACAGTTGCTCCGTCAATGCCCGATGGCTTTTTTCCCCTCAGATCTCCTCTTTTGTTGTCTCTTCATGGCACCCACAAAAACACCATTAATTACGATCATACGTTTTATTAATCAGCGAAATACGACAATCACACGGCACTTTGCACAGCACTTCAGCCGTTAATTACGCGTAATTCGCACTTTAATATATTGTTGACGAAAGAACAATAAAAAAAAAAAAACAAATCAGAAATAAAGTTATGATTCGCTTGGAATTCACATACCACTCATCGCAGCTTCGTTACATTTATTGCTGAAAAAATAGTACGTTTTTTTAATAAATTTTTTTAGACTAGTAGAGCTTGCATTATAACAAATGTAAATAATTATACAAATTACGTGAATTCAAATTAAAATAATTACCCCCCTTCTCCCCCCAAAAAATATCCAAAAATATAAATATAAGCTTTTCCGATTACACGCGCGACGGGTTTCAATCTACTAAATATTAAATCATGTAAAATGTATAAAATTATATATTCTAATTAATTATTGATATCAAATTTTCATTATGCGATTAACGTATTAAAATATGATTAGATTTGACAATAAAAAAGATGCGAAACATCGCCTGAAAATACACAATAAAAATTCAGTATCACGTGTGCGATACATATTTCAAACGCGTAAATCCTGCAAGATTGCAAATTTATAATTATAAAATTTGATTGACGCCATTGACGTTACTTGAATCGCACAATTCGATAATATTACTCCATGTTCTGAATCCGAAAAGTGACCGATAAAGTACGTCAAAATTGGAGAAAAAAATTCTAATCGCGATATGTGATATATTTGATATACTTGTTCCAAGCGTTCCAACTAGAAAAATAATTAATAATAAAAATCGCAATGAAATGATAATTTATACTATAATTTCTATTCTTTGTAGCTTTGATTTTTATTTCTTTAAAACTGCGCAAAATTGTCATCTTGATTAATAGCCATCTCGTCGATACGATTTGTCAATCATCGTGTTAATCATTAATTAATCGCACAGACTGATAATCCTTTATGAGGAATGGTCACGTCTCGAAAATTAATAATCCGACGAAAAGTAATAAGGACTCACGTCGCTCCTTCTTTCTCGTGCGACTCTCGTCCTGCGAATGACAAGGTGACCGCGAATATAAACATTAATTATGTATATATACGTCGTAAAAGACGAGCGCCGAATTTACCTCTCGTGGAATATTATCTCTCGGCAAACGATCGATCAAATACGCGACAAATACCAAACGCAATCATTCCTTACATTTATTGCAATTAACGATTATCAACTCGCGCGATTAATTAATTCTTGCGATCAATGTAATTGCGATTCGTAATCGTATCGACGACTATTTACCGCAGCGATATCTTTCTCTCTTCCGTTATACATACAAATTAATTATAATAAAATACATATACATATATACATATTAATATATATATATATATATATAATACATATTATTGTATATTATACATATTGTATATTATACATATTAATATATACATAAATTATAATATATTAATTTAAAATAGAAATCGATGAAAGGAGAATAAGAATTATAAATTACTATTTTGCTACGATATGTTATGAAAAATTTACTATTACGTATATTACACTCTTATGTTATCTCTTTGACAATCCTGGAGCGTGTAAGAAATAGCGACGCGCGTCCTTGTTTACATACTTGCTGGTATATCAATATGGCATAGTGCGTAGGTGGGGGTTCCCCACTACTCAAAAGATATCAATTGGGAGAAGGAGAAGGATAAGAACCTACGCAACGCGCGGAAATATTATTATTCTATCAACGTTCGTACGCGATACTACGAAATATTTACGGACAGTTATTTTTAAGGGGGAGAATAATTATCTCGTCGATGGTTAAAGATTTTTGTACGTATATCTCGCGTAACGCGCTTTAAGAATTTTTTATGCAGAGGTAATTTATTTTTCGGATTGGAAACGCGCAATAAATCGCAGAAACGAGCGACGAAAAAAAAAAATAAATATAGATACAATACGATTGATTAATAATTAATTTAATAAATACAAGGAACAGAATATTCCGCGTGAATTCAGTTTGTAATACATTAGATATTTCGCGATGAAATTAACTGTCTCACAATGTTCGGCGACGTATATACATATATATATATATACAGCACGCAATTGTTGACATATTGTTGTCATTCGACGTGGAAAGCATTATTTCTCTAACCGCGATCGCGATGAATATTTAAAAATGCCAATCGATCATTCTTTGCGATTATCAACTCGCGCGTTTAATTACTTGCCGTGATTAATGACATGTCGAAGCGCCACGTAATATTGCGCGAAATCAGGGCAAAGTTACTAATACATATCATTTTCGAATTTTTCGGTCATTAACAAAACGTTCGCGGATACAAAAGAGATCAATTCCGAATTTAATTAGCGAATAGTCGTATGTAATTACATATTTTAATATTCATGATGAAAATTCGGCGCTTTTACATTCGGCTGTTGTGATTTACACGGTCGCAGTCTATCTCGCGAATAGTCGGCAAAGCAACGACATATTTTCCATATTTATCTCTTTAATTCTATCTCGTATATTTATTCATATTTATGTTATATAATATACATGTACAAAATAATAGTCGTAGCATCAAACAACAAAGGTCTATATTATTTTTTAGCAATAGCGTAGCCTAGTGACTTGTGAATTTTAAATATATTTTTTCAAAATAATGCACACAGCTTTATTTTCCATTTTTATTTTTCATAATGTTTATATTTTCCCGTCAGAATATGTATATTAAAGTGCACGTCGCATGTGATAACGGGAAGTGCCGCGTGATCGTCGCATCTTGTTGATTAGTGTGTGCACGATCGTAATTAACTATGTTTTCGCGAATGTCGTGTGAGTGCTGCCATGAAGGAGCAGCAAAGGAGAAACAAGAGAAGAGGAGGAGGCTAGAGAAAACACGTCGGAGCGACTGCGGAGCAACCGCGAGGTGAGTGATATGTCATTTATTTGTCATTTGCTACTCGCTGAATTAATCTTGTTCTTAGAGCTGTGATTGTTCGTAGAAACTTTGACACCTCGATATATTGTTTTACCTGTATAGGGTAAACTCGGGTAAGATGGCCATAGTTTTTTAAAATGCAAAAAACATACTTTAAATTTTGTTATTTTTTAATAGCGCTTGGCATATTATCTTCGCTGAAGCTTAAATTACGTAATATTATCGAAATTAAAAGGAAAATATTTCATAGAAATTTTATATTATCAAAATAATACAACATAAGCATTGGCCAGCTTAGCCAACTTTTAAGGAAAAGATGACCATAAAATATTTATAAAAAAAATAGTAAAAACGAAAATAAAACTTATAAGTCATATAATAATTTACATATCTTTATAATATGTCCAACGTCGATTACGATAGCTTAACTGTTATTTATTCGACGTTATAACAGTTTTTAGTGAACAAATGAAAAACTTTGCGGGTAGTCAAAAGTAAAAATATGGTAAGATATAAGATTCACAATATCGTTATTTCGAATAATGCATGCGCATAAAGTACTGTAAATATCGATTATCTTTGATAATGACTAAAAAAGCGCGCTATGTAGCGATTATTGAGAAAATTGCAGCATATGGCCATGTGTGAAGGCCTCCTAAACAAACGTCAAATTTTACCTTCGCAAACGCTCTGAATTCCAAGATATAGAGTTGTTTGCCATAAAGAGCTTCCTTTCAAAGTTTTCTAATGTAATTATCTCCATAATGTAGTATTATTTACGAGTAAATCGTACTTACACATCGATATATGTATAAACAGACAAAATGAAGAAGATGTACGTTGAGGAGTACGCTTTTCCGGATATTGGATTCATAACCCATAAAGGCATCATGAAGGATATAAAGCCGACAAAGCGGCAACAGTCGAGGATAGACAAGGGATTTCATATAGGATGATAAAAGTGCTTGTATATATGTATGCATGCCTATCTCGCGCTGTTTCAATCGATCTCATCAAAACCTCACGTGAATTCTTAATATTCCTTAATATAACCTCACGTCAATTTTTAATATTCTTTTATATCATCGCGATATAAATATACAAAGACTTACCTATTAAAAAAGTATAGAAGAAGAATGATAAAAAATGTAAGGAAAATGTAAATAAAGAATCATATTGAAAATAAATCCTTAAAATTTAGTCTTACTAATAATAAAATCAATTTTTATAATTCAGTCTTATTAAAGATCAAGAATTTCATAACATATTCGTCATCAACCTACTTATACATATAAATAAATTTGACTCTTTAGTAATAAATTACAATAACTATTTATATTAAATTGAAATGAAATATTTAATTGTGCCAGAATAACAGATATTTTCAAAAATTTTTAGATTAAACGAGAAAAGAGATTTTAGAAATATTAGATGAGATTTTACGATCAAGCGGTAATAATATTTTATTTATATCACAATCATTATTGAAATTGATGTTGAAAGAAACACATAATTATGCGTACAGCTCATTCATGCTAATTGGAATAAAGTATATATGTATAGTGCTTCCGTCGTCTATTAATAATTCATTAATAATAATCGAACTTGTCTCTAGAATTTATATTTCTTTTCATCTCTCTCTCACTCTCTATCTATCTTTCTACATGTGTATACTTAAATAATAAATGGCTTTTAAAATTACGTTTGCTTTTGCGATATCAAACTATTCAAATCGAGAGATATATAATTTTATATATATATATATATATATATATATATATATATATATATATATATATATAATATCTGCCATCGTACATTATGCATATGTAATCAGCCACAGTAATGTAATCTGACTGTAAACGAGAACGTAGTATTACCAGATATTAGCGTAGATCTTAATTATTACATGCTTACATAAATTGAAGCAATTATTTATCAGATTTGCCAGTTATTTCACAATAAGCCTATATATTCCAGAGCCTAATATCGCGGTATAAGCGAAATCCTCGTGTAACCGTGTACATTTGCATGAGCGATATACAATCTCCATCCGGATGTATTATTTCACGGATCTAATAACATTTTTATCCCCCCCCCCCCTTTCTCTCTTTCTCTCTCTCTCTCTCTCTCTTTCTTTGCGTGGTTCTGAAAAAATAAACAACGAGTCAGCTGAATATCGCGCTGACTAAGAAAGAGTCTAGCCTAGTGCCTAGCACAGACGGAAAGAGATGAGGTGAAAGGGGGTGAGGTTAGGGGAGGGGGAGGGGGAGGGGAATGTGCGAGGGGGGAGGATGGCGGGGCTTTTACTTGAGAATGCGAATCCGGCAACCTTTCGGTTTCTCACGTCTCGCATCGGAGCGTCTGACATATTTCACGCTCGCTTCACTGTCAGTCCAAACACCCTGGCCGAGCTGTAACCTTCGCGTTCCTCGTCCGGTCACGTCTCTCGCCCGCTACATACCCAGTGACTCAAACCCACGGACATATGTACGTATACACATAGAGAGGTACACGTGGCGAAGAGAATCGCCGATCTTGACGCTCGGCTCTTACGAATGTTTTAAGGGAAGCTGTGGGAATTGTCGCGCACTAATACGGGCCTTTCATTGCACGTACGGCACGCACACGTTCAGCCAATATTCCATTTTAATTAGTTCCATGCGCTTTGTGCATGAAATCTCATTACTGCCATTAAGCGCTGAATTAATGTTGTACTTTAATTAGATTTGCATGCAATAATCGTCGTACGCGCGCGTTTCGGCCTATAAATGCGCCGACAAATGTTATGTATACTATATTAATATACATATACGTATATGCATATATTAATAGATAGATGCGCATATATATATATATATATATATATATATATATATATATATATATATATATATTTAAAAGCGTACGATGGGAAATTGTCATTTCCGCCGATCGTGTCTGATAAACTTTCGGTTTCCGAATGCAAATACGCGACTTCGATAGTTGAGGCGGCCCTTCGAGAGTTCAGATCCCTCGAAAGATTTCGATAAAATCTTGATTTTATTCCAATTTCCTCTTCAGATGTAGATACAAAGTGCCGCGTATATTTTCTATAATATTATTTTACTAACCCCCGCACATATGCGGGTCATATTTGCGCGTAATTTCTCCTCTCTTCTCCATTCTCGTTAATTACACAAAAGTCTCATTAAACAGTCAACGATACCTGGAGCGACGCCATGGATGGCCGAAGAGAAAAGCAGAGAGAGAAGAATATTTCTCGGTTGAAAAAGAAAAAAAAAATAAAAATAAAAAGAAAAAACGCTCGTATAAAAAACGTTTCTTTCCGACAGAAACGTGATACATGTTTTCAAAATCACTAAAAGTCCATGTCGTAAAGTTCATCCTTTCGTTAAGTTTTCTCCCGGGACGTATCTATAATTATAGATATACTGCGAGTTGCGAAGATGTCATCATCTTTGCGAAAGGTAAAAGTCATTAAACACGAGAGAGACTTTTCCATCTTTTGCTCTAAATATTTAATGACGAATTAAAGATGTATAGATAATCAAGCAAAATGTACAACTAACTTTCGATAATTCATTTCAAATTGATTATTATTATTATTATTATATTATTTTTCAAGGATCGTCAAGAATGAATACTCGCCGTTTTGTAATAATTTTACAAATGTATATTATATTGTTAATCTCTCATCGTTACGTTTACTTGTTATTGTTACTTCACTTGATTATTTCGCTCGATTCTCTTTACGAATTTAGTTGAGAAATGTAACTTGCCACGTCAAACAGACTGTAAAAGAGAGAAAAAGCTTTCCCGCATAATATCCCGCGCGCATTTTGTAGAATCACGGTCTGTGATGGAACTGTTTCCGACGTAGGTGCACAAGCCGGATCATATTAAATATGAATCCGCAACTCGGCTATCCATCTTGAAAGTTTTGACGCGTAAGCGCATTTATCGAGCAGAGCGAGCGAGCAAGCGAGCGGAGTAACGTTGCTTCCCCCATAAAACCTTAAAGTAACCGCTTGCAATGTAATCGAACGGCAGACAATACCCGAATGTGATGTCGAGCAGATCAATGACCGAATAAGTACAAACGTGACACGAACAAAAAGAAACTCCTAAAGAGAAAAAAAAAAAAACTAGAGAAATTAAAGGTAATTAAAAAAGATAATAAAAGAAAAGATATATAAAATGTTTTTCTATAATCTTAAATTAGAGATTCTTTCGAAATAATAACTTTAATATGATTTTATATCATCAAAAGTAGAAAGAAATTATGCAAACATATGTATTATAAATTTTTATACCCAGAGAGAAAAAGATTGTTCAAATTATATCTCGACATCTCGAATTTCTGATTTATTTCTTTTTCTTTTTACCCTTTTTTCGTCTCTCCCTTTCTTGTCGAATAAAAAAATATGAAAATTAAATTACTGCAACTATAGAATGAGCGAATAGAGGAGAGAGAAAGAGAAAAAGAGAAAGAAAGATTGAAAAATTGAGCGCCAAAGTATATAAGTCAGCTCGCCGTTGTCCGAACCGTAAAATATTTTTATCAAATGTCTCAGAGCCAGTAATTTAGCGCGTGAAGGAAGCAGAGCGAAAGAATTCTATGCCTGACCGACATTACTGACCGCCACGACCGCCGCAAAACTCGAAGTTCGTCCATAACGAATCACCAGAAGTGCAAGTCTGGCTTCCGGCCACCGAAGGGATAGAAATCCATCGCGCCGCACGTACGAAGGCACGTCAATTTCCGCCGAAGCCCTTAATCGTCTTCTACTTCCACCAGGGAAGGGTGAAAGGGATAGAAGGGAGAGAGAAGGGGAGAGGTAAGGGGATACGCGCGCGCGCGCGCAAACGTGTCTCTATTTTCTGACACGATACGTATATGTCGTCACGTCATTTGCACCGATAATGATGCGATTGGAAAGTCGAAAATGGAACAAGAAATGTCCCCGGCATATGTCACCTCTAGGAAACAAAAATATATATGTAACTTGAATAAAAATTTTGTAAATACAGTTGAAACCTGGAGGTAGCCCCCTGGCGCCTTTATTTGTTGTCCGCCGTTTCGGAATGGAAAAATTAATCCACCGAAAAAAGTTTCACAGTTGGGTTGTCTACTCTGACACGTCAATATAGTTGACTAACCCACGCGGTGGCTTCCGCTGCTCTCTTTCACAGATTTCGATTTTTCACGCGAAATCTCTTTTTCACGGTTGCACGCGTTTCTGTAGGAGCAACGGTTTGTCGAAAAAAAAAAAAAAAAAAAAAAAAAAAAACTGTTTTTTATTTCGGCATACATATGTCTATCATTGTTCATCAGGAAATCATGGAAGCGTCATTATTTCCATTAAAAGTTCGTTAAAAATGATACAGCCGGCAATGCCGCACTCGTTAATTGTGCGTATACATAAATATTTCACGCTTTAATAATAAATTTATACGATTCGAGAAAATTTGACTGTATTCATTATTATTCGCGAATTAAATGTTGCATTAATGAAATGACATTCTACAATATTCGTGCCTTATTAACGTTACATGGCATTTCGTCGCGGATGCGAGTACGGCTTGATGTATTTCTCGAACCCGAGGAGTCTACGTTGATGCGTTACGCACGAGTGACGTGGCGATGCATTAGTGGCGATTCGCGGTGACGCGCGAACGCGGCCGTTAAGATCGTTAAAGTGATGAATCGACCGGCGAGGGCAAAGGGCAAGATGCACCCGGGATGACGAAGGGCGAGTGGTAAATCATGCCTCTCGCCCGGGTGCGCGCGCGCACGCGATGGCGACTCGAACGATGACTTCCTGGACGATGGCCAAAACCGACCGGCGAGCGAACGAGCCGGAAAGCCGGCTGGAAAGCCGTGCATGTGTGTCTGTGTACGTGTGTAGCTTGAGGGGGTGGGAAGATTGGGGGGATGAGAGAATGGAAGGGAAATACAGAAAGTTGGGCGAGGTCAGAGAGTTGGGTGACAGCAACCGGCAGTCTCCGGAACGGCTGCCTCGTGTTCGCAGAGCGTTGTTTGATAAGGCGTCCACGGATAACGTTAATATAAGTTTGATCCTTTCACGGTATCAGATTCGTCGGCTGAATCAACTCGCACGGATAAATACACGAGAAACGAAGGAGACAGAGAGAGAGAGAGAGAGAGAGAGAGAGAGAGAGAGAAAGAGAGAGTTCCATGACATTATTTTGACGATCGGAGCTACTTTTCACAAACTCGACCATGTTCGGCAGCCTTATTCGCGTGTTTATTTCGAAACAGTATCATCGATCGTCGATTGAATTTCTGAGGGGGAGGGGGGGGGGCGGATTCGGTGTTAAGAAATTTATTACTCTACCGCGATAGACATAAGTACTTTGGTCCATATTCTTTATCGTAGTATTAAACGAGGTACAGTTCGAACCGCTCTGCCGTGCCGTATAGTTTCGCGCGAAAGTAGTATAAATCAGTAAATGGTCGGACATTCGTTTCCGGGGATATAATACCGTGATTATATTTTGGCGCGATATATACGATTACAGATTTTTCTCCCCGTCTGCCGTCTACCACGAAACATGGTACTATAATAACGTAGCGGGATTTTATATATTTTAAGCTCTTGCGCAAAGAGCTTGAATACACCAACTGTCGCGTAAAATAATAGTATAATCATTTTACGGCCCCCGCGTTATGTGCCGTTTGTCGATCGCATCACGCTCGTGTTTTTTCTCGAGGATAAAAAACGATCCCTCTTTCTCGATAATGTATGCGATAAGTAATACCGTTTTTTTTTTTTTTTTTTTTTTCTTTTTTTTTCCCAACATTGTAAAAAGGTCATATATCGCGACGCTCACATCTTCGGATAAACGGCGAAACGCGATTGAAACGCATCGAATCGAACGGGCGGAATCTCTCTCTCTCTCTCTCTCTCTCTGTTTGTCTGACGATATATATTACACGCTTTATACATGTCCATTTTGCGCAAATAGGAAAAAGAACACGAGGACATTCTACGGATATTCTCGATAATCCAGAGACTATAGCCGATATCCAATATAATATTTCCGGAATTTTCCTTCATACTCGCCGATCGGCGAGCCGGAAAGATCATGAATAATAAATGTTGCAAGGACTTCTGTTCATCGGTCTCTTTCCTTTTTCACGATCTTACTCGTATCGATTATCTCCATTTCATCTGCGATCTCTCTTTATATACTATATAAGTTTTTGCCGTTGACTTTTGCTCAGCTAGTCAAGTTCAACGGGTTCAAGTTGACACAACGAACTTTGTTCTAGATTAAATAAACACATTAATTAAGTATGGGGCGATAATAGACGGAAGCATAATCGATACGTATATACATATAATATTAGCGATACAGCCGAGAGCGTTTTCGTTCAGTCAAATTGTTCCCCGAGTCGGAATCTCGTCGAACACGTTATCTCTATCTTATTTTTCTTCGCGCAACTTTTTAATTTCCCACTTCCATTATACCTCGGCCGGCTAAGATTTAACTTAAAACTCTGTTAAAAAGTTGGTCCAACATTAAATCGATTAAAGTTTTTGTCATTTATCTACTCCCCCGAACAGGTTAATTCGTAAGAAACCATTACGAGCATCCCTTACATACATAATTCACTTATGACAATCTCATATCTCTTATGATAACTTTATTTAGAGAGATTGCAAACTAATTGCGAAATGCTTGTGATCAAATCCATTATTTCGAGAGAAGCGGTTCTCTCTATAAAAATTCACCCGTTTCTTCTGTTTATCGCGATAAAAATCTCCCTTGTAATTATTCATTTTTGAGAAAAAACTCAACACCATGGGGTGTTTTCCTCTCATTAAGAAGTGCGAACTGACAGCTCCTCTGAGATTTTTGTGCGTCAGGTGTTTTTTCGCAACGCTCGTGAATCAAAATTAGAGTACGAGCTATTGTAATACTTGTCGGCGCAAACCGGATCCCTTCGCCGGAAGTTTGTGAAATCCCGAAAGACGGGCGGACACGAACGTACGCATAGCGTAATTAGCCGTCAGACTTTACCGCGTACGCGGTTGGAACAATCGAGGTAAACGGGGTTAGTTTCTAATGCACTCATTTTTCGGAAACCATTCTATTCCAATCTAATACAAAGTTTAATTTAACGGTTTACCTTATAGCGTACAAATTTCTCTACAGAAATTCGATATTCTGACATTTTGAATATGAAAGACACTTAATTTTAACAGTATTGTGTTGTAAAATAAAATAACAATTTACAAATTGGCTAATGAGGGCCCAAGCTCAGTTATTAGTGAGCGCACAAATTTATTTATTTTTATTATTAAATACTTGCTAATCTAACTATCCAAATACGAACGTTCCGGTTAATTTTTTGACCAGCAATTACATGTAATTAAAAATAAAAATTTGAATCTTGTCTCGACTGTGGATCATTAAACATCACATCAAAAGTAATTGTAATTGTTAAGCATTGGATACCGATAGCCTTGCATATTGAGATTTAATACGCGCCACACCTCCTGGCTTTTCACCTAGAGAGGAGTGTTTATTTTATTGTTAATCTTCACCTTCTTGGCCGTCGGTGTTTAATCGATATGACAATACCATCGGATTAATTTTAATTTAATTTTAATTTAACGTAATTTTAATGGTACTGCGTTAAATATGTTGCGTTTTATTTTTATTTTTAGTTGTAAGTAATTGCGCTGGAGCTGGTCAGAAAATTGACCGAAACGTTCGTATTTGGATAGTTAGATTAGCAAGTATTTAATAATAAAAATAGATAAATTTGTGCGCTCACTGATAACTGAGCTTGGGGGACCCTCATTAGCCAATTTGTAAATTGTTGTTATTTAACTATAGAGGACCGCCTTAATTTGGTTATTGTTGTAAAATAAAATGTTTAGAATAAAATAATGATGTTTTTTTTTTTTTTTTTTCCTTAAACAATCGATACAAGTTTTCTCAGTTCCACAAAGGCGTAGGGGGAAAGGGAAGAGAATTTAAGAAAGCGAACTATTTGTTTTCTCCTGTACTAAGCCTGTTTCTACGAGGAAAGCTCATGTAACTTTGAAACGTTTGCATTTTTATTCAGGTATAACAACCAACTTTTTCCTCTTTGAAAATCGATAGAGAAAAGTTGAATCTACAAACAGCTTGAAAGTGTTTTATACTTTATCCGCCATAAAAGCGAGACTTTTAACGGAGATTTTTCTCAAAATATCGTTTTAAATTAACAAAGTCCCCTCTCCCCTCTTCGCCCCTCTTTGATTCTCACAAGAGCTACTCTCGGATTATCGATCATTGGACATATATATATATATATATATATATATATATATATACATATATAGATATATTCTTCTAACGGATCATGTGTCAATCGCGTAGCATAATTGCTCGAATGTGAAAAGAAGAGAAGAAACTGCGAAAAGGGACTGCCGGTGACAGTTGAACGATTCTCTGTCGGCTCCTTTTTTTTTTTTCTTTTTCTCATCCCTCAAAAGAGACATGTTCGACGATCACAAGTCTGACCGCGTATCTGTCGACAGTCGCTTACGGAAATCGCCCCGAGTGTTTCGTTTTAATTAAATCAGCAATCCCCACCGCGTAACATACATATAAGTGTTCTCTCTCATAAATTAATTAAAAAGCTTCGGTCAATAGAATATACGCGATGCGTAGTAACGCACAAAAATAATTTCAGGGAAAAGTAACTAAGCGAAATATTTTGATATAATTATTAATGAGATGCTCTCCCATTGAATTCTCGACACAAAAGTCTCTGTGATTCTCTACATATTATACATTTCGTTAAATTTTAAACTTTTAATTTTAAACGACTGCGAAACTCTGTTGGATTATTTACGCTGGCGCGTGCAATATTCGTTCGATATCAATTAGAGTTAATTGGAATTACGATTATGAAATTACTACGATTCGGCCGGCTATTATTTCTGATCAATAAAATTTTCTACTGCTCTCTCTCTCTCTCTCTCTCTCTCTTCCCGCACGCGCTTTAGCATGTCACCACTAGAAAAAAAAAAACAAACAAACAAATTCTCCCCATGCGAGATAAAAGTAAATTGTAATCCGTGTGTAATCCAAAATTTATCGAGACAATACGGCGCTTTTGCCAATTCAGTTTTAAATGAAATTTCCGATAAATAATATAGATGGGTGTTGAATTTGTTTCGATTGTTCTTGGAAAGATTTCACTGCATACCACAACACACGGTATATAACACGTACACCTTCATCCCCCTTCCCTCCATTCTTCGTATACACACACACACACACACACACACACACACACATGGAGAAGAAAATAGCGTGAAACCTCGCGGGCAATAAATCTTGGCGAAATGCATTCGATCAGGATATGACTGGCGGAGTTGGAATCACTGCGCAAAAACTCACCGTGATGCCCGCACACGCGTGCCGCGCTGTTGCGTGCATATTCACGCGTGCCACCGGATGAAAATTCAGTCAAATTAACCATAAATCATCGGGCCTGAGATCGACGGCGACGATTATTTATCGTTTGCGCGGACACGCAAATGGTTTTTCAGCTATTACTCCGGGGGTGAATCGGAAATAACGACAGACGCAATCATAAATACCGGTGGGTCATCGGGATCGCTATATTCTTCTCCCTTCTTTCCTCACTCACCCTTCCTCCCGAATATACGAGCGCAGAAATTGGATAGACGCTAATTGAGAGCATGTAATAAAACCGTTTAAAGAATGATCCCTTGTTAGTTGATTTGGGAAAATCAATTATTTCCGGACATGCAATTCTCTCCGCTGCCATCTCTAGATGATTTACAATGAAACTTTATGAATGTTTACTGCCGGATGTGTAGTTACTTTTAAACGAGTGAAGGATACGATTCACTTTTTCAAACTATAAACCCGAGAGAAAAATACTCTTTTTCCTAGCATTTCATGATTGATGGCTAAAGAATCGATCGTGTTAATTTCAACCATTATATAATTATAACCAATATTTTCCTTCGGTTTT
Source organism: Anoplolepis gracilipes (assembly GCF_047496725.1). Classification (NCBI taxonomy): domain Eukaryota; kingdom Metazoa; phylum Arthropoda; class Insecta; order Hymenoptera; family Formicidae; genus Anoplolepis; species Anoplolepis gracilipes. The sequence goes on from NC_132974.1 coordinate 13,473,767, forward strand.
ATCCTCGGTGAAAGGACAATCTAAAAAAAAAAAAAAAAAAAAAAAATATGAACATATTTACACGTACGTCTAGAAATTATTCCAATTATAGATCGCCCGCAATATTTCAAAAATATTCGGACAAAAATGAACGATAATTTCAAGCTTGCTGTTTATCGCATCCTTCTCGTCGGATTGTCCGACAAAGGGAATCGCGCGATGGTCTAATTTTATTCGAGATATGAAAATAATAAACGAATCAATGCGCGCATTCGATTTATCTTTGGCGAAACGAATATATATAATTATTGCGGCGCGACGCGAATCAAATTTCGTTAAACCGCGTATGATGTCTTTTTTTTTGTCGTGATAATAATAACAGATAATAATCCGAAAACGATGGGATAAATTGGTCTATAGTATGCCAGACTTCCCTTTCGCACCTTTCTCTCTCTCTCTCTCTCTCTTTCTCTCTCCCTTTTATTCGTTTCCCGCCAGAGCGATCCATTAATTTCCATTAACCATCGACAAAATTCGTCCATCGATACTCGTCGGGCGCTGACAACTCCAGAGGAAGTCACTGGGATGGGGAAACAGAAGCCAAATGATACGCGCGGGTACACGCTGAAGGGTGCATACATACATACATACATACATACGCGCACCCTTGGTTACGTATGGAACTTCTGCCTTTGTCACGTATTTTTTTATACCTGACTCGTATATAAACCAATAATTCCCCGGTAAAAGCTACTCCTACGGGAAACGACGGGAAATACGGGAGCGTAGGTTGCAGGAGATGCGAGAGGGATGAGGGACAAAACACCCCCTCGCACGCGGGAGCTCTCCGACTTCTCGTTTGTATTTGTTCCATTCAATATTGAACGTATTATTGCATGATACCGATCTATCGCAGCGATTGTCAACGTGCACGCACGAGTGTGATTGACGTGTAAAAAAAAGTGTTTGAGTAAAAAAATTCCATGTTTAACGATGGCAAACACGTACACAAGATCGTTTGTCGATATACTTGCGATAATTATATGCAAATTTTCAATGCAAACGGATTTTACGTGATAAAGATGGATCTTTAATGACGCTAGAAGAGCCTTTCTTTTTGCGTCAATTTTTATAGATAGAAACGAATCTCGATACCGTAACACGTGTCCTTTTTTTCTTCAAAATTCTACACACGTGCGCTAAAACTTATTGAAATTAATGCGTGTTGTTTCTTCACCTGCGTTACCATTACAGGAGAAAGTTACCTCACCCTTGGCGTCCTCTTTCTTCTCGTGTACCTTCCGCAAATCCCTGTAATCTAGTACGTAACTAGTTGGAAACTTGGTGAATGCAGAATCACTACTAATTCTGCTACGTAAACTTATTTGGCGGTCACCCTCTATTAGCTGTTTTGATATTTTAGAGCTCTATCTACAGTTTATCAAGTGCAACTAACAGATCAAAAACGATAAATAATCTCTGTTGAGAAATATTAGCTAATTCAGTCTGTTAACTAAGGAAGAATATTTTCCCTCGCTTATCTCGAAATGTCAAATAAGATCCGAATTTTTGAAAATGGGACCAGATTATTTCTCTTCGTCAAGAAACAATATAACATATAAAGAGAAGTCACAATTACAAAAAAAAAAAAAAAATGGAGAAGAATAAACAAAAATTAAAATAGTGTGATTTTCACACATTTTCAGTAAAATCTATAAACGCTGCAATTTAATACAATTTGCTAAAAAAAAATTATATTACTCTGTTTTACACAAATACAATTGCGTTACATTACGGAATCGCACAAGTGTAATAAATACTTTACTTTCGATGTAATAAAAAAAAAAAAAGGAAAATTAAGTAGAGAATTCAGTGATTATACGATTCACTAGGTAATGCGTCGTCATTCATCAATATATCTGTCACGAGTTGGGGCGGCCTTTAGTACTGACGCGCCAATTTGGATGCATCGTCCCTGGCGGAACGCTGTATCATAACCACCGGCAAAGGGTTAAAGGGAGCTTATTACTTTACGAGCACCTGATACTACGCATGCGTGTTTATGTCTGTACACAATATAACGTCGTGTACTCTCACGCGTCGCACTCCAGGGATAATATCGGAATTAACGAGATGAACATGGATACATTTTTTTTTAAAGAAAAATAACAGACTTTATTGCGAATGTATCTAACTTATCTTACATTCTCTTAAGCTCGACAGCTTGATGATATTTACAATGCTTTTCTTAATTATAATTATATGTGTATATATATATATATATATATATATATATATATATATATATATATATATATTACAAATAAATATATCTCTTCGTTCAGGCATGCCGTGGTCTCTCTTCTCTCGACGAATTACATGATTCTCGAGAGTCCAGAGAAAAGATATCGAAGGAATATTTTGACATTTTTTTAACATTATATATATATATATATATATATATATATATATATATATATATATATATATCGTTAAAAGCGCAAATTCTATGAAATGATAAATTATAAATGATGTCGACATCGAGTTCGCATTATAACATACGTGCAGGCGAGCGAGGCTATCGATAAACGTATCCCCCGTTGAACGGAATTTAATTTCTAGATTATTAATCTGCATTATATTCCGAATGGCGTGCAGGATAATAGAGAAATATCGATAATTGCATGAATGGGACACGTTTGATTAAATACCGTGACTTTCTCATATGGATTTTATAATAACTCATAAGCCAAACAATTGGTCACGATTAATTGTTTACGACAGATTCCTGTGATGTCGTAAACTTGTCGTAAAAATTGTCAATTAATCGAATCATGTTTCTATCGCAAAAATTATTATTACACAATGATGGAAAAGCTAGTGTAAACGCCAACTAATTTAGGATGTATAATAAGTGATATGTAGCATAAAAAAATATTTCTAATAAATAAATTTATTTTAAAAAACCTATTAACTTTATAAAAAAAAAAAAGCTATTAATTGAACCTATTGAAAAGTCGATACTTTGGCCGTATCGAGAATCACGTAATACCTCAGTGATGAATGCTATGAGAACGACATGGAAACTTGTTTACTTTCTCTCTTTCTCTCACACAATCACTCTTTTTTTTTCATCTACATTATAATTAAGACACAACAATGCAAGTGCTAATACTATCATTTGTGCAGCGAATACAATCGCGCGCTCGTGTGTATGTGTGTGTACGTATTACGTGTCTCTCTCTCTCTCTATAGATAACACGTAACAACACTCTACGTTGGATCCCAGAAAAATATAGACTCGTTCATATCCGGTCCTTTAGCCGGGATCTCGTCTGACATGTTGCATTTGTACAAACGAGCATGCCAAACAAACATGTCAAACGCACCGCAAGTGGCCCGCAACGCGGCCCTGCAACATTTTCCTCCCCTCCACCCCTCGGCCCTATCCAAGTTCCATTTATCAACAACGCTTCGCATATTATTTATGTGTACCGGGAAATGTTTATCAAAGAATGAGCAGTTATTTTAATTATTTTAATTATCTCGGCTATTTTTAATTAGGTAAAATTTCACGTGTAATTCTATCGTGCATTCGTGTGTCCTGATAATAAGTTTCTTTTTTTTTCTTTTTTTTTTTTTTTTGCTTTTTTCGTTAAACTACCTTCTTTTGAAAACGTATTGTGCGAAATAAAACAAAAAGTAGTCTTTAAATATAATTCTTACGGATTGCTCTCGCTGGATTGTGCGCGGAAAAGGAAAATGGACCTGGCCCCCGAATACAGTGCAAAAGTGTTGGTATAATACGTAGAGGAAAATTGATCTAAGACATACCTAGAGGAGCTCTCGGAGCTCTGTAATAACCTATCGACGACTCGCATCTGTTTCGAGAGGTGAATAGTTATACCGGGTTCTCTCTCTTCTCGAACCAAGACGAATAACGCGCGTCAATTTTGCTACTTCTTGAACTTTCAACAAAGTCGAAGACACTTGGGCTCACGGCGATCGCGTTCTTTAACGAAACACACTCGCGTTCTCTCGAGCAAAGGAACGTATCGTGATTTCATCCGCCGTTCTTTGAACGAGCATAGAAATTCTTTGCTCTACTTAGATTCTTCTGCGTGATCTATCCCTCTCTCTCTCTCTCTCTCTCTCTCCCTCTCTCTCTTTCTCAGTAGTCGTTCAGCACGAATCGATAGATCGCGATTATTCGATGAAATTGATTTCAGGGCGACGATAGCTCGTTCGTTCGTTTCGCACGAGCGCCCTTCTCCGAAATCGAAGCGGAAACGTGCCGGAAAGACACGTTTGCCTTTTCTTCCCTCGTCTCGCTATAAATCTTTAACCCCCTTACGAAGGGTCGCGGCCCTTTTTCTCCGACCATTCTCCACATCCACATGGTTCGCGAAATTCCGACTTTTCGCGCGTACTCGTCGTGGGTAGCATGCGCGCAATTAAGAGACAGCTCGCAAAGGATCTCGCAGGTTAATAACGAGTATTTTTATTTCATTTTTATCTTTCCACGATTTTTCTATCGCGTAAAGGAAAAGAAAAGAAAAGAAAAAAAAAAAAAAAAAAAAAAAAAAAAAAACAGATCTTCAGTCAGTCTTGAGTGACGGTATCGTACCGACTTGGCGGATCGCGGATCGCGAACGATCGGTCGAGGTGACTCTCTCCGGCACATCGGGTCTACACGATCTACTTTATTATCGTTCGATATTTCCACGATGTGCATCTTGCCCCGACGATTTTTCTTCCGCGCGCGATCCCATCCTCTTCTATTCTTCCGGTGTTCGGTCATACGTATCTTCTTCAAGTGCCCTTCTCACTCTTCTCGTCCATTTAACTCTTAATACTGATCTGCCACACCGTTGCTTACTCTCGTGATCGTGATTATCTGACCAACCTCTTGCTCACCAGCTCGTAAATGAAAAAAACATATTCTGTTTGAAGAAAGGAACGGGCACTCTTTCTTCCTCGACATATATTTTTCCCTCTTCTCTCACCCTCCCACCTCTCCCCTTTTTTTTTGCCCCGAACGCTCTTCTCCCTTTTCGGCCTCTTCGGTCCCCTTCGACTATTCTTCGAGCACTCTTCGAAAATAAGGAATATATTCTCTCTGAAGCAAAGCACGATAAAAGTCGAATGACTCTCCCTCTTCCTCATGTCCTAGAGACTTTCTTCATCTCGTAATTCTTCTCGCTTGATTCCCCATCTTTTGCCTCCCTCCCTCTTCCTCTCGCGCTCCCCTCTCCTCTATCTTTCGAAGGTAAAAAGTGATCCTGGCCGGAGCCAATTACGTGAAGTATCTCATAAGGAGAATAAGCGTCATTGGCATAATGGCAGAAAGATTTGGCGTCGAGCTACCGTTGAGCATAGCGCATTCCTCGTGCGTGTAAGACGCGCAGTGCGCCTGTAACAAACAAGACGGGCAATTCGCCCTTTCTTTACAATCCGGTCCGTCTCGTTATCGACTTTACTACTAGCTAAGAACGTCGCTCGCTATCTCTATACATATTCGCTTCTCTGTTGTTCAATTTTTTTTCTACACTTGAATCTGTCTCCTCAGGTCTCTATATTTTATTTTTAAAAATTAAGAAATAATGACAAAGACGGCAAATAGCACAACTTGGACTTGTACGATAAATATAATAATGTTGATTAATATGAATAAAAATATAAATTATTTTTATTATTATATTAATCTATGGCGAATAACAAAGAAATTGAATTTGTGTCAACTTGTTGAATTTTATATGACAATCATCTTAATTTACGATGTACAGCACGTTAAATAATAGACACTACAAAGAAATGACTTACTTTGTAGTGTCAGTAAAAATTGACAAAAGATAAAAATGCATGTACAATTTAATAAATTAAATATTTACCAAGATAAATGCATCGACTTAAATATATACAGATTTGTTAAATAATGTAACAAGAATTGACACTTATTTTTACTTTGTTTCATCAAAAAATTGTGCTCATCGATAAATCATCGAAATACAGAGAATCAAAGTTTAACAAATTGAAATATGATCTGCCTTAAAATTTTATCAGAGAAGTCAAAAATGTGTCGAAAAATATAAAAACCAATTTAATATTTTTTTGTGAAGCCATTCATACATTTTGCAAAAAGTCAATATTAGGGCGCGCCATATGCGATACTACGATAGCGAATAAATTAATTAGAAATGGAACAATTAGCGAAATTATTCGACAAATATACTTTTTGTGCTAATGGAAAATGCATATAATACGAGATGATGTAATACTCACTTTTAGCAGGGAGGTTGACATTCTGTCGAGGAAATCCTTCGTGAATCGCGCCGTATCGTCGCCACATTGACGGCGTACTGTGTGATGAGAGCATTCCAAGTACTCTGTGAAGGCGCTGTAAACACAAATAAATACCCCACATTCTATTGAAAATCCCTTTTCAAACGTTCACAAAATTGGATAAAACACGCGGTTACCAATTTGCGTTTGCAAAATGCTAGCGGACGTAACAATTCGAAATACAAAGGGAGAATACAAATTGCAGAAATCGTATTATCGTATGAAATTATTATCGCAAATTTTTTTTTAAACGCACTTTTCTTATACGCATATATTTTTTTCTTTTCTTTTCCATTATTCTTTCGTGATACTATATTAAAAATGTAAAACTTGTAGTTTTTTTCGCGCAGAACGAAATTCCATTAATTTTTTTTAATTCGCCCATTTTTGCCGATTGAATGACATTATTTATTTATTTATTTATTTATTTTTTTTTTTTTACCTTGGCGCGGGAACTCTCGCGACAGCCGAAAATTTGACAGAGAAACAAACTGATGCGCGAGAAATGTGTTTTTGCGGATCCGTTATCCACTTTCGGGTCGGCATCGCACTACTTACGTCGCCCACTCCTCGTTCTAACCCTTTCCGCGAGAGAGAAAGAGAGAGAGAGAGAGAGAGAGAGAGGCGCAAGTTCAAAAGCTGCAGTAGACCGTGGCAGAGATACGCTAATGACATTACGTCTCTCTCCCCCCTCCCCTTGTGTGTACAGGCATCAGCGTGAAACTTCCGACCTAAAGGACTGATTACACTCTTTTTGCGCGAGTCCTTTGAGCAACGCCCGTCGTTATTAATGCAGTTGTTTCGCCCGGCGAGCTCTTAAGTGTTAAATTATCACAGTCGAGGGGATTTTGACATCCTTTTGCGCTAATGCGAAACGCCGGAATTTCAAGTATTGCTTAATAAACCTATTTGTTCGTATTTCGTGCTTTTACCCGCTCCTTCGTGTCATATCTCAATTCGATTTCCCCTTAGCGAATTTAATAATCTAGAAAAGGGTTGACAATACTGGCATGGCAGAAACCCCCCCCCCCCCGCCCCCCATTGTGCTCTCAAAACACGAGAATGCAACGTAATTGGGAATTTAATGTGGTATGCTTGCTTTATTTATTTTTTTTTTTTTTTTGCATCTTAAATCGATTTCCTCAAATTATCAACATAATTGCAGATCAATTTTTTTTAATGAGCCATCAGTCGTAAAGCTCAGAAACTCGAACAATCTAGTTTACGATTACGAGAAATGATTTTATTATGAAATCGCAATTATTCTTCTTTCAAGCAAATATATTTAGAATAAGTATATATTTGTCTATTGTTGAAGTAAATTTTTGCATAAACGTTCTCTTTTTGTAAGATAAAAATGTTAGACTATTTCATTCTATTTTCATGAACGGAAAAGTTGATAATCCATAGGGGCGTGATAGAATTCAGATAAAACAATGGCGATAGAATCTACATTTTGAAAAGTGACTAGGTCAAATTGACTCGCGCTTTGAGTTCCAAGGTTTACCTCCGCGTTGCCAAGCTAACAAACTTTCCCGGATAAGCAAATGGACCGTGAACGCATCCTATTTATAAAGATGAAAATTCCGGTCAAACTTGTATACCAATTTTTCATATAAATTTTATAATGGTATCATTTCATTGATAATTACAATCAAATTAATCCCTCCGAAAAAAGCGCAATCTTACATAAATCTTGTAGTACTTTGGATCACGTATCTTTTTTTTTTCTTTTTTTTTTTTTTTTTTTTTTTCCCTCAACTGTGTTTATGCATCATTTTTACACATTATTTTTCAATTCTTTATTACCGGTTTAAATCTTTGAAATAATTAACCGCAATTTTGTCGCGATAAATATTTATTTCGTATTGTTTCCGCGTAAATGCAAAAAAAAAAAAAATTGTTCTTCGACTTACCAGCAAAGGGACTTGAGATCTTCTTGCGTAGCAATTGTGCGATTTGAAGCCTTTTCCATCTCCAGCGTAGTCTTCTGATACGTTTTGTAACACATCTCGTACTCGGCTTTGACTTTTTGCATGCATGGGGCGTGCTTCAAGAATTCTGCAAACAGAAAATTTTATTTCTTCCATTGGACGATTGCATGTTGACCGGAATACGGGAATCGATAATGAAATTCCGCGGTCAATCAGGCCACGATTTTGCGCCGGAAAATGTACAATCTAATATTAAAACTAAAAATAAAGAAGAAAATACGTACAATTACTAACTTGAATAAATGATGGCTTTAATTTATAACGACGAAATCAGAAAAATAATAAAATCACATATTTCACTACAAAAAAATAAAAAAAATAAAAAAAAAAAAAAAAACAAGTATATAATCCGATTATTTCCACGCGCAGAAGTGAAAAGTCGAAATCGATTACGCGACAGAATCTTGCTTTTATTCCCGAGTCTATTCCTAGAAAAACAACTCGACTTTATGTGGGCGCGTTCTATAATTACAAGAGCGTACAAGAGCGTAGGTAGATCGTTGACTGACGCACTAATCATCTGCCGTCGTCTTTTGTGATCATGGTTTTATAGATGAAGAGCGCTTTTCTCTCTCTCTAGCCGTCTTGTTTACGATAGACGAGTTTCACGTCACGCGCGCCAGTATACATCGGAGAAATCGATATTACTCTCCTTGCTAACGATTCATTATGTTACACGGTACTCTCCTCTCCGCCAGAGAGGAGAGTACATTATGAAGAGTCATGCCTGCTCGATCGACCCGCGGACAATCTATGCGATATTCCTGTAATCTCGAGAGTGCCGGATGCATTATTGACTCTAGTGCCATCACTGACTGAAGACCGACAGTTTGGAATTGCATTGATACCCGGCGATGCCGCTTGCCCAATTGACAAACGGGCCCCGTTGGCTTTTGCACGCATCGTTATTCTCGCCGATCTACCATTATATAGTTTTATACAAAAGATGAATCTTTCGAACGAGAGAAGCCGAAATATATCATTTAATCGAAACCCTCCGTTATAAATTAATATCGCACTTTTAATACAAAAAGCTTCATTCTCTATTATTTCGGTGCAACGAGTGTCTCTAATTACCGGGCTCTTCAATTCTCTGCATTTCTCTTTAATTTCGCATATTTAATTTCATCTTTTTTTTTTCTGCATTTAAAATGCTGAAATTGTGTACACTTGTAACGTTTTGAATATATGGTACGTGAAAGCGTTTAGCTAAAAAAAAAAAAAAAGAAAAAAAAGAAAGATCTCCGCTTTTTCACCAAAGATTTATATTTGTGATATTTAAAATAATTCTTCTTTTTTCTCTAATTTTCACAACTTTTGTCAGCCGCTCTTACGACTGAGTTTTTTTTTTTTTTTTTTTTCATCAAAAACGTTTTAATCGATTTTAATAATTTAAACAGGAGTGCACTTACCGTCTTGATATGGGCCGTCGTGGCAGAGTTCCATGATAGCCTTGTTGGTGCCGGTATAGAGCGAGTTGAAATGCTCCCTCTGCTTCTCCTTCATGCAATTGATCGTGTACCTTGTGATGCATTTCATACCGGCCTCGAGGTCGCTGCAACGAAAGCGGGAAATAATCGTTATTATAGATATTATATAGATATATTTATTGTTTTTAGGACCGGAAAAAAATAAATATGGAAGTCTACCAACTTATTAATAGGATCAACTAAGCGTGGAGAAAATCGCAATTACCGACGACATTATATCGCATATCGCCAAGTCTGCCGCCTCTGACGTTCGAGCCGGCAGGAATAACTTTATTGGGCAATGTAAACAGAGTGTCTGCCAATCCGATTGAACCGGTCATTGCATAGAGTAATTATATTTTGTTGAAAATAATTGAAAAATTTTTTATCACTTTTATTTATTTTTATTATATTAATATTCTTTATAAATTTAATGGAATTAATCTAACAAGATTAAATTATTAAATCGTAAAAACGCATAGCGCTCGGAGAAGAATATTGGGATGACATTTTACTTGTAATCATCTCTGTGACAGATGTATCTAATAGTAAAATAATTGTCAGAGCTTTTCTCCTTTGTTTCCTTTTTACAAGATATTTATTTGCTTAACGGATAAAATAATAATACAGAGTTGATTTATACTAAAGGATATAACACGATTGTTTTTAATTCTACTCAGTAAAATATTGATAATTTTTATTATAAAAATTTTATATATAATGTATAACATTATATATAAATAAGCAGACGCTATATTAAATATCTTCTAGACGTCGTCTTCTCTCCGAAACACAATTGAGTGTTACGCATTTCTTCCGATTCGATTGATACGAGATTCAAAGACTATTGGATACGCACGCAATTCTCTCGCAAGAATCTATTATTGAACTATACGAGAAACAGAAGCCGGGTCGCATCTCGCGAGACAAACTTCTCGTCAGTTGCCATTATAAATATGACATCACAAACATTAGATTGACTCTCAGATCCATCTGTTGAACCGTATCGCCTATCAAGATTCTTCTCAGCTGAGTTTCTCGACGACTATAAACACGAACCAATATTACGATCTTATCTCGAATAAAAAGACGCGAAAGACACGAGAAGAAAATCGATATTTCTTCTGCACAACGTGTGAGAGAATTTTCCACCCGTTCCGCCGACTAGCGGATGCAAATATGTACGATACGTTTGGTCTTATCTTTGAAATTGATTATGCAAACCATCCAATTTGCACAGCGTCATTCGTCGTCCCCCGTTTTCGGAAAACAAATGTCAAAATATCGCGTGTTGCGCGGATCTATACCTTGACAGTAGCGGGTAGCCGGTAGCAGCTATAATATTATTATAATTGTGTAACAAGATGCGCAAAATGTAAGGCATCGCGATTAAATTAATAATTGGTCGTATCGTACAAAGCAAACCTAGGCTTGCATGAAATTTAAAGTTCCATGAAACGAACCGAAATTTCTCCCGACCCTACTAGATTGCAAGCGTAATAAGATTCTTGGCCGAATTCGCGGAGCTCTGGAAATATCGCGCAAAATATCCGGCTGCTTGCATGCAATCATCCACTCAATTACATACCATCTCGCGCGCGCGAGAGGGGGAGAGAGAGAGAGAGAGAGAGATTGATTCAAACAATCGAGCGCCTCCGTTGCGATAAAGCCAGAACGGAGACTCTGATACGATCGCGATTTCGGACGAATATAATAGATTGAAGCCGCGGACGCGGAATGTAGGATATTATTTCCCGGCCAATTTCCAATTTCGCCAAGAGCCGCCTTACTTTACGTATACATGACACATACCAACGTATGTCTGCGAAATGATTTTTCTCCCCTCTTCAGTGGATGTTGGCGATAAATTACTCGCCGGAATGATTAATGTTTTATCCGCTCGTGTGTCGAAATTAACGCGAGTATATAAATGCGGATAGAGTAACCGTGAAAAATATCCTTAATGACGGGTGTAAAACCGCCAAATGCGATAGATGCTTCTTCTTCACGAGTATCTCACTCTTCTCTAACGTTAATACAATTAACGCGATTAAGGTGCGCCGAGAAAATTTCGCGAAAGCAAGCGCGTTGCCGGTTTCTGAAAATTGATACGAAATGCGACTAGAGAGAGCGGAGAAACGACAGAGCATTTTTCTCGAGGCGCCAGAAAGAAAAGGAAGAAAATAAAAGAAGGAAAACCGCCGCGTCACGGAATTCTTCGCAGCCGGAGCCGGAGCCGGGTCCGGAGCCGGGTCCGGGTCCGGGTCCAAGGGAGTCGCGTGTGTCTCCTTCATGGAACATGTAAAGGAGAAGAAACGACAAATAACAACGGACATTTTCCGCTCAAAAGGGATCGTCCACACGGGGCAACCTCCGAATAAAGGTGAAACACTCACGGGCATAGTTTGTTGAGTTCCTCCTTTTTCGTTACAACGAGACTCAGGTCGTTGCTGCTGATTCTCTCAAGGGGCCTGGCGCACCTCACCAGCTCCTCGTGTCCGCACTCTTCGCCTCGGCAGCTAGCGAGCACTGAAACAGAAGCGCGATAATCGGGTTAGTCAAGAATAGAGCGTGGGAGAGAAACAGAGAGAGAGAGAGAGGCGGGGGGGGGGGGGGAAGGAGGAGAGAAACGTGAAACGTAAGGTACGAGACGAGACTCCCCCGATACAAACCCATCGATAACAATGTTATTAGTAAGGGAATCGCAAAGAGCAACGCTGCTTCTCGAATTCGATTAAGCGCGCGCGCGGAATCGATGTTGCCGTCACCGTTGCGGTGTGATTGCAGCGGAAATATCAAACAAGTTTAATTGACGTGGAAACAATGCAGATTGCACTCGGAACTTCATACTCGGACGGATCCCCGTTACACACTCTCCCGTTTCCATGGAATTGTCGTACCGCGGGAGCGACCGGCATCCTATCCTATACACGCTCCTGTCCACCGAGGCGTTATTATTTCACGTTGAAGGAAAAACAGTGTACTACCTCTGTTGTTACAGAAAGTCATATATATATATATATATATATATATATATATATATATATATATATATATATGTACTTGGAATTAAAATCTCGATGAAAAAAATAACGCGTCTTCTTTCGCATCCCTCGACTTGACGAGGCGAGATTCTTTTCTCCTTTACCAGCGATAATATTTTTTTTTTACAAGCTTAATTCGCCAAAATCTCATTCATTTTTCTCTCCACTACCCCTCTTTCTTCCTTTATCTTCCTTTATCTTCCGCACCTGTCCGTCATCGCGTTACAGCGGTTCCGAGCCAAGTTGCCGGTTCTTTTGTATCTAAATTTTGAAAATGAAATTACGATGGCGGCACGTGTATACGTATATGTCATACACACGCACATGCGCTCGCGTGTGGGTATCGGTGGTCACACGCGAATTCGGGATGCAGGATAAAAAACACAGGAAATGCATTCGCCGTCCGGACTAATGATGACGAATGGCGCACGATATTATCATGGCGTCATGTGCCGTTGGCGAAAAACCATTCGTTCATATTAGGAAGTTGATTTGGATTTAATGGGGGGGGGGGAGGGAGTAGAAGGGGAGAGAAAGAGAGAAAACATTGTTTGCCAGTTTAGCTTGCTTCTGCTTTCGTCGTGCTTTTCCAACTTTTGGGAATTCATTACCAATTATGCACAGTCTGCAGAAGCTTTATGTATATGTATATATGTATATATGTGTATATGTGTATATGTGTATATATATATATATATATATATATTCAAGCCACGCGCGCAATGTCTAGGGAATTTTCGTTTTAATTTTAGCACAAGATTTTTTGCACAAATTTAAAGTTGAGTCATCTTAAGGGTGATCCAAAAGCTGTTTTATATTATCGACCAAAATTTAACCCAACATGACAATATATTTGCTTAATATAAATGTTTTGCAATTTACACGCAGAAAATAAGATGGGTTTCTGCTAGGAATTGCATGAAGAAATATTTGTGAACTTTTAGAAATGACGTCTGACGTGAGAGTTTGTGTTTCAACCTCGCACACTCACAGATTGCACGAGAGTAATTTTTTACAGATTTTGAAAATCTTTTTCACTAGGCTTCTAAAGTCATTTCCAAAAGTTTACTAATATTCTGTTATGTCATTCCAAACGCGGACGCTGTATCTCTTGCATGGACACATATCGTAAAGCTTTTTATATTAAAATAAATATTGTTATGACGTAACTGTCATTTTGTAATTTTTTATCATTTTTATATGAAATTATTAGATTATTAAATTATACACCCCGTGTTGTTTTTTTTAAGTACTTTAATTGTGGGAGAGATTTTCAAAATCTGTAATTCATGTTCCATCGGTAATTTTGGATCCCCTTAAGAAACCATATATTTTTCGAGGGATTATACTATTATTATAATAATTGTTTAGCATATGATATTAAATCTACATATCTTAGCGATAAATCTCGAATCGAAATTTGATAAAATTCGTTTGAATTGTAAGAACAATATTTTCGTTTTGCTAATTACAAACTGCGAACCTCGACAACTATCGGTGTCTTGAGATTTTAATTAAGACACTAAATTGATCAAAGAATCCGTTACTAAATTAAAGTCAGAGATTCTGGGACATCTTATATAAACACTCGACGACCAGGGCAAAGGAGCATCGTATCCGGCTTTTAAAGGGGCGAGCGCGAATTTCGAGACATTTTCCGTGAAATTATTAAGCACCTTCGAGAGAGAGAGAGAGAGAGAGAGAGAGAGAGAGAGAGAAAGAGAGGTTCCTTCGTAATAAACAAGCCATTGTAAGCGAATGGTGAGATGGGAACAGGGTCAAGATCGACTTTTCTCTCGACACCGCCAAACGAACTTATAACTTCCGCTCGAAACCGATTACCCGGAAGTGCCACTTCCCAGGTAATAAAAGAGAACTACCAATAGGGCCGCTGCTCTTCATCTCTCCTTCTTCTACCAACTGCGCGTTTTCCTTCTTCCTCTCTCATCCGTCGCTTTTCCCATGTTTGCTCCGGTATAGAATTTCTGTATATACGCGCGAGGATGGTGTTAATGGAAAGCAACGTTACGTTTCATCGTCTCGTGATGAAAAGTCAAACTAGAATGAAAGAGCCATACAATTAAAGTCCGCTGAAAAACGTTCCAATTTCCCTTCTTCTTTGGTCTTATACCTACCATCTTGGGAGATATTCGAGCTGGGTATCGAAATGTTTTATGCAAGAGATCTTACTTGATTTTTTTTAAACAGCAGCGAGAAGAGAGAGAGAGAGAGAAAAAGAGAAAAAATGCAGAATTGAAACGAGGCAATATCGGTATAAAAAAAAGATTACGAATTAGCAATTTGCACTGCTGACTTTTTATATAAATGAAATCTTGTAAAACTTTTAGCCAACTTTTTCGCACAATTCCCGGACTACTGAATCGATGCTTTTAGAGAGATTGCAATGATATCTCAAAAGGGATTATTCGTCCGCATATAATAGGTATCAAATAATCTTTGTGATCCGCGCATTGTGTTTGCAAACGTAACATACATTGAGATAAACATTGCAAATTAATGTTTGTAACCGCTGATGCTGCATTGTTACCAAGACGAGATTGCTAAAGCACACAACGATAAACACGAATCCCGTCATATTTGTAGAGAAGAATCACATATACTTGTGTATCGAAATGTGCTATTTACTTTAACAGGATCAAGTTTCGAAAAAAAAAAGGAAAAAGCAATCTGACAAGTGAGGAAAATGAAATGTTTTCCTCCAAATTAACGAACAATCAGTGCAAATATATCATCGTAAATTAAAATGTATATGAAATACGAGCGTAAATTAATATATATATATATATATATATGAAATACGACGAGCTTTTCCTGACATATTTACAATATTCACGCGATATAAATAAAAATATAAATCTTTAGAGTCTCGGGATGAATTGTCCCGTTAAGCTCGAAGGGTCTAACGGAACGATTTGTCTCAAGCTGTAGAAGATTTATGTCTTCGTTTATTGTTTCGCGCGCGAATTGTTCGCAAGTTTCTTCGCCAAGTAAACTCATCGAGATAAAGGGAAAAAGAGAGAAAGAGAGAGAGAAGACAGGAAAAAAAGAGAGACATATTTCCCTCTCTTGGGACAAAAGCGCGAATATGCTACGGGCCGTGGGGGATGGGAAAGAGCGCGTATGCGACGCACGCAACGCGACCGCGTCGATTCGACGATGCGTGCAACAAACTACGCGAGCAAATCCCTGGTGCGGCGGCCCGACGACCGGCGGTGCCATTAAATTTAATTACAAACTATCGAAATTATCGGAGAGAGAGCCCGTCGCGGATCGACGACTCTCGTTCGGTAACGACCGAACGGTTCGACGAGCCGTCCGCGAAACTGTCCGTTCCTCCCCCCCTCCCCCCCCCCGTTTCTCCCTCCTCGTTCTCTCCGCTCCACTCCACCCTTGCCGCTCTTCCCTCGTCATATAGCGATGCAGCAATCGTTTCGTAAAACGAGCGCAACAATGGGACGACGGATGCCGTCTGTCCGCGATAAATCTATAAATCTGTCCTTCGACGATTAATAAATAGCGCGGTTTTGCACGCGATTTGTACAAACGATTTATAGACTGCTCGTCGATTTTAACTATACATGTCAATAGTCAAATGCTAAAAAATGTCAATGTTCTTTTTTTTTTCTCTCTCTTAACGTTACAATATAAATCGTCATTACACATAATCATGAGATTTTTGTATATATGTATATATATACATATTTATAATTTTATATAATTTTTAATTTTTAATACAATTTATAATTTTGTATATATATATATATATATATATATATATACACATAAAATTATACATTGTATACATATATCATTTCATATATTGTTTACGTATATCACAACCGATATTTGTCGGAATTTTTCCAGTTATTCATTTCAACAATAGATAAACGAATAAAAATGTAAATAAAATTCTTTCTCCAGATGGTCTTTCCTAATCGCATAATGATACATTCTAACCAATTTTTCCGTCATCGATCTCTCATGTGTTTCGTTTTCTCAAGCTCTTTTTGCTTTCTTTCGGCTAAGATTACTCGTGAGAAAAATATCGGCTTATATGCCACAAAATATAAGAGTTCCAAGTGTAATTCTATCCCGTTACCTGTGATTCTCTCCGCAAAGAGTGCGCGAGTGCAATCGAATCATTATCGAGAGTATCGCGATAATTTTAATTTTAATCGCGTCTAATAAATTCTTTTCGATTAGCAGTCGACTCATCGAACTCGACGATAATTACGAGATTGTAATAAATTTGTAATTAACACATTTTGAATGCATCTGTAACTTTATATACTTCTCTTTAATTCAATTTGGGCATATTGGCATAATTAGTCGCGCATGGAGATTATTATTACGTGTGGTCTATTGTAATAATTTCACACTACATCCCGATCGTTAAAATCAAAATCTTGCCTAGTCACCGATTTAATTTTTAAGTAATAATCGATTCTAAAAAAAAAAAAAAAGATTTATGACTTTTTTTTATTTTCTTCTTGCACTGTATGCAAAATGAGTCGAGACATTATGTCCTAACACAATTGATTAAAAAGTCGCTGTCTCTTTTCTTTCAAAAACCTTGCAAGTCATTCTCGACAGGAATGCATTAATCGACGATTGTAAAATCAAAAAGTGCCTTTATCAATAAGCGATCGATGTTGCATTTGTGTGTGTGTGTGTGTGTGTATGTATGTCTATATGTGCGCGCTTACTCGCTTATTTTAATTCACGAGCATGAACCTACGTGGGACTACGGCAGGCAGGTCATTGGTAGGGCCTGTATTTATATTTATAATGAGGCGAGAGATAGGACCACATCGTACGATGCCGGTACGACCAATCACAAGCCATCCCGTAGGTTGGCCTTGCTAAGCACGCGCGCAAACACAAATGCATGCTAGTATTCGTTCACGCATGAACGTCGAGTGTCAAATCGGCGCGACGAAACGTGGCGTGTCAACTCGACGCGTCTTATCTCTTCATTCTCACGGCAGGCCGGATTTTAAATAATTAAGAAGCGTGAGAGAGTTCCATTTTTTTGAAAGTGAAATTATTTTTACAAATCCCTTTCCTTAAAATTTAAGACTCCCGTTTTTTTATACTGCGACCACATCGAAAAGAATTAAATTTTTTTTTTTTTTTTTTTTTTTATTTACAAAATATCGGTTAAACTAATTTTTTTCCTTTTGATAATACAATTTGCTAAATATATACTTTCTTATTATCCTTCGTTAATAAATGCACTTATTTGTATGTCTTTTACACACTTCAAAGAAAAATGTGTGTCTAATTGATCAACGTTTATATAGCTACGTTTGTTATTATAATTGACGAGGCAAAAAGAAAATCCTTGGTACATTTTATCAATCTACACTATCGAATAATATCATACGAAATATCATAAAAAATTAATTTATTTACACAATGTTTTGTAAAAAAAATTGACAAATAATTTCTCTTTTGAAATTATAATATATTACGTAGATGAGATATCAACAGTCAAATGGAATATAATTATATATATATATATACATACATCTTTAATTTTTAATCCTATTTTAATAAAAAGTCGAAAAAAATATAATATAAGTATATAAATAAATTCATGAATATATTTGCATAGAAATTTGTAAATTAAAGATCGCTCAAAGTCAACGTCACTATTCGCTTCCTGATAAGTCAATCATTTGTACGATCTAATAAAAAGATATATACATATATAATAGTAGGTAATTCTAACAGCGATAAGATACTGTCTAATATCAACGTCAGTAACGTAAAATTAACTTCTAGTTTTTCACCTCGCTATCTTATAATGTAATATATTGCTTCCTTTTTGCAAACATTACTTCCTACTATATCGTCAAGTACTTATATATTATCAAGTTTAACGTATTTATGTCAAGAGAATGAAGTCACTCGTTATTTCATTAAATCAATGAAAATAAATCATTCGTTTTTTCTAAAGATATCAAATAAAACAGAGGGTGTGTATTGCCCTGGAAAAACTTGGAATTTTCAGGAAATTTTGTTAGGACTCTGGGAATTTTTTAAAAAACTCTTTGTTTACTTTTATATTGTAAATGAAAAATATATATCTATTTTTTAGTTTATATCCAATGTCTTAAAATATTGAATATACGGTACATATTCTTTATTTGAATTTTTAGTGGTAAAAAATGAAAATGTTATAAAAGTTAAAAATGTTTATTTTAATGAGAGCTATTTAGTTTTTTCAGTATGTTTGTAAATCTAGCACTTGAAACTTAAGTGGCTTTGTATTTCTTTCCTTCGTATGAGTAAAAAGCGTTATAGAACGTGTACAATAAAAAAAAGTATTTTATAAAGTTGCACCAAAAAAAGTTTTTACAATATTCTCTTTATCTGGAATTTTAAATAAAAAATACCTGAAAAAATCAGGAAATTTCCAAAGAATTTTTTACAAGATTTGAATAGACATTCTGTAAAAGTACATTAAATATCAAAAATGTAAAATTCAAAAAGAAAATCAAAAGCGATGTAAATTTAGAGAAACCAACTTTTGTCGCTACTGTACATCTTTTAAATATGAATCTTATGCTAATTTTTCGTGAATATATAAACGGAGATTATAACCTCAAGTAATTAAGCAAGACCCGTATTAACCTCCGAGTTGCACCACCTAATTTTGATTACAAGACTAAAGGCGCGCAAACTGCTTCAAACTTCTAACGATAATAGAGATCGTCGTCCAAGCAGACACGTATCGGTTACAAACAGGATCGGCAGAAAAACTCCAACGAGTGAAAAAACAATAGAAAATTCTGATTTGAACTCTCTCTCGGATTTTATCCAATAAAATAAACTGACAAAAATATAAAAATAACTAATGTAAAACTAAAATATATTTATATAACTTTATCCAGAAAGATATTTTTGCTTTATTTAATAAATTATACTCACGCTATAGTTAAAAAAATAAAACCAATATAATAATAAAGTCTTTTTTAAATTCAAATTAATGTAAAATTTTTAAAACAAAAACTTTCGAGATATAAATTTTATAAATATTAATTTACATTTATTAATTTTATAAATATTATTTTACATTTATTAATTTCTAGTTTAATAAATGGTAATAGCAACAGAATAAGAAATTTTTATTAATACATTTATTAGTATAATAAATTGATCAAAATAAGATATTAAATTAATATCCGGTTTAACAAAAACTAATTTATTTACTACGTTTGATTCCTAATTTATTACAAATTTTATTTTGAATAAAGCTTCAATTAGAAAACACTCTTTCAATTGACAAATATCAATAAAAAGAGTTTCTATTTATTTTATTTTATTTAATAGAAAAAAAAAAATAGTTTTTTTTCTGAAAAATACCATTTTTTGTTCACTGGCATTCCAAAAAAATATAGAATTTGGCCAACCTGGCGAGTAACAACTCTGTTTTCATTGTTTATAACCAGTGCGAGTGCCATTATCTTCGTAAGAGAAGCAAACATATCACGTTTACGAAACAAAATCTGAGAAAATGATTGGCATTTAGAAGTAGCGCGAGATCGCTTTTAGGATGTAGATTTCAAGTTGATGAAATTTCTAATGAAATATTCACTCTGAATTACGACGAAACGAACGGACGCGGCCTGAAATAAACTACGCGACGAGATGACGATGAGAAACGATAAGGTCGCGCGCCACGCGGATTACTTCCGTAGGGAGGTGAGAAGAGAGGGAGACGTAAAATCGCTGAATAAAATGACCGGCGCCACGCGCCGGCGCTTCGTTTGTCAAGTCGGTAAAAGACGCGTCTTATCTTATCTCCGTGCGTATTTTACTTAAGTGGAAAAAGTGACATACGCGTTTTTGTTTCCTTATCATTTACTCTCTTAACTCTTGCGAGATGAATGGACAGGCGAATAGACACAAATAAATAACGACGGCTCTGGATTTTCATCTTTCGCGTGCCGTTGTTGCGTGACTGATATATGCACGGAATGGCCGTCGACACTCGTAATAACGCACTATAATTTTTTGCGCGTAAAGATATTTTTATTTTTAATCCCACGTATAAAAATAGATGAATGCCAAATCACATCCTTGATTTAAAAATTCTAAAGAATATATATTTTATAGTATATATTTTCTAAAGAATGTTTTATAGTATACATTTTCTAAAAAATATTTTATTATAGTATTTTTATTTAATATTTTTCTAGCTATATGATATAAATAAAATATGTAAAAAATATATAATATCTATACAAGTAATTTAATCGCGATGTTACAAGAGTATTGATTTAAAATTTTTTTTTCCCCTCTACATCGTGCTTGAATAAAATAATCTGCAATAATTGTTATGTCTTTATTTTATCAACGTGTGACGGATATATTTTCGATCGCGAACAAGTCGCGATTAACAAGGTCAAAAATGTCTGGAAAATACCGTGATAAGCACGGTAAGCGCGCGTTGTAATATGACAAAGTGGATCCTGGTTCATATTATGTAATGTCTATGAGCAGCGTTAATTTAATCGACGCAGTATATTAAGCCATTGTGGTATATCCGGATGAAGGCTTCTACATTTTCAAGCGAAATGTCTGGTAATGATAAAGGTCGAAGAATTCCTCGGAATTAATGTTAATATAATTATGTTGAATTTATTAAAAAAAATATATATATAAATATTTTTAAATATAAATAAATATATATATATATTATATATATATATATTTACAATATAAATTTCAGGTAACCGATTTTTTTTCCCCAAAAAAGGAAAAAGACGACGAATCGTTAATCCGAGGTTAATAAATTGAAACTGTCGTTGGCAAGTTTATACAATCTTTGATCCATGTTCCAGATAAGACGACCTGTTGGCACCTTTCATTTAGCGCCGTGTTTCATACTGGAGGTTGATTCATCTTCGCTACAGTTTAGGTTAATTAACATCGGTTTAACGAACACGTCGTTCGTATTATCAGGTATTAGCGCTAAGCGACACTAATTAATACATTTCCCTTTAAATGACGCGCTTTCATGCGCCAATTTCACGATTACATCTTGCCTTTGAGTATAGATATCGGCTGTACGTATGACAGGTATCGATACCGGTTTTGGTAACCGCGAAAATTCTTACGACACTCACAGTAATTTATCCGAGACGTAGACATCGATATACCTCTCGAACACTCGTCGCTACTTGAATTTCCTTCGAACATTTCAAACCAAATTCATTTTACATTTTCTATAATTCAACGATATGATAATATAATATCGTGTCAGAAATACAGAAAAATTATCAGAGTTATACTTCTCTAGAATCTTTTATAAACTTTTATGAATAAAAATTACACATGTGCCAGAGGTATGTCAGAGAAGATATGTTCATAATTAATAAAAATTAAATAAATTAACAGGTCATAATACTACAATCAAGCGCGCAGGTAGTCAGACTTTTCCATAATTTTTAATTTATACCGATCATTAAACCAGAAAATATATTTTCATTTGGCAAAAGAATTAGATTATCCATTACAGCAATTCATTATTTTATGTCAGTTTTATTTCTCATAAATGAAAGATGGAACGTTAACTGTTTATTTTAGTCTTTTCCTCTCTGCAACAGAAGAATTTGCGCTAACTTTAATTAATTTGCACCGTTGTTATTACTCGGTCTTTATTTGTGTTCTTTTTCTTTTCACGTATTATATTACTCTTTATTTTTTTTTTTTTTTTACATCGTTTCGTCATTATACAAATTCTCTTCCATCGTACCTTACCTTTAGACTAAATACAACGCACAATGTAAACAAAGTAAACTGCACAATTACATATATACTATACGTTTAAAGAGGAAACAAGATGCAAGACCAAATATACAAACTAATTACAACCGCGAAGAGACTCAACGTACCGAAAATATCAACGACGCTATGTAACTAACAAATAAGTAAATTCAAAGTCGTATGATTCGTCACGACTCTCTTCGCTACGCAACAAGTTCTCGGCGCGTTACGTGGAACCTAAACTTCGTGTGGAATGCGTCGTGCGCGCGCGCGCGCGCAAAAGAACCGGCTGTTCTCCCCCCCCCCGCTCTCTCTCTCTCTTTCTCTCTCGCTCCGTCTCTCTTACTTACGTCTGTCCGTTTCTAGACGTAGGTTTCTCCGCTCTCTCGCTCGATCGTCGAAGAAAAACGGCGTCGATCGGATGTCGCGGATGTTTTTCGCGTGGCGTGATGTGTGGCGTGACGCGCACGCACACCGCGTGAGTGCGAACGCACGTATTGCTAAAGGTGAGGCGAGACTCACGCCCATCCGCTCGGCCAATCGCCGCGCGCTACGTCATCTCGTACGATGTAACGGAGCGAGTCACCCACGTGGTCGCGCGACCGAGCGCTGTCGCGTCTATTTCGGTATAGCGAGAGAGAAAGAGAAACGTCTCGTCACAAAAGGCCTGATCTAGAATCATCGTACGAGCCAACGTTCGCTTTTCCTCCTCCTCCCCGCTTCGTAAAAAAAATATATATCGCGTTTAATCGTCTCGATACGTAATTTAATTATCAAATGGATTTATCTAATTTCAATGTATTAGATATGTTAGATTAAAATATAAAGAATTGCATTGTAAACGAAATTTGTATTGATATATAATATTAAATTAATAATTGAGATAGACGTGACAAACTGAGGAGATTGATCAATTCCGCAGTAAACAAGTCAATTATCTAATAATACGGTTCCTATACGGCGCGTTAACGACTCGACTGCGGTGATGTAATCCAACGCTCGGGAAAATGCGTCTGAGAATTTATTTATTCAAAACCGACGTCATACCACGGAGTGTCACGTTAACGCCGTTATGTGTTCTAATTGAATTATGCAGGCCTGCATGTGAATCAGAATATCAATGTACGATTAATATTTAACAATTCTAATACCAGCCGCGATTAGACGATTGGAAGTGATTAATCTCACTCCTCTTGTTTATCCTTGTTTTTCGCGTACGTCACGAGATGCACAGAGAACTAATAGATGCCCCGAATGTGAATTCAAGGCCGGCGGCGATTCTCGTCATCGCTCCTCTTCAACATTCGAGACGATTAGACGCGTTGTAAACACAATTTACAGAATTTACGTCGCTACAGAGCAGATCAATCATACGTGCTTGGTATTCTAAGCTCATATATATATATATATTCCGTCACGCTTCTGTCTCCGAAAACGATTTTAAATTTGGAACTTGCTAATTCCAAACGTATGTTGCTAGGAACGCTCAATTTAGATTGAGTTGTCTGCACACACGTGTTAGCTGTTATATTTCAAGATTGCCATAGGCACTTAATCGACGAGGCATATTGAACTCTTTTCAATTCATCATTTATTTTAATTCATATCTAGTGATATTTTTTTATTTCATGCTCGATGTAACATTAGATGGTGAAATGTGTATCTACGTTTATTTCAAAGATGCTAATCATCAAACTGGTTTCTTAAATAATGTGATAATTTTCTCATAATCGCAGTAATATTTATCTGCTATTTGGAATTCCGACACGTGTCGAAAATACGTCGATTATATTTTAACCGAATAACCAGTAAAAGA
The DNA here is from genome assembly GCF_047496725.1 of Anoplolepis gracilipes. Taxonomy (NCBI): domain Eukaryota; kingdom Metazoa; phylum Arthropoda; class Insecta; order Hymenoptera; family Formicidae; genus Anoplolepis; species Anoplolepis gracilipes. Next base: position 13,498,209 of record NC_132974.1, read on the forward strand.
TTTTTCCAGTCAATTTGACAAAAGAATTTCATCGTCGCATTCTTTTTAATCACGCAATCAACATTGACAGATTGATGAGCTGTCAAAAAAAAAAAAAAAAAAAAAAAGAAAAATGAATAAATAAATCGATTCGTACCATTATCGAAATATACGATGCGAAGTAAGAGAAATATGAGGAGAGTTGGAGGACTTAATTGTCGGAAAAGCTTTCTTTGTCATAATACTCATATCTAATCCTTCGAAAATTTTGGTACGTCACGTCGCTATTCAAAGATACGGCGAACAAGATACGCGCACGAACTTGTCTGCGACCTAATTAGATAAAACTTGCTCGATACTTTAAGAATTTTTGCTTGCACGCTAGTATCAATCCCCGCTCTAATTAAACGTCCCAATTTTATAGCGAGGCTAATTACAACGGCACGCCAAACGAAGCTGAATTAAGCTCCAACGAGACATTTCCATCGCAAAATTTTCTCACCTTTTTTACGACCGTTCTCACCGTCGCCGTTAACTTTAACCGTAGTTTAACTTTAACTGATCGTTTGTTCCTCGCAGGAGCAAGGAATCGCTTCAACAAAGTTCATTTTGTCCGAGATTAATTTCGAGTAAAATTTGAAGTCTCGTTAAAAATATTTGTTCAAGTTCGACGATTGAGAGAGAGAGAGAGAGAGAGAAATACGAAAAGAGATGTGACTAAGGTAGCGTCAAAAATGCGCGGTATGAGAATTTTATCATTCTCAAAATAACACGGAACACGTTCGACTAGCCTCAGGCTACATATCTTTCGCTTCAGATTCTAATTTCACTGAAACTTTACATCGGCCAAATGTTTTCGCGCATTCAATTTAAACGACGTCAATAATGTCGAGTCATAAGTTATCGTATATATATATATATATATATATACATATATATATATATATATATATATATATACATATGGAATGTCTCTGATGTCTCGTCTCTCCCGTTTTTTTTTCTTATCACAAATTTTAAGCAGAGAGAACGTCACATCGTGCGCATCCCGCTTTAATCTGTACGCCATCGATCCTGCTCCTCCTCCTTTGCACTTGAAGCTGCGTCCTTGACCTACGTTTCGCAAAAGAGACCGGAATGTCGCGCGATACTTATTATGTTCATTCCAAAAGTGACGTAAGCAAGTTCAAAAAAATAATCACTATAAGACTACTCTCGTATCTGTCTAATGACGCGCGTCCAGCCGTAAATTGAGACGCTTACAGACCTAATGTTATTATATTTATAGATTTGTCTAATTATACATATACATACATACATATGTGTATATATATATATATATATATATATATGTATATATTTCATTGATCTACTGCAAGAACTGCGTACGTTGACGTAGAAAATTAGAAAAGCATTTAACCATTAAGTGGATATAAATATCGCACGCGATGAGACTGCTATTTTTACACAAATATGCAAAATTGTACGGACATGATTCGTCATCATTGTATCATGCAATTTTTTTTTGCAAAACGTCTTGTATTGATGATGAGTCTGCAATTAAATAATCGTGTGATCATGATATCTGTTGTGTTTTCGGATTATATGTGCATTCTTTATCCCTTTAAGCCGGTCACTTTCACATACCGTTACAGCAAAATGAGTGTCACAGCAAGAAAGCGTGCACGTGATGACAACAATGATTACGTCAAGGAGGGAGACTCTGACCGGATACGGAAACGTAAGCCGATTAAACGAAAAGGCAAGGATTACAGCGAGAGATTCGAGAAAACGTGAATTTTTTTTTTTTTTTTTTTTTTTTTTTTTTATGTAGATATAAACGATAATCGAAAGACTCATCGTTGACAGATTTAAAGCCCAAAATCAAAAATAGAAAAGAGAATAAGTGTATTCAATTTCTTAATACACACTCGAAATACCGTTTTTAGACAGCGCTCCAACAATAAATTATAAAGTTTAACTCGCGCGTGGGCAACGTGGTCCAATAAAAAGATCAACGAGGATCGTGACATACATATATAAATTCGCTCATCTTACATACTTGCACTTTCTACACTTACACAAGAAATCAATGTACCATAAATTTGAATATAAGAAACGAGTACCTATATATTTTCAAGTTCATAAAGGCAGACAGCTACGCGTTAAATCGACATTAAGATGCCGGGTCGCCGATGATGATCACTCGACAAAGCTATAGATAGTACAATACTCACGGGAATATAAGGCGGTCATGAACAGCGCGACCCAGGACAACTGATGATTCTCCATAGATGTTTTCATGTTCTAACCCGCTCTGGCTGATCGGATCTTGCTGCGCGTGTATACGAAGTGTAGTAGTCGTCGTCGAACAAGAGAAAAAAAAAAAAGAAGGTCCTCTGTCCTTCGTAACTGAAGGTCGCACGCCCGCCAACGATGAAACGAAGGGGAGAGAGAGAGAGAGAAAAGATATAGGAAGTAAGTGTAACCAAAGTATATAACGCGACTGTGTGCCCTTTTATTCTCTCGGTTTATCTCTCTCTTTCCGTGGTACTTCTCGACGCGATGCGCTTGGACACGTAGACACCGCGCGACCGACCGTGCACCACTGATTGACTCGCGCCTCGCGCCGCCTGAACGACGACGGAGAGAATGCGCGCCGAGTTTCGAAGGCGCCAGCGCGCATGCGTCGATCGCTCACGCCACCGGTCCCGCGAATCCGTCTCTCTCTCTCTCTCTTTCTCTCTCTCTCTCTTTCTCTTTCTCTTTCTTTCTCGCGCGCGCCCGAATCGCGATCTCGGGCGAGTCTCCTCTCGCGTCATCGTCATCATGCACCTTCGTCGCGGCCGCCGCTGGCGCCGATGTCGTTACACGCTCGTTCAACTGGCGTGAGATTTTATTAATCGAACCCTTACGTGTACGCGAGTCAAAGCGGCTGAGGCAGGGAGTGAAGGAGTTAAAGAGAGAGAGAGAGAGAGAGAGGGGGGGGGGGGGAAACGATGCTTCGCGCGCTTTTTACAGAACTGGACTTTAAATGAAACTATTGTCTCTCTGCGGTTTATGATTGTAAATCTGATATTTTTAATGAATTCATATAAATATAACATTTCTATATATTTATATGATATCTATATAGCTATAATATTTCTAATAAAGCGTAAATAAATGTATATAGAAAAATTAGTTGAATTTGAAATTTCAAGTTTACAATTAACTTTTAATCGTAGAGAAAATAAATAAAAAAGAAAAAAAAAACGAGATTCTCTTATCAGAGAATGAGATTCTATTAATATTGAACTAATCTTTCGTTCTTTTTGTAAATTTTGAAAATCGATACCCGCGAAAATCTAATTTGCCCAGAAAAATAAATAGGAAATAAAACAAGGGGGCAGGCTAATCTACGTGGCATTTTATACACGTTGATGTCGCGTGCAGCATCCGAGATAGAATTTCGGAAAAACCATTCTCGAATCCATTCTCCAGAACGGAAGATCGCGCGGGATAGAAAAGAGTCTTGCTCGATTTTCATTAAAAGTTTCTTAGCTTTGCCAGTATGTATGGCGAGTTTTCCAACTTTGTCGGCGCCATTTGTAGAAACTCCCGTCTATGAACGAAACGGTGAAAAGCTGCCCCGTTCTCGCTTCGCTATTTTATCGAAAGCAGATCTCAACGTATTACCTTGCTTCTGTAACTGTTGTACAAATCACATCATAAAAACATAATTTCATTACATATATTCTTAAATATCCGCGGAGAAGAAATAACGGTTGCTTCGAGTAGAGTCATTAAGATTAAAATTATATAATCGAAATTATATGTATAATTGTATCAAAGTACGAAATCATTTATCAAAGAGATATTGAATAGGGTAAACTCGGGTAAGATGGCCATAGTTTTTTAAAATTCAAAAAAGATACTTTTATTTTTGTTATTTTTTAATAGTGTTTGGCATATTATCTTCACTGAAGCTTACATTACGTAATATTATTAAAATTAAACGGAAAATATTTAATAGAAACTTTATATTATCAAAATAGTACAACATAAACATTGACCATTTTACCCAACTTTTTAAGCAAAAGATGACCATAATATTTATAAAAAAATAGTGAAAACGAAAAGAAAAATTATAGGTCATATAATAATTTACATATCTTTATAATATGTCGAACGTCGATTACGATTAACTGTAATTTATTCGACGTTATAACAATTTTTAGTGGACAAATGAAAAACTTTGCGGGTAGTTAAAAGTAAAAATATGGTAATATATAAGATTCACAATATCATTATTTCGAATAATGTATGCGCATAAACTACTGTAAATATCGATTATCTTTGATAATGACTAAAAAAAAAGCACTATGTAGCGATTATTGAAAAAATTACAACCTGGTTATCTTTTCCGTATATGGCTATCATACTAGTTTATCCTACTGTAATTGACGCTGACAAGAAGTAATATGTTCATGTGAATATATCGTCGCGTGAATAATTGAAAGTAACAACTAAGGGAATAAAAAATTTAAAAATTATTCAAAAATATTCGACAAATGCCGTATGGTCCAGACCATTAATTCCGACTAGAAAGAGATAACGATGTCTACCCGGAAAGGATACTCGCGGATCCACGATCTTTGAGATTGAAATCCATGCAAATGGAGCGGTCCACGTTTCACGTAGTCGGACCATTCTCAAGGGTCAAAGAGAAAGAGAGAGAGAGAGAAAAAAAGAGAGAGAGAGAGAGAGAGAGAGAGAGAGAGAGAAAGAGAGAGAGAGAGACAGAGAGAAAGAGAGAGCTGAGGGAAAAATAAGTAAATAAAAGGACGACGCCGGGACGGCGGACGCCGAATGACGCACGTCGATGCATAGTCGGGGAGGGTAGTCATAATAAAAATGGGGCAAGGATCAAAGGAAAGAAAGGTAACGAGGTCGTGGAATAAGGCTTCGCATACGTAAAACGTATATCGAGGGGCAATCGAATTATTAATATCGAATAAAGTCAACTAAATGTTATATATAAAGAAATTCAGCAGTCTCTGATGTATATGCTTGTCGAATATTTGATTAAAAATATCTATGGTGTTCAAAACTTGAGGTGTGATGACGTATATGCATAATAAGTCTGTATGTTTTGTTTTTCTTAACATAGATGCATAATTTCTCTCTGTTTCTTTATTTTAAATATATAACGTCATTTCCAATATTTTTAATCACAACTGAAATGTTTAATTTGAAAAATAAAACGTATAAGAAAATAACAGTAAGAAAAACAAACCTAGAAAATTAGAATTTTTCAGGAAAATTTCTTTCAGAAAACATTTCTAGAACTATAATGTAAAATAAATTCATTTTTAGCGAATAAAATTAAAATAGAAGAGAGAAATATATAAATTGATAATTATATTTAGATATAAAAAAATTAAATATATTTTTAATAATTAATATATAATGTGTGTGCGTAAACACCCATATACATTTTTCTCTTATTTTTTATCTTGTCTATTACATCGGTATCTCCATAGCTTGGAATATTGTAAACATGATCATATGGGCCAATGCAACGTACGATTCAATAAAAACATATCGTACCTAGTGCACAAACCAATATTTGCGTATTAACACACATTGTTCAAATAGAGACAAAAATCATCATATAATCGTATATTGCTCGTCGTTGCACGTAAACTTGGCCGGAATACGAAAGTTATTGTAATACCACTTTGCCATTCACTCCCGCGCACCGGCTGTTTAACTTTCATCAGTGGCCTGATACCTTTGCGGTATATCATCTGCAAGTATTAGCATGTAATTTTTTGAATCTACGTCAATGCTTGAGACTCGTAGAAACTCGCGCTTTTGCTTGACCACACTCACCCATACATACATACATATATATATATATATATATATATATGTATGTATGTATGTACGACAGCGAGAGAGTCGCTCGCGAATATTTTTCCGCGAACCTTTATTCTCTCGCGAATACTTTTTTTTTTTTTTTTTTTTTACCTTCGTTCCATATTCATCGATCGCCTCTCAACTCGCGCGAAACGTTCCTCTTTTCTCGATCACACGCGCTTCCTTTTCGTTGCTTTTTGTCGATTTTCAAGCGACTGCGACCGTCGTATACGCCGACGACGACGACATCGACGACGTAATGTCTTTAACATCGATTTCTCGCTCGACGGACGATGAAATAACTAACGTGGCTTCTTTTTCATGCACAACAAGACCTATATTTCCACTTAAGTTCCTCCGAACGGAATATGAATTCTAATGTTGTCTAATTTCAATCGCTCAAAAACAGATGTGATCAACATTAAACAGGGATTCGCTCGTAATGTGTGCTTTTTGTACGCATGCTTTGTCCGCGTATTTTTCTACATAATCATTATAATAATCATAGTAAACAATAATTCTTCCCTTATGTATTACTTATTTTAAGTGACACGTTTCTCTTAGACGAGATTAACGTTGACAGAAAATTTCAGTCTGAAAATCAGTCGGGGAAACAAATATCTGCAAGGATAAAATAGAATGAAAATACAAAAAAGCAAAAAAAAAAAAAAAAGATTTGTCTCTTAGTTAGATCGCATTCGGTATGGTTCATCTACCTTTCCCGATAGACAGCTCTATATCCTTTGGCCGAGAAGGGGTGAGACTAAACTGTCAATGTGACAGTTCGGCGATGCGATTTAGACGCGTAGTAAAACTTTGGCGACCGAATTACGTCGCGGCTCATTTAGCTTTCTCGGTGCACCTATCGTCAGCGACGATCGACCGACGACCGGTGACCTGAACTTCGTCAATTGGAATATTTAAAGCCTCGACGAAAGAGAGAGAGAGAGAGAGAGAGAGAGAGAGAGAGAGATCCGCGCATTAACTAGCGACCGAGTCCGAAAGTAATTTTGAGGCTTCCCTTGCAATATGCAACGAGGGGACACGATCGTCTCTTTTGTATACTCGGCTATTCATGAGTGGTCACGGACCCCCGAGTAATCGTCCTACAACGAGCAGTGTCCTCGAAGAAGGACTTGCAGGAGAAATATCGAACGAGTGGATCGGCGTCTCCGTCGATAAATCCAACATACATTGACTGACGTTCGCTTTACTTTCGTTAGCGCACGATTACGTTCGACGTCGAGTCTTCCGTTAAACGAGCGAATTTTCAGAGTCGGACAATCGCATTTAATGCGATGGGAAATACAACGAGCCTTATGTTGCGCGACGGGGGAGTTATGTCAGTTACTCTTCGGCCTAGCCCGATCAGCGTCAGTTCCCTGTTCGATTTAGGGGCTGTTCGTTGATGCGGTGGTATACTTGATACCGGATACAAAATTGAACGGGCAAAAGCGAATTTCGGCCGAGAGTCCATCACCCACGTTAATGCATACATACATATTTCGTGGCGATCAGTCGCGTTTAAGATTGAACTACAAGTTTCAACTACGAGTTTGACGTTTCATTTCCGACACCAGTTTTAAAACATCGTTGAGCGACGTCGCAAATTCTTTTTTTCAAAACGACGAGAAACATCGAAGAGAGACAGGGGGAGGGGGGGGGGGAGAGAGAAAAAGAGAAAGAAGAGAATCGAATATCAAATATATAATATATTTCGCGCTTGAAATACAATCGAGATACGTATTTTGCAGCTCGTATTTGCGGAGAAGTACTGTTTATCAATTTAGTATCTTAAGCTGCTCAGGATGCCAAGTCAATATTATGTCATACAGCAAATTTGTCTTTAGTGGTCTATGCGATGATGAATACGACGTTTGAGTTAAGTAGGCTCTGTTAAACGCGGAAAATCAGAGAGAGAGAGAGAGAGAGAGAGAGAGAGAGAGAGAGAGAGAGAGAAACGAGGTGCTGAGTCATGCGAATAAGGAGGAAGAGAGAGGGGGGGAGGGGGAGAGGGAAATAAATGCAAAATCAGGAAGAGATGAACGCATTCGCGCGCGTACATGACTTAAACTGGTGTGCTTTATGGCCGTGACTATATATGTAATATAAAAATTCCCGCTAATTTTCCGTCTCTTGCAAACTTTTTCTCAGAGACCCGAAGACAGACAAAAATATCATCTCGCCAAAGTTCTTTCGATAAGGCCAAAGGACGGTTAATTCCACGCAAGGTGAGAAGATCTCGATGGGTAAATCCCGTGGTTTCCGGGGGTTGGGTTCTCGTAATGGAGTTAACAAAACCGCGAAAAAGCACTCTCTGGAATTTTCTATTTTCTAGAAAAGCTAAGCTCTTTCTCCTCCGCGTGCGTGAAACCCGCTTAGGCGAAAGATTGCCTATTTGTAATCCATTATCATTTATATTAATTTTCATGACTTTGCATAAACATAATTTAATAACAATTATATATATATATTTCAATTTACATGACACAATTGCTATATGGAAAGCAATAGTATATTATTATAATATTACATATTATATACTGTTACCTTATATTATTATTTACCTTATATTATTATATTATTAACACTAAATAATATAATTACAAAATATAATTATTGATAATATAATTATATTTTATCATAAAACAAGAGTAAACACAAATGATATTGGATTTCCCATATGATATTGGGTTTCTCATATATATATGGTATATCTAAATGTAAATGTTATTGGATTTCTCATATATCGTATATACAAGTCTGTAGACTTGTATATAATCTTAGAAAAATAATGTATCGTTTCCTCTTCAAATGGTAATCGAATTCAAGAGGTACTTCGCGAAACGATCTATAAAGAGAGAGAGAGAGAGAGAGAGAGAGAGAGAGAGAGAGAGAGAGAGAGAGAGAGAGAGAGAGAGAGAGAGAGAGAGAGAGAGAGAGAGAGAGAGAGAGAGAGAATAAGTCGGTGGGCGCGTGAATAAAGTTTGCGATAAGCACACTTCGTCCACGAACTTGACACGAACACAGACACAAGGCAAACTCTTAAATCCGAAATTTTCGATGCAGCTGAAACTTGATGCATCCGTCTCGCGGGAAAACGATCTGCAAGTTTCCGTTTAAAGACAGACCAACATAATTTCACCTCCGCTTCGAACGTTTTGATAAGCGAGGCCAAACGTCGGAGGGATGTTTAAACAAAAATTTCGCAGACCTCTCGATTCTGCACTTTTATCGTTAACCCGACATAGTTATATGGGTGATGTAGAAAATACGATAATCAATGAATAATATTTATACAAGTATCTTTCGACACGGATCGATGCTTCTCTCGCTCAATTTTTTGCACGATAAAACGAAAATTATTTTTTTAACACACTTTATTATACATTTTTTATTCAAAGTATATGGATGTTTTATTTAAAATTATATATAGAAAGAGAGAGATAAGTACAGTTTATATATATTTTTTATATTATATATATTTTTTAGTGAATTCAAGGTAGATTTATCTTGTAAAATATTTAACTCGAGTCTTAAAATCGCGTGAAGCTATATTCTTGAAAATTTTATCATGACTTAACTTATTTATCAAGAAAAAATCTCCACATCGCTTTCTGTAAATAAATCTCTTTTTTATACCCTTTCTATTAATTTTCGACTATTTTCCACCGACAGGCTTGAAATCCGATCCCACCGCACAACGTAATACCCAAAAGCACTCGCGCAATAATGGAGTCATCATGTCATTCGGTCGGCGGGGAAGGCATACGCAGAGTTTCAAATCGAAATGGTCTGGATGAGGAAGAGAGGAGAAGGAGAAGGAGCAAGAGGTGGAGGAAGACGAGAACGGCGGTAGAGAGGATCGGAGGGAAGAAGACGAGGGGCCGTAGGCAGGGTGGCATCCCCCGGGACTGAGAAATCCGGTTCTGGGCAAACTGTCTTGCGAGTAGTTGGTCGGATAGTTTCGGATCCAGATTCCCGGGAGTTAAGCCAAACCGCCTTCTCAAGCGAGACGACGGTCGTCCCGTCTACCCCTACCGTTCTCTCTTCTCGCGACGCGACGACAGTGCGGTCCCGATGGCTGAAATGAGATCCGTTTGCCACTCCTAGTTACGGGAATAACGTACCACCTTAGCTCGGATTTATGACGACCTAGGTCGAATAAATCGCGAATTATACGACTTGTCGAGCGCATTAAGCAACGTGTTTCCGTACCCTTTGCGACTTCTTCCCGAACTTGTACTCATTTAACTATTTCGGCCACAATCTATCCATTACGATTAATATTTACATGTTTTAGATGAGATATTATATAAAGCAGTAGGCAATTTGGCATTAGCACACATTCCTGGCACTAAAAGCATTCTCTCTTATCTGTATCTGTAATGATTTTAATAGCTTTATTAATTAAATCATTCTTCTAGACTATAATTATACAATATTATAAATATAAATTGATAGACGTTCCTCTCTCTCTCTCTCTCTCTCTCTCTTTCTATTTTAATTTTTAATATTTCCTTTTTATTTTCATTTTTTATATTTCAAAATTAAATAGATTTCTACATTTGTATGAATGAGAAAATAAAACGTGAAGATAAACAATAAAAAAAAATAATAAATATATAAAAAAAGAAATAAATTCAAATACGAAAAATAATTAGAATATCCTAAAATAAATCTGTTTGTCCGAAATATATCATGGGATTTAATTCAAGCGCCAATATGAACGCGATATAATCTTTCGAAAATTGTATTTTTCCGAAAAAAATTTAGCGTGCGAGAGAGAGAGAGAGAGAGAGAGAGAGGAGAGAAGAGAGAGAGAGAGAGAGAGAGAGAGAACGGACTCAAGTGATGACGTATAAACTCTTGTTTTTTTTTTTCAGTTCGCGTTAACATTCTACGGGACGTTTTGCCAAACACTTTTCGCCGCGAGAACGATTTTGAAAAATTGAGATGCAAGCGCGGACAAAACTTATTTATTCTACTCTAATACGCGGCGTCGTCGTTCGTTTTATCACTAAATGCAGAATACAGGAACGACCGCGCGCGCGTACTCCTTTTCTCTTTCTGGCTCATCTCGTTCCTCTTCCTTTCCCTCACTTTTTCACTCTCACCGACAACTTCCCCTAGAAAACTTGGCATGGCCGGGGACACCACTATCTATTCAATTTTCGCCAAGTTGGCGAAGTCGTTGCCAGGAAAATCGACCGACCAGCCGGACGTTTTGTCTTTTCTCGCCTCTCTCGCGAAAGAAAGATGATGAAAGTTGCTCAACGAAAGGGGGGGGGGGGGGAATAAAAAGGAGCAGAGAAGCGAGCTTTCTGCGCAGGCTGATTTTCTTGAGTTACTTATGGCGCGAGATAACAGGGAAATGCATTTCTGTCCACCAGGATAATTTTTTATTTCGCTCCTTGACGCTACATTAACGTTTAAACCGTGTTGACCTATTATTATACCACGGATATTATTTATCGATTCCCTCTATTCGCTTAAAATAACTTATATTTGTGTATTACCGAATATATAATGCATGCTAGTTAATTTATACCCTTCCTATTTACGGAACTATATTTCCGAATCGATATCAAATATTACACTCAAAGTAATCTTAGCAATACTGTAGTAACTAAAAAAAAAATGGATATTTTTGTACCAAATGCACTAATAAAACAGAAATAATAGAAATTACCAGTATTTGCTGCAATAGGATATTTTCTATATTTTTCTGACATCAGCATTTATAAATAAATCACGTGAGTAAAGCTTGTGGATAGCTTTGTAACTGTACAATTGAAACTAGGATTTGTAATTTTATGATGCACCAGGGAAAGGATCCACTCTATTTTTTCGTAGAAGAAACGTGATCTTTCTGTCCATGTCTTCGTTGTAAATTGCCTTACACTTTTCAAAATTGACCCTGCGTCTGACTTGAGTCGGTTTCTCGTAGTACCTGGTGCGTCTGTATTGGCCAAATATCTCTTCTTTGGATAATATGCGATTTAATATGCGACATGCCTTGTCCACATCATTATTCTGTACAAAAATTGTACGACTGAGGAATTGAGCATGTCGTGGAAGAGACATTTCTGCAAAAGGAAATGTTAGTAATTAGATTTTCATACTTGTGGCTGTAAAAGGAATAATTTATTTTTAAATTAATATTATTTATTTTGGAGGTAAAATATACAACAGATATGTAACAAATATTTATCCATTAAAAATTAAATATACTTAAATAAAAGTTTCAAGTACATATCTACTGAATTAATGCAACGCTAAAAAAAATAATTAAAATTATTCTCTCTTATAAATTTCGTAAATTCAAAAAGTATCAATGTAAACTATTGTAGTTAGCAATGATTTTAGGTTAGGTTAGGATTAATTACGCTAGCTTCATTAATTCCTCAACTACAAACGTTTTTCACGTATATCCATCAAACGAGATACCTTACCTAAAAGATGCCGCAAAAAATTATCAATTCACTTATTAATTAACACCTAATACTATCGATTCTGGATGATGTGAATAATCCTCCTTTATACACCCTCAGCTCGAAACGAGCAACTAATGCCATCTAGTCTCTACAAATGAAAATGAAATCGATAACTTCGAACGATAAAGTAGGTGGAATGAAAAAAGCTGTACATTTTATATTACAAGAAATTTCCACAAAATAAATTACTTTTGTTATGATGTAAAGTTACAAATTATCTTAACAATTATTGTAATGCCTTAAAGATTTAAACAAACGAAATTTCTATAAAAATATAAATAAAAAAAATGTGAATTAAAAAATATAATATAAGATTAAATTTTCTCTTTCATCGTCTTATGATGTTCTATTATTATATCACGTCAAAAATATATAATTAAATAAATAAAAAAAATATATATATATGTATATATAATAAAGAAATAATAAGATTAAATTATGCGATTTTCAATATACTTGATCATAATTAAATAAATAAAAAAAAAATATATATATATATATATATATATATATATAATAAAGAAATAATAAGATTAAATTATGCGTTTTTCAATATACTTGATTATAATTAAATAAATAAAAAAAAAAAATATATATATATACATATATAATAAAGAAATAATAAAATTAAATTTTCTCTTCCATTGTCTTATGATATTCTATAATTATAATAATATCACGTGATTTTCAATATACTTTTGATTAATTAGTCCTCATTTCCGGTGGATAATCGCAATAGAATCTTATGTGTCCTAAAAATAGCACATTGAGCAGTGTGATGATGATAAAATAGACCACCAGGCAATGAACGATCTGCAAAAGATCAATATTTTAAATCAAGATACCTACATACGTTTTGACAAAAATATATTTCTTTATTGAAAAGCGATATATTACCTATTATTTGTAAAAAATGAAAGATATATATATATATATATATATATATAATATGTATATAAATATTCATAAATTACTTCTCTGTCTTTTAGGTTGTAACCGAAACCCCATCGACATATGCAAAGCCAGATACACAGTGACAGGAAGAGTAAACTAACGGCGAATGGTGAAGCATATATGTGTATAATAAACATTTGTTCATATTTGTCTGCGATTTCTTTTTGACAGCTTTTCCGGCTGACGCATATTTTCGCAGAGATCGTTATATCATCGTTTTATCGTTTTACTAAAAACGAATTCTTTCGACAAATACAAAGTGTTTTCATATTTTATCCGATTAAAGTGTTTTCTTCCCCGGTGTTGATGTCGAAATATTTATATTTTAAATAAACTTTTCCAAGATGTAGACATAATTTTTTTACGAAGCGCTTTCAACGTCTAGGATTATTAATAATTTGCGCGACATTTTTACGTATGTTTTTAAAATTTGTCAACAAGTTTCTAGGTGCAATACCTATGTCTTTAAAAATGACTGAGAATTTTGTGAAAAGAGATGGTGCACGATCAAATAAAATTTAATGTGTTTGAAAGTGGCTTACTTCGGTGCACAATAATAACTCATAAGTAATGTTTCGCATATTGGTGTTTTCAAAAAACTGCTATCATAATGTATATTCACTTTTTTCGCGAAATGTCAAATTTTCGTTGCCTCAGACAAGGAGATGGATTTCAAGCGAAATTGGCGATAATTGTTTGATCGATAGTACTCTGTTCCAGCCCAGCGTGGAGATTGTCAAATGTGTCTCGAGCTCAAAAGCACAGGAATATTTTACGAAAAATATTTGTTTTCGCTATTTAAAAAAAAAAAAAAGAGAGAGATAAAATTTACCGCAAATTTTATTGTATAAGAAATGCCTCCGAAGAAGAAGAAGGAGATTATGCCACAGGAAGTGATTGTTGAGTAAGTAAATTTTTTGATAGAATTTATGCAGAAACGAATCACACAATTTCGCTTTTGTATTAACGTTATTGTGTATTTTATTACATATAGAAAGAGATAATATATCATTAATTTATATGATTAATTATATATGATACAATTCACATATAATAAAATACACGCACAAATCTGTTCAGTTGCCAGATAGAATTAGGTGGAGAATGTGGGGAGAGAGGAACAAGCTCTTCGTTAATAATCAGCGATTGCTTTGTTTCATGTGTCTATGTGTGTGTGTGTGTGTGTGTGTGTGTGTGTTTGCGCGCACTGTGCAATTCATATTTAATAAGTGTACTGTGATGAAATATTTTTTTTTTTCATTTCTTTACACATCCTTTTCAAAACATTCTATTAAACCCAATGAAAATTAAATGCTGAAAGTTTACTTTTTTCGACTTGATATTACTAGAAATATCTGACATTTCTTTCCAAAGAGGATTAATGGAATTTCGATGTTGGAGAAATCGTCTCGAAAATCGGCCATTCTCTTCATGGCAGTTACACGGATTCACAACTCAAACCCCAATATCAAATATTGATATATACTACAAAAGCTCTTTTTGAAGAGAATTCTATATCCGGCGAAAAAATTTACTCGTCAATTTCAATTTCTTTGATAGTCGAATTCGACGTGTTGACTCTTTCAATACATAAAATTTTTAATTCTGAATTCGATCGGTTATTATTTGCAAATTTGCAAATTTTGATGTTTTCACGTTAGGCAGTTACATTTTTTTAAATGTTTTTTCTTATAAATTTTAGCGATGTCTTTTTAAGCAAAAATGTATTTTTATCTGGTATCAAAATAATTTCTTTCGAAATTAAAAAGAGAAATTTTTTTGAAGAGAGAGAAGACTTCTCTTCAAATTTTTATATTTATCCTACTAAATAATGAAATAATGTTGAAGATTTTATTGCGCTAAAAAATGAACTGTTCCAAAAAGGATCGCAATAATTTATAAGCAGCATACTTGTATAACATAATCAATAATCAGATGCAACATAATTTTTTCAAATTATTAATAAATTATTGTTTACTCTCTTTCTCTAGTATACTAGTAGAAATCGACATATTTTATTTATAAATAACAATTATTAATCACATAACAGTCCAAATAAACAAGGATTGAAAGTATATAACAAAATTCTTTATTGCATCGTCATTAAAGATATTAATATTCCAATAAAGATTTCTAATTATAATACTTTGAAATATATTCATACATTATATAACTTAAACTATTTCAATAAAAAGATTTTAAAATTTGAAATATTTCTATATTTAAAATTTAAAATAATTTTTTCTATTTCTAGAGTGCATTCTAAAAGTTTCAAGATAAAAAGAAATTTGATCTTATAATTTCTAAATATATAAAATGTTCAAAATATAAAATTAAGCGAGTTTAATAATAAAGCTAATTTCGTTTCTTTAGGTCAGAGCCGGAAATCCCAGAGCCGATCGAACCCGAGGTTACAAAACCACAGATATCTCTACTCACCGGCGAACTTTATGGACCTCGAGTACGTGTTATCAGCGAAAAAGCCGAAGAGGAGAGCTCGGACGACGAGCCGGAGTCAGAAGACGAAGAAGAGGCCAGATATCGTCAGGAAGATCACCCCGAAGTACCTTCTGAGTTTTGGCATATACAGAAGCTCATTAAATACATGAAGGCCGGCAACCAAACCGCCACCATGGTAGCCCTGTGTCTAATGAAGGATTACGATCTCACCGACAAGGTTTGTTTTATTTCTCATTGATATTATAATAAAATTATTCATCATTATATTATGATATAAAATAAAGAGAATATATTTCATCTATATATAACAGAAATTTATTATAATGTATAAAACAGATTTGTTCACTTTATTGTAAAATATAATTTATATATATATATATATATATATATATATATATATACATATATATCTTTCTTAAAATATAAACATTTATTATATTCTATAAGGAAATTAATAATTACATGTATAATATATTTGCATACATATATATATATATATTCTCTTTATATTTCTATAATTTTTTCTCTCTTACATTTCCACGACATTTAAATTTAGTCGTGGTAGTATAGATCATACAAAAGGCAATCCAGGAAATGGGCGGTCTCGAGGTTTTGGTAAACCTTCTGGAAACGAACGATATCAAGTGTCAGAATGGCTCGCTGTCCGTCCTATTACAAATCGCGACTTCCAAGGAAATGAAGCGATATTTGATCGATTTGGACATCACGACGCCGTTGATCCAAATGCTGAAGCATCCCGCTAGAGATATCCAGGTCGTTCACCGATTTCGATCTTAATGACTTTTTTGATCCTATCGATTAACCGTCGTGTGAAGGATTGGCTTAGCTTAGAATTCGGTTAGCTTATCAGCCAACAAATTAAAAATCGTTGGTAAAATTATAAATAACACTATCTGTGTTTGTGTGTTTTTAATTCAATTTTCATCTAATTTCGTCGTATAAAACATTTTTAGCTGTTTTTATTCTTTTTTTTTAGATTTTAACAGCGGAAACATTGGCGATTATAGCCCGAATTAGAAAGGCCAGAAAGCAGATTCGAATTCGTGATGGAATACCGCTTATAGTGAGTTATCTAGTTGCGATTACGCATATCTTTATTCACTTTATTATGTGTAAGAAAATATACCGTATCGATAAAACGAATGTAATCATTTCAAGATATTTAAAAATTACTATACATGCAATTTTTATGTATCAAAGTATATTAATTTTTTTCATTCTTTAAAAATTGATTTAATAGCTGGACGTGATGGATGTGCCAGACGAGGTTCTACGTCGACCGTACGACGATTTGAGCGAGATCAACAAAGAACTCGTGGCGGTCGCCATAGGCTGCGCCAAGGTCCTGGATTCCTTGAGCAGCAGCCCAAAAGTCAAAGAGGAGCTTCGCAAACACGGCGTCGTCCGTCTCATGTCACGCTTCCTAAGATCGAAACATACACAGCTGATCATACCGACGATGGGCGTCGTGCAGCAGTGCGCTGATCTGGTTTACCGAATTTCCTCTATAGCTTACTTATTGTTAGATCCATTGTAAAATAAAACGCGTTTGTTTATTTATGAAAAACAAATTTGTAATTAATACGGATGAACGTGTAGGGATTACAGAATACGTAATTATCTCTAAAGTCTCATTATCAAGCGAGAATTCAATCTATAAATCGATTCAAATGCATTTATATCATTGATGATATTTTCAAACCGCTCGGCACAATATTTGTTATTCTTATCGTCGGGAAGTAGTTCTTAATCTGAAAACAAACGTTTATTGATTAATCGCAATCTATTTTCGCGATTTTAATCAAAGTATCTTCTAATGATTGGTATTACATTTCTATAAAAAAATATTTGCAGAACGTTTTCAGAGAGGCGTTTGAGCGGGTGGGCATGATCGACGAGCTGGTGCGTCACTTGAGAAACGAAAATGTGAAACTGAAGGAGAATTGCGCTCTAGCCATCTTCAAGTGCGCCTCGAACCAGGAGACCCGGACGATGGTGCGTAGAGCCGGCGGTCTGGATCCCCTCTGCAAGCTCGTGCAGAGCGACGAGGTGCGCGTCAACAAACGGCTACTGGCCGCGGTGACCGGCAGCGTTTGGAAGTGCGCCATCAGTCCGGAGAACGTAACGAGATTCAATCAGAATGGTCTGGTGGCCTCGCTGGTGCCGCTACTTGAGGAGAACGAGGACGAACGGGTGTTGGCCAATGTCGTGGGCGCTCTCGCCGAATGCTGCAAGGATCCCGCTAACAGGCACGTCTTGAGGACTGACGAGGGTCTACCGAAACTGGTAAAGATCGTTCAAAGTCGGAAAGTACACTTCTGCCTGCGATTTCCTTCTCTCTTCCTTGACCCCTGGACCAAACTAGTTCTGCTGTTTCACGATCACATGCTTATACACTCGAATATGACAAAGCAAATAGACATATTGGGTAAACTAGGGTATGACGGCCATAGGCTGTAATTTTTTCAATAATCGCTACATAGTACGTTTTTTTTAGTTATTATCAAAGATAATCGATATTTACAGTAGTTTATGTGGATACATTATTCGAAATAACGATATTGTGAATCTTATACCATATCTTTACTTTTGACTACCCGCAAAGTTTTTCATTTGTCCACTAAAAACTGTTATAACGTCGAATAAATTACAGTTAAGCTATCGTAATCGACGTTCGACATATTATAATGATAAGTAAATTATTATATGACCTATAATTTTTCTTTTCGTTTTTACTATTTTTTTTATAAATATTATCGTCATCTTTTCCCTAATAAATGCTTATGTTGTACTATTTTGATAATATAAAATTTCTATTAAATATTTTCCGTTTAATTTTAATAATATTACGTAATGTAAGCTTCAGTGAAGATAACATGCCAAACGCTATTGAAAAATAACAAAACGGAAAGTATGTTTTTTGCATTTTAAAAAACTATGGCCATCTTACCCAAGTTTAGCCTATACATGAAAAAGTTCTAAAACTGTATTATATACGGAGAAACGTGTGAATCTCTATTTGCTGCAGATGGTTTTACAATATGTCATATATATTTTTTATATCGCTAAATTATTCAAAAAAAACAAAAAATGAACATTTGAGAACCATATATTAATATTTGTCCTGTATATAAATAGAATGAAATCGATAACCGCAATTGTGTTGATGATTATTCTCAAACATGATTATTAAATTAATTCTCCTCGTGTAATTTTATAATATGATCACTAATTTCATTATCGGGATATTACTGCATTGACCTACTTCTGCGTTTAATTATTTCTCACCTGACCTTGTTTGAGAAATAATTTCCAAATGAGGTAATAATTGGATTGCACATCGGAGGATTCGCAAACACTGCTCTCAATGATTAATCGCGTCAGCGTGATGTTTCCTCGACACCTCATTATCGGCGATACCGCAGAATGTGAACCTAACCACTTGGTGGTTTTTTTACAGATCAGACTGTTGAGTGCCACGTACCAGCCATTACTCGAGAACGTGCCACTGGTGCTGAAGGAATGCGCCGTCGACGAAAGATGTATGGACATCATCAATGATCCGGAGCACCGGCTGGATGGTGTGCGACTGGTTTGGTCCCTGTTGAAGCATCCGAGTGACGTGATTAAACGTAACGCCTGCCTGGCACTGGTACCCTGTATCCGGCACGCCAAGGATTCACCGGAAATGGTACGCGCCTTCGTGGGCGGTTTGGAGCTGACAGTCAGCCTCCTGGAGAGCAAGGACACGGAGGTCCTCGCTGCGGTCTGCGCCATGATCGCGGAAATCGCCGCGGATCCCGAGAATCTGGGCATCCTGACGGATCACGGGGTCGTGAGGAAATTGGCCGCCCTCGTGCAAACTGTTAGCAAACTGTTATAATACTTTTTCTCTGAGATTTTATTACGCCATTGTTTCTCGTGGAAAGAAAAAGGAAATTTGATAGAAATGATGAGTCTTTCTTTAACATGCAATTTTAGATTAATTTCTACGGGGATGTAATGCGTTGTAATTTTAATTATTTATCTATACACGATGACAGAAGAATTATTTTCTATTTTTTCCACAAAGTACAATACAATCTTGAACGTATGACTTTTTATTAAATACTTTTTAATCAAGCCACACAGAGTAATAAGATATGTATGTCTGATGTTTTTGTTTTAGGACGATGAGAATTTGCAGGCAAATCTGACATTAGCGATAGCCTATTGTTGCGAATGGGATCGGAATAGTTACGAATTTGGCAAATTAAACGCTGTCGCACCGCTCGTTAATTACATGACCAGTAAGAACAAGAACGTGCTAAAGGGCGTTTGTATCGCTGTGTATCATTTGAGCAAGGAGCCCTTAAATTGCGTAACCATGCACACTTGCGGTGTTATTAAGGTATAATTAAACGTTTGATGTTATGCGTATTACATTAATTAAATCGCTGAATTAGTAAGAGGATAAAATTCCACGAAACAAAATTTTCAAAAAATTAAGAAAAATTGTTTTATCTCGCGAGAAATGATAGATATCTTTTCTCAACAAACACTGAAAAGTTCATCAATTTATAATTGTCAGTATTGCAAATATCTACAATATAATATATCATTTTTATACGAATTAGAGTTACTTTTATAGATAATTTTCGCCAGAAAAAAAGTCTAGAAGAGTTACGCCTTTTTAACGCGTCAAACATTTCGATTAAACCAATTTATCATCTCGACGTATCGAGATGATAAATTGTTGAGATTATTTTCTCCGCGCTTTTGCTTCGGGACTTTCAACTTGAAAACTAACGATGAGACTTTAAAAAAAAAAAAAAACAGCACGTATTGCGCTTGGTGGGTTCGGACGATCCGGAAGTGCAGATCGCAGCTGCGTCTACCATTCGTCATATAAGAAAGCTCGCATTGACTGCAGAGAAATTCCACTTCAAAGAAACGTAATTCTTATATTTTTTAGTATTTTTAAATCCTAAAGAGCACAACAGAGCTTCTATTTTGAAAACATAAAATAGACTAAAAACCTACGATTTTTTTTTGGCTTTATTCATAAAAATATGAGGAAATAATTTCTCTTTTAGTAAAGTGTTTCTGAAATGAATGTTTGTTTTATTTTAGTTTTTTTTTTTTTTATATCAAAAGTAATTAAAAAATTTATTTAGCGTAAAATTATCGTATAAATTCGTCTAGCAACTTATATATTCTAAATCAATACTCGAGAGTTGTAAACGTAGTACACTCATTTTATATTCTTCGAATTAACATATTTATAAATCTACTTGTGTTCTTTGAGATTAAATAATTGTTATTTGCGACAAAGCTATATTACGTATGTACAATTATTTAAATTTTTCACAGGAATACATTACAGGAAACCGATTTTCGTCTGTGAATAACAATTATCATCATAAATCAGACGAAAAGATGGAGAAAAAGAAGAAGGCGAAAAAGGGTATATAAAATAAAAAGATATTTATTCATGCGTGTCAATGGCAATTTATGCACAATTTTTCTGTCAATATTTCTAAATTTACAATTTTGCTTAAAATCCCTAATATTCTCCTTGTGGCAATAACTGGTAACACGGTACGAAGAGTTTTAACAATAATTGAAGAAAGATATAGAAAATTTATTCTAGTTTCTCGCACAATACAATCCATTCGATCCACAATTGAGGAACACCGATCTTGCTATTAAATTATTTAAGACGGTTTATTATTTGAGCAATATACACATACTCTAAGCTTGCCTCTGTACTTCAAAATCGAAGTTTCAAGATATGTGTACATAAAATATTATTATATTATATAATTAAGAAGAATAGAGAAAATAATCGAATGCCAGTACGATATATAACTTTGCTCACTTGTTTGATACAAATTTAAGCTAGTTGTATTTTCACTGATGATTCTTAAACTGGAAGGTTTGAATCCCTGACTCAAGCAAAAATCTCTGATCCCTGATTCAAGCAAAAATTTTTTCGTTTTTTCGCAATAGACAACGTAACAATTAATGACAACATTTTTTATTAAAAAGTTTGATATAAATCTTTTTATTAAATTTTTATCGAATCTTTATGAAACACTTCCTTGACCCATTATGTACCATTTCCGATTTAATACTTTAAATCTCTGCCTCTTTAAATCTTTTAATTATTATAAATATTCGCTCTTTGTCAATTGTGTGTAGAAACTTACCTACTAGAAGCTGATTTCACCAACATTGAACTTTATCTAATCAAAATTTATCTAATGATATCGTGAATATTTTAAGAGAGAGTACCAAGCAGTTACTGGCACACTGGTGATGATTAACATTAATATAATATACAAGATGGAGCTAACACGTTCGTTACCAGTGTCACATCTGGTCACATATATATATATATATATGATGTGCTCGATTCTCGCGATAGGTGTAAGACAACGAAATTGTATTAGGATTAATAAAATCTATTGTATAATTTAAAAAACACATAAATAACATGTGACCTAAGATTTTCGGTATATATTTCAAAGATAAATAGTTTTTATAAATATTATACAAAAATTGATTTAAAAAAAAAGCTTGATATAAACGGCGAGAGAATCTGAAAATTTAGCGTGGTAACAAACGCGCGCACGTTATTAATCTACAAAAAGACGAAGAAGAGTCAGTTAAATCATCAGATAACTGGAGTTGAAATTGTTGGTGAAACATTCTAAGAATAAGGTACACTTATATATGTATATTATCAATGATTACGTAAATGGCAAAAAACACACGCGACGATATCCTATCCTACTATACAAGAACACTCCAAATTTTACTTTCAATTTCACTCGGAACTGCTATATAAACGGTGTTTCGAGCGAACCAAAGTGCCAATTTCACAGACTAATGAAACTCTTCTGGATCACATTAATTTATAATTCTAAAAGATTAGTATTACGAATAGCCGACCAATACAAAGGATAGAGAACCGAAAAAAATCTCCCTCTGAAAAGTAAATCATTAACTACTTAAAGTAATCAATGATATTTTACAAAGTGAGGTTAGGTTTCCGTTCTTTTGTGCTTCACATTTGCTACTCGCAATTTCGGACAAAAGTTTATCCCTGATTATTTGGACAATCGCTTGCTGTATTATTTGAATACACGAAATTTATGTTTGACATTTTCTCTTGTCACTTTGCATTTCTTACAATGAAAGAACGCCCAATAATATTCAGCAAAGCACAAAATTCATGCTGTCTCTGATAGGAATGAGTAAAAAGGGAAAGACACAAATGGGCTTTCTATCTTCTTATTCGATTTGCAGCTCCGTTAATCTTGCTTGTTGGTCAGCAATGCTTCTGCTGCAGTTTTGACTGCTATAATAACAATACGTGTTTTTATATGTTTTCACATTTATCAGAAATAAATAATTCTCTAATTCTAGGGAATTTTCTAACATTCAGTTTTTTTCTTTCATAAGAACTAGATTATTTTTATCAAAAATTCATTACCTGTGTCACGTGCATTGGATAATAATCTGTCTAATCCAGGCTGATACTGGATGAACTTTGGACGGATGACACGGCGATACAGAATCAAGGAACCGTTGTACTCGATTGGTGCCATTAACCACACGTAAAATACACACTGTATCAGAAATAAATGATTTGTAACATTTGCTATTGGCCAGTGTCTGTCTTTAAGAAACAATATTTCTTAAATTTTATACCTTGAACAGCCAATATACAGGGAACCAACAGACAATGTATTCGGAGAAGAATTCTAATATAGTAAATACAGCAAAAACGACCCAATAAGTAAGCCACTTTGTGTCGTCTTCTTTCTTGGGGCTTTCCAGTGCCTTCATCGACTGGTACGCGGGATAGACGAAACCCACTATATTACATACTAGCTGTTGTCCTAATCCAAATACCAGATATAAGGCCAAAAGGACCAGTGAACCTATCGATAAGAAATAAAAATAAATAAGTACGCGTGTGTAATATATTCTTATTCAAATTACTCCGACATGATAATACATATTTTTCAATATATCCTTATACAAATTTAAAGTGTTATTGTCTACAAAAATTCGCATAATAAAATATAAGGTAGAATGGGGAGCGACGTCTGTCACCCGATCACTTGGCGATCCGCGGGTTTAAAGCTCAACAGGTTGCAGATTTTCGGGAGGAATGCGAGACGCATATTCTCGTAATATCACGTATAATACGGAGCGATGTAATGAGAAAAAAAAAAAAAAGCGAGGAAAAAATATTGCGTAACGAAATAGCGCACGATGACGACTCGCGTAGAAAACCGCGAGATTGCATTTGACACATCTGACTAACAAATATATCCGAACGCACGAGGTCGAAGTCCTTCGGTCAATGGAAATTTCTGGAAATCCTGGGCGTCCGTAATTGCTCCTCGACACGAGACAACTCACCGACAAAGATATACAAGCGATCGACGCCGGTCTTTTCCTCCCCGAGGATGAACAGCTTCACCCACGGCTTGCTCTCGTCCTTCAACGCCTTCTCCAGATACTCCTTCACGGCGACGATCCGGGCCATCCTTTTTTCTCTTTTCTCAAATACGAAAAAGAGTTCTCGGTCAAAACTGTGCTACGTTGATCACGGATCGTACACCTGTTCGTCACTAGAGACTAGAGCTAGAGAGATATGGCCGTCGTTCGATGTCGACCGATCGACGTGTTCGATTCTTCCATTTCCTCTTTCGAGTTCTCGAAACTGTTCAACTGCGTTCGTTCTATAATTCTATGTCAATAAATTATCATACAGAATATATATATATATATATGGATTTTGCTGAATTATATGATATAAACATACACGATTAAATGCAAATCAAACAAAACAAATTTTTATTTTCTTCTTACAGGTTTATCTTCTTATTGACAAATGGCTCGAATTCTAAGAGTAAAGGGTCCTTCTGTATCATGGTAATTTATATACCAGAGATAAATTTAGTCAATAAATAAATTTAATTCTCCAAATTATTATGTCGAAGTGTGGATTTTTTTTAAATATGTAGATTGTTTGATAATTGTAATATAATATGTGTTTACATATTATAGAGCATTGAGATTAACATGTCGATACGAATTGCACTTGAATTAATATTTCTTATAAATATCCGTTCTACTTGTCATGATAAAATAATAATATAATACATTTCGAATAAAAGAATCGTATGCAAAGCATGTACATCTCTATGCAACTAATCTATATGTCTATGAACATCTTGAAGAGTGGCATGTGACTGTAAAATATGTACAATATTTTAGGGGACAGTCCTTGAGCGGTTTCAAGCGTTCACGGCTGGGCCTAGTCTGGCGTGCGATAAAGGACTAAAGGGGGTCGTATTTCGAATTTCTTTTTCTAGACACGTCGCATAAATATCGGCAGTGAGTTCGCTCAGTGGAATCTCCTTGTCATTCTTGGCAGCTTTCACGGCATCGTCTACTTGTTTTCTGATTTCGCCTTCTATTGCCTGTAACAGGAAAAGACGGTATGTACATTTACTTAGGTCGATTAAACTAACAAGAAAATAAATTTCTAATCATTAGTGTTAATTTGAAAAAATATACTGACTTTTATTTCATCCGCAGTGACGAGATTGGAGTTTAAAATTCTTTCCTTGAAGCTGGTCAGAGGATCCCGAGTCTGTCGGACTTCTTGCACTTCCTCTCGCGTACGGTAGCTAGTTCCTGGATCCGACATACTGTGCCCGCTGTACCTGTACGTCACGGTTTCCATAACGATTGGTCCTTTGCCAGATGTACAGTGTTCTATCGCAAATCTTGTAGCTTCCCTCACGGCTAATACATCCATACCGTCTACCTGCACGAAGAATTCTAACGGTAAATTTTCTCGACAAAATAAAACGGGAAAGAGAATTTCTTTTAGGAAAATAAATATAATGTATAATAACCCATATTCCAGGAACAAAATCGCCTCTGGTGTAATAGTCTGTGCTTGCCGCGGCACGTTCTACACTGGTACCCATTCCGTATCCATTGTTTTCACAAACAAAGATACAAGGTACGTCCCACAGTTTTGCCATATTATAAACTTCGAACACTTGGCCCTGATTGGCCGCACCGTCACCGTACAATGCTAGACAGACGCCGCCGTTGTCTATGTATTTTTGTGCAAATGCAATTCCAACTCCTAGTGGAACCTATAATGCAAAGATGAAAACTTTTGAAACTTGCGCACTAAAAATATGTATTATACATCGTTTTATGATCAACCTAACCGACCTGAGCCCCAACAATACCGTTTCCTCCATAGAAATTCTTCGCGTACATGTGCATCGAGCCACCCTTGCCTTTGGCATTGCCACCTTGTTTACCTGTGAGTTCTGCAAAAACGCCAAATGGCTCTATACCCATCAAATATGTCCATCCGTGTGCACGATAAGCTGTTATTACAGCATCTTGAGGTCGCATTGCTGCTTTCATGCCAACCGCGCAAGCTTCCTGTAGGACACATAAAAATATAACAAAAAGGATTGGAGTCATTTTGAAATGAGTATGTATGAGAAAGAAAAGGACACGGAAAATGATCCTTACTTGTCCAGAATACAAATGACAAAAACCCCGAATAATCTTTTCCTTGTACAAGTTGCCAGCAGCTGTTTCTATGCGACGTATCGTATGTAGCTGTTTAAATAACTCGATAGCATCATCCCTAGTCACTGTCACTTGAGTGGATGGCCCTTGGGTCAGCTTGTGCAGACGGAAAGGTTTGGTCTCGAAAGAAGCTTCAGTTGCATAGTTACTTTTTTTGCTAAAGAAAAATGAAGCCACCTGAAAAAAATGTATTTAACTTTAGCATTTGTTACTTTGCCGCTCGCGTGAAAACATAACGTGACAAAATAACATTGTGACATGTGCGACAATATGAAGTTTACATATTATTGTGTGATTCAGCGTGATGATATTTCTTAAAAGTTGAGAATTCTAAATCCTTTTCGTTAACATCAATTGACCTTTAAAATATTTTAAAACAGCAGCACACACCATTTATTATATTATATTAAAAGCTGCAGCACAATCGAATCGCGAATATAGATAATTACCTCGTTCCAGCTTCCAAACTGGCAAGAGTATGATAATAAGGGAAAAAAGAAGACTTATAAAATACGATGTGTGGTATAAGTGAAGGAGAAATGAAGTCTGGGATTCATAATGTGAGACTTTGATACGCAAAGCGCGATATTGCAAATTAGAGGTCACACGATGCCTCGTCGTGTGCACTTACGTTCCGTCGTGACGATTGCGCGGCGACGTTCCTGATGCACCTTGGTATCATTTTTTTTTTTTTTTTCTTTCGAGGAAGAGAAAAACTTTGAGCAAGGGAAGAAAAGAATTTGCGCCTCGCGGAATCAAGTCAAGGGTGCCCCGTTGTTACTCTCGTCCTCGAAAATTACCTTCACCCGACCAGCGCAGACTAGACTCAACACCGAACTAAACAGCTGGTAGCTGGCGCATATAAATGATTAACATCTACACTGAAGTACAGGAGGCGCGCGTCGTTTATAGGAACGAATTCTAGTCGAAATGCGATAGATGCATCGATAAAAGTTTCATCGATGCATCCTTGTCGGTTTTATGCTCATTTTTTATCTCATGTTATGGTTATTTATCGTGTTATGTAATGAAGAAAATTTTATTACGTAAGATGACGTTTATCGTGGGGCCCGGGTGCGCCTCGTGAATTTTTCACCCGACTTTGCGAATCGAGAATCCGCTACTGTCTTTATGCTTTCTCAAGCAATGATAACGACCACTCATTAAAAAATGAGCAAAATAATTTACACTTTCTAGAATGCGTTCGAAAATCCTACTTGTCAAGTCGAATTTTATTTACCAATCGGAACAAAAGGTGCAAATATTTGCTACTCCATGAATAGAATTTTTGAACGCACCTCTACACATGACGTAATATGCGTATGACAACAATCATATGATTTTTCAGACCGCGTGTTTTTCTTCAAAATATGGAAAACAATGAAAAGTAAGTATTACTTGGATACTTTTTTATTTTTTTTTATAATTATTATTGACGATAACATTTTGTTTTTTTTGGGGGGGGGGGGGGAGGCGGGGGATTGTAATCTGTTATGTGATCTACTGAAATAAGTGACATTTTAATAAGCGAAATTTCAGAAGCACGAGTTAAAGTTTTGGAGATAAAGAGATGGAGGACGATGATTCGTGCAAATATAATCGGAAAATTGTCTCCTTCAAAGATTTTGGCAGGTTTAAATTATCAGAGAAAAAATATGATGATAATTCTCTCAACGTATATACAGCGAGGCTGAATGATTTACGAGAAGATGTGCTACAGAGAGCGAAATTAAAATGGGGTAAGTCACGTTTGTACATTCGCAAGATCTTTTTTCACTTATCACGTATATTATTTTACTTACATTATTCTACTTTACTTATGTTATAGCTGATTATTCATATACAGAAGTCTCACGCTTGGCCTTGGAAGATTCAGAAAAATCTTATATTTTGATAGGAACACTCTACAAGGATCAGAAGCTGAAACCTTCTTTGTTGCGTGAACTCAGCAAGGAGCTGCAACTGGAAGCTCAATCGAATAAAAATTACACGTCGGCCGACGACAAATTATTTCTGGAGGATGAAACATTACGTATAAGATTAGTGGGAAATCATGTGAACGTTCAAGAAGTAGTTACTGGACTTATCTGTGCTGTATTAGGGCATGAATTAGAAAATGGAACATTCTGGGTATATATTTATATAATTAATAATTAAAGATGGGAAGACAACATGCTGATGTGAAACTTTGCTCTTAGGTAGAGGATTGGTGTTTTCCAGGGTTTATCCCAAAGCCTTGTATATCGAATGGCCCATTGGTGGAAAATGTAAAAATTCTACTAGTTTCTGGATTAGATCTTGTTAATAACGCAGATCAACTTAGCTTAGATTTACTTTTGGAATGGATAACTGGAATGGCAGGCTGTACCGACGCGCAAGAGGAAGAAGCGGTAATTGCTAGAGTTATCATTGCTGGTAAGAAAACCAAAGTATATTTTTTGATTGGCAATAGCTTAATTCATATAAAAATAATGAAATGTTTAGGAAACACCATTCGCGGTTCTACAAAGATACATTATCATAAAGGCTATCGTGAAACGAAATCATATGATCAACTCAAGATCAAAGAAGACATAGCAGCGATGCATAAACTTGACACTTTCCTCAGTAATATCCTCCATTGCTGTTATGTCATGCTGATGCCCGGAGAATTTGATCCTGCATGCACTTATAGCATGCCTCAGCAACCTTTTCATCCGTGTACTCTGCAAAAATCGGCCAGGTAGAAGCGATTTGTTTGCGGCCCGTCAAGAGCTTCTATTATGTAATACTATTCAGATATAATGCAGGTTCAAGAGCTTGCATGGTGCGACTAATCCGTGGATCGGAGATATTGGGGGTCGTGTCGTAGCCGGTTCTTGTGGCGGGCCAATCGTGGATATCATGAAAATCGCTGGATTATCTCAACTATCTCCATTGGAGTGGCTGGAGCGAACCTTGATCTGGCGACATTATGCTCCAACTGGTCCGGACACGCTTCCTATTTATCCATTCTTCAAAAATGATCCATTCGTTATGAAGGAATGTCCGGATATATATTTCGCCGGGAATATGGATAAATATGACACGAAATTAATTACAGGTAAAAGAATTTTTTTTTAATCTAATTTAAGTTCTTTTGTTCGCGGTATAATTTATGTATATCGAATGTTTAGCTGAGGGACAAACGATAAGGTTGATATGCATTCCAAAGTTCTCGGAAACAAAGACAGCGGTACTAGTCAATTTACAAGACCTGACGACGCAGCCCATTTCATTCGGCTGATGCAATTTGTATTATATCATATAAAGTAATAAAGTATCAAAGAATAGATTGTACATAATTTCCATATAAGGAAAGAAATCAATATAAAACTTTACAAAATCTTTTCAAATATATAATTAAATTTATTGATTTGAATATATATATATATATATATATATATATATATATATATATATATTATATATATTATGTATATAGTAAATATATATAATTATTTATAACAGTAATGTAGCCCGTATAACTTTGTATACATCTTAATGTCATAGTTAATTAATGTCATAAAATGATTTATAAATAAATAATTAGAGTACATTTTGTAAAACAATTTGTATAACAAATAATAACATTATTTCATAATGCCATTCACAAATATAAATATAACTTTCTAATTATCTCTTCACATACATATACACATATAAGTGTATGTGTGTGTGAAGCCATTTATACTCATACATAATATTTCTGTAAATGATTTTGTCACTGTAACTCATTTTGCAAAAATAATCAATAACAATAATAACATTGTTTATATATCTAAAGTAAAATATCATAATAATATATTATTGTTATTTATATAATATTTCCTCTTGTATACTCATTTCTGCATAATGAATAGTATCTTTCTTTGGCACACATTTAGTATTTGTTTCTTAAGTTATTATATCAGTCATAAAATATATCATTAGTTTTGCTAAGATTTACATAGATGCGTTAAATTATTATTTTTTAACGCAAACGCATGCACGGATTAAGGAAGGAAGACCAATATAGTCGAAAGTACCATTCGTGAACCTATCAACTCATCATTTAGCGTCGTAACTTTTCAGAGACCTGTAACGTTGTCCTGATCATTCTCCCATCGCGAATGCTTACTCTGATAAAAGTTTTGAGTTTCGGAAGCGCAAGATCTGGATGCAATAGGTATATTCATGCGGACGGCGGTGGATTCTAATCGTTGCTCGCTGTTCGATGAATCTTGAGTTTCGGAGCCGCTCGTCTGCTGATCCTCCTCACTTCTCATGGCGCATATTACGTCCGTAAGGGCTACTATATAATTCTTAGCCAGAGTTAATGTCTCGATCTTCGAGAGCCGTCTTTCTTTCGTAACGTGCGGGATCACTTCGCGTAGAGACTAGAAAGAAGAAAAAAAACATCATGGTACATGTGTCTTAAAATATTAATACAATATTATGTGTATTGACATGAAAAGAAGTTCTATGCTTTTTATAATCTTTCCTTTTATATATAAATTCTGTTTTATTAATATATAAGTATTATCTGGTATTCACACACTTGAAACGCATCGTTCAAGCTGTGCATTCGCATGCGCTCCCGTTCATTGCTCTCCAGCCTCCTGAGGGTTCTCTCCCGCGCCGTGTTTCCTCTGGACGGTTTTGATAATTTCAACCCCGACGATTCCGTTCTTCTCGCCTTTCGTCGCACGCCTCTACCGCTATGCGACGATTCCGTATCCCACTTTGTCTCCCACGTGTTCTCATTTATCACTTTAGATCGCATAGTACGTTCTTTTCTCCTGATGAAACAACAATAAAATTTCACCTCATCCTTGCAATTTTAAGATAAAATTTTAGAGAGTTTTTCTACATATTACATATTCTTTAATTGTTATTATTTCAAATTAATTATTATCTCAAATTTTGATATTGATATTGAAAAAGAAAAATGAGATTGAATTAAAAATTGATTAACATTTTCTATGACTTACTTTTTCTGAATGTTTTGCGGATTAGATTGTTGATTTAATCGCTGTGAAAAAGACGATCCGTGATGCTTCTCCCCCGATTAATGCCGTATTCGCCGATTTAATGCATTTTAAATAGTTGTACGACAAAGTCACCTCAAGATTTTTTTCAAAATTTGAATCCGTTGCAACCCGATGCCGCGTGTACTTGTTGAGCCACGCTGGAACAACGACTGACGTCGCGACGTCGGGGTGCGGCCGGCGCCGCCTTCCACCCTCGGTATTTTATTACGTACCCTGTGTTCTTTTCTTTCAATAATATTGGTTGTTTCATCGATATGCATTTCAATACTCGCACAATATATTCTTCAGCAATGCAAAATAAAAAAAACCAATTGATTTTATATGCAAAATGACATATCCGATATCAATTTTGAAAGAACATTTTGTATAAATTATAATAACTTTACACTATTCGTGTTTAATTTTTTTTTTTTACAAAGTCTATTTCATTGATTTTATATCGATATATTCTCTAAGTATTATTCCAAGTAAGTCTGTTTAGTTTGCACTTTCTTAATCGTTTTATTTTTTAATCATAAGAAACAAGTGAAAAAAGCGAGCCGCGAATTTTACGTTTCGTACACCCTATATATTCTAATATCTATATATACGAGCGGGCTACAGGTGGGCGTATGACGTAATTCGCCCACGCGGACCCTCCTATCTACCCATTATCGCTCCGCTATCAACAACTTGGGGATGACGGGGGTTTAATATGGATAGCGTTCGGATGCACACCTGTTCAAACTAACAATTCGTATTTGACGATAAACATATTAAGAAGCTCTTTTCATAAATTATGGAATAATGGAAGAGGAAGATTAAATTTTAATTTAATTCAATAGGTTGATAATTATGATAGCAAAAGTCTCGTTAAGCCTTTCACTTTTTTTTCTTATTTTATTTGTCCATTTTACATTTACCACAACAAGCGTCAGTCTTCTCTAATTCAAATTCTTTATGATTAGCGGTCCACGGCCCGAGACTGATGTTAGCGTAAAAATCCATGGGATACGGTTGTTCCATGTTAAAATCGGCCATCCTGAGAGCGACAGCCCCTTCGTACGGTGTAAGAAATGGTTTCTCGAATGCAACGCCCCAGTCGATGCTCAATCGTGGACACGCAATCTTGAATAAATAAAAATATATTGATATAGTTTAATATTATATACGAATTTTTTAAATTATGATACGTATTGAATTACATTAAATCGATTGAAAAAATTTATTCGTCTTTTTCTCCTTATGTAGCTCATTTAAAAATTTTATACACACATACATTATTTTTTTTTCTTTTTTTAATATATTTGCCTCATAGTTCTTTGTTAAAATAAATATAGTATTAATGGAAAAACGAGTAAATTTTTTCATCAATCTGATATACACATATTTCACTTTTCAAAAAAAAAAAAAGAAAAAGCCTACTTGTATAAAAGCATCGACGCCTTTGAACAACTTGATCTTGTCCGGAAATATTTCCGAGAGCAGTATTACGACATTTTGTTTTCCCAAGGCCTCAATTCTATTCTGCAAGGTTTTCAGTACACTAGGATTGCCCTGTCTGCCCAAAGTACCGAGTACTAAAGCGTATTTGTCAGTCTTTATGGCGCGTTGTATCGCTTCGTATCTAGTCTTCAACATCCTCTCGTGATCGTAAAACTCCTCGGTCAATTTCTTCGCGTATGGATCGTACCTGAACGCCCTCAGCTTAGGATTGGCGATCATTGCAGCTTCCAAATGAAAACGGCCGTCCCCTACGTAGATTATTGCATCAGCACAGCGAACTTGTGGGGCTGTGCATCCTAAAATCTTTCAGAGAAATTAGTATTATCTACCATCAGTATTATCTTAATCTCTATATGCACAGCAAAAAATTGTAGGTACTTCTCCAGGACTAAGCGGTTTGCTCTGCGGCACTGAAACTTCGTAACCTTCTCTTCTCAGTTCTGATGCTACTGCTTGTACCGTTGTAGCAAATTGTATTGTACTGACTAGTGCTAACTTTGTGGTGACTGGTAGAGTGGCTTGCAGACAATCCACGCAATGTGCAATATCGATTTTTATGTTTACAAACACATAGAGCACTTTGATGTCAGCAGTCTGATCTACAGGTATAAGGCAAGAGTGTCCATAGTGAATCAGAAAGTCTGCATCCAATGCTCGTGTAGTATAATCATCCACACAGCAGGCTCCTGTAATGTGATATAAAATTGTTAAATACAGTATATGTGTAGTGCAAGAGAGGTTGACTTAAAATACTTGTCTATTCCTACCATAAGTGACATCGGCCATAATAACAGTCTCTGCTTCAGTAAAGTCTTCGATGATGTCAGCTATAGTTGTGGCATACATTAGAAGACCTTCTGGCATTTGGAGAACCACTCGCTTTGCCTTGGCTTCCCTGATCCTCCATATCGTTTTGTGTATCTCGAAATTATAATTCGATGGTAAGGCTGCTATTGCAGAGTTCAATAAAGGATCGTTCAAGAGTTGCTCGGGAATTTTACTGGCTCTCGTGGGAGCCTTGAAAACTTTACGAACAGGTTTTGCCTTGATAACCACTACGGAGTCGCATTGTTCGGCCATATTCTCAAATTCGTAGTCAATTTAATTCTCGAAAATCTTTCAACACATGGTCTACACGTAAACGTCAATAAATGTTACGTCTTGTTTAAGTTAAAAACAACCATAGATATTTTTCTTTAAATCCTTTTAATTCTGGAGAAAGTTATTCAACACATTTCGACTTTAAACACTAGATATTTATTGATATTATTTTCAAAAAAATTATAAATAACTCTGTGAATTTTCTAAAAAGCAAGTTATGTCAATATCACTTTTAGGTTAAGTTATGAATCATATGATAAAGATATCCGACACTTTAGCAAAATTTACTACGCACACGTACTATAAATTCTAACACAGACATATTTTGTAATTATATCAAACTGACACACTCGTATAAAATATAAATTATTGAAAATTTAGAAAAAAAAAAATTTCACCTAGGTCCCACCGAGATTTGAACTCGGATCGCTGGATTCAAAGTCCAGAGTGCTAACCATTACACCATGGGACCTCACTTGCAGAGTCTCCTCTATATCGTCTATTTTAGTATTTTTATTCATATCATACATTCGTTTCACTCTTTTTACCTTTGTTTCCTTCCTTTGCTTCTTCATCTAAAATTCTAAGCTTCTTTTTTTTATCAATTCTCTTTTGTTACCTTGCCTTATCGATCCCTGTTCGATTTCTACAAAAGTTTTAAATCATTTGATTGACCAATGGTTGTCGGAAAAGCTTCTTTGGTTCGATTGGTCAATTTAGGCTGGGTTTACAATAGCTGTAGTAAGCCTTAAGTCGTAAGAAATGAACCAATCATATTTATTATTCTTCTCTAAAGTCAATTGTAATTGGATAATTTCTTACGGCTTAAGGCTTACTACATCTATTGTAGACCCGGCCTTAAACTTAACCCAACCTTACCTGAAATCTCTCATTTTTCACCCATGTGATCGTGAAAGTTATACGTAAATTATGGATGCTCACGATCTCTTTAAAAAACTCTCAGCCGGCGTAAAATTTGATACAAAACGCTTTCAACATGATGCAGAGAAATTTGGGGTAATTAATTATTTATTCTTTTTTTTTTTTTTTTTTTTTTTTGTTGAGGATACTTTCAACTTTCAAGGATACTTTGAGAGTATTTTCTCTCTCTTAGAATTAATTTGAAGTATACACACGTGTTTATATTCTACTATTTTTTAGATGGTGAGACCAAGCAAAAATAATGTAAACATTAAGAAGGAAATAATAAACGATGAACTGTTAGAACCAGATAATAACGTAACATTGTTAGAGTCTGATAATAATATAGATAATAATGCAAAACGAAAGCGTCGGAAGAATGAAATCGAAGATGCAGATGGGATAACATTGCTGAATGAACTGTCAGTGACAAGAGATGGAAGTGATTCAGTTAAGAAACGTAAAAAAATTGCAACTGCGGACAAGATATTGAAACTAGAACAAGAAAAGGTTTGAAATTTATATAATGAACTAAATATCAAACACAGAAAAGTTTCTCTGTGAACATATCTAAAGTGCTTTTTGTGTTCTGTAGATAAATCAAATGAGGAATGCGAATCGCATTTCAGTGACGGGTAGCCATGTACCTAAATTAATATTAGAATTTGACGAATTAAGGACGAGTTATCAAGTGCCAGTAAACTTGTTAAAGAATATGACAGATTGTGGATACATATTGCCAACACCGATACAAATGCAAGCAATGCCAGTTATGTTAGAGGTAAAAAAAAAATAATTCTTACAACAAGATTGTAACTAATGTCATAATCTTGTTGTAAGAATTAGTTTTTTTCTAAATGTTACAAATATTTGAGATATTTTAGTTTTTTTTTTTTATTGATAACAGGGTAGACAAATACTGGCTTGTGCACCGACAGGATCAGGAAAAACTGCAGCATTTCTGTTACCCATCATTCACAGTTTACAGGGACCACAAAAAAAAGGTTTTCGTGCTGTTATTTTAAGTCCCACAAGGGAATTGGCCAAACAGACATATAGAGAATGTTTAAAATTAAGTGAAGGTTACGACTTTAGAATTCATATAATTGGCAAAATAAATCAGGCTCTTACCAAATATGGACCTTCAAGCTCACAAAAATTTGGTGAGTACAATAAATGCAAAGATTTTGATAGATATTTCTAATTATTTTCTTTAACAAATTTGTTTGTTTCAGATATTTTAATTACCACACCAAAACGATTAGTTTTTCTTTTAAATCAAGATCCTCCAGCCATTTCATTAAGCAAGTATGTCTTTCACAAACAGTTATAATCCATTGAACAATTATAATTAAATTTTTTTTTAGATGCAATATTGATTTGTTCTTATTTTTACAGTGTGGAATGGTTAATTGTGGATGAAGCGGATAAGCTTTTTGAAGAAGGAATACGCGGATTTAGGGAACAATTAGATGAGATTACAAGAGCTTGCACTAATCCAGATTTACGTCGGGCTATGTTTAGTGCGACAAACACTCCGGCGGTTTCAAAGTGGTGTCGCCGTAATATAAAAGGACTCGTAACAGTAACAGTCGGACACAGGTATAATTAATGTCACTTATTTTGATAGATTTGATAAAAAAGTGAAATCTATTAAAAAAACTTTTTTCTATCTATTATAGAAATGCAGCTACAGATATGGTAAATCAAGAAATCTTGTTTGTTGGCAATGAAAGAGGCAAATTGTTAGAATTTAGAAATATGATTCAGAAGGTAAGAATAATTTATCATTTAATTACAATACTTTATTATACTTTGAAAATGGTGTGTACATTTATACATTCTTAATTATTATTAAAGGGCATATCACCACCAGTCTTGGTATTTGTGCAAAGTAAAGAGCGTGCTCAAGAACTTTTTAATGAGCTTATATACGATGGAATTAACGTGGACGTTATTCACGCTGATAGGACAACGACACAGGTATAATTAACAAGAAAGTACTCTCGCGTAATTATGTTCGTAAAATTGTAATCACATTTATCACAGTCATATTATTCCAGCGAGATAACATTGTACGTTGCTTCAGAGAAGGACAAATCTGGGTCTTGATCTGTACAGAACTGATGAGCAGAGGTATAGACTTTAAAGGCGTAAATCTCGTTATTAATTATGATTTCCCGCCATCCGCCATCTCTTACATTCACCGAATAGGTAATATATTCAATAAACTTAAGATATCATCGTCTCGTTTGAATACATAAAACATGAACGCCTAAAATTATTCTCCTTTATTTTCCTTTATCATTTTTGCTATTGTTAAGCAAATGCCAAACAGCAACTTTGAATCTTTTTTGTCGTTGCGAATTATTTTACACATTTATAGTATTAACATAAAAAAAAAGGTCATGCTTTTTATGTAACACAAAGAGATGGTTATCGATTCATCTGTTAGCTTGTGTTAAAAAAACGGGACAATGCTGATCTATGAAGATAATCTTCTCATTTGAATTCGTTTTCTGAAACAGGTCGTACTGGCCGCGCCGGTCACAAAGGAAAGGCCATAACGTTTTTCACTCGACAGGATACGTTGAATTTGCGAAGGTATGTGTGTCATTCTGTCTCTTATATCCATGTGGTGTATATATTACCATGAGAATTAGTAATATATAAAATACTGTGCGCTCTTTTTCCGTTCCAGTATCGCGGCGATTATGCGAGCGTCCGGGTGCGACGTGCCGGATTACATGTTAGCTATGAAGAAGCACAGTAAGAAAGAACGACGAAAGCTCGAGCGTACAGCACCCACACGTGAAAGAATATTAACCGTCCCCACGTTCAAGAAACGTAAGCGGAAATCGCAACAAGTGGAAAAGAAATCAAAGCCAGAGCAGGAAACGTAAAAGTGTGAGTACAATAATCGTAATATGGCCTTTTCACATGACGCTGTGAAATAAATACAAGATTTTTCTGTAAAAGAGAAGAATTATATATTTAAAAAAGGATGTCTATATAAATGTAAAGGATAGTCAAAGACTTTATATAGATAATTTAAATAATAAATATTCGTGTATAACAATATTTATGATTTTATGTAATATTTTTACATATAAATCCCTATTAAATATAATACATTATTTTATTGCAAATCTTTAACAATCATATACTTTTTATCAAAATATTTTGTCATGGAGTTGTATGCAGAAATTACTTTGAAATTCTGTTTTTGGAAGAGCTAAAAATATTATCACACTGCATTACAGCATTATAATTGACACAATGTTCATTTTTTCGAAGGCACGAATCAGTGTTTATCCCTAACAAAGATAGAAGAACTTGCTTTTCTATTGCACATTTTTGTTTCTTTGCACCTTAGTCTCACTAATGTCTACAACGCGATCTACGTTTCGAACAACCAATCGCATGGTAATTTTGGCATTTTATTTGCCGGCCATGGAAGATATCCTGCCGTCTTGAATACCCAATAGTCATATGACACTTTGGCTATCAAACCTATTAAAAGTATCACCTCGGTAGCAATAATATAATATATATAATCTGTCCAGTCTCCTGGATACACACACATCTTCGATGGTTCCAGATCAACAACTTTGTCTTTTACATTTTCGCACATTACTTCATCGGAGTCTAATATTCGTGTTTGCAACCATGCCTAAAAAATGAAAAAAAAAATAAAAATTCTCTTTTTAGAATTTTATACTTGTATATGTAATTTTTTGTTTTCTTATAAAAATCATACCTTTAAATACTTTGCAGTATTACAGTCGCAATGCAATTTATTGCCTCCTAATCTCACCAGGTTTCTCGAACTCAGAAAATTCTTATTATGTGCGCTTGGACTTAATATGTATGTTGGCAGCTAAACACATGTTACATACATTTTGGATGTGCATTTGATATATCATTGAAGAATTAAATATATTTTTTTATACTCACTGATTTGATTTTATTGTATCGTAAACTCAGTAAAGCATAATTATCTAGAAACTTGGAACCTTCCAGCTTGTTTATCGAAGAAATATTATTATAGTCTGCATAAAACTCTCGTAGATCTTCGTAACACGGATTAGTACTCAGGTCATCTAAAACGGTGATCTAAAAAAAAAATTCAGGAAAATAATTCGCGTTACATAGAAATTAATATATGATTAAAAAAAAGAGCGCGAAATATTAAAAACGTACATTATTATAGGAAACATTAAGTGCTATTGTATTTTGTGGCAATTTCTCGGGTAATTCTGTCAATTGCATTCCACTGCAATCTACATTTACAGCGTGAGTAGGTGGCTTGCCTTCGATAATGTCCAGTCTTTTAATATCACATTGACATTGCCAAGTATCACCTTTTGGACATTCCGTTTGCAACTGAAGGTCAAAACTAATTCAGATTATCTCATGTGTAATCTTACAATCTTACAATATTACATATATACATATATACTTATTGAAACATACCGAACTGAGGTAAAGCACTTGCGTAAGAGGTACACGTTCCGTGGTGTTGAACCAATGCCATGTCGCCAAGGAAGAACACACTGTCTCATTTTCGCGATTAAAAGTGATTTGCTTTTCGCCCGTTTTATTGATATATTGATATACGTCATGGCACGAAAGTGTATTTGTCCCTGTACAAAAAGGAAACAGTACGCTATTATATAATGTACCGTTTAATCAAGAGATATAACAGCGCACGCTATTTTACCCGAAATGTCTAGCCAGAATTCCCGACCGTTCATCGTATTCAAAGCTGGAAGGTGAGTGAGTTTATTATAAGATAGATCCAAAGTGGTGAGCTGCGCTAATCGTGTCAGCGAATTATTCTCTACCTCCATCAGTGCATTATTCGAGAGATTCAGGCACTGTGTGGGCGTCATCATGCGAAATTGCCCCTGCACCTTTTTGATCCTGCCATCGGTTATGGCCAGAGATTTCAGCATCCTCCAACGAATTTCGCTTACGTTAAATACATCCAAAGTTGCATTACGTATATGTACGTAACTTATATTTGAATGTTGAAAGCCTGCGGCATAAGATAGGAACAGTAAAAGATAATAAATGATAACTTGCGTCATAAATTTACATGCTGTTCAATGAGATTCCAAAGATTATATTCAATATTTTCTACATCACAATGCCCACCTATGCAAGAAAGACCAGACTCTAAAGCCTGTTCATCTGTATTACAGCAAAGCGCAGCATTGCCCTCTGGTCCATTCGCAAGTGTAATTCTCTTGCAGGGACAGCTGTTTGAGTCTGGACAATCTATAGGCTGTCTATAAAAACATTGTTCCGGAAAAGAACTGGAGACACCGTTCGACCCCTGCTGTTGATCCTCCTCCTCTGTACGCGCGCTGGCTACTCCAGCACATAGGCACATTATTATGGCTAACCACTGCATCTGCATACAATGCAACCAATTATTGTAAATAGCTTCGAATATGCAATCTATTATTCTTAAAAGTACACAGTATATAATTTACCTTTAACGTTAATCGCTCCAGCGTGTTAATAGCTCCGCGTCTGAAGTAAATATAGATAGGATTCGTCTAATAAATTTGTTTGCGCAGAACCCTGGTCCGCACAATAGCGGTGCGTTGTTTGCGAGAGAGCGTTGTGTAATTAACGCGATATGTAACAGCGTGTTTTCCTCGTTTCACGGGCTATAATTCAATGAGCATACTTGATTACTCGCCGTGCTCGCAGAGGCCTCGCACTATCGGCACAAACGAATTAATTCGTTTAACCGCGGCCACTCGGGTCGCTCGGATTGACCTGTTGATGAATCGAAATTGGTCGGTCGAGGGTTCGCGCGCGTTCATTACACTCTCTCTTTCTCTCTGGACGCGCGCGAGTGCACCAATTAAGCGGCGAATAAACGGCGGAGGCCGGTTAAGGAGGGGAGAGGGGGGGGGGGAGCGACGTGTGTGCATATATGCGTTATCAGCTTATCGAACGATCGCGGTTCATTATCGTATCCACGCGCGGGGAATAATATATCATATGCGTCGTTTTTTTTTTTTTTTGTTTTTTTAACACGATATTGCCTCAACGTAATATAAATCGCACTGGGAAGGTCGCTTCTGTATGCAGATTATTTTGCACGAATGCAAATTTAATTGCTTTTTATGCAAAATATTATATATATTATTGTTGAGCGATGTGTGCGTTTTTTTTCATCATTTCGAACGGGACTTTGGAGGTGGTAAAAAAAAAAAAAAAAAAAAAAGTTGTTGCATTCGTGACGTACGATATCTTTTTTAATACGCTAGATAAATTTTACAATTCATGATAACCTCGATATTTATTTCATAAAATATATGCATATTTATATGACAGTCTGCGCATAATTGTGATTATGTATTTTTTAAAATAAATAAGGTTAAAATTCCGAATCTTTCCGGATTGGTTCCGCCATTTTTGAGAAGAAAGAATCTCAACCAATCGGTAAAAGGTCGAAAAGGGACCTCTATCGGCCATTCGTGATCATCGGTCTTGACGGAAACTACAAAGAAAGAGAAGAAAAAAAGAAATAGAGATTACAAAAAAAAAAAAAAAAAAAAAAAAAAAAACCATCTGGTAGCGTAAACGTCAAATCGAAGGGATGTCAACGGACGTCAAACTCGAGAAGATGTAAAATTGACTTTTTCCGCCTGCGATAAGATTCGGCCTATCAACGTCGTTTAATAATATCAGATAATATGGATACGTCCCGATATGGCACGTCGCGGGTTTTATCACGAGGGCGACGACGACGCTCGCGAGGACGGATGGCCAGTTTATAACCTAACCTAACCTAAAATTTCGTATTCGCGTGTACGATAATCGCCTTCTTTTTAATGATGTATATAATGACGTGATATATTAGCGAGGGAGTACAGCGATATGTTGAAGCACATAACGATGGACGACACGTACGAGCTGAACTTGAAGAACGTAGCTAGCTGGATCGCATCCGGGGCGTTGATTTTTGGCGCGGTTATCCCGTACATCCCCCAATACAAGGAGATCAAGAGGAAAGAAGATGCGGAAGGATTCTCCCTCTACGTCTGTCTCACTCTTCTAATCGCCAACACGCTTCGCATATTATTTTGGTTTGTACTTGCGCAAGACTCATGTTTTCAGATGCGTATTTTCCCATACATTTTGTATTAATCGCATGATGAGAAGAATAAATATCGAATAAGGTATTCTTATACGTTACCTATGTTTTTATTACAGGTTCGGCAAGCATTATGAGCTTCCACTTTTATTACAAAGTTTACTCATGATTGTGGCAATGTTTGTTATGATTAAGCTTTGTATTAATATACAAAACAGAACTCAGATAATCAAATCAAAGGAGCGTGTACTTACAGGTGAGTGGAGCTTTATTATTGAATTGAACATGTAATATATATATATATATATATATATATATATATATATATGTACTTGTGAATGATTTTTCTATTTTGCAGATTTGGATGCTAGATTTTTTTGGAAATGGACAGACTTCAAGTCTTACTTGGGTTTTATGATTCTATTTGCTGGTGTAGGCAGCTTGTTAACATATTTATTTATGGATATACCAGCATTCATCGAAGTTATCGGGTTCTTAGCAGTATTGATAGAGGCTATGCTAGGAGTTCCACAATTTCTTCGTAATTCGTCTAATAAATCAACCGTAGGAATGAGGTAAATGAAAGATTTAGATTGAAGAAAATGGAGCATGTATATGTATATGCTATGCATCTCTGAGACTCAAATTAATTTATTTCGTTCGTTTGATTTCAGTATAGCTATGGTGACAATGTGGACTGTAGGAGATGTTTTCAAAACGTGTTATTTTGTTCTAAGAGATACTCCCGTACAATTTCAGGTGTGCGGTGCTCTTCAAGTCATAATTGATATCGCTATTTTAGCACAAGTGTATCTTTATAAGACTAATAACAATGTACATACAAGAGCTCCCATAAGATCGGACTGAAGATAATTTAACAAGTTATTTCTCATCTAGATCTATAAATGCAGATTTTTTTATTTCTCAATACTAGAGAAATTTAACAAAATCTAAAAAGAATATTTTTATATTGACTATAACCCTCAGATCGAAGTATTTAAAATAGATTAAGTTTCTAAATATTTACCAAAGTGCAGTTAATATTTTGATAACGATTTAAACGTTTAATATTTCAATAACGATTTAATATATGAAAGATTATATATGTAAATATCCTTTTATAAAATTTACATTTAATGTATTAAATTAAATATTAAATATTATTAATTGTATATTATATATTTAACATATTAAATTAAATATTATTAATTAACATGTACATTTGACATATTGTATTAAATTGTAATATATGTATGTACTTCCACGTTTTCTAATGAGAATATACAGACAAATGGCGGGAATTTAACACGTGTCCGTTGCTTAGTAACAAACTGTCAACAAGAAAACTTTGTGAATGAGTAGACACAAGCAAACATGGCATAACTTTGCGTTTAAGGAAAGAATGGGAAATTTTTAACGTTACCGAATTACCATTGTATATCGTCCAAAATTTTTTAAGCGAAACAGTAGCTTCTGTGTTTTAATAATTATTTCTCATTAGACTGTAATCACTGAAAATTGTATATTTGAATTTTATTAGAAATGACAAGATGCATCAAACAAAAGGTTAATCTAAAAAGCAGCAGTGAGTATCAGGTGTATGAATATTTTCGACACAGTCAAAATGTTAAAATTGTTAAAATTGTTATTTGCAGCCTACAATCAAACGGGACAGAACTCTTTCGAGCAATTGATGGCATACAATTCGATGAGCATACATTTGCGACAAATTTTATCGGCAAAGAGCGTAGTCGATGCAAGAAATAAAAATTACTTGAAGAAAAAGCAGCAGTGCAAAGTACAAGAAACTGGTGATAAGAGAATCTGTCCGTGTCCTGAAGTGATAAATGATGTGATTGATAGATTGGCTTATGATACTGTACATCATCCAATGGTAAAGTTCAGCATATAATTAAAACAGCATACAAGACAATTTTAAGAAATTATAACTCGTAAAAAATGAGTGGAAAATATGCGATGCATACATGACAATTTTTCAATTATTAATCATCTACATGATTTCAGAAATTATAAGACGTTCGAATAGTAAACAATAATTTTAATAAAAATAATTTAGTACTTTTAAATTTTAATGCAGGATATATTAAGAATGCATTTAAGTCCGAAGCGTCTGGATTGTTGCAATTATAATTTAGATGGTCAGCAATTGAGAGTTTGTAGTGGTCGAACGTGTTACGAAGAAAACGATCAAATGAGTCATCGGTCAACCTCGAAGAGTCGAAGAACGGTTTCACCAGCGATGTATTCGCCAAAACGTAAAAAATTTATGTCGAGTTCTGTTTACGGGAAAGAATTGAAAGACATGCGACAGGTCCCTCATATAATCGGTCCATTGACATGTTATTCTCAACGAAGGTGAGAGATCGCCTTAAAATTTC
Source organism: Anoplolepis gracilipes (assembly GCF_047496725.1). Classification (NCBI taxonomy): domain Eukaryota; kingdom Metazoa; phylum Arthropoda; class Insecta; order Hymenoptera; family Formicidae; genus Anoplolepis; species Anoplolepis gracilipes. The sequence goes on from NC_132974.1 coordinate 13,542,730, forward strand.
AAGCTATAATTTAATACTATATAATTACTATAATTTACGCTTCAAAATGTTCCATTTCTTTCTACGCGCTTTTAAACATTTGTAGTATTTGCACTCAAACCGTTTATCTCTTTTTCTTTCTTATTTCCGCAGAAAATGTAAGTATGAGAAAGATTCGTTCTTCGTCCCTTGCACTACTGCGTTAGTTACATCAGTATTTAAATCAGGTTCTCAATCCTTGATGCAAGAAACGAACGACCAATGTTCAATATCCTCGAACGTCTCACAGTGTTGTGATTATGATGGCGATGACCAATCTGTCGAATCAAAATTCGCTTCGAAACAACTCTTGTTCCAAAGAGAAGAAGAGAAGAAATATGTCAAATTCATCTATGATATTACCAAAGAAATAATACAGAGAGGTCTTTATACCGATAAAGAACTGCAGAATGTATTCAAGAAGCATATCGATCGATATAAAGGAATATTAAACATGGTATGAATAATAATGTTATCGTAGGAATGTGAAAAGTAATGTCTCTCATGCAGTATCTTAAACTAAACAAAATTATCGACATCTCCTAATATTAATTATACTATTTTTAAATTATTGCCAATTTTCACAATGCAAAAGATTTCCAGCAAAAACTTTTATACAAATCTTTTTTTATTCCAGAATAAAATGCTGTACGAGATCTACCAGTTAAAGATTTCCTTGAACATGACAGAAGATTCAGAAACGGACGATGAACTGGAGGATCTGATTCAAGCGCAAAAATTGTTGAGCGTATCAGAGATCAGGCCGCCCACCCCACCGAAAGTTCTGAATGAAAACAAAGTGATGGAGAAGCTAGAGTCTTATCAAAAAATGAATGAGAAATCGCGAAAAACGGTGACGCTGGTCGACGCGAATCCCGAGCTACTTGTCACGGAGAGAGATGTGTTGATATCGTTGGTGGAAGTGGGCATTGATCCTGAACAGGTTCAACATATATGTAAGAATCTACGCCACAAGAGCAGAGACACGGTAAGAGATTATTTAACAAATCTCTTGCGTTATCAGGATAATGTTCGCTATTTTCATTTTATCTTTAGACACAACCAATAGAAATTCCAACAACCAACGGAAATTCTTCGGATTTGGAAATAGAAGAAAATTTAGAGGAATTGCGATATAATGACGCAAGCAAGCGGAATTCTCCCAAAGTCGAGAGTCCCCGCGATTCTGTCTCGAATAATTCACCCAGGTCTTTGAAGAAACAGGAAGCCAACTTTTCAAACCTAGCGTCCACACAAGAGAAGAAAGTCGAGACGGAAAAAAAGATAGAATCTGAAAATATACTCGAAAACGACAAGGTGGACTCGTAAATTAAACTCTTAGATATTTTTATATTTTAGCGAAAACTCGTTTCTCTATTTCTGTTGTCAAGAATCATTTAGTTTTAATACTCGTTATAGTATCGTTTTTATACGAATATCTTACTTGAGTAATTTATTGCATTAACAACGAAATAAACATTGGATATGCAATTTTTTAGTTCATGGAAAAGAGAATACGATTCGCTCGATGACACCGATGTTAATAATGTAGTATAGGAATCAAGATACACACTGATTATCTCATCCATAAGTTTCTTTTATTCGTATATTTATATTTCTTTTCTTACATTGAATTTCACGATACATCTGTGTGAGAATCTATAGCATTTTCACCAAGCTAAATTCTCAACAGAGGTAAAATATACACATATAGTGAAAAAATAGATATATATATATTTCTACCCGTACATATACAACCTTTTGTGCATATATGTATGTACAGCATACAAATGTTACGCGTTTGTACAGCAGGAGATCTCTACATAATATATCGTCTATACATATCTTTTATATATATATATATATATATATTATAGCATTATTTTTCCTGCTAGAGAAAGACAGTCTAAGGTAGCTGCACTTGTTCACTTTTTTACAACTACTGGTTCTGCTTGTGCATTCTTTTTGTACATGAGTTTTATCGCACCTTTATCTGGTATAACTAAGGTATATCTTACAGTTATTTAACATCGAAAAGGTAACTAAAAAGTATCTCATTTGGTATCTATCTGCGATAGAATTCAATAAATCAATCAATGTCAACTACGAATATAATATAACAGCGGTGGTTCTTTCGTCGACTATATGCAAAAACAAGCTAGAAAATGTTAAATATAACATTATTAAAATAAATTTTATTTGTTTTCGAGCTACATGTTTTCATATTTTAATCATATATGAATTGAGAATTCTTTGTACTATGCATTGATACTCTCAGTACATGTAAACTAATATATTCTATAAAAATTCTGTGAAAATTAGAAACACAGATTAGAGAGACTCTGTGAGAAACTCAAAATATACTAAAACTTTTTTTCAAAATAATATAACAAAATATTTAACAAAAATTTAATCTATTAGCTACTCTACAAAGAATATATGAAAACATACTCGAAAAGAAAAAAAAACATAATGCATATAATGTGTATGTGTGTTAACGCACATACACAAATAAACTAAATCTCGTTAAGCAATTACTTATAAGTATTGAATCATTTTTCATAGCATCGAAAAAGAATAATACAACATACATCCACTTCATTAGCTACCATCGGACGCGTTTGAAGAAGAGTCTTCGAGTTCCGGCGCGTTTGGACCCCTATCTAATATGCGCATAAGTTCTGTTACATGTCTTATTGTAAAATCTGGCTTGGGATCGTCTCTTGAAAGGCGAGGTTTATCTACGATGGGTATCCACACAGTCCCGCGTAGTCCAGCCTCGATTCCACCTATATATCGATAATTTTACAGCTTGTTATAATCTAGCGTTTTTTAAATTTGTTTTAAATTTATCTTTCTCTTCCTGTCTTTCTGGATGATATTATATATTAATTGTTAAAACAGAAATTGTTAGAATAGATTTTAAAACAGAACTACCTAAAATATCCGTCTCCAGCTTGTCACCGACCATGATGCATTCCTCGGGTCTGACGTTAAGAAAGTGGCAGGCCTTTTGAAATATTTCCACCTCTGGTTTCTCCCATGGCAAATCAGCGGACACCAGGATGACATCGAAGTATTGTTCTAGCGATAGTTTGCGTACTTTCTCCCACTGAGCGTTTGATGGTCCGTTGGTTATCAAGCCCAGTAGATACTTCTTCCTCAATTGACGTAGCATGGAAACTGTGTTCGGCGTCAGCGCCATGTAGTGATATCTTAAATAGAGCCATCTTTCGTAAATCTTTTTTGCCAAGAACGAGTATTTGTCACCCAGTGCCTTGTTCCAAAGAATGGTGCGCCATGCGTCGAGAGTAAGAGTCGTGTTGTCCGGACATTTTCTGAATTGTTTCAGATATGCAGATGTTATCTTGGTAGACGTGTCTTCCGGGATGCCATATTCCCGCGTCAATTCCTCAGCAAGCTGCAGGTAAATGTATGTGCAATAAGAATCGTTAATTTTCTTTCAGAGTCCGACGTTTTGTGATAATAAAGAATGACGAGAATGAAGAACTGAAAATGTGAAGAAAGAGATGAAAGAATGAGATTTCCACATTCAATAAAAATGTGCATAAATCAACGTGTACATTTCTCTTACTTATATCGCAAAGTAAAAAGTCTCCCTACCCGTTAAAGAAAAAGAAATTAAAATTAGAAATGTTAGCGAGAGAAAGAAGCGATTTCCTAATAGATTAAGTAGTAGTTGAAATATGAAGAGACAAATATTGAATGTGGAGTTCATTAATCAACGAAGGTCTCAGGACGACAGGATACATAGTATAGGAATATTTAGGGCACTTAATTCATTATTAATGATTACCTAGAAAATGCATTGATTCATTGAAATACTCGAGCCGATTAGTGGACACTCGAAGTGGCACCCGCGGACACGTTGCTGTAATCACAACAAAATGAGTTGTGCCAACAACAACAAGAACATGACATATTATTTCCAAAACCCTATAAGTTGTGAATAAAAGATTTCTGGATATTAAGAAACATAAATTTGGAAATAAATCATCTAACGTCTACATAGGTAGTAGTTGTGGCTATTTACGTATACAAAATTATCTCTGATATCCAGTAATCTTTTTTTTTTAAATCTTTGTTAAAAATAACTTCATTAAAAGAAAATGTGTTATATAGGTATCAGTGATAGAGTGGATGATGGAGTGATAAAATCAAGCAAATGTTTAAAAAACTTTTCCATTTAATAGGAAAGTATTTTTCTGTTATTACAAAATCTCTTGTCACATCAAAGTATTTTAAGATAATAATAATATTAATACAAATAATTTCCGCACAATGTACACAGCAAAATAAAAAAAAAGTATATATATATATATATATATATACTTGATGTTACAGCTCGTAGATTGTACAAAGCAAAAACATACGCATCGTGTAAAATCAAGTAATATACCTTCGTATATGCGCGAAGTCAAACGAGACGTTTCTTTCTTGCTTGCCAGAAAACTATTTCCAGACGTGATGCTGTCTAAATTTACACTGGACTACGCACGCATACGTATTTCGAATATCACATATGCGAGAGAATAAATATAATAATAAACTCAAGTAAACGCAAAATATCAGAGAAGCTACTTACAAAGCTACTTTTTTGTACAAAAGTTGAATTAACTGTCCGTCTCTCGATTGATCAATTCCAATTTTATATAAAATTTTCTTACATTATTCGCGCAATACAAAAATCAGTAAAAGCTACGTAATAGTAACGTTCTCAGTCCTAATCCCCGAAAAGACGCTTCCCAAGCTCCATCATACGATGATTCCGACAGACGATTAATGCGCCGCTCTTTTTCAGCACCGGCGCGACGCTATCGTCGGCCTTCTCCAAATGACACAGCAGATCTTCGAAAGCGGATTTGACGTTCGGCTCCAGACCACCGATCTTTACTCGTTTCAGGGTTTCGATGATGTCCTCCGCCCAGCCGGATTCAACCGTGAACTGCGACAACCAAGGTATCACTTGCAATACACCAGCCATCGTCTGCATACCCAGAAACCAGAGCTCCATCAATTCCATCCAGTGTTCCTTGTACGACATAGAGACCACCAATTCGGTCGGGTCGTTACTCTCATCGATGATGTACGCGTCCCACAAGAATCTTATGGTGGCTTGAATGTAACGACATATCGAGAAATCATTCTTCTTAATACGCTTTGCCTGTTGCTTCATCAGCAACAGACCTAGGACTGCCAAGTGACCGTGTAGCACCAGATTCTCCGGGATCTGTTTCAATTCCGGCAGATTGTTGTAGATGAATTTTAGCAGCGAGACGAACGTCGGTGACTCCTCGACCAACTTGGACTCTAACACGGTAATGTTCATCAAGACGTTACAGATGGACACCATCGCGGTTCTGGAGTCCTTCATTTCCTCCAGAACGTGTAAATCCAGCTCTTCCGTGCGATTTCCATCCTGCAGAAGCTTCAAACGTTCCGACTTCGGTACCGGTGGCTTCTTATAGTGCACGATGGTCCAATGATAGGACAGACATTCAAACAGGACCTCGTCCTGCTTGTGCTTAAGAAGAATTTTCCTGGCGCTTTCTTCTACGGCCAGATAACATAAAGCGGGCAACAACAGTCTCAGTATGTCGACCTCACTCATTGGATCATGAACAATCGGTTCGCCGGTCGACGTCCCTTCGTCCGCTTTAGCTTTAGACTTGGCCTTCTCAGCCAACTTCCTATTTCGATGCGCATAAAAAGTATCATTGACCACCGTCAATACGTACGGCAACACGGCGTAAACCTGAGGACGCATCGCGCTCGTTTCTTGCGCCAGCCAAGCTGTAAGTACTCGGACAAGAGCGCATACAAAGATCTTTTCTTTCACATCCGTCAATGCCTTCATCTTCGAGACGGAGCTCAACAGATTGATAACAGCCGCGAAGGCGCCTTTTAGAGCTGTGTACAATGATTGTTTTTCCTTTTGTTCTAAATCAAGCTGATCCGTAACAATGTAGCCGATTGAAACCTCGAGAATGACAAAGCATGCCGTGATCAAGTCGGCGTTAGCGAGCACAGTTTTGAACAGTTTATCCTCCAATTGCATCCTGACTTCTATCGATGCTAGCTGAATGAGCAATAGAAAATAAATCTTTGGTTTTTCCTTATCAATCATGGCCCAATCCGCTCCCAACAAATCCATCATCACGGATGTGAGAATCAAGGCTGGATCCCGTTGCTTCTTGCTTATTTTCGATCCTAGAATATCGCTCAAGCCCTTGTGAATACTTAGCGGCCAAGATTCCTCCTTCGCGGTTGCGAAAGAAATTACATCCTTCCTGCAAGAGTGTAATAGAGCATGCAAAATAGTACACAGCTCAAATTTTCTCTCCGTATGATCGGTCTCGAAATCCAAGGCTATTTTGTTGATTATCGTGTGGAAAGGTGCTGTGTCTGCCGGGTCCCAGGCTTCCTGTCCGAAATTGTTGACCAACGTGACGAGGATATTCAACGCCTCGTCCGTTTGGAAGCTCTTTTCCGCGTATATGTCACACATCTTTGGAATCGCCTTCTGTTCGAGCAATGCTTTCTGTCCAGGAGGATGTTGCGCGATACACTGCAGGCAGGTGTAGGCTTCGCTGACGATGATAAGTGTATCGTCCGGCGCGTCCTCGTCAGCCTGCGATACTATCTCGAGGAGCGCCGGAATATGTCCTACCATATCCGGATGAGACGCCAGCTCGGGATCCCGGCAGAACGCAGAAAGAACGGACAATGCCACAGATTTGTACACCTGTGGCGGACAGTCCATCGGTACATTTTTGGTAGACAACAACTTCCTGAGGAACTTGGCTCCGATGGCTTCGAAGAGCATCCTTTTGGCAGCGGGAGTGCAATCCTTGCCGTCCACTAGCTTGGTGACCATGAAGAGCGCGGCAAACTTTTCCGAGTCTGTGTCCACCGCCTTTAGTATAGCCGCACATTTTGCAACGCCTTCCGGTATACTCATGGTGTCCTGATTATTACGACAAAGTGAAAAAAGGAAAATAGAAAAAAAGATGAAACGCTCGTCTTCAAGTTGACAGTTGACGATGCAGTTGACGTACGTTTTTTTTTTTTTTTTTTTATATTATTGCCTCAGAGCGATATCATCGATGATGTCTCCCGACACGTCGCGAGGAGAGAGTTTCCAAAACGTCTGTCGTTCTCTGGTAGGCGTCACCGGCAATCGCGCATATTATCCGTCGCGTAGCACAATCGAGAGCCAACTGGCAGAGCTCCCGAAGAACGGTCCTTTCGAGGCTGTCTAGCCTTGCCCTTTGACACACTCACCGAGGCGGCTGAAAATAACCGTCAAACGACCACGTATACGTGGAACCCGCGCGCGTGCAGCCTGCAGTTGCTCCTGTCGTTCAAAGTATCCCTTTGAAGCGTCGATATTCGAAATTCCAGTCGGCGTGGATAACCTCAAAATTATATATATATATATATATGATATTATTACTCCCGCCCAACGTAATGTCACACCAATAATTCACACGTGCGTTTACCTAGAATCTATCGGTTATGTTTTCACAGAGTGACAAATTCCGAGTACGGCATCGAAGAGATATAATCTCTTCGATCTTAAAAATAGATTGTAAGGTATCAAACCAATTTCCGCGCGAACGTTCCACGCTGCAGAATTTTCCACGAGGTACAAATGTCAAATCTCAGCTGCACTTTCTTGCACCCTTCGCAATATACATTCGCGCCAAAGATACGAATACGAAAGAGATGCAGCGAAGAAAGGCGCGGCTAAAACGCGGAGAAAGATTATCCTAGGATATTTCTGCGAGAAAATATCCCGGAGAGGGTACGAGACGACGGTGCCGAAAATAACCCGCCGCGCGTAGAGAAAGCGCGCTATATCAGGGAGTCGGCTCGTATTACACGCGGAGATGGAGGAGGAGAAGGGGGGGGAGGAAGGATACGGACTTCTATTCTTGCGACGTGTTACGATGCGAGCATACGTAGGTAGGAGGTAAACGTCGTGGGAGGGTGCGACTCGTGCTAAGCGAATACACGCGCACACTCGCGTTATCTCTCGCAGCAGCAGCGAAATTTAATTTTTTCGCCAAAAAAAATTCACCGTGGCGAGGGAGGGGACTAAAGGAAGGGGGGGGGGAGGGCGGCGAGAAAGGTTTAAGGTTAGAAATCTGCCTCTCGTACCTTACGACAGGTTTGACTGTCCGCCTTTCTGGTTTCCACCAGCGTATTGTCCAGATCGAAGAAGATTGCGCTCAAAGATGAGAGGGATTGTTGATTGTGTTTGCGGGACGCAGTTTCCATCGCTATCCCCTAAGACTGTAGCTTCCGATCGACATCGACCGCGCTCTCGCAAAGGACAGAAAAGAATAGTCTTTCATAATTTGTAATACCATCGACTTAAGAATATATAGACAGCATTATCTGTTTGTATTGATATGACGTAAGATAGAGAGGGGAAGGGGCTGCCGTGGACTTTGTAGCGGATCTAGGGTCTAGGTCGCATTGCGATTAGAAATAAAGCTTTCTTCCAATTTGTAATCTATCCAACAAACTTAAATATCGATTGCCATGGTGCACATTAAAGACATTGATAAAAGAAGATAATATAGAATCAAACGCTTTTATCTAAGTCGATTTATTTCTTGTCAAACTAGAAAAGCTTCTGTTCGCTAAATTATTGTCTTCTAACAATATCGTCTTTGTGTTGTCCAATTAAGTTTATATTATATATGCTACACAAATCGAGCATTGTTTGTTACATGTTTCCGAACCACGTCACAAAATTACTCGAAACTAATTATAATTTGTATATTAAGAATATCATGTACTCTGTCTTTTCCAATTAATTATAAATTTACATTAAACACTTTTTATTATTGGATCTGGCCAAAAATATATCGAAGAGATATTGAAAATATTTTAGCATCGTAAAAACTCGTATCATAAGAAATAAGATTAAAGATTAAAAGAATGAAAGTGGGTCAAGAATTTCCAAATTATCTCCAGAATTTTATTCTGATTAAAAGTCAAATTTTAATCTCAATTTTCAATGCGTAGTCTAATACAGATTTAAATATAGTGCGCTTTTATGTTGCCGCCATTTTTGATCAAGTTAGCTAGTTTATTTACTGATTGGCTGACATTCTTTTCACTAAAAATGGCAGAACCAATCAGAAATATTAAACACAGTTGATTCTTAGCGATTGAATTGAAGTTCATTAAATTTCATAGTTCATGCTCTGCGCATGTCGTTTGACATTTCAAGCTGTTTTGGCGGTAAACGGTAAAGTAAAGCAATTAACGGTAAGCTTTTGCAGCAACAGTGTAATACAAAGCCATCGTTAAAATATGGTATCCACCGCATCAACGGTGAATGTACAAACGGAGGATGAGTTGGACGATTATACTCCGGCAAAGTTGATCAAAGCATTAGAGGTGAGTGTGGTACTAATTTACTTTAATCATGATATGCGTATCCAACGAAATGCTTTCATGTCTGAACACGTGCATGTTTGAACACGTTCATCTTGTCCGTTTTATTTTTCCACTTGTCATCGAGCAGAAAAATGGCATCACAGCCGCGGATATCAAGAAGCTACAGGACGCCGGTTATTACACCGTTGAGTCGGTGGCATATGCACCAAGAAAGGAACTCGTAACGGTCAAGGGTATCAGCGAAGCCAAAGCGGATAAGTTGCTGCAAGAAGCCTCCAAGATTGTCATGATGGGATTTAAAAGCGCCACGGAGATACATCAGACACGTGCAAACATCGTCTACGTTACCACCGGTTCAAAAGAATTGGATAAACTGTTGGGTGGAGGAATAGAGACTGGCTCTATTACAGAGATCTTTGGAGAATTTAGATCAGGAAAGTCCCAGTTGTGTCACACCCTTGCTGTAAACTGTCAGCTACCAATTTGTATGGGTGGCGCAGAGGGAAGATGCCTTTATATAGATACGGAGAATACTTTTAGACCAGAAAGACTGGTAGCGGTGGCTGAAAGATACAAAATCAGTGGAAATTCTGTTCTCGACAATGTTGCTTATGCCAGAGCTTTCAACACCGATCACCAGACACAGTTACTAGTTCAAGCCAGTGCCATGATGACAGAAGCAAGATATGCCTTGTTGATTGTTGACAGTGCGACTAGTCTCTACAGAACGGATTACACTGGCAGAGGTGAGTTAAGTGCTAGGCAGACTCATCTGGCACGATTCCTCAGGATGCTACTGCGACTGGCGGACGAACACGGGATCGCCGTTGTTATAACGAATCAGGTAGTTGCACAAGTTGACGGTGCTGCTAGTATGTTTGGTGGCGATCAGAAAAAACCGATCGGTGGTCACATCTTAGCACACTCGAGCACAACAAGATTGTATCTACGTAAAGGCAGAGGAGAAAGTAGGATATGTAAGATATATGATTCGCCCTGTTTACCAGAAAGCGAAGCGACATTTGCTATAAATCCGGATGGTATAGGTGATGTACAGGAGTAAACTTGTTCAATGGAATAACATAAGACAGCAATATATACAAAATGCGATATTTTTTAAAATCAACTGACAAATTCTTTCTCGCGCGTGTCGAATATCATTATATATATCTGTTAAAGAGAAATTACAAGAATAAGTGAAGCAGAAGAAGACAATAGTTCAACGAATTTAAGTCAATTAAAATTAAGTTAAGTAAATTAAGTTATTTAGAATTAAGAAGATTAGAATTAGAGTTATGTATAGTATAAGTTTCTTACTAATTCTATTAATGTCTTTCTTAAAAGATTCTATATGACATTGTAATAGCTACAACTTTGATAAATACAAGGCATTAAATTTCATTTCTCTTAAACAATAGTTTAGGAACCGATATTTTTAAAATTTACCATTAGAAATACTTGGTGCGAGTTAAATTCTTGAGGAATAAGTAATTAATATTTCATATTCAAATAATTTATGATGATAAGATAATTTATGATACATTTTGATAATTTAAATCTCAAAAACATTTCCATTCTTTTTTTTTATCTAGTTTATATATACATAATAAATGTTTATGTTTATTAAATCTATCAATTCGTAACACATTTATGCAGTCATGTATCGTTCTTTGAATTACGTATTGATAAATGTTTCTTTACTTATATGTAATTTATTTCAATGGTCATGTGAGATAATAATTGGAGTAATGCACATACGCAAATGTTTATACAACTCTGTGACTTTTGAAGACAAGGCACGGTCAGAGTCTTTGTGAAGCATTCGACAAGAGAAATTTTCAACATTTCAGATGATGTGATCTTTCTTCGCGCTTGTATATAGAAGAAGTTTGTATTTAGAATTCTGAATGTGATAATATCCTTCTATCGTTACCCCGAAAAGAGGATGAGTTTTAGAAAGGACAAAAGTTCAAAGGGAGAAAATTTTGATCGATTTTACTCAAGTGAGGTAATTTCGAGAGCTGCTATTTCTTTCCGTGTTTCTCTCTTTCGACATATCCATTGGTATTTATCATGTCGCCGCACATATCTGCGGAAAATACATTCAAATTGATCAGACTTTACGAGAAGAACGCGCTATTGTAGGATGTAAAGAATAAGACTCATTGTAAGAAGCAAAAGATAAAATAATAAGCATATATCGCGACGCATGTGAATGTACCAAAAATAAAGCTTTATAGAAAACTTTATAGTCTGAGAAATCAGGTACTTAATCAAAAAAAAAGATCCGATATAAAATACTCTCAATTAGCCAATTATATATGTATACACGATATGTCTTGTTGAGATACGCGTGACTTTTAATTATTTAGGTGACTTGGCGCGACACACTATCATTTTCACGATATCATATAGAATAAGAATGTTATACTATTACATTATTTTAAAGGAATTATATATATCTATTTTTTAAATAATATAATTAGAAGATAGTTTAATATATTTTTATTTGTTAAATTTAAAATTAAAATATTGTGTCCAAAAATTGATAGAGAAAGAGTATTTTACTTTCTTGTATTTTATTAAAAGAAATTTAAAATTAAGTTAAACTTACTATTTAAAGAAGTTTGGTCTTTCAAAGTAAGTTTCGAATTGAATAAAATAAAGGAGAAAAAAAAAGATATATACCACGTTGTTTTTCAGGACTAAAATTTCAAAGTTTATGTTTCAAGATCAAAAAAAGAAAATTAAAAAATGAGATTAACAAAGCCATAAATCGTAAATTGTCGAATTAGATTATATCGATCCGTGCCATATTCAATATGCTTTTATCTGTATATATAAAATCTGAATATATTGCATAAATTATATATTAAATAAGAGAGAGCACAGTTTAATGAAGCATTTAATTTAGGTTTTAATTTATAAAAATGACTAAAAATATTTTTTTTATATTTTTGTTATATTTTGTAAAGAATTTAGATATATTTATAAATAATTATGTTTTTTATTCTAAAATGTATTTATAAAACAAAATAATGTTGCAAGTTGTCTACATAAAATATTGTAAAAAAACATATTTATTATAAAACATTGTATCGCTGATTTTTATATATCTTTCGTGAATAACAGACTTTTACGGCATTATTAATTCATGAAAGCAAAGTTTTTCACATTGGCCATGCTAATCGATCTGTAAGAGGACAACTCAATTTATGTAACCGCTTTTTAGAGATCAAACTTTTAGGACACTGTATATTAAGTTAGTGTTTTTCTTTTACTAGAATATATTGTACGCATTTTTATTATATTATTTAAAGTCTAGAGCGCAATTCATTATTATTAAAAAGTATCACTTATCACTTTGGAGGTCACCTAAGTGATTTATAACGGCAGCTTTAATCCGGTTATGGATCCATGAGGTTCACCGCGGAAGCTCGAAGATTCAATTGATACTCCCCGAAAAGCATAGCAGCTAACCATTTGTATTGCTCGTCTTTGGATGTTCCTGCCAAGGTGTTCCCGAAATACGGACTATCCTTACATCTAGAAAGATAATTAAATGCTCGTCTCATTCTATCAAGATTATTATTTGTGTTGGAACTGTAAACGTTTTATGTATAGCTTCTCTATCAAGTTATAATGAATAATTAATTCATTATCTATTGATATAAAATATAAAATCTTACCTCGTAGGTTTTTTATTTTTTGCGATGAACGTGACAGACCAACTGTGACAAAAGAAATACATTCCGATAAGTATTTTTCGAGAATCGCATAAATCATATTAAAATATGTAATTTCATGTTAGATCTTTTTACCCCATCTGTGGATTGCGTTTAGGCTCGTGTCCCAAATACCAAACGATGTCCTCTATCTTCCATTCGTGAAGTTTCACGGAGCAAACCTTGTCTTTGTAACAGCAGAGCTTCGCCTGGCTAAATTCGAAGAGATAGGTCTTCAGGTTCTTCGTTTTGGTATCCGCGAACTTAAGTTCTCCGGAGATCGTCATAGGCGGCTTTACCTATACACATTACACACAGAGAAAAGATGAAAAAGCATGATTCATGTCAATTAAACTGTATCCTGTTTTCGCAGCGCATGCGAAACATATCTGTCCGCTTTTGGAATCACGCAATTTGATCCGTATAAAAGAGCTTGTTTTGCCTTGCCCTCACGCAGAGTTATTATAAATCTAGGTCGTGAGAATCGTAGGACAGTGTTTGCGTATGTATCTATCATGTTTGCAAACTTTATCAACTTTATTGTGAGTTTATGCGAATTTTTTATTCGTTTCTTTTATGTCGTACGTACCAGAGGCACGATGTCTTTGTACAATCGATCCTTCTTAAGGATTAGGATATTATCCTTCCTATCATCCGGGTCCCAGTATCCCCATCTTGCCACCGCCTCCAGGACACGTTCGTTGTGATGTAACGGCCGTTCCAGCGCGCCAGACAGCGTGTATTCTTCTAGACACAATTCATGAGCGGGCGAATTGGTTTTCTCGGCGAGTTCTCGGCATACGTCAAACGCGGTCTTTTGAGGCCCGATCTAATTAAAATTAATTAATTAGAAATATATAAACAAGGCTATATTATATATTAAATTTCAACCATAAGAATGAATTTAGAAATTGTTTCAGAGATAAATTCAGCCAACAAATTTTGCGAGAAATTGGAGAATAAGAAATTGTCGATTTATCAAGGCAAAAAAAAAAATAGATGAGGAAAGTTGGAGAAATAAATAAGGAAGAGTACTCCCCTCCTCCCTGATTAAATCAAGATAAGACCCTTACAGTGACATTCATGCATTCACCGTCCGGTGACAGGATATATATCCAGATCTTGAGATCTCCCGAGGGCGCGCCTCGCGGTCCATTACTGGACACGTGATGTTTCTCCAAGACTTCTAGCATTTTTGCCTCTTTGGCCAGATCAGCCGACGACAGTTGATAGAGTTTTGGATACAACTTGATGAGATCGCCGACAACCTTGGTCTCCGCGCGGTTCCACTCTTCGGCGCTGGTTTCGCCAGCGTGCATCAGGGTCGGGCCCCAAACAGCCGACAGATTCTCGGCAGTCATCAGATTCCTGGTGCTTTGCTGACTAAGACCGTGAAGATGCGCCAGGATTCGACGAAGCGTCGCCGACGTCACAGGATTGAGCGTAGATAATAATTTCCGGTAAGTCGCCACCCTATTTTCTTCGCTGGTCGAATCTATAGAAATAAGTATGGATGTTGCTTTATTTTAGGCGAAACTTGACAGTTAGCTAAATTTATAGACAAACTCATTTTTTAAATAATATATAGATTTAATAAAACATATAAATGTGTTGAACATATAGATTCTTATCAGTAATTATTTTTCTTCTTGTTTGTTTCTACAATTATTTAAAGTTAGCGATTTATAGTAAAGGTATTTATAACTTTCGGAGTGAGACGCAAGATATATTTTTACATAAATTAAAAAAAAATGCTTTCTCTAAAATTAATAGTATTTTTTTTTTAATAACACTCAATTTTTATTTCAGATATTTTTGCAGCAATGTATCCTGGATAATCTCGTTTATTACCTGCGGTGAGGCAGAGTCGATCGTGTATTTTGGCAGGGAACAATGGGTCCGGTAAGTCCCGCAGGAATCTTCTGAGAACTGTAGCAACGTCATGTTCCGAATACGAATTCCGCGTGATTTGCGTGGCCCATGCGTCTCGTCGGAAAGCCTCTAACAGTCTCACTACAGCACTGCTCGATCCACTGCGACGATAAATGCCTTCCGACATCATGCCTAAGAGAAATAAAGAGATTTTGTGTGAAACATCCTTTCGATTAAATTACAACATAACGTTGTTCAGTAACGTTCAGTAATATACCTAATTGGAATTCTCTGGCGAAACTTAATTATCATGCAAGATGTTTCCTACCAATGTCATTAATCTTAATGATAGCGATGATGCGAATTTACATTTTATCGCGGTATATTATATCGGATGTCCCGTAACCGATTGTATAGTATTCTTATAACTAAGGAGATAATTCTAAAATAAATAAAAAAAAAGTATAAATCGAAAACATAAAATATATGTAGGTTTTCTTTTCTTATACGAGATATTTTCGAGAAGAGCGATCTTAAGAAATCAATAAGTTATTGACCACCCAGACGAAACACAAATACATTCCACAAAGTTATTATTCTCATTCGAAGTAATTATAATCTGATGATTCATTAATAATAACCATGCGCATAGATAAAGTTGACGCATTTGTCCAAGATGACAGGCACATTGTCTTGCGTGATCTGCTGCTCTTCCAAGGCAGGGCCGCAGTTGGTGGCCGCCTGATAGAGCGCGTGTCGCCAAGCGGTCGCTTCGTGGGTCCCCGGCGTAGCGATGTGCAGGGCACCGCTGCCCCCGGCATCCACAACTACAACCGGAATTGCCCCGCATCCGGCAATCGGTCCTTCTTGTTCCCGCAGCACTGCAATGTCGTAAATCGATTAATATTTATGGCAAACTCATCAACATAATTATACTCTTTTGTTCATTGAGAATCGCAACATGAAGAGAAAGGCTCGAATTATATCATTGCGGAATTTATTTCATAAATCACACTTTATAATTATATTTTTTCTATTTTAATACACACATATATAATTTTTTAAATTTGAATTTGGATGTTGGATTCTGGAATTTAGAATTTGGAATTTTGATTATGAATTTTAATTTTAATTTTAATTTGGATTTTAATTTTAATTTTAAATGTGATATTATAATCTTAAAATGTGATATTAATCTTAATTTTGATTTTGCTTTTAAGTTTTAATTTTAAGTTTAAGTTTAATTGTAATTTTTTATTTTAATTTGGATTTTAATTTTAACTTAAAATTCTGGATAAAAAGAGAATGACAGGTTTTGTTTCAAGGAATTATATAGTTTATGTATGTATATGGTTGTATATATAGATATTTATATTTATATTTTAGATGTTTATATATAATATTATATTTATTATATTTTCTATATTTTTATGGATGAGTTATTTAGTTCATTTCAGTTTAGCTTATTTTATTTTATAGGATATATTTTTGGATTTTATTTGATAGAATTAGTAAGCGTACTCATATGGTTTATAGAATTCAAGATATGAAATGGTTATATGTAAGCCGAAAGGCAAGGATTAAGAATAAATAAAAAATAATAATAAATAATATAATTTTTTAAATAATTTTGACATATTTTATAATTATAGTTTAAAAATGCGCTTCTTATGTAAAGGATAAAAGAATTAATGAAATATTATAATTTTAACGATCCAATTTAACTGTCCTCGATTTCTTGAAAATAATGATTCTTGTGTGATCAATGTATGATATTAATAAAGTATAACATTTGTTTGAATTAGGTCATATATATAATATGATTAAAAGATGATTCTTTATTCTCAATTGAGCAACTTGAATTATATTGAATCATTCATTGATAAGATGACTATCGAATTCGTTTATTATCGAAATTAGGGTATCGTATCTTTCGCGGCTCAATTGTGGGATTAATTGGATCACAATAATTTCAATGATTAAGACTGATTTCAAGGTAAATCTCTGATTTTAATTATAGACTGAATAAATATCGATAAATAGATGCAATAAAAATATTTTAACTTTAAAAGAGATTTAACAATACAACAACGTTAATTCATTAAAGTAAGATTAATTTTTATCTTTAGTATATATACCCAGGTAGCACTGTTCGTTTTATAAACGTTTTCTAAACGTATCTAATACGAAAAGATACGTTTAAAAAACGTTTATAAAACGAACATGTGCTACCTGGGATAGGTATATATTATATAATTAAAATTATTTGTTTTTTTATATTAATCAATACTTAAGTTGATTTAATTTTATTTTTTTTAGCCATAACTTACCGATGCAACGCGCTTTTCGCAAGTCCACGTGTTCGAAATTCACGGCAAAAGCAGGTTCCAAGGATTTTGTATAAACTAAGGTCCTTTGTTGCAAAAGAACCCAAGCTGGGAACCACGTTCCTGTCACGCCTTCCTAAAAAAAAAATATATAACAAAGACATTGTAAACGTCAAAAAAAGGAAAAGAGGGAAAAAAATATATTTAACTTTTTTTTTCTTTTGTCAATGATGAAAAGAACTTGGAGCTTTTATCATCGAATATGAAATATTCACAACGTTTGTGAAATTGTAGAAGAGGAATTTGCATGTCAGCGTAGATATTATATTTCAATGCTTTCGCAAACATGAACGGTTAGCAACAGTTTTTAAAATCTGTCAAAAATTAAGTAAGTAATGGAAATTTTATTACAAACTCTTTTGCGTTAAAATGGCTTTTTCTTTAATTATTTTTTTATTGTTATACAACAACCGTTATAAAAAGAACGTTGATATTGACAGAGTTACGTTACTAAATAACGAATTAAATAGTAATGTGACGCACCTTAAGAGACGATCGAGGGATGCTTGTAAAGTTAGAATAGATTAATATAAAAATATATCCACAATATATAACTCATACTTTTTTATTTTTATCTAATTTTTGTTCTCTTTCTCTTTTTTTTTTTAATATTAGTACCTTCGAATAAATTACAGTTTGAATTGTATTAAATGGAAAACGAAAAGAGTAAGAAAAAGGTTTTTCCAAAATGTTCCTTTTTCCTTTATTCCTTATTTAATTATTAATGATTAATACAAGTCCTTACGCTTTTACAATTATTAATTTTGATTCACGTAATGATTAACTTAGATTAAAAATTATTGAAATGAGTAATGAAAACGCGTATATATATTATTGGTTACCCAAATTCAATATAATTCACTCTTATTTTGCAATTTGACTTGACCTCTTTCAATTTTCCAGATCTTTATGATTTTTACATCGATTTACACTAAATTTATTATTTAATATATCATTATATATTTTATTATTTATTATTTAATTTACTCGAGAATGATATTATTAAATTTCCGCAATATTTGACGTCGCTTGTATTTTTTTCATACATACCTTTAGGTAAGCCCAACCTGCTCTGGTGAGTTCGGCGGCGTATCTCGTGGGGAAGACCGGCGTGGTGGCCTCGAGGATCCTCTGCGCCCAGATTCGTCTCTCGGCGATACCTTTTGCGTAGAAAACGTGCACGCTCGGTCTGCCTGCGCCACTAATCGCTACGCAATGCACCGTCTCGCCGTCCACGGTTCTGCGCACAGTTGGAAATTACCTTCATCGCATAATCGCGAGCGAAATAATGACGAGACAGCCATGATCGCGCGCGCATGATGAGTCAAAGGGAACGTATAAAGACGCAACGCAAAAATCAAGAGACACGATCGTGTTTAGCGCCAAGTCACGCGCAGTTAACAGCTGCGAGACGGACGATTTATCTATACGCAAGCCATTTAGTTAAGAATACCTTAGATTATCTGGACCAATGGAGCTCTTAATAGGCTTAATCAATATACAGATAGACGCGTCAGTATAGGGAAAATTGCTTATTTATGAAGCTGATGGATTATATCGGGGTCAATTACTCGGAAATGTTTTTCCATGTCGCGTGTCATTACGGCAGGAAAGTTGATTTCTTGGAAAAAAAATGTGAAAAAAAAATTTAATGCAAAAGAACTCCTGAGATAATTCTATGTTTTAAGAGTCCCATGAGCAATAATTTATCACTCGATGGCACGATTAACGCAAGGTCAGATGGTTACGCTCGAGAAAAGCTTCTTTCGTGAGATTCTTTTCTTTCCCGTTCAACAAAGAGGACCTTGAGAGACCGACGCCTGCGAGGGGAATGTGTGTCTGGCCGACGTTTTAACACTTGGAGTCAACTTGATGTAAATATGCCGAGCGAGAATGAGTCATATATCGTATTATTCGAATATAATAAGCTTATCTGTGAATCGAGATTCATATCTATAACATTCATAATCGAGAGAAAGCGTGGGATATCTTGGTCAACCTGTAGAACGGATACACACTTTCGACAAATCGGATAAAATAATTTCGGATAAAAAGTTGGATTAAAAGCTATAACTCATCAGCGAGCACATATCGCGCACACGCACTATTGTACATATCGTGTTTATAAAATAAAATAACGCACTCACTTGACATCCTGAAGCAGATGAATACTTTGCACTGTCTCCAGTTCCACGACCTCTTTCAGCGTAGACATGCTCTTGTCAGTATAGAATGATAATTTCCGATCGAGTAACACTGCCGCCCTCGGTACGAGATCCTTGGCTCTCTCGATCCCCATTCCCGGCCTTCGCAGGAAATGACGATATTTTTAATTAACACTCTCATTAATGTAGTCGTTCCATTTAAATCGACTGCTGTTATTCAATTCAAAATTAACATTAGTATTAATCGATTGTTAAAATTAATAAACATTAAGATCTTATTCTTATTTAAAGGTTTATTTAATGTATTTTTTCTTAATCACTTATGAGAGAATGTTTTTATCAATCAAACAATTATCAAACTGGCGAATAAGAGCACTACGCAGATGTTAATGCGTCTTTAGAAATTAATTTTTACTTTCCTAATAGATTTTCATTTTTGAGAATTCCCCTTAAATAGACGTAGGCGAGAAAAATGATCATTCGTTTTTATCAATGATATCAATATAATATAATTTGACGCTAAATTTGAAAGTTGCCAAATGTTCTAAATGAATTTTTAAAATTTCCGCAAATCCAATCAATGGTTTGGAAAAAAATCTAGGACCAGAGGGAGAAAGCTTATTAAATATCTCTTGAAAATTTTAGGTCATTCCTCTGCTTACCTGTATACTATTCCTCTGTGTGTGACCGGATTATGCGGAACATTGACCTTTGGCCTCTCCATTTTCAACGACCTCGAGCCAGACTCGCCGATGTGCTCGCGAGTTCTGGACAACAATTTACTGCCGCTTTTCACAAAACTGATCACGTTTGGTCTGATGGCATGCACAGTGGACTCGTGTCGCAGTTTTTTCAGTTTTTGTATCACACTCACTTTGCGAGTCTCTTCGGTGATCCTCGACGTATCCGACAAAGGACTAGTAATATTCTGCTCGACGTTACTGACGGGTGTCATCGTCGTCGCAGTCGATTGAGGAGTAGGATTATCCGTAGGAGGAATCCTTATGGAAGGATTTCTGGGAGGAACTGCAGGTTGTTTTTTGGTGACCAAGTGCGCCAGCTTTGGCAAGAGAGGCGGATTTTTACTCGACGCTTGGATCTTGTCTGGTTGTTCCGTGCCTTCCGGTACGTCGTACTCGTTCTTCGGAAGAGAGTCAAATCTTTTCGGTGGTTCCGGAGGTGTTGAACCGATGACAGGTGGCGTTAAGTCCTCGTCATCCTGCTCCTCCTCGGCGCTCTCACGGAATTCGAGCGTACTGTCGGCGCTACCGGATGAATCGTTGGTAGCCAACAAAGCCTCTAGTAACATTAAATCATTGTTCTCATAGTTGCTGTAGACGTTCTCATCCTCGGACGTTCTCGCGAATGGGTCAAACTCGAAAAGCAAGGACTTGCTGCTCTGCTGCCTCGTAGCATCCGAAGAGATTACTTTCGGTTGTTGCTGGCAATCGATTTTGGGCGGTGACAGATTCTCGTAGAGAGAATTTTGAATAGAAGCCTGGCTTTCGTTGGACGCGCAAGAGGTTCGATCAAACGCCGATATCTTCCTCTCCATGGACTTTTCCAAGCTTTCCTCCTCTACACTAGATATTCTGTCCGCTTCATCGACATTCTCGGCTTTAATACCGGACGTGGCGTCGTAGAAAGTCCAAGAGTCCGATCTCGAAAGTTTCTTGGCGGAGATTTCGGATCGATCAAGCGACAAACTTACATTAACGTCGGACAAGTTCAGGCTTTGATCAGAATCGCTACCCTATTTAAAATAGAAGGATATAAATAAACGATTAAACGAAATAAAACCAATTTTCGCAAGCAATAGCTGAGTAGCAATATTAAAACAAAACAACAGAAATATAAAAAAAAAAAAAAAATCACGAGACCTGATTTACCTGATTTCGCGCAAAGTTGAGAAGATTGAACGACTCGGGAAAGTCTCGCTCGATCTTGTCGGATATTGTGGAGCTGAGAGTGCCGTATCGGCTACTACTTCCCGATGTGACGGATTGCAGCTCGTCGTAGATAGACTCGTCCGGAAGCGGAGGCGGTGGATAAACCGGTGGTGGCGGGCTGTGCCTGGCGGATAAATCTTCCTCGTTCTTTACGCTCCTGAGATTGCCGCTCAGTGGGCTATAGAACGAAATGCTGCTGAAGATATCATCGGCCGGCATCGACACGCACCTGTCCTCCTCGGCCGGATCCTTAAGCTTCTTCTGGGCGCTCCCTTGGCCGACCACATCATCCTGGTTCAGGGACGACAGCCGTCGCGTCAGCAGGTTCTTCACCGATCTCTCCAACCGGATGCTGGCATTCCGTGTGCTGGAGATGACGGCGCGCCCTTTCACCGTCACTTTCTCCGAAATTTCGTCCTTCAACTGGCGAGAGCTCGTGCCGAGATTGCGGAAGAACTCGTGATTGCCTCGAGTACCCTCGCTGGCCGAGCCGCTGGTGGACTTCTGGTCGTCGCTCTTCTCGGATTGACCGGACTCGCTGGTCGGGCTGCTAGAGCGTGCCATCGGCGAGGTTGCCAGTGGCGGAATCCTTCGAGGCGCCGGTATCGGCCTGCTTTCCGTCAGAATCGATCGCGGTTTCGGTATCGGTTTCACCTCCATCGCGGAGGCTGATTCTTCCAGTTGGGAATGTCGCTTCAGAGAGAGAGAGAGAGAGAAAGAGAGTTCTCAGTATTCTTCGATATTAACCCATTGATCCTAAGATATATGAGAGTTTCTCTAATTTTCTCTATATAATCTCTAGACCGATACCAGCTTTATCGGATAAAGAAATAATTGAGTAATCAGATGATAAAACAAGTTATTTTTTTCTCTTCCTTTATCACCTAAAACTCTAATTTTCATCAAAAAGAAAAGTACTTTTCAAACGAGGGAACTAGGTTTCTCGAGTACTGTTATTAACCGGATCTCTCGTCTATTGTTCGCTTTCAGCATTAATCAAATTGTTATTTCTCCGCGCTGGACGCATAACGGAGCAAACGAGCGACGCAAACAGAAAGGAAATTATGAATTGTCCCAGTGTGAGTCATCGTTCCGAAAGCCGATACCGACGCCCATAATTTCCGGCTTCTATTTCAACTGACCGGGGCAGACAGTGTCGCGTCCATCATTTTAATATCTCCACTTTAATTGCATCCAATATATTGTCGCACCTATTCGGCCCGTCACTTACACTTTCCACGTTTCAAATGAAATCCACCCGTACTATACGTAGAATGTTATATAAAAATAAATTATGGATGCACCACAAGTAACGGTTTTGAATAAATTATGTCTGACATACCTGTTATTATGAATTTTACATATTGCTGATCTCGTTATTTTCTAATATTTTTCTAATATTATGAATTTATTTTTTGCGGAAAATACAGTGTGTCTATGACGTGCTTGTTCCAAAGAAAACTGTGAATCATGTTCAACCGGCACATCAACAGATCATCATCATCAGCTTCTTGCATTACTTGTTAGAACTGCAGTATAAACGATAAGGATGTTATCATTTAATAAGTTAAAACTTGCGTGAGATAAGAAAAAAGATTTCGGGCGGGGAAGTGTTGTTGAAGCGACAGACTGCTAATTGAGGTAAAACGAACAGGAAAATTTTAGCGAAACTTAATAATCTAATAACGACTTAACGATTAATATTCAAGGCGTCGAGGCGAAATATTAAATGCGAATCAATAATTCCTTAAATTTTAATTTAATGACTGGTGACGCGCTACATTAGATGTTATAATGATTTATAGCCCGGTTTAGGTAGTTAACAGGTTATATAATTGGATATTTTTATCATTTGTGTCAGACTGTTTAAGACACATGGCTCGTTACGAAACACCTAGAAAGTATTGCAACTATAACGTAACAATTAACGGCGCACATTGTGCGGGCACAATAGAGTTTGATAAACGAATTTCAGGCAATTAGTATAGATATCTTTCGCGGGTGGAAAAATTTTTTTCGACATATCAATATCATTAAGACATCAGTAAACTCGATATATCGTACATAACTATAAATTTGAACAATTTAAAAAACCGAAGTTTGCGTAGAAAAAATTTGCTGGGCAACACTTTAATATTGTGATCAAATCGGAGCAAGAATCGCGAATAATTTCTCTCAAAAAGAATTTTAATAATTATATCAATTCAATCGCTCTGTACTTGTTAAAACGGACAGACTATAATCCGTGAAAAAAAAAAATTAAGAAAAATCTATCTTGTGCAGAAACAAGAAGTATCTTTTACGAAAATCAAAATACAGTCGAACCTCGTTAACTCAAAAACCTCTACAATTTGAATTTTTATTTATTCTAGAGAAAATCTCTATAAGTCGATAAAAACCTCCGTAAATTGCAGAAAAATAACAGATTAACTCGAAGTATTTTTCGAACATGTACTAGTTATCTTAATTTATCTTTACAACTCACAAATGTCGAGTTATAGATGTCAATATTATAAATTAATATTTTCCGCGAAGTTTAATTAAAACCTCTATAAATCAAAGTAAAAAGATTCCGCATCAGCTTCTTTCATCTTCTTTTTTATCTGTCCACTGACTAAACAACTAAATATATAAACAAACGACAATAACGAGTCTCATTGTCGATAACGCAGAGTATTGTTTCTTAAAATAAGCGGAAAAATAAATTCCGTCAAATTCCCTTATAAATAGAATTTGGTTCGCACCTCTAACTTGAAAACTTGATAACTCCAACTACTCCATAACACGAATTATTTTTTCTTCCCTGATTCGAGTTAGCGAGCTTTGACTCTAAATCAATTTATAATATATAAAATAGTGCAACGTAAACTGATAGAGCTACCGTCATAGATAAACTGAGAGAGCGAATTTTCGGAATAACGTCTTTTTAAAATTGCCAACGATGCAACTTCTTTACATTAATACGTTTCTTTTTAAAATAAGGCGCAAAATTTTTCGCATCCGCAAACGTCACGCAGATTTCAGCCGGAGGCTAAAAATCCCGCTGTTCTTCTCCGTTAGTGACGCAGGTCAGAACCACATACCTGAGTCGTTGTAGTCGTCACGGTACAACTGTCCCTTCCTCTGCGATCTCTTCCTGCTCTCGTTCCCTCGCAATAAATTTACATTAACTGAATTACAGCATTTTCGTTCTTCTTTTCGAACGAGGAATATCACGGGCCTATGCGGGTCAACGTCTGTCTCTCGATTATTCATCCACGTTTCGTCCGCGATGTGGATTTATCACGTCTGCTTTTCACCGGCACGTGACTCATTATTATTCACGCGCTCGCACACTATTACACGCCACACGTGTTGTTCGCAACTTTATAAATTCGCGCGTTTATTTATGTAAAATAATCGCGCATTTAATTAAATGACGACTAACAGTTAGGCGATGAAGCCGGTCGTATATGTATTTTTATAATAAAATAAGAGAACCGGACATCTTCAGGAATTAGAAAAATATCTGTCAACGTACGCTATTATTCACCGTTTCTTTTAGGATTCGAAAATCAGGACGCAGGCACGAATGTGCCTTTTTCACGATGTAGTAGGAATTAAGCGAAGCGAGAGCCAGCCGAGAATGTTTTGATGAACCAAAGAGACACTTGGCACACGCGACAGCGAGCGGAGAAAGACGCGCGCGCGCGCGCTCTCTCGCACGCACAATGCACAACACATGCATACAGAGACAGCAGACACAACCCGTCAACAGGCGACCCTAGATTTTACGGTTTGCGCGAGCGCAGTCCTCTCCTTCTTTCTCCTCTCGTAGCGTTTCGTGGACGTATTTTTCGGAATGCCTGCTGCATGCTCCGCAACGCATTTGACGGCTCCGCCTTTCCGTGCGCTACAATGTTTTTTTCACACGCATGAAACATCGCGCCCGCGGCATCACGTCGCGACTACGTTTACGAAGATAAAGACAGCGACGTGTGGCGATAAGATATAATGAAGAGCGATCGAGGGCGATGCGTCATCGTTCGAGTGGACGCGACACGACGACGCGAGTCATGCCCTCGTACTGACTACTGGCCCGACTGGCCCGGCTGGCGACTGCTCGACTCCGCTTCGGCTTGAGCGGAGTCCGCTCCGCTCTCCGCTCGCGCCGCCCACACGTATCCATCGCTCCGCTGCTACTCTCGGACTCTCGGCGCGACTGGCGGAAGAGTGGCGAGGGCGAGAGGGAGGTGTGACGGGGAGGCCAACGCCACCGTCCACGTCAATTGCAACGGCTGCAGCTGCAACTGCACGTGGAATGCGTTATTCATTTATTCTAGTGGAAAAACTAATCTTTCTGTGTGAAATATACGCAAAACGTGAAAGTCCATTAATTAGAAAGTGGAAATTACTTACTCGATTGATAGAATAATTATTATTCATTAAACAATCTTTCATTCTATCTAAGATGTAGAATCGCGCAAAGTAATCTAATTTCTTCCTGAAGAGATTATAAGTCTTCTTTGTTCTTGAATTCATCCAAGAATTAGAAAATGCATAGAATTTAACTTTGCGCATAATCCCCATAATCTGACGATCAGTTGTAAAAATAAATGCAGTTTATGGATCAGAATATTGCAAATTATTTCAACTAAAGATCAATTAAAAAAAAAAGAAAAATAGCAACTATATACGTAGCACAGAATCGTCGACTATACATATATAAACAAATGCATTCTCTAATTAAAATTATTATTTTAACGATTATATTTTATAATAACCATAAATAAAAAGCGACTTGAATGTCAAAAATGAAAAAGCAAACAGACATAAACCAAAAATAAATAATTATTATTCATTAAACCATCTTTTATTCTATCTAAGACGTAGAATCGCGCAAAGTAATCTAATTTCCTCCTGAAGAGATTATAAGTCTTTTTTGTCCTTGAATTCATGCGATTAGAATTTAACTCTCTGGCTTTGCATAATCCCAATTCATATCTCACGATCAGTTATAAAAATAAATGCAGTTTACGGATGCAACAGATGGATCAGAATATTACAAATTATTTCAACTAAAGAGTAATTAAAAAAAAAAAAGGAAAATAGCAACTATACACGTAGCACACAATCGTCGATTATACATATATAAACAAATGCATTCTCTAATTAAAATTATTATTTTAACGATTATATTTTATAATAACCATAAATAAAAAGCGACTTGAATGCCAAAAATGAAAAAGCAAACAGACATAAATGAAAAATAAATAACTATGTTAGTAATACGTTATCTAAGAACTCTTGAAATGAAAAATCGCGTTGGATATATTTTTGTCGAAATTTTGAAAAATCGAAATATCAATAATTTAACAAAGTGACGGAAAGTAAAAAATGTGGCAAGAAATATTATTCTGCAAAGGATGATATTATTTTAATGAAACCTTTATTAAGATTTTTATCGTGCCAAAGACAAATAACGACTTTGGCTATACAAACAGGTAAACGTTTTCCCGTCGAGAGTCTTCCATGCAGGTGCAAGCTATATAATATATCACTATATAGGGTCTTAAAGATTAATATTAAAAAGATACAATAGAATCGCGCAAACTAATATCAAAAAAATACAAGGAGAAAATGCAAATTATACATGTGTTACAGTTAAAATAATATTCTACTCATAACGAAAATACGAGATATCTATTTTCTAAATGACAGCTTATTTCGCGTCGCGATTGTATAGATATCACTGACATTTCTCTTTTTACAATGTCTTCTTTTAGTCGATTTCGTTAAATTAACTACACTAGATAAAGTCGATAAAAAAATTTTTCTTGCAATTTTCCTCTCTCGACAAATAATCTTTTTCGGACGAAACATCATCAGTTGCACCTGCACTGTCGAGCGACTTGCGCGGGTATTTCTACTATCTTAAATCACAATGGTGACGACAAGTTTAACTATTTATTCGTTAATTAGTTCCTTAAGATTGATCGTTATATAGAAGCAGGTACGCACGCACGCATGCACGCATGCATGTATTAGTAGCCGTATACGTAAAGACGCGTGATAAAATGCGTCCAACGATTGCCGATGATCTCTTGGCAAAGATTCAATAACATGGAATATGATTTTGCATCATAGATTTAAAAACAGATGTAGCAATTAATGGATTATAATTAATAAGTTTTGTGAAGTTAATTGTAAGAAACGGCATTTTTAAGAGAGGTTTTTTTTTTAAATTTTTTTCACACATTAAGATTAACTTTGTTTGCATTAAAATTAAGAAGAAAAAAAACGAGAATAGATAATGACAAAAAAATTAAGGAATACAAAGGAAAAAAAATGTATTTATTTATTTATTTCAAAAATGAATTACTTTTAAAAAACGAAAAGAGAGAGAATTAAGTGAGAGATGTAAACTGTTACAAAAGTAACATAAATATAAATTAAATAAATATTTTTACATATATGCTATAATGTTATCAGAAGAGATTAGAGGGCTATTTACTGCGAGATTCAAATATTTTTTCATCCAAAGATCAAAACGTTTCCGTTTCGAGATCATCGGCGTTCATCGGTCGAGAATCACGCGAGGAAATTATATTCCCGCGAGCGACTCGCTTTTATTATTAATTTCCCCTATCGTCATATAAGATTAATTTATCGCGATCGATTAGAGTCGAAACGCGCAGACCCGTAAAGAGTACCTACTTTTTCGGCGCGTCGCCGAACGCTTAGGCCATAAAATCGTAAAAAAATATTCAAGCGCGCCAGTTTACGGTGCGAGTGACCTGGTGTGCCGAGTACCTCCGATTTTTCTTGCCTTTTTCTCTTTGCTTTTTTTTTTGTCCTTTTTGGGTTGCGGAGGCAAAGATTGGAACGCGCGTTTATACTTTCGTCGTATACTTTGCGGAAAGGAGTGAGATCGCTCGCGGTCATCTCGAGTCATCGTGAATGCGTGCGCTGCGTACGCTGGCCGCGTGCTTTATATTTTTCGTTTTTTTTCTTTTTTTTTTTCATAAAGAGGAACGATCGACGGAATATCTACTATTATGTCGGAACACAGAGAGACAATTTTTAAACAATACGGTCAGCCTTCGACCGATAACGCAGCTTCGCTTAAAGCCTTTTCGATGACGAGAAATCGAGCTTCATGTATCTACAATTACGTACATATGTTTTTACATCGCTGCGATGGAAAAGGAAAAACGAATTATATCGATATAATTAATTCATTTTCAATTATTTCTCGCTTATTTTTATACAATAATAAATACGTATAACAATTATATACAACAAAAGTATATTTTTTTTTTTTAATTCAACATATTTCTGCGTTTATTAATTGACGATTAATAGAAATAAAGGTTTGGCGAAGCCTATCGGGTAAAGGCTGAGATAAACGGTTCAACCTCTTTTCCTCGCTTCTATCCAAATTAATAATAGGTTTCTGACACCCCGTACCAATGCATTATACAAAAAGAAAATGTAAATAAAATAATAATAATATTCTGTCTCTATAATAAAAATCTTTAATTCATTAGCGGGTATTTATAAAAAATATATACGTAATAGCATATTGTTAAAGTAACAATAAACCTGTAAAATTTGTATAATTTAAATAGCTTTTATAATGCTCTTATAATGCTATTATAGATTATTGCAATCTTAAGCAAATGATACAAAGTGTCAAGCTAAAAATTAATATTACGATTGTAATAATCTAAATGATTCTAAACGCGATGGATACGAGGTGCCTTGAGTCTGTCGTATAATTCGAAATCGTCAAACTACAATAATAGTCCTTCGAAATCGCTTATGACTGGAACGTGTGATTCAAGAGCGCAAGATAAAGAGAGAGATAGAGAGAGAGACAGTGACATAGAAAGTGTAAGAGATTAGTCCAAGGAAAAAATTTTTAGGCACACTCACACACATACACGTACATTTATATAATTATATATTTGTGTGTATATATTATGCGTAGAGCGCAAGAGTCTTTATTCTTTGGCAAGCAAAACGTGACTCCGCACTTTTCTTTTTATTCGAATTTCTGCCAGAGTCAGCAAGGGTGATGAGTTGTTCGATTTTAATCCATTTAAGCGTCAAACTTGGGGGTGGAAAAAAAAAATTGGAGACATTAATTGGGAAGAAGAATGCGCTACCGAAATATTAATCTATATAAATTATTTGTGAAAGAGAAAAATTAAGAATATATATATATCTCTAAGATATTTTTTTGTTGTCTCTTAAATTTTAATATTATTATTAAAATTTTAAATTGTTACTTAAATTTTTAATATTATTATTTTAACTTATCGTTATATCGTTTGCGCTCTTAATTATA
The DNA here is from genome assembly GCF_047496725.1 of Anoplolepis gracilipes. Taxonomy (NCBI): domain Eukaryota; kingdom Metazoa; phylum Arthropoda; class Insecta; order Hymenoptera; family Formicidae; genus Anoplolepis; species Anoplolepis gracilipes. The sequence goes on from NC_132974.1 coordinate 13,572,616, forward strand.
TTTGAGACTCGAAAATGAAACTTGACATTTAACAAGTAATGACATTAGGCACGTAATTAATTTGCAAGAATTCTATAATTATCTTTATATCGATTTCGATCGGATTTCGACAATGTCGATGTTCTAATCATTTTGTACTCGTTCAACCGATCAGTATTTTGCATAAGAAAAAGATCGCAAACATTCAAATCACCCATGCTTATGTAACACCAGCTTCGTTCGTATAGACGGACTCTTAAAATTGCTCATTTCTCTTTGTTCTTAGTACGTTTTTTTTTTTTTTCGCGCGGTGTCAGTTAATTGTAATGTAATCGTTACGTCATAATTCAATAGCAAATATATTATCACATTTAGATTGTATTAATTTTTAAGACGACCGGCCGGACGTTTTACGACGAATTTTTCGTCGCCTCGCAACTTTCGCGCCGAATGAGAAAGTCTATTATTAATGCCCAATCATTTTTTACGACATCTTTAGTACCTATCTAATCTTTTCTATAATAGGAGATATAATGGAAAAAAGAATAACTGTAATCGTTTGCGAATAAAGATAAAGAAAGGATATAAACAATCAATAAAATTTTTTCTAATTAAAAAAAAAATATATTACATAACATCTGAGAGAATCTTTATAGAAATAGAATAGAAAATATTTAAATATTTCAGTTTTATAAATATCTTCCGTTAAATATATAAAGTGCGATTGCACTTGTCAGTTTAACATGAGGATCTTGAAATTTCCAGCTCTGTTTTACTTTCAATAAATGCCACCAATTCCGCATCATTGTTGTCTAAAGGTTAATATCTCTGTATTGAAACATTTAACCTTCTTCATTCTTTATCTTCCCGTTACCGTCGAGATGATCTCGCGATGACGTAAATAGTCGAGCTGACTTTTGTTCGCAGATTCCAGTTTATTGAGCGTCTCGATTCGCATTTACGAGAGCGCGATAAACGACGACGACGTTCGTCGTATAGACACGTCCGTCCGAATTATTAGATTTAAATCTAAGAAACATTAATATAGAATATATTATCGTGTAGTTTATATATAAGGTATACGTTAAGACACTTACTGCTACAGCAAAAATTCAACAGTTAAAAGATTGTAACAACTAGTTCACGCTCGCGACGGACACGAAAGCGAAATCCTTGTTCAGTTGTCCTCTCCCTCTCCCTCTCCCTTCATTGTGGGAAAATAAAAACAAGAAATGAATATCTTAAAATAAAGGAATGATCTAATTGAGAGCTTTCGAATTTTGAAATAAAAAATTTTGAGCTTGTCATTCGGAACTTATTTTTTTTAATAAACTTTTATTTAGTTTCTTTAAAAAAATTCTCTTCTGTAAACTCAATGTTTTCTTATAAGATTCCTAAATATATCTGTTAATTCTAAGACATTAGTTTTCCTTTATTTTCATTGTGATGCAAGAAGTGAGGCCAACTGGATAAGGGTGGAAGCGGACGATCAGGCTCAAACCCCTCGATATTCGCGGACTCGCGCGAAACTCGCGATCGTCATCAAATTTTTCGGACTTTTCGAAGAAAGATTGAAAAATTGTGTTTGCAAAGCTAGTTGAAAAAAAATAAAGAAAAATCGCAAGGAATTTCAAGATTATATTTCTTTGAAAATTATACTTATAATTTGTATGTTTTTTATATCATATATTCTTCGATAAAAATGTTTAATATTTGAAGATACTTTTTTTTCTCTCCTTTTAGACGAATTAAATAAAAGCCAAAAATTCGATGCGACGAGTCGGGTTTCTCGATTTTCCGAAAACGACGAAGGATTTATTAGTCACGCGTTTCGCGTCCGAAGCAGCTTGCCACCTCGTGTATCTCTTTTTTTTCCGTAAAACATTGTTCATCCCCTTGTAATGGGGGTTACTTTGGCACGCATTTATTTATTTTTTTTTTTTTTTCTCTTCGTAATGTCGGCACACGGTGTCGACCGTTGCTTATCAGTTATGAGCTCGTAATATAATAATGCGAATAAATCTCGGTTGGCAACCTGAGACTGATTCGCGCGGACGATACGATAAAATGAGGTGTCCTTGTTATTGTTATTTCCTCGGGGAAAACTACGTTTTCGCGAACTGTACGAGAAACGCCGGGAAAAAAGGCGTGTCGAAATTTCGCGTCGTTTTTTCAGAGCCGTTTCTTCCAAATTTTTCGTCTCCTTCCTCACCTTAATTACGTATAGATTTTTTCGCGACAACTTTCCTCACTTGTACGACAACGAACAAAACGCTCGATTCGAATTGCGTGTGCGCCACGACTTTATTTTTGTAGTCGAAATAAAAAATAAATAAGGTGATGCAAGTAAATGCTAACGGCGGACGGAGCCAGTCGCGCTTTAATCGCGGACGTGTAAATTAACGAGTAAATCTCTTCTTTGTTACGGTTTATGTAAACCACACGCGCGTCTCGATACACGCAACGATAAACTATTATTATTCGTCATAGAAATATTTCGAATATGAAAATTGTATTCCACGAATATGTTGGAAATGACAGGTAGATGTGCGCGGAAGAGAAATGGGAAAAGTAAGTCGTCCTCTGATGCGCTTGCGGTGTAAAATTATCCATATAAAAAGTCGCGTTGAAGAGGATCATCGTGGACTATTGCATCGATAAACGCGTGTTTTACAAATATAAAATATATCATTCCGATACACGATATACATATATCACAAAAGCAAAAAAGTGTATATAGCGGTATTATATATGGCCGTATATGAGCACACATAGCTCGCGATTCTCTGTTGGCACGGATGCGAATGAACTATGCGTACACCCGGTACACACGTGACATAAACTTTTCTCTTCTCGGGTGTGAATGAATCTATATCCTTATTATAATCTGTGCAATAAATGTTTTTTACCAACTTCCACGCATAATCTCGGCTACTCTAGTAATCATCTGTATATATACCTAAAAGATAAAATATAATTTAATATTTAATTTGTATATGTAATTATATGTAATATAATATTAATTAAAATCTAAATCACACATTCGCTCGTAATTGTGGCTTACTTCCAATTACTTCCTACTTGGCACGGAATGAGTCATGTTACTCACAATATTTCCTAGCGAAGATAATACTCACAATGATAACAATAATAAAAGTTTGGCAAATTAAGTTAGTCATGAAAAAAAAAATATAGCAACGAGATAACGATAAATGTAGTTTAAAAAATAATTGTTCAATATTTGATAAAACGTGAATCGAACACAATACACATTTAAAAAAAAAAAATATATATATATATATTAATATATATATATTTATAAATATGAAAATAAACTGAATTGCAATTCTTCATGCCGTGCAGCTTCGACTTTGCATTCTTCGTATACCTCGTAGTAGTTTAGCGTAGTATAGTAATGACGGAGAAATATCATTCTCGACGACACGTCGGATCATCGTGTCATGGCGCACGAAGCGTTTCGCGCCACACCTCGTTAAAAATCGTTTATCGACTACAACGTATATTTGTATGATACATTAAAAATTGACACATATCTTCGTTATAATAAGTTTTGTCCGTTTTCTCTTCCTTGCGCGATCGATCGATCGTCGAAGACGATCGTGGATCCTAAAGAGAGAAACGCACTTGTACCGATAGCGAGTAAACAATTATCCAACGTTTGAATTTTGCAAAAAGTGACAATTATGTTTCGTACTTTCTTTTTAAATCGCTACATAAGAACAGATCGGTTTTTCAAATGAATTTATAGGTTTATAAATCTACTGAATTAAATGTAAACATTGATAAATACATGTTTCATAAATAAAGATTCTCCGAAGATGGTTTTCAAGTCGTCACTGTCTGCAAAATGAAACGCAGGCTTGCTTCTCGCGCAATCTGTCATTATAATACTTCGTAATTATATTAGCATATCGTTATCGCATTTTCTTTTAAATTCGTAATAGTACTAATAAAAACGATAACGGCAACCCAAGCAACGATAACAACGTGCTCGCATTAACAAGTACTTAACGATCACTTATAGCATGGCGATTCGTGCAGCGAGAGCGAACTATAATCTAGATACGTAACGTTAAAACGAATCTTCGTAAAATAGCACCTTTTCATCCCGGCCGGAATCCTCGCGACATGCCGCGTGTCGTGACTCGGTGCTTTCATTGATCTCATTAACCATTGGCCTGATTCAATCGAGTCTGGTACGTCCGTCCCAATGTGCACTCGAGTATTACGAGCTGCTACTTGAATTTGTCAATCGTCGTACTTGTTTTTATATATATATATATAGACTTTTTTAACAAATCAAATTTTTAAATTAAAATTATGTATAATAAGTTACAAGAAATCTAGACTAAAATATATAAATAGTCCTTAATAAAATAAAATTAATAATAACCAGGAGAGTTTTGAGAATTAAAATTATAATTTTTATAGTAAACTATAATCTGGGTATTAAAATTAATATTGAAATCGGAATCGAGTCCATAATTAAAAAATGGTTAATGAGAAGCAATAAAACGTCACGACATTCAACAAACGAGAATCCTCGGAACAATACAGAATTTTGCAGTCTTAAACTTTGCTGAATTGCAATTTCTTCTGTTTCTTCTTCCTTTTTTTTTTTTTTTTTTGTATTTTTTTTAGTCACGGCGGTCAACCCGGAAGAACGTAAAAAACGATCGACGTCGCGTCTCGCCGTGAATTCGTTTCTACTTTCAGTCTTTCTCCGTGTGATCCAGTCTACGATTCTAGCACCATCATGCAGCTTTCCCCGTTCGTCGTAACCGATCAAACGGGTGGGATAGCCGATCGTCATACTTTGTCGAATCGGCTACGCGATAATAACACCTGGACGTTTATATAGCAAAGATTTCGTTAGAATTCAAAGATTACATTAAATTATCGATGTTTGCATGCAATAATCTATACGTTTCCTAGCGCCAAAAAGGGAAGGCCTTGCCGATGCTGATTTGGAGAACACTCGCGTGCCGTCAGATTCTCCTCGCTTGATCGACAACATTTCTCAAGTTACCCCTTAGCTGTTTACTTTTTACTTTATCTCAAGTTACTACTTTTTTTGCAAAATTTCAGAGTTTTCGACTTATTTCGAATTTCTTATTTTTCGCTCGGTTGCAATTTTTCTCCGATTGTTTACCGAATTCAGCACTTATGTACACAAGCCTTCCCTGTGAATTCTAATATCTAGATCGCAGTATTGACAGAATGAGGACGTATAAAAAGCCTGTGAATCGCAGTTCTCTTTTTTTCACGAATCATCCGACTGGGCTGCTGTTCTTCTCGTCGTTTTCCGGGAGCATCTTCGCTAGTTTGTCGCGTCCGGATTCGAAGACGGTGAGGACGCCGGACTCTGCGTCAGATCGGCGTTCTCGGCGGTGTCTCTCGAGGAGGCCAGCAGCGAGGGGGTTATCAGCATGCCGCGCGGGCTGAAGGTGTCGCAGTAGAGATTCTCCTTCTTGTGTACTCGTCGTACATGGCTGCGCAGATTGTCGCGACGCGCACTCCGGTAAGCGCAGTGCGGACACAGATGCGGCTTCTCGCCCGTGTGCATGCGCCGATGCTGTATCAGCTATAAGAGCAAACGAATAATTAACGTCAAAATCAAAGATCATCAAAGATTAGTAATATATTTTTAATCAATATATTTTTTTAATTATATATTTTTAACTTTTGCCGCAAACGACCACATATGACAAATAGGGTAAACTAGGATATGATGGCCATAGGCTGTAATTTTTTCAATAATCGCTCCATAACGCGCTTTTTTAGTCGTCATCAAAGATAATCGATATTTACAGTAGTTTATGCGCATACATTGTTCGAAATAACGATATTGTGAATCTTATATCATATTTTTACTTTTGATTACTCGCAAAGTTTTTCATTTGTCCACTAAAAAACTGTTATAACGTCGAATAAATTACAGTTAAGCTATCGTAATCGACGTTGGACATATTATAAAGATATGTAAATTGTTACATGACCTATAATTTTTACTTTTGTTTTCGCTATTTTTTTTATAAATATTATGGTCATCTTTTCCTTAAAAGTTGGGTAGATGGCCAATGCTTATATTGTACTATTTTGATAACATAAAAGTTCTATTAAATATTTTCCGTTTAATTTCGATAATATTACGTAATTTAAGCTTCAGTGAAGATAGTATGTCAAACACTATTAAAAAATAACAAAACGAAAAGTATGTTTTTTACATTTTAAAAAACTATGGCCATCTTACCCGAGTTTACCCTACATCCGATTAAGATTTAAAGCGAAATTGTAATAAAATAATAAAAAAGTAGCCAATCAAAATTTTTCGTCTAATCGATTCGTTCGGCCAATACTATTAAACACTAATTGCTTGTTTTACACGACACTTTAGTATCTTGTGCTTCACTTTACGTACTTTTTTCAATTGCACTGTGCGAAAGATGCAGATGTCGCAGCAAAAGTACCGGTCATCGCGATGCCTCCGCATATGCCTGCTGAGATCGACCTCGGAGGATCGGTCAGCGCCACAGACGGCGCAGCTCACCCTAGTCTCGGGCGCGGTGCCCCTCGCATGCGCCCGCAGGTGTCTCTGGAATGCCTTTTCGATCGTGCACGCGTACGAGCACAGCGAGCACCGATACTCTTCTCTCTCGTATCTAAGTACATTGCAAAAGGGAAAATGATAGAACAATATTATATGAGCAGGAAATTACATTTCTCTTTTTTATTCCATTGCAAATTTGATTTCCTAATATCAAATTAAAAAATTCCAGAAGGGATAAAGTTGGATATATATATAAAATGGTTCGAGTACCTATACCTGACGCGTTGCAAGGCCAGCGAGCGCTTCTTGCCCGTGGGAGTCATCCCCTGGGCCACATGCGCCGCCACGTGGGTCTCCATCTCGCACCTGCTGCTCGTCGTGAAGTCGCAACCCGTGGACGGACACCTCTTGGTCTCGCCAGTCTCCGTGCCGGACAATGCCGGATGGCAATCGGCTATGTGCTTCCTCAGAGCCGGCCTCGTCGGCGCCATTACGTCGCACGAGCCGCACGAGTAGCCTCGATGAACGCTACTGACGTTTGGGCTGCTGCCTCTCGATCTTGATTAAATCATACATATATCATTACTGATATACTGTGTTGTTTAATTAAACGGTGAGTTCAATCTACTTTTGCAAAAAAAAAAAAACTCTTATTGCAAAATATTAAAATTTCATTAAAAATGACGGATAAAAAATATAATTAATATAAAATAAAAAATTATATGGATAAAAAAATATAATTTTTATATAATTAATTTTGAAATTAATTATATAAAAATTACCGAGATAATTCTATACTGAATAGTTGTAACTAAATCTTTTAAACTGTGTTATGCCTTTAATAAAGTCATAGAAATTTTTAAATGTCACATAATTGGATATCAGTTTGTATCATTAATCTTACGTCACAAAGATATTGCGTCGTCTATTATAATTTGAATTACCCATCCGTTTTATCGCTGCTACTTGTAATATTTTTAAACGTCATTGTTAATGATGTGTATAATATCTTACAGTTCATGTCATGATAATAGATTTTTTAACGAGCGCAGATTTAAATTTCTTTAAAAGAAAGTAATTCGTAGAGAAAAAAAATGAAGCGTAATCGTCGTATTACAACACATGTTGTAATCAAAATAAATTAACGAATTCTACGTACTTTTCAGTGTAGGAAGAGTGCTCGCTCTCGGAGTCGCTGTCGGAAGGAATATTGAGAACTTCCGTTGCCTCGAGTGCCGCGGTGGCGGCCGACAGCCTGCCCAGCATCGCCGTGTAAGCGCCTAACACCCAACCATTGAGCACTGGTGTCACCGTTCCTTCCTGCAAGTAAAAAATTAATGATAAAAAAGATGTTTATATATATATATTGTACAAATACGTCAACAAAATTTGCACATAGATTTAAATCATGTTAATGAAGGATATATACTGCAAAGAAAAAAAAAATATAATTAAATTAATTCGCGACAGATGAGAAGATAATTTCACATAATTTCCTACCTTGTCGAGGGCCAAGCACGACATTGGATCGGGAAGCTTCGCGATTGACAGATTGTTATTGGCTGATCGGTGCGAGCTGTTGGTGCTACCAGTGTCACTCTCATCGCCAGCATCTTCGTTGTCGTTGCTTTCGTTTGGCACGCAAGTCTAAAATCGGCATATGTGAAGAATAGTACTAATATTGTGTGTTTATATTTATATGATTTATAAAATTGGACATATGAATAATTTACGTGAAAACTAACAAAATTTAAGTTTTAAATTTGCAAATTTTTGACGAAAAATTCTATAAAAGTGTTTTCTGAAAAAAAAAAAAAATGAATAAATTATATACTATATGTAAAGATTAAAGCTTCATTGCTTGATGAAAGATTAATTTAAAGCTAATTAGTTTCAAGTGCTGTAAAATTATTCATTATAATATAATATATTCACATTGTTACAACAAACTATAAAAAAGTAAACTAATATGTAATAATAAAAGAATTTTACCTGATTTTCGTTCTGATCGGTTTTTTCGATGTTGCCTTCGTTGTCGTCGCGCTGCTGAGAGTCCTCGTCCTCGGCGTTCGTACTCTTCTCACCGTCTTCGGCATCCTCGGCATTGGTGGACGCGACCGATGCCGGTTTCGTGACCAGCTCCATGGGGACGTAGGGTGGTCCCACCGCCGTCAGCGGCAGGGGCAGCGTGTCGGGCCGATGAAGGGCGCTCAGAGCGAAGGCGGCCCTCGGCAGGATCTGCGCCGCGCCGGGAGGCAGAATCGGGTGCCTTCGGGCGAGACGCGGGTCACCCCAAAGTTCACCCGCGACGTGAAGACTCCAGATCCCATATTCCATCTGAAATGTTGTGAATTTTGCCCTCGATAGGCTCGATTCTGTGTGTAAAGTAGGAGATCCGGAACAGTTTTTCACAGTGAGTGAAAGAAAGTATATTTTTGCGCATCCCATTTTGTAGGAAGAAATAATTGTTCACACGGAAAAAAAAAAAAAACTTCTACAAGTTGCTTTATTTCATAATAAACAAAATGTTTCATTCCGCTGAAAACACGATGTAATAATATTTTTCTTTCCCGTAGAATTATTTAAAGAAATGGAATGCGCAAATATACTGTTGTATAATTTGTAATTACTTTTACCTCAATAAAATTGAACGCCAATTCGGGGGGGGATTTGATAATAATGATATAAAAAACAATAAATATCAATAAAAATGATAAAAGCCTTATATAAGGTAATAAAAAGTATTGCTTTTAAAATAAATCTAGTAATGGATTTTGAATTAAAGTATTACTTTTTATCTGGTATATTTATAGAGTATGTATATATTGGATATCGTATTGGTGCGCATGTTGTTAACAATGATTATACGCGTGCAGGATTTGAAAATAGAATTAGAAATACCTCGAAGCGCTTAAGATATTGAATCGCGCTTGGAAACTGTGCTCATTATGTTTGTATGGACCGCACGATGTAAAAAGAGTAAGGGTAGGTAGGGGGACGAGAGAAGAGATTAGTAGTGGTCCTCGAATCAATACTTACGTGCAATTTTCAAGCCAACCGAGTATTTGTTATAATTATTATTTGTATGTAATGTGCCGTTTTTTTAATTAAGTTATGCATTTTTAATTAAGTCATTAAACGGTTAGACGTCTTCAAAGCTTCATTTTATTTGTATGCGTTATGATGAATTTAATATTTTTCAAAAAGAAACTACAATCTACAATCATTTCATCATTATTTTTCTCTCAAATATTCTTGATTTTGTTTCATCAAGCATTCTAGAAATATGTAGAGAAGAATCGAACGATATACCTATATGGCGGCGTAAAAGTAATCTGATCCCAAAGTTGCACGAGGTTAAACATCTTAAAGCGTGCTTGCGATAGAAATGCGGAGAAAGGTATTATACGATGAAAAATTATCTCTTTTTAAATGGAGTTTATTTCTGTCTTTTAGCTTCTCTCCATTTTCGATTCGCGTCCTACGAGTCGAAATATTCTGTATTATTAAAATCAACTTCCTTTGAATTCCCTTTGAGCTCTAAAAATATTTTATATTATTCTTTTGCGCTCTTTTCATCGATTAGAGAATATTATTACGTCTATTACGTTTGTTACATTACTCTTGTCAAATGGTTTCTGTACGAATATTCGAGAGATGTTGGAAATTTTTCATTCTTTCAAATGCAACGAAAACTCGCGAACTTGTAAATATACTATATATTCTTTTTATGGATAATTTTACAATAATCATAAGGCTTATCAGTCGGATGAAGTCAAAGCTGCAATTTTTATGCAGAAAAATTAAAGATATATTTAGCGCGAGATGCATTTTATAACTTTTTCACCATAATTATATATATAATCCAAATAATCGATTAAAGATTAAATAGAATGTGAATGAGGATATTCCAAGATGCTTCAAGAAAATGTCTACAACTATTCTATTTCGATGGAAAAATTGATCACATAGTTGTCTATGTATGCTTACTATAGATTTAGGAAAAAAATCATCCCTCAAAGTTAAATCGAGATATTTGATTGTGAGCAAAAATTGATTCTCAATTTTCTATTCTGTTTTATAAAAAATATTTTATATTCTTTAAAAACTATTAATTCATTATAATTTTCTTCAAAAGTTATAACGCTTTACACATTGTGTTTCTCGTGTATCATGTGTGTGTGTGTGTGTGTGTGTGTGTGTATACATGTATATATGTGTGTGAATGTGCGCGTTAAAACTCTAAGCAACTTTCGATTTATTAACATTATTTTAATTCAGCAAATGTAATGAAGAAAAAAATATTTTAAATTCCAATTTCGATTTTTTTATATACGTTTAATGTTAAACAAAAATCTCGATTTATTAAAATTACTTTAAATAATTCAAGGAATGTGTATACGAAGAAGATTCTTCTCTTTTCTCACAAACATGAAGCTCAAACGAGTCGCGATTATGTAGAGATCGGTGATACACAAAAGATCGAATCGCCGAGAGGGAGAGAAAGTATACAAGAGACGATTGCGCGAAAATCGAAAGAAATCGGGGGTCCCTTGGGGGCACCCCTGTGGTGGCCTACCGCAACAATTCGGGCCGATCGTCATTACGCTGGAATCATCCCCCGCCAAGTGCCCCCTCTCGTTGCCGTAAAGCCGGGCCGATCTCCACCTTACCGATCGACCGGAAGTTCACGCGCGTCGCGGCTTAGCGCCGCCTCCCCCGCCACACTCATGACGACGACGACGACGACGACGACGACGACGATGACGATAACGATGTAGTGGAAGAAGAAGAAGAAGAAGACGAAGACGACGACGACGGTAATGCGATAAAGGACGTGACGTCGCCGCGATTCGCGAATACCGGAGTCAAGGAGAAACGAGTAGCGGGTCCGGATACGTGCCGCCGTAGAACGAACGAACTCGCGAGATTCCTGACCATTGGACCGACCCTCGTGCATGCATACTTTAGCATAACGTTCTCTATACAATATCCAGAAAGAGGGAAAGAGACACGGGGGAGACGAGGGGGATAGGAGGAGGAGGAGGAGGACGAGGCGCGCCGAGGGTAGGATTTTCTCTCCTCCTCATCCCCGTCGGCTTCGCCCTTTCTCTCTCCCTTACACACGTGCACCCTCTCCCTCGCGTCGCACCGGGGGGCCCCCGGCAGCAGTCCTACCCCTCGCGCTGACCCCATCTCCCCTCTCCCCGCCGCCCCATTCGCTGCCGCGAATCGATTTGTTATTGTTTTTGTGTCTGCGGTCGTCGCGGCGGATGGAGTGAGCGGGGTTATATCGGGGGGAGGGAGGGTTGCGAGCGGGAGGATGGTGAATGGGGTGGGATTGCCGGTGGTGCTGCTGCTGCTGGTGCGGCTGATGCTGGTGCTGCTGGTGGTGGTAGTAATGGTAGTGATGGTGGTGGTTCGAAGGCTCGGCTTCGGTTTTCGGGCCGGCAGAGAGGCGACCAGGGTGAATAAGCTGCTGCCGTTGAAGGGCGGGGGAGGACGGGAGTCGCGAAGGATCGTGAAAGAAAGGAGACAAGAGGGAGAGGGAAGAGAGAAAAGAGATAGATACACGGTTCCGATCAGTAGCGTAGCCGGCGTAGGACGCGAAAGACTCCGAAAAATATTTTTCCCTTTTCCCAATTCATACATAGACACATACGTTTTTCGAAAGCTCTTTTACTGCCTCCAACCTCCCTTTTCCTGCCTCTTTCCCTTCTCCTTACACCTACTTGAGATTATTGTCGTTTAGCAAATTGAGTGATAAGAATTGAGAGACTCGTCGAGAGCGCGATAGAATCTCACTCAGAAAATGGAGTCTGTTCGCGGAAAAAGGCTTGATCACGCCATTGGCATCGCCGTTGAAAAGAGCGAGAGAAAATGAGAGGGTTGAGGATGGAAGCTGGCACAATGACGAAGAGGAAACGAACGCGGCTAGGGTGCGGAGGAGGGGAGAAAATCCCCGCGAGGGCACGGGCAAGGAAGGAGGGAGGAAGGCAATCGCATGGGTTAAGCCGAGAGGGGATGTTACGGGAAGACAAATGCGGGAAGGAGAGGGTAGCGCGGATCGGATTGCGTCCTCGGGTTGCATTGAGGGTGGTCGAGAGAGATAGTCGAACAGAGGAAGAGAAAGAGAACGAAAGGAATAGAAGGATAAAAGGAGGGAGAGGCAAAAGAGCAAGAGAGAGAGAAAGAGAGAGAGAGAGAGAGAGAGAGAGAGAACGAAAGAGAGACAAGAAAAGGGAGCAAGCACGGGGGGGAGGGAGGAAGGGACACGTCGGCATCGGCTTGACAGGTGACAACCGATCGGGCCACTGACGTCACAGATCACTCGGCCGAGCACGCGCACGCACAGACTACGCGATTCGCGACGTGCATGAGGTCGGACCGTGTATCGCACTCGCGTACAACCACCGTGCACATCCTATCGGCACACACGTCATCACACGGTACGCCACGACGCGCGAAAAAAATAGAGGAAAAAAAGATCCCACGCAAGTGGGTTATAAATGCAAGCAGGGCAGGGGATGCGGACGCAGGCAAACGGGGAGAGAAAGAAAAAGCGTAGCGGAAATCGAGCGTGACGTTATTAAAGGAGAGAGAGAGAGAGAGAGGGGGGGGGAAGGGGGGTGGAAAATGACGAGTGCGAGGGATGGATTCGCGAGAATTTTTCGCGCCGCTATCAATTTCAGCTCTGTAATATACTTGGGATATATTACGTGGTATTTACCGGGTTTTAACACCGGCCGATGGCCCCCGCGCGCGGCGCCTCTCTATCTGGTTACCATTACACTCGGATGTATGAAATGCGCCACGGGCATACAACCATCCCCCCACAATAGCCCTATTTATGATTGGGCAAAATTGCTTTCCATGCGCAGAATAAAATCTCGCGCGCGGGTCCGGGAAAAATCCGCGGGGCGCCGCGACGGGACGTCCGCGCCGCGCCGCGCCGTCGCTTTTCCCGGGACGGCGCGTCGCGTTTCATCCCGGGCGGACTTTGATCGGGAAAACGCGAGCCGAGTGTCGACCTTGCACGTCGACGTCGCTTTCGTACACGCATGATGTAAGCGCCCCGTTTTCCGTCCAATTTTTCACGCGATCCCTCGCGACCAAGATTCGCGAGAAATTAAATATCGTCTATCGCGCTCGCGCGCTCAAGAGGCGCTGCGATCGACCACCGGCTCGACCAATCGTCAGTCGACCTACCTACATAGTTCTAAAAAACTCCGCCTTATAAACGGCAGCGCCATTTTACATCAATTGTCACGCTAAAATATGCTGGTTAAAATACACATTTATTCCGAAGCTTGGGTCGATTTATTCATGCCTTTCTGTCTACTCTGCTTATATTTTCTCGCATTCGAGTTTGATTTAGCCTCTAGATTTTATTATAAACATATTGTCAGACAGATGGCATACATTTTTACGTATCGTTAATTACAGATTATCCTTATTTTACGTGTGATATTGATTTTAAATGATTATAATTAAAAAAAAAAAAAAAAAAAAAAAAAAAAAAAAAATCCGAACTGAAATGATAATTGACACTGGTGTTTTATGAAACGCAATTAATCACGCATTTTCTTGCATTGTATTGCATACGTTAAATGACAAATTAGATAATGTACATGTGCAATACAAATTTTCAAAACAGTTTTTCTTAATTGTATGCTTGTCACATATTATATGATTGTTATCATTATGTCTATGCTATCTCATCATTTTTATTCTATAAAAATATTTCAGAATATAAGTATGCATATTAAAATTAACAAACAGTTCTATGTTCATAATCAAATGTAATTAGAGAAAACGAGAGGAAATCCTTTTCAAACACCTCATCTTAAAGAAGCATATATCATTTTCAAACCCATATGCGCTGTCATATCATTATTCACTCGCCATATTGTAATTTTAACACAACACAAGGAGAGGATTATCGATGAAATATAATATCGCTGTAATCACACTCGGATTTATTTTTGATTCCATGCGCGCGCGCCTAGAGTTTATTCGCGTTCCGATTGGCGTTACGAACGCTTCGAATCTGTCCAATCGAAGCAAAGATATTTCATTCCTTCCACTCTGATTGGACGATCGATACTATTCGAAGCATTCGAAAACGTCAAGCGAAGCGTAAGTCTACGATAATTACATATATTTGTCTACACTGCAGGAACATTTGGTTTGGCAGAAATCGAGTGGCTTTGCGATCAAGTTGGCAGTCGTGCGACGGTGCGGCGCGTATCTAGAGTCAGACGAGCCAGTTGGTAACAGACCTTCGAGCGGGTTCTGTGCGTGAATCGGTACGCCGTGTTCTGTCCCCGTGTTCGGTCGAGCGTTTCTCGACCCGATCGCGTCTCGGGCGCGTAGCATCGCAGCGGTGCGAGCAGTTTCGTGTCTTCCGACGAGGGACGGCGAGTGCCATCGTCGTTGTCATCATCCACGCGACGTCGCGCCGACGATCAGCTGCCATGGAGCTCGTCGACGGGATTATTTGACCCACGGGAACGACTCCAGGCTCGTCGGTGGGATCGTGAATTGTTTCGCGTAAGCGCTGCAAATCGGTAAGTGCAAACGATTTCTCCATCGTCGTCTGGCGAGATTCTCATCTGTCCGCTCTCGTGACAGCTATTGTTATTTCTCCAGTTTTATTCCTCGGTGCGAGCGAGGACGCTCTTCTGCTGACAATGAGAGGAGAAAGCGTTTCCCTGCCATCGAAATTATATCGTCTTGGTTAATGTACAGTGACGTGATCGATCCTGCAAAACGTATGTCAGGGCGTTTTGTCACTTATTGAATATGCGAATTGACGAATTGACGAATTGACGAATTGACTACGAAAACGTACGAGTGTCTCGATCAAGGTTGACAAACGCCACGACATAATCGGTATCGTTCGCAGAGAGTTTATGCTAATCGACACGTTTATTCTCTTACGTGATTTTGCAATGAGCTTCAGTTTATCATCACCTTGCATCATCCAAGCCCAACAAGGTATATCGCGTGTCGACATCGTTTCAAATTACAATTACTCTCTTGTACCTAAAATCTTGTGTTGCTTTTTTTTTTTTTAACACTTGAATACTTGTTTTCTATAAATGTGGAAGATTTCAAACAGAAAATTAGACCGTTTCCCCCCTCCCCCCAAAAAAAAAATTTGTGTCCGACAATAATTTCCATCCCTTTTAAGGAGAGGTTATCATGTTCTGACGAAGCTAATACAAACGCGTCGATGAATGCGGATAATCTTGCGAATATAAATAAGTTTCGTTACGTTTTCTTAGCCCTTTCGCGATGCCAACAGCACGGCGTCGTGTTCCAGCTGTTCGTGACAGCTCGGAAGGGGGCACCTTTGTCCGTTCGTCGCTCGCCAAGCCTGGCGCGGCCGATTGTTATTTATCCCCTCGGCGATGCCCTCCTTCGACTCTGGTCTCTCGACTGGATTTTGCTCGTAGGAGAGAACGAGAGAGAGAACGTGTATTTTAAATACTTTCTACCCTTTCGATATTACTTTCCTAGCGTGAGAAGAATGTAAAGTACTTGTGTATTGACGAGAGAGTTTATAAAACACTTGAATAGGTGTTTTTTTTTTTTTTTTTTTTTTTTACGTTACATTGATTCGAATTCAACGGTTTTCCAAACATCTGGAACATCAATCTCAATCAACGATTAAATGATTTTCCTTTTTTAAACGAAAATTAATCTTTCGTGCAGTCCTTGAATCGCGTGTCTTTCGATCCTATCAAAAGACATACGATGCATAATAAGTTATATAATTTATTATTCACATATATCTAAAGATTTTTTATGTGCTTACATTTGAATGTTAATGAAATGTAAAGTTTGTTATTTTTAGCATGTTTGAAAATTTATGTCACGTGGCTTGAAATAAATCAAAACGCAACTTATATATAAAAGACGACGTTTGATTAAAGTTTGTGTAGTAGACTGACAATCTATTTTCAGTCGACGCGAAATTGTGCCACTTGGAATGTGATAAACAATCGCACTTTGATAATATCAATTTACTTTCGAGACGAGAAAATATTTGCGAAAATTCATTATAACTTGTTTCACAGACAAAGGCAGAGAAAAGCGATTACTTTATTTGCCCGTATTACAAATCGATAAAATGATATCTCCCATTTATTGTACAATTGCAAACAAACAGACATACATTGTAGTTTTGTAAGATAAAATTTAAAAATACTCTAAACATTTTTTTCCCCTCCCCCTCTATCTTCATCTTTCAAATGTACTATAGTCACACTCGAAAAGATCATGCTATAGCCGTATCTACAATCATTTACCGAGCCTTTTAAGAAATGAAATGTAATTCGGTGGCTGGGTCCAGCTGGGTCTACTTCAAGCTTCTTGAGCTTTTATGGCTGTACGGTTGAAAGATACATGCGTCTTTCTCTTTCTCCCTTGCCGAGTGTGTCAAAACAAGACGGGGGCGTCGTCTCAGCTCGTCCGTTGAACCCAACTGTTTTGGATGTGCACCTAAAAAAATTCAAGGTAACGCCCGCGGTGGACGTTGGGCTCCTCTGATCGTTTTCCACGTTTGAATCTCGAGCTGCAGTTGCAATCTCGTTAAAGAGAGAGAGAAGGAAAGAGAACAGGATTCGATAGGATCGGGCGAGATGAAATCCGTTCGCTCGCTTCTCCGTGGATCTTCAGAATTATCTTCAACACTTTAGAAGAAATACTCGTATCGAGTTATCTCGCCAACATTCGAGAGATAATTGCGTGCAAACATTCGAAAACTCGCATGCATCTTCGCGAGGAGAATGCAATTGAAAGTGTACCAAGTTTCATATAGGCACGCTAATTATTAATATCTTTTTTTATAGTTTTGCTACTTTACGTATATAACTGTCAAGAATATTTAATTTCGAAAGACCACTTTTTTTTTTGCGTAATCATTGTTGTTGTATCTTCATATCTTTTTTACAGGTTTTATTTACATTTATCAAGTATAGATACGCAATTCTCTCTATAGGTATAAGTACTTCTCTTTTGGCGAAATCTTCTGAAACGTCGATAAAAGTAACAGTTTGGCGTTCTCTCATAAGGCGTAAAAAAAAAAAAAAAAAAAAAAAAAAAAAAAAAAAAACGTCACGCGAGGAGTGCGAGGCCCCGCGCGTATCCACGTGAGTTAAAATTGCAGATCTCGGCCTTGATGGGCAAGTGCCTATAAATATGAAGTTCGCTTATAGGCGACCCACGACCGAAGATGCAGCAGCGCTGCACCGTCGTCGTCGTCCCTCGACAAGGCTACACACGTTAGGAAACGCGTTTGTTCTCTGTGTGTGTGTGTGTGTGTGTGTGTGTGTGTCTTTTTCTCTCTTCTTCCTCTGTCTCTTACACATTACGTAAGGCCCTACGATATCAGGGGACGCGGACAGAAACGTACAGGGTATTTCAAAAGTAATGAGCCTACTCTCTTCTTTTAAAAAAGGAAAAGAACGAGGTGCTTTTTTTTCGCTTTCGCAAACTTTATGGCAAATTTCGCCAACTAGTTTAATTTCTTCGATAAAAATATCGAGAACTGCTTACAGTTGTTGAAAACTTCTTGGTCGCAGCAGATACTAGCAAATCAAATTTCAAGAGAGAATAAAATGTGTTAGAATTTGAACACAAAGTATATATTTACAAATTTCGACAGGATTAATAGTAGGAAAGATACGATAAACGGGGAATTGTGGATTCTGGGATTATAATCTCTCTTGTGAAATAACAGTTTTGGAAGTAGATTACTTTACAAGACGGATGGTCGAGAGATATTAGTAAAAGGTCGTGTTAAAAGTTCATGTATTGAATACTTCTATTGTACCGAATTGTAACATTGGCACCGACCGCGCATCATCACTCTAATTGCGCTGCGCATTTTGCGCACGTAGGCATGTGCAACCACGCGCAATCATGAAATTACAGTAGTGTTGGTTGCATAATATACAGGTAACCTAGATCTGCACCCACTGCTTCCCACTTTTGACCTCGTTACCCTCCCTGGCTTTGCCTTAGCGTGCAGAAACCTTTATTCCAAGTCGAGATGCTGTTCACATCTCGGCGAATCATCTCGGCGAATGGCGCAACAGAAAAGATCATAGGGCTCGAAGGAACTTGAACAGAAATCTAAGTATAGAGGACTTTTAGAATTCGAAGCTAACTTTAATTCAAGAGATGTAAGTGCAAAGTGAAATCTAATATTTCTTTTTTTTTTTTTGTATACTCTTGAGTCATTCTCGCGTTTACGTCAATTTATTATGTCCTATATGATTTTGTGTAGAGAGAAAGGAATATTTTCGTACGAAATTTCTACGCGAAAGGTGAACTGACTCATAAATAAACTCTACTTGGCAACTCGTACGAACAAAATCAGATCAATGATCTCTTTTTTTTTCCCAAACCATCGAAGCTCACTTTCACCAGTGCGCGCTGTGCGCTTGCTTTTGCTTTTATTAAATCATTCCGCCGCGAAATAACTGCGATCGGGTAGTCTATTTTAGTAAGTTTACATGTTCGAATCCGATTCGCAACTTACAACGTACGAACGAGAAATCACAAGCCTATTATTATTAAGTATTTTGTTACTTTTGCAACAAGTTTTGCTCTATGCGATAAAATTCCATTTGCAATTCAAAAAAGAGCACTCGGAATTTTATCTAAAATTTAAAAACGTTGGATATTCTTGCACAGAGGAACGCTATTATCGCGATAGTTACCTGTCTCATTGTTAACAAGATTTGTCATTCTATGACCAATCGGGATGTAGGTTCGCCCGGAAACCGTGTCACCCCCTCGCTACTTGGGCCAGTCGACCCAGTTTCGGGTTCCCAAGCGCTCGTAAAATGCGGAACGCCCGGTAGATGGGCGCTCCAGATATTTTTTTCATTTTTTTTTTCAGGTGACCTGGCTAAAAGAGATATCGATTTTGTTTGAATTTTCTATACAAAACGGGAAAGTGACAGTAGAATACGCGAGTTACGAGCCTACGATTAGCTGAGACGCATAGATATTGAAGCTTAAAGGTCAAGTCGAGAACAGCGAGTTTTCCTTTTACATGGAAGCTTCTTTTTGTACATACGAATACATATATATACATATATACTACATATTGAGCTTGATATTACAACAAATATGTTTGTATATGTGTACGTGTACGTTTGATTTGAATCTGTTTCTGAAAGATTTCTCAATACTTTTCATCTCACGTGATCTACCGTATTAAAGATTAAAAGTTGAATGATAATAGTAAGACTTTATCTGCGCAAGGGTTAAGTATGTGCCGCGAATACGCACGATATTCTTGTCGATAGTGCTGTGTTTCGCCATCGTAAACGCCGAGAAACCTACCGGAAGAGCGTTTATTTCTGGGCAGTCTTAAAAGCGTTCCTTTGCCAGTCGAAGAACGAGCAAGATCGATGTGTACACTGCGTGATATCTCAGACAAAGCCAATTGGTTCGTTACCATCTTTTTCTATCATAAACAAGAAGAAGAAAGATTCGATAAAATAAACAAAATAAAAAAAAATGTTAATTACAGAAACTATTTAGACTTTATAAAACTTAAACAAAGTTGAGGAAGTCGAAAAAGCATTTTTTGTCGAGGCGTCATGTCCTTTTTTAAATCTTGTTTTCTTAGATAACGCTTTTCATAAAAGGAAGCAGATAAGAAAGGTTCGAAAAAGCAAACAAAAGTGTTAGAATTAGCACGTCTTTAAAACGTCATTAATATATGCGCTCATGGCATGTTGAGTCACGTTATGTTTTCTTATCGGGTTCTATTTTCTTCGAGCTGTACGTGACACATCTTGCCCTTTATTATTCACGCCGCTGGGGACAGATAAATGAAGGACGTGATAATTATGTTTGATGTGTCCTCAAATAAAAATCGAGAGAAAACCTTTAACCCCTTCACTCTATCTGCATCCGCAATAAGCGTGAATATCGCTTGCACGCTCAAAATGATGCTCAAGTCTAAAGGATAATAGTTCAAAGGTTTTTTTACCGAGCATAGCTCGGATAAATTAATCATGATTTAAATTAGAAACGCGAATTTTTAGCGTCCGGATAAAAGTGTAATGTTGAAAGTTGATTTGAAGTCTTTCTTGAGTAAAAGAAATACAGTTTTCGAGTTCTGCCGTTTGCATGCCGTCGTAATTAAAGGAACAAGCTCCCCGAGTCAGAGAAGTTGCGCATGATTCACAGATCTCCCTGACTCATAAATGCGGACGTATTAAATACATCCACGTCCGCCGTACGGCTCTGAGATCACGAAGGCTTGCTTGGTGGATCACCAGCGGCGAGCTGAAAATGGAAAGCGTTCTAATCGTCGCGAGATCCGCGCTGCGCGCTGGCTCGCTATGTTCTGACAGCGCGTCGACGCGATCAGCTGTTCGGCGACAGCAGCGTCGCTCGCGCCCAGCTGTGAGCGGTGCGCTCAGCTGACGACGCCATCGATACACACCGTCCTCGTCCCCGTCCCCCCTCCTTCTTCTCTTTCCTCGCAACACGCTCAATCATTCCCCCCTCTTAATGCGAACATTCAGGAACGACTCGAACGCCTCGGCGCCCCTGCTTATCTATCGTTCTAATATGTTTATTGCTAATTGTGCATTTATGTCGAAGAAATTTCCGAAAATTTCGAAATTAATGAATTTTCAAGATATATTGCGTTTCAATTTGCAGTGCATTTTAGAGTGCGCGAACGTGTTAAATGAAAACGTAATTATGTAGCGGGAAATCGAAAAGTGATTTCTCGCAATTATTATAAAATGTAATTTAAATTGCACGAACTGCAATTCCCGAATTATTTCGCGATCACAAATTCAATACACATATTTGACTAGAGATCCGCGCATAAGAGGCAACTCTCGCTTGCGCGTAGTAGCAATGTTGCATTTTTGCGCGGACGCGGACTGCACGTGTCGCCTCGTTCCGTCTCTCTCGTCTGGTAAAATCGGAAGGACGAAAAAAAAATGCCGTAGTAGAGCCAGACCACACAAACGTGTGCGTTTCGCTGACGTAACGCGGGCAGCGAGAGTAGATATTAAGAGACCTCGAGTTTCCGCTCGTGTGTGCTAGCTTTCCGTTTATATAACGCGACGTTAAGCCACCCGTTCGCGAAACGTTCGATCGCGTGCACCTAACTATACGCTGAATAATTTTCTTTCGCCCGTGCGAGATATCGCTTTCCATACGTTTTTTCCCGATAATGTCTCAGGAAAATCTAAGAGGACGTATTTTTCCATCAGAAATTTCTCGAGAACGTGACAGAGACGTATAGGCTAATATTTAATTTTAAGAAATATAATTGTAAGAATTTTAAAAACTAAAAAGTAAACTCTCTTTCTCGTATATGTATATAATATATAAAAGAAAATGTATGCGGCTTTCTTATTTATTTTACATGCTTATTATTATTTTTCTCTTCGCGAATGCTAATCTTTTTTGTTCTAAATATAGTTAATTGCGTTAACATATTTCAGTAAAGTTAATACACTATCTAATGCGGAAGATAAATACTTATCTTGTTTGTGGGTAGAATCGTAATTGATAATCATTAATTACTTAATCGACAATATTCGTCGCGTTAATCAGTCTCTCTCGAAATCAAGATATAATAATATTTTGCGAAACAACCATAGTATCAATGAATCGTTCAATAGCAACTTTTATTTACACAATTGTATTATTTCATAAATTAAAGAATTTCTGTTTATTTTATAAATCGCATGTATCGATAGCACAAGAAATTGTCAAATAATGATACATGGTTGAAATATAGTTAATCTTCTGAGAAAAAAATATCGCGAAATTTTTTTATATTACTCTACAGTATCGCAAAATCGATGTAAAACGATGTAACTTTCTTCCGACTTAAATTTTCGGACACAAGGAAAATGAAAAAAAAAAAAAAAAAAAAAAAACAAAGTCCAAGATAAAAAGAATCAACACGAAACGTCATGCGGCTCATTTTCTCGTATACGCAGCAGCGAAATTTGAACTCTGTCGAGACTGCGGTTTCCACTCCCGTGACTTATTATAATAAACGCGCCACGCCACGCCGCTTATATAGGAAGCGTTGAAAACGTTTACACTCAGAAATCGTCAACGAGACTCGCGAATCGGCGATGCGCAAGTCGCATCGGTCTTGCCGATGTTGTTGTACTAACCGTTCGAGAAACCTCTAACCCAACTGCACCTTGTTTTCTTTCGTCACGTGTTGTATGTACGCGCGACTACGGCTATAACCAGTCCTGCGGACGTGACACAACAACAAATTTAAAGGGACGACAAAAATCCAAAAGGCACTCCTACGAGCCGTCCCGAGCACATCGGCCCGCACCCCAAGATCGCGAAATCATCTCGATCGTTTGGTGATAAAGTTTTCGCGAGCGAGTCGAAATTACAAGAAACGTCGAAAGATTTACAAATAGATATTATCACCGAAAATACAGAGTGTTATACAGTAAGATTATCCTCATTCTTTCTTTCTCGCTCAGAAATATCATCTACAGAAAAAAATTTCAGCCTTCTAATTTACGCATACTTATATTGACAATTTTAATTTATCTTTTTATTTATTTATTTATTTTTTTTTTTTTTTTCTTTATTACCCCAAATTTTGACTAAATCTGCAGAAAAACAAATTATATAAATCGAGGCTTTTCATCCCATTCTCTCAGACAGATATTTACAAAAATTGCTTGTAATTGCTAATTTTTATTTTAGTCTTTTTAAACATTTTGGTTTCTTTCGAAGAATCTTCATTTTTTAACTTTTAATTTAAAGTATTTTTTTATGGCCGATATTTAAAAAAATAACATTCTGTTTAAATAAAAACCATTTTACAATAGAGTGAATAAAGAAAGAAGATTTAATTAACTGTCTCTATATATAACTGGGCATAATTGGGAGAAATCAATTGAAGAATCAAGTGGAAGAACAAGTCACGAAACTTAATATTAATTATTTAAAAGGAGACACAAAAGCACTACGAGTTATATATATATAAACATATATTGTATAATAAATTATTTTTCTGTAATCAAATTTGATTATTTTATGATCTCTGTATGAAGT
This sequence comes from Anoplolepis gracilipes, assembly GCF_047496725.1. Taxonomy (NCBI): domain Eukaryota; kingdom Metazoa; phylum Arthropoda; class Insecta; order Hymenoptera; family Formicidae; genus Anoplolepis; species Anoplolepis gracilipes. The sequence goes on from NC_132974.1 coordinate 13,596,263, forward strand.
CTTTATTTACTTTTGACAGATGACTTCTCGAAAATATCGTTCGATTAAACTACTAGTAGAATCATGGCGACTGTGAACACATGGGTTCTTCTTGATTCTTACAGATATGCACTGCCTAGGCGCGGTGACGGGAGGTGGCACCTCCAGCCCGAACGGGGCTGGCGGCCGGGGTGGTGTTCTCAGCGTGTTTCGAGCCCTTGGAGTCCTTGTGTGCGAAGGGAGAATCCAGGGCCCTCCGCGTGGCTACAAAGAGGGCCCACACTGCGCACCGCCTATGCAGGCGGTTCCAAACGACCACGTGTGCGACGAGAACAACTATCTGGTAAGTAACATATGGTGCCCCCGTTACTCTCCGTTGTTCCTAGGCGACCTACTTTTACGCTGCTTTCCCAGCGGGCTATAGAACGTGCGAGGAAATTTCTTTGTTTGTCAATTAAGCGAAATAATTCGAATCTCTTTATAGGTTTTATGTAAAATAATAAAATGCAACACATGTATATTAAGGAATAATTAAATGTGACATAATATACACCTATATTTTTATACGCAAAATTTATTAATTGAATAAAGTAATAACGATAAACGTGTGAGAAAAACTTGATACTAATATAGGGGCAGAAAAAAGAATTTTGCAATATATGAAGAGATAATTACAAAAAGTAATCAAGGAATAATTAAATGTGACATAATATATATATATTATCACATTTAATTATTCCTTGATTACTTTTTGTAATTATCTCTTCATATATTGCAAAATTCTTTTTTTCTATATATATATATATATATATATATATATCTATACTCTTATAAGCAAATTTGATAATTAAATAAAATAATGGCGATAATCGTGTGATTATAGAAAAACTTGTAATATTAATTGAGAAAAAATTGATATTAATATAAGAGCAAAAAAAAAAAAAGATAATTACAAAAAGTAAAAGATAAAACAATGCAACATTTTTTTTGTTTTAATTTTTCAAGTGCAATCGATACCGAGTATTAGTTCAAGAGATCTCTGAACGCCTCTTCATCGGATCATATTTATGCGTGGAAGTGCTTCTATGCAGCGATTGTCCGTGCGGTTTGGGAAAATCCACATGCAAATATCCTGTGTACCCTGTGTCGTCCTTATCCATCTCGCCATGGCAAAAATGTACTTCGGAAATGTTACTGGAGTACTGGTGTATCTACGTTGTTCCAAGCAAGTAAGTCGCAAATATTTCGTTCTTTGCCGCAAAGTAATTAGAAAATCAAATGAAAAGAATAAAAATGAGTATGAGTCAATCGCAGCTGTTGATGCGTATAGATGATGAATCTAATTATAAGTATGAAGAGGTCATTTCCAATTACAGTTACATGTCCAACAAGTTTACATTCTGATAAAAATTTATTCTGGATTGGCTCGCACTTGTTTTTTGTCTCTTCTAATCTGAGTCTCAGTCTTAGTAATGTATTTTTAAATATATTTAGAAAGTAGATATCTTTCTCTTTTATATCACACTTGTATATCGGGTTGCTCGTTCCAGAAATCCAGAACCAATGAATTTCCAAGGATTATACCAGGCAGTACGTTCGCGATTGCACTTTAGCCAAGTCGCAGCATGGTGGTCGCGCAGCAATGGTGCAGAACCGAGCTACATTGCCACCCGGATCGTACCGTACACCGAGGACAATCTCAACAGATTCCGAGAGACTCCGGTGGAGCACACCTTCCCCTTGGCTGGTAATGGCGATGGAAATTCCATCAAGGTACATAAGAAATATGCAATTTGTATAACATTAATAAATTACATTGTAAATCTATACAAACTGATGAAAATTCAAACTTCAAAAAAATAGTTTCTTCATGATCAAGCGTGGAATTAATTTGTAAAAATTATCGTAAGGATTGTGTGCATTGCACTGTACAATGATACAAATGTTATAAACTCTATATATCTAAACATTATAGATAAATTGCCGAAAATCTAAACAATCTGAAAGACTTTGTTTGTTATTATTTATGATTTTAAAAATATAACTGTCGGTTCATTTATTATTATCATAAGATTAGTCCATCGTTAAACATCTTTATAGTCGAGAAATTTTGGACCAATTATGTAAGTTACAATTTAACACATTGTCTCTTTTAAAATTGTTTTATTAACTAGTGAAATTGTGAGTTGATTTTTAATTATTTCAATACAGGTTTCCAATCTATTATTTTTATTTTTAATTTAAACTTCTTGACCTATTAACCAAAGGAAGAACACACGTCAACTCAACAATTTCTTATAATCAAACTTTATGTTTAATTTTAATCAATTGACTAAATAATGATGTTTAACATTTCCGGAAACTTTCGTATAACTATTTGCTGGTGTTATTTAATGATAAGTTAATGTACAGTTATATAGCTTAAGAAACTCGTGCTTTTTCTCATTTGTCTTTGTACATTTGTACTTTTGCGCTGAACAAGGTCATAAAATTGACCGAAACGTACGTTAGTATAATAGATTAATTTGTTACTTATTGTTAGAATAAAATTTTCGCGCACTAATTACAGCGTTTGCTTTTACTCGCTATTTTTCTAACTTAATTTTATAAATGTTATATATTACTGCCTTGCGTTGGTTCGATCAGTAGTGTAATTGATTTTTCCATGTAATTTTTTATTCAAGGTAACGGTTTGGGCCTTACCGCGGATGGAGGAAGTGCCTGTGCTCACGTGCTCGCTGCATCCGAAAAAGGAAAAGGACGAGGAAGACATCGCGAGGGCGTTAACGCCCACAAAGAGCATCCCGTTGGGATCTGTCGGCGCGCAAAACCTCGAGGGTCTTGTCTTGCCTGGTAATGAAACGACGCGCGCGAAGATCCCATAATTGCCGCATCGTCAACTTATAAATTGATTCTTGTGACAATTATTAAGCGCGTTCACGAACAAGCACACAGGTATCGGTAAAGCTCTCACATTCTCATGTTGTTCTCTTGATTTTGAGACCAACCTGCAAGAACTTGCAAAAACATAATAAATTATTACGTGCAGTTATTTAATTTAGATACGTTTAACAATAAGCGGCAGGAATCGATTTTGATGTTTGAACAATCGCCACTCGTCAATAGATAATGGTAAATTAAATAAATCATCATTTTTGATAGCTCTAGTGGACGACAGACTGCAGACTACCTGCAACAAATCGGGCAAGCACGACTGTCGCTGCGAGGAGGAGGATACGTCTCCTTTATCACCCACCATCAGATCTAACGGTGAACGAAAACGTCGCCGATCGCTTCCCTGCGGCCCAGCGGAGAGTCCCTGTGTGACCTTGCAACCTGCACCATTGCCGTCAGTTCGAGAATGCATTCTACAAGAGATAAAAGACAACATCAACTCATCCAGCTTAAATTCGGGAGGCTCTATCGAGATAGCAAACAACAACCGTAGCGTCACGCGGACTCTTCAGAATAAATCGGAGAACAAGGATGAGGTGAAAACTCGTAACAACTTAAATTCAGATCATTTGGAGCGTTGGTTCAAGATGCAACTGAAGATCGAAAAGGATGAAGGCAATTTAGAAAAACGTTGCAAGCGTACCGGAAAAATTCCGGAAGTTGTCAATTCGAAAATCGTTAATCGGATCGAGGAGAATTATAACAATTCCGCTAAGAATTCCAATAATTCTGGAACCGAGCCCGGTGGCTCGTCGGAGGTTATATCCCCGGCGAAAAGCGGTGGCCTATTGGACAATCTCGGGAGCAGTTTTGCTCCCGTCAGTTGGTCTTTTGTCTCTTCTTGGCAAAATAGCAATATGAATGGCAAATTTCAGAGTTTTCGTGGCGCGAAGATGCGCTTCAATGAGAAGAATTGCAACTCGCCGATATTTGCGGATGTGTCCAGTCATCACGCTCCGGCCGGTCCCTACGCTCAGCCCAATCCTTTCCACGAGTCGAATCCCGGACCGTCAACGTATGAATTGTTGCAGAAATTGGATAATTCCGCTTGCACTGTGCATCAAAGTTGCTCCAAGAATGTTAATAAGATTGTTGCGGAGACGCAAGTATCGACCGGTCAAGATGCGTTAGAGGTCAACAAAGAAGACAATACCGCCAAGAACAACCAGAGGAAAATTGGTAAACGAGGTCAGTTAATGTGGACGCTATCATCTTCCGATGAGAAAGACAAGAGGGAGGAGGGAGGATTATTTGATTGGTTCAGTAAAGTACCCGGGAGAGTCTTGGGTGTTGCAGCTACCAAAGGTTATGTCGATGGCGACAAGACAAAGAATGGAAATTTGAAAGAGCCAGAGCATTCAACTGGACAACAAGATACCAATCAGGAGATCAAATTCAAAAACTGCAATCTAGAATTGAGTCAGCGGGAGGTTGACGAAGTATTGGCGGTACTGCGAGCGAGAACACCGTCAGGACGTAAAAGAACCACTGTCAAGAATGTAAGGAAACGCGGAGAGCGACCCAGTGAGAGAGGCTGTGACGACGCAGTGGAGAAGGTTTCGGCAAGGTGCGTGAATTCGGATGAGGGAGTAGCTCGGAGTAATTCCATAAATCGCAACGTTGGAACTATTCGAGTTCGCAGCCTTAAATCTTGCGAGGATTGTAGCCGCGGATTGTGTAAGAAAATAGATCATCAAGTACCGGAAGAGCAGCCGAGCCCTTTGGACCGAGTCTATTACGACTTGAATGTTTATCATTCGCGTTTGAAGCTTGCTGGCAATAACACTGACAGGGTAAATGAGGATCCGCGCGTGAAAAACGCGGATCGCTTACGAAATGTGTCCACTAAAGCGGACGTGCTGCTCGGAGCAATTCTGCGAACCTCTAAGGATCCCCAAAAGAACTCATCCAACATCTCATCAAACGGGATCAGATCGAGCTCAACGACTAACGTCGACGATGATAGCAGTGACGATGATCTTCATTTTTCGAACGCTGATCAACAGAATCATAGGACAACCGCCGTCTCGTCCAACGACGAAAAATCGTTGCCGTTGAACAAGAGATTTCATCGGTTTCGACAGTTGTTTAAGAAAGAAATGGATAAAAGAATCGCCATGATGGCGGAGGAGAACTCATTTTCATCGGAAAGCTCGCCGAATTCAACGGCGCAATGTTTCAATTTAACGTCGTTAGGCTACAACAACGAACGGCCAAATCTGCACAACGCGAGAAACAGCCGGGCGAAACGGCGAATCAACTTTGCAAACTTTTCCGAGGTCGGCGAGGGAGAAGAGGCGGCAACGATAGTTCCGAAACTCAGTACAAAAGACGCACATCAAAACTCACGTAAAATACATAGTACAAATAGCAACGATCGCGAATGTAAAGATTCTGCGAGCCTAAATAACCGGCAGAATGATCACGACGGACGGTTGCTCGAAGGTACGAAGGAATCATTTGAAATCGAGGAAGAAGAATGCAAGACCGCGAGAGACATTGTTGCTGTTCATCGGAAGAACGATTCGACTAGTCCGACCACTCCGCAGAGTGGATATTCGTCTTCCAAGATACGAAAGAACAATAACAAGGACGCTATCGCGGAGACGGGAGATGACGAAACAGTCGACAAGGGTGTGCCGTCCGCTCTCGAGCAAGAGAGATTCCGCAGATCTCTGGAGAACGCAGCGTCAATGGTGTTCCATAGTAGAACTGGTTTGCCGCTGACTTCCAGTCCGGCACCCTTGAGGAGAGGCAGCTGTTGCTTCGACTATGACAGCAGTTTGAATTCCGTCTCCTCGAAAAGAAAGTAAGAAAAAACTAAAGTTTATCGATTACTTTTTTTCTCTAAACATTTTTTATCGCGCACTGTTATATTAGAGATAAAAGATAATATTAGATTATGTAATTAGGAAATATTAGATTGGAGTTACAAGATACTTTTTTTTTTTTTTAAAGAATATTACTTGATGATAAAATAGCGTAAAAAATGATTATAATCGAAAAATGCAGTTGTAATACTTTTCATTGATGCCGTAATTTGAGTTTTTTTTTTCTCTAACGGCGTTTTGTATTTCAGCGCGTTGTTCGAACTGAACACACCACCGAGTCCAGGTGCAGTCTCATTGGAAGAAACAGATCGTGAAACAGAAATTGCTGGTGATGGCGAAGAGACGCCCAAGAGACGCTCCAGCTCTCGCCACCGACCGCAGAGTCACGCTCTTCTAGGCAGCTTCGAGGAGTCAGCGTTGAACGGCAGACTCGAGCCAGTGTCTACAGTTCATGGTTTCACAGCGGAACTCGGGGCCAGCGGTTCCTTTTGTCCGAAACACCAGAAACTTCCAGTCACTGTGTTCTTCTACACGCTCGGTGACAACGACAAAGTCTCCACACCATACCTTGTACGTTTTTTTAGAAGCAAATCAATCACAATAAGATATTCATAAATTCGTCATATGTATGTGCATTATTTTTAATTATAAATAATAAAATTAATTACACACAAGCATAAATAGAATAAAATCTTAACGATATTTAAATAAATAACATTTATAAAAAATAGATAAAAAATGACTCAACAATGAAATATTAAAAATCTCTTATTTTTGCAGGCTCATATTAATCTTGAGAAAAAGGGCTATCAGGTACCAAGAAATGGCACCATTCAAGTAACTCTTCTCAATCCACTGGGTACAGTCGTTAAAATGTTCGTAGTATTGTACGATCTATCTGACATGCCGCCGCGATCTCATACTTTTTTACGTCAAAGAACACTGCGGGACAAAACACTGCGCTACCTCGTTCATCTTAGGTACGTGTCATTCTAATTTAAACAGCGTTAAAAGCAAGTTATATAAACATAGATAAACAGAGTAATTGATAATCAATATTCGAATTGTACATCAATTTGCATTAAAAAAAGTTAAAGGTAAAAAAAGGTAAAAAATAATAAATATTTAAAACGATATGTTTATATCAATTATTTAGCTTTTTTTTTTGTTTAATTGAAAATCTGCTATACATTGGAAACTTTTATATAACATTTTATAGCAGACCTTGTACTTGAAGAATATTTAGAAAAACAAGAAGGTTAAATAAATTTTTAAACAAAACTTTTGCCTTGTATCAGAAATGGTTCCATAGTTGATAGTGATGCATACATAAATTCTCATTTAAATTTCAGATTTATGTCGAGCAAGTCGGGTCGAATTTATTTGCATACGGACATCCGTATGATCATCTGTCGTAAGTCCGACGTGGATACGGCGTCGGACTTGGGCTCCGAACCGCCGAAAGAACTCAGGAGTTACATCCACGGCCCTACGAATCCGAAATTTTCGCCAAGGTGCTGAGCCACGTGGTACTTTCCATGGGGCTGCTGCCAATCGTTCCGCCCGCCCAGTCCCCCTCAAGTCGAAGTGTAAACATGATCCGACAAGATCCAAATTGGAGATTGATTTTTGTTCTTCTAACTCTTTGCGATTGATGATACGGACAATTGAGATGATTTTTTATGCTAATAGAAAGAAATAATCGGAAAATGTTCTTATTATTTATTATTTCTAAACGTTGTTGTGTTAAAATTATAAAATATCGGGAACAGTTATAGGAATAAGTTATCATGTTAGTATTGTAATAATATTAAGACGAAAAATATGTGTACATAGTTCTTTCAAATTATTATTAAATATTATTAAATATTATTTCTTTTTATTTTTTTTTTATTTTTTTTATTTTTTTTTGCGAAGAGTTATAAGGAAGGGGAATGGTCACGAATTGAAAATACGCCAGAGTATTATGCGGAAAGATTACAGATCAACTGCTCATGTTGGAAGAATAATTTATATCATCATTCGTGATACATCTCTTTCTTTTCTTGTTTCGAATAATTGTAATATGTAGTCAAAACATCGAGGTTCTTTGTGTTGTTTGGCAAAAAGTCAAATGTTAAATACTGTGGAATTGTTCCGGCAATTAAGTTCCAACACAATTGGTTCGTTAAAATTAATTCGAAATTGCGATTACGCTCCCAGTGTCATTTTGATTTATGATTCATGCTTGCAATATAGAATACTGCTTTAAAACAGTGATAATTTCAAGTAATATTTTTGTTTTAAATTCGTTCTTGTATCATAGCAATTAACGATATTACATTTCGAAAATTCTGTTACACTAAATTGAATAATCTTTCTATTTTTGATTGATAAGTTAACGATGGTAAGTTGATTCAAAGCTTGTAAGTTTTTTGTCCACTATACGTCTATGCATAATAATTATTCTATAGTGCGTGCTGTTAATCATCAGTTCAATTTACGGAGCAATTTTTCGCAAAAGCTGGACGATCTCGTTGGGAGGCCATTTCCTCAACTTATTGTAAATATAGTCACGCGTAGAGAGTAAGTCGAATAAGAATTTTTAAGCAGGATGATAACTGCCATTGTGTGTGTAGCACTCTACGTTGAAACGAAAAAAAAGAAGTGATATAAGTACGGGAAAATGTCGACGAATTCGGTTCCGCGTTTGGATCGGATATATTTGGATATTGGATATATGAATGTTAGGGGAGATCAAAACTAAATGTGATCGAATGGTACGTGCAATGAAAAGTACAAAGTTACTCGTGCATTACTTCATTGTTCTCGCAATGGATCATTGTAATTTCCGACGAGTAAAGAAAAGTAAGAAAAAAAGAAACAGCCGAGAAAAAGATTGCAATTCTTTTCCCGGAAAACGAATGTGATTTTTGTGATTTACATGATTGTGATTTGTTCTTTCTTCTTTGCGATCCGAGACGAATAAACGTGAGCGACCGAACTCGCGAATTTTTCCCTGGATTAAAAAAATGGTTATTTACACACATATATAATATATAAAATATATATATATATATATATATGTATACATATATATAAATATATATATATGTATACATATATATATATATATATACATATATATATATGTATATAAAATATATATGTATACATATATAAATCAGAACACAATCTTTGTGTCCGTAGCACTGTGATGAATATTTTGATAGACTATAAAAAAGAAGAGTAATTATAATTATTACAAAATAACATTATTTCTGCGTAGTGAACATGTCGTAGATTTAATCGATTCTACTAATACGTCGTGCGAAGAAATATAAATAGTGCGTAATTGACTAATTAGCGCTCGTTTTAGAATCGTTTAAGGTAAATAAAAGGTGACACTCGCGTTTTCCTTTATTTTTCTAATGACATTCTACGTGAATTGCGCGAACGGTTGGGAGAGCTTATATTCCATTGGCGAATCTTTCACATGTGCTTTACATAAAGTAATCGTGACATGCACCAATTATTTTTTAGGTATGAAGTATTTAATTACGAAGCTAATTGTATAAATGAGAAATGTAGAAATGTGTATATATACATAATACATACATTATTCATACATATATTGCATCTGCAATATTTTGCAATTAAATTTTTTTGTAATATCTAACTTTTTATTTATACAGTTATAATTGCATCATTCAATTGCTTCATACCCACAAAAGGAATACACCATGCAAAAATTCTCCTAATGATTTAATATTATAATGTGAGTAATTAATTTAATATGAATTTTTTAATGTTACAACTGAGTCGAGTTTCGCCTAAAATTAAGTGCCGAAAAAATAAAAGAATAAAAGTTCCGTTACCGTTTGCGCTTTTTTTTGGACATAACTTATATAAAGACATCTTTTATCATTTGTTAAAATTGATCTTAATATGTATATGCAGGAGAATAATTCTTGATTCGGCAATAGGATAAAGTGTGAAATTATAATTTTTCTGGAAGAGTTAATTATTTGGTCTCAAATTGTAAAATAATGAGATGCATAAAGGAGTTGCTGTATAATAAAGAGGGACTATTTTCAATTGTGATTTTCTAATGGAGCAATTAAATAATCGTATATAAGCATATAGTAATCAAAAATATAACTGCATACATAATTTTGATCGTAGAAAAACATTTTGATGCTTTGATATTTCCTTCTTTTTTTATTTGATTTTATATTTATTTCGTTATATTTTTTTAAAGAAATGAATGTTCTCTACTAGTGATTTTAATCATATAAAAAGAAAAATCCTTAAGTTTACACTCATTTTTCTCTCATAAATGTATTAAAGTCTTTCACAAGGAGGATACATATTTAAAAGAAATATATATATATATATATTTTTTTTTAACGTAATATTTTAAAAATTTTATTAGTTTTTTTATAGGGGAGAAAGAGTTTTATATATAATCAAAATTCATTTTATTTTATTTTATTTTTTCGCCAAATGAATATTGCGATATCATGTAATTTACGTGCTTTCGTTCGTAAAGTTAATAAATGGAAGGAAATAGATTTTGATTCTCTTCTCATTTGAAGAAGAAACAAGTGTAAATAAATTGCTTTAATTATTTCAGATCGCAAATATATATATCGCGATCCGTTTGCATAATCTAATTATATTTCATATTGCGCATTCTGGTTTTTTTTTCCTTTTTTTTTTTTTATTAGAGAAGGATTACGCGTCGTGTATGTCTCGATAATAGGCCGACGACAATGAAAACAAAATCCATGCACTTTTTTGCAATCCACAAGCTCGATTCGCTAGACATGTGTCTTTTAGAGACGTTCTCCGAGATATACATATATATATATATATATATTGTACGGAATGACAGCGAGAACAGATCGCGTTCCTCGCTTTAACGAAAACAATTGTAAGCGTTGTTAAATACATTTTGTCGATGTTTTCTTTTTGACAAATAAAGTAGAGTGTCGACATTAATCATTGTGGTAAATCAATCGTTAAAGTTTTCTCGAGGAACAAAAGTCCTAACACGGGATTCGTAGGAAAAAAATGTCAAGCAACGCGTATCGTAGAACATATATATAGTGAATGGCATGGATATGTATATAGTTATAAATATATATCACTGCCGTATAACACACGTTGTACATAATTTATACAGGGTGATGCATGAAAAGTAGCCCGGTGCCTTCGTGTCTTTCTCTATACATATATGTATATGGCAATGAAAGTTTTATTAATAGTAAAAAAAAGAAAAAAAAGAAAAAAAAGATGAAGGAGCAGAGGAAACACATTCTTTAATAAGATAATTTTTCAAATATGATATATTTGTTGATCCTTTTTATTATTGATAAAACTCTCGTTGACATTTCGACGCTCTAAGATCTGCTAACATAAGACCTATCTATCTTTTCTCGCATCACCCCGTGAAATAGACGACCACTTTGCGGCGATTGTAATCGATTTTAGCTGTATTTTTCTGGCTTTGTCGAGATCTTGTTAGTCAAGTTCACAAAGAAGTAAGCAAATACATCAAACGATATGTGCATGGAAAACAATGACACTTGTGTAACATACCTTGAATACCTTTAACTCCTGATATAGTTATCTTTTTTTGTATTATATTCTTTTTAATCGATCTCTTCTTTTGTTTCTTCCTTTTTAGATTATAATAAGATATAGTTAGAATGTTAAAAAGAAAATTAAGTTTAGAAAATTATAATTTCAACAAAAAAACACAGCTTGATTGGGAGAAAATATATAAATGGACAGTTGCTTGACCGAATGAAAACTTTTACGGTCCACACACAAAGCGCACTTTTTATTATTATTTTTTATATGCAAAATATATTTTAATAATAAATTGATTTGTTTCATAATTTTGCGTAAAAAAATGTTGAGATGAGATTATCGAAAAATCAGGAGATATAATTACGAAATATAAAATCTGTATATATACTTTTGACGCATTCGAATGCGTAAAATATTTCGTAAGTATATATTTATCTTTTTATAATAAAATACTCTTATACACGTTGCGTTGCTATTATTAAATATGAAATCATTGCTGTGATTTACAATCTAGCGTTTTTAAAAATTTAAAATATTTTATCATTTTGTTTGGATAATCTATAAATATATTTGTGATCTATATAGTGACATTGAAAATAAAGGCCTAGTTAGACAAAATTGTACAACCATAGAATACATAATATGATAGAGAAATGAATCCAGTCTAATGTGATGGGCACCATGATGCTACATTTTTTTTATAGTCGAAGTGGATTGGTTGATTTTTCTGTGCGTGTATCATACGTTTATAAAAATCTATTTGGATTACGTTTCAGAATTTATTTTTTGAAGTAGAGGTTGATTAATTAATCAAGGGGACAGAAGAAGCAAATTTTTGTTTTTTTATTTTGATTAATCGAAACCTCTATATTTTTTATACCAAGAGTAATATAATAACATCTCTCCGAACGCGCCCCAAGTGACGGGTGACGGAATCCTTTTATCAAGCGCGCGTTTCACGATTAGTCGCAAAGTTTGCCGCGGGCGCGCCACGTGGCATTCAGATTTGAGACTCGAGAAACGTATCTGAATCTCAACGATGTATCCTGATCAGTCCTGTTTAGTCCTCCGATGGTGTGGCTTTCTCCGCTAGTTGCGAGCTGGTAACTGGTACTGGTACGCGTGTGTTTGTGCGACCTGGTGATTCGAATGTGGAAAGGATCTCGTTATACACCGAGTCTCTCGCGCGGCGTGCCTGTCATATTCCGGATGTAAGGAATGTAAGGAATATACGAATGACAATAAGACTACCAACGACGGCGGATCTCATCTTTACGGAGCGCTCGCCGCGATAATATCATAATATCATCGTCGATCGCAGCTCGCAGCTCGCAGCCCGCAGCCACCAACTGGGAATTGGGCGTGTGTCGCGTATGAGAAGGCAGTCTCTTTAGTGAGCGCACGCGCGCGCGCGCGCGCGCGCGAGAACACACATACGGAATACAGACATTGCAGACACGCACGGTGGGCTTTTGACGGATCCGTGACTATTCGCCCTGCAATGGCGCCTGGCGACTCGCCTACTTTCTAAGCTGGCCGTCGTGAGAGGGGCCGCCGATCTGTCTCGCGTTCCACAGATAGTCGGACTATTATATCTGATCGCCGATAACGCTCTGTTTAGACAGATCGAAAAATTCCGAAGAGTCCACGTCTGGAGCAAAGTTTCTCTCTCTCTTTCCCGGACAAACATATAGGTATATAATCGCGCGCGCATGCTGTTCTTCGGGGCGATGTATCAGCCTCGCGACAGGACGTTCCAGGAGTCCAGGATATCCGGAGAATGCGCGGCACCGCCTCGGGGCCTTTCCTCGCGGATGTGATCCCTTCTTCGCGGCTCGTTCCCACCCGCGATATCCAGCCGACGATTTCGTGGCCCTACGTTCTACGTCTCCACGCTCTGTTGTCGTCGGGACGACACAGCTGACACAGATCTCGCAGTTATGATTGCACCTTTCGAACGTGCTGGGCTTGGTAGATTCCTCGTGGGAAATGTATGACACGCGGATTGATCTACATACGACACACGGTGACTGGACAAGTGCGCCTGACCATTTTGCCGATCTACTAGTTTCGATCATTCGAGTCGTCTAGATATTTAATCGCGATCAACCTTGTGTAGCTTTGTACAAACTGTAACGCATTCCTTTGTGGTACGAAAGTTCGTACTACGGTTTCTCGGTTGCGTCGTTAAATGCAACGAGAGGAGGTGTCCCGTGGGCAACGACACGACGAATCAATGGTTTTGAAAGGATTGTAGGTACAAGGACGAATCAATCATGGGGAACTGTTGCACCCACGCGCCCGTGGAGGAGAAGTCGGACAGGATCAATCCTAGCATCGAGGCGGTCGCGTCGCAGGTTAACCCGGTGCCGACGCCGCCGCCTGATCCTATAAGGCCGATCCCGCAGATTCCGGACACGGATATCGCCACCGCAAAGATATTCGTCGCTCTTTACGATTACGACGCTCGCACGGACGAAGATCTGAGCTTCAGGAAGGGAGAACACTTGGAGATAATCAACGACACTCAGGGAGACTGGTGGCTCGCCAAGAGCAAAAGGACCAGACAGGAGGGCTACATCCCCAGTAATTACGTCGCCAAACTCAAGTCGATCGAAGCGGAACCGTGAGTCTCCTTGTTGTTTCTTTCATTCAATCATCTTTTAATCCATATATTTTATCTCCATATAATGCAAAGATAATTCATACTAATGCGCATTCGTGACAACTGTGTATTATACATGCAACGTGTTTTTTAATGTCTTATTACAACCGGATGAACAACAAACAGGAACTCGGGCGTTTTATTGTATGAGTCGATTATATGAGAGAGATTCTTATTCTGCAAATAATGTCTTTGAAAATGTTGACTTGCACCCACAATAGAGAGTCGTTAGCAATTAAGAGGAAGCAGAAGAAGGAGAAGAAGGAGATTCATAAATGTCATAATGCTATATTTGCATTTGCAGATGGTATTTCAGAAAGATTAAGCGAATCGAGGCCGAGAAAAAATTGCTTCTACCAGAAAACGATCATGGCGCGTTTCTGATAAGAGACTCCGAGAGCCGACACAACGATTACTCCCTTTCAGGTAACGTCATAGCACGATAATAGAACTACCGGTCGTGTCGTAATGCGTGTCCAGATATATATCATAATATCGAACAAATGAATAATGATTGGACCGGGAACGCAAAATGTAGCGCGTGATTTACGCGAGAAAATTGAGATCGTTATATTTAAACATCAGTGGGATATATATCGATGATTGTTTGCATTTACAGTGAGGGACGGTGACACAGTGAAGCATTATCGTATCCGGCAATTGGACGAGGGTGGCTTCTTCATCGCCAGGCGAACCACTTTCAGGAATCTACAGGATCTCGTGGAGCACTACAGCAAGGATGCGGACGGCCTGTGCGTTAATCTATGCAAACCCTGTGTGCAAGTAAGTTTTAACAAGTAGCCAGCCAACACACGATCGAGCCTCTCCATGCAACATTGATGATAATTAGTCGATAAATTATGATCGAGAATGCTCTATCTTGAATTACGAGAACGGAAGAGGAGTTTAGACAGGACTCTGCGTTTTCAAAACATTGTGTATTCGAGTGTCGAGCGCGATAGGGTTTCACTTATCGCCGACTTGGATAATTTTTATTGATAAAGAAAACGATGACCGCGCTTGACGAATTTACGACGTAATGTTAAACGCGATTTCGTTTCCACGAAAGAGCTACCTTTGATTGGATGTTGATTCATGGACATTGAACGGAACGTCGGAATCGATATTAGATAAGATCTGAAATGTGCGACAATCAAGAGCACATACGAGAGCGATTTTAAATTGCGACCGAAACCTCTTTTTAACAATAGCACACATATACACGAAAACAAATTGGAGCGGAAATTCACCGAAACCTTTTATTATAGACTAATCACGATAAATCTTTTCTATATATATATATATATATATATATATATATATATATTGCCCTCTCCCCTGACATTGTATAAACTGTCTAAGCTCCAACACTTTTTGCAAAAGCACCAATGGTGATTGATACTTGCTCGTCCCCCTCTTCCCCCCTGATTATGATAATGATAATAATCACGATCAACCATATTTTATTACTATTATTATTGATATTGAGATTGATATATTTTTTTGATATTCTTTTTATTATTATTTTTCTACACTATTTCATTATTGTTAGCGTTATTATTATTATACTAGTGCGCGATACTTTGAAACGATATGTTTAGAGATGTAACGCATTTTTTAAAGAAATAAAATATTTGCGATATATCGATTATACGTCGGTTACATCTACTACGATTATATCTGTGATTATTAAACTCGGTTTCTTCAGTTTTGGAAAATTACCAATAAATGAGACATGATAACACTACAAAAACGAAATGTATTTTTTAATTTATATTAGTGGGAAAAAAGAAAGAGAGATATCAGAGATTGTTGAAGCGTTGATAAGCTAATTTTTACTTACAAAAGTTCGATGTTTGAATAGATTGTGTTTGTTTGTCTGTTTATTGCTTGCCCTTCCTCCCGGTGGATTTTCTTGGTAAATTGAATGTCCTAATATATGCCATAATACATCGTTTTTGATTGTTCTTTTTTCTCGACTTTTTAAAACGCTTCTCCATTTGATTGCGTCTGGCCTGTACATACAAGCACAAGCCCGTTCTATACGGGATTATGTTTCAGAAGCAGTAGATTGTCATTCACTTTTAGAGATATCTGATATCGTGTAAAAGCTCTCTGTACACATTCGATGTAATTTCATATATTTACAACAAGTCATCACAATTCCATCAATTCACTTAGCATCCTAGAGACACCTCGCAAAAGGTGCCATGTATAGGTAAATATTCAGAATAGAGATTGGCAGCACACACGAAAGAAACGACGATCTTTTCTTCCAGTGCGAAACGTCATTCTCTCGCCTGTGAATAATAATTTGCATACGAAATGTTTTCTTACACATATGTATGTGTATGTATATATATATATATATATATATATATATATATATGTATAATAAATCTCTCTCACCATACTAATGTAAAAGCAAGACTTGTGATTATCGGTTAGAATGTATGTGTGTGCTCGGAATCTATATTTGTATACAGGATGTCCCAAAAATATTTCTGCTTATCTCTTATTCGAGAGGTAAATGAACTTAAAAAACCTTATCACGTTTAGATTATACAGGGTAGTGAAACCGACAAACTTTATTCTAGAGAAATAATTTTAGACAAATATTAATCATCACGAATACATTATGAATCGATTTGACTTTTATTGAGATATAAAAAGTTTATTTTATATGTACGTATATATATATATATATATAAAATAAATCAAAGTTACACATTTTTAGCCTTAAATTTTATGATGATGATGATGTAGACAATTTTTTTTGTTTAGTCTAATATTTTCGAATATATTAGCAAAATTCGTCGATTTCGAAACATCATATATATATATATATATATATATATATATATATATATATATATATATATATATGTACGTGTTTCAGCAATTTGCGTAAATCGCAAACACGCTTCTTTTCTTACCTATGCATATATTTGAGACATTCTGTATATAATAATATTATTATTATTATATCGTTCATTATTTCATTTTTCTCTCTATCTTTCTTCATTTCGTTAAAACGCAATATTTTTTATTGGAACGATTTTGCGATTATATTGTATTTATCAATCCGAAATTTTGAGTGTTACTTAACACAAATTGCAGGACATGGACAGTAGGTTTGTATCCGCGAAGACAGAAGAATTAATTAAGCGCTAGTGCTCATTTTTTTCTTTTTACAGTCTGCGTAGAATTATCCTTCACGCTTAGCATAGA
Source organism: Anoplolepis gracilipes (assembly GCF_047496725.1). NCBI lineage: Eukaryota > Metazoa > Arthropoda > Insecta > Hymenoptera > Formicidae > Anoplolepis > Anoplolepis gracilipes. The sequence continues at coordinate 13,613,501 of NC_132974.1, forward strand.
TTGTGTCTTATCTAAAAAGGAGACCGGAAGACCGATAAAGCTCTTTCGCCACATTAAAACAAGCCGATAAAACACAAATTCTTTCCATTTGCACAAAATCGAATCTCGGGAGTACCCTGTTTCGACGACGGCTGATTTCCGGTTTGGCTTTGCTCGACAGGTTGAGAAACCCGTAACGGAGGGCCTGAGTCACCGTACGCGGGATCAGTGGGAGATCGATCGTTCGTCGCTGAAATTCCTGAGAAAATTGGGCCAGGGACAATTTGGCGAGGTCTGGGAAGGTTTGTGGAACAACACCACACCGGTGGCGATAAAAACACTCAAGCCAGGCACCATGGATCCGAAGGACTTCCTCGCCGAGGCGCAGATCATGAAGAAGCTGCGACACTCCAAGTTGATTCAATTGTATGCCGTGTGCACGATGGAGGAGCCGATCTACATTATCACAGAACTGATGAGGAATGGCAGTTTACTGGAATACTTACAAGGTACGCAAGGTATGGTTTGACTCCCTCATTGGCCCTTTTATTGACGTTAAATTGTGTTTCACAATTTTTAAATTATAATTCAAAATTCTTAAATTATAATCAAGGGAGTCTATGAAATAATGTTATTCAAAAATCGTCAATGATTTTCACTACTTTATTCCTTGGAAATATTTTCGTTAGAGAAATTTCAACGTTTTATTAACGCTTCGAAAAGTACTGTCTTTAAAAAGAACAAATCTATTTCTCAACCATTTAATATTATGCATATTTTATTTTCTCATTAATTTTGCAAAATGCCATCCCGAAATATTGTTACAAAATCGATAAAGCTAACACTTGTATAGTCACGTCTTTCCATTGATATTATCGTTACATAGCACAATTATAAATATAATTTTTTTTTTATTTTACTTTTCAGGGAAAGGTAGAGGTCTAAAATTACAGCAACTGATAGACATGGCCGCACAAATAGCCGCTGGTATGGCGTACTTGGAGTCGCAGAATTACATTCATCGAGACTTAGCCGCTCGTAACGTTCTCGTAGCGGATGGAAACGTCGTTAAAATCGCGGACTTTGGCTTGGCTAGACTTATCAAAGAAGACGAGTACGAGGCTAGAATAGGGGCACGCTTCCCTATCAAATGGACCGCGCCTGAGGCCGCCAACTACAGCAAATTTAGTATTAAATCCGACGTATGGTCATTTGGTATTCTCCTTACTGAATTGGTCACATATGGTAGAATACCTTATCCAGGTGAGTTGTTGCTCTTCTTCTATATTTCCTATATTTCCTCTATATTCTTAACAAATTACATAGTGCAAATAAATTCGTGCAAAATTGAGCTTAAAGTTTAAATTAAAAGAAAAGAGCGAATGTGACTCTTTTTCTTAGGTTTAGTAATATTTACAGTTTTATTTTATGAAAGCCCAAAGATTTTGAAAATAAAACGTTGATTATTTACAATACATATTGTATATCTCGTTTCTCAATTTTTAATTAAAATCTCATGGCATCAAAGTCGAATTAATAAAATGTAAACACGTTCTTTCTTCTCTTTTTAGGTATGACAAACGCTGAAGTTCTTCACCAAGTGGAGCACGGTTATAGAATGCCGAATCCACCTGGTTGCCCCGAGACGCTTTACAATATCATGTTGGAGTGCTGGAACAAAGATCCTATGAAGAGACCGACGTTCGAGACACTTCAGTGGAAACTCGAAGACTTCTTCACTATGGAGGGCTCCGAATACAAGGAAGCGTCCGCGTATTAAAGGACATTCTCAGAAAAATTATTCTTCATATTACTCTATCGAGAGACGCGATCGATGTTGTATCGATGACGATCATTTCGATCTTCTTCTTGGATATATTTATGATGCAAATATCACGGTACTTTTCGAAGAGTACTATATTCTTTATACTCGAACGATCATGATCATTTTGATGATAGATGATAGTATAATTTTATTTAACGATGTTTTTTTTCTCCTTTTTTCTCTGGTTTTTCTTCTCGTTTTCCCTTTTTTTACGTACTCGTCTTCGCATTGTATCTGCCATAAAGCTCGAAGATTAATATTTGTACATTTTTACTTATATGACTTGACAAACGTATATACATTGGCATTTTGATATGCTCTATCAAGAGCGCGGCGACGAGGTTTTAGATATCGTTTTAAATCGCAGAATGTTATACACACATAAACGTTAAATGGCCTTTGTAAACTCGTTTATAATTGTCAGTTAATGTGAAATAATGATTTCGATCATTCGGGTAGGGATGACAATTCCGGATGATGATGCCGCGCGATCGGCAATAGTAGCGATGTAATATATTCGTGTGTACGATATTAATTGTACTTCCCGTATTACAATTCCCGTACGCATTACGATCAAGGGTTAATCCTTCGATAAATACTGTATTACTGACAATGTTAAAAGAACGAAACGACGGACCACGGATGCACAACTTTATCATTCCTTCTCACTTGAGCGTGACGACTCGGATTACATTATGAACTATCGGGAAACAGATGTACGAAAGTTTCGCCGACGAACGATCTCGCACACGTAAATCTTGCACGTGTGTGCGAAGATTGGGGATTTATTAACCGGTCCGTCCAAGAGAATGCGGAAGACTGTTGTGTCCTTGCGGCGACTGCGTCGAACGACGTTATATACTTTCGTCTATAATATTTGTCACGAAACGATTAGTACTGACTCAGCCAACTGCCAGCTAACGTTTTCTAAGATACACTTGTTACTTGTAACGTATAAGATCACCTTTCGGAAGTGCATGCGAGAGAGTACGCATCTACAAATGCACACTCAAATATCTGTGTATTGGGAATGTTTGCATCTATGAAAACGTGGAGAATCAGTATATCGTCGAATATTTTTTAAATATTCCGAAAAAAAAAAAAGAGAAAATTATATTTACATCACATCACGTTTCTCTTTTGCAGTCTCAAGTCGGGATATTATACGAGTTATCCGTTTGAAAATGTAATACGATTTATCCCATTTATCTAATCGCACTTGCATCAGATCGACTTTAGAATCACACTAAATGCTGGATGACAATTGTCTACTTATATAAATAAACTTAGTTTATCGCAGATAGTTTATCTATCACAGCAAATATTGAGGTTTTTCCTGTTTTATATCATTTGTTTGCTTTCCCAATGTCAAAATTTGATATTTTACATTTGTTTATTAAATATATATATATTATAAATATTTATATTTATTAAATAATAAAGACTTAATATGTATTCATTAATTTTTATACATTGAAAATTAGTTGCACCAGTTGCATATCACGCAAATATAATCAGACCAATGCGAGATTATGCCACAACCGGCTTGAGACCGCAAAGAATTAATCATTATTCGGCTATACATTCATGTATGTTATCTCGAATTTATCATTTTTATATATTTTTATATATCGTGTTTAAACGTTTTATTATACTCATTTATTGCGCGATTTTTCACGATAGCGAGTACGTGATTCGAATAATTGCAAATAATTATTATTAGGCGAATAAAAATAAGTGGATATTAAATATACTTCATAAATGTATGCATCTATAACGGTAAATAATGTAAAATTATATATATATATACACACACATATATATATATATATATATATATATATATATATATATATATATATATATATATTTATATATATATATATAGATATTTTAGCAATATTTTATTCTCTTTTAATACATACACGTGCGCTCCACACTCGCAAAACACACACACACACACACGTACAAAAATATGTATGGAATGTGCCAAAAAGCCATCGCCATTCCTATCGCCTATTGATTCTACGACGAATTTCGAGTCGACTTTTACTGCAAGAACAATTTTATTACAAAGACTCTATTATTTACAATTTAAAAATTTGTGGCGTTAATTTTTTTTTCATTAACAATAGTGTCCAAATAATATTGCATTAATAAAAAAAAAATAGAACTAATCTAAAACTAGTTTAGAACTCTAGAAAAGTCGATTCTAATTTCGTCAAAGAATATGCCTCGGAGATTTACTGCAGATCTCTTACTAAACACTCTATACACATGCATCTTCTGTTCTGAAGAAGTCAGAGCTGTGTTAATAGTACCAAATTGATCGTGAATTTCAAAGAGGTGTGCTCACAGGCGGTATTATTAATCATAATTAAATCGATAAATTTTCATAATGTTATCACTTCGTGTAATGATCAATTTTTTTCTTAAGAAATATTTCCTTCAGTAAGTACTACTCTAAGTTGTCGAGAAAACAATTTTAAACTAGGACAAGGAAAAATGCGTTATTTCTAAGAAAACAGATTGAAGCAAATAATTGTCCATTTTTTTTTTTAAGAAATTTCATATCTCCAAACTGTATGCTGGAAATTCTCATTTATGTGACAACACTATACTAATTAAGAACTAATTAAGATAAAGAGACTATATATAATTAAGAAATGTAATGCAACGATTACAAGCACAAAACGGATGAAAGTTTTACTGGAGCTATTTGTCAATCTTTGTCCGGGCAAAAAAATCTTTTCCTATGATATCGGAAGGAGTGAGAGAGAAGGGAGGATTTTCTTTCGAATAATTATGTATAATAGAAACCTGTGGCGAGTGAAAATAAAAGTACGTTAGATGTATAAGAGAAATAATCGACAAAATAAACGCAACAGTTTTGTTTACGAAAATGAAATCATTCGAATATCAGCTATATATCAGATATCGACGAAATTTATATAAGATAAGGATTATCCCAGATAACAGTGTATGTACACGAGATGTGTCGTTTTAATGGACACAGTAACTGTTTGTATATAAATTTGATATTTTACAAAAACTGTGTTGGAGAAAAATTCGAGGAAAGTTTACCAACATTTCACAGTTATTTGAAAATCACTTGAATAGATACGATTAAAAAAAACATGTGTTAAAAATTTCAGCTACGGAACTTTTATTAATATTTGTTTTTTTTTTTACTTTTAAGGATATTTATGTTTTTATTAAAATGAGACACATATAAAGTCCTTTATATGTAATGAAGGATTTTTTTGAAGACATGTCATAAGGAACTACTTAAAATTTTGAAGACCAATGACATTTGGGATTTTTTAATCATCTGCGATAATAATTATTCATTATTATTATTATTATTATTATTATTATTATTTTGACAGAATAAAATTGAAAAAAAGATAATCTCTCGTAGCAAGACGAAGAGAGCGAAACTCTCGCAGGAGTCCGACATGGCTGTCTAGTATCTCACACGACGACATTCACTAGGCATACATGTAAAATCACCAGACCTGGAGGCGCGCGTCGGCGACAGGTGTCTCCTGCTTTACACAGGTGTGCTGTTCAGTCGGCCAGTGGTGGTCAGCGGCGCGCATTCGTGCGTGCGTGCGTGCGAGCGTGCATGCCTGGCGTGCGTGCATGCTTGCGTGCATGCGTGCGTGATCCGTTCCATTCCGTTCCGTGCTGTGCCGTGGTATTCCCGTCGCGAGAAAATCACCTCCTCCTCAACGTCTATTCGCGAGACGCGCGGATTCCGTTCCGTTTCTTTCGCGGGAGTTAAAGCGAGACTTTTCCTCGCGCGAGAAAGTTACGGGAAAAGAAAAACGCGCCACCGCGTACGCGTCGGGCTGAATGTGTGAATAATGACTCGGCCGAGACGCAAAGTCATCGACTCGAGAATCCCGAGGCGGTGAGGAGAAGCGAGTGAGACTAGTTTCTCTCTCTCTCTTTCTCTCATTTTCTCCTTCTTTTTCCCGCTCGCTTTCTTTATATAATATCACGCCGTTTTCGGATTAAAACCTGTGGAATTTTCACGCACCCGCCCAATCGATCGGAGAGGATCATGGATCCGCGTTGCGGTGGGATATTATGTTAATCGTCCTTTACGGTCACAAAATGCGGGAGGAAGAGCTCGAGATATCACTCAAGGTAATCTCGCGGGACTCAACCGCGTGTGTTTCGTCTGTTTTATTTCCTTTCGGTTTTCAGCCGTATCGCTCCTCTTCCTTCGCGATATTCTTCATTCTTTCCTTCTTTTGAATAATCATCCACCAGCCTGCGTATTTCTACGTATTTCATTCCATGTGCAGAAAGTGTATCGAGGGGGCTGGCGCGAATCTAAATCAAAGGAACGGACGTATTTTTATATCAATTATCGTCGTCATTTTCCATATCCGCGAGGAAAGCGACTCTTTCGTTACAGCGTGTCGTTGACGTTACAAAGTTACTTGATTTCATAGCAAGGCCAAGTTCGTCGATCGCGCCGGATCAGCCGCGCCACGTTTTTTTTATTCTTACCTTCTTTCAAAACGTCCGGTCCTTGTCCAACGATGAGTAATTCGTTTCACTCGAATAACTTTGGACGAATAGATGTAGTAAATTCTCGACGAAGATGACCTTCGATGTAGGAATCCTTTGAACGACTCTGACGATTTCGCAAAGGACGAATGGAATTGAATTTTCAAAATCCATAACAAAAAGAAAGAGAGGGAGAAAGGTTGAAATACGCATGTGTAAACGTCATTGATGAGTGTCTCGCATTTTTAACCAATGAGAAAATTAATTTAATTTCCTCGATTATTTTTTTCGCTACATATGTATATAATATGAATTTGTTGATGATATTTATTGATAAAATAATCATTCACAAAATTTATTTTACTCATCTTTGCTATAAAAAATTTGCCGATGTAAATAAAACACCGAACGTAAACGTCATTATATAATTGTCTTGCATTTTTAGTTTATAGGAAGAAGAGAAAATTAATTTAATTTCCTGAATTTTATTATCCTCAACTAAATTATAATCACGCGCGAATAAAACTATTAATATTTATTAACAAAATAAATCATTTGGCGCCGCCACATTTATATGCAAATTTATTCACATTTATTTGTCCAATCTTCTTCAAAATTTGCCGAGACGTGAGTGAAAAACAGGACGTAAAACGCTCGCAACCCCACCGGAAATCGACTCGATAAGCTTCGATTAACACGCGAGTTTAAAACCGGACTGATGGACCCGACATCGTGGCTGATCGATTGCAAAGATTCGAGAGTCGTATACATATAATTAAAAAAAAATTAGATACAACAACGTGAAACCCGATGTAATTTCGAGAGAAATAAGCTCTTGCAATTTAAAGTGTAAATATAAAATTTAATATAAAGAAAGAAAAAAAAAGGATAGAGTGAATTCTATTTGTAAGCATTTGCGTGATATTACGTACGCTATTGCAACTATTCAATTGCACAGGTGTGCTAGAGTAGTATAAATAAAAAAGGGGAAGAGGAATAGGGAAGCGCGCGCAAATACAGGATCTCTCGCGTATATACGAGCTCGGTGCTGCTCCAGTGATCTCTGCTTATCTCTTGATTGCCGGTAACGGTACCTGCTCGCGTTTTCATCGCGCCTGTTGCCAGAGAGCACACGTTTACGCCTTTTTTTATCATTATTATTTATACACGGTGTCCCGGAATTACCGAAACATTCTCCTTTCAATCGGAAATTTCCATCCCTTTTCGTGAAAAATATTATGTCATCCTCTTTCGCGGTTTTTCAATTTTTAATATTAACAGTTTTATATATATATATATATATATATATTTTTGCAGTCAAGTTTTAAATTAAGATGCCGTTCAACCGTTATTTATGTTAATCAAGTCTATCTAGTCTCCGATTGCTATAATTACTCGCGTATGGTATTTCGAATTAGAAATGTTGGAAGGTACACCGAGTACGCTATTGTTCCGAGACACCCTTTACTTTCTTCATTTCCGCAGTAAGTTACTGAATTCCAATCAAACGCGGAACGTGACATGATGGTCTGCGGTTTATAGCTATATCGGGATCGTTAAATCAGGATGAAGGCTGTCGATGCGAAAAATTCTGCTGTGCCTTATGTTGTCATCAATTTCGCATCGACGTTCGACTCAATACATATATATATATATTCTGGTGCACGCGAGCATTCCTGAGATGCTTTCTGTTGTAACGCGGGCCATATATGTCAATTTGAATTTTAAGACCTAAATCACACGCTCCGAAGTCCGCGGAGATGGCTTTCGGCGACCGGTTTTTTTTTAAGAGTTTACATCTTTATCCATGTAACCCACTTTATTTACACGACACATGCTATAAGGTAGTATTTGTCGAAATTATTTGGGCCACGTTTCTCGATCGTTAATCTACAAGAAATAAGCGAATTACTGAGAATAACTCTCGGCATTAATTTCTTGCAAAATTGAATTTTCGATCTCTTTGGAATATTAATTGAATATTTCTATTAATATATTTATTTTTGCAAATATAAAATCATTAAGATTTTTATTTAAATTTAAAATAATATTTGCTAAATAATTATTTGACATTCTTCTCTCGAAATATCTTCCGCGAATAAAAAGTAATATATATCTAATTTGATATTTTTCTCGTTTAGGTGGTGATAGTGGGCAACGGCGCCGTGGGGAAGTCGTCGATGATTCAAAGATTCTGCAAAGGTACATACACGAGGGACTATAAGAAAACGATCGGCGTAGACTTCCTGGAGCGTGAGATCGAGTAAGTAATCGCTCGCGCGTTGCGTGTCGAATCAGTCTAATTGAAAATTACTTGACTTAACAAGCTTGACGTCCGAAGCAAAAAGTGGACTAAAACTTCAATTTACAACTGAAAGTTGAATTAGTTATTTATTAATTACGAATCTTCGATACACAATGGAGAGCGTTGAGACGAAAAATGATAAAGAATACCTGACAGATTAACTGACAATGAGTATAGATTTTTTTGAGATCTTAAAGAACAACGAGGGAATATTTGTGACATTTAAAGTGGAAAGAAAATTTAAAAGTAGATAATATTTTCAGATACAATCGGGTCGCGGATGTGCTAGTACGAACAAATTAAATCGATTCGAATATTATATGCCAATCTAATTTAATTATGTATTTGCTGTCGATCATCGTATACTGTTAGTTACATGTATACGGGTTTGAGACGCGATGTGCCTGAGAAAAACTCGATTTTAATCATGCTAGCGCAAGCTACCGTGGGAGATTTCTCGTTTCCCCCTCCGAATATTCAACGATGTAATGTCGGTCAATATAGGTGGAAATTTTTGTCTCGTTGCTCGTGTGTGTACATGTGCGATCCATCTTTCAATATCCATCGTATATCCTTAATTACTTTTCGCATTCCTAGAGATCGTATACTTTGTGATAACGGTTTGGATCATATTTCATAAATTTATAAAAAATGATATACACTGAATATATATATATATATATATATATACTGAATTAAAATTAGATATAAATAATTAAGATTAATTTGGATTAAAATTAACATTTTATAAACTTGACGTTATAGTGGCAAAAATATTTTAAAGTCGTCGATTAAAAGATTTGTCGCGATATCGAAATATATATTATTTGAGTGTGGATAATATTTTTTGTGTTGACATACACAGGGTTGATGGCGAGGATGTAAGACTAATGCTGTGGGATACCGCAGGACAGGAGGAATTTGACGCTATTACAGCGGCTTACTATCGCGGCGCTCATGCCTGTGTCCTCGCTTATTCGTCCACCGACAGGGATTCCTTCGACGCTATTCCCTCGTGGAAACTCAAAGTACGAGTCTCTATATAAGAAGAAGCTTTATTTGAATTAATTGAGAATATTAGAATTAATATATTTAAATAATTGATAAGAAAACTAGAAGAATAACTTAAAATAGACAGCCAATCTTCGAGACACCTTGTATAATCTTTTCGAAATTTTTTTACAGGTAGAAAATGAGTGTGGAGAAATTCCCACAGTCCTGGTGCAAAATAAGATCGATCTTGTGGAGCAATGCGTGATTGATCCGTGAGTGCGCGCAGTTTCAATTTTCTTGGGAAAAAAAAAAAAAAATGTAAATTTGTACATATAAATAAAAAAATGACTCGGTATATATTACAGGGACGAAGCCGAGAGGCTCGGCCGCGCCTTAGGTTGCAAACTCCTACGGACATCCGTGAAAGAGGATATCGGCGTGATGAGCGTCTTCCGGCATTTGGCATCGCGGTGTCTGCACGAAATGCGTCGCTCCGACGACGACTATCAGGACGATCTGAGATTGTACTCGGCGGAACCTAGATCGCCTTCCGTCATTAGTACGAGTAGATTTAATTGAGTTTGTAAAAGTCCGCGGTATTCATTTGTAATGTGGATGACGTTGCATCTTTTCCTTGCTTACAGGCGCGTTCAGTCCGGACGGATCAATGTGCGGCCGTAATGCCGGTAATGGAACGATAATCCTCCGACCAGGCGGCAAAACGAAGAGTCATAAGAAACGAAATTTCGTGAAGAATGCTTGTAGACTCTTGTAGCTTTTTTCTTATAGTTTACGCACGTACGTAAATACGATACAACGTTACATTGCGCTCGGAATATCGCATGGAGGTGTATACGTGGTATGTGTGCCTTGTAAATATATATAGTTTATTCTAGTAAACGAAACACACGGATGGGTGATCTTACAGTGTCCAACCAACAGATCAAAAGTTCGTCAAAAAAATTTTAATTAATGGCCTATGGTAAAAGTTATAATTGTAAAGGATACATAGTATGCATATCACATTTCATGGGAACTCCTTAATTTATATATGTGATAGAAATAATTACACTTAATGATAACCAAATAGTATAGATTACAAGATGTAGGAAAAAACTAATCGCAAAAAATTAAGTACAATTCTCTATGCACACTCGTCCATGCGAATGAGAATGCAACGTGTAATTTATAAATTTCTCGCCATATATTATCATATTGAATACAAATTATTATATTTTTTTAAATTGCACACTGTATTCAAAGCTCAAACTGTGAAGTCAGGGTTGTAATACCAATATTAATAGAATATTAATAATATTAATAATTATTATTATATATATTATAAATAAGTACTTTTATAATTTGTATAATATATATAAATATATATAATAATAATTATATAATAATATAAAATAAAACAATAGTGATTTGTAGATCAGTGCGATATTGATTATACAAGTCTGACAATAATAAAATATCTGAAAAGTTTATTATTCAATGTCTCAATTTAATAAAAAATATTTTATTAAATTTATTTTATCGATATAGGTTTTTAATGCTTCACCAAGGTTTCAGCATGTGAAAAAGTTATTAGCGTGTAAACTTAGTGAAAACTATTTTATTATCAAACAAATTCTTCTTTGTTGTTTATTGATTCGGAAATTAGTCAGCAGGCACTAACATTTTGAAAAATTTATTATTTAATGCTTAAATTTAGTTCAAAAATATTTTATTATCGTCAATAATAATCAATAATATATAATATTCACCTCTATAAAAATTGAAATTAAAATTGAACAAAAAGCATTTCAAGACGTACTATGATTTAAATACGAATAAGTTAATATAAACCACGAGCTTTTAAGGCAATTGTTATAGTAAGTTACTTAATATATCCACTATATGTGTTATATACTCTTACGTGTTTATTCATTATAATACAAATTGAAATCTTTGTACATTTTGCCAAAAATAAAATACGACACATCAAAATCTTTGATAAGCACGCGCGAAATCTGTGAAAAAAAGTGTCCAAATATTCGCAGAAGAAAAAAAAAAAAAAAACAAATAAAATACTTAAAAAATTAAAAATATTAGTTGTGAATATCTGGAATTACAAAACAAAAACCTTTGACGATAAAATGAGTTAATAATCTTTATTATTTTAATATTAAACTGATATTTCTTATGCTTAAATCTTACGATACTTCTTATGATTAAAATTTTAATCCTTTTCATAGGAAATATACATAATTGTATCGAATAAAAATGTACAGAGAGGCCGACTTCTTTCAATTTCTCAAAATGTATGCAATAACATTTAAGATTCTACATTTGTATACATATTTTTTAAGAAATTCCTCTTTATTTCAAAACGTACATTATATTAGGTCTGTAAATTGTTGATCGATATTTTCTTTCGCGAGCAAAGGTATTCCTTTTTCTCTAAAGAATACAGAAATGCTAAGCATCTTAAAAAGTAAGTTTGGGAATCGTGTAAGAAATTGTCAGGAATCAGTGTCACGTCACTATAAAGCTGAATCCAGTTGATAGCTACATATTCTACACAATCAAACGTGTATGTTATTACGCGACCTAACTTACCCGCGAAAGGAAGTGGAAAATTTATTTGCGCGCAAAGGACGCGCAATTTTTCCCTAAAATCGCTACGCTCGCGATAACGCCGAAAACTTTGGAAAACTCCGATATTCGAAATCTGTATGAAGAATGAGGCAGACTTATCTGCCAAATAATCCCTTGATGTTTTTTCATTGTGTCATTTCCAAGATATGCATCTTATCAATATAGTCGAGTAATCCCTGCAACCTCTTCTTGATTCGTTTCTGATCGTCCAATGTACATCCGAGAATAGCAGTCTCAAAGATTTTATCCGAATGCCCAAAGCCATGGGAGGAGCACGCATTCATAAATTCTGCACATCTTTGTCGAGTGCTGCCTGGATCTTGGCGCAAATTCACAATCAAGCTATCAATCAACCCATTAACCTAAACCAAAATAAAATGGCATTTAATCAGTCATTGTAACATTGTACTTTTACAATTTAATTACTAAATATCTCACATACCTGATGTAATGCTTCCTGCTGTACATGATCGCGCTGAACTGTAACTAATACATCTACGGTTGAACATCGCATAGACAATCTTTCTGCATACCTCAAAACATCATCCCGGTCAGCTGTGAAAAACAATATTATTTTTAATGTTGTGATAAATAAAATTTGTATTTTTTATATTGAATGTATATAATAAATGTTGAATGACTGTATTTAATGCAATATTTTCACAGATTAATTTTATTATTTTGTTTCTTCAAATGTATTCTTTTTAAAATGAAAATAATCATGTACAGAATTTATAATCAATATATAAACATAATTAAACATACATGAAGGTGTTAAATTAACATTTTAATACATTATTATTATTATTATTATATTATATTATTATTATATTGTCATTCATTGTATTTAAATTATATTTGTGTAGAAACATAGAAGAATTCAAATTGAATCCAAAAAAAGAATTTTATTCCGAGTATCGAAAATGTGACATATATATTTTTATATAGAAATAAACCGACACACAACACAATATTATTATACTTGTATAGAAAGAAAAAAAAATGTCTCGATCTTTTCGACTAAGCAGATATAAACATATCTCTGTTTTTCTATCACAGAATGTCTATTCCAGAATCTTCCATCGACGATATATAGTTAAACAAAAGATGAAATGAAACACTCACGCTCCTCGAGAGTGACGACCATGTCGTTGTTCCTAAGCGTGTCCAAGGTTGTCAGTAAAGTATCCTTCTCTTCCTCGAGTCTCGCGGCATCCTTCCGCAATTGTTCAACGTGCATTTCGATCTGATCCAACAGACCGACTAACCTGTCTTTCGGTTTCGGCACGTTGCCGTGCTGCTGTTCCTGCTGCTCACTCTCCATGCTCTGCGTTCTGCGTTTTTTTACCCTTTACTATCTTAGTCTAATAAAACGAGTCGCGATCTCTAATCGGATTTTGCCTGACAACGTCGATGCGGACGCGCGCGCGCGCTTCCAAAATCACGCACTCACGCGATCTGCGTCAAGATCCGCTGCACGCTACCCATACGTCGAGAGCTGCTTGCTGGTTTATATGTCGCGTGACGTCGAGTTATATGTATACACTCCTCCTCATCTACCTATCGCCTATCACGTCCGACACGAAACTTATTGTTGTGTGTACGAAAAGAAAATATCGCCACCTCACCTCGACTCTTATTTCCGAACGGAATAATGCGAATTAATGAACGTCGTTGAAAGGCGCTAGTATTAATGAGACCTGCGAGCGAGCGATTACACGCGATATATATATATATATATATAATATAGTATATACCAGATATTAAAACCGGCGCGGCAGTCTTTTCCTTGTACGTAAAAAAAAAAAAAAAAAACCGACGTCACTCGTGTATATAATCGAATTGATTCACATCCGGGAAACGAGATTCCGATGATGTGTCGACGTTGTATTTTTTTTATGTTCCTTTGACATTTCTTTTTCTCCTCCAGAGAGCCCGAATGGGCGATCTGTTTTGTTTAAAACGCAAAAATGCAGTCAAAACGAACACGTGTCTATTTACGCGAAAGATATATTATATACGTACATATATGTAGCGAGAAGATTGGAATCGAAAAAGAATCGATATCGTTTTATGTTTTTTTTTATACCTGCAAATATATATATATATATATATATATATATATATATACGCGTATGATCTTTTATATAGGACGTGAATATTTTTTTATACAATATGTGAATTTAATTCTTACAAATCTTCCTTTGAGAAAATAAATTAACAAAAAGACTCTTCTTTGAAATTTGACGATGTATGTTTTGGACAAAGAATTATTTACATTACACTCGCATCGCCAACGTGAGTTAATCCAAACTTGCTGATTGGACGGCTGCTGTCAAAATTATATAATTTCAATTCAACAAAAATTTTTTCAACTATTTTAATATTTCTATTCGTAATTATTATCAGAATTTTGTCTCTGAATTTTTACCTAAATTCTGCCGACTTTCTAGCTTGAATTCAGTCACTGATTTGACTTAGATTTGACTGCCAGAGACACCGACTGATCGCGATTGTTGGCGTCGTCTCTCGCCTCTTTTTCTTTACGACGAACGTGTCTTGAGGTGAGCATAACCCTGTTTTCATAAAACGTATTTTGTATCTGTTTGTTGGCTCGTCATCGTTCATTGTTTTGTCAAAGTGTCATTTCGCGCCCGCTTGAAAGTTCACAGTAATTTTATACGTCTTAATCGTTTTGCGTTTTACCACATGTTTGTCAGAGAGTTTTCATTTCTGTTTCAGACCTGTCTATCAAGTTATAAGTTAACTAACAGAGTTACAGATTAAACATGGTGAGTAAATAAATATTTGTTGTTTCACTTGTCTACGTTTTGCGCTTCTCTTTTTGGATACATATCAAAATGTGTACTTTATGTAATTGATTGAAATACAATTTATATTCATGCAAAGATAACCTCAAAATAAGTTTTTTTTTTTTTTATCATTCTGTCCATGTCAGACTACACAATGAAGATTAAAGATTAGAATTTTTAATTAATCTGAATAAAAAGAACTATCCATTGTCTCGAGTGATTAAGTTTTAATCTTCAATATATAGTCTTAATGCAAACTTTTATCGAATAGCCGATTGAAAAAATTGAATAATTTTTCATATCTTTAGCCACGAGAAATCAAAGAGATCAAGGACTTTCTTCTGAAAGCCAGGAGGAAAGATGCAAAGTGTAAGTATAGCTTTATTAACTAATATCTCTTTATTGCGTGTGATTAATTTGTTTCTCTTTTTCAGCTGTAAAAATTAAGAAGAATGCTGACAATGTCAAATTTAAAGTTCGCTGCTCCAGATTCTTATATACTCTTGTTATTACCGATAAAGAAAAGGCTGAGAAGCTGAAGCAATCCTTACCACCAGGTATAATAAACTTAATAAGATTGCCAATTGTATTTCACGATTGAAATTATGTTTATGATATAATAGTACTTTCCAATGTTTCATTCGTCATATTTCTCCAACATTATATATATTTATTTATTATAATTTTTGTAAATAATGTAAGTTTCTTTTCTTAAACTTATTGTTAGTTGAAATAGTTATAATATAATCGTAATATTTGTAGGTCTACAGGTAAAGGAAGTAAAGAGGAGCGAACGTGTATAAAATGAATAATTAAACTATCTTCTTAAACACTAGCATTTTCTTTAATTTCCTTATAGCTCAATTTTTCTCCCCTCCCTTCAATAGTTTCAAAAATCTTTGAAAAATATATCGTGCAGAAATGCTTTACATTTTTTAAAATTTGAAAGAAATATTCATACAAGTATGGGAGGAAAAACAATTAATAAAATATAGTTTAATCTATCTCAGATCTGCAAATATGTATATATGCATATCTATTTGCACAATGATATTCAATAAGATTCCCAACTGCATTTTATAGTTAAAATTATTCATGATACAATATTGCCTTTTTTTGTATATCTTCCGCTTATTATAAGCATTTATTATAGAAAATTTAATTTTTTAAAATAATTAAAGATTTCCTCTAGAAGGAAATTTATAAGTTTCACGATCATTGAGACACGACATTGTACATAATATTCAAACAGAATCTTTGTATATAAAGAGAAAAAAATTGTTTGCTTATTTTGCAAAAATCTTACAATATTAAAATGAAAGACTGCTACTTTTGTTCCTCAGTCTATGTGCAATTCATACATGATAAGCATTTGAATTCTGAAAAAAAGTATACAAAGCATGTTGCCTATATGGGCTTATCCACACACATCTCTGTCTTAATTCATATGACTCTTCACCTCTTCAAAGAGAGGAAATGTATATGTCATGCACTGTGATAATCTCTAGTTTCATATATAGCAAATTATTCATGTATTGATATATTTCTTTTGGTTCCTTTCTCTCAAAACGTTCTTAATTCTCTCTCTTGTAAAACTACGGACTATATGTATAAAGTAAATTCTTTGAATAAAATACAGATACTGGGACGACAACGTTCTTTATTCGTCGCACTCGTGATAAGTTGTCCTGCAAAAAAAGTATGAATCTTTATTTCTAATAAAATGCAATTTAAAAAAATGTAATTTATTGTAGCCGTGGTTAAATTAATTTAAAGTAGTTTTACATATAATGAGCAGAATAAAAGTACCTTTGCTTATCTTTATTACGTTTTGACAATCTCCTTCCGTGGTCTTGTGTCGCCAACGTGTACCGTTTGGTATGCACTCGATTTGTCCTGAGTTCACGCATTTCCTGAGTCTTTGCTTTCTCTACCTTCTGCATAAACTTGGCGATCAGTTCCGAACAATTCAAATTTTTCTCCGGTTCCCACGTGTCGTCAGCCGGACTGAACCCTTTCCATCTGATTAAAAATTCTCTTGTGCCGTTTTTTTTAAAACGTACCTCGATTATTTTTTCTACCTCAAATTCCTTCAAAGTTTCTTTATCGTCTTTATTGTTGTGTTCATCTAGAAAATAAATTACATATATAAATAGAGTTACCTTTATAATAAATACTTCAAGATGAAACAATTACCAACAAGAGCATTTGTACCATTTTCAATTTGTTTTTTAGAACTTTTAGACTTTTTCGATTTGTCTGTTTTTGTCGATCCAGTTTTCGATTTTGTCTCCTGTTCCTTAGCTAAAAACTTTTCTATCAATTCAGGACAATGCAGATCTTTCTCGTTTTCCCAAGTGTCGGCGGATTCCCCGTAACCCTTCCATCGTACCAAAAACTGTCTGCTGTTTTTACTGGTACGAACACTGATAAGTTTTTCTACCTGAATGAAAAAAAATTTATATTAGTTCTAAATTATTTTTTTGTAAAACACCAAAGAAGCATATATTTGCAGTATCTGTAGTTATCGCTAGTGTTGTTGATTATCAATTATTTATAGTAATCTACTTCTTTAAGTAAGAGTGAAAAATGTGTCCCAAAATTGTCGAATAAAATATTATAACAGAAAAGTTTACAAAAAAGTGATTAAAGTCTAAAGATAAATGATAAAAGTCTGCAATTTTTTTCTTTAAAGTAATTTAAAGTAATTGTTTTGAACTTATATTTTAATACATGAATAGAAGTTGTAACATCAAATAATGAAACTTGCACATTATTGTATACAATTAATGTATATAATAATTTCAATAGATGAAACAATATCTCTCTATTCTGAATTATTTTATTTCAAAAAAAAATATTTAATACATAACTATTTAATAAATATAATTTCAGAATAATTATATTTCAATAATTCATGATTGTGACTAGAACGAGAAAATGTATTTATTTTGCACATGTTCTATTAGAGTAAAGTAGAAATTGAGAAGTGATTTTAAAATAATGAAAAAACTCGACTTTAATGATTTTAAAATAGAGAAATTTATATACAACACGTTATTATTACGCGCGTTTCGAATTGTTTAGATATTTATTTTAATACACATTCTAATAACGTGTTTATTACAAATCAAGTGTGTAAACTAATTATATCTCTCTTTTTTATAGGATATAAAAAAAATGTCCTATCAAACTATTATAAGACACAACAACAATTCATGCTTGAACTATCTGTTTTGACTGATATTTTAAATGTCCTTTGTATATATAAAGTATAATATAATACAATTTTACTATGTAGTCAGTTTTATTTTATGCGTGCATGATTAAATGACAAATGTGTGAAGTAATGGGATAGAGAAGGATTAAGTTTAGAGTTTATTTACATTCAAAAAGTGACTTTTTTTTTAAATAAAAGGTCATGCAGAGTTATTCCTTAGTTTTTCAACAACTTTTTTGCTATATTTTGATTCACGAATTTTAGGACACCTTATATAACTACAAAACAATCTGTACGGCTGTTACTAACTGCACATATATCGCGCGTTCTTTTCACACAACGTTTACTGCGTAGAAAAACAGAGAGTGGGGAGGAAAAGAGCAAAACCATAGACTTATGAGTCTTATATAGAGGGGAGCTTTTGCGAAGAGAAAATTGATGACGGTAAGAAAGCTAGTTAAGTCAGAAATCACAATCCTTCCACGTCCTGCCTAAATCAATAGCTAATGTCTAAATATATGTTTTTAAGTCAATGTACAGAATGCGCCGATATGTCGGCGTCACTCGATAAAGCATGGCGCACACGGTAACGTGACACCGTTTATGTCAATGTAACGTCCAAATGTTGTTATATGGATTATCAGCGACCGGGTTGAATGCACGTAGATATATGTCACCATTAATTTAAGTGTAAGACTTTTAAGAATATTTGATATTACATATTTCAATGCAATATACGTATACGCTGTGTATAGACCTTAAGGAATATCAAATAAAACAGACTTTGTAAAAAGTTAAACAATCTAGAGACCGGTTACATAACAAAACGCATTTACGTAAGAAATTAAATTATTGAATAACGTTGTTTATTATAAGACCGGCTCATAATCGTCCGTAATTGAACCGTAACACCGGCGTCCGATCGGCGACATGAAAACTGTCATGAAAAAAAAAAAAAAAAAAGTAGCATAAGTATACCTCGTATTCAAGGTCCTCGGCGATGCCGGACTTGTCCACCGAGGTAGACGCTTTCTGCTCCTCTTTCCGTCTGCGTTTGTTAGGCGAGGACTTTTGACCACCGGTAGCGGAGTTCTCGCCATTTTCCCGCTCCTTCTCCGGCTCTAACGCGGAGTCGTCCGTCTCGAGGCTGTCGTCCGCGTGCGCCGACGAGCCGCGCAGCGAGCGTCTCTTCGAGGGGCCCTTACGCGTGGCGGACAAGTTGTTGTTCCTGCCGGCCTGCGTCTCGCCGTTGTCAGCGTCGTCGGTACCCGCGCGCGCGCCGCCATTTTCCTCGGACTCGCTGTCGCTCGTAGTCTCGGACTTTCGCCGCTTGTTTTTCATGCTAAGCCGACGCATAATACCTCCGCAGTATTGTTGATGCGACGACCCCTCCTCGTGTCAAAACTTTCCTCGCGCGACCTCCTCCGATAATGAAAGGTTCGCTCGCGCGAACACTGTGGGCACAGTAAACCCGGGACACGGCTCTTTACTCCGAATCTTTTCTTTCTTCTTCTTCTTCTTCTTCTTCTTCTTCTTCTTCTTCTTCTTCTTCTTCTTCTCTTCTCTTCGCTTTCTTTCTCTCTCTCTGTTTCTCGCTGTTTTCTCTCCCCGCCGTAGCTCTATACTGCCAATGGATTCCCTTCCCGCCACCGCCGCGTTCTACAAACTGTTACAACAGAGTTTACAGTCAGTCAGTGAGAATATACGTTCTCGCTCTTATAATCCGCCACGAGACGCGGGACGCGCTTATGATCACACACAATATATATATATATATACACACACACACACACACACACACACACACCCGGTGTATTGGTAGAGAGTACCGGAGAATATATAGCGTTATCAGAGACGCGGAGGGACAAATCTGTCTCTCCTTCCGCGGATATGCGCGGATAGGAGTGTAGGAGGTTTTCCTCTCTTTCAAGCGCATGCGTCAACATACACTATACCGTATAATCATAAATTCTGATAATGGCGATCTTTGTGACGTCAATCGAGTAGAGTTTCGACAAAAACGATTGATCCAGCTTTTGAAAATTAAGGGATCGATATATTGTTATTTAAATGAAAAAGTTGATATTTACTTGCCGATACTAATAATTATTTAACATTTTTATCAGTTGCATTTGTAAAGGAGGTGATCGGATCTTCGATGACCGGTAATTATTACTAAAGAATTGTGTAATAATTTGAAAATAAAATATTCAAAAAATAACTCTACAACGAATTTGAATTATAAAGCATTCGACTCGACGCGATTCTCTTTCTCTAACTTCGACTGTATCTATTGCGGTTCGACTCGAGAATCGCTCAACCGACTCGCAAATCCCAAATCCCACTCCGTACCTTAGGACCACCCTCTATATCTTGTGGGGGTAGGCGTTATCTTTGTTACCGACCGTGCCTTACACATTTATATCATTTTTGCACGTATATCTTCTCTCATACCTCATCATATTTTCTACACCAATTTTAATTCCAAAAGTGCGATTTTTTTTTGTTGTAAAAATTAACAATATAACGTGATATGTGAAAAGCTATCTAATTTTATAAAAAATAGATTTCAATTTATTTAAATTTATATGTTTTCTTCAAAGTATATAAACCTTTTAAAATACATTTCTTTCGAAAATGTATTAAATTTCTATCAATTAATAACTGAACGATTATTAATAAAGGACGTATCAAACATTTAATAATATTCGATAAAGTGTCGAACGCGGTTTGCACTTTTGTTTTAAATTCGATATTTTTCGACTCTATTTCTGGCAATAATTACTCTCCAGTTTTCTTTCAAATAGCCTAAACTGTCCAACAGCTGTTGTTATTCGATCTCATCATCGATTGACTTTCCCTCATCCTTTGTATTTACATAGATTCCGTGTCATGCCATCCCGTGTACATTTGATCTCTTCTCCCTTTTCCACCCAAGGCCTCGATATATATTCATGTCGTTTTAAACACGAAAAGTGCAAGAGTGTAAAAAAAGCCATGTACGAGAGTGTAGTTAAAACGAGCACATTTATTTTGCGACGTATTTTCTCGCATACTCACGAAAGAACCAAACGAAACCATTTGGATAAATCGATGGAATAAACAAGAGCCGCTAACAATTATTTCAAGACGCGAAATGGGGGAGAAAATTCGTCTGAAATACAATCGATGTTGTCAGAGACTAAAATTTTTACTGTACCTCTAAAGACGACGTCTTCTACCGTTACTGGCCTCCGCACGAAGCGGCCATATTGACTATGAATATTACCGGAAACAATGGAGTAGTTTGAATATGACATCGATATATTAAGCGATCGATAACGTTTCATCGACGCCCATTCTTAATTTGCCGTACGAATTTTTGCACAACTACGGTAACGTGACCGAATAAATTTATCTTCTTTTCTTCTTCCTCGCTCCAACCCATAGATGATACGTAGAGCTTATCTGTAAATTTGGAGAGAATTTAAAAGATAAAAACTTTGACTTTTTTAATTTGTAGATTTTAAAGAGCGTCTAATGATATAACTCAATTGAAGAGCACTGAGTAACAAAGGTCTAAATTATTTTTTCAAGAATTTGAGAAGAAAAAAAATTAACGTCGTTTAATTTTTTTTTTTTTTTTTTTTTTTTTGTCAATGTCAAAAGTCTCAATTCTTTTTTTAATTCATACAATTAATGAGATGAAAAATATTAAAATTTCGAGATTTAAATCAAATGAAAGAAAATGATGATGTTAATAGTCCCAAGATCCAGATTCACTATTCTTTTCGATAAATCGAGAGATTTAGGCTGCGTTCTCTTTAGAATTATATACGTTGAAGAAAAATAAACTGGTGTTTTTAGCGCGAGTGTGTCCAAAGGGAGCGCACCCCTAACAAGAAATAATCACGTACATATACACCAATTTCACTTGCCTTGCCTCGTTGTCCTGACAACGTTGCAACTGCGATCGAAACGCTTCTTATCAGCGTAGCTGTGGAACACCAGCTTTCTTTTCCTCTGCTTTTTTTCAGCTTCATTTTCATTTCTTTCTTGTTAAACGAATCGGCATGGCCAAGTTCGTGAGTACTTATGAGAAGCCTCTACCTCATGTTGGCCTGCCGGATTGGTACGCCAAGCAATGGGAGCTGCGACGAAGCGCGGACATTAGACGAGCAGAGGCCTGTCAACTACGAAATTCAGGCAAAAGTGTTCGTTCCGAGGGGAACGTGACAACGAAATGGGACACTTATATAAATAATAATCGATTGGAGGGCAGGTGCGATGCAAATTTATAAATACCATAAAAAATAACTTAATTATTTATCGGTTCTTTATGTCTGCATGTACAATTCATTCTAGTTGTAAATATGTAAAATTGGTTAAATCACAATCGATTTAAATCGATATTTGTCGGAATATTGGATAAACTTATTCATTCTTAATATATTATTGTAATACAATTATATTTTTATAATTATAATAATATAATTTATTTTGGCAGAGTGACAGAATTATCGAGATGGAAGGACACGTTAGAGGACTTATTGCAAAAAATATTAATTGAGATACGTTTGCTAGATGACGAGAAGGCCGATACGGAGAAGGAAATTGAAAACATAGACCATCCCCTACGAATTGTCAGCGAATGTATCTCGATAAGGGATTGTCGTAGAGGAACCGAGCTCACGTATGACGAGACTGATGTCGAACTGAAGAAGGAGCTCTGCGTGGTCACAAATGTTAAAGAAATGTTCACCAATAGGTAATCGAGCTATAATAATGCATGATAAAAAAATGTCTTATTCTCGATTTTTATTACATGTATTACACAGAGCACAGGCCGCGTGGGAAAAGTTAAATCACTTGGAAAACATGAAATTTAAATTGAGTTTAGATATAGAGGATAAAAATGAAACTATTAGAATTGATAAAGGAAATCTC
This sequence comes from Anoplolepis gracilipes, assembly GCF_047496725.1. Taxonomy (NCBI): domain Eukaryota; kingdom Metazoa; phylum Arthropoda; class Insecta; order Hymenoptera; family Formicidae; genus Anoplolepis; species Anoplolepis gracilipes. The sequence goes on from NC_132974.1 coordinate 13,636,729, forward strand.
CAATTGGATGACACTAGTGCGAACATAAGCTACAAGCCGAGAACGTCAGCCGAAAAAACAGAGTAAAGCATTGCTTTTTCATATATTATATATGATTATTATTGCAGCTAATTAGTAATCTCTTATTTTTCTATTTCTTAATAGTTGTATCACATACGAGATTTGGTTGGACCGATGTCAACGTTCAAAAATGTTAGCCGACAAAGAACTAAGTGACAGTTACACATTTCGCGAAGATATGCGGGTAATGAAGGAATGTGCGCGAAATGATATCAAAGCTCAACAAGATGCGACGAATTACTCTTTAAGAAAAAGGATTTATCAAACGCAAAAAGCCAGGAATGAAATGGAATGGCAAAAACTCAAGGTGTCTGTGGCCATCGTATCTTGTTCCGATTTTAATTGATTTCAATATAAACGGAATAATGGCTAATTTTATAATATCACGCTAATGAGATTAATTTTTAATTTAATTTTTAATTTAAAAAAAGAAATTAAAGAGAAATGAATAATAATCACATAATAGAAGAAATATCGAATATAGAAAAAGAAGATATCTTTTCTCATCTCCATTTTGTAATCTAAATAGGTACAGAAAGAAATGGAAATGTTGGGAAAAGAAATAATCGAGTTGGAAAGAGCGTTGATGAATAAAACAGGCGTGGTAAAATGCGTCGAAACGCGATTAGAAAATCGCGCTTATCGGCCTGGCTCGGAGTTTTGTAAGGATGAAGTTGAATTGGGATTGAAGAACGAAGTTTTGCAATTAAAACAAACTAAGGAGGATCTGATTCAGATAATCGAACATGCAAAGTATATACATATTTGTATCTAATATCATTTATTTATCACTCAGCATTTATTTTCTTAAGCTTAATATTAAATTTACCTTTCAGAGCGAAATACAATAGTCTAGAATTTTTGCTTACACGTATCAGCAAGAATCTAGATGATAAACAGCATTCTCTAAACACTGATGTTATGTGTTTAGACACAAGATCAACGCTAAAAACAGGAGACAAATCAGATTTGTCTAACGAGACAAACCGTAATATTGTATTAACACACTTGGAGAAAGAAATTCCACTGGAATCTTAATATGATTGCTTTATCTTCTATTTTTTTAAATAAGATAATTTTGTAGGAAACTCTATATCATACCTAATATTTTTAGGTTTTATATTATCAATTTTTACTTTTGCAGTCAATTTTTTATCTTTATAAGCAGATATTTATATTACATAAAAAAAAGCAAATGTATTTGATTAAAATGATATTGACAAACAAAGAGGCATTAATTTGAATTCAAATATCTGTAAACTACCTGTGACAGAAATCATTTTTAATTCAGAAATAAGAGAGACAATCTCTCTATAATCTATACATTTTATTTCTCTGGCAATCAGCAGATGCAAATATACTTGTAATATGTATATGTTTTTTTCAATCTTCTTTTGCAAGTTTCATATATATATATATATATACAAGATATAGATGCATATTATTTTTTGTAATAGAAATACCTTTTCATGTGACATTTCATCTGTCATAAAATTGAAAGATTCTTCGTCATGTCTCTCTTTGCTGGACCTTCTGAAACATTCAACATTTAATGAATAAAATAAATTTGTTTTTGACTGCTCGCGTGCTTTTAAGCGCTTAAAGAGGAAAAGAATAATAATGCTGATAAATTAAAAACGTATAAGCATCCAAAACGTGTTCAAATTAGTCAACACTTGGCTAATCTAACCGATCTAACCTGTTGTTGAAAATTTTATTCTCAATTTTATTCTTATATCGATTCTTTCCATCCGCTTGAAGATTATATCCTCGTACTGCTTCTTCACAAAGTTCGCCAACCTCTGAAAATTCTTCAACAATACTTAAGAAAAAAATATTTATTTAAACAAATTTATTCACCCAAAATCAAACGCGGCAAAATACACAGTGGACACATTTGTTTTAACGGTAATGTAATCAAAGCACTCTCTATTATCGTGTGAGGAAAGTTATCGACTATCGATATATTACAGTCAAAAAGTAGGTCGCCAAATCAACTTGTAAGGTGCTGCCCTCTGAAGGAGATGGATTTATCTTAAAGTGCGACAAAAACCATAAGGTGGCGCTAGTATCCCTAAAACACAAAAGTTTAATTTTTTGAATTTATATATAATATTAATATATAGTCTAATATAATTTTTCTAGTGTGCAATTATATTCATTAATATTTGCAACTTTATTGTTACCATTCTCTTTAGTGATTTGTGATTTTTAAAAATACTGTTTGTGAGACAAGGTGAACATTGAAGGATGACGGGAGTACAGAGGCGGATTAGTGGCTCATCTAAAAAAGTATACAAAGATAATGACTGATGTATAGTGTCGAATGAATTTGTTTTATCAACCTACGAGCAAAAACAATACGGAATGATACGTATCATTACAGAGAGATATATCATTGTATATTTAAATTACACAACACACAAATTACAGCGTAAACATTATGGACAGACCGCAAGAAGTCGAGAGTAAGAGGTGCGTACAAATTTGATATGCGCTTTAAAGCGGCGCTCGTCGACTCTATTACTGTATATTTGCAAAAATGAGGTATATTTCGCATTTATATATATATATATATATATATATATATATATATATATATATATACATATATATATATATATTTATATATATATATTTATATAAGATTATAGTAATCGTAAAAGGTCGATCTCTATCGACAACGGGTGGAGGACAAGCTAGGAGCGGAGAAACCGCATATCAATGAAGAGAGGATAAAAGAGGAGGACAAGGGGGAAGAAAGAAAGGAGACGAGGTAAATCGGGCGGCGAAATAAAAAAAAAAAAAAAAAAAAAAAAAGAAATTCAGAAAAAAGTGCGACACGTGTCGCGAGCTGGGACACGAGCAAAGGACTAAACGACAAACGACGGTGACGACGACGGCGACGATTCGAAGGAATCGATTCGGAAGGATGCGGTGACGAAATAGGTAGGCGGATAGACAGAGATATAAATAGACACGTTACTTCGTTTTTTCCGTCTAACGCTCGACTACGTAACTACATAACGATCCGATCGATCGATTATTATTATTACAGCGATCCGCGCATTTGTGTACAAAGCGCCGACTATGGACAGAATTTTTTGGCCTCCTGCGCGCGCTCCCGAGGTGAGACATGCTCGTATCGGAACGTAACGGAACGTCCGAGATACGCGAAATCGCTTTTCGCCGACGCCTTTCTCTTTCTATCTCTCTTTCTCTCTTTTCTTCTATCTCCTTCTATCTTAACGCGATGTCTTCCGAGCGCCAGGAACGGATGGTAACTTTCTTGGGGCTTGAAATTAATAGTCCAAGTTTCTAGCAATAAGACGTTAAAAGGAAAAAAAAAATACAAAATAAATATCGGTTCGTTATTTATAGAGAAATCTAAAGAGAATATACACAGATCAGTATAAAATATGTATATATATATATGTATATACATATACAGACGAGTCTATATATAAATAGACTTTGAAATATAAATAGACTTTGAAATATATTGTTTGCGGTAGTCATGTTAAAAGGATATTTTCTTTAAAAAAGGATGTACTCAAACAATTGGCAAAATCTTTAAAAAAAAAAAAAAAAAAAAATTCCTATAGGGTAAACTCGGGTAAGATGGCCATAGTTTTTTAAAATGCAAAATACATACTTTTATTTTTGTTATTTTTTTAATAGTGCTTGGCATATTATCTTCACTGAAGCTTAAATTACATAATATTATCGAAATTAAAAGGAAAATATTTAATAGAAATTTCATATTATCAAAATAGTACAACATAAGCATTGGCCAGCTTACCCAACTTTTAAGGAAAAGATGACCATAGTATTTATAAAAAAAATAATGAAAACGAAAATAAAAATTATAAATCATGTAACAATTTACATATCTTTATAATATATCTTACGTCGATTACGATAGCTTAGCTGTAATTTATTCGACTTTGCAGGTAGTTAAGAGCAAAAATATGATATAATATTCACAATATCGTTATTTCGAATAATGTATGCACATAACTACTGTAAATATCGATTATCTTTGATAATGACTAAAACAGCGCACTATGTAGCGATTATTGAAAAAATTACAGCCCATGGCCATCATACCCTAGTTTACCCTACTATAAAGACTTTGGAATAATCTTCAAGTTTCTAATAGAGTATTTTTTGAAAATTATTTCGAGAGAAATAAGTTTCAATGGTTTAACGCTTTGAAAATTGAAAATTTATTAATCCCTTAGGTGGATTCTACGTCTCTGGTTATCGCTACAAGTTTGTCCGTTACAAGCCCTTGTATTTTCGCGCAAAAGTGTTTATGCCTTTCGCGCGAAGCACGGTGAATGACGAGCGATCGATGGATGGATGGATGGATGGATGGATGGATGGATGGATGGATGGATGGATGGATGGGTGGATGGGTGGATGGATGGATGGATGGATGGATGGATGGATGGATGGATGGATGGATGGATGGATGGATGGATGGATGGATGGATGGATGGATGGATGGATGGATGGATGGATGGATGGATGGATAGATGGATGGATGGATGGATGGATGGATGGATGGATGGATGGATGGATGGATGGATGGATAGATGGATAGATGGATAGATGGATGGATGGATGGATGGATGGATGGATGGATGGATGAATGGATGAATGGATGGATGGATGGATGGATGGATGGATGGATGGATGGATGGATGGATGAATGGATGAATGGATGGATGGATGGATGGATGGATGGATGGATGGATGGATGGATGGATCGGATCGGATCGGCTCGGGCCGATTGGAGCACGCGTGAGAACGAATTATTCCCGGCCCATCGCTCCGCGGTAATATACAGATATAATATTACACACTAGCTACACATGGCTATCTCAGATGCGTATCTTCTTTCCTTCTCTTTTTCCCTTTTTTTTTTTACACGTATACACAAGCACATACATAGACTACCGCGTGTTTGTAGAATACGTATATAAATACACATACTCGCATATAGCACACGGATGCAACATTCGCCCGCACACGTACACGCACACGTACACGCACACGCACATCGATCGTCTTATCTCTTCAAGATTCTACGCGAATTTGTACATAAGGCATCACACACGATATCGTGTCGTTTCTCACATACGGACGTGATAACGACGAGGCGTGATACTCGCTCTTCTATCTATCTATCTATCTGTTTCTGCTATCGAGGAGGCTCGGTAAATATGTATATCGCGGCGAATTTCGCATTAACGACGACTATCAAAACGACGCAGGATGATGCGCGCGAAACGCGGATTAAGCTTTCTCGGCTTAAGCTCAATTGCGAGTAAACGATCGTTTACATGCCAAACAGTGTATCTCGAGTCGTGGTTAACTTCGAGATAGCGATAATTTCGAGATAGCGATGCTTTAATCTGGCAAATCATTTCGCTGAGGACTCGAGGATATCGCAAAGCGAGGGGTCGTGTAAGAAAAGAGTCAAATATATTCTTTTGATTAGCGAGAAAATAATCTCGCGAAAAATATACGGATAAAGATAGTAGAATTCTCGATTGCAGATCATTCAAGTTCAAACATTATCTCCAAATGTAAACACATTTTCTTTCTCTCTCTCTCTTTTTTTTTTCTTTTTTTTCTTTAAAAGAACTTTTAATGTTTTCATACATGTGATTTTTAACGCACAGAGAGAGAGGAAAAAAAAGGAAATTGCAAAGATTTGAGCGATCAACTGAAATTTGCGGTCAATAAAATTGAACATCGCGAGATCTGTACGCGTTCAGTTTTGGCCAGATTCGAAGTAATGTTTCGAAATAAATATGTTTCGACGTAAAAGATCGTTAAAAGCGAAATGTATCTCTCGAGACGAATGTTTTTGCTTTTACTTTCCGAGAGCACTAGCTTCGCTTTTCTAGTCGCGCACGACTCGACTCGGCTCCGGGTTTATTCGTCGACGCTACAGTTACACGTAGATCGTAGTGTCTCTCTCTCTCTCTCTCTCTCTCTCTCACTCCGTGATCGTGTCCGTGAGTGAGCATATAGCGTTATGACGAAATATATCCTCGCGATCGCGCCACCCACACCGAGGATGTGTTTCGTCATAATCGGTTAACCGAAGAGTAATGAACGTAAAACCGAAGCAATCGGAGTCGAGACGGCTTCGGCTTCGGCTTCGGCTTCAAGAGGTACACCCGATCGATGCTTCGTCGATATATGTATTGCGAATCGGGACCGACGAGAGATCGAGACCCGAAGCCGGAGTCGTATCGCGAGAGCGGCAATTCGATTGCACTTAAACGAACGTGATTTAACGATCGTAAAGATCGGTTGGAAAATATTAAGTAAGCACCGAGCTCGTAATCTCTCAAGATCGTGATTATAAACGGAAAAGCAGATCCGCGTGTGATAACAATGTAAACACATGCAATTTCTGTTACGATAATATGATGCCACAGATATCGTTCCGTTTTTAGAGATAAGGGACGAATACTTGGAAAAAAAATAGCTTTTTACTCCTCCTCGTGTAATTTCTACGCATTTCTGCGTGAAACTCGCTCGACGTTTCATTCTCCGATTGACGGATCCGAATCGAAAGCTTCTCCGAAAGCGCGCGCTGATTTCTCAAAGCCCGAATGGCGAAAAAGCAGGCGCAGCGCGCGTCCAACACAGGTAGTCGGGGAAGAAACGGGAAAGAAAAGAGCTCTCTCTCTCTCTCTCTCTTTCTCCCTTTTGCCTCTCACTATTTCGCTTCACTTGGTGTGCTGCTTCGGGAGGTGCCGCTTCATGTGCAGCGCGAGATGATCGCTTCTGGCGAACGAGCGCTCGCAGACCGCGCATTTAAAGGGCTTAGCCCCGGTGTGCTTGCGGTAATGCCGCGTCAATTCGTCGCTCCTGGCGAATCGCCACTCGCATTCCGGCCATTGACACTGATACGGTTTCTCGCCTGAAACAATCAACAAGACAGATATGGTTAAAAACAAGTAGCTCGATAGGTATATGTATTTATTTGTTTACTAAGTTGATCAGAAACACCCTGTTACAATGAATTTCTACAGCTACAGGAATTAAGAGGCGACTTAATTTTCATTCCTCGAAACATCTGACTTGTGAAATCTCATCCAATAAAAGTAAACAATCTCTTTTCTTTATCGTTATTTTGGTCTCTCTTTTTAATTCCCTTTCAGTTCAACATTATTTATACCCGTATTCATAGTCCTTCCTTATCTTAAGGGCGGGGAAAACCTCCACGAAGGATTTCTTGAATATCCAAGACCTCCTTATTTCATAGATGGACCTTGAGTTTTCATTCTAAAAGGATGGAATATTTTAAGGATTTTTAACAGCACCGTTTTATGGTACCCGCAACTAGTTTCAAATGTATGCAAACTTTCTTGAATTTAATGATTAATTAAATAATAATTCATAATATTAATAATAATAATTTATGATAATTTATAAATATTAATTAATCATTAATTTAATTTAATAATTTAATATTAATCTACATTTCCGTTCTGAAATCCTTCGTCAGAATCATTTAAAAGTTCGTTGTCCATCATATGAATAGAAGGATTGAAAATGTTCAATTTGAATAACGCTACAAATTGAAATACGACAGCTAACTTTTAAAGTTATATTTGGTTATATTTTGCGCATCATCTGATTTAAAGAAAGTTGAATCTCTTCCTTAAGGAAGCTCGTAACCTTCCCTAAAATAAGGGAACCAATAAGATTCCTTGTTTGGTCAAGGAAGGACTATGAATACACGGGTAATAAATAAATAAAAATAAAATCTGTTTTACACTCGAAATTCCTCGAGAATGTGGAATCTGTTTCCCCAAAAGAGAATATATATACACATCAAGTGCACGCAAGTGAATCGAGCAGGCGCGAGCAAGTATTTCGTTTCGAGAGAGACCGCGGCGACCTATTAGAGAACAAAGCGTTTGCTCTTTGCAAAGATAGAGCTACGGGATGCGGTATAAGATATCCTCGTCGCGCGCGCACGCCTCTCTCAGCTGCGAGAGATGCAGCACGGTGTGACCTTTAACTGTACCTGCATGCCGCAACACGCTCACCTGTATTCTAGCGCAATCGCGGCGGCCGGTCCGCGAGCGAAGGAGCGAGCGATCGGCCGAATGCAGCCGATCCGATCCGCTAATGCGAGCCAACATGCCCGCATTCCGCTTAGCTTCGCCGATTATCGGAGAACGCGCCTCGCTTATTGTATTATATTCTATCTTTACGATAGGATTAAGAGCTCATCCGCGCGATTGATACTAAAGATATGACGGCAAACGTTTGGGCTATCACAGCCGGAATGGAATAAATTCGCAATCTACGTAAGCTTGTGTGCTGCGTTACAAAGTAAAGACGGAAAATGATACTCAAAGTAGGATAAAATTCATCACTTTTATTTTTCTTATATTTTAATAGTGCTTGGCATATTATCTTCGCCTGAGACTTAAATTACGTGATATTATCGAAATTAAAAGGAAAATATTTCATAGAAATTTTATGTTATCAAAATAGTACAACGTAAGCGTTGGCCGTCTTATCCAACTTTTAAGGAAAAGATGATGATAATATTTATAGAAAAAATAATGAAAATAAAAATTAAAGGTCTATAACGATTTACATATCTTTAGAATATGTCTAACGTCGATTACGATAACTTAACTGTAATTTATTCGACGTTATTAACAGTTTTTAGTGGACACATGAAAAACTTTGCGGGTAGTCAAAAGTAAAAATATAAGATTCACAATATCGTTATTTCGAATAATAATGTATGCGCATAAACTACTGTAAATATCGATTATCTTTGATAATGACTAAAAAAGCGCCCTATGTAGCGATTATTGAAAAAAATGTAGCCTATGGCCATCATACTCTATAGAATTATATTTAACCCCATAGAATTTAACGATCTACACACAATTCAGATTTTGCGTTGAAGGAAATTAATAAACAAATTAATAAGAATTCCAATTCTTGAAATCGTAAGATCCGCTTCTCTCTTTACAGATGACTGACCTTTTTGAAATGCATAATTACATCTATCATCGGGGTATTCTATCTACCATCCATCGTCTCTGCGAGCTATTCGCGAATTCGATCGCGACGAAAGGTCTCCTCGCGACGCGAGTGTAAGAAGCGAGCGAGTAAAGGCGATCGAGGCGGAGGATCGACGAGGGACCAGGAGGGACCAGGAGACGAGGCGGAGAGGACGTCGGGGAGGGAGGGTGAGCGTACATACATGAGAGGAGAAGAAAGAACTCGATAGCTGAGAGATACACCCACGCATCCTCCTAGCCTTCCTCCCCGGCCCCCCTCGCACGCGCTATCCGGAGACGACCCTAACCGGTCCTCGCCGCAGCAGCCGCCCTGCGCCGAGAGTTGCATTCAGCGTTGCTGGCAGCATCGCGCCGCCACGCGACGCACAGCCCAAGGAAACGGTACTACCACCACACACGAACGCCCGCCATTTACGGTATCGCGCGTTCACGTGAGAATTCCTCTCCCGCGAATCTTCAACGGCGAGAGAGAATCAACGACTCTCCGGCGAAATGAAATTTCATTCGAGCTATCAAATTATTTTCAAAGATATTCCATGTAAAAATAACGTTCGTCACAGTTTAGAATTCCCCAATAACTCCTTCTCTTTCTAATTACGTATCTCTCTGATGATAATTATTTTTTTTTCTGCACCGTAATTCTCTAAATCAGCACTACAATGTAATAATAATGTAATATAACATATTTAATAATATAATTATATGTATACACATATAACTATACTATATTATACTCTTATATACATATATATAATTTGCTTGATATAATGTAACGTAGTGAATGTAATCCATTTAATGAAATGAGGTATGTGAAATAACATTTAAAATTCACCAAAAACGTTCACACTTACAATTAGTGTGTACGTGCTAAGATTTGTTTCCACCTTATGTAATAGTTTCTTTTATTCAAAGAAATTCTTCGAAAATATATCGAGAATACCGGTTCGTAATGCAGAGTTTTTGCGAGAGCGATCGCTTGGAAATTCTTCGATTCGCTGTATCATAATATCGTGATATTGCGTTACACTCGTCTGACGCGCATGATGTCTCCCCGAGCCGATCAGCCGATCCGGCGACACCTACGGGGCCTCCAGGCGTCCCCGTTAATTTTGGATCACTTTCACTCGAGAGTCGACGGCGCGCACCGCATCGCGGAGACAAGTTGCTTTCCAAATACGCTTCCTAGCCGTACTTTGCTCCAGATTTCTTCCATTACCGCGGGCTTTCTCGCAAAGTCCGTCTCTCGACGATTTATACCATCGTGTTTAATTGATTATTTTAACGTTGAAGAGCTTCTTAAGAGAGTTTAAATATCGCGCAAATAAATACCAAGACGAATTTAATTGCTCAAATTAAATCGCTTGCATCGATTATTATAAATAGATGTTATCATAAATTCTATATTATATTATTACATGTATGGATTTTTATATATATTTTTATACCGTCTTTAAATCATATATATATATATATATATATATATGTGCAATCTTATATATGTGTAAAATTATATACGTATAGTAATGATAATAATTTGTATTACATTATTACTTTGATAAATGATTATATTAATAATCGTATTTGATTTATTTATAGGTTTTTAATTTCTTTAATTTCTTTTAATATAACAGTTCGAGTCGTAAATGAATTAATGACACGAAGTCGACGTTCAACACGCCGCTCGTGGCACGGCGCATTCACAAGAGCAACGCGGCGAGGGTTCATTCACGAGTCGTCCGAGATCGAGCCGCGCGCGAGGGCCACGTGCCCCCCTCGGCTTCTCCTTCGCCCGTCGGAACCCGTCGTCCCCCGTCTCTATATTCTGCACGCCTGTATCTACTCGTATTCAAGATCGCGCGACAAATTGAAATATCCTCGTATAATCTCGCGAATCGATTGAAACCGATCGGCAAAACATATATCCAAGTCGGCGACGAAAAGTGATTGCAATGACGAATTAATTTGGATCAGTTGTCTAAATAAAAGACATCTGTCCTTCGATTCAAATATTAAATTGAAGAAATGTCAAGACGAAACGCGGATGATAATTAATCTAAATCTGATAATAATAAATAATCTAAATATTCTAATGGAATTTTTAATCAGAAACTTTTTATCAGATAACGAGATGATCTCTTTTCCCTACATCATTTTCAGAGTCTGATTAGAGAAAATTTATCAAACGCATAATGAAAATAATTTTGAAAAAAAAAAAAAAAAAACAAGTTTTTTTTTTTATAGATGACAAAGCGTCGCTAGTCTTAGAATCTCAAATTGAATTTCTGAATCGAACGACGATGTAGCTCTAAATTTTCATTCGTTCCGTCGACGCGTACGTGCCGCTCGTTTCGTTCGATCGACTCGTTCGAGGCGATGACACGGGTTTACCGCAAAAACTCGCCGAGCTATCAATTCGAAAGTGGTACATCGCACTTAAGATGCCTCCGGCTTGCATTCCGCGAGAGACCGCCGCGTAGGCACGTGTGCGGGAAGCACATTTCTCTCTTTCTCTCTCCGTCTTTCTCCAGCTGTCTCTTTCTCTCTCTCTCTCTCTCTCGCGCGCGCGCGCGCGCGCTCTCGCGTACGTCCCGAGAACGCGTGTGGGAACCCAGTATACGTGTTCGCCCAGGTAGCAAACACCGATGCGGTGTTGGTGCTGCAGCTTGACGTGTTCATGTGTTGGCGGAGCTTGGACACGGATAGGATGTGGGTCGGTCGACTAGCTTCGCTCTACCAGCAAAGCGGAGAGTCGCATACCACGAGAGCTTCGTATATGCTTCCCTTACCGCGTTTACATATGATAGAAGCGCCTTTGCGCGACACCGCGGGGAGATGGAAACCAGAGAGAGAGAGAGAGAGAGAGAGAGAGAGAGAGAGAGAGAGAGAGAGAGAGAGAGAGAGAGAGAGAGAGAGAGAGGGAGAAAGACGCTCGGGCTCGGAACCGCGCCCTGCCCACGCGCGAGCACTCTGAGCGCTCCACGCTCGACCTCGCGCTTTCAAACTCCTCGTGTCGTCTCGCTACGTCTAAATGAGCTACATACCTAATTAGCCGGATAATACACGAGAGGCCCCTCCCCTTAATTTTACCGTCCGTTCACCGCTCGTGTTAGCAACAAACGTGTACGTGATACGCTACGTTTTTCACTCACCCGTGTGTATCCGCTGATGAGCCTTTAGGTGCGAGCTCTTCGTGTATACCTTTGTACAACCTGCAAGAGGGAGCGAATAATTACGAGTTGGTCGAAATGATTCAAGTTTCAAAATCAGAAGCTTTCTCACATTCATAAAACGATTAATGAAGTTTAAGTCTCTTAATTCTTTTTATTTTCATTTATCGCAACAGGGGGTAAACTCGGGTAAGATGGCCATAGTTTTTTAAAATCCAAAAAACATACTTTTATTTTTGTTATTTTTTAATAGTGTTTGGCATATTATCTTCACCTAACCTGAAGCTTAAATTACGTAATATTATCGAAATTAAAAGGAAAATATTTCATAGAAATTTTATATTATCAAAATAGTACAACGTAAGCGTTGGCCGTCTTACTCAACTTTTAAGGAAAAGATGATGATAATATTTATAAAAAAAATAATGAAAATAAAAATTAAAGGTCTATAACGATTTACATATCTTTAGAATATGTCTAACGTCGATTACGATAACTTAACTGTAATTTATTCGACGTTATAACAATTTTTAGTGAACGATTGATAAAACTTTGCAGGCAGTCAAAAGTAAAAATATGATACAAGATTTACAATATCATAAACTACTGTAAATATCGATTATCTTTGATAATGATTAAAAAAGCGCCCTATGTAGCGATTATTGAAAAAATGACAGCCTATGGCCATCATACCCTAGTTTAGCCTACTAATAATTTGTATATTTACCTATGAAATCGCAATGGTGCACTCGGCGCTTCTCCAGCTCCGGGTTATTCCGCCTGTTGAACTTGGACGACATGGACGACGGCTGAATCCTGTGAGCTGGATTTAGGATCGGGCCAGGCTGGGGATACGGGGGTGGCGGCGTCCGCCTGGGTGGACCGATGGGCGAGCCGGGATCGGAGATCGGTGGCGTCAGCGGTGAAATATACATCAGCCTCGTCATCGAGCCGTAAAGCGGCGACGTCGCGTTGCCGCTCGCCTGATGATGACTCGTCGTCGACGAGTCACCGTTACCGTTGTTGCTATTGTTGTTGTTGCCGTTGTTGTTGTTGTTGTTGGCACCGGTGCCGTTACCGTTATTGCCGCCGTTCCCGCTCACGCCATTGCTGTTAACGGTCCCGCTATTGTTGTTGTTATTATTATTGTTGTTGTTGTTGTTGTTGGGAAAGTTTTTGAATAGCGCCGTCGTCGTGGTCGTCGTCGTCGTCCGATGATGGACAACGTGCTGAACACTGGCGGAATTCGGAAAGGGATTCTGCGCGGGATTCGGCCCCTCCAGGAGGTGCAAGGTCGGCGGGGGCGGTAACGGCTCCGTCTTGATCTCCACCGGGGACAGGACCGGCGGCGGCGTCACATCGTCCGTCTCTAGTTTCACGTGGGACTGCGAGCCCAGCATGTCCGCGTTCTCCGGGTCCAGCTTCTGGATGCTCGACGTGATGTCCTCCCAGAGCGGCGGTCTGAGGAACACGTCGTCATCTTGACCGGTAGTCGCCGGCTGACCCCTGGACGAGACAAAGCTGGCCTCCGATGGCCGGCACACCGTTGCGGGACCGCCGACCCCGAAGAAGTCCATGTGCACCGACGACGGCTCCTGCGCGTCTCTCGTGTCCGTTTCATCCTCGTCCACCCTCTGCAAACGATCGATATCCTGCCTGTACAGCAAGGTGTCCAGGTCCGACGTCTGCTGGGAACAGGAAAAAAAAAAAAAAACAATTCTTCATGTATATACATATACTGTTTTTAATATTTAACTTTTTAATTAACAAATATTTTTATCACTTAAACTTGTATTTTATTTCTTTAATATTACGCTACTTTTCATGCGCTTTTCAATGTCGATTGAATCTGTTATTTTCTGAATAATTGTAGCCAATAAGGACGATATCCTTATTACAAACTTTTTTAGTAATAATTTCTTACAAAAAAATCTTTTTAAATATATATTTATTGAAACCTGTTACTATAATTTTTACCACTTTTATCTAGTTATGGCTATATAATAAGCACATTTGCATATAAAATACTAAGAATTAGTTTCTTATTATAATTAATCTTATTTATCGAATCATCATTATTCTCATTATCATTTAATTATCATTAGAATAAAAAAGGACCTTACTTCCATTCTCTTTCTTTCTATAATAATAATAATTATTATTATATTATTCTAATTAACGACATTGGTACTGGTATAGTTTTTAATTTTAATAGTATACAAGTGATAAGAAAAATAACTGAAGAAAAAAAAAAATATTTTACACGAAAATGAATGCGGTTAAAATTTTCTCGACCGTCCCTCGAGCGCGTTAAGGTTGTAAAGGGCGCGTATGCGGAGAAAAGGGACCGAGAAGAGGACGAAGGAAGAGTGACTTGCGGTATGGTGATACGTGCGCCATGGCGAAGGTCCCCGTGCGGGTCGGGCTCCGTTAACATGCACAACCGTCGTCTCGCCCTACGACGTCCAGCACGCGCGAGGAGACGCGAGGGAAACGCGGGGATGCTGGCGATGCTAGCTGCGTCATCCTTCGCATGATTTGTACACGAGCAACGCCGCCCTCGCGCCCGATGCTACACCGTCTCTCCCCTCCTGCCCCCTCCTACCCTTTATTTCCTCCTCTTCACGCTCTCTTGTCGAAAGACGACGGATGCCACCTCGGTACAATGTATATATGTATGAATGTTTGCTGCATAACATTCGGACGATGTCTGCAGGAAACCCTTGGATCGTCGACGGCGACGATGGTTATGGTCGAATATCCAAGAAAAATCCTTGATCTTTATACTGCATCTTTGTACAAAGTCGTGTCGAAAAAGATGAAATCTTTAGTTAAAAAAATATATATACATATATTATCTTTAATATTTTGTTAACTAAAGCTTAGTTAAAAAAATATATACATGTCTCCCCTTCATGTCGAAAAATTTTTTTAATCTGAAGCTTTGGCGTACAAACTTCAAATGTTATAGTCGAATATCCAAGGGAAAGCCTTGATCTTTATATTGCATCTTTGTACAAAGTCGTGTCGAAAAAGATGAAATCTTTAGTTAAAAAAAATATATATATTATCTTTAATATTTTATTAACTAAATCTTAGTTAAAAAAAAAAAATATATATATATATATATATATATATATATGTCTGCCCTTCAGGTCGAAAAATTTTTTGACATGAAGGGGAGACATGTATATATTTTTTTAACTAAGCTTTAGTTAAAAAAATATATATACATATATTATCTTTAATATTTTGTTAACTAAAGCTTAGTTAAAAAAATATATACATGTCTCCCCTTCATGTCAAAAAATTTTTTTAATCTGAAGCTTTGGCGTACAAACTTCAAATGTTATAGTCGAATATCCAAGGGAAAGCCTTGATCTTTATATTGCATCTTTGTACAAAGTCGAAAAAAATGAAATCCTTAGTTAAAAAAAAATATATATATTATCTTTAATATTTTATTAACTAAATCTTAGTTAAAAAAAAAAATATATATATATATATATATATGTCTGCCCTTCAGGTCGAAAAATTTTTTTAATCTGAAGCTTTGGCTTAGAAACTTCAAAGTTTATTGAAAAAGTATACTTTTGTGAAATCGATATTTTCGAGTGTTCAATTATCGATAAGGGAGAGAGGAGATGAACGCGAGTTGTGTACACGAGATCTTTTAAAGTACGATTTGGTTCATACGCGGGTAGAGATTCGTTGAAAAATATCACGTGGCAAACTTTTGAGCTTTCGGACGGGCTTTGCTGCTCCGCGCGACGCTCGTGGAGCTCGCAGGAGTGAGATTTATGAATTATTTACACAATGAATAATTCATCGTTGGAAGATTGGTACATTCGCGACACTCGATCGCGCCTGATATGCAATTTGAAAAGGAGTTTGCGCGCGCGAGAGCGAGGAACGATATGCGTGTACATGCGAAACGCATTATATTTAAAAATCTGTCGTAAATATATATCGCGTTCGCCGATCGAGTGATTGCGAAGGGAGATTTCAATTTTACGAGTCGCGAGAGAAGAAACAAATCGATAAACTTACAAAAAAAAATATGATTTCTATTGCTAACAAAAATAATTATTTAAATTTCATTTCCTTCTTATAAAATATGTTCATCTTCAAAGAAGGAGAATATTTTTTAAAAAATAGTTGTAAAATAACAAAAATTTACATTTTCTTCAATAGCATCTTATCTCGCAACTCTGTCGAGCGAGCAAATAGAATTCGCGTGTTTCAACTTGATATTCTAACAATAAGTATTTTTGATTGGGGTGCTGCAATTAATTAGGATTCAAAAAATATTTTGAATAAATTTTATACTCTTGCGATGAATATGTAATAGATTCGTGGACATGTATAAATTTATATAAAATGCTTGAAACAAATATTTATTTCAATATAAATAGCTAATAAATGCATCTGAAAAGAAATATCATCTATTTTGGGCGATTCAACTTTAATAACACATGAATAAAAATGGTAAAATTATATTATGCATAACTTGTGACGTGTTAAAATCACTGATGTAATCAATACGATTGTTTAGCACGATTGACCTAATAAAACTATATTCAGAATCAAATATTACAAAAAAAAAAAAAAAAAAAAAAAATTAAATATGCCTGTTCGAGACAGACAGATGCGAGAACATTTCGTAATTTTCTTTCTCTCGGCCCGCCACGCGATGGGACCTGCCTCTTTTCCTACAATCTCTCTCGTCGTCCGTCTCTTTCTCGCGTTGCGATGATAATGATAGTGCGGAGCGCGAGCAAAGTTCGTCCATCCGGCTATTAATGCGCGTAATCATAGAGCCAGGGTCGCCGGTGTTAATAATGCGTTTTCGAATCTGTCGGAGAGCGAGAACGGACACCCACGCCGCCGCGTCGATACTGCGTCGTCATTACGTACACGTGGCTCGTGTGTACGTGTATCATGCGTACACACGCGCGCACGCACTCCCACGCACGCGTTTCGTGCGCGCGCGCGCGCGCGCGTTCTAATATCCATGCTTGATTATGCCAGTTGAGCTGGTTTTGTTGATCGCACTCCAATAATAACAACAACGACGGACGCAATCGTCCTCGCGGATAAGGAATGATTCTTCGTTTCTTTTTTTCTTTTTTCTTGTTCGACCAGTCAATAAATCCAGTGTTCTAGATGAATAGCGAGATATACGTTCTCTTCCGATTAGCATAGATTGCGATTAGCGGCAATGATTCCGGTATAAAAACACTTCTCGATTCAACTCGTTTGTGTAGGTATTTTTATGAACGGGTTCGCGCGGGAGCGTGGAAAATCTTAAGAAATAGCGAAATCGAACAAGTTGAAAGTGAGGACACTCGAGAATCGAAATGTCGAATACTTTCGAAAAAAATAATACAAATATAGAATATTTCTGTAGAAAGATGTAGAAAATAAGATTGTAATATGTGTATATATATATATATATATATACAGGATGTCCGGTAATTACCGCCCCACCTCTCTAGGGCAGATAGAGCAGGTCAAACTGAACATAAAAGTCCTCTACCATTTTGCGATTTGCGCAATAATTATTAAAATATTATTTAAAAACGCTCAGCGTATGAGCGCGTGCCGTATATAGCACTCAGCATTTTTAATTAATATTTTAATAATTATTGCGCAAATCGCAAAATGGTAGAGGACTTTTATGTTCAGTTTGACCAGCTCTATCTGCCCTAGAGAGATGGGACGGTAATTAGCGGACACCCTGTATAACGTAAAGTGAAATATCTCGAGCATCCTCTTCTCGTTCTTTTGCAACGATTGATAAAAAGATGGGGAAAAATTTGATCAAGTACTCGTTTATCACAGATTACGCAACATCTTGGACGCCTCCGATAATTCGCGCGAACCACTCGAGTCGAGTAATTACTCGTATATATCGGGAGCGACTAAATTTATCGCGATACAGCGACGCGATAAATATATAGATGTATGTGTGTATATATGTATGGTATATACACTTAGCTAAGGAAGATGGATGGAACAGAAGAAACGGGGTGATTCGTCGCGACGCGAGGCGACGCGACGCCATTCTGGGTTCCCGACGAAGAGACGTAGAGCGCAGAAGCAAGCAGCTCGTCGAATCAATCTGGGGAGGCCACACCCTCTGACCTAAAGCCGCATTATCACGATAAACGCCCAGGAAAATGTCAGCCACCAAGTCGACGAAGCCACACGAAATGTCCCCCGAATTCGCGCTCGATATTCGGTTGCGATTGCGATTTTCATTCGAAAATGTGTTTCCCAAATAATGCATTCCTGTGTAATCCTTTTTTTTCCTCACCTCGATACGGGGCGAGAGCTGCCGCGACCTGGGGGTGGATGTGACGATCGCTTCCACGACACAAAGCATTTGACGGACACTAACTTTTGCGATAGCTAATCTGTTATATATACGTATAATTTCTATTTCATCTTTTATTAAATTCTAACGTTCTTTTATTAATTCTAAAATCACCGATGCATTAGATAATTGACGTATCAATCGTCTGCGTCATTATTTTTCGCACCTCTTCCCGCTCGCGGTAAAGAGTCGCCACGTTAAACGCAGACGGATTTATTCGAGACGACGCTAAGGTTAAAGGAGCGAAAATCTCGTTAGTCTATCGAAGGACCGACTCCAAGGGACACAATGGAAGAAGACGGAGGAGGATCGAGCTCCAGGCGCGACTACGTTGCGAGTAGAGAATATCGCGAGTAGAGACGCACGCAAATGCAAGTAAATGCGGCGGCATATACGCGGAGGTCCCCTTCGCATCCTCTCCTCCAGGGGACTGACACATTCGTGGCGTGGCGCGAACACGTAGATTCTATCTCTCGTCCATTCAGATCCGCCTAGGTAATAAAACTCGCGCGCGTCCATTATTTACTTGCATTATCGTTACTTTACGCCCACGCGCGCGCGCGCGCGCCGCGTATTTATGGTGAAATTATTCAGCATTATTTCGCGGATATGAATAAGATGAGACGGTGGAGATAGGGTGTCGTGGTGGCCGATTGGCGAAATATCTTTCGAGACGGAAAAGCGAGACCGAACCTCCTTCACGCGGGAGGGATAATCGCGCGGGATCGAGATCCGATATCGATCGTGCAATAAAGGAGGAACCAAATTTCCCTCCCCCTCCCCCCTCCCTCCCGCCTACCCCTTTCTCTACGACAGGCGAATCATCGTCGATGGACTAGAGGAACGTGAGGAGATTGCCAAAGGCGATATTTCGATCAATCTGTTGAAAACGAAGGCCACGGCGGAAGCGACCGTCGCGTCGGGGTCTATCGGCTAAATCTACCACGACGCGGGGGTTGGAACGGGGAGAAAATCGATTCTTCGGCTATCGGGTTGCGCAATTGCCTGCCTCTAAAAGGACGCGGCGCGCAAGGCGATTAGGGCCAAGAGGCAAATGGCGGCACCGACGACGGTAGGCACGAGAGAGACAAGTATCATTGTTCTCTCGTATATACCTACATTTCGTAAGTAGATTGGCATTTGTGATGCAAGTCGAACCGCGCTGCCACCGCCGCCGCCGCTGCTGCTGTTGCTGCTGCTGACCTTTAAACGACTTTCTTTTAGGCTACGCGTGACTTGATCTCGGAACTCGATTCTCTCTGCTCGATTCCCCCTCGTGTTGTCGCTTGGCTTATGAGCACCAGTAGCGCGATATCTCACTTTCGCGAGATGTCTAGGACGCGATAGCAATTTATTCCGCGATTACTAATTACTAGATCAAATATTAAATTTAATCTCAAAAATATAAATAAATCAATAAATAAATATATATATATATATATATATATTGGTATAGAGATATATTATCAAATATATTAGAGATATAGAGACGTATTATAAAATGATAACGCACGTTTAAATGCGATAGCACATTTTATTAATACTTGCGTAAAAGATTACCTCGAGTTTGCTCGATTTATCTCTTATGCGTGAGCGAAGCGCTTGATTGATAAGTTCAACCTCGAGGAATCTTGAGCGAGTTATCGCACAATTCGCGGCGGGATCGACGTGTCTCTGCCGCTGACTTTCCGGCCCGGAAAATTACTTAATGAATGTGGACATGCGACGTATTATGTCGTATTAAATCGCACGTGTGCGGACAGGCGCATCCCTCCGTGCGGAGAGCAAAGTTTGACACAAAGCGCACTCGTGTTACCTCAGCACGTGGCACACGCGCGCGCGCGCGGATCCCTTTTTCGTATCCCCCTCGCGAGGCACGTGCGATGGCTTGGCGATACGCCTTGTCGTTGCTTGTCCACGAGCATTTTACGAGTCAATCGCACGGTGTTAATCGAATAAAGCCAAAGGTCCGCGACGTAGGTTAATCGCCCGTCATAAAGTCACTCATTACTCTATCATATTAATGCTATTTGTCAATTAGGGACGCGAACCCCGCTCGTGTATAATTCTTTCTCAATTTCTGAAACATTCGTATCGCCCGTAGTATGTTTGCTTAAAATTGTTTGATTATGTTAATATATGTTTGCCTTAATTTTCGAAACGACTTTGGACATTTCAATATCTAAACTCTATATTAAAAGCCCATCTCAAATAATCTATTATTCACAAGACCAAATTCAAGATAGAAATCTAATACATGTGCGCAGTCTAATGAATATATTTTTTCTATATATTACATAAAATTATGAATAGAATTCTGTCTTGGATTTTGTAACGAATTATAAGGAAAATGGGCTTTATATTGAAAATAAATCAAGAATTAATCCCCTGATGTTCTTCAACGAATTGTCGAAATGTGAGAGAGGTATAAATAATTTTCATAATCTACGTCTATTCTCTTTCCTTCGTCGTCGACCATTCCCGACCGGTCTGTTATATCTCTACATTCTCATTTCTCCGTTCCAACTCGCCACGCTATGGCACGCTTCATCATCGATCTCTAGCATTGTTAGACGCTCGTCTCACGCGATCCGCACATCCTGCGGATCCACTCCCCTCATTAGGACACCTCGGGTCATATATTACCGCATGACGTTACCGCGCGCGCATTCTGCGGGACGCATAAATCCAGGTGCAACGACAAACGGCGATTATAACATACTGAAACCGCTCATCATTTTAACCAACAAGTCAATACTCTTGGTCAAAACCATCAAGATTTCTACTCTCTTATCGATACTTGATTGTCGTTCAAATCGGTGCAAGAGAAAATTTATATGACGCGAGGAAAAATTAGACAAAATTTTTTATCATTTTTGTTTTACATCTCATTATTATTTTATTGAAACAAGATGAGACGTAAAGATTTGTACTCTCTTATCGATACTTGATTGTCGTTCAAATCGATGCAGTAGAAAATTTATATGATATGAGGAAAAATTCGACAAATTTTTTTATCATATTTGTATTATATCTCATTATTACTGAAATAAGATGAGACATAAAGATTTGTACTCTCTTATCGATACTTGATTGTCGTTCAAATCGGTGCAGTAAAAAATTTATATGATATGAGGAAAAATTCGACTAATTTTTTAAATCATTTTTGTATTACATCTCATTATTATTTTATTGAAACACGATGAGACATAAAGATTTGTACTCTCTTATCGATACTTGATTGTCGTTCAAATCGGTGCAAGAGAAAACTTACATGATATGAGGAAAAATTCGACTAATTTTTCTTATCGTTGTTTTACATCTCATTATTATTTTACTGCAACAAGATGAGACATGATTTAGATACATTTATCCAAGTGCGAATTAGTTGTCACCTCTCATCTTTCCGTTCCGTGAAAAAAGAAAAAAAGAAATTCCACGCGCTCGACTTCCTAATGTTTACTACGTCGGCCGTGTAAATATAACCGTGTTGATTCTCTCGAATCTAGCCGGTGACGGTCATCGATGATTCGTCATCGCTTCCTCCTTCCCTCACCTTCTCGATGCGAGATACGATACGGGACGGAACGGAACAGAACGGAACGCTTTCGCCTGAAGATTATCGTTATCGACTCGCACACACGACTCGCACGACCGTTTCGTTACGCAAGCGACGTGAGTGAGTCACTCGTCGAGCGGAGCCGTTCCGGTACTCGCGGGATGATCCCTTTGGCGAAACCGGGATCGCTCCTCCTCGGCTCGCTCACGATGTTGTGGCGCATTAACGTGATTACACGCTACACGGCTACACCGTTCCTCGCGAGAGAGTCAGCTGGTAGCTCGCGCGCACGTCAAACTTCCGTGCTACCTGGGCATCCCCCTTGTAATTTGCACCTGGTATTTCGATTCTATCTTCGCGCGATTCCGATAACGCCGAACGAGGCCACACGCGGACGTAATCTCGAAACCTTTTTTACATCATTCCGCTAATTTATAAGAGGGAACGCGTACGAGCGGACGAATAAAAGTGCATTGAATGGTAGTAGAAATCGCGTGGGCCAGAACGTGTAATCTATTGTAATAAGTGAAATATGTTACAAGCAGCTGTTAAATAAAGGATCGATCAAAAGATACATGCGAAACTGATGTCTCGAAAAAAAAGATAATTACATATTGTGTACAAATAAACAGGGAAAAGTAATTGCGAACGTGCATTCCGCATTCCTTTCAAATTAGTTTGATGTACAAAAAAAAAAAAAAAAAAAAAAGAAAAATATTACTGCAAAATATTCTTATTATAGAATAAATAAATAATCTTATTTATGCTTGCTTGCTATCTTGAAGTTTTATAATAACGCACACATTCCTTCTTCTTCTATAAATTATTCCAAAATATGCAAATTGAATTAAAAATGAAAAAGATTCTAGATTGTAATATTTCAAGTACAAATGTTTTCTCGAGCCTACTCCGCATAAATCTCCGTTAGAAAAGTACATTTGAACGGCGCAAGTCGGAATTTGGAGCCGGAAAATAGAGTCACCCTCGGCTGTGAACACCTCGGAAAAGCTACGGGAAGAAGGGACGCGCGGAGGGAGGAAAAGGAGGGAGCATCGTTGTATGTTGACGAAAGTAATAGCGCGGTTGTTCCGGTTCGGAGGATCGTTACACGCGTATCTAACGCCGCGGAGAGAACCCCTCGCTGACTCCCGTTAATGCACTTTTAATTAATTAAACGGGCGATGGGCTGCAGCCGTCTCTCTTTCTCCTTCTCTCTCTTTCTCTCCGTAGCTCTCGTGTGGCGACCTCGCGTGCCGCCGGCTGTCCGGCTCTAGGTGCAAACTCATAGGCTCCCTCCGGTATCTGACTAAACGCTTCTCTCTTTCTCTCTCTCTCTCTTTCTCTCCTTTCATTGATCCCGTCACGCTTCTCGTCTCGCTCTTCCGCCGTTGAAAGCTTGAAACTGCCCGTGGCATTCGCGTAAAAGCTTCGCGTAAAAAGCGCTAATGGGTCATGCGAATAAAAGTAGAGCGGACGCTCACGACAGAGACCAACCGAAAGAATGAATATTTGCATTTTAAAGAACAAATTATTTTAATATCAACATGACAATATATGCAAATATACTTCTAGAAAATTTAGATTCCATTGCCAAATATTAATCACAAATATAATATAACAAAATGTTCTGTCTAAATTACACTAATAGTACAGATATAAATTCTCTTCATGTCATTTAAATTGATTAAGTGCAAAATATATGCAGTATCACAGTATTTGCTAATAATTTATCTGTTTCAGTTAATTTTTCACACCTATAAAATTTTTGTTGAAGACATGCAAGATCATTTTTTTGAGTGAATTAAAATTTATCGCTACTTTTTGCACCTGTTAAAATATTGTTTGTCACACGTATAGAATTTATAGCAACAATATTCTAGCAATACCTCTAGAAAATTTAGATCTCATTGCCAAATATTAATCACAAATATAATTATCCTTGACAATAGGCCTTAAAGATAGGCATCACAGACAAATTTTCTGTCTAAATTACACTATTAATAGGACAGATATAAATTCAGTCTCTGTCATTTAAATTAATTAAGGGCAAAATATATGCGGTGTCACAGTATTCGCTAATAATTTATCTGTTTCAGTTAATTTTTTACACCTAGCAAATTTTTGTTTCAGTTGCAAAATCATTTTTTTGAGTGTACGGTTCACATAATTTTGTTTTCTTTTACTGTATAAATTATTCACTTTATACTTTCCGGCCTCTTGTTTTCCAATTATCGTTGACAGAAAGATTGATAATCCTTAGGCATAACACGTTAACGATTTTCATAATTATTTTAATAAAAAGCTATATATATAGCGAAATAATTGCATTCATAGGCCGACATGCGATAAGCGTTTGTGTTATCACGTTTCTAGCACAACACATATTTCAACTTCTCGTTTACTTGGCAACTCTTGGACTCTACTGTCTTTGTCGATATTTTTTCGCGGCATTCTTTTCGAGAGGGATGGAAGCTCCGCTTCCATTCGTATAATAGGAATACAGCTGACGAATGGATTCTCCGATCTCTCTTGCACCCGTCCTCTCGGCGGACCACCCGAGAGCACGGCACGGCGCCGATTTCTTTTGTTGCTGCGCTGCCGTAATTAAACTTACCGATGTGACGTTGATTTAGTTACTCTCTACTCCCGTTCCTCCCTCCTCCCTCGCCCCGCGTGCGCGCGCGTGAACAGGATACACGCACGAGTCGTGATACACGAGTGGCTCGGGGATCGCGTTTATACGGAATAAATAATTTCATGGCCGGATGGACCGAGTCACCTTTCAGACCCGTGATTTACTTCCCCAGTTGCAACATTTTGCGTATTATATATACTGTACATGTAACTCTGAGCGTCTCAGGGGGGTTTCCATTTTCCAAAGGGCTCGACATTTTTTAAATTCTCTAGAAATCTCTCGCGCAATCGCCATATCAGAAGAAGAAGAAAGAATCCCAAAGAGATATCCATTAAATTATATTAAAAAAAAAACCTAAATTAGTACGTAAACAGCATTGTGATAATAAATAAATAACAACTTCTTTAATATCGATTATCCGTCACAAATATAATTCAATTACCTTTCCTCCCATCTTTCTATAAATTCTTTCTTTGCAAATAAACAAAGCAAATAATCATTAAAAAGAAATATATAATTGAATGTGAATGGACAATCTGCAAAATTCGTTAATCGCTAATTGTGATTGCGCGACTTTTTATAGCATAAATATTCAAATTTTTCTAATCAATCGGTCACAAATTCTTTTATCGAAAACCCTATTTCGAAAAATACATGCGTACCAGAGGTGTAAATTATAGGATGTGTTTCAAGAGATATTCACATTTAACCATAATCTTTATTAATTTTAAAGTATCATTTTACTTAAGATTTCTCAGCAAATTTTTAAGTATTTTTAAGCACTCTGTATCTTGACAACTTTCTCTCTCTCTCTCTCTCTCTCTCTCTCCTTGTTGAATATTACTAAAATTCATTTGTAATTAAATTTATCTACCTTCTTTCTCTATTAAAGCTTTGTACTTTTAATTGTTGATTACTCGAGAGCTAGAGTTCGCGCGACATTGAGAAAAGATCGATTCCAGGAGGACATTCGGTTATTCCGCAACACTCTGTATACGATGAACGAGGTTGCTCCGGTAGACGGGCTGCGCGAGATGCAGGACGATTAGAACGAATGGTCGTTATAAATCAGGCGCCTCGTTGGGCCCAGCTTGCGAAGAGAAACACGAGAGAGGGAGAAGATTTCTCAGAGACCGAGATTTCGGTCCAGCTTCTTCTTCTTCTCTTCCCCCAGCCCCCCCCCCCCCCCATTCCTTCACTTCTCCATTCGGTCCGTTTTCTCGGCCGCATCCTAATCTACTCGCTTCTCGCGTACCCAAATAATCCTGATCCACTGACATCTCTCGCCTGCAGTCCGGCATCCCGACCGAAATAAATGACCGTGGCGAGATGCACCGGCAATATTACCGAAAAGACACGATCCTGCGACTGGGAGAACGTAATTATCCGTGAAGCCCTCATTGATTCCCCTCGCCATATACCCTATTTGGAAAATTAAGACCTCGTTTACGCGTTAACATGCGGCATCTGTTGTATATCGACTACTCGATATTTTTGATAAATGCTCTTCAAAGTTTCTTGAGATTTCTACTTTAGAACTCTAATGTAAATTATATAAATATACTCTTTTCTTACGTAGTATATATATGAACCAATAAAAATTAGTATTCTATTAAACATACACTCAAAAAAATGATGTTGCAACTTGAACAAAAATTTTCTACGTGTAAAAAATTAACTGAAACAGATAAATTATTATTAGCAAATACTGTGATACCGCGTATATTTTGCACTTAATCAATTTAATTGACAGAGACAGAATTTGTGGAATCTAAATTTTCTAGAGGTATTGCTAGAATATTGCTGCTATAAATTCTATACGTGACAAACAATATTCTAACAGATAGAAAAAGTAGCGATAAATTTTAATTGAGACATCTAGAAATCTATCTACATTAGCAAAATATTTTTTTAAGTGGCATTTGTTATTTACAACTTATCAATTGTATAATAAAATAAATTAAAATGAAAAGAAACAGATAGATATGTAGATAAATTCACAAAAGAGAAAGAGAGACACACAATTCATTCCCTCAAAAAAATGATGTTGCAACTTGAACAAAAATTTTCTAGGTGTCAAAATTAACTGAAACTGATAAATTATTAGCAAATACTGTGATACCGCGTATATTTTGCACTCAATCAATTTAAATGACAGAGACTGAATTTATATCTGTCCTATTAATAGTGTAATTTAGACAGAAAATTTGTCTGTGATGCCTATCTTTAAGGCCTATTGTCAAGGATAATTATATTTGTGATTATTTGGCAATGAGATCTAAATTTTCTAGAGGTATTGCTAGAATATTGCTGCTATAAATTCTATACGTGTGACAAACAATATTTTAACAGATACAAAAAGTAGCAGATAAATTTTAATTGAGACATCTAGAAATCTATCTTCATTAGCAAAATATTTTTTTGAGTGTTCATTCATCGTTGAAGAAAGCTTCGCTGTATAAACGCTTACAATATTTCGACTTGTTTTTTTTCCCTTGCAGTGTAGCTATTACCCAGGGATTTGTCAACTTCCGTCTGCTTGACGATACGGTGCGTCGGTACACCAAGTCAGTTTGAGATGTCAGTGAGAAAAACCGGTTGGAACGGCTGGTACCTCCATCGAAAGTGATAGTCGCGCGTGCGCGCGCGCATTCTGGATTCGAGATGGCTAAAGCCGATTTTGTAAGCCGTATGACACACTTTTTCCGAAAATTCGTAGTGAGGTCACGCGCATGGAACAGCTCGATCAATGAAATCGATCGAATGTGGCCTGGGGCCGGTAACCGGGAAGCTCGGAAATCGGCTTACCGCGGTCTTCGTTAACGAGAGATTCCATCTCTAATCCCCGAACGCCCAACGTTCTACACCTTATGTCGACGTCCCTCGAGGAAAGATTCGTGAGTCAACAGTCGCGGAAACGGCTCGTTCGGCCTGATCGTTGTTCAAACTTGAAACGCTTTTATTTGTCGATTTCCTACGACTTTAGCCGACGAGAGTTTCCTGTTAAACCAAAACGCACGATGAGTCAATCCAACGCGAACTTGCACACTCGAGAGGGAGGGAAAAATATACCGTACCCTTACAAATTTTCTCAAACTGACAATGAGACTAATGAACGTACAGTATCGAGAAGCCAAACAAACCCCCTCTCTGTCTCTGAATAAAAAAACACACACACACACACACACACATAGCTACTACCATCGCGGGATAGTACATGTCATGGAAATTAAATTGGAAAGTAAATATAATAATCGAGAGTCGCCAACGAGATAATGCCAGAGCTCGCGCAAATTTTTCGATGATCGCGAACGATGTGTTTAGCTCCTCGACGTTCCGACCTGAGGAAGGAAGAGGAGATTGCTCGGAGAGCCAAGAAAGAAGAGGACAAGTTGGAGCGAGGTAAGAGGAGAGACAGGAAGAGAAAGAGAGAAAGAGAAGACGGGGGGAGCAGGGAGGGCAGTGAGTCAGATGGAAACATCGGTCCCGACCGTACGCACACGTGTGCGTGTCGTACGAGTCCACCCAGTATGTTAATTCGCGCTGATGACCCCATCAGGAAACATGTTCACCGCTGAGTGGAGGAGCCGAGTTTTCGTTTCGTGCCTCTTCGGCATTCGTGCCGTATAATACGCGCGATCGCGCGCGCACACGCGTGTGCGTATATACTTCTCGACTCGAGCAATCGTTATTCCCTTCTTCGCCCCCTCCCCGTCCATCCGCGCCCACGCACTTTTGCCCGAACATTCTAGTCAGGACGAGTCGGCTAATCTTAACAGAATTACCGTATCCTCGTTAGGAATCATCCTACGTCCCAATTCGAAACATTGTTCTTACTCGGGTTTACTTGAGAATTCAAAAAAAAAAAAAAAAAAAAATTTTTAACACGCAAATAAATAACGTAACGTGTATAAGTTTCTTTAGCATATACAAAAAAAAAATTGACAAAATTATATATTTTCAGAATTTTATCCAAACCGAGTAGATTTGGACAAAGTTTTATTAAACGGATAATTATCTTTCAATTTTACACGCAATTATCCGCGAATAAATAACATAATATGTACAGGTTCCTTTCTGTGTACAAGATGCTTTTCTTTATTAAAAATTACTGCAAATGTTTTTTCACTAAATTTAGCACGTACAATTTAACGACAGTCACACATTGTATTTTGTAAGGGGAAAGGAAATTGATTCGCTTCGGTGGCAAATACCCGCCACGTAGTCGCGGGTCCAGGGAGCTTATAGGAATACAATAAGACAATTATAGGGAACGGATGGACGGGGAGATGGACGATGGATTAGACGACGAAACGGTAAGCTCCAATCAGCCGGTTCATATTTATCACGAGGAGACGAACGGGAATCACCGAATGAACCTGCGTCTCGCACAGGCGTCGAAAGGATCGGAGGCTATGGAAATGTGACTGTCAAGACGAGAATCGATCGATTCGAGATTTAAAAAAGAGAGAGAGAGAGAGAGAGAGAGAGAGAGAGAGAGAGAGAGAGAGAGAGAGAGAGAGAGAGAGAGAGAGAGAGAGAGAGAGAGAGAGAGAGAGAGAGAGAGAGAGAGAGAGAGAGAGAGAGAGAGAGAGAGAGAGAGAGAGAGCAAGAGAGATAGATCGACGTCAATGCGATGTCCCGATGTCCTATCGGGACAAATAGGAGGAACCCCAGCAGGACGTTAATACTTAAAAAAAAAAGAGCTTCCCTTCGATAGAACCTCTTCTTCGAGATCTCCACGTTACTTCTGCCAAATCCGACTGGTACATCGCATATATCGAGATACGTGCTCGTGATTAGATAGATCTCGATATTTTAGAATATTATACGGACACATTTCGAAGATGAATTCGAAAGATTGTCGATATATATATATATATATATGAAATATATAATCCAATATCGCAGTATTTTCTACACTCAAAAAAATGATGTTGCAACTTGAACAAAAATTTTCTAGGTGTAAAAAATTCACTGAAACAGATAAATTATTAGCAAATAATGTGATACCGCATATATTTTGCATTTAATCAATTTAAATGACAGAAAGAGAATTTATATCTATATATTAGTGTAATTTAGACAGAAAATTTGTCCGTGATGCGCCTATCTTTAAGGCCTATTGTCGAGGATAATTATATTTGCGATTAATATTTGCCAATGGGATCTAAATTTTATTGCTGCTATAAAATTCTATACGTGACAAACAATATTCCAACAGATACAAAAAGTAGCATTAAATTTTAATTGAGCCATCGAGAAATCTATCTACATTAGCAAAATATTTCTTTTAGTGTATCTTTCAATCTATGTATATTGTTTGATATATTCGAAATATTGTGAGGAAAATTTGTCGCGGAAAAATCGTAGAGAAAAAACGGGATTCACCATGCTAATGAAAATCAATTTCGGAATGGAAAAAGGATCGATCTTATCGTTCGTAATGTAAGGGGGCAGTAATGATGTTCGTCCCGCTATCGCGCACGTGAGATTACGATGCATTCAATTAACATCTCGATACGTCGCGCGCGACCATTATTTTAATTACACGTACTGTTCGCCATAAAATTAAAATAATGCCGTGCAAGAAGCATCTCGATACTTTTTTTTTTTTTTTTTTTTTTTTTTAAATCAAGTACTAACGAAATAAAAAATCGCGATAAAATTTAGAATAAAAATCTAACACATTACTTATAATATAATAATATTAAGAGTGAAACGAAAAAAAGAGTCTAAAAATACATTTAATAAATCTTAAATCGGCAATATTAAAGATGAGAAATTTAATTTCGAGAAACGAATATATCGATTATATCGGTCGCTCTTAATTCATTTATACGTCTCGTTCTTCATTTGACATATTAAACCAAGTAACGGGCGCGTTGTCTGTACAGGTATATTCTGCTTTCGCTGAATACGAAGCAGCTCGATCCCGGAGGGGTTTGAGATACATAACGTTACAATTCCGTTGAATATGTACCGCCTATCGTAACCTTTTCGCGCGCGAATGAGAGAACTCTTATTCTTATCCCATTATTGCAGTCTAGCTATCTAAAAGCGGCAGTGTCGCACGTCCGCTTAAGTCATACGAATGTATGCGCAATGATGCATACGTCGTTACATACACGCAAGTATAATATTAACCGCACTATTAAGATTACGCTGGTGAAGAGAATTTCGTTGCGATCCAGCTAATTGTAAGACTAAGGTAATCACGCGCACGTGATATATCACAATGCTTTTACGGTAATATGCGGTCGTATAATGCTATTTAAAATTAAGAAGATGGTATCCTAAACGGCCTCCTATATATGCATATCTTATGCTTGAATTTTAATCGTAATTCTGCTGGAATTACCATACACTATAATATCGTCATTCCTTATTTTTTTTCTGTACTCTTTAATTGACTTTATTGTTCCTTTCCTCTTTTTTTTACTTCTTACAAATATTTTTTGCTACATCACAATTATAATTATACTTTAAAATCCTGCTTAATTCTTTCTCTCAAAATAACTTTAAAGAATCAATTACAGTTAGATTGTTAATATAAATGAACAGAAGATCCGAGAGAGAGGTATAACGAAGCACTTAAATGTTTTACGATGCGTACAAAGAGGGACCTCTCAGACTCTCTTGCACGGTTTTTGCACGAGAGCGAAGAAAAGGAAAGTTATAGGTCCGGAAAAAAATTCAAATACACGAGCGTGTATCAGGCCCGGCAAAGGAGACGCAGACGCGGACGCATTCGATCCTCCGGACCTCACTCCCGCTCCCGCGCGGGATCAATTTCACCGCGGACCAGATACCAACATCGTGTGACGTACCGACCTGGGAGCAACGGTGGTCGTATTGTAGTTGATTTGTAGCCACTAATTTTATGTCCCGACACGGGGACCGTCCGCCCCGCCGCCGCCGCCATTAGCCATCCATTCGAAAAACCATCTCTCTCGGGCCGAGAGAGCTCTTGCATTCATTCATCCTCCGAAACATGGATCGCGATGAGGGTCGTCCTCATAATACCCATTGTCACCGTGCGTAACTACACTTTCGTCTCTGCGCGAGCGCGATGGAAAATTTATCGGTCCCTAACTGGCCCGATGAAATAATGTCCGTGCCCGATGGGGTTTAACGCCTGGATCACATCCCCAGGGCATTGTAGGCTCATTATATAACCGCTCGTTTCCCGAAACCGGCCGCAAATATATATAAATATACGTGCGATATAATAAAATGGGAAAATAAAATAAAATACATGTAGAATTTTGATTAAAGTCGTATATATAAATACGATGCTTCCAGGAAGACGTTTACGAGTAAGTAGATATATATTTACACTCAAAAAAATATTTTGCTAATGTGTAGATAAAAATTTCTACATGTCTCAATTAAAATTTATCGCTACCTTTTGTATCTGTTATTGTTTGTTGGAATATTGTTTGTCACGTAGGGTAAACTCGGGTAAGATGGTCATAGTTTTTTAAAATGCAAAAAACATACTTTTATTTTTGTTATTTTTTAATAGTGTTTGGCATATTATCTTCACCTAACCTGAAGCTTAAATTACGTAATATTATCGAAATTAAAAGGAAAACATTTAATTAGAAATTTTATATTATCAAAATAGTACGACATAAGCATTGGCCATCTTACCCAACTTTTAAGGAAAAGATGGCCATAGAAATATTTATAGAAAAATAGTGAAAACGAAAATAAAAATTATAGGTCATATAACAATTTACATATGTGTATAATATGTCGAACGTCGATTACGATAGCTTAACTGTTATTTATTCGGCGTTATAACAGTTTTTAGTGGGCACGTGAAAAACTTTGTAGGTAATCAAAAAATAAAAATATGATATAAGATAATAATTCAATATCGTTATTTCGAATAATGTATGCAAATAAACTACTGTAAATTTAGTCATTATCTTTGATAATGTCTAAAAAAGTGTTAAATATTAATCATAAATATTATTCTCCTTGACAATAGGCCTTAAAGATAGGCGCATCACCGAAAAATTTTCTGTCTAAATTACACTAATAGTACAGACATAAATTCCGTCTCTGTCATTTAAATTGATTAAGTGCAAAATATATGCAGTATCACAGTACTTGCTAATAATTTATCTGTTTCAGTGAATTTTTTACATACCTAGAAAATTTTTGTTCAAGTTGCAGCATCATTTTTTTGAGCGTACACATACTAACGTCTACGAAACGCGCGTTCAAATTTTCGTATCCCGTCCATCCATCTGAAACGATGATTTATATAAGGACGACGCATCCATCGAGTTCGCATTATAGGTACTTAACTTCTCTGAATGGACCCTCTTTGTATCATAGTCGAGGTTAAAGGAGAAAGCCGCATCCCCCGTGGAGCGAAATCACGCCCCGACGTTACCCCAGGGCACGTTGACTAATCGCGTTACACCCGATGTATCGGGGATAAATCGTACCATCTCTCGCGCTTCCTCTCTCGAGGGCTGAAATCCTATAACGCGGATGGACCACCTGTTGGTCGCGCATTTTCCCGCACGACAGCCCAAGAAATCATCTCCTCTTCCAAAAACATTCTCATCGCGATCGTCGAAATAATAATGTTGAAAAGGAATGACGATATAGTATATACATATACATATAACATATGCATCGAATTAATTATATACAAAAGCAATCGCATCGTGTATTGTGACAGCGATAGAATTTCTACGAGGTTGGCGAGAGAATCACGCGAGAACACATATATGCGCGAGATAAAGCAATAGACACATAAAAAGAGAGAGAGAGAGAGAGAGAGAGAGAGAGAGAGAGAGAGAGAGAGAGAGAAAGAGGTGCGCGAAGGAGTCGCGAGAGCGAGAGAGACAACGTTCGCATCACATTCTAGGCTATTCCGCATTCTGTTCCCCCACTTGGCGATCCTCGTCCACGAGCCACTGGCTCACCTCTACGCCTCCGTCGTCGTGCCGGACTGCTGGAGAAAAGTTGTATAACGAAACACGTACCCGTGTACCTGACGCGTACGTGCGTCCCGGACGCAACGATCGTGTACAACGATCGTAACGTACCGTGCCGGCCCGATTAAAACACACATGCGTGTACACGTACACATGATGCATGAAAAAAACGTGCGGTAAAACCGGCGGACGCCGTCTTTTAAACACCGTCTTATCCAAATGACAGTAAACGGGGTGTCTACTTAAATTTTGTAAAAAATTTTTTTTTAATTTCCTAAAAATTCTCTGATCTTTCAGATATTTTTGTTGAATTCCTGGAAAATTCTAGGTAGAGAACATATTTGCTGCAACTTTCTAAAATCACTTTTTTATGCGTCTTCTAATATTTTTCATTCATGCAAAGGAAAAACACAGAGCTTTTCAAGTTTCAAGTGCTAGATTTGTAAATGTATTAAAAAAAAACCTGAATAAGGGACATAAATATTTTTCACTTGCACAAAATTTTTATTTTTTTTTTTTTTTTTTTTTTTTTGTCATTAAAAATTATAATCAAAAATATATACTGCGTATTTAATATTTTGTCAAGTATATTTTGTACACATATAGACAAAGATAAATATATATATATTTACAATATAATTTAAACATATATTATTCATATTTGTCTATTAATTGTCTTTACACAATATGAAAGCAAAATTATCAAAGAGAGAATTTTTTTTAAATTCCCCACCGTACCAATAAAATTCTATGAAAATTCTCTAATTTTTTCCAAATACAAAAGAATTTGAGATTTTTCAAAGTTTATGTATTTTTCCAAAGATTAGACAGCCTGATGAAACGATCACAAATCAAATCATGCGCACGCATTCCGCTATGTTATCGCATTAAACACGCATCAAATTGACTCTCATGTACATATCATGTATGGTCATCCCGGGTCTAACAAACTGGCGTAAAATTCGCAAGAAATTAGATTTATCGCGCGCGCGCGCGAATCTCGAAATACCGTGGGAAACGGGGAAATGAGCGCACGCTCGCCATCGTCGAGCATAGCGATGACAAACCCGGCGACCCGGCGTGAGAGTCTGGCAGTCGCGAGGTAAAAGTAGATAAAAGACGGTCAAAAGTATTAATATATTTATTCCATTTAATCGCCGATGAGCTCGACCTCGTCCATGATTGATTTTTCTCATAAATCTCATGGTATGCGGAACACTTGGAATAAACTCTTATTTAATAAATATTGTAAATGTGTATTTCTAAATTTTTTGTCACTTGATGTGTGATATCCTTAAATGCAAAATAATGTATTGCATGAACGAGTTTAAACCAGAAAATATTACGATCGTTCCATCAACAACAACGTTTTTTTTCTCTCTTTCTCTTTCTCTTCATCTTGATACAAGTTGTTGATACGCGCTGGTATTTATCGTGATTTCCATTTTATTACGTGCTTATATGCACGCACGCGCGCGTTTCCGCTATTATCTCCGCTCGATGGGAAACAAAAGAAGGCAAGCTGATTGCGAGGATGCGAGAGGAAACGGAGAGGAGATCGATCGATTCCGTGGGAATGCTTAATAGTTACTGGTATAACGGTGACATTCTGAGTAGCCTTTCGTCGATTACCCGTCCAAGTGAGACGGACGCCGATTATCGTCACGCAGAGACACGTGGATGGCAATGAAAGTGACAGCGCGCGGACGCATACCGGCACGACGCGGCGCCGCTCAGACTGACAGTTCGAACTGACTGGAGCAATCGATCGGTAGCGCAAGGCGTTTAACGGCGTAAAATTATCCTCCTGTGGAAATCGAGTCATCGACGAAAGGTCCCTGTCGTATTCAATATCAGTCTATTTCCCATATCTCTATCGTCTATAGAGAATTTAATTGTTACGGAGAAAATATGGTAATTACAATATAATTTTTTCAATCGTGCAACTTTCTTTTATATTAACATATGTATAAAAGAAATCACGTGCAGTATTATTATTCAATGATATTAATATTTTATATTATATTTTACACACACAAAGGAGCATTAATCAAATTATTTTGATGCACAAACAAATGTATAATTGTTAACAAACAATATAAGTGCATAATTTATAATTTTTAGTAATAGTAATAAATATTTTTATGTTATATATTTTAGCTTTATATAATAATTTATAATAAAAAAGTTGCAAAAGAGAACGTATTTTTCATGTAATTTGCACTGTAAAATTTTCTTCGTGTAAAATCACCGCGGCTCGAAATCTAATTTCGCGTAATGAGATTTTATCGATTTAATAAAAACTTTGTGATTTGACGATTTTCTTAAAGAATAATCAGATTAAATACTTAAATATATAATACAATGTATACCACTATACTACGGTTTATTTTGTCTACTACACATTATTTGTTACTGTTGCAACTTGGATTCTCCGCTGAGTAGATGCGTAGAATAAGAAGGAGAATAGGGTTGTTATAGGCAATGCGCCAAAGAAAAAAAAAAAAAGAAAAAAAGAAAGAAAGAAAGAAAGAGATAGATCGAAAGCGTCGGATAGTAGCGACACAAGCGTCGACCCTGACACGACTCGAATCAGTAAAGTCCGCGTTCTCTAAGGACATGATACTTTGAGCTCTTTAATAGATCACATAGCATGATTATGAAATCCATTCCTACAAATAACAAGATAGAAACCAGTTGCGTGTGCGTATGTATTCGAGAAAATATTATACATTCGAATTCAGGAAATTATACTATAATATAATAATGTTATCCCTGTGTTAATAAAATAATAGATATGCAGCTAATGACAGATTAAAAATACTCTTTTTCACAGTTTTGCTGCGACATAGGTAGTCATTATGATAAAATTATAATTAAGAATTGTTAAATTAAATATTGAATTATTTAGATATTAAATTAATTAACTTGTAATTAAATAATAAAATGAGGACGCTAAAAAGATTAATAATTTATCATTAGTAATTAATATGTAAAAAAAAACCAACATTCGCTAAGAGTCTAACATTAATCCAACTAATTTCTGTGGTGGCACGATAACATTCAATGTCGACAATAGATAAGAATGAAACCCTCTTTCGCGTTGAAGAAACGAGAAAGACTGAGCGCTCAAAGTAGACTTGCAGAAATATAGTAGGTAGAAATCTTAGGCGGAAAGATGATAAAGATTCGCGGGCTCAAGATTATCTCATTACGTGGCTTATGTTTACGACTGGTTACTAGCAGCGATATAAATCAAAGCACGCTTGACGGATATTACGAGGTTTTCGCGCGATATACACGTGATATACATTACGTATACCGGCTGCAAAAATCCGCCATAATTTACGGGTAACATCGTGATTTCTCTATCTGTCAGATTGAGATAGATCGCGCACATTTCTTCCTCTTTCCTGACGTTATTCAAAGACGTTGGCTAAAATACACAATCTTTAACATTACTCGTAGAATTACGTAACGGGAAACGCGCTTGTTTCTCGCGCGATCGAACGATTTGCGAAGAGAACTCTCGTCGCGATTACTCCCGATAACAGCCAGGCACATAGGATAATCCGTGCAAATACGCAAAACCGAGTAATTGCAAACAGTCTAATCTCAATGTGACATTGGTCGTCGCGGACGTGTGTATCTCTCACGCTGTACGTCCATATTACGTGTTTGTGCGGTAGATAAGGGAGACGAAGTTTCGCCCGAGGAATGAGTTTCATAACTTCTCTCCGCGCTCGAGAGTGCGCGCGCCTACGATGTAACTCTCATTTTACGCGAAATATAATTCAATTTAAAGAAAGAAAGAAAGCACAATCTCCATTTATCCGGATAATTCTCACAAGTTGTGCCTCTCAATTGTGTAAGAACAAATGAAACTTTGTTATTCATATAACTTTCGCGTATAATATAATACGTTATAACATTTCTCGTCTTTTTATCTTTTAAATGGATCGAAGAATAATTTTATCAAGTCATGGGGAATATTCGAAATTCCTGTACTTGGAAGCTAATGAGAATTTTGGGCGGCGGGTCGACCTGGGCGAGCTTCCTTCTTTGTTGCACGAAGCTTTGTTCCATAAGGCACACGAAGAAGGCGCTCAGTCACGTTAGAAAGTCAGCGGGGGCACTTCTTCGCCTCAGACTCGGCTGCAACGAGGAGACAGACTCCATTCGCTCTTTCTCGACGAGCAGAGAGACGAGAGAGACCCCGCGCGTCTATGCCTAGCACCGGTGCGGTGGGTTACGGTTGCACTCGGCATCGGCACGCCGACTCGCAGATACCAATCTTTTGCTTCTTGACCTATATCCGCGCTTGAGTCCTTTGCGTAATCGGCTCTGAAAGGCGTCTTCGAAAATCAGCGCGAGAAATACGGCTGACGCCGCGAACCCGACAGAGTTCCCAGGCGATCGATCGAATTGCGAAACGCGCAGATACGCGCGATCCTCCGCCGATATATCGTCGATATATTGATAATTCGCGCTGTGCGCATCGCGAACAAGCTTGACGCATTTATACCGAGTTGCTATCGCATATCCAAGTTCGCGGAAGAATTTTTCAGACCCGTATAGTGAAATCGACTTTTCCAATGCAATCAAATATAATAATAATCTCCTTTCGAATCTTAGATATTTTAAATCTATATATTTATATAACGTTTAACCTCTTCAGAAATATTGATGCGTGTACGTTTAGTTTTAGTATCTAAAATCCTTTCACGAATAGCTAATCTTGTAACAATACTACACTAGCTACATGTATATACATTTGTCAAACTTTAAAATTTTTTTCTCTGCACGAATTACAAATATGAATAAATATAATTGTAAAGAATTTTAAATTTTTAAAATTATTTTATCTTCCTTTTTTATATTTTTTTATATTTAAATTTTAATCAATTCTCTGAACAGATTAATTATATCCAAGTTCGCGGAAGAATTTTTGAGACCCGTAGTGAAATCGACTTTTTCAATGCAATCAAATATAATAATAATCTCCTTTCTTAGATATTTTAAATCTATATATTTATATAATTATAAATATATAGACTATAATTATAATTATATAATTATAAATATATAGTTAACCTCTTCAGAGATATTGGCACGTGTACGTTGTTTTAATATCTAAAATCCTTTCACGAATAGCGCTCATCTTACAACAATATTACAATAGGTACATGTATATACATTTGTCAAATTAAAAAATTTTTATTACAAATATGAATAAATATAATTGAAAAGAAGGTAAAATTATTTTATCTTCTTTTCTTTATATTTTTTTATATTTAAATTTTAACAAATTCTCCGAAGAGATTAATTCAATATCAATTAAATATATTTTATAAAATTGCAGTAAAAATCACTCAAAATTTTCCGCATGGAAAAATCTACTCTGTTTGTTTACTGACATGCAACTGTTATTGCAAAATGAAAACGTTGTGTATTTTTGACATAATATCAATAATCATCCCACTTTATTTGACGGCATCATAAACGAAGCGGAGAAACAGCGCGCGGCGTACAATCGCGGCCACTTAAAGCCTCTTCGAAGCGCTTTGGCACTCCGAAGAAGGGATTTTACATGCGTTTCACGGTGTCCAACGTTGCTGACACGATTGCTACGCAGTCGAGGGACACGTAGAATGCGCGTCGCGTCGGTACGCATCTTAAAAAAAAAAAAAAAGTCGCTACGTACCAGTCTTCCTGCGGTCTCTCGCATTACCAACGATCGCTTTACAGCCGAGTACGTTATGGTGAGACTAAGGATCTTGGCACCCTTCGCGCGAAAATTTCGACCAAATAATGATTTTAATCTCAAAGCCTTAATAAATATATCGAAATAACACTCGACATAATAAGATTTGTCGATATTAACTTCATTTTTATTAATTTCTCTTTTTTTAACAGTCCACAAGTTAGTAATTAATCTTATTATAATAACCCATGGTTTATAGAGCATGATTGACAAAATTATTAAATTGACAAAAAGAAAGAAAAAGGATAGACTCTTGTTTTATGCAGTCGCTTATCGGGAATCGACTTTGAAAAGTTGCAGTGAATTTTCTTGATTGGGTAATAAAAATTTTTTATGTCTCATGGGCATAATGGCAAGGAGAATTCAACACTTTTCCAGAAAACAATTTCAATTCTTCGCGTAAAAGCAATGCTTATTGTTATAAATGACATTTTGCGCGAATCGATTATATTATTATTTTACACTCAAAAAAATGATGTTGCAACTTGAACAAAAATTTTCTAGGTGTAAGAAAATTAACTGAAACAGATAAATTATTAGTTAAATACTGTGATACCGCATATATTTTGCACTTGATCATCATCAATTTAAATGACAGAGACAGAATTTATATATCTGTCCTATAAGTGTAAGTTTAGACAGAAAATTTTTCCGCGATGTGCCTATCTTTAAGGGTTATTGTCAAGGACAATTATATTTGTGATGAATATTTGACAATGGGATCTAAATTTTCTAGAGGTATTGCTGGAATATTGCTGCTATAAATTCTATACGTGACAAATAAAATTCTAACAGATACGAAAAGTAGCGATAAATTTTAATCGAGACATCTAGAAATCCATCTACATTAGCAAAATATTTTTTTGAGCGTACGTCAAATATATTTACATTTTCGATGTAACAGCATTTTATATTACTATTATATTATTGTGTATCAATCATTTGAAATGATCGAATAAATATCACTTTGCCAAATATCCTACTAAATGAAAAATGATGAAATGGTGAAAAACTTTCATAAGGGTCACTATCCTTTACGACCTTACGTAACTGGTCGCTTGAGAAAGTAACCCAAACTCTGCGTCGTCAGTTGTAAATTCCAAAGAACGCCCAAATATCTTACGATTATCTCGATCCTGCATAGAACGCTTTCCAAGAATATATATGTGACGAAAGAGGGGCTGAGGGGGAGAGCACAAAGAGATATAAATCGATAGCGGTTGCCACGTATATTTATGTGATTTTAAATCCATTAGCCGCACGAGAGAGAATACACGAACGATTATCAGCGAGAAAATTGAAACAAATAAAAAAATTAGAAAACTATTCAAGTATAAACAAAATACTTTATCGCAATATATCTTTTTGCGTGTCTCTCTTAAAACAATATAAATAATCAGCCACACACATTGTATCTCGCGTCGAGATAATTGGAAAAAAGAAAAAGAAAGAAAAAATTGGTACAACTAAACCTACATTCTATTTATATCGGCATTTTTTCTCTCTCATTACGCTCATTATCAGACTAATACGTGCAACGCACACACCGGTATTTCGCCGAACGTAATAACCTCGCCATCTCTCCCGCGCGGCTGCACCGTTGGAGATAATTAGAACGAAAGCCAAAGCGATACACGAGACGCTGGCGCTCGCGCGCCGAGGTCGCGAGCACGCGAGACGAGAGGAAAGACGAGGAGGGAGATGGGGCGAGGCGGCTGGCGGCTCGCGGCTCGCAACCAAGGTTCGCCCGCTGGGCAGTCGAGGCCTCCGGAGCCCGTTTCCGTGTTCCGCGGCGTGGCAGAGCAGAAGGCGAGGTGAGGGACGACGGACCCGCGTCCCGCGTATAAACAGCAAGAGGGGGCGGGTGGAGAGCAGAAGGGACCTCTCCAAGGCCCGGGGCGCCGCGAGCGTAACGGTACATCGCGGAAGAGCAACGCGACGACGATAGCCAGCCGGCCGGCTGGTCGCTGGTCGCTGGTCACTATGAGCAGCGCTTGCCTTCTCCACCCGATCTCCACCCGATCCGAAAACGTCTCTCGGCGAGACGCGAGGGGATCCCCTCAAGGGGGATTTTCTCGTTTTTCTCAACGTCATTCTCAACGCGGTGGGCACGCGACGCTTAACGCTCGGATCGCGCGGGCCATTAAATTCCGGTCTCATTAGTATTGGAAGCGTGGCGTCGTTTCACAGTTATTACAGCTGGCAGAGCAGGACGCTTTACAATCCGTCGTCGACGTTGGCCCGCGCAATGCTAATGCGCGTCTACTCGCATGAGCGGGCCGAGACTTCCGTGGTGGCTACAAAGCGCCTCTTTTACTCTTTTACGCTTTTACATTAAGTATGCAATGACACGATGAGGTACGGAGGTGTCTACCCGCCGCGTACACAATACGCTTATTGTATCTGCACGCACGCCCGATTTCAAAAGAGAGAAACTCTCTTTCGCCTCCCTTCTCTCCGTTATCTCTCTTTCTCTTCTCTCTACCTTCGCCCCGGCACGGGAATTATTTTGCGCGAAAAGCGCAGACAAATGGCGATAAATGACGCTAAACGGCGATAATTTTCCGGCGTTCGACTGGCGTCGAGAGGCGCCAATATGTACTTAAGAAAACTCGACATTCTAAAACAAATCATAAAAATACAATACGCGAATCGACGTGAGAATTGAGTGTTTGTTTTAGAAAAAGAGACAAGAAACGTGTCTGAATCAATCTATAAAAATGTAAAGAGCAATCCAACTGTTGACTAATATGCTACTATATTTTATTGGATTTTTCAATTTAATTATATTCACGAGATTCTTATATTGTAAAAAAAAATAGAAAATTATTAATTGCGAGGTAACTGATCGGATAATTTATTCCATCAATCAAACACTCTCTGCAGACGATTGTATAATCCTTTTGCTTCCTACACACGTTCATTCATTTTTTTTTCCATTCAAATCGTAAACATGATTGATTTCGCCAATAAAGAAACGATTTTATGTTTGCTTCTTCAATCAAAATCTTTGATTTAATCTGTTGCAACAAGTCTTTTAATCGCGATTAAATTGATT
Source organism: Anoplolepis gracilipes (assembly GCF_047496725.1). NCBI lineage: Eukaryota > Metazoa > Arthropoda > Insecta > Hymenoptera > Formicidae > Anoplolepis > Anoplolepis gracilipes. The sequence continues at coordinate 13,679,397 of NC_132974.1, forward strand.
GTGAAATATTGATTCTATATTATTCAATATTGAATGAATCCGTATCTCTCTCTCTCTCTCTCTCTCTCTCTATTTTGCTTACATATTTTTTTATTTACATTCGTCACGTTATTTTGTATTATATCATATTTTCTTTTTACAGTAATGCGTCTTCGTAGGGAGAGATTATCGGTGTTTCTGCGAAAGCACCGATATCGACGCGAATATTCTCCTTCCTGACCTGAACTCACGTACAGTTCAAGTTAGCCATGCGTACGAGGCGCGCGTTGTCGGTAAATCATAGAGCTAAAAGCGCGCAGAAGAGGAAAGAGCCGGATTTACAAAGTCGAATGCAATAGTCCCGCTAGATTTATTACGCCAAACGAGCGAAATACGTGATTAGCGTACATCTTCCAAGAGCTGGGACTTTTTACGTGATCGCTTGCTAGATAACAAGAAATTTAATTGTGACATAAATTTTCTGAGAAATGAGTCGGGTAAATAAATGGGCCATTGAGTTCGTGTTTCGAAAATAAATATCAAAATCCTATTGAATAGGGTAAACTCGGGTAAGATGGCCATAGTTTTTTAAAATGCAAAAAACATACTTTTACTTTTGTTATTTTTTTAATAGTGCTTGGCACATTATCTTCACTGAAGCTTAAATTACGTAATATTATCGAAATTAAAAGGAAAATATTTCATAGAAATTTTATATTATCAAAATAGTACGACATAAGCATTGGCCATCTTGCTCAACTTTTAAGGAAAAGATGACCATAATATTTATAAAAAAAAAAATAGTGAAAACGAAAATAAAAATTATAGGTCATATAACAATTTACATATCTTTATAATATGTCTAACGTCGATTACGATATAGCTTAACTATAATTAATTTATTCGACGTTATAACAGTTTTTAGTGGACAAATGAAAAACTTTGCGGGTAGTCAAGAGTAAAAATATGTAAGATTCACAATATCGTTATTTCGAACAATGTATGCGCATAAATTACTGTAAATATCGATTATCTTTGATAATGACTAAAAAAGCGCCCTATGTAGCGATTATTGAAAAAAATGACAGCCTATGGTCATCATACCCTAGTTTACCCTAATCGAATACATCGATTCGGTGTGGCATTAATAATGAAAAACGGGTCATCTTTCTCTTTTGAGAAACACAAAGTATGACTGACGTTTCATTTGCTTATCTGAATTGAAACCCCTGGTAATGGGGGAGAGGGACGAGAGGTAGCGGCATGTTTTCACGGTGTGATGGCACTCACGAATTACACGCAAAAGCGCGCACACTCGTAAACACTGTGTAAATGGAGATATCGGTACACAATAGCGTTACCGTAGTAATTTCCTGTCCGCCAACTAAAGGCAGAGCTTCATTAGTCGGAAAGCATATCGCTAGTCTCTTTGTATTATAAACGGATCTCTCTGTATAGTTTAGAACTGCGCTGCCAGTTTTTTTTCTGGTCGGTCGAAACAAGGATTACGTCATCGGGATAAATTTACAAACGAACCTGGGATATATTAGCGCGCGTATCTCGGAAGCAGAGTTTGCGAGAGTCATTTAAAAAATTAAACTCGAACCATGTAAGGGATATTAGAATGAACGCGCGGATCTTAAAGAGCAAAAGATTGAATGGCCGACTGTATGTCGAACGAGTAACGGTCTCTCCCCGGTTTATACTCCTTTTCCATGTGCCCCATGGTAGCCGAAGACGCCCGCGATCGTCGCCCCGATTCCTCGTGCTCGCGAAGAAAATTCGAAATCTAACAGCTTCGACGTCAAAATATCGAGATGTTGACAATTATTGAACTGACATTAAATATCCGGCAAATTTCGTGAATCAACAGCTTCATAAATAGGATAAGAATTGATGGAAAAAAATTGATATATATATATATATTTTTTTTTTCTATATAAATTCAATATAAATATAAATATAAATAAATAAATAAATATATATATATATTTATATTGAAAAAAAAATATATATATTTTTCACAATCTATAATAATTTCGAACAGACTCTTTGCTTTCCCTTTAATTTTAATATTTAATTGCAATATATTAAGAAAAACTGTAATATCCGTAAATTTGTCCCAAACACATGGAGATTCAGATTCCTCGAAATGTTATTAAAATGAAGGTTGGGCTTATAGCCTAAAATAGGTAGAGATATACACCCCGGTACGCGGTAATTGTTGGGTGCGCTCGTACTTTTCACGCTTCGCGACGCGCGTCATATCTGTTTCCTGACGATCGTGTAGCAAAGCGTACACGACTGTTAACTACTGAAACGTTTTAATAATACACAACTCGACGGGGAATCAGTGGCGATTTCGCATAACGAAGCGCGACCATTATCATATGACGTGATTCGGATCTTTGATATAAACTTTACGCGCGTGGCATAATAATCGATTGCAAATAAACCATCACACAGCTCGATCGCGGAATGTCGTCACAAATATGTAAAAAGAAAAAAACTAATAAAAATATGCCGTTCATAATGACAATGTTATTCGACTTTATCCGCGACTAATCGATTTTTATACATATAGCTACGTACGTACGCTTATATATGCATACATTTGGTATCATTTCAATTAAATCGATTGAGAAATAAGAAAATGACGATACATAACTGTTATGTTATAGATGTAAAGTGTACAGAATTTTAATAATGTCAGATCGCAATCTTTAATATATATATATTATATGTATATTTTTATCTATTTATAATATGTTATTTATATATATAATATATTTATATTATACTAGACTTATACTAGACTATTAACTTCAATGTTAAAATTAAAAGTGAAGCAAAGGCAGTCATTTACAATTTATGGATTGGATTAATTTACACTGTATCATATTACATTTGCCGGCAGTTATTAAATTTCATGTTGTGACATAAAAATAACTTAAATTTTAATAACTGTCAGCAAATTGAAATACGATGCAGTGTATATATTAACTCAACCTATATATTCTGCCCAATTGTAAATGACTATCCTTGCTTCGAAGTTAGTGGTTTAGTATAATATATTACGAGTCTTTATGGTTAATAAAATATGAGAGAGAGAGAGATATTTTCCGTCGAAAATGGAGCATCGAAATTACATCGTTTTCAATTCGCGCTCGCGATTGAACGCTAACGACGCAAATGAGTCTTGAACGAAGATGTGAAATCTATTTTTGAACACATACAAATTTACTATCGGCAACATACACGCGGTATAATATAGGGCGTGCGCTTTTGCGCACATTTTCTATATATACATGCGTACACGAATCTATTATAGCGATCCGCGAACAATAACTCTTCCTCCACTCTCGGCATTTAATGGCCGTCCATCTATTTATCGTGGAGGAAGAGGAAGCGACTGATGGGTAGATAGGTCGAGCGTTTTGTAACTAATTTCGCGAGTAAATTGTCCGTAACATTGGTTTGGTGCACTCGGACTAAACTAACGATAGCTAACCGGGGGCTGGAACTGTGTCGGCGTGCCAACGCGTAAATCCTGTGTTGTACACCGATCAGGATTTCGAGCCGATGTATAATTTCAACGAACATAGATTCCAACACGCGAAAAGATAACTTCTTTAGCATCAAAAATTAACAGGAAAACATTACAATCTGTATAAAGAAATATAAATTATTCTAATGTTTAATTTCGAGAGATTAGTTTAGATATAAAATTAAAATATTTGACTTTATTATTCAAATTTTATATGATAAATGTTTACGACTTGTAGCTATTTATTAAATGTGCTTTAAGCGATTTATACTTTGCGACAAAAAATTCAGAACACAGAATCAGATTTATAATTATAATTATATTCATAATTTTATATATTACGTAAATAAAAAATATTTCAAGAATTAAAATGTATACATATATACGTATAAAATATTATATGTATATCTCAGATATACAAATACATCGAGATACACGATAAACAAAATTATAAAGAATTCTTTATTTTAAATTTTGTTGCCATTTATAAATCGTCTAAAACTCGCTTTATGAATAAATCAAAATATTTTAAAGAAATTGGCGATGTATTGCGTAATATGACTAATCGAGAACAAAAATCTTTTTTAGATGTTGAAAAGTATTGATGCACTAAATTAATCACATAGTCAATGACATTAATAATTGAACGTACTAAAATTAACCATGTAAAATTATTATTTCAAGTTTCGTATACATCATTTCAAGTTTGTGATACATCTTTTAGTTTTTGCAAAAAACTGCCAGCCGATAATAAGATAAATGGCCATTTCTCCAAAGCCATTATTATTATTTTAGCATTACGTGAATCCTGCGAGCTGTTGATGATTATCAGAGAGAATCAAATAAAAAGGAAAATTGCAACTAGTGCGTACTTATGAAAATTTACAACGTGCTTAAGTACGTATATTAAGTACTATAAATAGCGATAACAATATTATATAATATTCGCAAATGTTTAATGAAATTATCTATGTTTAAAATGTTGAAGCAACCGTGTTTCAACGTGTGTTGTATAGTTTTTTTTTCAAATTATAATACCAGGCGAAAAAAAAGAAGGAAAAAGAGCGAAAAATAACAAATTTCCTGTCTATAAATTTTTCATTCGACTTCATAGCATTAAAATGTCAAGCACTCGTTAAATAATTTTTACATACAATAATTCTTGAAATAAATAATTTCAAAAAAAAAAAATTATTGTGAATTAATTATTCAAATTGCTATTACTTTAAGGAGTATTTTTGTATTAACCACAGTATCAATAATAATGTACATTAAATAATAATTATCACGTAATTAATTTACATTTTTCATCTCTTCTCGTCAACAAATCTTAACCGCTCTCTCTCTCTCTCTCTCTCTCTCTCTCTCTCTCTCTCTCTCTCTCTCTCTCTCTCTCTCTCTCTCTCTCTCTGCTCTTGAAGATAATAATAAAAAAAATCGAAAAGAAAAGAAGCGAAAAAAGAAAAAAGCTTCCTTGCTCACATCTCATTATTAAAGTACATGATTCCGCGACCGCGACCGACCCTAACTTAGTTAGTACGAGTATAAGTATACAACGTAAGTAACTGCACACCCACTCGTTTGCGATTTCACGTGAGTCATTGGCTAGCGGCTGGCTAATACATACAACGGTTAGTCGAGGAGTATCTCTCGGAAATCATTGCAAACGTCGGGAAAGGGCCGATTTCATCGGCGCGGCTCGACTCTCCGTAATCGCGTCGATCTTAATACATTCCGTTATGTCCCTATTAGAGGAATTCTTTATCGAAGTATTAAAAGATGGGAGTTTTTAGTACTTGCCGAGAAATTTACAACGAAATCAAGAATATAGAGCCGGAAACATTGTATATACCGATGCGGGGCGCGCATGCGAGTAATAATTATTACTACATCTACTCAAGATATATATCCACAATAACGCGCAAGGAGATTGCAATAAAATTATCTTTCTGAGTCATGTCTTATGTCGAGATAAAGAATTTGTCATTTCGCCAATTTCGAGAGGAATAAGCAAAGCGAGTACGAACGATATTAGCCGTCGTATTTTCGGTTAGGTCATCATCTCCGCTTGATGTTAATCGCGCGCGTTTCTACCTCCTCCCCTCTCCCCCTCCCCCTCCCCCTTCCCCTCCACCTTCCCCACATCTTCCCTTCCTTTTATTCGTATTTGTACAACGACTGAAATAATCGACGGCGGAACGGTAATCGTACGCAGTTTTGAAACGAAGGGCGGTGAACCGTGGAAATGGTTCGTCCGGTGGTGGTTGGTTGGGATGTCCTTTCTGGCTCGGGCAGCACAATAATCGTGGATTTCCGTCCGCTTATTATCTTACACGCGTCACACAATGCGTTTAGATTGTGTCGGGGGTATCGGCTAATTACCGGCCGCGATTTAGTCGAGCGTTCCTGCCTGCTAACGATAGCGTGAGACCGAGATGCGTATATCAAAGATCTCTCTCTCTCTCTCTCTCTCTCTCTCTCTCTCTCTCTCTCTCTCCCTTCCTCCCTCTCTTTCTCTCGTGTCGAAGGAAATTATAATTTAAAAAATATTAGCTAGCCGAGAGAGAGAGAGAGAGAGAGAGAGAAAAGATTGTATTTTATTTCTTCTTACATGTAAGAGAATTATAAATGTCTACTCAATCAAACTTTTTTGTGTACAAAGCCTTGATAAAAAACAAATCGTTTGCTCTTTTACAATGATTGATTCTCTTATTCTCTATATAGATTCTGATTCCGCAAACAAATATAAAATTAACATGTAATTTTATAACATTTGCATAGCACGATACTAATAACATCTGTATACTGAAAAAAATATTTTACTAACGTAGATAGTAAATTTTTGATGTCTCAATTAAGATTTATCACTACTTTTTGTATCTGTTGGAATATTGTTTGTCACGTATGGAATTTAGCAGCAATATTCAAGCAATACCTCTAGAAAATTTAGATCCCATTGCCAAATATTAATCACAAATATAATTGTTCTTGACAATAGGCCTTAAAGATAGGCATCATGGACAAATTTTCTGTCTAAATTACACTAATAGGACAGATATAAATTTTGTCTCTGTCATTTAAATTGATTAAGTGCAAAATATATGCAGTATCACAGTATTTGCTAATAATTGATCTGTTTCAGTTAATTTTTTACACTTAGAAAATTTTTCTTGAAGTTGCAAGGTCATTTTTTTGTAAGTGATATATAATATTATACAAATAAGATCTCTCTCTTTCTCTCTCTCTCTCTCTCTTCTTCTTCTTCTCTCTTCCAGGTTTTCGCGCCTTTATATTTCTCGTCCGCGATCATTTCAACGTTTGGATGTTTCTTCCTATACACCCTCCTTTAGAATTCGAATATTCTATTTGATATTCGGCAACGAAGCGCGATTTTGCATGCTAAAAACGCGTATCCAGGAGTCGGTAACGGTATAAAAAAAACCGGTTTCCGGTTGGAGGTTCTGTAATAGGTGTTGGCAAAATTCGTAGACCAGCTTTTCGACTTGAAGATTGAACCGTCGTGCGCCTTCTCTCTTTTGATAACATCGCGAGCAGAAAACTTTCCAAACTTGATTAATCGATTTCGTTGTCAATCCCAGTAGTCAAATCTGTCACGATCGATAGAAATCGTTAGAATTATGTACGAGAATACAGGAGATTACATAAGTCCATGATGTATATTTCTTTTCAAATTTTTTTTATAGAGAATATCACGAAAAAGATAAATTTGCTACTGACACACACGTACGAGTTTAAAACAAGAGAAAAATATAAAAAATATAAAAACATCTTTCATATCGATCCATCGAATGTTTTTCTTTGACTGCAGATTCTTTTATCGATTCGAGTATGGTCTCCACAAAAATATTTAAACGCCTAGAACTCTCAAATAATTATTGATTAAAAAAACTCTTAATTAAGCTTTCAAGATATTATATGAAAAGATTATATTTTTCAATTAATTTCAAAAATCCTTTACTTTCTAACAGAACGTATAAATTTAAAAATATAAAAAAAAAGTATTAAAAATGGTTAAGAAACAATGTTTTCCTCGATATTTCTATTAAGGAAAGAAATTACCTTGAAATTAGCGAAAAAACCGCAGTCTTTCAATGATATTAGGAAACAGCACTGCGCGTAGGTATATAAAGCCAACAAATTCATTAACGAAATAGCGGTCTTTACGAAAATCTTGGAGTCTTAACGACAAGCGAAAGAGCCTTCGTAATGTGAAGAGTACACGCTCTCGTTCGTGGCGTGAGAGATCGCACGACATAGGCACGCACGAACGCACGCACGCACACGCGTGCCACATAGATAACTTTCCTCCGTGTAAGGCAGACGAGAGGCGTACGACGCGTGTGCCAGACGGACGGCGCGGTATCAAAGGATATTTACCCTGTCAACAGCGTAGCTTTACGTGGCGGAGACGCCGCCAGGTCTATAAGGGGAGAACACATAGTATACTCACTCGTACCGAGATAATAGTAATGGGTATTATTACTTCGCTCTATTATTTTACGATCTAGCGCTTCCCGGGAATTGATACATTATCGTCGAGCCGAGCCGAACCGAGCCGAGCCGAGCCGAGCCGAGCCGATTGACGAATGATTAAGAACGTAAATATATCCATCATTTTTTTTCGACCCACTATCTATCCCCGTTCAATATATATATATATACATAAAAATATCGCCGATGTAAAATTATTTAAATCACGACGCTCGAATCGATAATTTTCGTGGAGATATATATATATATATATATATAATTTATATAATTTATATAATGAAAAGGGAGGGGATTAATTAAATATTCGATTAGAATCGATCCCGAGTTTTTGTCAAAGTGTAGCCTGCGCAAAGTTGTCGATCAATATAAAAAAAAAAAAAGTGACGGCTATTATACGCCTCGTTGAAAACTTATAATAATGTTGTGCAAGTTACGATGACAAAAACTAAAAACCGACGTAATCAGCTGATGTGACACGTGCGCGCTTATATTGACATATACTGTAATTAAAGAGTGAAATTGAACGGGTTTCCTCCTGAAATCGGCATGCACGCTTACTATTGTAAGCGAAACTCGATTACCGATCAATTACCGATTAATTAAATCGACATTTCAACCGTACACGTTGCATACCGAATCAAGTTACGCTTAATCGACGATACTTGGCTTCTGCCAGGAATACGAAAGTCCTTGCATAATCAAGCTATTGTAATTTCCTCGACTAAACTACGTTAAACTCATTAGATGCAATCGATCTCTCGAGTGAGATACAGACGCAGATTCCCTCATTCTCTCCTTCCAAATATCAATACTTAATTCTTACAAGTCAATGAAAGAAGATTCATTCAGTAGCAACGTTTTTTTATTCATAAAAAAGAGTATGCCATTTTATTCTCATTGGCACCGTTACTCTTCAACTCTTAAAAGTCGACTCGGATCGACATGAAAATTTCTTTCTCACGCGACAAAGTCTGCATTATTATATTATCATGTATATAAGTTGGAAATGAAAATGTTATCGCATTAACATGCGCTACCTCATCATTCGTAGCGATACGACGCGCTTTCGCACCTGGTTTTATCGGCTCGACAAATATCCATCAGGTGAAACCATTCCTTTCAAAGCCCCCCCTCAAATAATAAAACGCAGCCCTGGATTTCGAGTTTCTTCGCAAAAAGCTTACTCACCTGCATCTGCAGCCACGAGTAGTCGATGGTGGTGGTGGTGGTGGCAGCGGTGACGGGCGCCGTCGAGGAGATCTGCTGCCAGCCATCCTGGGAGTTGCATCCGGCGAGGACAGCCGCGAGGGGCCCGTCGAGCTGGGCCCGATCGGGCACTATCTGATCGGCGGCGTACTGGGTGACGTAGGGCGGCTGTATCGTCGGCGGCTGAACGCCGACGGCGGAGGGTAGACCGGGCAGCGACGCCGAATGAGGGTGGTGATGCTGGACGACCCCCGTAGCGGCCGCGGCGGCACCGGCGGGCAAACAGCACACACTCGCGTCCATCCGTGGTGGCGGCGACGGCGGCGACGGAGAGTCGTAAAAGCGTAGCTGCTCCGGCTCCGGCTCCCGTGTCGTCGTCCTGCCGAGGATCAATCCTCGCGGCACCATCCAACCTGCGACCGCCGTAACCGTGATATCCGACGGCCGTGAGATCGATATCCAGTCTTCGCGAAAGAATCTAGGGTCTGGGGTCTTCTTCAGGTGGAGCGAAGCGAAGGCGGCGATATCATCTTTCGCGATCGACTGATTCGAATCATCCCCGGGTCGTCTTCCGTCACGGCATCCGAATCACCATCCAATCCGCGAGCGTTTTTTTTTTTTTTTTTTTTTTTTTTGGTGCGTCCTGATGGAAGAGGCGATTCTATCCCTTCGATTATGTCCTTCCTTCAGAGATTTTAGACTCGTTTCCTCTGTTCGGGATAAACCGAGGTAGAAAAACACTAATACTATCCTCCGCGGCAACCGGATGATTTCACGATATCGACAGTCACGTACATCGGAATCGCGCTGACGTCCCGCGCGTCGAGTTTAGCGAGTTCCGTACGCGAAACACTATCCCGCACCAGGAGGCTGCAGAGGGCTCCTCGAATGTCGCTGCAAACATTGCGTCCTGCGAGAAACAGATTCATTAAGTGATTAGTCCGAATCGTTTATCATCATCGCCAGGCACGTCGAAAAGCACTAACGCGAACAAGAAGAAGCATTCGAGTTTGAGTCATCAACGATATTCTTCGAGTTCTCGCGACAACGTGATTCCTAAACGAAAACATTGATGAGTCCGAAGCTATCCCGATCAACTCGATGGCTTTTCGCGCACTATTCGACGTGCACGATTACGTTTAAATTTTTCTGTTATAAAATAATGTTTTCTCCAACTATTCGGCATCGTAACTTGTCAGTACCGTTTTGTACTTGGACAAATTTTCTTCTCTTCTTACAAACGGCCACTTGTCGAGAACACTTTCGTTGACCTTGCTGGCTAAATGACACTCGCGACAGATCCCACGTACAGATCGTTTTCAGCGTTAACATATCGCGCACAAGACGCGAAAGAAGGAAGGCGCTCCCGCGGGAAGGTTAAAAAGCGCGCGCGCGCGCACGCGAGCGATCGAGTGCTGATCGCTGGTCGCTGCTCGGCCGCCACGGGATCCGCGAAATGACGTTTCTTCCACGGTGACAGCGCGCACTCCCGTTAACGCGTTGACGCGCGCGCGTGTCCGGACGACCACGAGGACGAGGGCGGAGAAAGGGTGGGGGAGGGAGAGAGAGAGAGAGAGCGATGGAGATGGAGAGAAAGAGAGCACAAGACTTACGAGGCGAGGGTGGTGGCACCGGTGGTGGTGGTGACAGCGATGGTGGTGGTGGTGGCGGCGGCGGCGGCGGCGATGGTGGTGGAAACGATACGGTGGATACCGAGGGTGACGGGTGACGGGTGACGGACGAAACTGGCGCGCGCAACTCTTTCACTGTCGTTCACATCGCGCCGTATACCGTCCATGTCACGTACGCGCATGCGTGAATGCGTGTCGTCAAGGCAACGGTTCCAGAGTAACTGCCTGGCGAACGCAGACGCAGCCCTCCGCGGCAAGCGTGTCGCGTTCTCTTTTGCGCGTTTTCTCACTCTCTCTCTCTCTCTCTTTCTCTCTCTCTCTCTCCCTCCCACCCTTCCATTTAGTCTGTCTCGCTCATTCCCGGTCTCGTGTGCCTGGCTCACGCCCCGGGCGCGACCGATTCGAGCGGTCTAGGCGGCCATCGAGCGCACGCCCCCGTCCCGACACCGAGTGCTCGCCTCTCCTTCTCTCTTTCTCTCTCTCTCTCTCTTTCCATCGTGCGCCAGTCGCTCTCTCTTTTCGCGGTTCGTTCGTTCATTCTGTCCCTCTCTCTCTCTCTCTCTCTCTCTCTCTCCCATTCCGCGGCATATTCATATACATAGTGTGTGTATACATACACTTTTCCCTCTACCCCGTAAGTTTCCTCAGTCCCTACTCGCTCACCTTCAGTCTCTTACAATTTCGCTGTCTCGATCGAACGCACGTCCAACGAATCGTCGCGTCCTTTTCCCACCGCATCTCACATGCATATACATATAGATACGAGTCGAACGCCGCCCGCGCGTCTCGACAGGCGCGATTATCGACGTGAGCTAGCGTGAGGGACAGGAGGGACTCTTCCTCTCTCTCTCTCTCTCTCTCTCTCCTACCCTCCTCCGACTTTGGCACACTTCTCTCGACGTTTCTTCTCCCCCTTCCCACCACTTTCCCCGCCCTTCCTTACGTCGTACCTCCCGCGCACTTACTTTCTTCCATCGCGTCGAGTCCTTCGGCGAATCATCCCTCGCGTATTACCATTTACCGCCGCCTTTTCTCACCCTTTCGACGTGTAATGCCGACGAGACAAATCGCGCAAATTAAGGGAGCCAACGCGAATCGAGAAACGCGCGTATCAACTTTACGATATGCGCAAATTTTATGACGTATAGAAAATGTATGTGAGATGATATAAAAGTAAAATGTATAACAGGTTCGATCACGTAACTTTCTCTCCAATTAGGATAAGAAAGCTGTGGAGTGAAAATTTTCGCGTCGATTGACAGAAATCGCTCATCATTTGAAGCGGAGAGGGATTCATTCAAGAAGCAATGAGAAAATTTAAATGGAAAATTATACACGCCACGTAGCTGGGATTCTTGTATCTATTGATTTCTCGGACACATTTCTTTTTTTTAAATTATATATCCAAAACGTCAAGCGACGTAATAATTTTACCATGTTCATCAATAATTTCGTTCATTAATTATTTCGCCAACAATTTTGACGAAAATCGATCATTTCGAAAACGATTTATAATCTGAATATTTGTAAAAACGAAGAACGTGAAAAACAGGTACGAGAGTATTATCGAAACTTCCATGATAGTTAACGAGCTTCGCGACGTCCGCGTTGATCGATCGCGACTCAATTTGTCTTGAATGCGACTCTTCCCGCGATATATTCGCGCGGTCGTACACAACACAGAGAAGCATGCATCTCCACGCCGCTCTTTCTCCCTCCCGCTCGTTCCCTCCACCCCCTACCTTTGATCCGCGACGAGGCAGAAAGGTTCCCTTTCTCTTTAGATTGTGAAACGATTTTCTATCGCGGCGCTTTAACTCTGGCGCAGCGCGGATTTATTATATATGCAATGGGTTACGCAAATTACGACAAAGTGCAAATATTTCACATGACCTGCACCTGCGTGCATGACTCCCCTTTCTACACGTGATCGTTTAACCAGGCACGTGAACCAGGCATCGTGACGTGCGCAAAAGTATATATATATATATATATATTTATATACACATGTATGTAAATCGCTGTCGAAATTCCAACGAGCTTCCTGGAACCAGGAATCCCTCGTAATATATGTAACACAGCGCGAATTACATTCTTTGAGTGACGTTTCCTGGGAAACGAATTACCGCGAGGAACGAGATAATGAACACAAAAGTGGCTACGAGTTTCGGAAATACTCATTTCTCGTCTCTAAAAAGCGCTTACAAACGCGTTTAGCTACCGTATAACCGTAAACACTTAATATTGCATAAATGTCTATTTTAATCGCGGACTTGTTATGCAAATTTAAAATTATTGCAAGGATAATGAAAAATGTTAATTACAAATTGTAGTGTACAATACAAATGCTCGGATCTTTTTGTACTATATAATTTTTTTACAATACGTGGGTTCCTAATAAAAAATAATTATGAGACAATATGCATTTGTACGAAAAAAAAAAAAACAAAAAAAAAAAAAACAAAATTACATTTATTAATACATAAATTTGAAAAAAATTAATTTAAAAAGATCTATTATATTTTTACCTATAGATGGGAAATGACCAGGCTTGCATGATAAAATGCAATGACGTGTATCGGTAGAATATACCAACGTCAAGTTTAGGGTTAAAAAGCTCCAAGTTGGGTTAAGAACCGAACCGGTTACCAGTGAGCGAACGCGCGCGCGAATGACGAGCACGGCTGATCGGCAGAATTTAGCCGCGAGACGCGGAGTACACAGTGCGCGCGCGCACGCTTCCCCCTCCCGCTCCGCGGAAGCGAAGCGACTTATGAATGGGAGTAGTACTCGCCCATTGGTCGCGTCCGACAGCCAATGGCTGCCAGCCCGCGCTTGCAATCGGGCGCGCGGCAAGTGAAGCGAAGCGACCGTATTCATAAATATGCGTATACACACACATCTGGTGTACGTCGATGTTCCCGCGAGAAGATCGAAACGAGATATTGAAGCAAATCAACCGGATCCTATTAATACTGTGTGCGCTATTATCAATTTATTGACAAAAATTATTAATCGTGAGATCGCTTCAAATTGTAACTCAACTCCGAGATCTTTAAATTAATGCTTAAATAGCGCTTACTATTATTATCAATTTGGGTATTTGTATCTAATTATTATACGCGTTCAATGTTGACCAAATTCAGCAACCCTATCAGCACACATGCTCAAAAGATGCCCATCAGAGGTTCACAAGATATTAAAATCTGTTTTAACATCCTATGGATCTTCTATAAACATCTTTTGAACATGTGTACTGATAGGGAATCTACAATTGTAATTCCGACAAGGAATTTCACGCGAATGATGACAGATGACGTAAAGAACAAAGTATTAATTTTAGCTAGCATTAAGATCACAATTTGACGAGACAAGATAGTAATTTCAATTTCTTCGCGACGATGAATACATCGCTTAATGACAAGAGGGCGGTAAAGATAATTGCCGAGCACGAGCGAGACCTAGAGCGAGCAATACGCGCGAAGAAATGTAACGACTTCGTAGACGTTGTTGCAAATCTGTTCGCAGATTGTGCGGATAGAAGGGTAGAGTACAATATTGCTTGTATGACAAATACCAAACGGCAATTATTGGCTAACTTATGGAAAGTATAGGGAACGACATGCGGCGACCGCTCTTATGACAAAGAAGTGAGCGCAGTTTTATCCTGGGTACGTCAAGGTGACGACGCGGCGGGGATGACACCATATCCCGATGAAGACGAGAACGCGTGCATGCGATATTACATATCATTATATTACAGATACACTGTGCCGCTTTGTGAGCAACCGCCTCGCGCGAGCTGCGTTTACGCGCATTTACAGACTGGCGTCATCTATCAATTAGCCGGCTCATAGCCGTCTCTTTCTGCTATCTCACAGTATCTCGCGATTGTGACTCAATTCTAAGCAGCGATGCACGAATTACGTCTCATATTTCCATCTAAACTCGTGAATCATTCAACACGTATTGCTTAGATAGTGAGAATGCGAGTTGAAATCGTCACCTGACATCTAATCGTTATGTCGATATCTATTATTGCGGACGTGATTCATATCGGTTATTTTATTCATATATTTTTAATAAGATATCAACGTTTTTAAATTCTGTTCACATAATTCAAATTTTAATCTACTTATATACACACAATATTCATAATGCACAGTAATGGAAAATATTCCAAATTTTAGCGATTTTTAATTTTAACCCCACGTGTCACCATATTTAGTTTTCTCCTGTATCGGTGAAGTGCTGCTTGCTGGAACCTGTTGGGCTGTCTCGTTCGTTAATGGAGGTCTTTCTGGCTTCCTAGGAGTATACCATTGCTTATTTTTCTTGTAAAACTCATCTCTATTTTTATGCCTCAATTCGTCATAACTGACGCCTTTTTGCAAATTTATCGGTTCAGTTAGATCCGTATCTTCGGAGACGTGAAAGTCACCTATGAACATAATTTACATAGTTATCATTAGATTAGTCATGTAAAAGATTTGATGATAGTTTTTACAAAACTCACTGCTATCGTTAAAACTAGAATATGTGTCAAGTGCATTCATCGACGGATAATCGTCGAATGTTATTCCTGTAGATGGTTCTGGCAAACTCTGACTTTCAGTTTGCACATCCAACGGTTGAAAATCTTGGTACGTCATCTCTCTATAAACAAAGACGAATGAGATCCGTTTTGACAGGAGATATAAATCAATTAAATTGTATAGAAATGATACCTCATAGGTTTATTTCCATAATAGCCAGCTTCTATTAATCTATCCCTGAGAGTACTGTTTGGTAAAGAAGCGACTTTCGCTAAGCATATCTGGGAAGTGGCCATCCTGCCTGTTACCAGACCAAAGAAACCTCCAATTATAGCCGCATATTTCGCTCGAGCGTGAAACGGAGTTATTCTAAGCGATCCATACCCAATGGCTGCGCCGACAAGTGCTGGCATTATGACACTTGAGCTTCTCACGCATGTCTGCCAGGCTTTTGCCTCCTCTGGTGTCAACTCCACTCTCTACAATTTATATTGGGTTTAATTTATCTAATAGCTATATCTTTTTTTTTTGAAGTGTGTATTTTATATATATATATATATATATATAATTATACAAATATATAATTAATTATACATCTGGATATAGATAAATTAAATAGATAAAATTTGCTTCGTTTCTTTATTTTTGTCAGCATCGAGTATGTATTATTACCTACATTTCATTTAACTTACATGTAAATAAATAAGAGTACTTGGTTCCTAACCTGTATTTGTTGATACTTTGCATAATCGGGTTGCTGTACATCCGTCACGGTAGTCGTCATGATTTGTAAGTATTCCAACGTACTTTATTTTCATCAAACGCGAAAACTTTGCGCTTCGTAACAGATATTAACTATTGTAAGCACTCAAATTGCGATTCAAATGATACACAACGAGATAACAGGTAACCTATGTGCGAATAACCGATAACCGGGCATAATGGCGGCGCGAAATGAGATGTCAGCGCCATCTGTGACTTACCACGAGAAACAAATAGAACGACAAGTTTTGAGTTTCCAATCGATTAATCGGTAAAGACGAATCGACCCCGGTCGCGAAAGTAGACGTTATATTTCACAATGTATAATAATATATGAATATGTAATTTTATACCCTAATATGTCATCATACTCATAAATGCAAGAAAATTGTCATCAGTGACAATGACAGTAGTGATGACTCTATTATTGTACAAACTTTGAAGGAAGGGAAGATACATGTATGTAAGTAAGGATGGATGATCTTGATTGTTATTGATATATTTTAAAATTTCTTCCAGAGTTAAAATTTATTTAATAAAGTAACGAAAACTTTTACTTACCTAATCTTTTTTAAATATATTTTATGTAAATAAATATAATGAAAAGTTATGATGATATAACTGAATAGATATATATCAACATGTACAAAATTATTTATATATAAAACAATAATTTTATGTAATTTTCAGAAATAATAATTGTATTATTATTTTAGAGATTTATTAACAAAAGGAAAAGTAGTAGCAATGATGCCTGTGATTAGACAACAAAACCATGCAAGTATTATAACTCTATTACATTTTTATACAAATATTTAATTAAATTTATTATAATAATTATTTTTATTGAAATTATTCTATTGCAGAGAGTTGGTAGTTAGGATGAATCTAATTAGTTATACATCAGAGGCAAGCAAATCAATTCGGATGAGTAGATTAGTATGGTGTTATTATGGTTAGTATATTATTATTGTCTTAAAATATATATTAAGCTTTTTATATCTGTTAATCTATTATAAAGTATCCAATGATGTAAATGTTACAGATAGTAGTAGCTCTGAATGGAGCGATTCAATTAGTTCCTCCAATAAATTGATTAGAGATTGTAAGAAATACAATACTAAGTGTAAAGTTTTATCTAAAACAAAGAGGGAAAAAACTGATTTTTCTTCATCACCAATGTTCTCTCTGATAGCAGTGATGAACAGTCGGAGAAATGTCTTATATGTCTACTACCATTTAGAAAACAGTTGATACACCATCTGCTTGTGATCACTGCTTTTGTTCAAAATATTCATTGGAATGGAATAAAACATTAATCTTTGTCCTATGGATTGTCAATTTCACCATCATTCATGTTAGAAATAATTTTGGAGGCAAGGTAATATGCTTGCTATTTACATATAAATATGTATGTGTATATATATATATATATATATATATATATATATATATATATTTTTTGCATTCTGAAAAGTTTATTATTCAGTAATGCAAAATTTAAAAAAATTAGCATGAGTTATATAAAAAACTTTAGAAAGGTATTTTATTATTTATAGAAAGATAGAATAAATAAATTGCCAGCAAATTGATGCATTGGAATTGTAATATATACATTTATTCTATCTATTTATTCCAGATTAAACAACATGATTTGGAATTTATTACTTTTGTTGACTGCAGTTCTCATAGAGCAAGTCTTGCTCAAATTGTACGAATCAGTTCATGACAATAGCAAAATTCGATCGTCTTCTCCGAACACTAGTTTAGAGGGTTGCAATGCTTTCTCATACATTCTCTACACATTCGAATAAACAATCCAAGACTAAAACAACGAAAAGAAAAAAAGAGGAAGATGAAAACTTCCAAGAGAGGCAACAATAGTGTAGTTCGAAAAGTGTGAATCACAGGATTGAACAATGATAATGAAGAAAAAGAATGAGATAGTGACATATGTCAAAGTCGCCAGTTGATCATCCAATCGAGGAGTGTAAGAAAATATATGTCATCTAGCAATGCTACTATATCTCATTAATATTATAAATATTCATCATCTTCCGAGCCACACTATCCGATTATTACCGTATTTTTTTGGCTATACTTAACGCCGTCTTTGTAACATGATCCAAATAAATTAATTTTTCGATTCTAACTCATTGTTCTTAATTTGTAAAAATTAAACGACTTTTTCGACTATTATTAAATACATTATTACAAATATATATTATTTATTTTAATGATAAAAAGCTTGATCTCGGAAATTTTCTCTGTATTTGGAGAAACTAGTTTACAACAGGTAAAAATCTTTATTCAATATGATTCGTTTGTATGTATAAACCCTCTTCATAATATACATAATTTCATTATTTTTTTTTGATGATTAAAGAATTGACCGTCATAAGAGATTCTCTTTTTTACTTTGAAAAAAAAAAAGAAATTGTCTTTTCCTAAAACTTACAGGCGTGCGATAGACAATGTCGACTGAAAAACCAAGGATCACGAAGCGTAATAATAATACTGACGATAACATTACAGAAGGCAACGGTAGTGCCTACATCCAACAAGGTAAAAAGCATCGAGAAAAAGAGACAAAAAGCTGTAGTGTCACCGTAAATTTTGCTAGAGCTTCCGGATAGGATATGAAGGTCAGAAACTCTTATTCGCTATCATTGTTCTGGCGCGAATAACGCTACCATTGTCACCCGACCTCGACGAGCGAGATTACCTAGAATTTCAAATCGTATAATCTCGGCAAGAAACGAGTCTCTATACTAATACTCTAATAAATTTGTTATGCATATTAAACATTAAACTATAAACTGTTGATGCGATTGATTTCTTACATTTTGTAGGAGCGTTTTTAGCTTAATTAATAGCTTAAATAATACATATATATGTGTGTGTATGGATAAAAAAAGCCATGTGGGCTTGAAGATGATACCGCATCTACCACTAACGTTTGAACATGTTAATTATATTTGACAGAAAAGGTTTAATTAGATAGAATTAATAATTACTCTATTAAATAGAAAACTTCGATCTTTTCTATTACTAGAATGCTCAGGTTTTTATTTAAAAACGAGAAGGAATAAGTAATACTTATATTTTTTTCTACTGTTAAATAGAAAAAATATAAAGAGTACTTATTCCTTCTTATCTCGTTTTTAAATAAAGACCTGAGCATTCCAGTAATCAACATGTTAAAACATATGTATTGAACAAAAAGTATATTTTTTTTACATGTACAGTATAAAGTTACTTGTAACATTTTACAGTGTATATTATTTATAACAAAAATTACAAAATAAGATTATCTTTTTTAAAAAATAGATTACTTTTTATCCGTCTTAATATTTGATATTTTTTAACTGTATATAATGTTTTAACACGTTGATTATATTTAACAAATACATTATGATACCTTTAGTCACATGACATGTTAAAATAGTAACTGAAATATCGCGAGTGATATTTTGATTCGATTTATTTACATAACCGCGCTAATTTAATTACCGCGCTGTGCAAAAATAAAACTGAGAGTGGACTTATATATTGCCTTGAAAATGATTAAACAATCTATTTTGTACTTTTGTTTAAGTATCGAAAACAGAAAATATATCTGCTAAAATTAAAATTTTTATATCTACATCGAGAACTTTTAAACCGTCGAAATTTCCGTTAAAAATGTACATTTTGCATTAGTACATGAATAATTTGTTCAAAGCCTTGGGCGAGTTATCTATGTAATATTTTCATTATCAGTTTTTGTACAGGAGAGTCGTAGAAAAACGTTTTGTAAAGTCTGATGCACAGTTATTTGCACGCGCGCATCTTTTTTTTTTTTTTTAATTACGATAAAAAATTTATTGTTTTTTTTATGAAAGAGCTTAAGAATCTTATTTGAAACTTTTTCAATACCTCCTAATTAATTTAGATATCCATCCTTTTTATGGTTTTTTAAATATATATTTATCTTTAGCTTCAACGAGACCTGACGCAGTTGCATCGTTCGTTGCATTACTCACGCATAATCGAACGCGGAAATTTTCCGCTACCACTTATGAACAGAATGAGAATACGTAATGCAAAAGCATCTACGTACATAAGGTGGTGGTGTTAACAAGGGACAGATGTTCGTTGCTATAAAAGTGACGATAGAGGTGTCTAAAGATTAGTCTTTGTCGTTTTAAAATGTCGCGCGCCGCTGCATGTCATCGGTTCTTTCGACCGTCTCAGATTCTGCTCTTACAATTAATATTTTTATTAATATCATTAACAACGCTGCAGCGAGCGAATGCTAATCCGTTGTCAGATCTCATGCAAGAGTATCAAAATTTGATATCCGAGAGTTCGACGGTCAATTTGACGAATAAATCGACAGATAGTTCGACGGAGAATTCGACGGATATTTCTTCGACGGATATTTCTTCGACGGATATTTCTTCGACGGATAATTCTTCGACGGATATTTCTTCAACGGATAATTCTTCGACGGATAATTCTTCGACAGATAATTCGACGGAAACTGAGGGCAACACTGACGTGTAATTTTTTTCTAAAAAAAAAAAAAAAAAAAAATATATATATATATATATAAATGTTTTAACGTATTTTTGACAATATTATTACGAAAGAGAAAAGAAAAGATTTGTACTGTATACACAAATATTTCTGTCATTTTTAGATACGTGATAAAAGCTGTAGTCTACGAGATTGGAATTCTTACAGATACGGATAACACGACTAGCGAAAGCACTGAAAGGTAATATGACATTCTATTTTATCGTTGAATATATCATTTTAATCTTTTATCAATTTTTTTTATTCCTTGCAGACAAGAAAGAGTCGATATATCACTGTACGATCCATTGTATCGAACGGACGATTTTTTTTAATTCTAATGAATCTTTTTATCTCGAAGCGAATGTAGTAAATACACAAAAAAATTATGCATTTGGAAAGAATCAAAATGTCAGATCACTTTACTACAAAAAATTACGTGTACGGAACAACGATATTTTCAATAGATATGTGGGTGTACATAATAAATTACTGATTATATATTGTATAAGATTGCAACTTAAAAATAAAGCGCAATGTATAACAATATGATATGCGCATAATTGATAAAGATTTTGATGTCAAACTTATATATAATGTCGTGAGACGAGCGTTTTGGGATTCAGAACAAACGTTTTATTATTTTATCATTTAATTATGAACAATATATTTCGTGTACAACGCTATAAACACATTGCTGCTGCAAAACCTGCGAGGCAGAAGAAAATCGCGGAACAATCAGGTAACATAATTCGCAGAATGATAGATATACGTAGTAAGTTAGCTCGGTCGGAGCATGCGCAACACACATATTAGTTTCTGCAATTTAACGTTATTTACTTGTGGAAGATCTTCGTGAAAGACTTTAACAGTCGCTTAAACGTACGTAGAAATCTTTTCCTTCTTTTTTTTTTTTTTTTTTTTTTTTTCTATTGGAATGCAAATAAGCGCGCAAGTTTGACAGCCCCGATTAATACGGTAAGTATCATGTACAAATTTCGACCAAATATTACGACAAAAGGTAATAAAAATATTCTCGATTCTCTCTCTCTCTCTCTCTCTCTTCTTCTTTGTTCTGCTCGTATCGTATCGTTGAACTAACGTACATTCAATTACGACAGTAGGCACTGCACCTAAGTACCTTTGCCTTATCGAAGGAATAAGCAAAAGCACCAGTTCGTGGAGAATACCAGTCTTACATAGTATTAAACAGCGTTACAATTCTCTACAACTCTCTTCTCTTATGTTTCTATAATGTACAAATGTATATGTAGAGTACTAGATGTCCCGTGTAAAATCAATCAAACATCGTGAGTGGATTCCGGTGAAATTTATAACGTCTCCTCTCTCTCTCTCTCTCTTTCTCTCTCACTGTTACATGGTGCTCTATAAATTGCCTATATAAATTGCGCAAAAAATCGCAGTACTTGCGATTCATTTTTGTCGTGTCCATTCTTTGCTTTCTTCTTTTTTTTATTTTGATAGAGACCAGTTATCTACGTATAAATAACAATTTACGAAACTCTTAATAATAATCGTAAAATATACGGGGTAGGGAAAGGATTTTCACTTTCGCCAAGGATGCTCATAGATGTTAACCATTCGGAGAGAAAAAGGGACGGATTGGGGAAAGGGATATATGTACTTATATGTAATAAACATCAAATTATTCGCTATAGTTGAGCGTGTCGATCATTTTCGGCATTTCGGATTTATTCGAAGAAAAATACCCTGCAGCGGGACCGCACTGTGCGCCCAGCGTCAACGTTTTCTTAAAGCATAATTAACGTGGTATCTAATAAAAAATAGAGAAGGCGTAATATGCTTCCGATCGTTCTCACGTATTCGATTCGATACTGATATGATTTTCTCTTCCTATTGCCATAGATCATCTAACATAGGCAGGGGGAAACGTCATTTCATTTAGCGTCTTTAGACACTGACATGGAATCGGCGGTGTCGACGGATGTGCTTTTCAGAGAAGCTGCTGCTACTGTAACTTCATGTTCAATCGACGACTTTTCCTCCTCTATGGCATTCTCCGTAACGCCTTTTACGTTTTCGATCTCTGCGCTCTTGAAATCCCTAGAATTAGCAATACAAATTTCCAACAAATTATATTCTAATCTCGACAAAGACAGACGCTATATAAAATACCTGTTATCTGGCAATTCGTTAGAATTGATATTCTCGTTCGCAGAAATCACCCTGTCCTCATTGATTTCACTGCTACTGCTGCTGAGATTAGTTTCCATAGGTGATGAATCCATTTCGATTACTTGACTACTTTTGCAGTCTTTGCTTTTTTCACTCTCTCCAAAAGTTTCACTAAAAGCCATATCCTTTTCTGTTAAGTTCGCATCCGTCGTTTCTGATGTCTTCTCTTTAAGCTCGTCGCACATTGTCTTTTTATCCTCGCTCGCGGTGTCTATACTCAATGTATTCTCGAAATTTTCAAAATTGGCCCAACCTGTAGATTCCACCGGCTCCGTCGATGACGGCACGTCCCATGGATTAACTGGTGGAAGTACGGTACCCGTATTCAGCGGCTCGGTAGTATCCCAAGCTGAAATTTGTAGCCAATTATTTCAATAAAATAATTAAACAATGTTTGAAAATATCAGCCAAAAATATAATAGAAAAATACGTTTTTAAAAACATACGATCAGTCGTGTCGACCTCCATGTGTACGTCGCGTGGATCTTCATCATCCTCGTCCGACGAACTGGAGTCTTGATGCTGTTGCTTGGAGTGCCAATCCCGCTTGTCCACCACGGTCTGGAACGTGAGTTCGCCCTCGTCGCCCCATTCTAGGCCGCTGCCGCAGTCCTCAAGCCCAGCTTTTTGTTTTTGTTGACACAGCTTTAAACAGACATTGATTTTCTCATTCAGTTTCGCGTATAATACAACACGCGTCTTATTCGATAAATAGATATCTACCTTATTGAACATCTCTTCTCGTTTGTCGAGATCTTCTTCACTGAGAGTAAAGGCCAACGTTGTTAATTGGTCAACTGGATTACTATAATATTATATTTCTTAAAGAAAACAGTGGAGGAGAAATGACAATGACGATACTACGTCGCGCTCTCTTTACATGTGCGCTTTCTTGATTCCGGCAAGCCCTACGATTGCCCCCCATCCTAGTAGTGTTATCACTTTTTTAACGATATGAGAACTAAATTTTATACATGTACATATACACTTACTGAAGCGCATCATCACCATCGTTAAACTCGTCATCGTGGAATCCAAAGTTTTCGATGAATGGAGGCGTTATTTGTTGACCCTGATAATTGGAGTACATCTAATACCAAGAATACCGTACAATAAATCAAGAAGAATTGTGTTTGTGCAATATTAGTTTATATGTCAATATATATATAGATATTAATCACTAACCTGTTGGACGTATATCTCTTGCGAGTAAGGATTAAAGTCATCCGGATTTTCCTCCGAGCTCATCAGGAACATTGGAGTTCGATCGCCCTAAAAAATCCATTATAATTAAAATTGGCTATTATTTTAAATCTTTATGGCACGCGTAATACATTTGCCAGATAAAGTAAAGAAAAAAAATAAATATAGAATAAATTATATTAACACGTACCATCATCACAGTTTGATGAACTTTATTAATCTCCACCAATTGTGTATTCACAAGATTTTCCCATTTACTAAGACACTCGGGTGACAAATTGTTCTTCAAAAAGCTGGCCAGTATATTACTTTTCTCGCACTGAGTAACGATATTGTTTGCGATATTTATTAAATGTCCCATATAACCCTGACGAACGCCATTTTCCTTGGTTCTGCAATCGGATAATGACATTAGAATCCTGACACTTTTTTTGTACTATTTCGTAAAGATTACTACTTTTGACAATCTTACTGTTTACTCTCGTTTTTGTCCCATGCTTCTAAGATCCTCTCTATTAATTTGCACTTGATAAATATCTGAAAGTACGATTCAATAATTAAATTTTTTCAAAAATTAAATTTTTTACGCAGTAAGAGACGTGCAACTTACATTGTTATAAATAATATCATTATCCCGATGTCCGTAATTAACAGCTAAGGCCAGGCACTGTTGTACTTGTGTATGTAGAAAATTATTCCACGTGTATTTGAAAAACAGATCCTGCGATATATTTAGAATAAATAAATAAAACAAAGTGTGGGCGAAATAACGACAATACTTGAAATGTATGGTTGTAACAGTCTTACCAATAATGTTTGGAATGTTCCCAAATTTGCTAAACTTTCATGGATCTTTAAATTTTCCGTTGACAATAACGCACTTAACAACTTTGCTACATGCAAACGAGTATTTCCCAGTGGACATTCTAAAAGTCCAATGGTTGTTTTTACGGCAGGTTTCTGTGTAACAGAAATTTAGTGGAAATTTAGTTTTTAAAATATAGTACAAAATAAATTCTATTAATAATATCTCTACAGAGGTAATTATATACATATATATTTTAAATAATCAAGTTAATATATATTTTAAAAAAATAAACAATATCTTAACAATATATTTATATTGAAAAATGTTAAAAATAGTTCTTACGTATGGCGGATCGAGAAGAAGTTTGTGAAGATGTTCCAAATATGGTAAAATAGCGTTTGAAATTTTAATACGTTGTTCATTATCCGCGACGTCATCGCCGTTACCATGTATGTCTCCTTCATTTGACACACTGCAAGAAATTTAGATTATTTTATATCCTTTCTATTTTTATCTATAAAGCATGATTTTTTGATGTTATAAAATAAAATTTTTTGCCATACTTGTTAGCTTTTTGACCTAGAAGTACTAAAAGCACTTGTATTCCACCAACAATACTAGTTTCTATCTTCTCTCCAGTCAAAATAGTTTCTAGTAATAGGCTCACAGTCTCTCCTCTGTAATATAATATATTGTTCGAATCGTTTAAAATTTGTAATAATTAATTGTTAATTGAATTACAGATGTACTCACGATTCTAGAGTATTTAAAATAGGATCTGGATCAGTACGCTCTGTAGATGTACGTTGATTTTCTCTAGCCACCGCTACCATGTCGCAAAGTAATTGCGCTGCATTGGCATGTTTGGCTGATTCTGAAGTAGGTGCTAACAACTTTACCAGTCTCTGCACTAAATGTTGACTATCTAACCACTATCAAAGATACACATATATGTAGAAAAAAAGCATAAATATTCAATCAAAGATATATTATCTACAGTATATTATTATGTAAATATGTGTAAAATACTAGAATAAAAAAAATATCTTACATTCAATATGTTTTGACGCATATCGCTGCCCTCGACCTGAGTAACAAGTTTCAGTACTAGATCCATAATAGCGGAAGTCTCTAAATGTTGCAACAGTAAATCTACACATCTCTGGCGACTTTTAAGAAACTCTAAAACCTGTAAGCATGTGAACTGATAGGAATACCAATTCTGGAATAGATGGAAATATAGGATGGATAAGTATACGGATAACATAGGAGAGAGGCAAGAGAAAAAAAAGTTTATTATTTGCTTGAAATCAGTCTAATGTCAGCTTTCATATCAATCTCAAACAAAGTTATTGCAATTAAAAATGTAAATACAACTTATCTTATCTCTAAATATACATTATAAAATTAATAATATCTTTTCCTCTGTGTAAAAATAAAAAAATATATATATATATTTACCTGATCACTTTTACGAGCAACAAGCACTCCAATAGTTTTACTGAAAAATGACGCAAGTAGCGGATTTAAAGGCTGATCGGTATCTATGAAAGAATATAATTTGGCCAAAAGTGCTTCGTCACCTATAAAAAAAAATTACAGAATGCATATTTACAAAATTTACATAATTTTATAAATAAATAAGTACTCTCTCATTCGTATAAAGAAATAATAAAGCGCATTTCTAATACCTGCCAATTTCTCATTCAATGTAGGCACATCACATGTAAGCAACTCGCAGGCGACATTAGGATACTTGTAACGCCAACGTTCCTCAATATCCGTGGATGGTTCCTTAGTGGCTAATGTCACCAATTCTTCCATAACGGCGGGCTTCGTAAGACTGTCAATTACACATTGCGATAATTTTTCTCATAAAAAATACATTATGCCTAAATGGGCACAAATGTCTAAATATTTCACCCAAACTTGACTCTGAAGGGAACAGCGATATTTCCACTTACTACTCGACCAACTTTTTATTCTGGCTCTTGCATTCCTGCAAGATGTCCTCCTCGTCCATCAACTCGTGCAGCGTGACATCCTGCAACCGCGAGTAACGACATTAAGATACCGTCCGATGGCGATGATAAGGGAGGGAGTAAGAGAAGGGGGAGCGGAAGAAGGGGGGAGGGGAGAGGTTCTTTCCGTCCAGTCGAACGAAAGCGGAAAAAAAAAATGATTCGGGGGAAGAAATCACTTGCCTCCTTGTTGAGCAGTGCCTCTATATGCGGCGATGACACGTAATTATTCGTCCAGAACATGATGCGGCGGTTGTGCGGTTATTGCCCGCGGTTCTCAATATTTATAGGAATATCGCGTCGCGATTCACCGAGAAGCTTGGCTTGGCACGATCGCCCGATTCGCATCGGCGTGAAACGCGGAAACGCGCGCACGAGGATGAAGGGTACGATGTAACACGTCGCGCGAACTCGTCGTACGGCCGTCCAACGGCTAACATCGCACGTACGCGTATATCAATCCCTGCCGATTCACCTCCGTCGTCGTCGTCGTCGTCGTCGTCGTCAGTATCCGTCCCCTATGGTCCCCTACACTGTCGCCCGTCCTGTCGCTTCGCCACACTCGCCACCACTACTCTCGCCACCGTAGCCACCTCCTCGCGACCGCGCCACCACTCGCCGAACACCTCGTCGTAGATCGTTTGCGATAAAACTCTCGCGCGTCTAGGCTGAAGCTACTGCAAGACGGTGAAACGATAAAACGTATATAGCCTACTTGCTCCAGACTCCAGATTTTTGCCCCGAACCCCGAACTCTGAAATGTGAAGCGTGAAGCGAGCGTGGTTGGACATTCTCGAGCGCGAACAGGCGCGCAGGCGCAGAACGAGAAGCGCGAAAACTCGCAACGTCCTTTTTGTCGGCAGCAGCCTCATCTGTCACTGCGCGTAAAACTTGGTGTAAAACTCTCTTGGCTAAATTTAAAATTAAATAAATAAATAAATAAATAAATGTATATATGCTAGGTGTTCTGTAATTGGTGAAAAACCTGCTAATGACAAATTCTTGAGATTATTTGAAGACGATTTTCCTCATCGAAAATGTCGAGGCATCAATAATTTCTGAGAGTTATCAGTGATTGAAAAAAAGGCGCTTTTCGCAAACTAAACTTTTTGGAGTTAAAAAACTACCAAAACGACATTCTTCAGTTAATTTCAGATAGAATTCACTTTAATAGAATTTTAATTTAAGGCTTGCGTGTGCTGCTATTACATATTCAATAAATACGATTGGAGTATGCAAAATGTGGACACGATAGAAGACAAATATTTTCACTCGGTTGTCCATCTTCATGAATTTGTACGCCATGCTCGACTAGTTCCTAATCGTTCAAGAGCGGCTCTAAACTAAGCTCCAATTTTTACAGACTGCGAATTTTCTTATTTTTTCGAGCACGTTAAAATACGTTAAATTCAAAAAAATGGCAAGTAGAAGTTATATCTTTTTTTTGTTTTTTTAAAGATATTAGTAATCTCTTTTATTGGAATTCTTGTAAAATCAAAAGAAGAGGTTAATTCAAACTACATCTAACCTAAAAGAATTAATTAATTAAATTATATTATTTATCGGAAAAAACACATGAATAAGAAGAAAAAAAATAAAATAAATTAAATTTATGCTTTTTTTATGTTCTAATCAATTTCAATTGTTTAATGAGTTTAGGTGGAAATCGAGTCTATGACGAGATACGTGTCACCGGTGAATCCAGCTGTTTTTCCGCTGCTGGCCGTGGTACTCTTAGGGATTGGAATATTTTTCACAGCTTGGTTCTTTGTATACGAAGTTACGAGTACTAAATTCACCCGGGATATATTCAAGGAACTGATAATATCTCTGGTTGCAGCGATATTCTCTGGTTTTGGAGTCTTATTTCTGTTACTCTGGGTTGGCATTTACGTATAACTATAGGTAATGTCAAGAAATTGTTTTCACTGTGGAAATATTCTTATCGATTATCATGTCATAAAATATAAAAATATCACATTTGTAACGTTTTTGTTTCAGGTTAAGTTATTTGATCGAAAATAATAAATTACTTAATGATGTTCAAGCTCAGAAAAAAATTTGTAAGATTTTATCATCGTTGCAGTTAAATAAAATACAACCGTGCATTTTTCTTGCGCATAAGTTTATTTGTTCTTTATCACAATGAAGGCATAAAAGTTTATAGCACAGGTACACAATGATTTTTGTTGCACCTTGAGAAAATAAAAGCTAACGTTTGTTTGCAAACACGTCGCAGGTGTGATTAATCTAACCATGCAGTAATATAAAGTAATAACATAGTCTCATGTGATAAGAATTATTATCTATTCTCACATTTGAATGTGCAATAATTACTGTACTTTCATTAAACATATGCATTTTGTTATAAATGTTTATGAAAAATGATTTTCCTTTCATTCCGCCGCAAGTAGAAGAAGATGGGGTTTATTGCCAATAAAATAATCCTCCAAATTCTTCGGTACTAAGAATTATAAACATATTCCATTTTCAGTGCGTAATAAGAGATACTTTATAACAAAACAGAATATTGCAACACATTCTCTAGAATAAAGTGCGAGAGGAGCATTTGTTCAACCGGCCAGACCAGCTTTTTGTCGACATCTCTGCATCAATGCCCTTAACATAAATTGTCTGCGCGACAGTTGTCGGACTTGCTTCAAGAATGCATCTAGGTCTATGATGCCGGATCGCAGTCCTTCAGCGAGATAATAAATAGCATCCTCCGTGGCTGCTTCCTCGGCGAAAGCATTTAGCATCCTGGAAATGGAGAAAGTGATGTTACAATCGGCCATATTCATTAATTATTCACTTAATTTAAACCTGTGATATTTTCAATTACATCTATTATATTAATTCTTACTGTTATGTTTTCTACAAATACACTTACTGTTTATACAAGGGCGTTATAGTAGTAACAGCTTCGTCAACATCTATCGACTGATTATCGGACAGCTTAGCAATCTCTTTCTCCAGTTCTGCTTCCTTATCCTGCAGGATATTTACATTTTTTTCGAGTTCCTGCTTCTCTCTTCTGAGTTTCTCAAACAAATCTGTCAAGTGCGATGAACCGCTCGTTAATTCTTGCTGTGTTCGCCGCAGTGTCTCAAGTTCCGCTTGCAGCTGCGAGAATTGTTCTTTGAGCCGGCGTCTGAGTTTATCTTCTACCGCGGACAGCAGAGACGCTCTTATGTGTTCCTCCGTGATTGTACCAGAGTTGCCAGAGCTTGATTGTATCGTCGGTGACTTGCAAAAATTATTCATCATTATCTTTAATCAATCTCATACAATTTCAAATAGATTAGCTATTAATTAGTCTAATAATAATTGCAGATATTTAATATTAATTATACAAATGTCACATGTAGATTAAGATAAATGATGACAATGTAATACCGGCTGTGTGACTGGCGGATAAGACGGATAGGGACCGTTATAGCCTTGTGTTGGATAACTGGGAGTAGTTCCAGCATAAGAACCATAAGAACCCGGATATGGAAATCCTCCGGATGCTGTAGCCGGATACGGTGGATACACATTGCTACCACCAGAATATTGAGAACTCGGTGGATACGGTGGGAAACTA
The DNA here is from genome assembly GCF_047496725.1 of Anoplolepis gracilipes. Taxonomy (NCBI): domain Eukaryota; kingdom Metazoa; phylum Arthropoda; class Insecta; order Hymenoptera; family Formicidae; genus Anoplolepis; species Anoplolepis gracilipes. The sequence continues at coordinate 13,709,964 of NC_132974.1, forward strand.
GAATTCGATACAGTCCCACTACCAGGTACAGGCATGAACGCTGCAGGAAAGATTTATATTGCAAAAGAGATATTAGATTAAAATGAAAAAGTAAAAGTTTGTGATTACATAAGTAAATAGTGTACTTACGTTGAACAGGATATGGTGTAGAACTCTGTTGCATTTCTGATCTTGCCTTGGCATAAACTGGAGGTTGCTCTCCAAAAGTAACGATCATAACTTGAATTAGAGCAAGCAAATCTGAGTTGTGCTATGAAACAAATGGAGTAAAAAATAAATATACCAAATAATTATGCATTCTCAGTAATTGATAGAATAAGTCTACTCACAGGCACCCAGTCATGAAGATACGGCAAATAGATTTTACCATTGTGATCCACAAACATACTAACTTTAATATGCATATCTGCCGTTGGCTTAACATAGCACATGGGCGCATTGTTAGGATGTGTATCCATCAGCCAAATACATATTGGAATATTATAGCAAGTACCTATATAGAAACAAATAGATGAAAAATAATATTTAATACTTTAATGAATAATTTATTCATTAAATATTTCGAATATAAGGCTCTTAATATTTACAAATAAATATCAACCTGGCGAATAAGAGCCAGGTTTTTCTCGTCTCTTTAGGGAGGTTAAGAGGGGGTACAGAATTCTCAAAAATGAGAATCTATTTCTTAGTAAAATATGTGCTCTGTGCACATTTTAATTTTTGCAGAAAAAATTAATTTCTAAGAAATTTATGCATTAACATTTGCGTATGGCTGATAATTGTTTGTTTATTCATTCATTAAAGATTATTCAAAAAAGATAGGACAAAAAAAAGATTACCTTTATAAACAACAGGTATAGTTCCTTGTAAGTTGAGCAACTCTTTGCGCGAGCCATCATTAAAGACTGAAATTGAATAGCAAATTAATAAACTTTATAACAAATTGCTATATATTCCAAATCAGAGAAAGAGAGAGAGAGAGAGAGAAAGAGAAAGAGAGAGAGAAAGAGAGACAGACAGACAGAGGGAGAAAGAGAGAGAGGTGGGAGAGAGAAAAAGAGCGAACAATTTTACTTACTAAAAGGTTCAATCTCAAAAACCAATCCTTTGTAAAGATTTAAAACGCTCACTACATGTTTCTTTGTTGTGTCTGGATTTTGATACTGAAAAATAAAATCTCGTTTTACATTACTAAATCATAGGACCGACTATAAGATCATTATCGATGACGATGAAACATAAAAATTGGGTACGTGAGTTTACGTACCTTGGTCAGGCCCTGTCTGATCCTTCCCTCGTCTAGCGGTGTCATCTTCACCATTTAGCGTAGCTAAGCTAACAATAAGAAAGCAACGGCTCTCGCTGGCAACTATCAGATATATATGTAATCACGTTTCTCGTTTTACGCAGTGGTAAATGATCTAATCAGCACGCGATCATCGAGTGCCGCGTTTGTGTTTACGTTATCGTCAAGTGACGCGAGAGTTTCGACCACGATCGCACGATGGGATCATCAAAGGCAGTCACGAATTCTTCACTAATCTGTCATCTGAAATGTCATAATGTACTAAATCATACATACAAAAGTACACATATACAGGTCATACAGTTGTTTAATTCGATCATGGACTATGTAGTTATCGAAAGAAGGCTGACAGATCGAGACAGATGGTATTTGACAGATCGCGCTTCGAAAAATTTGTAAATGCGTCAAAATACATATCGTAGATGTCATTAGTGTCTGCGACATTTTCTTTCGACTCGAGCCATCGAGTGCCATATCTAAATATTCATGCAACGTGACTATTTATCACGTTGATATTATTTGAAGAATTTTGCGGAACGATTTTGATGAAAAATTTGGTAGTTTTATATACCTACATTTGATTTTTCTACTACAAATTTTTTTCTTACAGAGGTACTTTTATATAGGAAGTATTGTGATCTTATTCGTAATATGAATTGATAATTTTGATATTTTCTTTTACGTTACTTTCTCATTACAATAATAATAATAAGGTGTATTTTTGTAAGCCATGTATTGCAATAAGCCATCAAATAATATTTTTATTGTTAAATTTTCAATTCTTGTTCCAACAAAATACGCGTAGAATAGAAAAAAAAGTTTGAGTTTAATAATATATATGTACATTTGTTTCCGAGGAAAAAGAGATATAATAAATATTAAATATTCAATATATATATATATATATATCATCTTCTGACACATAAAAATAATAAATTATAGCTATCAGGCCATTAATTTTAAATTGAATTATCGGGCGCGCTTTCGATATAAGATATACGTTTTACCTTTCGGATAACTATATAAGCAGGTGATTCATGATTTTATAAATAATTGTGTTTACATATATGATGATATACTGTATTTTACACATGTTGCCATTTAAAAAAATTTTGCATTAATTAAAGTTATTTCAGAATCCGTATATATTAAAAAAAGGATCTGTCAATAATATTTTATCTATTTTGTCAATATTTTATATAAATTCAAATTAATACTTTATTCTATAGAGCCTCTTATATAATTTTGTACATTTATTTTTTGAAAATTTTCAGATTCTCTAAAGTTTTTCTTGTCATTCTTATGGAAAAAGAAAATAGATATATTATCTTTATAGCGTCATTATTGCTTTATCAAATTATTTTACACATCTCAGAATCACTTAGTATAATATATATATATATATATATATATGGATACGAAATAATCAACTCAATGTCAAAGCAGGTTAGGTTGGAAGCGAGTGGCCAACGCGCGGTTGTTACTTCTTTTTGTTAAAGAATTCAGAGAACCGAATGTAATTAAATTATTTATTTATACTTGGTATATATTTTCTTAGAAACTGTCTTGGTTAATAATACCAACTTCTAGCGCGACAACGTGGCAATGTCGTCGAGACGCGCGTATGTCAGTTGCGACCTCGAAGAAGGCTAAATCAAGAAGACGTTGATCTGTCTCGCCGAATAACCAGCGCATCACGTGTTGTAATTAGCTAGAGTTCTCTTCAAGAATTTTTTATTATTTTTAATTTTTTATCAATTTTTATTATTTATATATATAAGTCTGCTGTTCTTTTATCCTTTTTAAAAAAAAGCAAGCAAGGAAGGACTTTCTCGAAAATATTAAACATATATGAAAAATTATAAATTATTAATAAAAATTATTTTTTTTTCTTTTTAACTTAATTTTCATCTTTATAGCTTCTTGATAAAATTATATTGTTTATTTTATATTGTTTTAGGAAAGTAGTTTGGAGAAATTAGATTCAGGAAATAACTATAAGTTGAGAATCTTTGTTTGGCTTTGCCATACATTGTCTGTCTGCACAATAAATTTTTACATACCAAGTAACATATTTAACTTGGCTACAGATAACAACAATCAGTAATCAATCTTCATTTTTCATTGCAGGTGTTTTGAATCGATAAATGACTGTGACTTCCAGAAGAGATATTACTCTTCCTACTTCCTGAAATTATGGATGCAATCATGTAGAATCTAGAGTCAGATAAGAGGAAGAGATGACGCCGCATTTTACAGCTTTGACTTCAGTGAGGAAACGATGTCTGATTGTACTCTTGTTAATCCTAGTACCATGTGCAATTCTGAATCTGCTGATGCCTTCTGACATGCACGAGGAAGCTATATTGCAGAACAGCATTGCCGAGTTGCAAGCCAAGCTGGAGCATTTGCATGCCAAGTACATTGGCAGCCAGGAGGAAATAAACCTGTTATCGCATCAATTGCTACAGCTGATTGAAAACAACCATATTCTACCAGATTTGCAGCTACTTATCAATAATGGCACCTCTAATCTTACCAGTATCAAATTACCTTCAATTTATAACTTTCTGCCGCATTTTCTCAACGATCCAAATAGCCTGCGTCCAGCGTTTGTGCAGAGCAAGGGTAGATCAGGCGTGAGCATGGTATTAGGAGTACCAACGGTAAAGCGCGAGGTACAATCCTATCTTATGGCGACTCTGAAAAATCTGCTAGACCGTATGAACCCTGCGGAGACTGCGGACACGCTGATTATCGTTTTAGTAGCTGAAGTGAGTGAAACCATTGATTATAAAATGATACATTTCATTCACATTTGGAGGGATTGAATTAATAAATTAACAAATAATATATATATATATATATATACATATATATACATACATTTTCTTTGCAGACAGACATGGACTATGTGACATATGTCGCGAAGCAAATCGAAGTCCAGTAAGTTTGCGCGGATTCATAATTTTTGTAAAAAGTTTGATTGGGTTTATAATTTTCATTTTGTTTAACTTTTATTCAACTTTCAAAATGATATATAATCTTTTTTATAGTGTATTCTCTTGTTTCTTGTTTTAGATTTCCAAACGAATGCGAAGCAGGCGTGATCGATGTGATATCACCATCATCGTCGTTTTATCCGGATTTGTCAAAATTGCGCGACACCCTCGGCGACGATCATCAACGTGTCGTGTGGCGATCCAAGCAAAACCTGGACTTCGCCTTCCTCATGTCCTACGCTCAGACTAAAGGCACATTTTATTTGCAACTAGAAGACGATATTTTGGCTAAAAAGAACTTTATAACTACTATGAAAACCTTTGCCTTGCAAAAGATTGGTACAAAGGAGAATTGGTTTGTCCTCGATTTTTGTCAACTAGGATTTATTGGTACGACATTATCATATATTTTACAGTGATAATAAATGTTAAATGGATATTATTTTACAAGTTGTATTAATACAGGGAAGCTGTTCAAATGTGTGGAATTACCTTGGCTGATCCAATTCTTTTTAATGTTCCACAATGACAAACCTGTTGATTGGTTGTTGGATCACTTGATATCAACAAAAGTCTGCAGTCTTGATAAAGATAGTGTAAGTATGGAATAATTAAAAACAAGAGCCATTTAATAAGATAATTTAATTATTCAAAGAAATCCATGTTTTTTTTTTTTAACAGAAACACTGCAAAATGGCTAAAGCAGAATTGTGGGTGCATTATAAGCCTTCTCTCTTTCAACATATAGGAACACATTCCTCTTTAAAGGGCAAAGTACAGAAACTTAAGGTAACATTGAATATTTCTTTTGATAATTAAAAAAAGGCACAATTATGGTGAAACAAATTGTACTTATGTCTTGAATTGCGTTTATTTAGGACAAGCAATTTGGAAAGATAACACTGTTCTATGCCCATGAGAATCCTGAGGCGACTGTGGAGACTCAAATCAAACCTTACAAACAGTACACATTGCAAAAAGCATATAAGGGCGAATCGTTCTTCTGGGGTCTGTTACCACAACCAGGAGATCACCTAAAGTTTAAATTTTCTCATCCTATTTTTATAAAAAAGTAAGTTGGTAAAGCAAAATTTTTTACTTTGGCTGCTAAATTTCACGATTATTATGTTATGTATCTTGTGCACAGGTACTTATTTAGGAGTGGGAATCCTGAACATCCATCTGATAGGTTTTATAATACAACAGTAGAAGTATTGTCCGAGATGTCTTCACTATTGGACAGGAACAGCAATGATGTGACAGAGGATGGCTATGTTATTATAGGTAACAAGGGAGATCTTATATCTTATAGTTTGTTATTTAACAAAAGAGTTTTTTAAGGAATTGTTAAAAGACACGTTCTTGTCAATTAGGTAAATTTGACGTACTTGGCGTTGCTGAAGGGACCGTGGATCGAAGATTAGGTAGAATATCGATGCTTCGTTTGACTATACACAGTGAGAGCGAAAACTGGGCTATTCTGTCTGAGGTAAAAATTCTCGATGATGTTACTTTGAGATTATAATATTAATTTTTATACTAAAAATATAATTTTCTTAATTAGATTCACATAGTAGAGGATCAACCTAGCTGACTAAAGGAAAAAGAATCTCGAGCATTTTTTCGATACCACCTGCACGGTTAGCGTAAGCGACTGGTTTTATAAACATTTATTATTTTTATATTTTCTATTTCGCTATCATGCATGTTATATATTGAGTGGAGCAACATGGCAATTATTAGTTCCATGCCGTCCATTACACAAGAGATGTGTGTGTGTGTGTGAGTATGTTTTCGACTATTAAATGAAACAAACTTTTTTTTTTTATTGGCCCAGTATTTCGTACGGTATTTTTTTCTAAATTTTATACATAGTATGTTTGTGCTAAAGAGCGCAAAATTCAAGTGGTAATATATAGTGATTTTCCTTTTGATATTCGTACATCTAGTTTAATAAGTGAATATAATGGCACATTGTTAAATTTCTCAGATTATTTAGAATAAGTGTGTTTTCTGCTTTATGATCGTGTCTTAATTTTCGGACAATTTATTTAACCAAAACTGTACCTGTTCAGCATTGTTCACATATTTGATTCGCCCTCGATATTCGCGTGCAGAAATCCTTCGCGTACAAGGTTCAGGGATCACATTTAGATAAATGTGACTGTTTATATTGAAAAGATGATACTTAAAATTAAAGAATCTGATGCACGGCGCAAAAAATAATCTTAGACGATAGTGTGCAAGCGCTGGATATATAATAAAAGATATAATAAATGTATGTATAGGAATTATCTTTAAAGAAAAAGCAAACTTTGTAAAGCGAGATATACTTATTATATATATATATATATATATATATATATATATATATAATTCACGCGATTATGTGCAATCTGTGTACACAAGTCTGTAATTTATTATTGTCAAACGACGTTAATGTCGATTCAAACGTTTGTTAATGTTCAACAAACGGTGATATTAAGACTATATTCTTCTAATATACGTACAATTATTTATTTCGCGTACCTTTCTTTATATACATATATGTGTATAGACACAAACATGTGCACATATTTGTATATGTACACAAACATACATTGTATATATATATATATATATACATGTGTATAGATATATATATACACATATGTATATTATATATGATAATAAAAATATATTTTTGTGACAAACAAATGTCTTTGTATTAAAATTGATGTTGGATTAACTTCTATTTTGTAGTGTACGCTAAAAGAAATTTTTGACTGGAAATATGAAAAAGCGATCCTATTGTTAAGATTTCGATTAGAATGGAATTGAAGCTGGAACAAACGAAAATTAGATAAATAGATGCCGTCCCAGAAAATTATAAATGCTACCTCAGTTACGTTCTCAAGGAAACTAATGCTCTGTATGGTTTGGGACCAGCCGTGACACCATCTACAAAATCTTGCATGGACGGTCGGAGCTCACCGGGAACCACGGAGAAGTTGAACGTCTGCAGCAAAGTAGCCATTATGACAAAGATGTTGCTCCTAGCTAATATCTCTCCCATGCAACGGTGTCTGCCTGTAAGATGCAATTATTTTATATATTTTATTGGACTATAGTATATAAACATAATATAAAGAAGAGAGAGAAAAGGAAAGAAAAAGAGATGTACCAATACTGAAAGGAAAATATTTTTCTGGCGTAACGATATTGCCGTTATTGTCAAGGAATCTCTCTGGCCGGAAATTCTCCGGGTCAGTCCAAGACTCATCCATGAGCACTCTATTGAAATTCACAATGAGCATCGTGTCCTAAAAGGAGATAACAATTATTTATTTTCACTTTTATCGACTCGTAAAATGTGTTAAAATTTTCCTCTAATGATTTATTCTTATTTTATCATTACCTTTGGTATTTTATGGCCCACAATAAAAGTGTCTTTCAATGCTCTATGTGGAACATTTAAAGTGCGACCCATGAACATTCTTAAAGATTCCAGGACGATAGCTTGAACATATGGCATTCTGAAAAACAAAGGGCTTGATACTCTGTCCACGTGAAAGAATTTTTATTTGTGTGCAAAATTAAGAATCTCGCGTATTCAGAATCCGCAAGTAATAATCGACCAATTACCTCGGTCTGTCGGCCAACGTGGGAAATCTATCGTGACCAATAACTCTATCTATTTCTTCGTGTGCCTTCCTTTGAACCTGCGGGAACAATATCAAGTACAAGAATCCGAAACCGAGCGCTTTCGAAGTTGTTTCGGAGCCTGCCATGAAGAGATCGACGCAGATCGCCAACAATTGTGACTCTGAAAAATTTATTTTCTCTTATTGTATAAAATCATTCTTGCAGTATAATAATATTATTATTTCTTATAAACTGTGCGCTTTTGAATACCTGAGAAGGTATCACTGCAATCTTTCGAATTCAGCACAGTTAGATAGACGTCCATCAAATCTCGCGGCGCGCTTGATATGTATGTATTTTTATGATTGTGCAATTCTTCCTGTAAAAGAAAATTATTAATCTTCAACAGTTATCTTCGATCATCGAGACACTTGTTCTTAAAACGATCTAATAATATATTGATATACGATAATACAATGTTCGCTTACTTTCAGGAACGCCCACAATTCTTGATGCGTTTGTATAAATGATTTGTAGCCAGACAATTCCGGCGCGATGAAGCGTAACGGTGGGAAATGGCTGAAAGGTGCTCCGATCATGTCGATTTCTCCCAGGAGTTTCGTGAGAATTCGCTGTAGGTATGTAAGTTCCTTGTCACCAGTGTCGTATCTGCGAAAATCGAAAATTATTGACTCTAATTAATCCGTTCTTTTTTTTTGAAAATTTGTTTTTTAGACTATAGACTTACAAAAGAACAACGAATGATTAATACAGACCTTTTACCAGCCATCATCCTCCAAAGAGAATTCAATGTGTTGACACCGAAGGCGTCATGCATAGATATGATCATTCCCGCTGATTGGGAGACTCTTCTGACTTCAGCATAGTTTTCGGCTTTCATGTATAGATCGGCTACTGTCCAAGATTTATGTTTGGACATTTTATCCTCGATTATATTGAACTCGTTACACAGCTTCGACTTGTTCTTGGAGTCTTTTTGTAATTTGTATATTTGTCCGGTATTATTGTTGTTCGTCAATTTTCGGTTGTTGGTGATCTCGTAATTATAGCCGTCTTGAAGCAGTTTTTTGAAATGCTCCACCAACTTTATTGCTTCGTTTTCGATGATCGTGGCCATGCTGGTACGACCAAAGCCAAATTCTCGCAGGTGTCGTAAAACGAATCGTCGTTGCTCCACCCACAACCGCTCATCCACGACGATGAGACCTGAAATATTGTTCAGTAATTATTTTTCGATACTCAAAAAAGTGTTTTATCTCATCTTTGTCCAAATAATTACCACGTCTAGCACCCCAAGTTCTAGCTTCGTAAATGGGTCCGATCGGTCTGCCATCGCAGTCTTCATTAGTCAGCATCGCTCGCATGCTCTCTAGATCGTTCAGAACAACGATGCGGTCTTTACCAATCTTTAGACCGACTACTGGACCGTACTTTTTGCAGAGTATTGAGCAGGTCTTGAAGAGATATCCGGTCTCTTGACGGATGCGTGCCACTTCCAACGCGCAACCCAGAATAGGCCACCATTTTGGACCTGATGATGATGAAGAATGTTAGTTATATAATTGAAGAAAATTGCTTAAAAGGAATTAATCATTTACCTGGTGGGTATCCTTTTGGTTTGTGGCAGCCTAGATATAGCAACAGCAATATAAGTACTAGCAATAACATTGCCGTGGTGAGCATCTTTTAAATTCAAAATCTACAACATATTAGTAAAAAATATTTAAACATATTTAAAAACGTATTAAGAAAATATAAACTATGAAGAATGAAACTATTATATATATAAAAATATCCGACATTACAGTAAGACTTTGAATTTATTAAAAATATGAATTCCACAGAGAGAGAATTATATGTTTCTGTTCAATTTCTTTTTTTCAACTCGTTTAAACATTAAGCTCATGCAATTGGTATTTGCGGCCGGATGTTCACACGCACACGCACACATATTTAATAATAAATGTGTGTATATATGACAAACGTTAAACGAGTCTCGGGAAGAAAGTGAAACACTCGTGATACTCTCATGAGAGAAAGTTGCATACGGAAGGACCGATGCGTTACTCGTGCAAATGCGCCGTCATTCGCATTACCCCATAACTGGGTTGCGTAATCGATGTACATTTAACAGCATTTCATTGCGGTATACTTAAGATAGTTCTTCGTGGTCGCTTTCAAATTCCCCTGTCTCGATCATGTCTACTTTGGAATTTGTCAATGCACTCTTAAATGCATTATCGCATCACGATGCGCACATAGACCGATTCGAAACGTAACTGTTGCATGTTTTAATTTAAATCTACGCATGTTTTAATTTAAATATTTTGTATTTTATTTGGAAATTACACGAAAAAATATCCAAAAGTTTCAATTTTTGTTTTTTTTTTAATTAATTGAAATATATAAATCATAATGATATTACATTTCCTTTACATAATAAAAAAACTATATTTAAAAAATTATATACATATGTATAAATATATATATATATATATATATATATATATATATATATATATATATATATATATTACAGAATCTATGGATATATACGTTTTAATTTAAATATTTTGTATTTTATTGGGAAATTACACGAAAAAATATTAAAAATTTCAATTTTTTAAATTAACTAAATGAGATACAAATTGTACTGATATTACATTTTCTTTACATAATAAAATATATACGTACATATATTACAGACAGAGAGAGAGAGATAAACTTTAGAAAAACAGGTTTTTTATAAACAATCCCGCTATTTTTAAAACGATAACGTAGAAATTTGCCTACAATTTGAGATACAATAGCGAAATTTAATGCAATGACTCGTTTTATAACACTCTTATAATTTTTAAACTATTAAATTTTATTTTATTGATTATTTATCCCAGCAAATGAACGATTATTTCAAATTTCGGCCAAAAAAGAAAGGAAAGCACACCGCAAAGAAAAAGACTTTTTTCACTGAGAGAAAAGTCGGTAACACCGATGTGCCACTCTCCCTTTCTCGAATCCTTGAATTTATCTTACCTTGCACCTGGAGAAATTTTCTCGTCCGTAGTATAAGCAGAACTGGCCGTGGACCAGCGTTCGGTCTGCTTTTAAATGCCCCTCTTCGTCCCACATTTCTCCGATGTATGAGCATAATAACATGCTATCTAGGTGGACCCTTAATTAACTTATTTATTTGACTGAAAAGAGAAAATAACAAATTTTAGAAAGATTCTAATGACATCTCGTCGATATAAAATAATTACAAAAATATACTATTTTTTTTTAAAGTAATTGAAGTCTCGCCATAAAAAAAGAGAAGATATATTAAAGAATATATTAGAAATCGTATAGGAGATTTTAAAACGACTTGAAGTTCTTTAAGGATTAATAACTGTACAGAAATTGTATTTAGAAAATAGAAAAAAGAAAACGGATTTACATTGAATTTTACGATATATATTATTTTATTTATTTTTCTTTTTTAACAGATATTCCACTACGCACATTTCATTATTATATTATCTAGAATATTTGCGAATAAAATCAAATTTTAATATTTTAAATTTTTATAGATGATAAAAGATAGAAAAATATATGTATATAAGTACACGTTAAAAACTTAATCTTCTTTTAATTTATAATTTATAGTATTTATATTAAATATACATAGTAAAAAAATAAGGTCATTAAGGGATAAAAAAATCGATATTGCTTTAATTATGAAAATTAATAAAACGCGATTTTAGATTTATTTCATTAATATAATTTATCTCAGAGATTGGAAAACACACTTATTATATATGAATCAGGAAAAATGCGCATTTTGTTTATTCTTTACATGGGTGATAAAAGATAAAAGCGAATTATATTTAATAAAACTTTATTCTCTCATTCTACAGTATTAGTCGTTTCATTAGGTACATTATCCTCTTCTAGATTCTCTTGCTGTTGTTCGTAATGCAATGGTAATCTATCGCCCCATTTAGTGCTTCTCACGCAACGATACATTTCCCTGGCGACGAAAAAGTCATATAATTATTGTATAAATTCGAATATTGATGAGATTTAATGTCGATACGTACTTTCCATGCTTGTATTTTGTAAAGATTTCTTCTTTCAGCTCACCATCAGCGCGGCACATGCGACAGATCACGTGATTGGAACGTTTCAGCGTTGCTCGCACGATCCTTGGCCACTGCTCGTCGTTCTCAGGATGTTTACCTGTAAAAAAAGACTTTAATTTAAAATTTGTAGGAAGGACATTATGTAACATTTCAGTGAAACTCTTCTTCTCGAATTAATTACATTTGATAACGACTGAAATAACAGTTTTTACTCTCGGTCTTTACTTTTCTTTTTTTTTTCTTTATACCTTTCTTCAGCACGACATAGGAATATAGTTGCTGTTTGTGTTCCTTGCCATCCAGAAATTGCAACGGATGATACAAAACACTAAAGTTGCATGGATGGTTGTCTATGGCGAGTGGACACTTCAAATCATGTGGACACTAAAAGAATATATAACTGACGCACCGCATTTGGAGTTACCTACGTTTTTATCTAATCGATACTTACGGGTGAGAAAACGTGAACAAATTTGGTATCTTTCCTATACTTTGAGTTTGCGTATTTAAGGATGAAATCTCGTGCTTCATTCACTAGCTTTCAAAAAAGAATAAGTAAGAGTGAAAATTCTACAAGGGAAATATAAACGAGAAGTGAAATTATTATATCGAACAAATCTACCTCGAAACCTGCATTGGTTCCGTCTTCAACAATGATTAAATAGTTTTCAGTCTTCCTCCAAAGCTTTAATATCGTTTCAAGACGAAATTGTTGACTTGGCAATTCAAATAAAGAATGCGCGCTTATTACAATATCGTAGGTGGGCTAAAAATATAATGCAAATATTTCTCAAAATATACGTTTAGTTTTTAAAAATTTCATTGTATAATTGTTTTTATAAATATTCTTACATTCATAGATGCTGGAAAAAACTGGCGATAGAAAATGTTGCCTTTAATTTTGGGCCTGGCAGCCTCTACTAATCTTTCTGACAATTCAATCATGGGTTCCGACGTCTCGACGCAAAAATATTCCTTCAGCGAATCCGGCCACATCTCAGATGCTGTCCTATGTAACAATTTTTATTTTTTCTTTGTCTATTAATCAGTTTTACATTTTACAAAGTTTTAAATGTTTCAAATTCCAGTTGACTATTATATTTACCATATGTTTGTACCAATACCAGAGCCAAAATCGAAGAACGTCTCAGGCTTGAAATCCTTGTCGCGTACTTTAATCTCATTCAGGATCTTGTAGGAAACTGCATAATTCTGTACACTTTTAGCAACCAGGTATGTCAGACAGGTAAGCTTATCAAAGTTGATTGGCTGCCAGTTATAAATGGTTTGCTTCAAAATATTCCTGGCTTTTATGTTTCTTCTGAAATCTATGTCCTCCACAGATATTTTCTCATCGTGATTGTTAGCATTCAAACGTTTTTCTACTTTCTGTAATTTTTCTGGTAACTCAGACTGTTCTACTGGTGGGTAGCGTTGATGCAAGTGTTGGTGCAACTTCTTTGCACTTTCATTAATTTCTTTCAAGTTTATATTTTTTCCTACAAACATTATTATAAAATAATACATATGAAATAGTATATTTAAGTATTTTCTAAATATATTTTATGCAGTAAAAACTATATAATCAAAACATAATCAAAATACCTTTTAAAATTGCTTGTATTTCTGTTGAGGCCCATTGTGGGAACACTGGCGTTCTAGGCTTAATGACACCTGGGTGATTCCTATATTTAATCTCATTGTTAGAGAGTAAAGTAGAAATTGCATCGTCAAGTAGGGCTTTTGGCTTTGATGAAAACTGAATACAGGTCTCAATATCAAATTACAATCTCATTTAACATATCTAAATAGTATTAATGAATAAATAACTCACATATCGTGAGGATAAAATTCTTATGCATTGCATTTTTGATACAAGTAGCTTCACCATATTTATTTACAATAAAAATTATTTCGGCGATATTAACGAGCAATGGTCCGCATATTCCTCATCGAAATACTCGAATGCCTGTGAGAGAAAAATACAAGAGAAGATATTTTAATAATACACACGTGCACAAACTAGCATGCCGCTATACGTCACGTGGTTCGCAAACTGTTTACAAATATAACCCTCGGAGAAAGAAAACTCTTCTACATTTGTCGCTAGAACTCGTATCTTAAAGCAATCTTGTAATATCTCGTGACAAAGGGTGTGGAAAAAAAATATTTCGACATACCGCGCCAGGGTTGGTTTCCTCTGAAAGAAACCGCGCATGCATAACCTAAATAAATACGTACAAACATGCGTCGTCGTCCGCGGCGGACGCATGAAATGAAAACTCCAAAAATAATTTACGTCACAATTCTATTCGCGTATATGTCAACACGTTTGAGTGTCACGCGTATAACGAAACGAGTCGCGTAAACTGACACATCAAGCATGAAATTCGCGGAGCATCTCAGCGCTCACATTACACCAGAATGGAGAAAACAGTACATCAACTACGAGGTACGGAAAATTCTGCATACAAAATATTCTTCCATTTGATATTATATATAGGTTTCATACATCTACACTCGTATATGAACACAATTTCACAATTTGTGGAACCAAGAGATTCCACAAATAGTAATAGAAAATTTATAAAAACATATGTCTTATTTGACTTTATGTATATATATATGCATTCTTGTATGTATATATTTTGTATTTTAATTCAATGCAATTATATATATTATACATATTATATATAATTTTATATATATATATTTGCAAAGTTTATAATGAAATATCTTTAAACATTTATCTCTGATACTTTGTATAATTTCTATTTCATTATGCGATAGGAAATGAAGGCTCTCCTGTACGCTGCAGTGGAGCAGGCTCCATCGGCAGATGTAAGCGAAGCACATGTTTTGGAAAGCTACTTTAGTAAATTTGATGAAAAGTTCTTCCATTATTGTGACAAGGAATTGGCTAAAATAAACACTTTCTATTCTGGTAAAGTAGTCTATCAACATTCCCAATATTCTTGTCAATATTGTATAATTTTTTTTTTATTAAGAAATATTCTAATATTACACAGTGAGATATAACATGCTTATAAATAATACTGATTTGTCTTTAGAAAAACTGGCAGAGGCTACACGTAGATTTTCGACACTTAACAACGACCTGAGCGAGATTTTGTCAGTTTCTGAAGATGCTCAGAGTCGAAAGGTGCGCCATCGCAGTCACATCTTGCACAAGAAGACAGTATCAGCACGTAAACTGCAGGAATTGAAATTGGCTTTTTCCGAATTCTACCTTTTTCTCATTTTGCTTCAAAACTACCAGAATCTGAACTTCACTGGATTCCGAAAAATCTTGAAGAAGCACGACAAAGTATGTAAGTCTGATCAATGCGAGTTGTGCATAAATAATTTTAATAATAAAATGAAATAAAAAATTAATAAAGAACCATAATAATTTATTCTATGTGTGATTAGAAAATTTACATGATATAATGATAATGTTTGTAGCTTTTGAATGTCGACATTGGTGCCAAATGGCGTGCAGAACACGTCGATACAGCGGTTTTTCATACTCGTAAGGATATAGATAGGCTCATCGCGGAAACCGAGGCTCTGGTAACTCGAGATCTGGAGCACGGTGATCGTCAACGAGCCATGAAGCGGCTTAGGGTGCCTCCGCTCGGAGAGCAACTCTCTCCCTGGATCACATTTAAAGTAGGCCTCTTCTCCGGGGCTTTCGTCGTACTTTTCATAGCTGTGATGCTATCTGGTAAACAGAACACTTTTTCCTTTTATCTCTGATATATGGAACATATATATTTTTATTTTTTTAATTTAAATTACGTTTTTATGTCGTTTTAGCTATGCGATACAACAAGAAAGACAATTGGAAGGTATTGTGTCGGATTTATCGTGGACCACTTCTTATGATAGAATTTCTATTCCTCATGGGAATCAACGTTTACGGCTGGAGGTCTTCTGGTGTGAATCATGTGCTGATATTCGAACTTGATCCACGCAATCATTTATCAGAACAGGTTTTGCAACAGATTAAATAAATATTCTATACATCATAATCAATTTATTTTGCATTAACATTTTAGAATTAAAAATAGATTGTTGGTATTGTAACAGAGTCGGAATTTATGATGTATGTATGTACTTTCAGCACATCATCGAAATGGCAACGATACTTGGTCTGGTCTGGTCCGTATCTATATTGGGTTTCCTGTATAGCGACACATTGGGTGTGCCGCCATTTGTTCAACCAGTAAGATTACATTAATTCTGCTTTATTTTGATATTTATTTCTAAGAATAACTTGAGCGCTACTCAATTTATTAAGAAATAAATTGTCAAACGCGATGAATAATCGATTGATTTTATAGCGCAAGAAATTCTTTATCCCAAGGAATTGATTTTAGCTTTTTACAGGTGCTGTTCTACGCTTTGTTGGCACTGTTCCTGTTCAATCCTACCAGGACGTTACGACACGAGGCCAGATTTTGGACGTTACGCGTTATGGGTCGGATCTTTTGCGCGCCCTTCTTTTATGTAGGTTTTGCAGACTTTTGGCTCGCTGATCAACTCAATTCTCTTCACACAGTTTTCCTAGACTTTCAGTATTTTGTCTGTTTTTACATCCAGAACTCTTCTTGGACCGATGTCACGGGTTGGTATATTATTAGTTGTATCAATATAGATACGAGTCGAATCTCATTAACATTATATGTAAATGTATAACATAACATTTTTACTCTTTTATTTTTTATTATATTTATTATTTATATTTTTAATCAATATTCGATAAAACGTTTTAATTATTCCATTTGAATAATTGTTTTTAATAAACATACTAGTAATTTATTTGTTACATGTTTTAATAAAATCCTATATAATTATTTTCTCTGCAGTTTCCTAAAACATCTGTATTTCTATTTTGTTAATAGATACAGAAACTTGTATAATGCGTGAATTGTCGATGAGACCGTTTGTAGTGTGTCTACCGGCTTGGTTTCGATTTGCGCAATGTCTAAGGCGTTATCGAGATACGAAGGAAGCCTTTCCGCATCTGTTAAACGCGGTCAAGTATGCAACAAGTTTCTTCGTTGTCATTTTCTCCTATTTGCATTTGACAAACAAGAGTAAGTTCTTTACTTTTTCTAACATAAAAATGTCAAGAAATTGTTTATTTATCAAAATTAATTTTGTTCTTACAGAATACTACGTGTTGTCTACTGAGAATCCCTATTTCTACTTGTGGCTTACAGTCAGTTTCGTGAGCTCTTGCTTCACATATACGTGGGATGTGAAATTAGACTGGGGTCTCTTCGACAGCAGTCCAGGAGAAAACAAGTTTCTTAGGGAGGAGATAGTTTACTCGTCACCCGTATGTTAAAAGAAAAATATCTCAATAGTAACATTAATAATAATTAATATCAACTTCTTGCGCTGACATTTAATTCGTAGATTACTCACTTTATTCCTTTTGAAACAAGTAACAATTGCATGCGTCATTCCAGCACAAGAAGTTTACTGATTGATGTAACGATTAATTTGTCACACTTTCTATTCTGTTTTGCAGTATTATTACTATTTTGCGATGGTCGAAGATTTTATCTTGCGATTTGGATGGGCATTTTCCTTGTCCCTGACAGAAATGGGTTACGTTCACGCAGATCTTATGGTTTCCATAGTCGCTCCGTTGGAGGTTTTCAGGTAAGCACATGCTTGAAATTCATGCTTCAATCGCGAATGCGATTACACGTGGAATGTGCGATTATTTGTCAGAATTGATGTGAGAAACACTTGTCAAATATTAGCTCGATGAATGCAAATTATTAATTTGTATTGTCTCATTATTCTTAATATAATTAATGTTTAAGCTCGTGATATGCATGCAATGTACAATTATACTTGCATTACACTCGAAATTACCTCAAGCGACTCTATTGTAATGTCGAATCGCACGCTGTATAATGTAATAGTACTCTATATAATATATAATAGTAACGGAATAATTAATCGTCGAAAGTCGAGAAAACTATACGACTTAATCGATGATAAATCAGCCGATCTAATCGCTTAACAATGCGCCTTATACTAATAAGTCGCTAGAAGGTTCTTGTGGAATTACTTTCGACTGGAGAACGAGCATCTGTACAACGTAGGCAAGTTCCGAGCGGTGCGAGATATCTCCATAGGACCCATCAGACGCGACGAGGACGATGATATCAGAAACGTGATCCGTCTAATGGACAACGCGAACGACGACGATGAGGACGACTGTGAAGACGAATTAGTGAAGTCCCATGATTGCAGTGTTTGATATGTTGTAATTTGTCTATTTTTCGTTTGTATATATGTTTAAGGATATTTAATTTCTTTCAAGATATGAATGTTTAAATTCAACTCATTTTTGAATTCGATAAAATAGTTTGCACGATATATATGTGAATATTTTGCTTATTACAAATATATAATATATATGCACATGTACATTAATGTATATAGAGAGAGTGATTGGGAGAAATTGAGCTGTCACATAATGTTGGAATGTTTGCCCGACAGGCGTTTCGTGTGGAATTTCTTCCGTTTGGAAAACGAGCATTTGAATAATTGCGGAAAGTTCCGAGCCGTGCGAGATATCTCGGTCGCACCGGTCGACTGTTCGGATCAGACGCAAATATTGCGCATGATGGACGCTTCCGACGGCGTGATAAACCGCAGGAGGAAGCAGAAAGTTGACGAAAAGCGCAGGCCGATTCGGTTACTCTTGAAAGGCGAATCTCTTATGGACGACAATTGAGGCGAGGATCATTTAGCTAAATCAATTTTTGTACCACTTTTGATTTCGTCTATAATTATGACAGCTGATTAAATTGGCAAAAGCAGGAAATTGTGTCGAATGTAGATTCCGAAGAATTCAAGAGAATTCGAATTATCATTCATGTGGAATACATTAATTAGATATCTACATTAATATCTGTTGATGTTATTAAAGATTACCTGTAAGTAAGTGTTCTTATCATTGGGAATCAAATAATACAAATACGAATTAAAAGAATGAGATATTATATTGAACGTTAAGAACTGATGTACTTTTACTTCGCTGTACCTTGACTAAATAAATGATTGTTACAAAGTGAAACGTTATGTTTCTAAGAACAATGACATTCAAATGCGTGTCGTTACCAAACCGAGCATCGCATCCAAGTATATATATCCAACTGGGAATCTTGATATCACTGTCATTATTAACAACATCCTTCTTTTTCCGACAATCCCAAGGAACAGATTCATCAGAACCCACCATCGAAACGTATATATTATACATCATCTCATAAACACCGGAGAAAACATAATTTCCTCGTCATCTAACGTTGGTGAACGGATGAACTTTGAAGACTTAACGTCTCACGTCCCAGCAGAAAGTGAATTGGAACCGCAGCGAATCTGGTGACCGGAACAAATCCTCACATGCGGATGCGGGTGTGCGAAATAGTGGGGGCACATGGCAGCTTAATGGCACCTAATACGCTCTTATTAATCGCCGGTACGGTGACGAATGGGAAAAAAGAGGGAGAAGGTGGTGGACAATCGAATGTTTTTTTTTCAAAGAACGAAATCCGGAGTACTCGCTTGTGCGTCGTGCGACGTCGTGACAAGAAGAACGAAGGTGGGACGTGGGAGGGCGAAAGTCTCGGCGGTCAGGTTTATTGATTGAACGTGAAACTGAACCGCGCAAGCTCGCCGTCCGCCCTGAATGAAGTGACGTGCTCTCTCGCATATGGAGACGCGAATAGAGCGACGATAGGATCGTCGTACATCTCGTGTACGGACAGCCCTCGGCAGCCGAGCAGCAGCAGCGACGACGACGACTACGACGAGAGGATGCTCCTCCTTCGGCGGGGCTGCATTTGGCTGACGCTGATGTTGCTCCTGCTGAGCCTGTCCATCGGCGAGCTCAGCTTCTATCGGGGTAAGTAAGGCAGAAAATCTATGGTCCTGAGAGACAACGTCTCCAGGGGGAATGACACGATAACGTTACTTGAAGGACAGCCACTTGTAGCCTTTCGTGTTAATTAGAAAGGATTGATCCGTCAAATGTCGCAATCACATTCACCGAGTATTTCGTACGAATTTATGCACTTGATCTGTCTGCAAGGAAAAAAATATGTTACAAGGAAAGGAGTCTTTATGACAACATTAGGGGATAATCTAGCTCTCTTTTAGATTTTAGATAAGAAATATAGAGAAATTATTTTTCCCTCGAAATAATATTTTTTTCGTTTTAGATTACAGAAATAATGTAAAAAAACAAAACAAAATTTGAAAACAAAAGTAGCTAACTGCGATGCAATGAACTATTATCGTTACGTTTAATCGTCTTTTTTTTTAAAAAGAAAACTTTTTTCATTTTACTAAAAGTTGAAACAGAAGAGTTTAATATGCCGATATTAGAGGATTTATATTAATTTTTTTTAAATAAAAATTTTAAAAAAATTCGGAAAAAGAAAGAAAGCGAAAAGAGAAATTTAAAGAAATGGTATAAAAACTAATTATATATTATTTGTATTGTATAATAAAAAAACTTTGTGCCTTGTTATGATTTATTGTGAGACTGATGAGTAGAGATAATCCGCAGCATCATCATCCCCGAGGTATCTTTCCATCCTCGAAGCGTATCACATAATTAGAACTTGAAGGTCAAGAGTACATTGCGGGATTGTTTGTAAGAGGATTAGAAGAGTGATTCAATCTTTGCTGATCGTCAGTGTAAATGGTTTTTAAAATTTAGAATTTTACGAAGAAACTTTAAGGCGTTAATTTTTCCAGCCGGTGTGTTATCACGAAATGCGTGTTATATCTTGACCGCAGGAAACCCGTTTCTACTCGTGGCGACGAAAACGACAGGAAGCTCGACGATAACAATCCAAGCTTGATATAACTCCAGTTTAATTCACGATGTTTCAGTTTACAACATTAATCGGATAGAATGGAATTAAAAGTTAATACGATTATGACATAAGCAATTCTACTATTAATTGTAGTATTTCGTAGATCAATATCTCGAGTAGAAAACTCTCTTCATTATGTGTGAGAAGAGAGTTTATTTTTTATTTATTTTTACATCGTATACATCGCTAAAGGGAGATCGCGTTACGGAATATTAATGTAACATAATTTTTTTTATCATTTAGAGAGAATAATATTTCTTTGAGGAATGTAATGAGCGAAAAATAAATTTAAAAAAGGAAAAAAGATAATAATTTCTTAACAAAACAGAATCATTATTTTAATAGCAATGAAAGTATAGAAGCTGATATAGGACAGCTGATATTGCGTTTTAAGAATTAAATATGCGTATAAAACTCGAACGCACTTCAATTTTCATGATGCACTTAGCGCCATTTATAGCCGCGTAAACTTTTATCTTTCATCTTCTCGTTATCAGGCGCAAAAGTTTTACATTAGAATTAGCCATTAGATTAAAGCTGGTAATTGATATTGATTTTGTAAAAAACGCGATGCGGAAATGAGAATGTGATTTCCATTTTCTTAAATTGACATTATACAGATGCGCTTCCGGAAACGTCAGAGGACATCGTGCTAAAGCAACTGAGCCGCTATCTGGAAGCGCACCAGCAACATCTTCAACAACGTCTCCATCGCTCCCATCTGGCTACGTTCTTGTCGCCTGTGCACAAGAAGCACAGCAATCTTCAGCAGCTGAACCATGAGGAAGAGTCACGCAGAATTGTCGAAATTTTAACCGACAGGAAGGCTGCCCAGGACAGCCTGAATCGGAAATTGAACGCGTGGCTGGAGCATTATTATCATCCGCCTCATTATCACAATTCGATTGTCAATCAAATCGCGAGCCAGAATTCGGCGGAATACATTTACAATCTAAATCACAATAAGTATCCGGACTACCCCGAGGAAAAACAGCCGGACGAGACCAATGACGATCACTTTCCCAAGGAGCTCGAGTACGGACGGACCTTCGATGTGGATAGAGGGGGAGCGATGGAGGAACCTGTCGTAAACAATTTCCACATAGATCACAATCCCGCGCTGGGCATCTTGTTGCATCACGAGGACGGAAGAGAAGCCGCACGGCCGGCATCGCCGGCAGAGACCGAGCCGGAATTTACTTACAAGTTTGACAACTCGAATCTCGGGGAGAAACATCCGTTTGCGGTGGCACCGAACGATCCCAGATATTACAACAACGCGCCATTCTCCTCGGGTAAACATTCTCGCTGATTGAATCTCTTATTAATTGCTTTTAAAGTTTTAGAGATTAGCAGTGCTTCTTAGTCTATCTTAACGCGTGAAATCTTGCAAAGAATACAAAATCGATTAAGGAATTACTATCTACTCACAACCAAAGTTGTTTCCCTCCAAAGTTAGAGCTACAAGTTTTATAGAAAATAATTTAATTTAAAAATATGTAAAATATTCGAATGATACAAATAGGGAAAAATAAATTCAATTATATTTAATTTTCTTCTGCGCAGAGTTTACATATTAATGTAATTAAATAACAAATGACTTTGAGATGTATTATTACTTTTTTATGAATCTCTATTGAATTTTGTCATAAAAAAATGTATTATCACTTTTTTAATTACATATTAGTCATCTTTTAATTTGCAATTCATTTTTATCTCGCGGATTTCAAGGAGATCAGTTTGAGAAGCATTGCCCTAGAGCCTTGAAAGGATCAAATTACGTCAAGTCTATAGAAGTCTCGATAATCTCATCGCCATTTATTTTTAACCCTTTCTTTTTTTAAACTTGTTCTTTTTATATTGACCTGTTGATAATAATATAGTTGCTATTGTGATAACTATATAATTTTTTTGCTTCTTTATTAAAGACACTCTTTATGAATGAAATTAAAAATTCCGGAATTTATGTAACCCGTAGATGATGTAAATCAGCAAGATACTTTGAGGACGAATTGGCAAGAGAAAGAGGTGGTAGGTAAGGTGCCAATATTGGTAAAACACGAAGAGAACATGCGAAGTGTCAATGAAAAAACACCGAAGGAATTGGTCGTACAACTCGACGCGTCGAAATCGGACAGATCCGCGGGATTTATTCATCCGTTGATGGTACCTATGGATCACGACTTAAACAATGACATCTATTTCATCGGTAAGTAAAGAGAAGGTGAAATATGACGATTGCAAGAGTATAGACCGATCGACGCGATTAATATGTTTTTCTTTTTTTTTTCTTTCAGCCATAGTTGCCGGTTGCAGCGCAGCAGCAATGTTCGCTTTGGTATTGATCAGTTTAACCTGGTGCAGGTAATACCAGATATAATAATTCCATACGTTTTGCTTCTTTTCACAGTACTTTATTTTATTTTTTAGACTGCAACGTGGTGCAAAAGCTGCAGCAGATATAGAGTATCCTGCTTACGGTGTAACAGGACCGAATAAGGATGTGTCGCCTTCCGGTGATCAGAGACTCGCCCAGTCTGCCCAGATGTATCATTTCCAACATCAGAAGCAACAAATTATCGCCATGGAAAAGTGAATTTACTTTACCAACTGCTATTAATTTATTTTCTTTATATAAAAAGAAAAAGAGAATTAAACAAGTATATATTTAATTTTAAAGAGGAAACGCTGTTTGTTGCAGTCGTACTTCTGCAACGAGGGACCCAGGTTCCGTCTCGGAAGCGGAGAGCGACGAGGAGAACGAGGAGGGTGACTATACCGTTTATGAGTGTCCGGGACTTGCTTCTGTGAGTTTTCCCCATAAACTACGAGTCTTTTGAAACTAAAAATCTCAAACGTTCATTCCCAGAATCCTAGATTACGAATATGAATCCTAACAATGACTTTGTTTTCCGTTAAAGACGGGCGAGATGGAGGTGAAGAATCCGATGTTCCACGACGATCCTACCCCGGCGACGCCGGCGCAAAGCAACAACAAAGAAGAGGACCACATATAGTTTCAGTAAAGTAGAAAAAAAAAAGAGAATCAATCAATTGCACGCGCAATTCGAAGAAATCTTCCCTGGTGCTTAGCTCACTGTTAATGTACCATATCGGAAATGTTTATCTATTATATTTGAGTGTATACACAACTTTAATATTTATATACGGCGTGGGAGGTAACGTGTGTATTACGAGAGGGGCAAGAGAGGTCGATTCGATATTAGACTGACCGATGTTCGCGAATCTTCCTTCCGGAAGTAAGACAACACTACAAGTGTCTACTTACACATAGGTATGCGAAATGGAGCACGGTAAACATACAATTCGACAAATACATATGTGTCAGCGATTTTACGTGGATGGATTTAGTTTTTTTTTTTTTTTATTGAATCGAATCTTAAGAAACATCATTATAAAAGTTTTTTAAAAAAGAAAATTTAATCCAAAAATTATTAGTTTTAGCTGATTATATTCCAAAAGAAATATAAAAAAATCTTTTTCATGCGCCGTGCAAAAGCGCGATACATCGGTCCTTCGAACATCGAAACATTAAATTGTCGATAATGATCGATAGCGCTTTTATGAGTTAAGGCAACGAGAGGGACGACGAATTAAAAATCGACGTGTCTGCAAAACCGCTCGTCTATTCGAGAACACCCAACTGTTTTCTAACGTCGCGACGTACTATAGTTTGTACTTTCATAGCAGGAACAGAGTTACCGTACGATTGTCATATTATTTTTCTATGACTCGTCGTTCGCCGCATCTGCAGCTCGGACATCCGATGGACATTCTGACAGATGCTTGATAGAATGTCGTTGATTGAATACGCGCGCTGCACGCTGCAGTGGTATACCAAAGTCTATTCTTCGAGACTATACTACGTATATACTCCTTTGAAAGTAAAGAAAGAGAAAAAAGAATGACTACGTTAATTTGGAACACTATTCGAATCTGTTTGGAACCATTGGCCGAAATGAATATGGAAAGTTATACAGTATAATTATACGATTGATTATATATCTCACAAAGAAATTTGAAACCCACACATACACTCTCGTAAACATTCTTCTTAGAATATGTACACATTAATAGCAGAGTAAATGATATTTCGCGTAGTATATTCGTTTTAATGTACATGATAGAATCGGATGATTTTTATTGAAATCTGGAAATAGATCTTCTCCTTTCGAAGAATAGCAACGAAATTTTAACAAAAACAAAGCTATGAGAGGAATTCAATTTTATATTGTATTATTTTGTTGTTATTAATTTTAGATGTATATTCGGAACGACAGAATTAATGAGTTCCTTACAAACTATTTTATGCGTGATAATATTTTTTATCAAGATATTTATCGTTAAAAAATTTATTTAAATCTGTGGAAAAGAATTAAAACGTTTGGTCTATTAAGTCTATACTCTTTTTTCATTATATTTAAATATTAGAATTGTTTGTTCTAAATAGTGATAAATAGGTTCTAAATAGTTTTATCTGACAATGAATTGAAGCAAATTGTCATTTATAAGAATGTTTTTTAATCGTGTTTATTTGATTTTATTCTCATCTTTAATAATTGTTATCTCAAATTATCTTCTGCTTTTATGTGATATAAGAAAGTCAATATAGCGTGAGCTGTGCAAACATACAAATTAAACTGTATGTTTCCCACTTTTACACTTTTCGAGATGCAGTGTTTCTTTATGAACAATAATCTCAAATATGCTTACTGCAAAGAAACTTCTAATAAATACACACACGAAATACACATATACGTATAATATTTGTTGGCTTAAAAGGACAATATATTTTATTTTTCTATGATAATCGTCATTGTTAGCTGTGTAAAGAGAATCTATAAACTGCTATTAATCTCCTAAGTCGAAAAAATGCAGAGTTACTATTTATTTTAGCAAATATCAGATGTCTATATATATATTTAATGCAAAGCGAGAATAGGAGCGAATGCGAGAGCGTGGCTCTGTTTTGCGTTATTGCTGTTATAAGATTCATCTTTATTCGCCGTTATGCTGGACAAGACGAGCATAATGATGCATAAAAGATCTCACGATATAAAGAGCTCTTCCTTTTCCTCTATCACTACGATATATATTATTAAACGATTAATGTATCTCTTAGTCGATGAGTGTGATATGATATGTTAAAAGCATGAAAGTCTATGTTTCTAGTCTTCTCTATCAACACTAACATATATTATATATTATTACACGAGTGTACATTATATATATATAAGACGCGTAAAAAGCAGAGAATACTATGAAAGGACAATCTGTGTACAAATAGACTATTGGCATATAGCGATTTGTAGTACATGATTGTGCGTATTGTGTGTCCACATCCCGGATAGGAAAAATTATTTGTCGATTGAATTAAATTTAATTCTGATATATCGCATTAAAAATTATAGTCTCTCTCCCTTGCAACATCCGTCTACTTAAATTGTGATTAAGCGAATTATACAATATTATTCTTACTATATATACATATAATATACATATTATTTCCACTTCTACTAATCAAAAAAGAAATCTTAGAGAGTGTAAAAAGAAAAAAAAAATATATATATATATATATATATATATATATATATATACACATATACATTATAAATTATATAGATATATAATGTATTATTATTTTATTAAAATAAATTATTTATTTTATAAAGTATCTCCTCTTCACACACACAATATCATTCGCGCGGAATTAAGAGTAAACAACGAAATGATATGCGCTACGGATATAAAAAGTACACCTACGTTCGGATCGAAGATTTGAAGTGACAGAGCGGCAGATACCACGTGTTCCGTTTGCGCATGAGCGTAAACATGCGTAGCTCATCTCATGGTCAGTCTCGGTTTCGTTTCTACACAAAAACACTAACGCTACTGCGTCAGGCTTCAGGCTACGCATATGCGGCGCAGCTTTTAACGTAGTTATATCGTTATTTGTACCGTGACATAACGTTGGTCGTTAAACGAGGATCTCGTGTCGCGCATCGTGAACTATCACAGATGCGTCATCATCACATTACGAGGGGAGGAACGTAGCTCGAGGAAGAAGAAGAAGAAGAAGAATAGGAGAAGGAGCGAGAGAAACGGACGCGCTTGCTTGACGTTGCGGAGGTTTCCGACCAGCTGATTCGGATTCGGAGCGATTCCATCTTGCGTCCGCGGGCTCGCGAAGACGCGAGAGTGTATACATAATATTATACATTATCGTGATTGACAATGCCATTGCCAACGACCTTACCAGAGTCGGCGGTAGCGGCGTGGCCCGAGCTGACCAGGACGGAAGGTTATCACTTTTGGGTAAAGGAATCAACGTTACACGACAACTTACACACTTTAGTCCTTTCAAAAGAGTCTGGCACAGATTTGGAGTGCCTGCGGACGGAACTGGTAAGTTTATCTCTTTTTCTCTCTCTTGTATATTTAGCGTCGATTATTTTAAGCCAACAGCACGAAAAATCCATTTGTAGCGTCATTTCACAGCGTCAACCGTATATATATATATATATATATATATATATATATATATATATATACACATACACACACACATATATATATATATATATATATATATATATATATATATTGGAAAATATATATGACGATAATTCGAGAAACCTCTACGTCGTCGTGTTTGAGAGAGGATTGTTGTTTATTCTCGCTAGAATTTAAATATCTTCAATTTTGCGCTTATAAAGAAGAGATAAAAAAAAAGATTGTAATAATTGTAACGTTGTGTAAGTACCAAAGATAGATATATATTAAATAAATATGTATCTATGTGGTACCAACATTTTAATGTAATGCATAATAATAATAATAATAATAATAATAATAATAATAATAAAATGACAAGTCACTTTAGATAATATATGACGCTGAAAGGATGATGTAAATAGCGATTTATCATAAGTGCGTGCACGAGCGCGTTCAAGAGCAGTGATGCTTTTGAAACGCATGTTATTTCTATTCACTTCCCGTTTACATTGATATTTCTCTTCCTTTCTCTCTCTTCGTATTAATTTACATTTCATGAATTTTTATTATTTGCATTGTGAAAATGACACAAATAATATTCGAAAATTGAGAAATATATTGATTTGACGAATGTCTTTCTATTATATCGAGTCTCATTTTTTTTCGGAGCATCCTGTATATTTGAATTAACATAAGTAAAATGAGACACTTTCGTGCTTGTTGTAGAAGAAGAAATTTGGAGTACCAAAGAATAGCACAATTTTCTACATCGACGATGAGGAGGACATTGTTCCGATCGATTCGGAATGCGAGTTTGAGGAGGCAAAAAAGGTATACATTTTATTCTATATATAAGATCATTAACATAACTATTAAGCCAAATAATAACATTTTTTTATCATTTAACATTTTTGCGAAACTCAGAGATTGCATTAGCTTTAAACTGGATCTGTATTAATAACATTTGCATTTTGTGTAATTAAAAAATAATGTTTTATATATTATATATATATTAAAATTTTTCCATTTACAATAGATAAAAGTGCATCATGTGAAAAATGAATGAAATTTTTGTAGTATATATAAAATGACATATTTATATTGATTTTGAATTGTTTTATAAAAATATTGCAAAAGGAAAAAATAAAAAACACTATATTAAAATTAAAACCCAAATACGATATATAAAGTTAAAAACAATAATATCTTTTCAAAATGTCGATTACAATATAAAACTGTTGTTTTTATTAAAATTTTTTTTAAATTTTTGACATAATAATTTTATACATATATATATAAATTCTGAAAGATTAAACAATTAATAATAAATTATAATAATTAAGAAAAAAGATAATAATAAATAATAAAATAAATAATAAAAAAAAAATAATAAAATAGTAAATAATTTATAAAAATGAACAAAATCAAGATCTCGTAAGTCTTTCTAGATTTAAAAATCATGTTATTATATATAATCTTATGTATATATGTATAATCTTAAATATTTTAAATACTTTTTAATTGCGTAGAGTTTTTTATCACACACATAATTATATTTGAAGTAATAATTTTTTAGACAATTTTTTATTTCATGTTCCAATCCAACTTTGAAGATTGGAGAAAGTTTGAAGTAAGTTATTTAGAATTACCGAAAATTTTCCATTTCAGCTTGCGAAACATCTGTTCGACAAATTCACAGCTGCAGTTACATTGCTTGTGGGTGGTTTAAACATGTTAGACAATGAAGAAAACTCTTGGAGGTACAAGAATCATTCAATTAAAGGACAATTAAACGAACAGACAGAATCGAAAAATATGGATATTCAAAAGCAATTCAACACTTCTTTAGAGTGTTGTTCGGATGCGTTGCCTCCTTTGTGGTTTACAAAATATATGGAATTGGTAAGCTCTACAAATATTTTTACTTTTTATTTTATATCAGCGAGAATTTTTCCACTATTTCTTTGCACAAAATAATTGTTATCTATTATACACTCGTTTCCTGCAACATTGCAATATTAATGTTGCAGTGCTAAATATTTGGATAAAAACATTTACATAAAAAAATAAACTGTAGATTTAAATAAAATAAATAAAATGTAATATAATTAAAATAAAATATAGACTCAAAACAATTGATCTTTCCTGATCCGCAGATGAAGAAAGACATGGTGTCCACAATTACTGATGAAGTGGTGAAAAATGTAACGAACACGCTCAACAAACGCTTGGATTCCCTTGTGTTTTCGCCGCTTAAGGAATCGAATCAATCTGAAAGTCAGTATTCTTCTCTCACAACACATTCTCAATCCTCTTTGAATTCAAATGAGAAAAGTCAGAAAAAGATAAAATCTCAGGACAAGAAACAGTTGAGTGACGTGTCGACTGAACGCAAATACAAGGATAAACCTCGAAACGCGAATACCGTAAAAAATATATCGCTGAAGAAAGACGTGATAGCTACAATCACCAACGAAGTGGTGAAAGAGATGACGGAATTGCTGGACAAAACTCATGTGGGTTCTCTTATATCTGTCCCATCGAAAGATCCTTGTCGAACTCAATGCCTTCGGTATTTTCCTTCCTCGGCACGAATTTACCGACATCCTTCCGATTCACATTCAACTGAGAAAAACCAAGAAACAATAAAATCTCAAGATAGAGAGCAGTCGAATGACAACGCTTTAATGAAAATGGAGGACTCATTGTTGTATTCAAAGCTTCTGCAGGATTCCACGCTACATCTGCAGATACTTGGAAATAATGTTTTGCGGATTCATGCGGTGAATGAAAGAATGAAGAAGAAACAACATCAGCAAATTGCTCAAGTGATCACCGATGACTTGATCGGCGACATTGGGAGAGAAAAGGAGCAATCCGTTGAAAATAATACACAGGAGGATCTTATTTCTCGGCAGAACCTGCCGAATCCGAAACCGTCCGACGAGAAAGTTCATTTGGAGGCATTGAAACTGATCGAGAATGAGCTTCGTATGAACTGCTCTGTCACAGGGCATCAAATGTTGGACGAGGGTCTTCTTAATAGAGACATCTGCAACACATTCGATAACAACCTACTGAAAAGCGAGAAAAATATAGACGTATTGTCTGATAACATGACTAGCTTCTGGTCATGCGATCAGGAGGAGAAAGGAGAGAAAGAAAAGGAAGAAGATGACGACGCTTTCGAGATCATCCAGTTGCCTTTAACTGATGAATTTCTTATTAAATTACCTTTCAAAGACTCCACCATCGAACAACAACATCACGATAGCAATCGAGATTCGCCCAGCTTTGAGCTACTCTCAGAGCCGCCCTCACCGCCGTGCTCCATTCACTTAAACGAAGATCACTTTTCGGCAAACGAAGAAAACCCTGAACAACGGTCTGTGAAAACAAACCCACCAAATTCAGTCTTTGCGGTGGATGTTCATGGCAAGATCTTTAATGATGAACATCAGACAGTGAATCTCGACGAACGCGTCAATGTTGATTTGCAAAAACAATTCGATGCTGTTTATTCCTTTACGGATGAAGATTTCTTATTGACGGAGGAAGATTTCTTATTGACGGAAGATGAAGACGAAGAAGTTCGTTCAAAGTCACCATGTGCTGAACATCAGTCGAATGAACGAAAGAACCCTCGAGACGAACCGAACGGTTCGTACGACGACGTGAGAAATTCGCACGCAAGCTATCTAACTGTGCAAACTCACTGCGATTCGAAGACGCAATCGCAGTGTAGCTGTCAGTCACAAACCGATTCGGGTGACTTTACACAGAGCTTCCATTCGCATACCACGTCAGTGACCGACACTACTGACATGTATGCTCATACCTATGTCAACAAGTACGGTGACCAGGTGATAACGACAGCCAACGATGTACGAGAAGCGACAACAATGGCAACGGCAACCCCGAGAAGCAACCATGATGTAGACATTGTTTTGACGAAAGAACTTAGAAGAAACGAGATATATCGACACGATAATAAATGTCCAAACAACTATCCAGAATACTTTTGCGCACCAAACAATAGTTGTCCATGTTCGCGGGACCCTTCTTTTGGTAGATTTTCATATCAGTCTTGTCCATATCGGACAGGCAGATCTTCCGACAAATCGTGCTCCAACTTAGGGTCGAGAAAGACATCTGCTAGCGACCAGGCACTGCTAAGCACCGCCGATTCTGTTCACATCCTGCCGGAAACGCTGGTCAGCGCGGCCGCTCAAGTCGGTTCATTCGCTTACGACACTGCGCGTGAGATGTTCGACAAACTACGTGCACATACGGTGAGAGCGAAAGTTGCTTTTGAAAATACTGTCTAATACATGTGTACACCAAAAAAAAAAAAAAAAAAAAAAAAAAAGAATAATAATACTTTTCTTTGCTTGAAATTGTTGAAACATTTACCGAACCAATTTTCTTTGTTTTAGAAGGAGGATCCTCTTAAACGCCGCGGCGGAGTAAAGGGCGAAAATAAAAAGTCCTTCACCGTTAGTCATTTGCCCTTCTACTAACGAACCGCTAATCACGAGCCTTTGTTTATAGAGTTAATATATAAGGTTGCTAAATAAATCCGTTGGGGTAAGTAACGTGGATCGCAAACCGCGAGCCCAAAATTGTTTTCTGCAGGTACTCGAAGCACGATACATACAAAATGACGCTCTATTTACATTATACTCAAAAGGTTTCGTAGTTAATACGATGAATAAAATCGAATTCGTACGCCGATAATCGACTTATCGAGAGATGTATAGGATGTTCCATTGATAACCGAAAAAGAAATTTCAACGACAACTGATTTGATAGAATGACGATTTCGACAGAAACGCCAGGATGCTAGAATATTCTGTGTATACAAGTAATTTTTAATTGCGCGCGATGAATAGAAGTCTCGAAAAAAACGTCCCAAAAAAAAACCAAGTGTTTTTCATCGAATAATCATACTTCAATTTATCGCGTGAAATTAAGTGTCACTGTATATGTATATGATAGTACTCATTATAGTAATGGTTACGCTATATCATAGAATGTCAAAACTAGGTGTTTTTAGACTTAAGGAATTACTTCTTCAAACATTCAGTGAAAATGAAATGATGAAAGCAGAGAGAGAAGAAGAGATAATTTTAAATTGGAAAGAAGGAAAGGTAGATTTTTTCAGAAAAATGTTTTCGTGTTGCATGGTTAATATTATAGTTTGATTGACTAGGCGAACGTCACTTCCATTTCTTACGACGAGGAATGAAATATGTTACGATTAATTCAATTTCCAATGATAAAAATGCAATGAAAAAAAAAATGATCTGGTGTTAAAATTTCATTTACTCGTGAATAAATGTAAGATTAATTATCGCTTGATATATATATATATATTTGATATCCGAAATTATATTGATATTAATCTTAAAATGAAAGGAGTATATCTTATTTAGGGCTGAATAACTGGCCTATGTGGATAACTTTGCGAGCGCAGGAATAATTGCAATTCAATCCTTGATAAATGTATATTATCCTCCATGTCAGGATTTGTTGCAGGAGAATTGTTGGCTGCCAACATTTTTCGATCCAAAAAATCAATTTTGAGATTGTCACTTCTCCGCTGCATGTGTGTTCCGCGAAACGATGTACGTGTTCGATGATAAGAATCCAGCGACACTGAATATTTATTCGATTTACTGCACTCTCGAGATTAACGAATCACACGACACACGCATTGTTACATTTCGCTAGAGCTTGTGGAAACTTAGCTGGATTTGTAGAAATAAATGTTATAGACACAAACAACACCGAGACTTACAGTTCTCTGATGACTTTGCAATCTGAACCGCTTCGATTTTCGAGTGTACCCAATTTTCTACTTTTGTGTCTTGTACAACTTAAATAATCATTGTCCAAATGTCATTAATTTCATTATTGCTTCCTTCTTGTGTAAAAACATTTATATACAATTTTCGCTTCAACTAGTAGTATCGAACAGAAATTTCTGACTATATAATCATTAATCATTATACTTACAAAGTTATGATATCACTCTCATTCATTTATTAAATTTCTCACAACATTCACGCACAACATACATATAATTTAAATACTTCATTTTTCAATCTTTAACAATTCTTAATCTTATAATTATTGTCACAGGATTTATGTGATTCTATCATTTACAACATTCGTACAATTCTCGTAATACTTATCAATTTTCCTTTAATACCGTAAAAACGTGGAAACTGTTAAAAGTTTTTAATTATAAAATCTTTAAAATTTTAAATATTCTAAAATATATGGTGTTTATTTTACCATCTTTTCTTATAGTTAAAACACATTACGGATTCTCGTCAAATATTCAATGCATATGTATCTTTTTTCAGTCTGTAAAAAGTTTTTTTTTTCTTACGAATTCTTCCTATTATAAAGAGAGATGAGTTTGTGAAAAGTTCACGTATTTTGTCACATTCAAGGACGATGTGTTCACATTTGATAGAAACAGAATCAAAATATTGTTAAAGCTATGTCGCAGAGCTATGTTTCCTTTCCTCATTTGACTAAGAGGACACGTAAAAATTATGATTTCTTGCTCGATCGTCCCTGTTAGTATCATTTTTCGTCCTCTTTGTAAGCCGAATTAACATTCCCCTTTTTCTCTTCTAGAGCTATGGCCTCATCACTGACTTCTTCGTTTGATATTTCCACATACTTGTAGAATATGGTCATCACGGCGAATATCGAAATAACTACCGCCATCAGACCAGCGTACAAAAAAATCTCGTAGACCTGAAATAAATAACGATTTCCTAAAATTTAGTCTGTGATTTATCTCACATAATGTCTTTTGATTAAATGGTCAATGTTTCCTTTGTATAATTGATTGCAAAAATAATCTAGGTAAGAATTTAACAAAATATTTCGAATGCCACGCACGCGAATAATAGAAAAAAACCACATAAAATTTGTTGGATTTTTTAATTAGAAAAAAATTTAGTATAAGAATGTAACACAATTGAAAGTTATTTTATGAAATGAAATCCATTGCGTAGATCTCAACAAAAAACAAAGATCGTCAAATTGAAGCACTTACCTGTCGTTCGAAAGGACGCGAACCCTTTACAATCACCACGATGAGATTGCCGAAAGCCACGCTCAACAACCAACCTGCCTGTAATAGAGATTTCATACTCTCCGGTGCCTGGGTGAAGGCGAATTGCAGACCTGTTATAGAGAACATCACCTCGGCCATCGTGATGATAATGTATTGCGGCAACATGTAGGCCATGTGAAGCGAGTTGGGTTGCGTGACTGTGATTATTTCACCAGTGATCTTATTCTCTAACGTGGGCATATAGTTACCCACCACGGTGTACGCCCCGCCGAGTTTGAAGGGCACCCCTTTCTTCAGCAGATGATCGTCCAGATAGACGTCGTACGTGTCTGGTTTATCGAATTGCTTCAGTTCCGAATGAGCAAAAATCGAGCTATTGACCGTTATTGATAACACCGTCTGATTCAATTCGCCATAGACGAATCTCAGAGTGGAATTGCCGTTCACTTGGGGCGCTAGATAGATGAGACCACGAACCGTCGGCTTACCCTTAGCCGGCTTATCCACATAATCCTCGTAGTGATATTGCAGTCCCAAGGGCGTTATAACCCAAGATGTTGCGTTGGCTTCCACGGCTGTAAGTTTTCCTAGTAAAAGAAATCACTTGTATTGTACGCAGTAAGATTGCAGTATCCATACAATTTCACCTGGATTTTTTACCTGACACTTCAGGAGCCAAATTCGTGTAGCCTTTATAATTGCAAGCTGTGAAATTTGCTGTGTAGGGCAATGCAACCGAGCCTTTCTGCGCTTTCACTTCTAAATCTGCCCACATACTCAGCGACTTTATTTCAATATTCTGTTCTGTCATAGTTAGAGTTACAGGACAATTCAGCGTATTAAAAATCCGAATTTGAGCGAATCCTTCTGAGGGTAACTTTGGATAAGTTTTCTGAAATAAAACAGAAATCAAAACTCTACATATTTGTCTGTTTTATAATGGTACATAAAAAGCAGTTATGTTTATGATATGTGAAAAAATGGTTTTCTCAATACCTCGAGTTCTAATTCGACGAGCCCGGCCACGATGAAGGCCACGCTGGCCAAGAATCCGCCGACAACGAGCTTCTTCAAAGGCGTGTTGATTATGTGTATTTTGGCGAAAACCGGATAGATACAGGTTTCGAAGATGGGTATGAAGATGATGATCAACAACGGATTGACGGCTTGCAGCTGGTCGGGCAGCAGCATGAAACTGCCTATCTGACCATCCATCCGCGTTGCTTGAAACGTCCACTGAGAGCCCTGCTGGTCGTAGAGTGCCCAGAATATTGGCAATGGTACGAACAGTTTTAGGACCCGCAATGCGGCCTTGATATCTTCGATTAGCTTCTTTTCATAGGTATCATCGGCGTGGTCGAGCCAATGATCGCATTTCCTTTCTTTGCTCTTTACTTTATTACAGATTGCGCGCTAATTTCCAAACAGAAAAGGAGACTTTAAAAGATCTTCGATTTGAATTAAAAAATTACTTAATATTAATATTACTATTATTAAATCGGTATGCAGAACGTTAACTCGCTTGCACGTTATATATTTTGCAGGAGGCAATATAACAATATTACTATTATTACTATATTTATATTAATATTACTAAATTACATAATTAATTCAAAAATACGATACAAATGATTGGAAAGATTCATAAAATCGCGAGAAATCTATAATTTGCAAAACTTTAAAAAATTATTACACTTGAAAATATTTTTTCTCCCTCTTCTCATACAATGCTATTATGCATTTGATTTCTGTGTGTTTCAAGAGTAAAATTTTAAAAATTTGTGCGATGACAATCACGAAAGTCTTTGAAATTCCTCGATTTAAATTAAAAAATTACTTAATATTAATATTACTATTATTAAGTCGGTATTTAAAACGTTGACTCGCTTGC
Organism: Anoplolepis gracilipes; assembly: GCF_047496725.1. Classification (NCBI taxonomy): domain Eukaryota; kingdom Metazoa; phylum Arthropoda; class Insecta; order Hymenoptera; family Formicidae; genus Anoplolepis; species Anoplolepis gracilipes. Next base: position 13,746,462 of record NC_132974.1, read on the forward strand.
ACGTTATATATTTTGCAGAAGGCAATATAACAATATTACTATATGTATATTAATATTACTAAATTACTAAATTATATAATTAATTCAAAAATACGATGTAAATGATTGAAAAGATTCATAAAATCGCGAGAAATCTATAATTTGCAAAACTTTAAAAAATTTATTACACTTGAAAATATTTTTGCTCCCTCTTCTCATACAATGCTATTATGCATTTGATTTCTGTGTGTTTCAAGAGTAAAATTTTAAAAATTTGTGCGATGACAATCGCGAAATTCTTTAAAATGATGCGAAAACTTACACAGATGCACTTGGAAACCTTGAGAATGAGATTACCCATAGGCTCCACTATTTTATACATTCGTTTTCCCGAAACAAAGATTACTGAAAATAAGACTTTGTTAATAAAATTCTGTTTGTTTAATAGGAAGAAAAAAATTTATATTAAAATGTTTTTTCGTTTCTTACCAATCGATACAATCATTAAAATTGCCGGTATCAGAAATGCTAGAGAAAAGCAGTTATCTTCGAAACATTTTGTGTCGCGTATCACCGGAGTAAGCAAAGTCGAAATCAGAGAGCCCGTGTTAATGGAGAAGTAGAAAAGGGAAAAGAACATTGCCAATTGTCGTTCCTGTTGAGGCAGAATGAACTGATCGCCCCCGAAAGCTGACACACAAGGTTTTATTCCGCCTGTGCCAAGTGCAATCAGGAGTAAACCTATCATGGACAATTCCCTGGAAAATTGAAAATAAAATTTAAGATTTTATATTTTTTTCTTTACCGATAGAATTTATAGAATGCTTATAATATAATTGTCCAAATCAAATAGCATTTGAACGATATGTAAATTTGTGCCATATTCAAGTAATATTTAAATTCAGAAATGTAATCTTTTTTTTTTTAATTCTGTTAAAATATTTTTTATATAAAAAATATATAAATTTTCAAATTGTAAAAATTATTTATAAAATTTCCAATGCGTATATTCTTAAAAAAGATGTATTTTACATATATATATATGCTGATACTGACCTTGCGGGTAGGCCGAAAGGAGGTGTCGCACTTGCAGATAAAATCAGCTGTCCAATTGCGTAAATAACGCTGACATAAAAAATGGTGCGATATTTTCCGAGCCAAGAATCAGATATGATTGCGCCCAATAGCGGGAAGAAATAAACGAAACAAATAAAGACATGATAAATCATTGTGGCTGTATCCTCGTTGTACTTTAGCATGTCACTCAAGTACAGCGCTAGGATGGCTGAAAAAATAATTACGTGTCAATCTATAGTCTAATGAAGTGACATTTAATCATATTCAACATTAACATCAAAGCTATTAAGTTTCTTAGTTACCAAAATTTCACTAAACTAAAAATCAACAAATTGTGTGCTTTATTTAAAATATTAGTTAAAAAATCATATTAAAAATATATATACAAAAAAATACTTAAGTATGGATTTTAATATAATATATACAATAATTTTATTTTAATTGCACTATAACTTTATTTTTTAAGTACTGAACGATTCGTAAAATATTCTTTTGTTAGTGTTTTATGTAATGCTTTAAAGTTAAAGGATCTGTCAAGTAAATATATTATAGTCATATAACATCTTACATAATATAATAAAGTAGAAATTTTCTCTATTTGGTATTTTCAATTGAAAATTATTTTAGTTTCAGTCATTGTTATAATTGAAAGAATTGTTTTAATTGACACAACAATATTTTTAAATTGCATAGATCGCAGAATGTAATAGACGTTAATACTTATACGTTAAATTGATGTTAATTATTTATATACTTACTGCGCATTCCATAGAAGGAGAATCTTTCGCAGAATTCATTGGTGACAATGAAAAATACAGATTTGGGATATTTTATCTTCTGAAAAGTTAAAAAAATCTTATTAAAAAAATAATTAAATTCTCTCTCTCTTCAATAAAATATTAATATTATATTTATATTTTGGGTTATTAATATGATTATTTATTCATTAATAATAATCTTTTTCACAATTTTTAAAGCGACAATTTTTTGTCACACAGATTTAAGCAAAACTATAGAATTAGTAAATATTTCGATAATTAATTTTTGAAATTAATATATTTTTTAATAATTTCCAATTTTTAAACTAAAAGAATTTATATTAAAGTAAAACCATTTTTTTAAAATTATTAAACAAAATAGATTCTGTTTAAGAGATATCTTGTCTCAAATTGTTTAACAATGTTCATTTTCTATTAGAGACAGCTCTAGCGTGATCATATTGACCCGATTAACACTATTGTTACGGCAGGCACATTCATTTTCAACTATTTTCTAACGTAAAATGCGAAGGCCACATCGGCTGGACTATTATGCGTGCCAGGTCATAAATTTAATTGTTGGGGATAAAGACTTGATAACAAAATGACTTGCAGTTTTGAATGAGATTAAGTAATATACCTTCTAATCATAAAAGCATACATATATTTTCCTTAATATTTGCTCTTTTTTTTTTAATAATAGAACTTAGAAACAAGAAAAATATGTACAGCAGTAGGAAGATTTAATGTAAGAGCGAAAGAGAAAGAGAGATTTAAAATAAAATAATGTAGAATGAGAATATATTTCCCATATTTCTCGATGAATTCTTGCGTATTTAATTTAAACAAGCATTTACAACATTTTTGCAGTAACACAGATTTCTAGCAAGGTTCTTCATGAATTATACAGAAAGCCTTGATACAGCAATTCAAGACCTGTTTTTATTCCAAAAAAGAAACTTGTGTACGTGAAGAGAAATCGTTTATACAATAAATACAAAAATTAAAAAAAGTCTTTGTTATTAACTTTAAATTCTCGTTTTAACAATTTATTAATGATAACATTATGTTTTGATCGTGCATGCAAATATCGTAAAACATCGTTATAAAATTTGATTGCAAATTGTATTCCGATAGGCTATCAGTCGATTAAACTATATTGCATACATCAATGTGATATAAGACATAAAGATTTGTACAAGCAACTTTTATATTCTATAATCAGTAATTACATTTTTTACAACACAAACAATAACTTAACATTATTGTTTTTAGATTTGAGAAAAATTTTGCATGCAGATGTTAAAATGTCAATTTAAAAAAAAACAAAAGATAAATAAAAATAACATCGTTACTAATGAATATGAAAATCGATAAAAAGATCATTAATAATAAATTAGAATCACTTTCAAAGAAAGTAAATCAACGTTTTCTAATAAAAATGATTAATTAAAATATCAGTAAGTGGATGCTATAACATATAATATATTATAATGTCGATGACATTATAACATTTTCCTGTAATCTGTTTTGATTTAAAACTTGATATAATTTTAAACCGAAATTTATAATATTAATATTACTATAGTACACTAATATTATTGGAAATTTTGAGATTAAAGAGACATACAGTTTTTATAACATCCTATATACTAATTGCGCTGGAATTTCGATTACTTGCGCGATTAATTGTAAGTTTTCCCAAACATGACGATACATTCACATCTCGTTACAAATAATCGGAATATAGAGATTTACGAACCAGGACATAAAATGGTGTTCTTTTTCGATAATAATTAAGGCGCTTATTTGTACGATCGATTATAGATATATTCTTTATCTGCGATCTAGTTATCTTTCATCTGACAATGTCGCAATGATCTAATATAATAAGAGTCGAAATATATGACATAGCATAACAATAATAAATTAATTTTTTTATTATAATTACGTAATCGGAAATAAAGTGGTGTTTTTTTCCGATAATAATTAAGGCGATCGATTACAGATATATTCTTCATCTGCGATCTATTTATCTTTCATCTGACAATGTCGCAATGATCTAATATAATAAGAGTCGAAATATATGACTTACAATTAGTATAACAATTATTAATTTTCTTATTATAATTACGTAACCGGAAATAAAAATCTGTCTCGAGTTGATTATCGAGCACGAATGGACCGGGAAACTTGAAGAAAGATTTGTGTCTCAGAGAAAGTATAATAATGATCGACCGCAATTAAGGGAATTAGTCGGGTATGCGGATAGTGAATGGAATTGAGTCAGTGAACCGCAGCGCTCAATTTAAAATCCGAGTTATCCTTCAAACCCCACTCAGCGATTGGTATGATTTAAGACTTGCATTTAAATCGTAACACACATTTGTCTCTCGTGCGTAAAAGATACGCACACGCAGAGACGCAACATAAGGCGTCGTATCATGACATGTCAACGATCCTTCGATTTTAGACATTATTTTCTTTGTAAATATTTTGAGAAGATCCATTATTCAATCTGCGGCTTTCCGATCTTTACTTTGTAATTAAAGTTCAAATTTTTTATGAAAACAAACTCTAAATCAACTGAAAAATGTGACTTTATAATTTATTTAACTTTTTAAAGTTTAATTCGCGAAAATGCGCTTTCTTTCCATCATTTATAATTTAAAAAATTTGACGCCTCCATATTCGTTTTGTTAAGAAAAAATTTGGCAACAGATCGTTCAAAAATAATATGAAACACTTTGTATACATAAATGATTCACGCCTGAATAGATTAGATAATTTGGATATGAACGAAGATATATCAATATTAGATTCAATTTTATTAATCGAAATGAAAACCTTTTCAAAATTATAAAATCAAATCACGTTATATTAAGTAAAAAATGTAAATAAACAAAGGGACTTTTTTGCACGACGTGTTTTTAGAAATATAGAACCAAGAGATATATTTTTTTCCTTGATTTTTATTTTACAAAATTTCCAAGTGACCTTTTAGAAGAGTGAAACTGATTTTCAGTCTAATTATTCTAACACTATGATTGATTGATTGAGCTGTGATTAAAGTCATCTGACGTCGAGCAATTGCAAATATTGATAGTTATAGAGCGACTAATCGCGATAATATAATCGACAATATAAGTTTTACCTGCACGTGCTTCTTATTGACAACCATGTTGTGTGAGATCAGGACGCAACTATCTACACAAATTAATATTAATCCACTAACACAAAAATCGGTTGCTTTGTGGAACCGGTTTGTCCCGACACGTCGGTGAACGCGTTACAATCCCAGGAAACAAGAAACACTTAGATTAAACATATCGAAATGTTAATTTTATGCGCATTCGTATACACGTGTTCGTATTTTTAGAAATATTACCCGATAAAATAAGCGATATCCTCCGGTATTTAAAAATGTTTAAAAAATTACTTCGAATGTGTTATTCCAATAACAATGCGTGAATAATTTTTTTTTTTTTTTTGCTTATTAAAGATCGGAGAATGACAGCTCGAACGAGCGCTCGTCGTCGACGATGGTTCCGCTCGTACGCGCTCGTGATCGAGACTGACAACAGTGAGCGGAGACAGTTCGCTACCAAAGAGTAGAGGTAGGCAACACACCATCGTGAACAAGTGTGTATAATAGTGTGTATTACAAAGTCGGTATATAATAAAGGCGCGTGTGACGGTATTGTACACTACGCAGCATAATGCGCCAGTTTTGGAACAGTTTGTGAAAGTATACGTGTCATCGAACGATCATTTTCCAGGTAACTCAGGTGCACGCAAGACGTGTCAATTCTCTTCTTCATGCCTGACACGCGTCGAGATATTATGGCTTCACGATTGAGAAGATTATTGTCATCGAGTGAGATAAATCAATTAAAGGTGTAAATAATTTAAGAAGCAGATTCTCTCAGTGTTTGCAATAATTGATTATAATTCTCTCCTCCTTTCTCTCTGAAGAGAATAGAAAGAGAAAAAAAGAATGATAAATAAATATAATATAAAAGAATAATAAATAATATCTATTATTTCTTTTTCTCTCTAATTGAGAAAAAGAAAATGATAAATATTATTTAAAATTAAAAAGAGAGAGAAGGAGAGGTGGAAAAAGAAATAGAGTCAGTGCAACAAAGTAAAACTATATCCTTGCAAAGTAAACGTCATCTTCAATACTAATAATAGAATTGCATTTCTTATGTTATGCTAATCTATCAATTATATAATAGGTTTACAACGGCAGAACCGCATATTTTTTATACATAATTATCAGTATGCGTTGAATAGTTGTAATCCAGAGGAAATCCGGGATCGTCCCATGTTCATTTTATTCTGTTTGTTTAGATAATTGTATATGTGTTATCTCTTTTGTGTATGTATTATCTATCGTGTAGAAGAATTTCGTGCGAGACAATTAAGTATTAATTGTTAGTTGATTGTAATTGAATTGTTATTACGATCATATCTTTTGTTTACAGGGAGAGATATCGAGAGATAAATATTATTATAAGTGTAGAAATATCGAAATCCGTTTGTCTAGACTCATTTTCACTGCGACAATTAAAAAGGTAATAATTTAACAAAAAAAAAAAAAAAAAAAGAAACGTTAAGCTAATTTTCGCAATTGCTTTAATCACGCGTATGTACATTAAAGTTTCCTTTACCGAGAAAAATGTATTAAAAATTTAAAAATTATTACTATTGTGTGTGAAAATTTACGATGCTGCTAAAGTATAAGACATATCGTACGCGACTTCTTTTTTACGGATTTATTCTGGAACTGGAACGACGCTTGTGTTACGGAATCTGTTGTAAAACGGATACGCAATTCGAGATGCGAGACATTATTTATTTGGCGGTTTCGAAACGTGTGAGGACCACGTGGACTTGCCGACAAAAGATCACTGGGATTCTTATATTTTTAATTTTTTTTTCTTTTTGTTAAATCGCATTAATAACGATCGTTCCGTACGTAAAAATATACTTTGTCACGAAATTACTGCATCTCGTCACGAATTATGCAACGCAGTTAAATGCGCAGTAATAATGATAACTTTTCGATCTTGAAGTAACGTTATTGCTGTAAAGCGAAAGTAATACGGTGCATATTTTCACCAATGCTCGTCGCGTCGGAAACAGGTGAAATTATCTACCGAGATTATATACGATATAACGATTATTGATATTCTTACTGATTTTCTCATAATCTTATCGCTATTATGAATTGCACAAAAATATACGTGTAAATTATTAAACTAATTTTTTTCACCAATATTTGCGAATTGAAGTTTAAATCTCACCTGCTCTTGTCTCTCGACATTGTTCTGATTGTCTGGATGATCTGAAACACAAAATATACGAGTATTTATGACAAAGCAATTGATTCTTCTATCGAGCTATTGAGACAAACTATAAAGAAAAGGAAAAAGAAATCAAGACTGATAAAATAAAATGCTAAAAGAATCGTTTTTGTCAAGATATTTGCAAAAATTATAATAGACTAGGACAAGAAATATCGTCTTGTTCGTCAAATTCGAGCAATCTGTATTTTTATTTTGAAAGCAGCCACATTATATTTTGATTGTCACCCGATAGATCGCTTAACGGAGTTATCGTCTGAACGATTCAATTCTGTATAATAAATTTGTGTGCGCGATTTCGAGTACTAGTATAAACCGGATTTCATTTTAGAGTTTTAGATTCGACCGCAGTAGCTACTTAATAATATTTGCATAAATTTAATAATCTGCACCATCGTGCATTTAATCAAGAGATCAGTTTGGATCATCAATGGCTTGTTTAACCTATTGTATATAAAATAGCTAATAAATATAAATCGAAGAATTAATCCTTCAGAGATGGAAGAAATTTTTTATACCTAACAATATTAATTAATTAATTTGTTTTTATTAAATCTCTTTGATCAACAATTTAATACATTTTCTTTATTGCCTAAATAGAATGAAGAGAAATGAAGAAAAATAGTAAAGATAGGAAAATTGAAATATTTTACAGGAATAATTTATTGAATAGTATCTAAAGTACTTCAAGTTTTCCAAATCCTCAAGCCCTTTCTCCAACATCTCATAAAGCAATAAAGTAGGTCATAAATCGCGAATGTAATCCAATCGGTAAAAACTTTTGCGGATATTCGAATGGTAATGATTATGCAAGAAAATCGCATGGGAACGAGTCGTGAATAGATAGCGGCGAAAGCGATCGCGACGACCATTTACGCCAATCATCAATATTCATAACAGTAGCGGCGAATTTGTGTGCGACTGTTTAAATTAGGTCATGGACCAATCGGGCTTATTAAAAAAATTATTACACGAGTCCCGGTTAAACTGCCAATTAAATATTTTATCGATTTATGTCGAGGGATTTGTCGTTCGTGAAACCTACATTATCGTTTTGTTTTTTCTTTTTGCGATTGTAACATTGAATTTAATCAGATAGCGCGCACACAATAATGGGAATTCAGTCTACGTCATCTTTTGTCTTCACTCAACAATTTCTTATCACTTTCGCTTCCTGTATTAATTATCACAACTCTGAGATAAATACCATTATTATTTCAAAATATAAAAAGACACAATATATTGTCGATATTAGTGCTTCCCAATTATTTGTGTTGTCGACCGTATCGGATCGTAATTGATACACTATAAACACTTAACATTCTTGGATAGATAAAAAAAGTGTCCAATGTACTTGATTAAAAGATTGAGTTCTAAAAAAAAATTAAATGATTATTTTAATTAAATTGCTATATTCCTATTATGCGCATTATCTTTGATGTATTTACATATAATAAGTTACATATATAAGTTTAAATAATAAATTAATTTTCTATTTTAAATTAAAATAATTACGATTGCAATTCATCAAGGCATATCTTCTTAATACTTTTCTATTTATCTGTCTAAATAATGAAATTGTACTTTCTTACAATTTAGAGGTAATTATATTTATATAATTTCTCAAGAGTAATTTTGTTTGCGTTCGTGATTTCAGAAGTCATTTATCTAAATGATTGGCAAGTTGGTTTGCTACGCGCAAAAGATAAGAATGTTGTACTTTGGTAATCTAAATAAACATTTGATTAAATTAATTAGCTTGCAGTTATAATATAAACGTAGATGGAATGTATTTCATCGGTATTATTTATATTTCGTCAGTATTTGTTCGATCTTATTTCTTTAACTTATCTATATTTATTAGTATAAATTAATTATTTAATTGACAATTAGGATATTCATTATTTAAATTAAATAAACTATATATACATATAATTTGATTACAATTAATCAATCAATTTCAATAACAATACGTACATATGTGAATGTATTATCATCGAAATTTGTTGGCCGTTGTAATCGAATTATCTTTCAAACTGACATGAAAAACGATCGATTATAATTATGCCTAACAGTGGCTGAAAAAATGTTTATTTTCATTATCGAAGGCATAATATAATGCGATTAACGGAAATTTACCGAAGGAAAGCGCGTCCTCATTTCAACAACAGTGTGGATCACGCGTAATCGATCGATGTGAGAGAAACCAAACATGCAATGAACCGTAAATCGAATGATTTGTACAATAAAATAGAGGAAACAAGACAATCTATGTTTTTATCTTTCCAATTTAATGTAAAAAAAATACCTAGTTTATTTGATCTTTTTATACGACGGAGCTCAAAAAACACACGAAAGTTTGACTATTTTCTTTTTCTTTTCTTAAACCATTCAGTACCTTGAATCTCGTTTTCGGAATTCTTTTTCCTCGTTACATCTGAAGTATTCATCTTCACTCCTAGTCTTCTCTCCTAGTCAGCTTACCCTCGCGACGATAACTGATCCGTCTTTTCGATCGTAATATCAACTGTAGATTATATCTCGCCTTTCCATCTTATCTACTAAAACCTGCAGGTCTGAACAATCCGATTGCAGAGACGCGAGTTTATCGCGTTACAATACTCTACTCGAAAATCTTGAGATTCCATCACTATATAATATTAGGAGCGAGGAGGATATATATGAGGATTTGGATTTTTCATGGCCCGAATATCACCGAGTGATTTTTCAATCTCATTTTCCTCCGCATTTGTTTGCTGTAAAAAGTCTTGTATTACATTACATAATAATCAACGATTAAAATTTATATCAAGTTCTTTAATCTAATACACGTAATAAATAAAGAAAGTTGTTCATTTAATCGTTTGATGATATAAAACAAGATAATACTTTTCGCAGGCTTGTTTTCGTCTCGATAAAGAGAGTATTCGTCCTATCCATCGTTTACATGCGGAAGAGCTCGAAATCAGGTTGAAGCGCATCGTATCCTTTTTTTTTTTTTCGTGAGGAACAACGTCGTCTTCTCTGTGACAAGCTCAAGAAAGTAGCCTGTAAGAAAAACACGTGCAATGACTAAATCTGGTCGCATATCCGCGGTGTCGAGAAACTATATGAAGCTAAGGATCGATCGGTTTATTAAAAATTATATAGTCATAAAATGCAAGATCGATTCGCAGCAATTTGTGAAATCTAAAAAACAGAAGATTAAGTCGCTAATCAACTTTTGATCCACACTCGAGTAGCGAATTTATTCATTTATCAAGAATATCGCAAAGTCAAAACAAACTCTATACCAGTTGACTCTAACAAACAAACAAAATTTCAATGTTTTTTAAAGTTCTTTTTCTTTCGAAAATAAAGTCTAGTAAAAACAAATTCCTTTCTTCGCATCTATTTCCCAGACAGCACGAAATATTTATAAAATATTTACAAAGTATTTACAATAATTATTTAAATATTTTGTAAATATTTTATAAATATTTTTAAGATTTCAGATTGAATAGATCATAAATATCCTAGCAAATATTTGAGAAATATTTACAAAATAATTATTATAAAAATTTATTTTTTGCTTATCATAAATATTATATATAAAATATGTCGAAAAAAGATTTTTATAAAATGTGTATAAAATATTTATATAATATATCAGAAAAAAATATTTTTTCATAAATATTTTTGTGTGCTGTCTGAATTTTTTTCACGAAGTTTATCTCGGTTATACATACATGTATATCATATTTTACTGGATATCTTATTAATCTGATTGTGAATGAGGAATTATTTCTTATCAATTTTATTTCAGATAGTTCTTGATAATAACAAAAAATTGAAAAAAAGAACGGTTCTGTCGAGCGTCCCTAATGTTGACGCGTGATTCCGATCATGCGTTTCGGGAGCAGCAGGCCGATTAGTGCGTAAACGGGACGGACGGGACTCGCGAGTATAACGGTAAAGCTGTCGCGAGAATGGAAGAGGCGAAGGAGGAAGGAAGGGGATCTTCTTCAGTGCTGTCTTTTGTGCCCGTCGAAGTCTATATAGAAAGATCTCATACGGAATCGTCGCGAACTCCTGGCGCGATCGGCGATTTTAAATTCAACGCGCTATTTAAATTCAAATCAAGCATGCTCCTTCACCTCTGTAAGTCTACGTGAAAGAGTTACATATTTTGTGTACTGGAAATAGAATTAATTGTAATATTGTAAATGTGTATCGGCATTCTCGCAGCTTCATCATTTCGAAAAGAATTATAATAAAGCAATTTTAAATTTTTCTTAAGATTTTTGACAACTAAAATACACGTGCGCGAGGTATTCGAGAAAGAAAGTTTTTTAGGAAGAGCAAAATTCGCACCCGAGGAGACGATACTAGGGACAATTTGTCTCTTTTTCTCTGGATGCCGGGGGGCCTCTGCCACGCGACTAAGTCCGTTCCTGAACGAGGATTGCGCGAGAGCCGACGAGGAGGCGACACACGCATCAGCGAGCGATGGGGTTCGACGTGAACCGCTTCCAGGGCGACGTGGATGAGGAGCTCGTGTGCCCAATATGTTCCGGCGTGCTCGAGGACCCCGTCCAGGTAGGACGATGTAAATGTTGGAGTCAGGGGAATCTCGTCGTGGTCCATCTCGTCCCTCCGTGTAACCTAACCTAACCTAATTCCTCTTTCTTGCGCGAGACGAATTTTACGAGAGTTTGACAGGGAAAGAGGAAATTAAGTTGCGGGGATATTTTTTTCTTTCGAAGAAAATAAAAGTGAGTAAAAGGAAAAAAAAGGAGCCTTATCGGGATGAGACTGATAGATCTATGACGAGATTTTACAGTCTTTCGCAGTACGCGATTTATCAGGTGCTTATCACATCTGAGTTCTAAGATCTAACAGATATTTTTCTGTTGTGTCTTTTTTGACATTTCTCCTTAAGTTTTGATTGTTTCACACAATAAAGATAAACCAAATATCACATATTTGCGTATATAGGTTAGTCTGATTCATTGCCTTTACGTGTTCGGTTGTTTGTCATTTATCTCTATACATTATCTATTTACATATTTTACAAGCATTTATTATTTTGCAAACGAAGCTAATGTTGCTTATGTAAGATATTTACTTATATAAATGTCGAAGCCACCTCTTGCACAACTGCAGTATTTTTCACGTTAATCTGTGTCATACATTTTTTTCTTGGATTTTTGTTCGTAAAACATTTCTTCATATTTTGGTCTTTTTTTAAAAAAAATGTCTTAATCGTAATTTACTGAATTTTCTCTGAAGATATTGTAATCCATCTTACTAGAGGTAATTTATATACACTTGTTTATATATATGCTATGAAATTGTGGCAGCTTACGAGGACTTGCAGGTGAGCAATGTGTTGCAGGCACCAGTTTGCGAGCACGCCTTTTGTCGCTCCTGCATCAACGAGTGGATAAACCGTCAGCCCACTTGCCCTCTAGATCGTACACCCATCACGTCCGCTCAGCTGAGAACGGTTCCTAGAATCCTGAGAAACCTGCTGGCTCGTTTGTGCATCAATTGCGACAACATTGTGTACGGTTGCAACGCCATCGTTAAACTGGACAGTCTGGCATCGCATCTCGAACAGTGCGAGTATAATCCGAAGAGACCGATGCTGTGCGAGCAGGGTTGTAGCCTTATCATCCCCAAGAACGAGCTCAAGGATCACAATTGCGTGCGCGAGCTGCGTAACCTGATACAGTCGCAACAACAGAAACTGGCCGACATGAAACGCGAACTCGGCGAGCAACAGCTGCAGATCAACGAACACAAACGCGAGATTCATTTACTCAAGGACTTTATGCGCGCTCTGAGGGTGTCGAACCCGGCGATGCGCGCGATCGCTGATCAAATGGAGCGAGACGAGGTTGTCAGATGGTCCGCGACCCTACCACGTGCCAGAGTTACTAGATGGGGAGGCATGATCTCAACGCCCGACGAGTTGCTGCAGGTGCGATTAATTTCTCGTTAATTTATATCAATCGCCTAGATATTTTTATATAATAAACAACGCAACGTTTTTACAATTTTGTTTTCATTTTTTTACAGACAATGATAAAGAGAACTCTGTCGGAGTACAATTGTCCGCCTCACGTGATTGACGAGCTGATGGAAAACTGCCACGAGCGGAAATGGCCACCCGGCTTGAATTCCCTCGAGACTAGACAGAACTCTCGACGACAATACGACAACTACGTATGCAAGAGAGTGCCTGGCAAGCAAGCGGTGTTGGTTCTCCACTGTGATAACACACACATGCCGGAGGATATGATGGTCGAGCCAGGGCTAGTAATGATCTTTGCGCATGGCATCGAGTAGGGTCATTGGATATCGTAGATGAATACGACTATTGATCAACATTACATAAAGCCAAGATCATCGATGTCGTCTCGCAAAAGTGGAGGGATAGCATTTCGGAATTGCTCTTTCATCATTTGCGAATTGACACGGATTGTCCTGGAGGATTGATTCGAGAAACATCTGATCGTCGTCAAAGGCGTTTACTCGGACAATTTCTTTAACGGAATATTCGCGGAGTTGGAAACGTAAGATTACATAGTTATCCTTGCGAATTCATTCCGAATCGAGCATACACGAACGATGATGCGCACACCGTTGTCCCATGTGATACGCAACTCTAGAGGCGCGATTGCTACATACATCGAGTAGATCGAGGACTGTCACTGTAATCGATGCACTGTAAATCGAGTAACACACATACGTACAACATACTCGATTCGACTTGTCGTTATCGGTTACCTCGATCGCACTCCTACACAAGAAAACTCAATCGAGTGTCTGGATTGTTGCACTGTGATATACCACTTCGGTGAGAAACCTCTTAAAATTGCGTGATAAATGACCGACCACTCTCTCTTCTTTTGGCCGGTCAATCGATCGAATTGTACATTTTTTTTTTTTTTTTTTTCGTCGGCGGTCCGTTTATCATTCATTTCAGGATCGTTTACGGATACTTAGAAGTCTGTGAATGTTTTACTAATAATACTTTAGAACGAATAAGATGATTAGAGGGAGAATTCCCACTAGTGATCTAATAACTCAAGCATGAGATCTCGAAATGGATACGGATTTGTTTTTATACATTTGATACGTGTCGTATTTTTTATTCTTTTCGGAATCTTTTCTCTCGAAAATTTCAAATTGTGTTATAGATAAGCCAATCATTCTCTTTTCGCATACTGCACGAATCCATGCATTTTTTAAAAATTGTTGTCAATGATGTTCTTTGTTGAAGCACACGAATATGTGGCTTGATTGCTGAGTTAATGGCACATTTCATTTATCACATCATCACTATAGAATACTATTAAAGAGTAAATTTAAAATTCTGAAATAGTATATCATCGAATTAACATCTAATAATGAGACATTCTACATAAATTAATCATTACATCAGTTAATGAATTTTTATATTTCACAACATCCTGATTTATAATTTGCAAATCGCGTATTAAATACTTTCTCGTGCAATTATTTCTTTTATATTACCGTAATCGTGCTGATATATGCAACATGATGGGCCAACAGATTAGAAGTCTATTTCCTTTTTGACAAGAGATAATTTTGTAATTTATTTTCACAATATAAAATATTATAAAAGAAGAGAGATAAATAAAAGAGATAAGATAGACATTTAAATACCTTGGAAAGAAAGACATCTGAGCCCGTCAATAAATCTTGTTACTTCCAGTAAGTCTTCAAAGAAAATCATGATGATCACGAGTATGAATATACTGAATCATTAAAAATTGAGAGATAAAGAGAGTTGTATACTGTTTTTTGTACCTTTTTTGTCCGATAAATTATATTGCCTGATAAATGCCATTAATTACGAAATAAAACTTGGACATAAATTATAGTTTTAAGCTTAATATTATACATCTAGAGATTGTGTAGTAAGACAATTCGATCAACAGACTCTGATTATATACATATAGTATATATAATAATTGTAATAAATCAGATTTTTACATATCATAAGTGATTTAATATACCTTATATTTTTATTTTTTTTTCTCTTTTTGCGAACGATGCAAAATCTGCCAATCTTATTCTGAATTACATACGACGGATGGAATATGATTGAATCAGTCAAACAAATAATATACGCGTGATCTATATTAAATATATCATATCAGCAATAATCGCGAAATGTTGACATTAAACAAAAATCACTTTTATATGTATTATAGTTTAGCAAATAATGCTATTTTTTTCTTACACTCTTTCAAAACTTAAATCTCTCAAACATCAAAAAGCAATCGTTAAAATTTTCAACTATTTAGAAAAAAAAAAGCGATTATTTTTCCCAAACATTTTTGAATTAAAAAAAAAATAAATAAAGATTCATGCATTATTTTCTAAATTATGGATTTGACATTTACGTGACATTTCTTTATTAATTATTTTTTTGAAAGGTGTAATTTATTCTGTTGTTAAGTTAACGCAATCCTTATTTCATAATTTTCATGATTGCACTTTTATGATAATTTCTACTTTTTTAACCAACACAGATCGCATGTGATTCGCGCTATATTCTGGCACAATTTTTACAGCAAACACGCATTTATGAATGTACATTTATTCATTGCATTTTCATTAAAGATCTTCTCTTATTATATTGCTCGCGATATAAAATTGCAAACTATTAAGGTACGATCATTATAGCGAAATGGCGTTGTATACTTACTAACTTACATATTTTCACAAAGAGGCAAGCGTTATTTAAGAATGATTTTAATAATATTAACTAAGTGCCACAAGACTGAAGAAGAGAAGAAAAAACTCAGAACCGAAAACGAAATTTTGAGAACTTATTTTGTATTGGAATTTAGATTTATTTACATGATGTGCCGACTGCGCGATAACGCACAAATATATTACAGAATGCGTGTATATATATATATATATATATATATATATATATATATATATATATATATATATATATAATTCATAAAGAATAAAGCAGTTATGAATTTTACAAATATTCTAATCTCATTTTTTACTTATATCCTTTTCTGCATAAAATTTCCCATCTATATATATATATATAACTTATATCTCTTTTATTAAATCATATATCTTTGGTGTTACAAACAAGTTTCTTTATCCTCTGTACAAATAACTTTTCATATATATATATATAACTCTTTGGAAAATTGAGAAAATATTTTTCCCAAAGAGAAAGACTCGAATCTATACAAGTTGAGATTTTTTCACGCGAATTTATTTATATTATATGTTGTCTTTTGCATGCGTTGTAGAAAAACAAGTCAAATTATTTTGAATTTAAATTTACGTCGTCCGTTGAAACTCCTTTCGATTATTTTAAATAGTCGGGCACACACCAGCGACTACTTGTCCATAGGCTCGTTCGGGCCTGATGCCGATAGGTTTCGAGTTGATCTGAATGTTGTTGATGCAACCGACATATTGAGCCTGCGAGGTGCTACCTTGCAGTCCTCTTCTCAACAGCAAGTGGCCACCGATGTATATCGGCTGTCTCGACAAGACCCTGCCCATATTTTTGCCGCTGATTCCGGGCGGCACTGATTTGTGATCAACTGACAGCAATACCGCGTTCTTTTGTTTGACGGCTATTTGGAAAAAGAAGGGTAGCAATTAGCAATCGTAAAACGCGAGTAACTCTAGTATAGAATTATTAGTTTCAATTAACAAAAGTAAACTCTAGATTAATAAAAACAATTTTTAAAATTAAAATGACGATTTTGAAAACTGATTTTTTTACAGAAAGTAAAACAAAAAAATTAAATTGACTGTCGCGTGACTTTATACCTCGAATATTGTGCCAGTGACCGTCGCACAGGGAGTTTGGTTTCGTCGGGTCATATGAGGTCTCGATTAAGCCCTTTTGTGTCTTCACAAGGAACTTGACGGTACCGTTGATCATCTCCAGCACGAGATAGTCTTTCTTACCGTGCACCGATAGCAAGTGTCCGGACGTCGAGCGCGGTTTTATGTCCATCTGGATGTCAACCTGGCCCAGATCGCTGAATCGGTCGACTGTAAAATTAATGACAGAATGTTTCTTTCGATTGATAATTTTCGATTAATTGTAACGCGAAATGGAAATATATTTCTAGCGCTTAATATGCTTTCTTGAGATATTGTCTGGTACATGGTTTCTCACCTGCTTTGTACAAGTTACTGCCATTTCCTGGGAAGAAGAAGAGACCAGACTCAACTCTCTTCGAGCAAGGTATTACTCCTACCTTCTCCGACGGTTCTCCGACAGTTTGTCCGTTCATCATGAAATTTGCTAGACAGCCGTTGAACGTCTTATTGATACCCTAAAAGGGATTCAAAAGATTTGTATTATACATACTCTTGCAATCCTTAAATATTTTCTCTTCAAGGGAAATTAATCTGGCAATCTCACAATATTTGTATACGCGATGCTGGATATTTCTGGCAAAACGCCACCCATGAAGAACGGTGGATTGACGTTAATGGTTGTAGCGCCTCCTAGCGAATATCCTGTCACTGGATTCTCTTCGTCTACAGTCAGTGACCCATAATTACCTTCTCTCTTGAAGATTACTATGTGCCACTCGTTGTCGTTAATTTTCTTCTCGCTTTCCAATAACGCGGAGCCACTTCCGCAGTCGAATATGTAATGAACCTTGAAGAATTATTTTTTAAGATAAAAGTGAGATGATTTTGCTGTGTGAATTAAAATGCTTTGTTACCTTTCCATCGAGCACATATAGGGCGATTAAGTTTCCATTATTGAGACCGGAAGCGTAGAATATAATTCCATTGTCTGCCGTCGTTTTTATATCGATCTGGAAATCGTAATCGTCCTTGTATCTTCCCTTCAGCGTCCTATATTCTAATCTACTGTTCTTCGCAACACCTAAAATAATTATTAACTATTTAAAAAAATTTTGTAACACAATTGATTAAACTAAATTTGTGAGAGAATGTAATATTTCCACCTATGAATAATTCCATTTATTTAAAAATACATACCAAATCGCCAAGAATTTTTGACATCGGGATCCACAGCCGGGTAGTACGGCAGATGACATTCATCGATAGTTTGAGGTTGCTGTGTGGTGGTCGTGGTAGTGACATCATATTTAGCAACGTCAAGTCGCCCCTCCAGTTTAGGTTCTTCCTCCTCATCATCTTTTTCTATGTCGACATCTACAATGTCTGAAAGAAATTTATACGTTTCTGTCTTATGTCGTCTCATGAATACTCATGATATGATAGAGTATGATTTTCATTTCTTGGAAAAAAAAAATTTTCTCGTTTCATTATTATTATAACTTTGTTTTGCTTACTGATTTGAGTTGACGATTCCACCGTATCCTCGGGAAGTTCCGGCAGTAATGGTGGCAGAGGTTCAGGTTCGACGACTGGCGGTAAGGCTAAATAAGCAAATTAGCGATTAAAGCGATTGAATATAGAATGATGGCTTAACGATAATTCGACATATTATTACGTACGCGTCTGATCGCCACCCTTGCACTTTCCTAGAAACGCGTGCGGCCTCTCAGTGGTATTGGCAAAATTAACAATGATTTTGCTGTTGACAGTCGCATCGCCAATGCAGCCAACGAAGGGCGCAACATCAACATCAAGAGT
Source organism: Anoplolepis gracilipes (assembly GCF_047496725.1). Lineage (NCBI taxonomy): Eukaryota > Metazoa > Arthropoda > Insecta > Hymenoptera > Formicidae > Anoplolepis > Anoplolepis gracilipes. The sequence continues at coordinate 13,765,300 of NC_132974.1, forward strand.
TGATGGCACTCCGCCGATGTATAGACTGCCGTAGACGAAAGATAATTGTGGTGGCACCGAGTCGGTGCTATAGCTCTTCGTGTCATCAATGTCGAGGCTGAGAGCCGATTGGTCGTGAGTAGCGGTCACAACGTGCCACTCATTATCGTTAAACTTGACGTCCGACGGACTAGTCCTGAGCTCTTCACCTTGGCTATTGAATACCAGATGGCCGTCTCTCAGCGACAAGAAACTATCAGCTGAATTTTCTGGATCATCCGTCGTCGCATAGAAAATCAGACCGTCATTGGCCAAAGTTTTAAATTTGAGATTCACTTGGAGACCGTTGGATTCCAAGTTACGCCACCTTACGTAGCCGGGCATGTTTTTCTCGAAGGAGACGAGGCTAGCAAACTGAAAGAAATAATTTTAAGAGTTGGAGAAGTTAAGAGATAGAGAATAACGAAAAGTTTCATAATAATTCGAGAAAACACGAGTTGTTTAAATAGAAATCTGAAACATTTTGCAATCCGCCTTACATTTCGCAAATAAAAGAAATTTTAATTACCCTGACTGGACAACCAGGCATGACTCCAAATGCCTGTACATTACGAGTGAGATCGACCGAAGTATCGAGAATGACAACATCGTCGATGCAACCTTCAAAGCCATTGTTGGTGACTGACTGAAAATGATGTTTTGCGTTAGGTGGATATCCACCGAAGTAAATGTGATCCGATGTAGCTAAAGGTTTCACGGTTCCTTTCTCTTGTTTCGACGCGACTGTATGGTCATCGATCTTCAACGCACCCATTGTGTCATGTCTGATGGCCTCCAAAGTGTGCCAGTTACCATCATTATATTTGTCGACAGATTTCATGGCAATTGAACCCTCGCCAAGATCAAATTGATACAACACTCGACCATTTTGTATCTCCAACGATAAGAATTGCCTGCCTTTGCCCATTAGATAAATCAGTCCGTCTTCCGCGAAGGTCTTGAAGGATAGTTTGATAATAAACTTTCTAGTATCTGGTGTGATCTGTGAACTCCTCTTACTGAGAATTGCGTATCCGTGTCGATCGAAGCGGTAACCCCTGCTCGGCGCGAAGTTGATAAGCTTATCACGTTCAAGCGCACTCTTTCGGTTATTCTCGCCGTCGACAAAGTTCCAGAAGGACACCGGTATATCACCTATCACCAGCTCCTCCATCTCTCCCTCGAACGAGGACGCGGTCACAGCGTCTTGAATATGGAAGGATGATGGATATCCACCGACAAACAACTTTGAGTGCTCTTGATCCACGTTGAAAATATAATAGGAGCCTGGTAGCACTCGCTCCTTTGCGTATAACGTATCCTTGCCTTCACCGATGTCTTCACGGACGATCAACTTTACGTTCTTGCCGGTCCTGGAAGTTTGAGGACCATTGATACAAAATTGCATATTAAGATATATTAGATTTTGAATCAAATAAAGCTATGAGCCAGTGTTAACCTGTCGATAATTATCTGCCGCCACACGTTATCCGATACGAATCTATTATGAATTATCTTTTCGGGTCCGGATCCCAGATCAACTATAAGTACGGGATACCCGCTCTCGATTAATAGCGCCATAAAATCATGCTGCAAAATATAAATATAAGTCGTTATCATTTTTTTTAATCCAAGTTTATTCAACAGATTCGTCCGACTCACCGTTTTAGAGCGTGGTAGTTTCGTCTTTTCCTCGTTACCGAGATACAACAGGAAACCGTTGGTTTTATTAGTCCTGAAATATAGAGAGATCTTGGTAGACGTGGCTAGCAACGGCAGATTTTCTGGATTCTTCAGTTCCAGAGTTGTGTTCCTGTAGAAAGTTAAGCCGGTCTTATATCGATTCGCCAGCTCTCGCGCGTTTGCAATTTTGATTCTTAGAGCTTCGATCTTATCCTGCAGGTCGTTCCCGATACTATCGATTGATTTTTGGTTTTCATTTAGACTGTTTAGCAGACTGGTGATATTCGGCATTACTTTGTCAACAATATCTAGTTGCTTGTTTGCCTGCGAAATGTCGCGAATCGATTCCGATGTATTTTTCGACAGATGCTTCGCCTCTCGAAGGTCCTCCGGAATCCGATCCACAATACCGTTCATGTTGTCGATGGCAGATTTGATATTGCGCTCGACGTTTACCGCCTGATCCACGGCATTATGGGCGACTGAAGACGATTGTGAAGGAATATTACTGAGAGTCCTAAAATTTTATTCATCCGTAAATAATAAAATAATTCATTTGTAACGTAAATGATAAATTATATAAGCTCTTCTCAATACATATACTTATTTCTATGATAAATAAATTTAATTTTTTAAATAAAATTTTATAATAATTAAATAATTTTATATAAATATTTATAAAAAATATAAAATAAGACTGTCTCTCTTTTTTTCTTTTTCTTAAAATTGAAATACTGTAATTGTACTTGTTAATAGAATCGAGAAGTTCTTTGTTGTGTTTATTTTGGTTGTCGATTAGAGTCGCATTAGTTCTTGCATCTCGCAAATCATTTTCGGGCTGTCCCGTTGTGTTCGTCAGAGCGAGTTGTGCGGCGGATAACAGCTTAAAGCATTCTTGCTGAGAATCCAGCATCTTTTGCTCGATTCCATCGGACTGGATAAACAAAATAATATACATAACAAAATTAATTAAAATATAATTTTTTTCTCGCTAATTTAAATATAAAATAAATAAAATAAAAAATATAATTAAAATAAGTAAATCAAGATTATATAATAATAATTAATATAGTATACTGAGCTCCGTACTAGCAATGTTGCATTGTCAGCAGCGATTATAGCGTCGTCCGCAGCATTTTTCGCGGCTTGAATTGCAATTTCGATGTCCCTATATGCCGAAACGGCTCTCACTGCGTTAGTATTGCGAGTATCGGTTAGCAAACTGTCCAGTTCCAACGAACGATTATACAAATATACCGCATGCGAATGAGCCTTCTGCACCGGTTCAACTAGATCGATTAACATTTGATCGTTTTGAGTAATGGTATTGGTCAATTGGGCAGCCGTGTCGCCAATAGCATTGGTTTCTAAAAGAAAACATTTTCATCACCTTTATAATCATTTTCGCAATTATTTTGATCAATACGTCATTAAAGCAATAAGATTAAAAAATGAGACTTACTCAAAATATCAAGATTGATTTTAGCGTCGTTAAGAAATTCGCTGGCATTTCTATTGAGCTGCTCGCCGGCTTCTAAGTCCTCTTTTGCTTCAGCCGTGGAGTTTTTCACTACGTCCAAGTTACCGGTCTGCGCTGAAATTCTGTTCTCTCGATTCAACTTATCGACTGTACTGGCCAGTTCTTGAGCCGTCTGCGCAATATCTAGCAGATCATCCAGTTTGGCGCTGGCGTTCTTGATCTTATTGCTGAGATCTGACGCAGCAAAGCTCAAATTGCTGACCGGAAAGTTGTACTGCTGCATCTCGGAAACTAGGATGTTGGCCTGGTCCGCTTGGTCCACGGCATTGTCCCGGAATTTGATAAAGGAGACGTCTTTGATCCTCTTCAGTATATCCTTCGCCTCTCTTAGTGAATTGTCGACTTTGGCGCCTGTTCCTAATTCAATGTTCAATACTAATGATTGCACTTCCGATACAATTAGATTTACCAAATCGATTTTGTGTGCAACATCTTCTTCCAGGGTATTCATATCCCGCAGCGTGTTTTTCGCATCGTCCTTCCACTTGACACTGTCTTCGGCAGTGAAATCAATCTGTCGTTTCTGATTATACACTTCATGCTCCAATCGTTCTAATTTCTCTTGTAATGGCAACAAGTTCACTCGGCTTGGATCTAGCAATCTAACTTCGGGATACAGCTCGTTAGTTGTATCGTTGATAAACTTGAGTCGTTGGTTCGTAAAGTAACCTTCTGCAACGGTCTGAAAACATATCCGAAGTTATATACTTATTTTACATATACATATGCACATATATATTCACGAAAAATATTTTCTCCTTCCTCTGCTTACATTAAACTCGCGCGAAATGGGTTCCAATAAATCTTCCAATTCATCCGTGACATCCAAGAGATTTCCTGTACAAGAACCACAAGAGAAGCAGCCCTGTGCCGGGATGAGCACGTGTCGATACGGACAATGGTCGCACTTTTCACCAATCACACCGGGTAGGCAAGTACACTGACCGGTAGTTGTGTTGCAAGACACGCCGACGGAATAACCAGTGTGACATTCGCAAGCTAAAATAGATATATGTGACGATTTTAATCTTGATCTGCGTAAATTTTGAATTATCGTAAATAATTACTGTTCAACATAATAATTATTGAATGCTCTAAGATTCAGTCTAGTTATCTATATATGAAACATGATTTCTTGAATAAAATTTAATATTAAGTGATCTTTATAAAATTAATATTAAGAATAATGACTCAATAAAGTGACTTTACATGTGCATCCGTCCGGTTCGTAGTTCCAATATCCTTGGATACATTGGTCGCACCTGCGACCGGTGACGCCAGGCATACACTTGCACTGTCCTGTTTCATCATCGCACTGACTGCTCTCTGAAGCCAGCCCGCAATCGCAGGGTCTGCAGCCTTCGCAGGCACTGAAGCCATAATGATCAGGCGCGCAACGATCGCATTGTTCGCCGATCACGTTCTCTTGACAGAAGCATTGGCCGCTGTAGCTATCGCAGTGCTCCAGCCCGCATTCGTCGCACACGCAGCTGCGACAGTCCTTTCGTTCCACGGCGTCACCGAAGTAACCGGGCGCGCACAAATTGCACGCCTCGCCATAGGTGTTATTCAAGCATTGTAGGCACTGACCAGTGATACTGTCGCACGAGCCGATCTGATTGGTGTCGATGTTGCCAGAACATTCACACAACTTGCAGTAGTCGCCGTACACCTCAGGATTTCCGTAGTAACCGGCAGCGCAAGCCTCGCAACGAGCGCCATAGTATCCAGGTAGGCAGTCGCAGCTGATCTTATTGCCCTCGTCATTCACTTCGCAGCCGGTGGCGAAGTTATTAGAAGCGACTGGCAGCGGGCACGCGCAGATCAGACAATCTGTTGGCGTTCCCACTGTAGCGTTACCGTAATAGCCTTCTTCACAAAACTCACAATGGTCACCGATGGTGCCATTTTTGCAATTCTGAAATATTAGAGAAAGAAAGTTATAAACTTTTATTGGAAAAGTCTGGAAATTTTATTCCAAGGTGAAGATTTCCTTCCAACTTACTTGACAAATTCCGGTGTTTACGTCGCACGTGGTCGCGTGACCATTGCACTGACATGGTGCACAATATCCTCCGTACGGTCCTGATTTGACTCTGTAGTAACCCGGCGCGCATTCTTCGCACGAAAGTCCTTGATAATTGGGTGGACATTGACACTGCTCGACGCTACTAGCTGGAACGCTGTATTGAGCCGAGTACTGTTCCGTTGTGACATCCAAAGTTGCATATGATAGTCTACAAAAATATCAAAAAAGAAAAGAATAAAATTCATTCATATTTTAATACATATAAAGCTATTATGAATACATACGTCAACATGATACTGGGATTCCAATATGTAGCACGCACGTATATTCCACGTAGATTTTCCAGAACTACCATAATCTGTTCTCTCGTAGCGCTGAGTCTGTTGCTAGTCAAAAAGTTAGTTTCGACGAGACGGACGGATGATCTAAAGTTTACAAAGGACGGCGGCTGTTCGTCAGAATAGTAGAATAGGGTGGTATCGGCACCCTGAAGAATCACATCCGCGGCGCTGACAGCTTTGCCGAAGGGCCCCGTACTATAGTAGACGGTGTAGTTGAAGTAGCCGCCATAGGAGGTCAACTTTTTGCCGAGGTAAGTGTCAGGTGCTGAGAAATAGACAACGTCCTCCAAGGTGTCATTGGTGTCGCTAAGGAGGACTGTAATTGTAGTATCATTTTCCGCAAGATAACTCGGCAAATTAGTGAAATTGCCGTTTTTATCTATAGACACGACTAATTCCCACTCGGTCATGTCCATGGTGTGAGTCCAGTAGAGGCTCGTAGATGCACATCTAGTAAATAAATGACAATATTTTATTATGTTCTAAGATATATATATAGATATAATATTAGAGATAACATTTTTTTCTAAGCAACTAATAAAAGTATAGAAAAGAAACGGAAAGTATAGTTATAAAAAATAGTTGTAATGATAAAATGTAATAAAACCTGGTAGTTTTGCCAAAGCAGAAGCACTTGGTACAGCCATCCTCGTTGTCAGCTTGAATATCAAAGGTGCCTTCACGGCACACGTCGCAGGCTTGACCTTGCACGTTCGCTTTACAGAAGCACTCGGCTGTGTACTGATCGCAGATATCACCGGTAGTACCGCGCAAATCGCAGTCGCAGCGCTCACAGTGCGGGAATTGTGAATAACCAGCCTGGCAGCGGTCGCACTTACGACCTACTACATTTTCCTTGCAACGGCAGCTGCCGTCGAGCAGGTCACACTGCAGATCACCGTCCAGAACGCCTAGAGGCGAGCAGTTGCACTCCTCGCAGCCAATAATCGGGTGGAATCCATAGGTGCCTGCCTCACACTGATCGCATCGGTGACCTGTCACTCGTGGCGGACAGATGCACCTACCGCTATTTGGTTCGCAAAGCGCGGGACAGTTGCACGGTCTACATCTAGGGTAGCCGTAGAAACCGGTCCGGCAGATCTCGCAACGTCTGCCAATAATGTTCGCTCGACAGGGACATTGACCACCGAACTTATCGCATTCGAAGCTGGTAGAGCCCTCGACGTCGCAGTTGCACGGCAGCGCACCATTGTTGTAATTGGCCGTTAGCGAAAAGCTGGAATCACGACAGAAACCGTCTTCGGTAACATTTATGGAAAAATGATTGCTGCCGCAGCGCTTGATGAACTCTTTGGTCCGGTCAAATTGTAACTTGTCGAGAATCTTTTCGTTATATTGATCCGCCGGGATTACTAAGACATAGTCCAGCCAGATGCCACGGCCGTCACCAGGCTCCTTCAGAGTCAGTACAAAGTTTTCGATCAACTGGAATGTCGTATCGTCACCGTCGATCTGACGTACGATGCTGCGGCAGCCACTGTTACTGGGACAATGGGGAACCGGCACCTTCGCTTCATAGAACTTGCCGTTTTGCACTAGTACGTCCAATTCGAACTCAGGATGATCTGGCTGATAATATTGTATCACGAAGACATATTCTCCTTGCTGGGATACATTCGCGTGAATATCCACCATCGCGTCGCCATCACCCAAATAGATTAATTTAGTAGCGTTATCATAAATACCAGGAGGTCGATGTTTGGCCTCGACAACGCCGCTGGACGTTTCAAACTCTATTTTTTTGGCGTCGGCAGCACCAGGAAACTGTCCCTGTACACATTTACCATTCTTCCTCACACATATGGACTTGGGTTTCACGTAGTCCAGCGACCATTGATTATAGGGAATCGCTACTATCGAGTCAATCGCAACATTCGAAGTCGGCTCACCGGTCAACACCAAACTGACATAGTTTGACGGAAAGTTCATGACGGCTACCTTACCATAAGTATCGGTGACGACTTGTCGGCAGGTGTTAGTATATCTGCAAGGGTTTAAAGTGGCTTTTCCTTTACCGACAGTATTAGCTTCGATTAGCAACACTGACGTGGACCGCTCGTCTCGCGGAGTAACATAAGTCACCACGAGGACATGAGGACCAGGTTTGCTAATTCTCAGCTCGAAATGGATCTGTTCCTGCTGATTATTGATGAGCGGTACCTCCTCTTCGTTAATCTCTTGCAGAGTCTCGCGATCAGTGAAGTATTCAGTCAATGGAATTCGGACCTCGTTCTCATCGAGGAAACCTCCACTGCCGTGGACCGAGTCAAACCGCGTCAAATTCGGATATCCATAGTGTCTGCAGAGTCCCCTGTAGCTGACTTCGCAGGGTACGTTTACATCTTGCGTTAGTATGCCACCCTCGTAGTATTCAGATGGTAATAAAACAAAGTAGTCGAGGAACAAACTCTTTTTCGTGGCGATTTTGATAGACCAATGCCCAGGATCCATCACCATGGGCGACGGATGAATGCCATGTGCTCCGGCGACTGTTACGAAGGAAGGTTGACTGGTCGGCTTAAAATTCACTTTAAACTGCTGTTCCACCTCGGTCGGATTGTCAGGAGTGATAGTAATGGTACCGAGAATCGGCTCACTGTTGGGATTTACGTAGCGCAGGACCATTCGGTAGAGCGAGGACTTGCCAATGCCCACACCTAGCACGATTTCGTCTTGCAGGGTGGAAAACACGGCGTAACCTTTCCAGCTGAAATCCGGGAAAAGATCCTCCGTAAAACCGTATCGAACGGCGCTGCCGCTGGGAGTTCTACCGTCTTCGGCCTCGTATTGGTATTGATGAAGCGTAGGGAAATAGTGCGCCTTCAAGGGTTCTTTGCACGTTAGACCGGTCACCCGTGGTTGGCAAGGACACTGGCCAGTCTGTTTGTCGCATATCAGATTGACGGAACCGCCGACGTCGCAAGCACAATCTTAATCAAAAATCGCACAGATATTGCATTAGATATTTGATAATTAATTACGGAAAAGAAGATAATTGGTTCGACTTACCTGAACAACCGAACAGATTACTCTCTTGAAGATTGTACGTTCCATCAATGCATCGACTGCATCCTCTTTCGGTCACGCCAGGCTTGCATATGCACTGTCCACTTTTAGTGTCGCACTCGCCGATACTGCCAACGACTCCGGGAATGTTACACTGGCATTCTTTTGAATACAAATATATATTCTTTATGTAAATAATAGAATTATAATATACAATTTTCCGTATATATTCATATCATATTATATATAACTTTTTTTTGTATTAAGAAATTATGATTGTTTTTAAATTGCATATCATCGCATATCGTATTACATAATAGTATTTGTTACAGTAATAATAATAATAATAATGTTGTTATAATATATTCTATAATTTTGCAATAGAGTTATTAATTCTAGAATATAGATACAAGTTCAAACCTTCGCAACCATCTGGATTGTAAGGCTGTAGATTCCAATAGAGCGGCTTGCATTGATTGCATATTCTACCCTCGACTCGGTCCTTGCACTGGCAAAGTTCGCCGGGCGGTAGAGAGCCGCAACCTTGAAAGGTCGCGACTATGCCAGCCGGATCACAGTTGCAACCCTCGCAGGTAGGAAAATTGTAATAACCCTCTTTGCATTGTTCACATCGGATACCGTCAAAGTTTTCACGGCATTGACATTTACCTTCACCATCGCAGGAGACGCCGATCGAGCCGTGACTGTCGCAATTGCATGCTAGAAAGAGAAAGAGTCAAAAAATTTACGAGAAATTTAATTAATAATACTATTAATAATAATTAATATATTATATAAAATTCATTAATAATCAAATATAAAATAAGTCAAACATTAATAAGATTTATTATTTAAAGATAATAAAATCCAGAAAAAACTCGATTGATTTGTGTAATGTAAAGAATTTCAGCGTGATTCACATACCGATGCACTCTGGGTATTTGTAATATCCTGGGCTGCATTGATCGCAAGTCCTTCCGGCGAAATTGGCGAGACACGAGCATTTGCCCGCGGAATCGCAACTGATGCTGGACGAGCCGACAGAGCTGCAGTTGCACGGTCTGCAATTGGGATAGCCATAGTATCCGGGAATGCATTGGTCGCATCTAACGCCACCATATCCTTCCTTACACAAACAAACACCATCACTCTTGTCACAAATGCCAGGTTCTGTTCCGCGCGCATCGCAATTGCAATCTGCAATTTATATAAAAAGAATCATCTTCAGGATTGACATTGTTAATTTGGAAACGTATTTTTCGCGTATATATATATAGAACACTTTCTCCCGTAGAAGCTTTATAAAATGTTGAAAGTTATTTAAAAAATATTGAAACACTTAATTATTTTTTTATATGTATATTAATACAGCAAAAATATTTTATATATAATAGGATATATAATAGGGAAATGTTAAATTGTTAAAAATAGAAAACAATAATAAGTGAAATTATTATTAGAAAGCGAATGCTAAATCGAATTTTTTTATATTATTACCATTTGTAAGCTATAAGCCTAACATTCTATCGTACTGTCTAGCTGTAAAATGTTTTTTCATGAAATGTGATAAATTAAATTGCGACATCCATAGCGATAATTAAATTGCTAACATACATGTGCATAGAGGATAATTGAAGTAACCGTCCTCGCAAATGTCGCATGTTCTGCCGCCGTAATTGTTCTTGCATGTGCAGTTGCCGGACACTACGTCGCAGACGTCATTCAGGGCACCCAGAGGGTTGCAGGCGCAGGCTGAAATCATAATTATCTTCTAGTTAATTTAATGATATTTCAAAATACAGATCAACCTCGAAGGGATTCACTCACGTAAGCAATCGGGAAACTTGTAGAATCCCTCAGCGCAGAGATTGCAATAGTGACCGGCGTAATTCAGCTTGCAGGGACAATAACCGTCTGTCGCTTCGCAGTGATAACCGTCAGTTCCCTGCAAGTGACACTCGCAAGGTCGACAAGTAGGATAGCCGAAGTATCCGTAATTGCAGGAGTCGCAGTTCGGCGGCGCGTACTCTTTCCGACACTCGCATTTCCCCGTGGAGTCGGCGCAGTTTCCGGTGGAATAAAAATGATCGCAGTCGCAAGCTTAAATTAAACACGCGAAAAGGCCGTAAGAAATAAAAAATATCACAGATTAATTTATAATTCAAGGACTCACGTTGACATACGTCGGTCGCGTTGAGCGGTTTGTCCCGAGGCCTGAAAAATCTGGGTTTGCAGCGATTGCAATTGATGCCCTCAGTATTGTGCTTGCAATTCTGACATACACCACCGCCCTCGTAATTGCCATGAATGTCCAACGACAAGTGTTTCTCGTCCATTTCCGGATCATAGATGCATTCGTCCGAATGTCCGAAACAATTGCAAGCTGCAAAATAATGTAATATTTAAATTAAAAATAAAAATCATTCAATTTGTTATCATAGCGAAATAATTTGCTTTCAATGAAATAATTTTCAGAATAAATAAGAGAATTAACATTCTTCACTAATAATTGAGAAAATTTTGCTATTGAAATGACTGTATCAGAGCAGCAAACTTTCTTTCTGCTATCGAGACGAAAAATTATTCTTACGTTCGCATGTGAATTTCTTAGATGCTGTAGATTGTTGCCACTTCTTCTGCTCGAAGCCCTTGCAACAAGTCGCGCACTGAGGTCCGCAAGTGTTGTGCTGACATCGGCAGACTAATTTCTTCGGCATATTAGGATCCTGAATATCGCAGATATCCGCGTGTCCGTTGCACATACAACGACCACCAATGCTAATATCCTTGATTGAATAAAAGTACTGCAACAAGTAAATAATAATATTTTTAATAACCGATCTCTAAAAAATATATACATGTAGAATTTTAATTACAAGTTAAAAACAAGTTCTAAGAAGTTGTGTGTTCTTGTATCACTACACAAATATTTGTACAAATAATGAGGATTAAAATTAAATATAATAATCGTAAGCGAAACAAACTTACTCTCCTCGTGACAGTGGGATCCTGACGAACGACAGACATCAGGTGACCCAGCAAGTTCTTCGTCCTGAGAAAGCGAAAACGGACATTGGTCGCTCGCGTCCATTCTTGCAGTAGAGTTGAATTGAAGTAGTGTTTCGCCGAAGGCCGATTGTTCAGAATCGAGATTGGGATCTCGCCACCCTCGAGCGGAACAACCTGCGAGAACTCAGTTGTGCAGATCACGCTGTCATCTCGAATAATTGGCTTGTGACTATCCACACCGAAATACGTCAGACAGTCACTGGCGGAATCCGAAAAGTACTGCCAGGGCGACCAAGTCTTGCCGTAATCCTTCGACTTCTCCAGAATCCACAGCCCTGGCCGGGGAGAGTTTCCCATTCGTACGTAAACGTAAGCCACATGGAATTCCTTCCATAAAGCGAAAAATTATAAATTAAAAAGTTTTCTATACGTTCTAATCAAAATTTTTTTCTTCCAGTTTCTTGATTTATCCTTTATATCCTTTATTTTTAAATAAACATTATACGTGTGCAAATAATAAATCTATAAATAATTTCTCTCTATCATCTAAAATATCCTCTTATCATGAATTGTTATCGTGAATTGTTACATTATTTTATGAAGAAATACTACTCGTAAATTTATAATTTTGAGTCTTACGATTAGACCCGCTTTGTGCGCTTGTTGTTTCAGACAGAGTAATAGGAACCGAGGGTAAAAAACCCAAGACTGAACGCCAGATGTGTGCTATGCAGGGTTTCGGTGTTATTGACATCTCAAGTGCATGGGTTGACAGACTTGAGAGAGAGAAAGAGAGAGAGAGAGAGAGAGAGAGACATATGTATATATATATATATATATATATATATATAAAAGGAAAAGTATATAGATAGATAAAGAGTAAAAAAAATTTATCTTTTTTTAGATAATATAGATTTAAAAAATTAGAGAGCGTATAATGGATTTACAACAATATATCAGGATTAATAAGAGATGAAATATGATGATTTAAAAAATCGCTTATGTAGATAACTTAGTAAAAGAAGAGAAGGTGGAGAAGAAGAAGATAAATCATGAGATAGAAAGAAAGAGAAGCAGACATGGTAAAACGTCGGTGTAAATGAACCTTTCTAAGAAGATGATTAGCAGAGACGCGCGTGCGTTGCAGCCACGAAGTTAAACTTGTGATAACAGCTAATATACATTGCAAGAATTAAGTCAAGTCCAGGTACGATCAACTATGTAAAATCTCTCGTTAGATATTTGCTAATAAAAATTATACAAAAAAAAAATATTCAAACAATTTACATTTAAAATTCGATTTATCCGTAGACAATAGTTTTTAAATGCTTATAATTTCCATTGAAAATATTGTCACTTTACTAATTGTTAATAGAAACTAATTTCTTTATAAAAAGATACAATTAGTGATAAATTTTTCCGGGAAAAATAGGCCACAATTAAAACAATAATGAAGATATCGTTGAAATCGTTGATATCATTTTCCCTTATTTCTGTCTTCGAATCTCGAACTTCCCATGATTCTCCGGAAGCGAATCAAAGATAAATCTTCCCACTTGCAGGAAAACGCCTACTCTATTATGATAGAAATGTTTATTGTCGCCGATAAAGCGATCGCGTTTCTCATTATTTCCTGTCGCTTCTGTGTGAATCACGAATCCTTTCGATATATGCTATGACAGCTTTGACATATATACAACTTTTGTACAAGTTTTTATACAACAGAAGTTCATACCTGTCCTAGATCAATGGTCAGATTCACTTCGTTATATTTCATCCCTCTGGATAAAGGCGGTGACTGCCACCAAGTTTCCATGCCATCGACCGCATATTCAGGCGGGTGCCTCTTTTCGGGATTATCAGGATCACAATAATCACATACCTGAAGAAAAACGAAATTTACACGCTATATTAAAAAGAAAATTAATTAATAAAGAGTCAATTAATCGAATTTATTTTAAAACACATGACTCTCGGATGTTAAGTTTATTTTTTTTAAATCTATAATTTATTAAATTCATGCAAAAAATTCGAAACAGAATTTTATTTCTAATTTTATATGTCGTGTATAGAGAAAGCACATTTAAAGAAATAAAAATATTATATGCAAAATGCACGCATGTACATATATTAAAGATATAGAGGATATATGTATTAATTGCAAGATGCAACTCAATAAAATTATAAATAGATTCCTATCTTAAATTTTTGTCGCAAATGATAGATTTAAATTAAACTTAAAACGAAAATAAAATGAAAAAAATTCTTTAGAAACTTGTTTAAAGAATGTGTCGCATTTTATTTATTTTTTGTCGTATTTAATTGGAATTATGAGGAAATATTTTTAAGAATGAAACTTAATTGTTCAAAGAACAATTTTTAGGAAGAATCGAAAAATAGATATGTGGAATAAATAGAGATTTTTCTCTTTGAAATCTATGTGGACCATCCATGACATCAGAAAGTCTCTTAATTTTTGACGAATGAACGATCAAGTGTTATCGAGAGGTCATTGGTATCTTTTATCAGACTCGCGCTGCGGTTTTTTCTTCTTTTATTTATACAGAGAGGTAGAGAGTCGTATATATGCCTCATGATCGAAATATTAATCGGTCGGCAAAATTGTGGACCAGTAATTTGATAATTATAATGTAGGCTGAAATTGTCAAATTCGATAATTATACATTATTAATCTCATGGAAAAAAAATTGATATACACGTAGCATCTGTTAATTATTTATATCTATGATATAGATATATATTCTCCGTTTCTATTTGCGATGATGAAAGACTGCCGTTACGCTTTCAGGAAATGTGACGTGATCCTGCGAGTTTATCGCATTCTTCTAACACAATTATAGATCCTGCGGACTGGTTCTTAGCTGAATCCTTCTTATATAAAAGCCTTATAATCGTCTTTTGTCCTGATTTGCTGACAAAACGCTTGTAAGTTAATACGCGAAAGTATTAATTTTCGGAGCGAACATGACAATGCTTGAGAAGACTATAATTATTGATAATCAGTAAGGGGTACATAATTTACGTACAGAAATAATATTCTATCTAAAATACTATGCTATTTTTAATATATATTAGTTTAGTACATCAACCTTGTGTTTTATATACAAAGTTCATAAAATAATGATTATATTTTTGTAAAAATAATTTTATCTCACGATGCTGTAGATATAATTTGCACGCTTTGATAGCGTGTAATTTACAAATAATTATATATGTTAAATATAATAAATATATATATATATATATATATGTTGTCGAATTTTTATTAATAAACTCTTGTATATAAATAAATAAATAAACAAATAAATAAATATGTATGTGTGTGTGTGTGTGTGTGTGTGTGTGTGTGTGTTACGTGTGGATATTGTGTATGTGTGTGTGCGTGTGTATATTCGGCATTCGATTGAAAGCTGATCTTTTATAAACGATTTCATTCATGTTCCCCGTCAGAAGTGATTATTCCTTATCGTTATTTTAAGATGTGAAGAGAGACCGAAAAAGCTCGTTCGGTAGATAATTATAAATGTTTACACTAATGTAACACTTTGATGATACGCATAGTTTTCTAAAATTTTACGAAACGGGACAAGAAAGAGAAGTAGTTAAGCGTCAAAACCGATAAACTCTTGGACTAGTAAAGTTTAATGATAATAGATATAGTTTAGTGTACAAAACATATATATCACGATTTCTTCCATAGATAAAAATATTCATTATATTCATTACCTAACCGACTTTTTAATACACAAACTTCGAAATTTTAATAGATTATTGCATTTAAAATTTAAATGTTAATTTAAAATGCGAGAGAGATAAAAGTATGTGGATCTTTTCATTAATTTTTATCTCTAAATAAAAAGGTCGGGGCGACCTTATAATAATCACAATATAAAATTTAAAAATTCATATAGAAATGTTTATATATACAATATATTATTATAGAAATTATATTAAAAATATATTTATATTGGGATCATATATTGTTAGAAAAATATCCTTCATTATATATCGCTTTCTTTCTTATCATTGGCGCTTACCTGACCCTGGATCAGATTGATATCTTCGTCCTGATCGGCATTCGCGCCAACAAGCTTACAATAAAGTTCCGGACCGGTGGTGTCGACGCCGCACGTAGCCGAGGCGACGATCTTTTTACCCTCGGCCAGGTTGAAGTACGGCGGCGTCAGGATCTCGCCCTCGGACAGCCGGACGACCAGCAAGAGGCCAGCAAGGATCGCCGGCAAGCGCATCCTGCCAGCGGCAGAAAGAGACACCTCTCAAGTTCCTTCGAGAAATCGTTTCGCTCCTTCCTTCCTTCCTCTCTTCACTTTCGTCTTCCCTCCGCGCACTCACTGCCACTCTCTTTCTCTCTCTCTCTCTCTCTGTCTCTCTCCTGTCCCTCGCGAAAGACTATGATGCTTGCGCGCCTTCTTGATGTCGACTGTCCGGACCAAACCGGAGTTTATCCAGTGCCGTCGACTCGCTGGTTGAGGAGAACTCGGTGGGGGTGGAAGAGATCAGTGGTCTTCAAGTCGGAGCTTGGAGACCGTTTGAAAATTCGAAGCAGCTCGGGCACTCTGAGCTGCTTATAAATTGACCCCCAATTTCGTCACTAACTTTAGTTTTTGTCCAATAGTTTTAAAATAATAAGAAAGTAATAAAAAATAAGAAAAACAGTAGAAGCTTAAATTTTGTCGCAATTGTTTTTTACAGAATACTTGTAGACATTTAGATATATTCCTTCAAAATATCCAAATTGTGTGTGGAAATTTTCATATATGGCTTATGTATAATTTAATTAAAAAATTTCTAAGAGAATGCAACGTTTATTTATAAGAAATATTTGTAATCATTTTTTCGCGCGAAATGAATGGCACAATTATTGGACGTAACAGAACTTTGAAGATCACTGATTTAGAAGGATAAATCGAATTGAAGATCGAGAGCACATAGCATCAGACGTCCATATACTTTCTTATATAGAATATAATCTTGTTTATGGTTCTTTCTTTTCAACGTTATCTTGCAATTCAGATCGATTCATAAAAACAGACTCAATTATCTTATGAATAGAAAATATATTGTACTTTAATGGACAATTGGATATTTAATTTTGAAATCTTCTCTTCATGCTTGTAATATTTTTTCATATTCTTTAAAATTATAAATTCTCAGATATATAATTAATATATATAATAATAAAACTTTTTCTTACTAGCTCTATTATGAATGTTTAATTATATAGTTTTAAATTTCTTTTTGTCTAAAATATTATAAATTATGGGTAAAAGAAATAGATCATATGTAGAAGCAAAAATAATTTCTATGTTTTATTATCAAGAATAAGAGAGGATATATACCTCTTGATTCTTAATAACAAATGTACACCGTGTGAACCGTCAATTTCTCACGGAATCCGCTTGATTAATTGTACATTTTTTTCGTTCATTTAATCTTGTTTTAATGGATAATTTCTATAGTAGAGAGCGGAAAACATGATGCTGGAGCTGAGCAACACCGAGATGATAAAATTTCCTAACAGCAGTAAGTCAGCCGAGTCCATCCATATCGTGAACACCCTCGCTAAAATATAATATTTGTTAGGTGTGTATCTGATTCTCATTTCCGCAGATTATGCTACACGCATAAAACTGGAAACTTAACTTACTCAAGTTCGTGAAGGCGGATATAAACCAGGTGAGGGGCGACACCGACTCTGCGTTTCTAGCGCGAAGTATTGCCAGTAATTGAACGACTTTACTGGAAGCGGAGATAGGAGTACACATAGGCTAAAAAGTAAAATAATGTATTTTTCGAAAATATTATTTTTTTCAGAATAATAATTCTAAAAAAATATTTATATTTGTAAGAAAGAAAATCATTTGCGACATATATTTTAGCGTTTGTATATATACTAACCGTTAGAAATGAAAGTATGATTTTCGGAACAATTTCCAACAGCAAACAACCGCTCAACGCAAAGTATACAATGGCACATATTAAGGACCAAATATTGATCATGTTCAAATATTTCATTACGAGGAATATCAGTATATATTCTTGCAATAATATTATCGGATACTCCAGGTATGATAATAACGAGTAGCCATTTGCGTAATTGTAACTAGTCATTACAGTGTAACTAAAAAAAAAAAAAAAAATAATGTTGCTTGATTATTTATGAAAATTTTCGTAAATCTTTGCGAAAAATTACCTCGTCAGTTCTAAGAATAATCCTAGGGTGGATATTCCATCGGCTGATTTCACGGAAATCAGTTTTAATATCTGCGGAACCTTCAATACGAAGCACATGCCTATCGTTATCAGGCTCAACAAGTCCGCAAATTGTTGCAACAATGTCATTTTCTCGTTGCTTTCTTATTGCTATAAAAATTTTCAAAACTAAACTATAATAATTATGGCATTTTTCGTTAATTATTTTTACGTGATCGGCGGCTCGCAATAATTTTATCTTATCTAATCTATCTCTGCAAATAATAAGCCGTATATTAAACACTAATTGAGGTGCATACATTTCGGCTTTTTAGTACCGCGTTTTGCGAAACATATATGTTTACAAGAATTAATTCGTACAAAATTGCCACTTTATATCACAAGAATCAGAATTTGTTACGTCAAAAGAGAGAAAGTTACAAAAATAGATTGTACTGAGGCATGATGAATTACAAAAACATATATCTACTTACGCCGATATTAATACTCTGTTGCGATAATAGCGGATCATTGTGGACGCTTTTCTCAACGATATCGCGATGAATTTTGATACAATGACCACATTTTTATGTCATATATTTACCTTTTTATTGGCGATTCGAGAGCGAGCGCGCGCGCACGTTCTTTCCACCTAGAGAGTACCCAGCGTACGCTCGTCGTGACGTTTGACACCTGTCTATTCTCGAATAAACGGCGAGAGCTTGCTGTCCTATTTTACTCTGCCATTTGTACAATCAACCGAGTATCTGTGAAACATTGCACCAATTCACGAGCGTCGCGGACTCGCGTTTCGCGCGGGTCATCAAAATCATTCTCGCGTTACACTGGACTGCTTGCTATCACCCCTCACTTTATGATCACCAGATCACCTTATTACGTTCAACTGTGTACTGTATATACACTGTACTGCACATCGTAACTCTCACGACCTCTCGCGTTACATCCATGAATACTTAGGAAGATTGATTAGAGGAACTGTCACTTGTGCGGTACATTAATATTACAGATTACTGCATTATCAACAATCTATCAAGAATATCGACAGTAGTATAATTCCAATTTTTCGAACCAAAAATTTTAATTATAAAATAACAATATATTTTTTATACTCATATTGTTAGATAATTCTTTTAAAGAGAAGTTTTTTTAAAAATGAAAAGTATATACCGAAAATTTTAATTTCACTATTAATATAAAATATGAATGAAATACATTTTTTTTCGTTAGTTTCTCCTGTTTTGTACAATTTTTTGTTCTCTATATATATATATATATATATATATATATATGACATAATATATTCATGAAAAAAAAAATAACAAAAGGAAAAAGAATAGCATTTTGTGGAAATAATTTGGATATTATGTGGAAATTTTATGTTGAAATGTGTTGGCAATTAGCAATAATAGAGAATAAAATTTAAAATTGATTTTTATTCGGTCAGAAATATTTTTATGATTGTGCACGTAAGATTACGTGTATTTTAATCGAATAAACCGAAGCCCATATCATCATCTTCTGACTCGGATTCCTCCTTCTTTTCTTCTTTCTTTTCTGCAGCAGCGGCGTCGGCAGCTGCGGCTGCTGGAGCCGCTACAGCAGTGGCGGCAGCAGCAAACTTGCTTGGATCCTACAAATTATATATATATATATATATGCAGTGTTCTTAATAGATGCAATCAATTGTACGAGAAAAAACATATATATTATATTATGTTCAGACTGCGTTTTTTCACGCGATATTTCAACCATGATCTTGACGCACCAGCGGGTCCGGCTATTTCTAGCTCTGATACGTGGACCAAGATCTTCAGACGCGTAATGTTTTCATCATTTAATTCGTTTAAGAAATTTAAAAAATTGAAAAATATGTAAAATACAATGTATGTGTACGAAATCGTACCTTGATGTATTCCTTGATAGTAATAGCTTCCGGAAATTCGACGTCAGTAACGGCAGCGATAGCCAACAGATTCTTGAAGCCATTTGCAATGCTATGCGGTGCACTGGCAACCGTGGGATAACCAATTGACAAACAAACTGAAGCCAAGTTTGCAACTCCGGCCAAGAATTTTTCACGAAGATCTTCAGGCTTGATGTCTAGAATCTCAGGTGCAAAAATAGTACCAGAGTCGTAAACCTGTTCGACTAATAATCCGTAAGAAAAAGGAGAAATGTTTAACATATTCAAGAGAGTAGCTTCAGAAGCTCCCACTTTGTCACCAGGTTTGAGGATGTGTACATCGTTCTGAAATATGAGATTACATTAGCGAGAATCAGGAAATAATAAATTGAAAAATTAAATCTAGTAAAAAATTCCTCAATAAATACTTACTATAATTTCAATAGTACCCTTGGAAATTTTAGTCGGTATACTCAATGCTTGGAAGAAAGAAGTCTTTTCAGGACCAAGTCCTGTGTTTTGAGCTGGAATGATGACGCTCAAGGGTGCGATGGCTCCCGCCCTGGCAGGAGCGCGCACTTTATTTTCCAGTAATTTGTCCCTTACTTCGATCAAGTCCCCTCGGGTGAAAACAAATCCAACATTACCACGAATGTGAGGTAATAACTTCTCCAGTGCCGCGTTACGTTCTATATGACCACGAATTGCTTTTCTCATCATGGTATTTTTCCCCATAAGTACCACTGCATTTCCACGCAGTGACATACGGATTTGCTGCATTTGCTTTGACCCGACATTGTCCGCGCCCACAATAAAGCATTTGGGGTAATCGTCCAATAGTTGCTAAAATATTTGTAAAAGAAAAATCACTATAATATATTATAATTTTACATGTATGTGTGTATTGTAGTTTATTGTATATAATTCAGACTGTGTTTTCACACAATATTTCAACTATGATCTTGACGCATTAGTGGGTTCAGCTATTTCTAGCTCTAATACGTGGACCAAGATCTTCAGACGCGTAACATTTTCATCATTAATTCAAAAATATATAAAAATAAAAAAAAAAAATATATATATATATAACAAAAGCAATATCATAAATTAAGTTTGTATATTTCATAAAATTAACAAATTAATTAACACATTTCCTCTTCTTGGTACACTTGAAAACCTATCATGTCTATACTCATGTAACTTTGTATATCAAGGTATTTTTAGCACCGAGTGTACAAAATTACGATATAATCAAATAACGCATAAAAAAAAAAAAAAAAAAAAATACTTACAACAAGTTTAGTGAAGTAATTTGACTTCCATGTTGCTTTGTCCTCCCTACCCATCGTGAAGTGTGTAGGGACACCTTGCAGGAATTTAAGGACTGAAAATCATTTAAAATAAAAATTGAAATTATATCTATATATAAAAAAATGAAAACTAATGATATTAATATTTAGTTCAGAGTGTGATACATCGTGCATAAAATACGAGGGTTCCACAGAGGTATCGGGGGGGTTGGGGAAAGGGACTTGTGTGCCCCCTCGTATTTTCAAGTGAGTTCCGATCATCATTTAGTATATATATTTAAACGAATAAAACAAAAATGGCTTAAAATCTTTTAAAATGCAACAAATAATAAGAAGGATAGTAAACGAATATTTAATTATCTAAAACCACATGGCTTCATTAACCTCGCAACCGATATATATTCTTTAAATATATATTTAGTATATATTCTTTTTAATTTTTATATACACTGATATATATTCAGTATCCTCCTTTAACAATTCTAAAATAGTTACTATAAAATATATAAGTTTTCCATATTGTAGAAATAATACAAGCTTGTTCGAACTTACCTCAGCAAAGTACAACACCGTAATGGAAAAGGAAACGGAAGTTAGGACATCAGTTAAACATGGCCGAATTAAGAGCTCGTGCACAAAGGACGCGTCAAGGTGCGGCATAAAGCGACAAGATAGCCAATCAACTTACAACTTATCCAAAAGCGAAAAGTTGATTGGCTCGCACGTTGCTTCTTGTCGTGCGTGACGTATTAACGCGTCCTGTGTGTAAAAGCCCTAAGGACATGACACGTGTGCAAGTTTTAGTTGTAAAGATTACCTATCTATATATATTTTATAGGTCTATGATATAGAAAAAACATTTTGCGCGCTAATGGCAGACGGTGGATTTTTTATTTTTATTTTCATATGCGAGAGCTAAACAATATAATTCAAAATACACTACTTAGTGACAGTTAATTTAGGTAATTTATATTTGTGCATTATCTTTTGAATATGATTATTAATTTGAGAAAAAAAAACCGACTTTATAAAACTGTTTAAGAGAGAGAAAGAAATATGTATATTTAGAAAGTTTTAGTTTCACAGATAGCTTTTTCTATATATTTTAATAAAATTACGAAAAATGAAAACACATTTTAAATGGAATTAAAATTTCTGTAAAATTTTTTTTCTTATAGAAATTTATTTTATAAAAGTGCAAATTCTTGTACTATTTTTTAGAATTGATTTTAGAAAGATTAAAATTTTCATACCAGGATTATTTAAAAACGATTGTTTATTCGAGATTAATTTTTATTACATTATGATGCTAGATCATATATAAAAAAAAAAGACATCTCAAAGAGAAAGAGAGAGAGAGAAAGAGAGAGTTCTATACAAGAAACACTCCCATTATATAATATTAATTCTATACTATGCATACAACATCCATGTCACAAAATTCAATTCCTATGATTAATGTAATCTTCATTACAATTCATTACTAATGAATGTGGAACAGTTTTAAATAGAAAAATAAATTAAATTAAATTTGGATCATAGATTATTTGATTACTATGTACAATTTTGTAATAGATATATTGATCTTTTCTAATCTATATGTTTCTCTAAAGATGTGTATATCAATAACATTATTACTTCTTTATTGTATTACCACAATGCCATGAATGCTAACTTATATTACTCTCTATCATATAAAAAACATCTGTGTATTATATATTATATATGAATCACTTTTCAATGATAAGATTAGCATCGAAATGGACACAATTATTTTCAAGCCAAACTTTTAGATGCTATAATTATAATAGACAATTAATAAAAATTAACATGAAAACGATGATAAATGAAGAAATAATCATTCAAGTGCCAGTTACGTCTCGATACACAATGAATCAATGATCGATAATATAAGTTACATATGAGGATGCCATTAAGTGACTTTCTTGCAAAAATATAAATTGCAAGTCAAATTATATTGCAAGCTATGTCAAAATAATGTATGTACTATACCGGCTGCTCATTTTCCGGTAAGTCTAAAATCTCCCCGACGAATTCCGCCACATTTGTGTCCTTCTGAGCGTGTTCCTTAATAAAGTTGAGTTCTAACAATTGACTGTAATTTGGACGGGCAGTGTAATTCTTCATTAGACTGAAATAAAATAAAAAGGATTATACATTAAAGCATTCATGTACTATGTAAAAATAAGAAATAATCCTATCCCATCATTTACCACTTATTGATAAATTCCTCGAACGAAGGAGAGAATTTGCCAGCAGGTAATTTTGGAGCATCATCCTTCACCACTTGTTTCAGTTGCTCGAACGGCGTGCCCCATGATTCGTATGGAAATTTACCAGTGGCTAATTCAACGAGAGAAATTCCTAATGACCAGACATCGGACCTGATGTCGTACTGCGACGGGTTACCCGACGGGTCTATCCTTTCTGGCTACAAAAAAGATAATGGTGGAGAATGTATTGAAAGAACACTGATAAAATTTTTCCACGATAAGATCCTACAGTTACGTACAGCCATGTACGGTTTGCATCCAGCATCGATGGTCTTGGCAACCGAGTCCACTAGGTAACCGGATATACCAAAATCGCAAATTTTTACCTCACCCTTCCGATTAATTAGAATATTGCTAGGCTTAACATCTCTATGAATTACCCGTAATTGTGAGTAGAGGTAATGTAATGCACTTACTACCTGCAAATATAAATACAAATATTAATACAAGAACATATTTATGCTAAATATATATATATATATATATATATATATATATATATATATATTTTGTACATTAAAGAGTTTAAATTAAACAAAAAATAAATCAACATAAAAGAAAATAAAAAAAAGGTCATTTTATTTTGTAACGTTATTGAATGTTTAAATAATTAAATATATACCGCAAAAGCCACTTTTCCTAAAATATCTTCAGGAATGGCACGACCGTGTTTATATACTTTTGTATAAAATTTGTCAAGGCTCATATCCATCACTTCCATGCATATCCATACATCTCCCTCTCGAAATAAGGCTCCATAAAATTGTACTGTGTAGGGACATGCTGAGCTACGCATGGAAATGTCTAAATCCATAAGTAGGCGCTTTTGTTCTTGTGTATTAACAGTTGCAGTTATTCTCTGTAAAGAAATGTTAATTGTACGTTCTTTTTTTTTTAAATAACTATGTTCTCTTATACATCAAGATATAACTTAAAAACTACAGCTATTGTATTTATAATATTACCTTAACAGCCATAATTGTACCACTCTGTTTGTGTCGCATTTTATCAACAATTCCGTATGCTCCACGACCAAGGACGCAAAGAGTTTCTAAATCATCAGCTTCTACAACAAACGTTTTTTCGTCTATTGTAATAGTAGTCCGTTTGTCTAAATTCCTTGGTGGTGTCCTAAAGAAACGACAAATTGTAAATAGAGACTACATTTGTTTCTCGAAATGTATCGCATATATAAAATAGAACATTACTTTTCAAATATTAGTAAACTTTTGTTTTTCTTAACTTTTAACAATAAATATCATATAACAAGTACAAAAAGGTTGTACGTAGTATGTACATAAATATAATGCAGTAACACTTTATTGCTGCGTTCGACAAAAAAAAAAAAAGATCATCGCAGTTTTACATACACTGGTGCGGGCGCCTCGTCGGAGACCTGCAGTTTCAAATTTCCCTTTTTACGACGTAGAGCCATCGTGTCGAGCTACGATCGATGAAAGGCGTCCGCGCGAATTTGGCAGTGCTCCAGAGGAAAGTCAAAAGCAATTCATGGCCGTTGAAGGACGCAGCGCATTCGCGATCTGAAAAGGAAGAGGAAAGGCTAAACTTTTGACAATCGACGCCCGCGTCCGGGGACGGACGGACGTTCGTCGCGACGTTATTATTTTAGGTTATTCCGCGGATGAGTTTACGCGCGACATCGGAACATTGTCGCCGCGTCGTCGCGAGGAGCGAGGAGAGACGTAATATCACTACGTTAGGGTTTCTACGTACTCTGTGAAAAACATCATGCTCCGCTTCGGCGGAATCCGCTGCGCGAGAGATATCCGTGTTCCTGTCGCCGTCGCACTCTCCGCACTTGCCCATATATGAAGTTTTCAACAAACTTAAACTACACCGCCCCTGAAGTTGGCCGCGAAAGCCGCGCAGTTTTGCAACATTTTGGTCATTTCGTTAAATATGAAAATCGCGTAAACGCCGCCCGCGATTTTACCATTTTTTTTATTAACGAAGATCTGAACATATCGTGAACGAGATATAAATAATCTCCGAAGAAGGAGACAGATGTCAAAAAAATGTTAAAAAGCGAATCAAAAATATTTCACTTTGCAACTATGCGCGATCCGATAATTTTAGGAATTTTTTATGTAACTAATGCTGTTTTCTATAGGGGAATTTTTCATATTTGCGTCAGTGAGACAGATTGACTAATCAATTTTTTATTCACCAATCAAAAGGAGTAAAGATTTCTTTTTACTGATTGGCCGAGTTTTTTTTGGTCAAAAATGATGGAGTAGAGATATATTGAAAATTACAGCTGTATTTTATCGAACGCTACAGTATACTTCTTTCATTTCATTTAGCTGCAATTGTTATTCAAAATTATAGCAAAGTCCAGATGCTCACTTAAAATTGTCTATTTAATCCAAATTTAAAGCAAGATTTTTTTCTTCTCCGATTGTGTATTGATTAGAAAAAAAAAGAAGAAAAGCTATCACTGCATACTTTTCAATTCTTCTTCCTTTTTAGCCCTTTTCAAAGTATTGTGTGACGAAGAAAGCATATTTTATTTCTCATATTTCTGTCCTTCAATTTCAGTCCTCTCGTAAAATGTCACATAAAAATCATCTATTAGAAAAAGAAGAATAAAACAAGAATAAAAGTAAAACATGTTCAAATGTAGCCTTTCAATATTTAAATAAACTAATAGTAACGAAATTTTCATTTGAACTACATTTTTTGTCCACAAATCACAAAGTAATGATGTATAATTCTTTCACGAGTTATAGATCTCGTTAATATTTTTTTAAAATAGATCGATTTCGATTAGTTCCAGTTTGTTGTAATGCAAATTGGTCATAGAAAACATAGTATTACCAGGGGTTTATAAAAATAAAAAAATGATCGTTGATATTATGAGCATCTCAAAATAATATTTATTTATCAATATTATGAATAACAGATATTAAATTTTACTCGATATACTCTTACAATATTATAGGACATATTTAGAAGGAAATTCTATAGAAAAATTATTACATATTCACATTCCATAATAAAATACAAATAAATGTGTATAGTGCAATAATATAAATTAATAATATTACACAATGTATTAATATTGAATAATAATATTCTAAATATGGCCATCACGACTTTTTATAAACATTTATATAGAAAAGAGTATTTCGAGTTAAACATATCTCAATCATCGAAACTTAGACTTGACCGTTTAACAATTTTTTATCAAACAAAAATTCTCCCAAGTATCCGTGCGATTGCATCATTTTTCCTAAAGTTGAGATTTTGCCGGCAAGGTCGCGTTGCCCTTTATGTTGCTCCTCCAAGAAATCGGTAGTGAGGTAGTCCACCAACTGCAATGAATCACGGATGTTAACAATGAATATTTTCTACACCAAACCAATTTTTTTTCTGATTTTATCACAATACTCACATGATAATCATTGAAAGCATATGTCTTAGGAGTTTCGCAAGTTATGATTATGTCACGAATGCTGCGTGTAACTTGAGCTTCTAATTTCAAAGCATCAGTGAGAGCTTCCTCTCCAGTGTTCCACTCTTGGCGTATCGGATTCGTACTGTTGCTATTCTGTACAAAAGAAAGAAAATCATATTATTTAAAATTCATTATTGAAAATTTTTCTTCATAATTTACATTCAGTAAATGCTTATGTAATGTCCGGGAAAAAAAAATACTTACCAAGGGAAATTTGATAAGTTTGCTAACGTCATTTGTAAGTTGTCCACGCATTAGTAAATATTCGATAATCTTTACTGCATGTTCTCTCTCTTCACTTGCGCTTTCAAAGAAGAATTTGCTAAACCCAGGGCGATTTATAGTATCGCGTGCAAAGTGAGCGCCCTAATAAGAAAATATTATATATGTAATGTAAATTGTTTTGATATTAATTTAATTAATAATAGCGATTATATTATCGGATTAAAATAATATATAAATAAAAATATGTACCATTGCGAGATATTTCATGGCAGCTTCGATTTCGATTTTGACTTGAGACTCCATGGCTTTTACACATGGATCAACTATGTCTATCCATGATGTTGGTATGTCGGCAGGTTTAAGTGTGCCTAAAAAGAAGTAAAATAAAAATTTTGATTAATTTAATTATTACAGATTATTTGACAAATAAGAGTTTATAATAATTGTTGCTTATGATGAAATTTCCATTATGTGTGGAATAATCCATAAATCTTCAAAAGATAATTTAAGAACTTTATTTGTTATTTTTATCAATATATTATCAGAAAATATGATATTTTATCAGTCCGTGACTAATCGCTCGTAATGTCGATAACATCTTTTCCTAAAGATAAAATTTTATTTAATTAAGATAACAAACAAACTCGTTATTATAAGGGTGAACATTTTTATTACGAGACTTTTAGATATAAATATATATAAATGTATCTATAAAACGTAGATTACTTTGAAGTCATTAATTATTGTCATTTATTATAGTGCTTACATTAATATATGTAAAATTTTAATAAAAATTTAATTATAAATTGTAGAATGTATTTAACATGATATAAAAGTGATGTGAGATATTAGTTATAGATATATTATAATTAAATCTTTTTTTTATATATAGCTGTATATTATAGACTACATAAAAAATCAAAATAATAATTTCTAATAATAAAATTTACTGAATCTGTGAATAAAAAAACATACAATTGAAAAAGGATTTTGTTAATATATATTGATATACATGTCATCATATGATTTTTCATAAAAAATTATCTTTGTACAAAACAGAATGATTAGTGATGAAGAGATTTAATTTGCTGATATATACATGTGTGATAAGTATTAATTATATATTTGATATTTGTATGATTATAATCTATATAAAGATCTTTTCTATTATTGACTGATAAAACTGTGATGTGACATTTTTAAATTAAATTTTACATTTTACCTCACATAGACACACAAATATACGTTTTATTATACTTTACATTATATATATATATATATATATATATATTTTTATTATATATATATATTTATTAGTTTTATTATACTTTACATTATATATATATATATAATGTAAAGTATAATAAAACGTATATTTGTGTGTCTATGTGAGGTAAAATGTAAAATTTAATTTAAAAATGTCACATCACAGTTTTATCAGTCAATAATAGAAAAGATCTTTATATAGATTATAATCATACAAATATCAAATATATAATTAATACTATAATTAATATATATATATATATATATATATATATATATATATACACAAATATAAATATATAAATATACAAATTTATTATATTATATAAGGAAATTGAAAACTATATCAGTTATACAAAAAGCACACGCAAAAATTTTTTTTTTTTTTAATTTTTCTCTTTATGTGTATAAAATAGTAAATTCGTTTAAACAAATACATTGCAAAATGTAATAAAGAGAATAAGAGATGTCACTTTTTCTCTTTTACTTTACATAAATTTTCATATAAAATTTTTTGTATTATATTTATCAAACTTTATATAATATTTGAACTAGTTGTATATTGATATAAGCTAGGGAACAAAGCTCACAGGCAACTGCGTACTTGAGTGACCATATAGTAACATCGTTATCATGTACTGATAACAATATGATGTTGATTTCCTGTGAACTGATCTTTTCTAGCCATTTCAGCTTAATTCTCATTTGTATTTTATAAAGCGATAAATATTAAATCAGGTCACAAAAAATAGAATTTGATAAAATCATGTGATCCATGCATAAAAATGCAAATATAAAATAAGGAAATATTGGAAATTATCTTAAGATATATGCGCCATAAAGAGAGCAAATGTGTTAACTTGTTATTGACTTTAAAAAGTGAATATAAAAGATAGAAAATTATTAAAATATACTTGCTAATGATTTTGTAATTTATAAAATTAAAAATTAAAAATTATTATTGTAAAAATACCTTAAAAAAGATTAACTAATTAAATACATTTATATTTGTCATACATTTATATTTGTAAATACATTTATCATTGTCCTTGCAATTAAGCTTTAATAATTTTAAATGCAACATCAGCATTGCACAATCTAATGTGCAGTTAGTTTATGTATATGCGTCATAGACATTTCATCATTTACTGAGTCAATTGTGCAAGGCATTCTTAAAGTGACAAACATTATCCGATATATATGAGTCAAAAAGAGACAAAGACTACTCTTAAAATTGATAACTACATTTTATCAACTTCTGCTTAATCTTAATGGGAATATTCATGATTCATAAATTATTAATGTGCACTTGATAAAGTAATCTACATTTGTGGTATTGACATTTTACAACAGATAAAAAAGTAAAATATTTGCAATAGCATTGTCTTAAAATAAAAATAATCTCATAAATTAACACAATTGAAATCTTTATATTTGCACACTTTATGGAAATATTGATGAAATGATTGAAGAAGAATTCAATTTTCTGTTATAGAAAATATTTGTGCAAAATATTTACAATAAATAATAGCATGATTCCTTTCACTTTTAATATAAATACAAAATGTATACTCTGAGAGTGTCTTGATACGAGAAAAACAAACATTCATTACAATACTCTGGTCAATTGAAAAAAATTGAATAACATCCAGAGGCTTAATCAGAACAATCACATGTCGTGTTTATTTCATGCCTAGTCATTCTATTTCTCGTCAACCAAACACAAAATGTTTCATCATCATAAACCTATAATATTTGTTTTTTTTTTTTTTGTACCTGATCCTTATTTCAGGATGAAACAAGGAGAACGGAAAATTATAATAAATATTGAAAAAAATCATGTTTTCGATATCGGAGAGGCGTAGAAAAGGAGATACGGGGTAGCATCGAATGTCAACGTTCTTGGACATGACGTATGTCGCCATATTTCTACGTATAATGTGCGTGATACCGCGTGTTTGTAAATTATCATTTTAAAGCCTTTTCATATGAATTTATGCATAATAAATCAAAACACATACATTTTTCAAATACATAAATATATTGATATGTGCATAAATTGATGTGAGAAGAAATCTCTCGTCTGTACAAACAGGCAATACGTAACAGTTATACTTGTAGAAATTATATTAATATTTATAAACTTATAGGTTGCGGGAAGCTTGTTTACGCCGAGTCGTCCCATCCTTGTTACTTGTTGAAAGTTGAACAAGGACAGAGTCAACTGATAACATTTCTCGACCGTAGTCGCAATATTTCGTTCAAACGGGCGGAAATCCAAGAAGGAAATAAAATGGTAACTTACACTTAAGCCCTTCTCCGAATGTACCGCTGATGCAGGCTAGGGCGACGAGGAAGACGCAAAACAGCTTCATGGTTCGATTGCGAAATCGAGCAAAGAGGTTATGTAGGTTTCGAAAAAGCGAAAATAATACGCCGCAAAATCTAGCCGGCTGGATAGACGTATGGCGGATAATTCGCCTCGTTCAGAAGCAACCTTTATACACACTGGTATAGAAGGCTGCCTTCGTCGGAGCTTCTAGATAAGAGAGTACGGCGACCGAACTACGCAGTCATCGATCACCTAACAACAATTGTCTCACAAACGCGCGACATTCGCACTTTAACCAGCGGGCAGCGGGTGGGGAGGAGAGGACGAGAGGAGACTCTTGGTTCCTTCGTATCTCTCTTCATCCCACTTCCCGCAACCCGTCTCGCCCATCTGACGCGCGGCGCGCGCAGCGAGCGCGCGTGCGCCACGTCATGTTTATCCCCTCTCCCGTCAGCTGACTTATGACGTGACTCCGTGAAAAGTGCCGTCTGCGCGGCGACCAACGTTCATTGTTGGAAGAACGTCGAAGCGAGAGTATTCACGTTGCTTCCCATTGGACTTTGCGGACCGCTCGCGACGAAAAAGAGAGACTGTTTTATATATATATATATATTCAAGAGAGCTCACTCTGATAATACTACTTCCGTACACGTATGTAGATAAGAGAATATTATAATACGCTTATCGAGGGCGTTTCTTTTATTTTTGCGCGTGAGACACAAGTGTTACGCACTTTGCCAAATGCGCATTTGTCATTCAAGCGATTGCGCACACAAAGTGTGTAGACTCCTTTTCGAAGTACAAAGATCGTTGGTCGTTATCTCGTGATCAATCTTTGAATGATCTCGAATTTCGATCGCGGTCCCACTACTCTTTTTCAGCTTTGTTTTGCGTCTTGTGAGTTTATAATCGTGACGCTTTATCATTATTTGTTTTGCTCCGACTTCTTCAAAACAACGTCGTAAATAGAAATTTTTTTTGTGTTATTTGATTTTCGTGTTATTATCATATTTACATATCGGAAAATACTTTTTCTAAAGCGAGATAAATCGAAGCAAGAAAATTTAATTATAATAGCCTTAAAATTGAAAATTCTTTCTTTATTGGTTCTTAATATTTTTGATATGGGATATATAATTTAATCTACAGCTAATTTAGGATAGATATATGTGTGTGTACTCATAGATTTATATTTTTTATTTTTATATATTTTTCAGCAAAGATGATGTTCTTTGCATTATTGTCTATCTTTCTGCTGACTGCTTCTGCAGAATACTGTTACAATGATGTTGAGAGTGCTTGCAGCACTAATCCCAAAAGTATGTGGATATTTATTCTACTATTAATTTTTCATAAGATTTAATAATATTAAAAAGACATTGCGTTTTTATCATTTTGTTGAACAAGATTTATTATTTATATAGCTTTTTAATGTAAGAATATGTGACTTTTTATATATATATATATATATAAAATGAACTAAAGTAACTCTTCGATGTTATGAGAAAAGAATGCATTCTTTTTGATACTTTTAGATGGCGGATTAATATTAAACTGTAACGCCCAATATGGTGCCATTGAACCACTTCAGGCTGATCTGCAATCATTTGTAAATGCTAATATCGAAACAAGCTTCGAATTTCTGCTAATGTCCACCCATTTCGGAAATTATGAAGCGAGCCGAGAAGGATTTAAGGGACTATACCGCAAACTTTCAGATCAATCATGGGAAGACGCGATAAATTTAATTAAATACATTGCAAAACGTGGTGGTAGGATGGACCTCAATCAACTTCCACGCTTTAAGAAATCTGTAAATATCGTCTACTTGTTGCCATTCGTCTTATTCTTATGAGAAAAAAGGAAAGTATTATTATTGATATTGTTTGTTTATGTATAGGTCAAAGAGAGCAAAATTTTGGAGCTGACCGAATTGAACAGTCTCGCTAAAGCACTCGATAGCGAGAAACAACTCGCCAGTGAAGCGTTACGTCTTCATGCTCAAGCGCAACATCACACCAAGCAGGATGCAGATATCGCTCATTATATCGAGGAACACTTTACTGAGTCATTATCTGAACGTGTGAGAAATCTGGCAGGTCATTCAAACGACTTGAAGAATTTGTTGGATGACCGCGATCCATCCGTTTCCGTATTTTTGTTTGATGAATATCTTAAAAACACTTTGTAAAAAAAAAAAAAAAAATTATACATACACATGTTTCAATTACATTATTATTGTGATTACTTTTATTTTTATTGCTAAAGAAATTCTTTTGTATGTAAAATACAAGAAAAAAAATAAACGCATATAGAAATTTATTTATATTGTGTGTATGCCACAACAATGGAATAACAAACATATCTACGCTCATATTTTTCTTCCTATCTCTTTTATAAATTATTTGTAACTGATGTAATATCTAGATCTAGATAGTTCCATACTGATAGATAACGCCTAATCGCGTTTGGCATAACAAAGGAAAATTTATATAGAATTTCTTATGTATTTATTTTCAACAGACATATCTAATAATATCGCTCATAGTACAGGCACGTGAACGCATTTTTTTTGAAATTCATTATACTATATGTATTTTGAAATTCATTATACTATATGTATTTTGAAACACACTCAATGATTAAGATATGATAATATAACATGTGCAATATAATCTCGAAACATGTAACAGAACCGCAATATTGGCGCCTCTAGCACGCTACGATCGGGAAAAACTGGTAGGCATTAGAGTAAATATTATAAATAATGAAATACATGAATATATGTATTTTATACATGTGCACAATTATTACGGAAGACGTTTTCTGCCAAAGACGCTCATGACAGAATGATATTAAAAATATCTACTTGTCACATACATAATTGAAAAAAATTGACATTGAAATTGAGCATTATTTATCAGTTGTAAGAAAAGTAAATTGCGCCGTAACAATAGTATTGCGTTAAATGTATATTTTTTTTTTTGTCATCAATGTCTGCATTTTAGACTAGAAAATTTTGCATAACCTGTTTAGCATAATCAGACATGTAAAATATATCTATTAGTAACAAATTTAAATTTCATCGAACTTCTTAGTTATTAATATCTATTAGCTTTGTATCAGAGTAAATTTATACTATAATTTTACTGACAATGATGGATTGTATGCAAGCATATGTGATATGTGTTCTTCGCTATTATTGCACACTACAATGTCAATGGAAATCTTATAAATATAAATACTTCATTTCACGTTAAACGCAATCACATTGCACATTCATGATATGATACTACCAGACATAATTGTGTTTATACTCATACTGTATTATTATCATTACATTTCCTTTGTTTTAATTAATCATTCTTCTCATCCATGAAGTAAGAATATTCTTACTTAATATTCTTACTTCATGTTCTCATCACACACAACTATCCCTTTCAATCAATATGAAGCAGTTATATTAATATTGCTAGTATAAAATATGATAATTTGATAAATTAATTATTATAAAGAAAGATTGTTCACAGTCATTATACATGATATGTAATGAAAATTATTTCTCAAATACACATATAATAAATCAATATTTTACCAATTGTGTGTGTATATATGTATATATATGTATTAAAAACCCCACCATCTATAGAAAAAAATTAAATAATACATTATAGATTCAACTAAAAGTAATATCTATATGTATCATAGCAATAAAACCTATCCTAAATCACGTTTGTGCATATTGTCTTTCTACTTTTTATTAGAGCCAGTTTTTTTAATCAATAAGTTTTGTAATTCCTCATTCCATCATTTATTTTGTCTCTCTTTTTAACGAGAGAGAACACATTATAATATTCACAATTTTTTCTTTTATTTTATACCCCAATTATAGAAATCTTTCTAATAAATTTTTATAATAAGCTATATAATTTCTATAATAATCTATATAATTAACTTGTCAAAGTTCAATATAACTATGTACAGTCTTCTAACGATATGTTTGCTCTAAGTATGTTACTTTTATGCCATTGTGTACTGTATTATGACATATATCATGTATCATTCATGATAGTTTTTTTTTGTCACCTGTGGAATAAATATATAGATAATATAATATTATTTATACACGTGAACGGAAAATTAATATTACTGATTCATATATAATTATACAAAAAACTAATTACATAAGATACTTACACATGCGGTAATTTAGTATCTTCATCAATCTGTACATTGAATATTCTATAATACAGATTTAATTTTTTGCCAATTTATTTTATGCATTATATGTGTGGCTATATTGAACAAGAAACCTCAATAAGAGACTAAATTTTAATTTAAATATATAGTTATTGATATAACAAGTAATTCCTTAAAGGGAATTTCTTATTGGTGATGTTATAATTTTAATATGTACTAATAAAGAAGCAAGCTCAAGGTCTTCATTATATATGTTTTTTAATGGAACACTTCTATATCCTGTTCTTAAACAACGTACCTAAAAAAAAAAAAAATAGAATATAAAGCTATTTCGAATTGAGACAAAAATCATAAGTAGAACTTACTTTTACTTTGATGATATAAATATTTTTAATACAATTAATCATCAAGTACTCACTGGATAAGTAGCTTGTCCTATGAAATTACTATCACCAAACATATCTTCGTCTTGGACTAAAAATCGTATAAGAGCAAAATACGGATTAAATATTTCAAATTCACAAGTTTCATTCCACATTGGATTAAATCCGTTATCCGCTGCAAGTTTAAAAATTATATTTATTGTAATTATACATTAATAATATTATGTCTAAAAAAATTAAAAGTCAAGATTAAAATATATTTACGTATTGTCTTTGTTGTCAATTTCGTTCCAGAGTCAAAATCTGCACCAATAATTTCGACTTCGACCGATGGACTGGCAGTGCCTCTTCCTGACCTCATTAAATGTCTAGCTCCGATAACTTTTAAGCAGATTTTAAGCGATTCAACTCCATATAATGTATTTTTATCATATGGATTAAAGTCTTCTCGAAACATGAATTCTGGTTTCAATAAATAACCACAATTGCCATTCTCTTTAAACTTAGCTTGATTTAATTGCATTGATTTATCTCCAGTCTGATAATTCAAGGCTACCATCTGACAACCAGCATTCCACATTGGTACAGGATTATAATTAGATGAATCAATACGTTGACCCTTTGGATAAACTCTGCTAAATTGAATCTATAAAGAAAATAATTTGTTTCTTAATTTCCTATTCTCATTTACATGTTTCGACATCTTACATTTCATCTTTTTATACCTGATGATATTTTATAAAAAATTTATTCTCTTGTTGACACATTAATTTTTCAGCCTTTGTTTCCGGGAAACTACTCATTTCATTGAATGTAAACCCCTTAGTTTTTATTCGTTCTATGTTAAATGCTACAGATCTACAATATACTATAAGATTAGACATTTCCTTGGCTATTCTCCATGCTCTCTCCATTTCCTTGTGCTGACTTTCCTAAAAAAACACCGTACCAAATGTATATTACACATTCATCCACTAAATAATATTTAAATTTTGTACAATACAAGTTACATACTTACCCTGACACTTGCATTTTGTGCAGTCTCTTTGATACTTGACATCCACTCTAACGCAGCATCTTTCGACGGTGTAGCGACTTCGAATACTGAACACATACTAGGATTTTGTATCCTTAAAATCCATTCCAAACCTATTCTTTCTCCGACTGTTAGTTCTACTACAGCACCCATGATATCTAATGAACCTTTCTGCAAGCTACCAAGCATCATAGAATCTGCCGACTAAAAAGTACAAGATATTCTAATATTAGACAAAATATATATGATACATATAGGAAATTTCAAGTTATTATAGCCTTTGCTAATTCATATTCACAATACAAATTAAATAAAAATTTCTAGACTTACATCTCCCTGGTTATCTTGTTCATCTATTTCTTCTACATAATTAGCAGGAAACCAGTGTTGAATTTTACCACCATAATCACCTCTCCACCATCCTCCACGTTGCACATTGACATTAGTAATTATAGCATGCTTCACTAATGTTAATTCATCCTCTCTTTTAGCTTTATAATCATAAATAGCCTTAACTGTAACCTTTATAAAATAATTTAATATATTAACTTATCTTATTAAAATTATATGGTTATAGTTATAAAAAACATATATTATATATATATATATATATATATATATATATATATATATATACATATAAATTCAATAATTTGTTTATATCTTGTACTATTTACTTTTGATGTAAAGCTTGTAGGATCCATATAACCTGGGATGCCATAAACAGAACCATCATCATTATCCTAAATGAAAAAGAAAAGAAACAATTATAATATACATTTTATATCACTCAGACGCATTTTTCGGATGTCAAAAAAAGAAAGAAAACACTAATTCCATACCAATCCCATTCTTCTGATAATATCTTGATTAACAGGATGACTCAATTTGATCTTTTTATACAACGGATGTCGTTCGTAATAACTGATTAACTCAACTAAGCTTTCAAATTGTACAGTTCCAGTAGTATAGAGCCTTCCTTCAAGTTTTATTTTACAATGTTTTATTTTCTTTTCCGCTCTATAACAATATAGTATAATTAAAATTGAATCAGAAATTAATATAACAAATTGTAAATTATATACTTGGTGCTTTAAGAGAACATACCTAAATGAAATCGCGTAGCAATTACTTTCTCTTTCGCTAGGTCTCACTAAGAAAGCGCCATCCGTAGGTATACGCTTTAACATCTCTTCAGCCGCAATTCGACTACATTCAGGATGCCACCATTCTTTCTCTTCATGTTTGTTTGGTTGAGGTATCGGTTCTTGCAGTGTAATTAAAAATTCCTACATATCAGAGAGAAAGAAAAACAGAGATCTATCATCTTTCATAATTTTATTTTAATATT
This sequence comes from Anoplolepis gracilipes, assembly GCF_047496725.1. Taxonomy (NCBI): domain Eukaryota; kingdom Metazoa; phylum Arthropoda; class Insecta; order Hymenoptera; family Formicidae; genus Anoplolepis; species Anoplolepis gracilipes. Next base: position 13,802,980 of record NC_132974.1, read on the forward strand.
GTTGTAACATTGGTGTAAATAAACATTTTTATTCTCAATCTAACAAATCAGGAGTACTTTCTTATATATAATATATTGTATTTTTTTGATATACTTACTTGGCTTCTAAGTGGATGATTACGATAATGAGTAATTAAACTGTATAAACTATCAAAACAATTGGTATCGATAAGATAATATTGTGTTTGCCCCATTTCTTGTTTCAGTTTGATGCGACAATGATTCACTTTTCCTTTACGCCAAAACGATAAACAATAGTCACCTACAAATGTAACACATTGTCGCACGAGAAAAGTGCCATCTCCAAGGTAGGAATAATGTCGTAATAATTCTTCAGCCTCCTCTCTTCCTCTTGCTAATTTTCCATGAAACCATTTTTCACCAAAGTGCAACTCGTCATTTGGTGCGCCCTTTTTTAGAAATTAAATATTACAATATTATTTTAATACATGAATCACATGCACATATATATAATTCATATGCAATAAAAAAACATTTTATGTTATATATGTATGAAATATATCGTACATCTGACGATCTCCGAATACCGTTTTCTTCATCGTCATCGTGTTCCGTTTCTTGTACTCTTGAAAATGTATCTGTATAAAATAGCTTTTGTTGTGTCAATACAAAAAAATGAGGATTCCATTCCCTATCAATAGGATCTTCTAAATAAAGGATTCCATTTTTTATAGTATTCCTAAGATCCATTTCTTGTCTGCTTTCATCATTTCGAATAAGAAACGAAGATTCGTCGACACCATCAGGAAGCTTCTTGTGTTTTAATAAAATTTTTCTACGCAATGCATATGGGGAAGGTAAAGAAGTCTCATTTTTGTCAACGGGTTGAACTAACAGCATATCACCAAAGACCTCTTGCATAGTCATCGCCATTTTACGTTGCTGCGGTAAAGTACAGTTATCCTCGATAGATAAAATAACAGGATACCTGAATAAATAATATATTAATAAGAGATAATAGAATCACATATAGAAATAATTTCTTCTTTAAATTTCCTTCTTTCTTGACTTACTCAGATGTAGCAAAAGCATGCTCCTTAATAGTTTTAATAACGTCCAAAAATTTAATTTTAGTAGTGAGTGTATGCCCATGGAATATAAATGGCATTCCATCTGGACCATCCCAACAATCAAGCTCTATACATCTGCACCCTGCTCTTAGTGCACGAACGTAGGCCTGACAACTGCTTTCACTGCTAATCTGATCTCCCATCAAGTATCTGTTCATATTAAGATTTAGTTAGGATTTTGAAAGAGAGGATATCATCATCTCAATGAATATACGATAATATACGATATAGATTCTTATAACACATATTTGTATACATACAAACATTACATACGTGTTATGTGACGATGCTATCCAATAATGTGCTAGAGGTTGAGTCATGTCTTGAGAAACTTGATTGAATTTTTGATTCCAGATATCATTTTGCTTAGAAAATAAGAAATCTACAAATTCTGAGAAAGTAAAATATGGTTCTTGTATGTCCCTTTGAGGATCTTGTAAATATTCTCTCATAAAACGGGATAACTCTAATTCGTTATTTCCCAAACTATCTTGCTGTTCAGTTATTAAAAAGTGCTGGAATTCTTGAAGTGTGACAGTTGGTTCAATTTGGGAATAATTCAATAATTTGTGCCAATCTGCAACATTCTGCAAAAGATATTTATAATAAATAATGTAAACTTGTAATGTTCATACAGAAATAATAAGACATACATTTTGATCAAACATTAATTTATGATATAAGATAACAAAATCGTCAAATCCAAGTTCATTTCGATTTCTCGTGTCCACTTCTTGAAAGATTTCCCTGAGTCTATTAGTCGCAATTTTGCAATTAACTCTAGGCAAAAATGCTTTCACATCCTTCAGTGTGACCCTGTTAGCATGAATACATAAAAATATGAGATAAAAAATCAAAATGTGATATAATTGATAATATATATAACGCTACAAATACTTATTACAAATACTTTATATAAATTCTTTTGCACACACAAAATAAATTCTATTAAGGATATTTACGTTTCACGAGAATTTTCCATTGCATAAAATTCTTTTCTAAGCCACCTTTCAACTTGTAAAGGATATGGTGCATTTATAGTGTCTTGTACCAAGTAACGCAATCCCTTAATCCATAGTTCACATTCTTTTTCACTAAGAGCTGAGATAAATATAAATAATGTTTTAAGTATTAAATAATATATATTTATAGTAAAAAAAATAATTACTAACATTTATAATATATAAAATAATTTATATATCATATTTACCAGATATAGAAAGAGTTTTCAGTCTGAATTCTGATCCATAATATACAACAAAGCACCTTAAATTCTCAATTCTCTTAGCATCTTCAGGCCATTTTTCAAAGTCTTTAGATTGTTTACCTATTCTAACTTCTTTGATTTCTCTTATTTCCACTACAAATAAATATCCAAAATTAATATGTGTACCAAATCTATGACAGTCTTAATAAATTTTATTCATCAAAAATGTCAATGTATATACTTGTCAAAAATTAAAAATAGAAGAAAATATATACTAATGTAATTAAAAAAAGATCTCAATACAAAACATGATTTAAAATTAATTTTAATCGCTCAAAGATTATTAGATGAGATCTATTATACAATATAACTAACAAGCTTAATTATTTTTACAAATTTATTCACATGTAATAAACATGCAATAGTCTTTTCTTCATATTTTAGATATAGTGTGCACATTTTTTATTTTAATATTTTTCCTATTTTTACTATATATGTACATTTTATATATAGTTGTATATCTGCAAATATATAACTGTACAAAAAAAATATATATATATACATATATATGTGTGAAATATTAAATAAAATTTGCATTCATAGATTTATGGACAATACATAAGCGGAATATTACCTGAACCATCAAAAGGTCTAAATGTTGCACTCCTTGACCAAACAATTTGTTTAGTTTCTCTTCGTATCATAAGAGTTTTCTTTTCAGGCCGCTTTCTTGGAAAAAATTTGGTCACTACAGTACCTCTCTCGAGTTGACTAATAATTTGTTCCATTTCAGGTATAATTCCATTCATTTTTGTAATATTATATATTTACACTTTCTGTAAAATATATATTATCTAATTTGAAACAATTTAACCTACATTGTGCTTAACTTTGAGATTAATTATTGTAATTATTATATACATAAAGCTTATGTACAGAACTGTGAGAAATATTATGGTTTAAAATATTTCCTATAATTTACAAAACTGGTGTATTAAATAAAGTAATATTCAGAATTTATTACAAAGTTCTTTATTAAATAGAAAATAGAACATATGTTGTTATAGAAATAATATAATTTTTCTTTATCTTATAAAATATGTTGCACGAACAATTTATACAAAATATTAAGATATGAAAATAATATTTATATAAAGTATTCCTATATATATATATATGTGTATATAATATACAGCAATCATACTTCTTAATCATATGTGTGTTTTACTGCATATTTTTTTCTTTGTGCATTTTAAAAATATATGAAATAAAAAAATATATATTTTAATTTATGTATATATATATATATATATATATATATTTTTCATATAATGTTCAAGCTCTCTGATTTATAATTATTTTTGGCTTATATTTTCATATCAATTGTATCAAAACCAAATTGACATTTTCCTCAGTTAGTAAAAATATCTTTTCCTAACCTTTGCAATGTAAACATAACCTAGTAAAGGATATTTCACGAAAACTCTAGATTATTTCCGTAAAATAACGTAATCGGGACATAAAATAATTAAATTTATAACTGATAACATGTAAGCATGAATTTCGGGATTCTTTGTCTCCCCAAAAGTGCCAATTTCAAAACTCAATCCCGCAAACGCATCCTGCCATTAATTTTTTTAACGCATGATCATTTTTATTACCCTCCCGTCTTGACGCTTTACGATGTTTAAAGATATATCATACCTGTCTGTGAATGATACGCTGTATTGATTATATTATACGATAAAAAATATGTTGCATTTATCATGTGTAGGTATCGTTTGCAATTCGCGTTTACATGGATTATTTCCGGTGCGAGGTGACGTTACGTTTCGTATACACTCGGTTTCTTTGACTATAGATGTATGAATGAGAGATTTACTAGAGTGAACCTTCAAGAGTGGGGGAATGACCTGATTCATAGAAAAGGATACATACATACTGGCTGGATCACTATCTTTATCAGAAATTCGCTTATCAATTAATGCTTTTTTAATATTATATTCAAAAAGATTGATTATTTCATACACACACACACAACACACACACGCACACACACACACACACACACACACACACACACACACACACATATACACACACACACACACACACACACACATATATATATATATATATATATACTATAAAAAAATAAATAATTCACAGTCATTTCCAATTTTATTGTGTGTTTAATATATTTTTGTAAATTTATATTTTATATATTTAAATTTATATTTACTTTTATTTTTTTATTTATGTGTGTGTTTAATTTTATGTAAATAAAATATAAATAAAAAATAAAAATAAATTTAAATATATAAAATATAAATTTATAATAAAAATAAATATAAATTTATAAAAATATAAATATAAATTTCTAATTTCTTTTTAATTCTGACTTTGATTTTCTATAGGACAGTATAGGAAAGGCTTATACTCTCCAGTACATATTTATAGTTCAATGATTAAAACAGACTATCCATAAAAGTTTTTCAGTAAGAAAACACAGGTAGACACATTATCATCACACACCATGTAACATTAAATATCAAATAGAAAATTTTAAAGTTTTGCAAATTTCTCTATTTGATAAGTCAATGTGGAATTGTTTTTATCATGTCTTTCTTATTAGAAAGTTTCTCATATAAAGTAAACGTGTATGTGAAAGTATATGTCAGTTAAATGTTTCATATATAATCAAAGTAAACTGAAATCAGTGGTCAATATATAATTCCAATTAAAACGATTTTACGACGACATATATTTAAAAAAAATACATACATTGCAAGATATTCCATGTAGCATATTTAGTAAATTTTGCCACTTGAAAAAAAATTCTTATATTTTTCTAATTTTATCCAGAATTATCAAGTACCTGTGGAATAATAATAGAGAACGTATTTCAAATCATCGGATTTATACAGAGAATTGTATGTCGTTTTTAGTATCTGATAAGCTTATTAACCTTTTAATAAATGTTGATATAACATTTTCATTTTGCAACTCTCACACAAATAATTAATTCCAATATTTCATTTTTTTCCATCTACTGACATCACAAGACATGATTTAAGATCTCAAACACATATACATACATGTATCTATCATATAAAATATTACGCTTACGTTCTCGTATAGCAATTGCAAACGTCAATGAATGACATATAGATTTTATAGAGAGTAATAATACATTTACTCCCTCGATACTATAAGTATAACATGATAAAGACACCCTATTGAAAAGCATGTTATTTAGCAAGTTTTCCCAGGTAGAATATATCGATCAGAATATCCATGAAAAGGTATCATTTATTAAATGCATATTTATATTTCTTTTTCTATAGGAATAGATAGCAAGAAAAAAATTTGTACTTTTACATATAAATAACTAAAATTTATATTATTATATAAATAACTGGAATATTTTAATTGGCAAATAAAATTTATTGTTATACTAAAATATCTTTTTTTCTCAAAAAAATATTTGTGACTCTTGTAATTATTTATTCAAGTTAATGTGTCCATCTTTGATGACTTTAATAAATAACACAAAAATGTATGTTATTTTTAACACACGTTATAGATGGTTTCGTAGAAGAAAAATAACATTACATTGCATTTTCTTTGCGATAACTTGTATCTTGTATTGTATTACATAAAACATTTTGAGATTATAAATATTCGGCACAATACAATTTTTGTTTTTGATTTCGAGGATTGTGTGATGTACACAAAATAAGCAAGTTATGTAACTATAATCGTTATAACATTATAAATGTTATTCACGCATAGATAATAATAAACTTGTCTTATTGTTACAGAAAAATTAAATGATATCTGCACTGGATACGCAAGATTAATATATCGTATTTATAGTTCATTCTTAGATTTAAGATCATTTTAAGGGGTCTTAAGTTCTTATCATGAAATGATTGTATAGCATTTTAAAATCATTAAGATAATCTTAAATATAAAAATGGACTATGAATACAAGCCACCAGGTCTTTTTGTTTAATTATTCCAAAGACGAGAGCACCGTAAAGTATGACATCGAAGTTTGCACGATCTTGAAAACAAAAACTCGCATTACTAAAGTTGTCTTACGAGATTGTTGCGTCTTACAAAGTTGCAATTTTTTTATAAAGTTTATTATAATTTTTACCGAGGTAAAGTTCTCCAGTGAAAAAATGTAAATCTTGCCAGCACTCAAGACAACCGGCTGGAAACTTTTCCGCATCACGAATAGAAGCATCTTTTGAGATTTCGTAGGTGCTTTATACCATGGACTGTTATAGCTGTGTAATATATGTTTCAATAATATGCTAAATTTTAAATAACTAATATTTTATAGTTATTATAATCTTTTGTCTTACAGTGTAAGTCGCGTTTGAAGACTGTGATCTATCAGCTTCTGTCCTTCGAAACTGAGGCAAAATAGATGGATCAGTTGAGCGAGAACATACACTATGTACCTTAGCATTATTAAGATATCGGCATCCTCCTGCGTAATCTTCAGTCAAAATTACAATAAAATTACAATAAAATTCTTTGCACTTATAACTGTTCCTCACAATTCTAATAAACATATGACAAGCTGACTCTAGATATATGTATAAAAAAAATACAATATGTCCCGTATATACAGGTGTATGATACTACTACATTCCTTGTCAAAAAATAAGCATTTTTTTCTTTTGGTAACATTTATAAGTGATTTACGGAAATGTATTGTTTTTAAAAGATTAACATCTGTTAATATAATACATCTGCTGTTTCTCGATTCTTCGCGTAAAAGTTTCGACAATTTTGTGATATTTAAATTTAATATTTAATGTGTTTACATCAGAGTTGAAAAGTACAATTTGTTGCCATAAAAGGAAATACGTTTTATGTCAAATTAAATTCAAATTTTTTTTATTACAAAAATATAAATATTATAAATAAATTATCAAAATTTTTATATAAAGAATCAAGCATTAGCAATGCGTTGTATTGATATGTTAAAAAATAAGATAGCTAAAATTATGGATTATGGAAATTTTACTAAAAAAGAAAAATGCTTTTCTTTTTATAAGAAATACAAAGAAATAACCCAGATAGCAGGCACATGTTATTTTGATGTCGAAAACTAATTATTTCTGATTTAATGACGTTACGTGACCAAATAATGTCTAATTTAAAACGTCTTAATGATGTTGTAAAAAAACATATTATCGTGATTCTTAAGTCATTATTATAAATTGCCCAAGTATTACTATTTTTAAATTAAAAACTCATCTAATTTTTTATAATATATCTAAAATTATTAAAATAATTTTGTGTATAATTTGGATATTCACAATTTTCTATACAGAGTCCTAACATGAATTTCCTTTATAATCTGGGACTCGATCATGACATTTGATCATAAACTTTTCCTCTAGCGTGAACTCGTGAAAAGTGAAAAGTTTTATTAACGAATTCAATATTTGTGAATGAATTTTTCATTTTTCACGAGTTCACGCTAGAGAAAAAGATTCATGATCAAATATTATTAAAACGTCACTAAAATGATATTGAAGTCACGTCTTTTTAACATCTTGAAATGTCGTCATCGGTGTGATATTAGTCCGTCATTTTTACGTCATTACATCACGTCATATTTGGTTCGAACTGACCATATTTTGACGTGAAAATGTCATATGCTTGCTACTTGGGAATATCGACCTGCATTTACGTATGAAATATCCTGCGTAATATATGTGTATAATTTTAGAATGATCACGTACTTGTAATAGAGTAATGCTAATCATTACTGTATTCAGTATTATTTGTATAGCGAGAGTCAACGAAAACGTATCTTCAATAAGCTGGGCAAATCTATAGCAAAAGATATATATATATATATATATATATAATAATAAACGTGAATTAAAAAAATTTTTTTTTCCTCTATACGCCGAGAGACTAAATGCTCACTTTAAAGCCTTCCAATGCGTATGTACCGAGAATTCAATTCGTTTACGATCGGTCTCACTTGCAGATTGTAAGACGGAATTAGCGTGTTTACACATTAATCGTTCGAATCGAAATCTGTAAATATCTACGAGTGACATCAAATAATAGATAACAATATAATAAACGCCGCGTTCATTTTACCCGGTTATGGCGAAGATACTGCACACGTGTTCGACGTAAGTTACAAGCATGCAATCATGGGCGAGTAGCCCGGTTATAGCAACCTCCCATGCTATGGTAGCATGCGAGAGGATGAAGTAGAAGTATTTTCTATCATCGACGAAGTAGTAGCCTGGGTGAGCCGGCAATATAGGACGGGATTCGTTGAGAGGTAGTACGACATCTAATAGTGGCGGTATGAGAGACATGGACATGAATAGACATGCGGATATGAAACAGTACACTGCAACAAATGAAATTAAATTGTTAATTAATTTGATTGATAAAAGAAACGAAAATGCATACGAGAATAGCCGCGATTCATTCTTGTTACTCTTACACGAGTATCCCAAAGAATAACGTCTGCCCTTCTCGGCGTATTTCTTCATAATTTCGAACTCTTCTGGGGTTTGCAAATCGTCCCATTCGACAAATAACTGATCAATCAGAATTTTCATCTAGAAGTACTATTAATTAATATAATATTTTTCTCTTCATAAAGTCTAACGGGGACTACTGATTTAATTTTAAAATTTAATAATCTTTAAGCTTATTTCGTGACATAATAATTACGAGAGTACTATAAAATAAAAAACATACTTTACATCGATTAAAATAACACGTGTACAGCTTCACCAATGTTACAACTGTCAACAAATACGCTGTCAGAGTGTGAAAAATACATTGCAGGTCTCCGTTGCATTTAACAAATTTGGCCATCTGGCAATATTATTATATTTGCACGGATTAAAAGATCTTCATATATTTTAATTTAATCAAAAGATTTATTATATAATTACCTGTGGAACAATCATGGAAAACGTGGCCAAAGTCACCAGGCTGATACAGAACAATCTTGTTTTTGGTTTCTGATAAGGCCACTGACCGGCCAATGATGACACTTGTTTAACAACACTGTAATAATGATTCAAAGTGGAGTTCATAGTTCACAGACGATCTTTCGTTTTTGCCTTTGCACGATGGACTAATGTCAAAACTTTATTTCCTCGGAGACCCGGCAAAATAACATCCCTCAATTCAATAAGAAATTATTTCAAGTGCTTTAGACGTATCATACATAATAAAATATACTATGTTTTCGCACAGCTATTACGACACGTCTCCATGTGACAATCAATGACACGTGGCACTTAGCGGCTTACTTTTCCCTTGACGGTAAATATAAGGGAAGCAAAACTCCATTGACGAGTGTATTATTTTGTAAGCTTCTCCAGGAAAGTATCGATCAGTAAAATGTTTTATTTTCGAAGACTTAGGAACAATGTCGTTATATATCATTGCATAGCTATTATACACATGTACAAAAAACTTGCACGATGATATATATATAATGACATCGTCAAAGTTACAAAATAGTTACAAAATATGCCCCTTAGAAAATAGACACTTACTTTAATCCACATTTGGCGACAATACTTACACATTCAGTAGGACTTTGTAAATCAGGTATGTAAATAAAAAGTATTACATACATGATATTAACGAATATATATTGTGTAATAATAGAATTGAAGATACGCGTATTATTCTTGATATTAGTGCTTTTATATTACCTCAAAGTTTCGTCGGATTTAAGAATAGTTGCTATTGAAAAAATGTAAACACATTACGTAATAGTACGATATCGAAGTCTGTAGAACCTTTAAAAAAAAAAATTATTTAAGAAGCACTTCAAGTATATGTTGTTTTTACAATAATCTTACAATCTTATTGTACTATATAGAGCTCTTCAGAAATAAGATATAAATCTTCTGGATAAGATATCTTTGGTGACTTCGTGGATGTTTCATACTAAAAATTATAACTGGAGTGATTCAATTAAGGTCAATTGAAAAATAACTCCGATAAGATAATTATTACGAAAGTCTCTTGTCTTATACCTTGTCACGCGTTTGAAGACTATGATCTATATCTAGCTTCTGCCCTTTGAAACTGAAGCATTATGTGAGTCAGTAAAGCAACAAAATATACTGCGTATATCATTGCTTCTAAAATATTGTCCTTTTGCTACATCTTTGGTCCGAAAAATATAATAATTCAATTTTTGTATTTTTGATGAACAAACAATTATTTCATTGTAAATGTGTGCATGTCGGATATAATTGTAGAGAATCCGTAAATATTATACATACTTGTAACAGGGTAATGCTGATCATTATCGTATTCAACGCTAGTTGTACAGCTAGTATAAATGAAAATATATCTTTGATAAACTCAGCGAATCTATAACAAACGAAAAATATATAATAGTAACGATGAGTTAAAAAATAACGAAATTTGTAAAAATGGGTGTGAATATATAATATAATAGAATCCCAGGTAACAAGCACACGATATTTTGACGTCAAAATATGGTCAGTTTGAATCAAATATGACGTGATGTAATGACGTAAAAATGACGGACTAATATCATACACCGATGACGACATTTCAAGATGTTAAAAAGACGTGACTTCAATATCATTTTAGACCTATTAGTGACGTTTTAATGACATTTGATCATGAATCTTTTTCTCTAGCGTGAACTCGTGAAAAATGAAAAATTCATTCACAAATATTGAATTCGTTAATAAAACTTTTCACTTTTCACGAGTTCACGCTAGAGGAAAAGTTTATGATCAAATGTCATGATCGAGTCCCAGGTTATAGAGGAAATTCATGTTAGGGCCCTAATGTATAGAGAATTATAATTATAAATCAAAATTATACACAAAATTGTTTTAATAATTTAAGATATCATAAAAAATTAAATGAGTTTTTAATTAAAAAATAGTAATACTTAGGCGATTTATAATAATGACTTAAGAATCACGATAATATAACGTTTTTTTACAACATCATTAAGACATTTTAAATTAGACATTATTTGATTATGTAACGTCATTGAACCTGAAATAATCAGTTTTTGACGTCAAAATGACACGTGCTTGCTACCTGGAATGAGATTCGTTAAGTGGTAATACATCTAATAATTGCAATAGATATAAAACAATAATGCATTACAACAGATAATCGTAATTATTCGTGACAGCAATCATTAAAGTCTAATTTTATTAAGAAAATGAACTAAGGAAATGCATATGATGATGGAAATCATATAGTTTATTTTTATAAGAATATTACCTACTATTCTCGCTATTATATATCATTTCATAATTTTGTACTCTTCCGACGATTTTTAGTTTGTCTCAATCGATTAATCGATCAATTATTATTTTTATCTAGGATTAATAATAAACTTTTTTTTATATTTGTGTGTGTGTGTGTGTGTGTGTGCTTTATTATCGATGGAATATTAATTTGAGATGTAAACATAATATATGAGTGTCACAAAAATGAATAACGTATTTTACATCAGTTAAAATAACAAATAATGTGTGTATGTACAGTTTCACCAATTTACAGTTGTCAACGATGTTATTGTTTCAAATATACATTCCAAGTTTCTCCGTTGCATGTAGTAAATTTAGTTATCTGAAATTTAAAGACTTATAAATCTTACATTATCCTGCAGAGTTTTATTACGAGTTTTATTATCAATCAATATTAAATATCAATTATTTGTGAAATAACCATAGAAATCGTGCTCAAAGTTATCAAGCACAGTAATCTCATTTTTTATCTCTGATAAGACCACTGGCCAGACAATGATGACACTTTTTTAATGATATTGTATAATAATAATGATTCTATGTAGAGTTCATAATTCGAAAGCACCTTTTGTCTTTGACTTCGCATTAATTTTAAAATTTTATTTTATCCGTGTTGTCGTCCCTTGATACGAGGGACGATTGAAAGTGCTCAAACATTATCATACATAATACAATATATAATGTTACATACGGTGCAATAGCACCGTAACAATTGCGACATATCTTTGTGTAAAAATTATGACGTGTCTCTGCATAACAATCATAACGTGTCTCCGCGTATACAATAGCATGACACGTAATTCTCGTACGAATAATAGTATTTACAATGGTGTACTATTTATAAGTCTCCTTGATGGAGAACTTGTTATAGAGAAAGATGAAGCCTTATTGATGAATGTGTTGCTTTATACAAAGTTTTCTCTAGACGAAACATATCGATCAATGAAATAAATGTTTCATCTATTTTTTCTTGCGTAACAGAAAATTATGGGAACAAAGCTGCTTTATTTAAATTGTCTGAGAAAACTAGATCTATTTTTATTAATCATATTTTGACACACGGTAGAACTTTATAAATAAGTATGTAAATTGTAATATTATTTTACATATAATGATTAACAGCGTTAATATTATTATAAAAAAATTTATTGTAATAAAAAGATACAGGTTTTTTTTCTCAATGGAATATTAATGCCATTACACAATTGTTAAATAATAAGATTAAGTGAGTTACATTATTGAACGGAGCCTAGTACCGTAAGGTATGACATCGAAGTTTGTAGAACCTTAAAAACAAAAAATATCAAATAATTATTATGAAATTAAAGCAATGCCGAAATTGCATTTATATAACAATGCAATTATTTTACCGCGGTGAAGTTTTGCAGAGAGAAAATATATATTTTGCCAGCAGTTAAAAAAGTTGGGTGAAGACTTTTCATCATTACTAATATGATTAATTTTTGTAATTTTACAGATGCTTTGTACCAAGAACTGCTATATCTGTTTGAACAATTTAAAAAATAATGCGTACAAGATTCAAGTGTTTTTTTTTTTAATAAATCAAAAGAGATTGCTTTTTACATTTTGTCGCGCATCTCAAGACTGTGATCTATCAGTTTTTGTCCCTCAAAGCTAAGAAAGAATAAATGGATCAATTGACCAATGACATATAACACATATCTTATCGCTTCTAAAGTATCCTCCTGCTGCATGATCTGTAAACATTATATTATATTGGGCACGTGTTCAAATGAACGTAGACTTTTATCTAACTGACTTATGGAACAACGATCTTAGTCTACATTTCAGTTGAATGTGTCTAATATTTTAATATCTTGTAGTTTTGAATATTATTTTATAATAAAGACATACTTGTAGCAAGCTAACGCTCATTCCTATTGTTGCTATCAGCATTTGTACAGCGAAAGGCTTGGTAAATACATGTTCAATAAGTTGCGCATACCTGTGCGAAAAATAAGAGATTAGATATTAATCACATGAATTTGTAAATTTTATCATTTCTTATTATTATTCTTCTATCTTTAAATCGACCCAGATAGCAAGCACACGACATTTTCACGTCAAAATATGGTCAGTTCGAACCAAATATGACGTGATGTAATGACGGAAAAATGATGGACTATCACAGACCGATGACGACATTTCACGACGTTAAAAAGACGTGACTTATGACCATTTTAAACCTATTAGTAACGTTTTAATGACATATTTGATCATGAATCTTTTCCTTTAGCGTAAATTCGTAAAAAATGAAAAATTCAACCACAAATATTGAATTCGTTAATGAAACTTTTCACTTTTCACGACTTCACGCTAGAGGAAAAGATTCATGATCAAATGTCGCGATCAAGTCCCGGGTTATAGAGGAAATTCATGTAAGGACCCTGAGGTATAGAGAATTGTGAACATCAAAATTATACACAAAATTATTTTAATAATTTTAGATATATTATAAAAAATTAGATGAGTTTTTAATTAAAAAATAATAATACTTGGGCATTTATAATAATGACTTGAGAATCACGATATTATGACGTTTTTTTACGACATTATTAAGACATTTTGATCACGTGACGTTATTAAACTAGAAATGACCAGTTTTCGACATCAAAATGACATATGTGCTTGCTATCTGGGAACGTTACATTTCGTTTTACAACAATGTTACATACTCACTCTAAAGCTTCTTGATGTGCGTATACAATAAACGCGATCTTTTTGTCAGATATCTCGTCTGTATTTGATCCGTCAGCGTTTAAAGCCTTTTCTTTATGATTATGAAATACATGTTCGTAACGAAATCTGTAAACAACTTGTGTGTACGATTTTGTTAGATTAAATATAATTTTAAACCTAAATTATAAAGATATTTTAGCGTAACTTTTTTTTAAATTATATTATAAATATGTTAATTTCTAACCCAGTTATAGCAAACATGCTACAAACATGCTCAACGTAAGCCACGAACATGCAGTCATGGGCGATTACACCGATCATAATTATTTCCCAGGCTACGATAGAGTGCCAGTAAATTTGCAAGAAATATTCTCGAATGTCTACGAAGTAGTATCCTCTATACGGTGGTAATATGGGACGGGATTCGTTCAGTGGTAATACAATATCAAGTATATGCGGTACAAGGGACATTGACGTAAACACAATTACTCCTGTGTTGACGTATACTGCAATAAAATACGATGCACGATTTCGTAAAGCACAAAATATCTGATTTAAATATATAATATAACGATTACAATCTTATTAGGATTAGATATCTTATATCAGTTCTCACCTAAATATACCAAAGAGAATAGTCTGCTATTTTCGGCATATGACTTCATAATTTCATATTCCTCGGCGGTTTTTAATGTCTTCCAGTCGCAAAATAAGTGTTGAGTGAGATTTTTCATCTAGTAAAGGATAAATAAATTTTTCAGACAAAGGATTATGATAATAATAAATAATATAATAAATTTAAATTATGATAAATAAATAATAATAAACTGTTCTTATGATTTGTTAAAATATTATTCATAAAAATATGAGAAAGATATAAATTTACAAAAATATCTTTTACATAAATCTTTTTTTATGTCCAAAAACTGCGACTTCGAAAGTTAAACATATTAGAATAAATTGCACAATATCATATATATATATATATATATATATGATAAAACGTACTGTATGATTGTTTAATAGAAATGTATACATCTTTGTCATAACTACAACTAATAATAGATATCCTGTCATTGCCTGATAAGTGCATTGCACATTTTTTTTACATTTACATTGGTAGGCTATCTGAAAATATATTATTGTTTACAAGATTTTTATTGTAATAATTTCCTTTTTATTATTAAATTTTTTTTGTCCGTGAATCCAGTATATTATATTTTACCAGCGGGATAAATAAAGTTAATAAAATCATAGTTAGAAGTGTAACACGAAATATTCTTGTTCTTCGTTTCAGATATGGCCATAGACCGGAGAGCGATGCTATTTTATACACAATGTTGTAATAATGACTATAAGTGGTTTCCATAATGTGTTCAAAGAAACACGACGTCTTCGATAGCGCGATTCCAACTAATTTCAACTTTTCATATACAGTTTCGTTGTATGTCTTTTGATAGAAGAAACGAATTAAAAATATCGGACATTGTCGCTCACATATAATAAAACTGCTATTTACTAAATAACTACTTTATACGCCTATTTCTTGAAAAATAAAACAATTTCGTGCGTGTGTTATATCGCTTAAGAATTGTCATATGGTTCTTACAGCTGGATATAGCATTTATTGCTTTGACACGTTAAGTATAGAGGACAGTCAAGTTCTACCGACGAGCGGATCGAGTTTCTTCCGGAAAGAATATGTCGATCAGAAAAAATGATATGATAAAATTAGTACTTCTTATTGGTAATGTCTGTATATATGAGTGTGAGTGTTTGCGACCAACGAAGAAACATTCAATATGAGATCTGTATTATATATATGGCGATAGAAAAGAAAATCTTCTCTGTAAGTACTTCTTTGTTAATATCTTGATAATAAAATAAAAAACTTTATTAAATATATAAATTCATGTGCTATTTGAAATAATAATATTAACATTTATAATTTTTGCAATAAATTTCTTTCAATGATTACATTATGAAAATTTATCTCTTGAAGAAACACAATTGATAATTGATTAATGCCTCATTAAATAATATATTAAATATAAATATATATTAAAGATATTGTTATTATTATTATTATTTTGTATAATTTTTAATATAAAATAAGTGTCAAAATTTTTTTAAGAATATTTTATTAAATGGATTGAGCTATATAATCAGTAGATCACGATTATAGTTTGTTGAAAAATGATAGTAATATAAAGATGATATTTAACACATCGAGCTTTACAGGATAATAATAATAATTAAAATTTTTTAAGGTTTATGTATATATATATATATATATATATATATATATATATATATATATAGAGAGAGAGAGAGAGAGAGAGAGAGAGAGAATTTTATCATTTCTTTTTATCAGTTATATGATTATTATTATTTAATTTATGTGATCATTTTATGATATTAATTTATGTGTTTATTGTACTAATTATATCACTTAAAATGGAACACCCTGTAAATTTACATATGTGTTATTTTAAATAATACATACATTACAAAGTTTTTCGATAAATGTATACTGAATATATAATGTACTCATAATGATAATATGATAAATATACTAAATATAATATATATTACGAAATAATATACTGAAAACATCATTTATATTTATTATTATATTGTATATATATATATGTATTATTAAACCTCTTTTCCTTTACATTATTATATATTTATAAATATTAAAATTTGAACAAATGCCTTGTTT
The DNA here is from genome assembly GCF_047496725.1 of Anoplolepis gracilipes. Classification (NCBI taxonomy): domain Eukaryota; kingdom Metazoa; phylum Arthropoda; class Insecta; order Hymenoptera; family Formicidae; genus Anoplolepis; species Anoplolepis gracilipes. Next base: position 13,820,035 of record NC_132974.1, read on the forward strand.
ATAATAATATATATGTTTTATTATAAATGTTCAAAAATTAATTTCTAGTTAATTAAACATGCAAGAATCGATTATTATTGTTACGTTATTATTCATATTATTAATATATGTTATTATATAATGTGTTTTTTTTTTATTATTATAATGTTATTTATTTCTTTTCATATAAAATTCCATTTATTTCCAAAATATATATATGCACTTGATTGTATATATGTATATATAGTATATAAGTAAGCGTTACCTAAATAAACATGATAAATAAATCGCAAATATATTCAGTTAATAAGAAATGCAATCGATTAAATTTAATCATGCACGTAACATAATAAAGAATAAATAACACAGATATTATATTATTATTACTATATGTCAAAACAATATGCCGGCATTACTGGAAATATTATAATAAAACAGTAATGTAAGGCGTAATAATAGAGCCGGATATTATAACATAATTAAACATAAAAAATGAATAAAAATAAAATAGATATTATATTATATAGATATGATAGATATTATATTTATAAACATATTTTGTAAGAAGAATAAGGTTTGTTAAACATGCATTTACTACTAAAATGTTTCTCTTATTATTTTTCCATTAAACATTCTGTTTTATTGAAATATCTCATTATAATTTTTCGTTAAAAATGTCTTTATCCTTTCTTCTTAAAGATATTAACAAATAACTATCACTAAAATTGAAATTTTTATAACAAAATAAATTCGTATTCTTAATGGTTTAAAAATAATTTTTCAGCTCGAATGCACGAATTTAAATTAAAGATACACTTCACTTGTGTGTGTCAAAAATCTTCCAATTGTTCTTTGTTCTGATTCGTCGATTTGTCGACCAATCAGGATAACAGCCACAAAGATCTCTTTGTTTTAATTGGTTAATCAGAGTCACTAAATCAATCACACAGTTTTTCTAGGGATTTTCGTTCTTCGTTCTCTCTAGTTGGTCACGAATGATTGCTTCCTTAGTTACCATCCCTTCTTCTTTCCTGGATAAATTTCAAATCGGTTGAAATTTTAACGTCTCTCTTCCACCTTTCATTCCTGTCCACGAATAGTTCAGAACAGCAGGAAGATCCTTGTGAATGTTCTTGCAATAGTAGGATTTCAGAGTATGCTCTAAGTTTAAATTTTTGAAAAATTGTGTAAAAAGTAAGTACAAATAGTTTTTTAACGATATCACAAAAAAATAAACGCTTTGACACGTTGCCTCTAAAGCAACGCTAAAAGGTAAGAGTAGTGTGTAATTGTGTGGTAGTCACTTTTAAAAGTATAAAAAAGTCTTTAAAAGTCAACGATATTCCTTTCTATCTCAAAAAGATTAAATTCTTTAGAGAATAAATTCTTTATTTTTCATTTTTCTGATTTAATTGAAACATATATTTCTTTTACTTCTAGAAATATTTAATAAATATTTTCCCATATTGCGAGAGACAAAGATTTTTCTGCCTTTTGATTTTATATCAATACAATTTAGCAATGTATTACTTTATGATAAAATATATAAATATAGTATTTTTATATAGAGATGTTAAAAATTATGCAAAGTATATTAGTATACAAAGATTGTAAAATGTGAATAAATTGTTAAGCAGCAAAACATATTCAAGGCGAACAACTATAGTGAAAGATAAATGTTCTCCCTTTTTTGTCAAAATAATTTGAAACTGTCTAATTATCTAATGATATATAAATTTTGTTTATGAGCATATAGTTGTTTGTGTTTAAATTATATCGACAAAACAAAGGAGAACAGAAATATCAAATAATAATAATAATAGAAGTAATATTGTTACATGTACTGTTTCATGCTCTTGATGAACTGAATATATATGTAACATTTTTTTTAGATGTGTGATGATACTGTTTGTGTCGCTTTGCGAATTCGTCCGTTAGTGGAAAGTGAGGTTGAGAAAGGATGTCAAATGTGCTTGGATGTTGTTCCTGGAGAACCACAAATTCGTATAAGTAATACTGACAAGGCATTTACATATAATTATGTTTTTCCTCCTGACATTGGGCAGGAAGATTTTTATAATACAGCTGTTAAACGGTTGATAGATAATACTTTTCAAGGTAAATATTTCTCTATATTTCCTATAATTTGAAGATATAAGGTTGTCTTATTATTATATTAAAAATAAATATCTTTTTTTAGGCTATAATGTTACAATATTGGCGTATGGACAAACTGGAAGTGGCAAAACTCATTCTATGGGCACCAATTACGACGGAATAGGAGAAAAGGGTATAATACCAAGAGTTACTCATGATATATTTGAAAGAATTAAATCTAAGGAAGACTGGAGTTTTAAAGTTGCTGTGTCATTCATGGAACTATATCAAGAACAATTGTATGATCTTCTATCTGATAAACAAAAAAGCCAGTCTATTGTAGATATCAGGGAAGATGGAAAAAGTATAAAAATTTTTGGCATAACTGAAAAAGAAGTAACAAATGCCAAAGAGACTTTGGAATGTTTGACCCAAGGTGCTATGGGTCGTGTAACTGGTGCAACTGCTATGAATGCACATAGCAGTCGTAGCCATGCGATATTTACAATATGTATACATCAACAAAAGAAAAATGATCCGTAAGTAATTCTCTGCTTGTGATTTTTCTATTGTATTTTTGTATTTTTGTATTCTATTGATTTTTTGCTAGCTTGTATTGTTAAATTTACAAAAATAAAAATTCTTTTTTTTTTTTCATTCAGAAATACAGCGACGGTAGCCAAGTTCCATTTAGTTGATTTAGCCGGCTCGGAACGTAGTAAAAAAACTCAAGCTACGGGAGAGCGGTTTAAAGAAGGTGTGAATATAAATAAGGGATTGTTAGCTTTGGGCAATGTAATTTCGCAACTTGGTGATGGTTCTCCTGGAACATACATTGGATATAGAGACAGTAAACTTACAAGATTATTACAGGATTCCTTAGGTGGTAATTCCATGACTCTTATGGTTGCCTGTGTTAGTCCTGCTGGTAAATATTTATATAAATATTACATCTCATTTTAACATATACTATTTATTGATGATAAATCTATTTGTACATACAGATTATAACTTGGATGAAACACTTAGTACGTTAAGATATGCGGATCGCGCACGTAAGATAAAAAATAAGCCGATCGTAAATCAAGATTCGAAGGTAGCCGAGATAAATCGATTAAATAAAATAGTTCAGGAATTGCGACTGGCTGTAATAAATCAGGAACTCGGCATAACATGCCCTAAGGAACATGAAGAACTTGAAGAAAAATATAGTATATTACAGCAAAAGTTTAGAGATATGACAGAGAAACTGAATTCGAATTTAGAAGAAATCGTTGTCATGCACGAACGAGCGGAGATTGCTGAACAAGCTCGGGAAAAGATCAGATCTGCCATGGCAACATTATTAGATGAATTTAATCAAGTTTTAGAAGATCTTAATGCTTGTCCTGAAGTCAGCAGTGAAAGATACAATGTATTAAAAGCAATATATGGAAAAATGTTAGGTAAGTATTTTTTTTCTATGTAAATATTGTACAAATCTTAATTTTAAACAATTTTTCTTATACAAATTTTTATAATCTTTATTTTGATCCTTATTTCATCTACCCAGATATACAAAATGATGAAAGAAAAGCATCCGAAGAACTTATAAACCATGAAATATCTAATTCTAAAAACTATGTGATGCGTACCGCGGACGTAGGTACGGAACGTACAGAACACATGGAAGAATTGAATAATATTGAAGACAGTTTAGATTATTTTGATAAAAAAGAGGAAGAACATACGTTGCGGCAAGCAGAACGAAATAACGAAGTTCAAAATATCAATAAAGAGTTAGCGCTTAAAGAAAGTCTTGTGTCTGAACTCTTAAAAAATGCACAACAAACTGCAGAGAGTCGTAGGAATATTGTAGAAATGGAACAAGAAATTAAACGGCTGCATGCGGAAAAAGAAGAACAGTTACAAGCGGTACATGCGCACAACATCAGTTCCAAGTAAGTAATTAAAAAAATCAAAATAATTAATTAGTTTAAGTTTTAATCTATAAATATTCTTTATACAGATTAGCTGAAACACGTCGTAAAAAAGTGCAAGAATTAGAAAAAAAGATAGCGGAATTAACGCGTAAGATCATGGAACAAAACAAGATAATCAAGATAAAGGAGAAACAAGATCAAAAAGTTAAAACTCTTGCTAATGAAATACAATCGCTAAAAGAGACTCGAGTCAAGCTTATCAGGCAAATGCGTATTGATGCAAATAATTTTATAAAGTGGAAACAATTTAAAGAAAAGGAAATTAATAGATTGAAAGCTCAAGATCGTAAGCGTGCTTGTGAAATAGTACGAATGAAAATGCAACATAATAAACAGGAGAATGTCTTCAAGAGAAAAATGGAGGAAGCTTTTGCAGTTAACAAAAGACTAAAGGTATTTTTTTATAATACTTGATAAAAAACTTATTCAGATACCTTTTAACATTTTTCTATTGAGACAAATATTAATATCTAAGCAATTTATATATGTAGGGTGCATTGGAAATGCAAAAGAAGGCAATGCAGCGACAAGAAAAGAAGGCTAATAGCAAAGATGAGATAAAAACATGGATAGCGCAGGAATTTGAAGTGTTAACGGCTACCATAGAAGCGGACTATTCTCTTGAAAGACTGATGCAAGATAGAGCTTCCTTAGTGTATCAATTAGAGGAATTTAAAAAAAATGGTAATTCGAACGAAGAGGAACTTGCGACTATTTCCGAATTCATAGAGCTGCGTAATGCTCAAATTGCAGATCTGCAACAAAAAATTCTCGAATCAGATCAAGGTAAGATATCTGAGATTATTTAATTAAATATAAAATGTACGACCTCTTTCTCTTTTGATCCATAATTTTTTTTAGAAACTAGAGCAAATACCAGGTGGAATACGATACATACAATAGCAGATGCCAAAGTGGCATTTAAAACATTATTTCATATAATCTCACAAGACAGAAAGCAACACTGTTACAAATATAATGAATTAAAAGTACGTATATTATATGTCATTATTTAAATTTGTATTATATATTTTAGTTGCTAAAATAACTGTGATGTCTTAGGAAAAATATCAGAATTTAGAAACGCAATTAGAAGAATGTAAGAAACGGGAAGAAGAGAACAAAATTACATCTTTACCAAATACATCTGAATCATCTTCCAGTGACGCTGAAGCTGTAACAAAACAGGTAATTAAATAAAAAATTAAATAATATCGAGAACAACGTGTTTTGTATTCTACTGAAATCATTTTTATTTTAACTTCATTGTTTTAGGTTTTGATAAAGAGTAATTTTAATAAGGAAAATAAAAGATCGCGGTCTAAAAAAGAAAAAACAGAATCTAAAATGGAAATCATTGATGAGAATATTGACCTACACGATAGTTTAACGATAGAAGACGATGTTAGCAAAGATCCAGATTGGATGAACACGCCGCTTTATAATCGCATACAAAAGTTACAAGTAATAATCCAACATCTTTACAATTGCTGTTATAAATATCACATAATACTTTGAAAGTTTTTTTTGTCAAAACATAAAGATTATAGCTATATAAAAGATTATTTTTTTTTTAACGGTACGTATTTTATTTGTTTAGAACAAATCTAAGCTCTCGGTTCAACGATTGACTTTTAAAATAGAGCCGAATGAAATAAAATGTGCGTGTAAAACGAAATGCTCCACACGGGTATGTACATGTCGTAAGAACGGCATTACTTGCAACAATTGTAACTGTAATCCAGAACAGTGTCAGAATAAAGATAAAGAAAATGTAAGTTGTACATACACTATATATATTAACGTTAGCTAATGTTTGTACAAAAATGTGTTAATTATTTATTTTCTTTTCAGTTACGCCATACACTATTTTCGGATGTCATGCAACACGAATCAAGCGATTAGAAAAGAAATTATTTCTCTTTCTAATCATAAGTACATATCCTATGGAGAGTGCTGCGTGTTCAATTTACATATTGTATATAATTTTTCATGTCATTAACGCTTAAATTTATTTCTTTTTTCATAGTTTTCTCATAGTTTACTTGGATAGCCTGGTTTTTTTGCTTTTATATTAAATGACAATGTTTCAAGTGATGTAATTGTCTAGAGCTGATATAACTCATAATAATTGATCAATTATATAAATGGTGACACTACATATTTTATCAATATTTCCTAGTTTAATAATTGAATGTAAATATGAACTCGTCAGGATCGGTCAAAAATAATTTAAATAATAATTCACACAGTTTGCGATACATTGAGTGAAAATAAATATAAAGCGAAAGCTTTTGTTATCGATTTGTGTCCTTCCTTTTCGATCATGACTTGGGCAGAGTTACCGACAGAGTCTCGCGAAGACACGACATTCTAGTAACTAAAATTGATAGCAGGTGCTCTGTAACATGTGATTTATATGAGATAATGAAATGAGTAAGATTGCGCAAGCGCGATCAGAATTCGCGTCGAAGTCGAAGATGTCGTACTGACGTTGATCATGATATATATAAATGGATCCGGAATTAGACTTTGACCATTTGACTAGACTGACAGCGACGACGGGACAATTAATATTAATCTGGTACTCGACGAACATTCGCGCGGAGAGAGAAAGTGTGCACGGTTATATTTTCGCGAGACCGACGCGTTTCAGACGTGTTTGGCAGCTTCTTCAGGGTGGCTGAACACGGCGAAACGAGTCTGGTTTTACGGGATCTCACGAAAAAGAAAAGAAAAAAAAAAAAGAAAAAAGTCTAGTGGCAGTGTGTTTGATTACTTATAGAAATATATATAAATTTTCCGATGTCGAACGTAATCAATCGTTACAAGTCGATCAGTATGCGATGGAAGACGACGTATCTTGTCCGTCGCCATTAGTTTCATTAGCCAGAAAATTTCAATACCTGTCAGGGTATCGAATAATAATTCCCCCTGCTCTCGATTCCAATTTTTCGTCCAACATCGACCTAACATCATGGATGGTACCTGCCTTCATCAGTTTATCACGGCTCCAGTTAAAAATTTCCTGCACCTACAACGAATCAGAGAGTAAGCGAATTTACATACATTTACATATATACTTACAGTATAATTTTATAATTGAGCCAATAATTTTTTAAAAGTGTAGTTACTCTCTAATCTTGATATGTCATAAATCTTATCGAGGCATGTGTATAAAATAAAAATTAAAAAAATAAATGACAATGTAAAGTGTATGCGAGTGTATTGATTTTTACATAGTTTTCGAAACGCAAACATTTTTTTTCAAGAAGAAATAGTCTCATTTATCGCTTATCAGCTTGACTTATTACTTATTATTAACTCTGTTAATTATACTATCTCTGTTCTCAGTTATAGTTTTTTGCATTTCTGGGTTTATTCTGGACGTTTGACATGTAGCATTTTATCACATGCAAAGTAATTAATATTCATGCATGAATCAACAAGATGTTATCTCTAAGTTGATTTAATATCCTGCTTTTCATTTATGAAAAAATTGATTAATGTGTGTTAATAATATACAGTTATTAAATGTAGCTGTGCGAATGCAATATGCTAAGTTATCCAGTTGTTTTGCTTATAATTAGTAGATGAAAATGCATGCTTTGTCATATATAACGGTGAATTAAATTCTTTTATATATAGATATGAGTATAAAATAATTATAACAAGTTATCTTATAATGTATTAAAGAGAAACTTCTGTGTTATATTTTATTATTTATCTGACAATTTTTACATTGCTTTTTAGCCCTTCCTTTAACTTTGCAATTTTGTATGCTCTTTCTTAAGCTTAAAAAAGATTAAAGGTCATGCATGCATGCATTAAGTTTGAAATCTTTAATAGAAAGCACCAGCACTGCTTGTAGAGGATCAGTATCCTTGAGCAAATTCTGTGGATCATCCTACTGGCATGGACATACAGAAAAATATATTGGATTACTACTTTGGAATAGTTTTTATCTTCAAAGTAGTTGAGCAAGCAGGTATTGTTAGTTGATATTGAACTTGGGAATAATGTAGTATGCTTTTTTTAAATAAAGATTTGCATGTACTTTGGCATAATATTAATATGGAATTTAAAAAAAAAAATTTTACGCTAAGAATATTGTGGAATTACTTGACCTTTCATATGCTATGTTAATATTGTATAATTTAATCTAATATGACAACTGTATATATTTAAAAAAAAATTCTTTAATTTCATTATATGGCTGCTTTATATGGATGTAACTAAACTTTCATGATCCATTAATCTTCTTTTCTATCTTATATAAGAACTTCTTAGATATGTTCTATGATTTCTTACATAACAGTCTCTTATTGTAGTTTGACAGAATAATAGGGAAACTTCTTCCTAAATGTATTATTAATTTTCATATAGTATCTTCTAAACGATTATCTAGTGCTATTATGTTTACTGGATGGGGCTCCATTATATCATTACTGATTTTTTCAACAATTTGTACAATAGTACAGTTTTATAAAATACAATTTGTACAATAGTACAGTCTTATAAAGTACAATTTGTACAATAGTACAGTTTTACAACAGTTTATAAAGTCGAGCAAGGAATTAAAAATGGAGAAATAAAAAGTGTGGATATATTTACAGGATAAAATGGATGAATCCAAGAGCATGCACAAATGAGGCGTACATTCCTACTTCTATAGAACATGTAGCAAATGTAGCAACTCATGGAATATGGGTTGTGCCATCGGTTATTGGTGTTATCGAGCTTATACGACGTTCGACTACGTGGGCGCAACTTGTGTCCGCGTGCGTATACGGTACTTCCTTGATTCTTGTCTTTGCGGTGTCAACCTTTTTCCATAGTGTACACTACTGTAATCAAAATAGGTATGATTATTTATTATCATGTTTATTATCTCTTTTTTTCTTCTTTTCGCTAACTTGCAATTCTTCAATCGTCATACGTGAAAAATATTAAACGAAATATATTTATCGCCCATAATATTTCAGACAATTGAAGGATGCGTTACATCGCTGTGATCGTGCTATGATATATATCTTCATAGCAGCCAGTTATTTTCCGTGGTTAAACGTAGAACATTTCTCAGACAATGAGCTCTTATTTGCAATGCGGTACGTTGTCTGGATCATGGCTATAATGGGCATTCTTTACCAGCAAATCTTCCATGAGAAATATAAGATGCTTGAAACTATTTTCTATGTAGTTATGGGTATCGGACCTAGTGTTGCAATTCTTAATGTTGTAAGTAAAGCATTTGAATAATCTTCGAATTGAATTTCGTTTTAGGCATAAGCGGAAAATACCTTTTACTCGAACAAACGCAATTTTAAATAACTCGGCTTAATAATTATAAGGGTAATTCTCATATATAATATTATCTTTACAGCATAACTATTACAATATTACGGAATTAAAACTGGGTGGACTGATATACGTACTTGGTTTAGTATTTTTCAAATCGGATGGTCGTATACCTTGCGCGCATGCAATCTGGCATCTTTTCGTGGCAGCGGCGGCTGGATTTCATTACTATGCGATTCTGAGTCACGTGTTTCCTGAGACAGACTTGACGAATGTTCCTGGAGCATCCAGCAATATGCCGCCGTTATCTAACATGTTAAAGTCTCATATAGAGTTGTAGGAGTTGTGTACTATTTTCTACAATATTTCTTCCAGATGCTAAAGATTCTAAAAAAAATGTTTTAGCAATTCTAGGGGTAAACCCTGTAAATATTCTGATAGAGAAATGTGTCTTTCATTTCTAATCATTTAGAGAAATTTTTGATAAAGACAAATTGATTTTATAATCGTGATTCTTACTAAACAGTCTTTTCACGATTATTCCAAACTTATAAATCGTGCAATTGTGTATGTAAATTAATATATTTATATTTAAAATAAGAAAAAATGACGAATTAAAAAAAAAGTTAAGTACCTGACGGCCACATGTATTACGGATGTGTTAAAAAAATAGTTATTGTTAGCAGAGATATTAATACATACGACTCAGTTACGTTAATTGCATTTTACAAAGTTCGAATACAGTGAATATTGTGTCTTTCATATAATTTAGTATGCTAGTCTTGAAACCATTTATGAATGCCAAATTATATTGTATAGAAAAAAGATATTTACCAAATCTGTATTATATATTGAAAATGATACAGGTATTATTTTTGGGATAAAATGCGCTATTTTGTTTTATACTGAGTTTTATAAGAGCCTTTACATTAGTATTTACAAAATGTAGACACTAAGTATTAACTTAGTCGTGAATGGAAACCAACTTGACTGAATTGAAATCTCTTTGCTTTCTACCAGAAGTGTCAATCGTCTTATGTTTACAAATGTATTGTGCCAAAATTAAAATCGTTCATGTCTATTAACAGGTTTCCAATACACCCATATATAGATATAATATAGATACAACTGTATTTATATTGTTACTGTATGGTACAATCTTTGTGTGAGAAAAATCAAGAATATTGAATTAAAATAATTTTGCAAATATTTTGATGTATAGTTATGAAGAAGGAATAATCTATAGATAATTAAACTTGTCAAACGTTTCACATGTAAAATGTAATATGTTTTACAACAATGGCCTTAATTGTACATTATTTGATATTACTATGAGAAGATATTTATTTATGTAGAAAATGTTTGACCTTTTTTATCATTGATTTGTACATCAATATAATTATACCTATAACAATTGTATCATATTATTATAAATTATGTACATATTATGAAATATGTTTATACCATAAATAATTTATTTCTAATGTGTTCATGTATCTTCTTTAATTATATACTTTACATAATAATCTAATTTCTATTTACTTATTAACAATTGTATATCAAAATTAAATATATATGCATTATATATGTATACATCTTATATGTATATATGTATATATATGTATATATATACATATATAACATGTAACACATGTACAATATTGACACTCAATAAAAGCATTGTTAAGAATGCTTTTTATTGAAATAAAAACATTGTAATATATAGGACTTGCGATATACGTATATGTATCGTGATATTGTAAGAAACAAAGTACAAAATGATTATCAGCTATGAGTTTATTCACACCGTCTATTTTTTGTCCTTGTAATTTCTGCAGTGGACCAAAGTATTATAAAATAATATACAGAGCAACATGTAGCATTGCTGTTAGTGGTATGCGCTTTCTTGGTATGAGTGTATGTCTCTTAACAATGAAAAATAAAGAATTATACATTGACGAAGAAAATTGTTTTTCATTCTACAAAATATGCTAGACATGTTATCGGTGCAGAAACGATAAGTCTCTCCTTAGTCATTAATTGTTTAAATATTGCGTGTAGCCGCGTCAACACCTCCCCCGAAGGGTTTCCATGGTAATGATAGCAAACAAAACGAGGAATAGAACTATAGAACAGCCGACAATGGATATTTCTGAGATCGGTCATTATCGTTAAACTGCAGTTTAAACACTTTGGAATTTTTCATACGATAAATATAATCATGAAAATTATTATGTGTTCGTACTTTTTTGCATCGTGAAAATATCAATTTTGACAAGTTTTCAATGATCAAAAAAGTTTGCACGAGCAACCCAAAGGCATATCACTGTCATAATAAAATATTTGGATCGCATTGCACGCGACAGCATATCATCAGTGATAAAGTAAGACAATAAAAAATATGGATAATGTTACATATAATAAAACCGAAAGAACAATTTTATTACCTGATAGCACATGTGAAATGCCATCGTGGTTGCTGGAAATGAGCGAGTATGTATAACATTATATATTCATATTATATATAATATTTTTATGATTTTTCTTTTTTAATAAAAATAAATTTATCAATGTTATCTCTTGTATTCAGTAATGTAGGAAAAATGAATGTAGACAACAATGCCAAAGCACTACAATTGGAAGCATTTTTCATTGATGATCAATATCATTTTCAAAAGACCTTTTTCACAAAAGGAGCGGATGATACGTAAGATCTGCACGTATCTTGTATTTTTCTTAGAATATATAATAGAATAAAATATTTTGTATTTTTATAGAAATACACAACCTGGCGCATATTTAGATGATATTTATGATATTGATGATAATATTAAATTACAAACGCCTGCGAGCAAATCACTGCCAAATACACCAAAGAACGAAGAAGTTGAGCCAACAAGAACACGCGCCTGTTCTGCAGTTGTAAATGCGAAACACCGTACGAGAAACGATTTTCGCGAATTAGATGCATATTTGGAAAGAAAGCAGATAGAAATGCATAGCAATTATTTATCGTCTGACAAAAATTACAGCAACAATGCGAGGATTTGCGATAAGGAATCTAATTTGAAATATTCTACGAACGCTCAAGATCGCTCAAGCGCGAATACGCGATTACATTTGTTAGACGACAATTACTATTCTAATACCGCCTTTAATGTACAAAATGAAGAAAAGTCAAAATTGTCATCTAGCCAAGAAACTTTTAAATCCTCTAATTTAGTTGAAAAAGATTTCGTCAAAGGTATAGACCACGCATCAAATAATGATCTGCTAGGACCAGGTCCATATTTATCTTTAAATCTTATACAAATTTTATTTTTTTATTTTTTTAAAAAATGCATGAAATATTAAATTTGTCTTTTTCATACATAATTAATTTAATTTTTATCATTTTTTAGATAAAATATACAGAAACTTTATTATTCCCGAATTACCGTCCGGAGATTCGTTAGTTATTGATATTCTTTCTACCTGGGGCGACAAATATTTTATAGGGCTAAATGGTATCGAAATTTTTTCAAGTACCGGAGAACCGGCTAAAATAAAAAAGATTTACGCAGATACGAACATTAATCAATCAATGGATAACAATCGTAATCCTCATATTGTGAATAACTTAATTAATGGTATTAATCGAACGAGAGATGATGCAAATTTATGGTTGACACCTTATTCAAGTGGTGACCATCATTATATATATATAGTATTTGAATTCACGATTACCGTGGCAATGATCAGAATATGGGTAAGATTCTTTATAATAATTATAAATTAATATAAATGCGTCTATGAAGAGATTCCAGTACGCTAGATATTCCTAAAATATTTCATTCGTATTATTCCAAAATTTTTGTATATCCTGGAATAGTAGAGAAATGTCATAGAACGTTCAAATAATTGTGAAATATTCAGAATATTCCATAAACATTATCTGTATGTTTAAAAAGGAACATTTAGTGTAAATTTTGATATATGATGTATATGGAGCATAAAAAATGAAATAAAAAATAGAATAAAACAGTGTACAAATTGATAAAAAATCAGAACATTTTGTGCATATTTGAATATTCTCTGTACATTCTTTAAATATTCCGAAATATTTTGGAATAATCTTGAGATGTTCATTTTGGATTTTAGGGATATTTTATAAATATTTCAGCAATATCTAGCGTTTACTGGGATACGTTTTACTTTAATTTTTGCTTCTTTTTTTCTTTCAGAATTATAACAAATCTAGAATACATTCCTTTAGAGGAGCTAAAGATATTATTATTAAATTAAATGATATTATCATTTTTGATGGAGAAATTGCTAAAGCATCGGGGGATGATATGGGTAGCCTTGATTCCTTTGGTGATGTAAGAAATCTTATATATTTCGACGAGTTTAAATTTTAAATTATATAAAAAATAATTCCAAGTTTTTTAATTTTAAAATATAAACATATTATACACATGTATAACAATAATCTATTAAATTAATAGTTACGTTTACTTTCATCTCTGTATATTCTTTTTTTTTTGGCATACATTATATATATATGTTTTAAAATTAATTTTATAAATAATGCACACAAAAATAATTGAGACTGTGATGTAGACTATATTATTTACGACGGATGAAAATATTCTGGAACTGATATCAAAACATGATAATACGTTCATAGAATTCAGTAATGGGATTTCAGATTACGAAAAAAAAGAAACAGTTCGTCCGATAACAGCAACAACCAACGATGTAAGAAAGAGCTAATTATATACATAATACATTTATTGGGAAATGTGTGTTTATATTTTATATATGTGTATAATGACAAATTTTTTAGATTATTTCAGCAAGACATAAAAGTAACGATAACGATTCTATTGAGAATTTTTCCAATTTGTATAATAGTAAAATTTACAATGCACCTTCTACCGCTCTGTGTTGTAAAGAAATTCAGTTGATTATTATTTCCAATTGGGGTTTACAGCATCTGGTTGGTGAGTAATGTATTATCGACTATGATTACACAGGATATCCCGCCACTTTAAATAATGTATGTATTACGAAAGACTTGTGATATCGAAAATATTTCAGACAAAAATTGAATAATTTTGAGAGGGATATAAACTAAATTATTTTTTTTTTTTTATAAATGAAGGTGTTGAAATTAATTTAAATTTGTAGGTCTTACTGGTATAGAATTAATCGGAGATCAAAGTGTAACAGTTCCATTAACGGATGCTAATTTACATTGTAATGTAGAAAATACGCATTTAATGAATCTGATCGACAGGCATAATGTTACAACCGAAATGGATCACATGTGGCTAGTAAATGTAACATCGAATAAAAGAATTGCAATAACTATTACTTTTGACACAGACGTGTATCTAACAGGAATGCGGATTTGGAATTATAATGCATCTCTAGAACTGTCTTATTGTGGAGTAAGATATTCGCGATAAATATGAAAATTTTTTATTATAAAAATCGAGGAAATAATCTTGCTTGTTTAGGTAAAACGATTATTAGTTAAATTGGACGGTAAACAATTAGATGACGACGAAAATATTGAAGGTTTCTTATTAAGACGCGCACCGGGATCTTGTCATTACGATTTCGTTCAAGAAATTAATTTCGCTAATAATCCATCTGCTCAAGTACATCTTTCGGATCATCCTGTTGATTTAATTAAATCGTCCGAAGGTATTACAATTTTGTGTATATATATATATATATATATATATATATACTTAAACTGCATACACACATGAACGTGCCTATAAATATATATTATTTTTTTAGAACCTGCGTCCTTAGATTCAAATTATGAAGTTGCGTCAATGCCGCAGGGATTCGTTTATCAAATAATAATCTTCTCCACGTGGGGAGACTCTTACTACGTTGGTCTGAATGGAATACAAATATATGATAATTATGGAAATGAAATCAAAATAACTGCAGATAGTATGTTCACAATTCATACTTGCAATCACAAATTTGATTTTACAAATTACTATATAATGTTCTCTGAAGAAATCTCTTTCTTTAATTTATATTTGTAAATTATTTGTATCCTCTTAATTTTACCAGCATATGTATTTTTCATATATTTTTTAAGAGGATATTATTTACATATGTAAATAATTTTCATAAATATTTATTACTAATCCTTGTTTTTTTCTAAATAGATATAGCCGCATTTCCTGAAAGTGTTAATATAATAGAGGGCATAGATAATGACATTCGGACACCTGATAAACTTATCGACGGAATAAATGATACCAAGGACGGGCGTCATGCTTGGTTAGCACCTATACTTCCTGGACAAGTAAGCGAAATTACATCATACTGTACAAAGTTTACTATTTAATTTTTTTCATACTTCGTATGTTTTTCACAAGACAAATCGTGTATATTTAATATTTTACCATCCTGTTATGGTATCAATGATTAAAATATGGAATTATGGAAAAACGCCGCAAAGAAGAGTTAAAGAATTTGCAGTAAGAAAAATAAATTGCATTTATGTTTATCGATGATTCCCAAATGTGCCATTTATGCAAAAATATTTATTATGCAGATATTGGTAGACGATCTGTTAGTTTACAATGGAACTTTAGATAAACATATTTCATATGGATTAGTAACATTTGTGAAAGAAAACAGTAATAATGAGAATCTGGTGAATTGGTAAGTAGTTGGTATTATCAATAAGTGAGAAAAAAGGAAATATAAAGAAAAAAATTATTCGAATCATAATTATATATACATCATTATAGCTCGGAACAAGAAAATCGTCTTTTAAATTTACGAAGAAATACCTCAGGTGCTAATTCACTACCAGATCCATCTCTTCGCCCGCATACATCTTTACGATTCAAAGACTCGTAACGCTATATGTATATATTTGTTTACATATACATACATGCTTGGTAATATTTACAAAATATTTAAACTATACGTGTATTTTTATATCTATATTAAAAAATGTTTTCATATTTATAATGAAATATCTTGTTTAAATAATTAATAATTACAACATAGCATATACATATCAATACATAATAATATCCATATATTATCATACATTTCTGTAACAATAATCATATGAATATTATTTATAAATTCTTGTTTTGGAACTTACACGAACATAAAAATTAATAAAAATTCTAATAAAAATTATATACGTTATTGATTAAATCTTAAGAATATCATAAGAAAGTCATAAAATTATGTACACATTATAAATACATCAAACATATTTTGTTACTTTTTTTTGTAACAAGTTTCAATAATTTTTTTGCACAAGTTACAATAATTATTAATATCGAATAATTGATTCCCTTGTGTATATAAATTCTTATTTCTAGTTATGAAGATAATACTCGTGGTCTTTTTGTTTCAATTTGTGTGATAGTATCTGTTTGGTCTACACCTTCTTCTAGAGGTCCAGTACGTTTTCTTGCTTTTGGTGATGATTGTTTCAGACATTCCATATCATTAAATATTACTTGTGCACCACCACCACTTGTTGGCAGTATATCGCCCTATTTAAAAAATTGAAAAAAAATTATAAATTAATTTCAATATTAATCATAAAAATGCATTATAATCTTTTCTATAGAAAAAAAATTTCATCATTTCAACCTTGAATAATTTGGTTTCGAGTTCTCCGTCTGTATCATGTTCTTGCGAGATAAGACAATATCTGGATGCACCATTTGTAATCTCCTTCGGAGAACCAAGTTGCGTTACACTTCGTTTTCTTTGCATCAACGGTTGCAATACAGTTCCGATCGGCACAAGAGTCTGAGGCCTATGATCGATCCATCGATCAGCACTTTGCGATCGTCTGTATCTCGGATTTGAAAGAGGTACTCTATCCTGTGTATAAAAACAAAAATGTGTTTTTCTTTCCTTGTATATTATACAATGTATACAATGTATATTATACACAACTTGAGTTTATTAAAAGATTTAAAGAGAAAATGAAATAAGAACCTTTCTTGATATTCTGTTTTCTCTATTTGGACTGACTACTTTTGGTGTTGATTCTGGAACTTGCTCTTTTGATGGCATTATAGAATTGTCGTCAATTAAAATTCGCTTCACCAAACGTAATTTATCTTCCTTTTCTTTCATTTGATTCTAAATAATCATATGCGGAAATACATTAAACATTGTAAAATCTTATAAAGTTTAAAACAAATGTTAAATATAAGACCGAAGTAATTACCTGAAGATGTTCACGTTGTTGACGCAATTTTATTTCCAATTCTTTGTTCATTTTATCTGTCTCAAATTGCATCTTTGTATTATATTTCTGCTTTACTCTTTGTTTATCTATCAAACGTTGATTCAATGCCAAGTCCCTATCTCTTATCTATAAACAAAAATCATGTTATTTAAATAATTGTAACAAAAGCCATATAAACACACACATATAGATGCAATATTTAACTTACTTCTTGCTGTAAACTGCGTATTGTCTCATTAGCAGAGTTTAATTTACACAGAAGAGTATCAATTTGCGTTTCTGTTTTGCAGAGGTGTCCTTCAAGTGCAGATATCTAAAATTATAAAATACAATTAATATATTCTAATTTTGTTCACGATAATGTTATTAAAAATATATATATACTTTTCTCTTTTGCTGTGTATTTGCAGCTTTCAATGTAGCAACTTCAACTTTCAAATGTACGTTTTCTTGTTCCACCATTATTACTTTTTTCCTGAAATCTTCTTCTACAAATAAAATAAATATTTTATTAGAACACACTGGACATTAGATTGTGATAATAGTGTTCTAAAACTAAATGAGAAAGCGTCTCACGTTTCTTTTGTAAATCCAGACGAAGTATATTGCGCTTCTCGATACGTTGTTCAAGAAATTGTATTAGGGAATGTATTATTTGATCATTATCTGAATTAGCAGTTTGCAATTGAGGGAACGGTCCACCCAAACTAAAATGTCATTCAACATTATACAATATATGAAATTAAAAGAAATTTCCTTAAATTAGAAATATCTAAATTGTAATACCTGTACACTAAGCCTAAGTCAATGTCTAAATCAGCAGCTTCTGGTCGTCCCTCTTTCTCTAATTTACTTCTTGCTTCTCTGAATATCTAAAAAGAAAACTCAGGTTATTTTTAAATGATAAAACATTATTCAAATATATATATGCAGGTATTTACGAATACTTATTACCTTATTTGCTTGTCTCCTTCCAGGAGTAAAACCAAGATCCAATTTTACAGGATTTGATCGCGCGGTTTGCACTTCTTGAGTTATTTCCGCGAACTTCATGACTTGCTAAATATAAATTTTTAAGAAATTAATGGTAATTATATTTCTTTATAGATAGGTTTCTTAATTTATTACGTACAATTGTCTCATCATAATCATCTGCTCTTGGATTTACACAGACTATCATTCTGACCTGTCCTTCACCATCAAAATAATTTTTGAACAAATGAGTGAGCTTGGAATCCCGATAAGGTACCATCTTGTTTGTATTTTGGTTTTGATTTTCTCTTAAGATTTCCAAACACGAGCGCAAAGTCATCAGCGAGTTATTAATATTTCCTAAACATTATATATTTATCATTTAAAAATTTCAACATTCTTATGAATGTCATAAATATGACAAATACAAAATGTCTTACCTGCTTCTCGTAAACGTTGACCAGTGTTTTTAGTGCGATTTGTGCGTTCACTACCTGCTAAATCTACTAAAGATAGTTGACTTACACATACGACTCGTTTATCTTGCATTACATGTTCACCTTCACAATCTAAAGGTGCCTAAAATACAAGAGACCATCATAAGCATTTGTAAAAAAAATTAAAATAACTCTGATGCTGTGAGAAGTTAAAAATATATATATATATATAATACCTGTACAAGTCGAATAGTAAAAACGCTATGAGATCTACTCGATTCTGCATTCAATGCTGTATGTGCAACGCGTCTTTTCCGCTGTCCACGTTGAAATAACTCAAAAGCCTCCTCTGCACTCTTCACCTCAATCTCGGTAACAGCGTGCACATACATATTTTTGCTACCATCTTCTCTGACAATTTTGCTTTGCAGTGTTCTATGTTAAATAAAAAGATTTATTTTAAATATGTATCAAATCTGTTAATTAATTCTGCTTCTTGTAGTATATACTTACTTAGTTCTAATATCATCTTCATCTAACAGATCATATACACTGTTATTATATATCTCAACATACGTAATAAAAATAGCATACGCATTATCCGGTTCAATCATCACGATTTGTGATTCATTACGTTCATGTGCTACTGTTGGATTACTGTCCCCATCACTGTCCACCTTACGACTGTCATAAATCATTTCATTAATATATTGTTATACAATTCTATCTAACGCTAATGATATTTATATTTATGTTTATATATTAAGTACAAAAACTTACTGTTTACCAAGTCTTCCTGCTCTTTGCGATATACCTGCATGAAGTTCATGCTGCCTGTCTAACATAGCGTCAGCCTCGCTTTGCACATCAAAACCATTCAATTTATCTGGTTTAAAAACAAACTTTTTTGTTTGATAATTTGTAATGGTATTGAAAATAACATCCAGGCAACGAGGCATGATACCAGCATCCTGTGGGTCCCCAGTCATTGTATATGTTTTTCCACTGCCAGTAACGCCATATGCAAACAGCAGACCATTTCTTCCATGAATGAGATTTTCAACAAGAGGAAGAGCAACTGTTTTAAATATCTCCTTTTGTGTTGTATTGGGCATAAATACATGACTAAATGTCGTTTGTATCTCTTTATTAGTTATAGTACGAAAGTTGATTGCTGATTCTGGCGGTGTTATAACTAGGGTCGTATCAGAGGTGATTCTCATGCATGAAACATCTGCTGAAAGCTGCATTGGCCGCAAACGACAGTAAACTTGCACGGGATCCTTAGATAACATATTCGATCCTTTCGGCCGATTAATTGGCTTACGACCTGGAGTTTTTGGACGTCTGAAAAAAGATTCATGAAAGATGTATTTATTTTAGTTTCTTTTATTTATAAAAAAATATATATATGTATACATATTCATGCATCGATATTGTTTATCTGACATTGTGTGCCTCAATACAATAATTAATTTTATAATACTTACGCGGATTTCATTTTTTACACAAGTCTTGTAATATATATATATATATTTATATATACAATTATATAGATGTGGAATAATTCGAGGTACTGTAATTTCTACTGAATTACACAGATATATGATAACACACACTTGAAAAAGTTTTCTTTCTCTTCCTTACCACGCTATTTTAAAAGACCGTTACACTCTTTCAAATTGAAATGTCGCGTGTACAGACAGCAACGCTTAGTATCCAGTGCTACCAATCTCCAACTAGTGATGTTAGAAATATAGGGAACGTTTCAGTAAAAGAACACAAGTTGACATACTGTCACGCAATTGGCTATCAAATAGAGAATTTTAGTCTTGAAAAGTCTAGTTGTACTTGATAGCCAATCGTATGACATTCTATGGAAAACATAGGAAAATAAAAAAAAAAGACAGAGTTGGTCAAATTACACAAAATGTTACAATGGCTTGTGATTGGTGTTTCGTGTGCTTAACCACCAATGAGTGCAACCAGTAGCACAATTGTTCATTGGACACGTTTAGCAGAACAAACCGCTTAACACTAATCAAACGTGATTGGTTCTTACTCGTGGAATCAACGAATCAACTTGTCAAATATTGATAAGATGACAACTGAACAGCTGTTCTGGTGACGCGACCATTCAGAGCTCAATGAATAGCTGTTCAGCCATTGGTATATGCTCTTATATCTATTTAAATGCCAATTAGATTCCCTAGAAGAGCCAATCATGAATAACCGCTCCCTGAGCGATTGTGCTACTGGATGCACTGATCTATCAATTCTTTTTGAATGTGACAAGATCCTTTTATTATTATAAGCTTTATATATTTAGGATTACTATCGAAAAAATGTCTTCGAATAACAGTTACACGTGAGAGGATTTAAATTTACAGTTAAATCTGTTATGATCTAACATTTGTATGTCTCGGTTGATTCGAGCATGTTAGTTCTATAACGCTTTTAATAACGGTTCCGCGATTTTGAAATATAGCCTTGTGTTGAAAGGCATGCTTCTGTTTTTTTTTTTGTATAGAAATTTTTGGTATAACGATTATTGCAATTGCATTCATAAAAATCATTTGTTATGTCGGAAGATACTAGAACAATTTCAAGACCAAAGGTCAGATTCTCTCAATTTTCTGACAATGTACAAAATAATGAGAAAGATATTGAAGATTGTGAAGAGAAGGCAGCGAACGGTCCAAAAATTAAAAGTATCGTAACTCTCAAGAAACCTGTTAGAATTGTAGACCCTAAAAAATTTACAACTGTTTCCAACAAAGATGTACCACAGTGTGATTGTAACACAGAGAACTCTAAACATTGCAGCAATATTATGTCTGAAAACATTCAAAGTACACGTCTAGCTAAGAATAATGTTTCAAGAACCGAGACTTCAAGGATTTTACATAATGCAAATAGCATTCAAAATATAAAAGAAAATTATAACACATTACCACCAAATAAAAATCCACAAGATAATATTTTAAAAGATTCCAGAGATGGTTTGCAACAGAAGGGAAAAGAAAACAGAAATACAATATTGAAAAAAGTTGCATCTAGTAAAGATATAAGCAAGCCAAGAAGAGCAATTTCACAAGGTATACCATTAGTTAAGCAAACTGGAAACTGTAAACTTTCTACGAGTAAAAATATGCAGGAAATAAATAGAGTGGATTCTAAAAATCCAAAAATGAAAAAGTCTCTATCTGCACCAAGTGTTATAAAAAAAACAAAGAATCAAACAGTAGAAAGGACAGTTAATGCAGTGTCTGTTATGCCATGTTACAAGATTACAGCAAAAAATAAAGTATCTCCAGTTAAGAAGGCTATATTACGTAATGTATCAGGTCCTAAAATCAAAACTTCTGTAGAACCGGGAATTTCACATAAAAAGAGAACTGATGAGAATGTATGCAATGTAAATAAAAGACATAACGCTACATCAGACATTGCTGCAGAAGAATTGGCACAACCAGGATATAATTCTATTGCATGTACCATTAATAAACTGAAAGAACTTAAACAACAGAAGATTGTCACAGATATTGATCATTTATCATCTGCACAAAAGAGTTTTATAAATGGAAAGGTAAGATTTTTTATACAAAAAAAAAAAAAAAATAAAATGTCAATATTTTTTTAGATATATTAAAATTTAAAAATATATTTTTGCAACAGATTTCTGCAGCATTGGATTTCCCATTGGATGAGGCAATTTATAAAAATTTAATAGATTTAAGCATAGATGAAAAACAGTTGCCCTCTACTATTGTACGAAGTAAGGATCCAGAGCCACGACAAAAAGATGTTATACCAAAACTTTCTGACTTTTTTGTACCTGAAAATACAAAGGAAATTTGTGAGGCCGTGCACGTTAAACCTCGAGCTCCAAAAATAGATGAAAATTGGAATGCTTTTAAAATAAGTGACAAGATACTTGAATGGAAACATAATATGGATGACATATAAAAAAGTATGTGTGTTTTTATTTGATAAAAGTATTTAAAACTTATTAATATAAAATTACTAATAATATAAACAATATAAATAATATAAACAATATAAATAATATAAATAATATAATAATAAATAATCAAAAGAGAATATAAATACAATTGTCTAATAATAATACACAGATATTACAGCAAAACATTTTGATTTTTTCATATTTGAAAAGGAAAGACCTTTGCCCATTTTCATAAGTAGTTCTGGGCCAGTCATCATTCTTATATAATTTTGTAAATAATAACTAGTATTAGGGAATATTTAAGGAAATGTAATTTTAGATCTTTAAACCCCTGTTGAAAGTAATCTCCTCTTAATGATATCATTTTCATCATTTAATGTCTTATCATCAAAGTTGTCTAACATAACAAATACATCATTGCTTTAATATCTAGAAAATGCTAAAATATTTTTCTAATAATATACAGAAAGTATCTGAATATATTTTAGCATTTTTTAGATACCAAAAATGATCGATATGATGTGGGCACAATATCATGTTAATTATTTGATATTTAGGATATGCTAAATATCTTTCTAATGACCTACCTTCTGAGCATAGCAATGAGCTTTGATGATGAGCCATTGAATGAATAAAATGACCAATAAAATGATCCTTAAGAGGTCCAAACTATTTTTGACGGTCTCAGAATCTAAAACTATTTTTTCTTAAATACTACCATTATTATAAAATTATATAGGAATAATGATTGGGCGCCGAGGGCTCAAAATGGGTGAATTTCTTTATGAAGTTATGTATATATTAAATCTTGAGTTTTAAAAATGATTGAAAATTTGAATGCTTTTATTTGAATGAAAACATAATGTAAATGATATATAAAATAGTATGTATCTGTGTATTTTTATTTGACAAAAATATACAAAACTTTGAAAATTACTAATAGTATCAACAAACACTAAATAATTGAAAGAGAATATAAAAACAATATATAAGATATAATTGCCGAATAACAATACACAATTGCAATTTGCTTATTTTACTTTAATGTATAGAAATATATATAAGAAACTTAATTTATTATGCTTATATTTAAAGATGATAAATTACAAATTTAATCCAATAAAAAGATTATTTACATATTTTACTCTTGAAATGAAATCTTTACTGATTTTTCATCAGACTCGAATTCTGATGGTACAGACACAGAATTAATACCATAGTATTTTTGTTGCAGGTAAAGATAGATGCGACGGAGATTGTAAGAGATACAAGTACCAGCCAGCACCATTCCAATTACAACTCCAATTATAATCATCCTGTTGAGGTTTCAGTGAATTAGTTTTAATTATGTCTAAGGTACGATAGCATATTTCTTAAATTGAATATACTATATTTACACTGTAATCCATATATTGTTCCCTCCATTTCTTGATTCTGGGTTCGCGCAGCATACATTTTCATCGCAACAATATTCCGATAATTCACATAGTCCCCATACACAGTAATGTGCAGTGGTCTAAAAATGTAACAGATTATAGTACAATGTCAATATTGTTAGTACAATCATCATGTATATATATAAATTTTTATAATTTTTATAACTTAGACGTTAGAGTAAGCATGCATATGTATAAATTTTTTAATTGATTAAAAAAATTATAAAATGTCGAAATCGTAAAATTATATAATTTGACATTAATTAACATCAACAGTGATAGATAATAAACATTGTTTTGTGCGCCTGTTGTCCTTTCTTTCAAATGTTTTTACAAATGATATACGAAGAAACATGAGAATCAAGAATATTAGTCAACAATACGATGCGAAATATGTAAATTACCGGTGAAAAGGCCATAAAAATCCAAATTAATACAAAAAATATATTAGTTGACAGATACTCCATTATGCACAAGCTTAAACCGAAGGCCTGAATTACACTGACATAACTAAGTGACAGATCGACAGATGAGCTTATAAGCTATCCACATTCAGGGCATCCACCATATGCTTCATAAAATCCTATATGGTGGAAAAAACCTATTTCCATTTATTGTTAAAATAAAAATTTATATATACCAGACCTAATGCAAAATATACAGCCGTATTACGTTATTTTTATGATGTGCTTCCCAGCAAGAACACACATACGATTGAATTATCAAATAAAATAACTTTTGGAACTTTCGAAATTCTCTATTCAATAGCCAATTGTACGACAGTGTCTATGTTTTCTTGTAAACATATTTGCATGATTTTTTTGCATATGAATATACAAAAATTAAAAGAATAAAAAAGATATACAAAAAAATATATTGACATTTTACTTTATACATATGTGTAGAATACTATTTTTAGATATTTAAAAAATTTATTAATATAAACATATATACATATATATATAAATGTGTAACATTAAAAACTATCAATAAATAAAAATATAAATTATTAATTATTATATAATAATTTAGAAAAATCAGAAATTACTGTCAAACAATGATAAAGAGATAGAATATTGTACATTGATTATTATATCGTGTGATTAAAATTAATTAAAGACTTAAAGCAGATAGATACGGAGCAAAATTTATATTGCAAATAAGAATAGAAATGTTATCCTTAGGGAAATAGTAATTTAAATAATTTAAAAAAATTACCAAGATTTTTTTAAATATACATTCTTCCACACGTGTGATTAGAAAAAAATAAGAATTTTTTTTTTTAATCTTCAAAATGTACTTGTCTTTTGCGTTCTTATGTGAACAGAAAAAAATAATTAAACATAAAAGTTTTCTAACTAGACATATCTTCGTGAGTGAGATAAAAACTGGGATGGTTCAGTTTTAATGATTTGTAATTAGAGATTTCATTTATATTATCAGATATAATGTTTCAAGTGGAAATTCACAGTGATCTTTGTAACTTTTCACAAAGAGGATACAATGTTTGTAAAAAGTAGGAAATAAAAAATTAACTTCTTGGAATTGAACATACATATGGATTTAATATTTCAATGGAAGCAGATATTTTCACATATGTAAAACAAGATGTGAAATTAAATTAATAATTCGTAAAGATTAAATATATCAGTAGAGCATAAATACAACTTTTCATTTTTTAAACAATTTAACAAGATATTTGATTTATGTGATACAGAACATTAACAAGAGTAACACTTTCAAATTGATGATTTTGTATAAACGCAATGATACAAGTTATAATTTTTCAAATATAGTTCAAGAATGTTAAATTCTTTCTCTATATAAATTTTTAAATAATATAGCATGTGTATAATTATATACATTAAAGTATTATATCATATATGTCAGCTATGAAAGTAATGTAATAGTGGACGGTTCTGAATAATAAAAATCATTGTTTTACATTGTTATAAAACATCTTAATACTAATTAATATTATTTGTTGGCTTTATCGGTTGGAACAATAAATTAAATTTTATTTTTCCTTTTCCTTCTGCACTTTTACTAGCTACTAATAGATAATGTAAGGGTCTGTCTAAAAAAATATGCCCTATTGTTCATCAGTCTAAAGTTATAATTTATAATATACATTCTTATAATTATCTTACTCTTGTTGGTTTTTTGTTTATTATTCTGTTGTTTTTTAAGTACAATTTTTCATGATCCTATATATAACAAAATATTTTTTGTCTTTGTAATATTAGAAAAAAAAACTAACAACGTACATTTCTGCAATCAAATAATAAAATTATGATACTACAGAAATAATAATACTATAAAAATTAATTTCTTGTTTATGTATATACACATTTTTAAGTACTAACATATGCAGATGAAGTTTTGATAACAGATCATGTGTGAATAATATACATTTAAAGCTTTTCATCATCATATATATGTATATAAGGAATAGTCTTTGTGTATGAAATCACTTTCTACATATGTACATATTCTCATATTTTATCGTAAAAATTATTGCATTTTTCAAACATCAATCTTCAAAAATTGTTGACTCAAATAATTTTCTTAGACAAAACATCAAACGTGTTTTCCTTTGCTCAGAAAATGTTTAATATAGCTTATAATTCATCTCTTTAAGTCTATATGTTTTATACACAATATAAAGGTATTTATGTAAATGTTAATTACACATGTTAGTCAAACATGTTAACAAATTTTCAAATTCGATAAAATTCAAGAAAAACAATAGCATTAAAGTAATCATTCAATCATCAGATTTACGAGATTGAAACCAAAGATCTCTCTTTAGTTCCGATTCTTTAACACTTCTTATTAACAAAGATGGCAATTACAACTTCTTGTCAAATGTATGTATGCATAACATACAAAGATAATTTCATTTGTCTCTTCATATCTTGCAGGCATATCACAATTTATACATAAATTTTACGTAGATTTTTTTCTATTGACAAAGAACATAATGAGATCTTTTATAATCATAAATCTTGTATCAATTACTAACTGAAATTTCTCTCATTTTTTGTTGTTTCAAGAAAAGGATAATTTCTACTAATATTCATAAAAGCTTTAGGTTATTTAAGAGAGATTTTAATTTTTTCATCAAATTTTCAATCAAACTTAAAAATTAAAAGTCCATGTTCCTTTTGCTGATTTAATATAACGAAGTGGAATTGTATTTCTACCACCCGAATTGTTTGATTTTCTTACACAGTCTTGGCTTAAAACTCTGCATCCTTCATTTAAAGTGATATTATTGTAACCGCTACGAGGAATGCTGTCACTGCTCGCTACGCGTCTTACATCATTAGTTTTTTTTTCTTTCGATGATGAATTATCTAATGCAGAGTCTTTAATTTTATGTACAGATTGATTATTTCCAAGTAATTTTGGGCCAGGATCGATTGATACTGTTTTCGAGTTGTTTGTTGAGCAAGTTTTTTCGGTACATTTTCTTTGAACTTGATATTTATCATTATTTTCTTCTGATAATAACTGACGATCAAAATAATGTTTGTCGTTGTTGTAATTCTCATCATTATCAGCATATTGATTCCAAGTTATTGTAGAATCGAGCGAATCGGAGAATTCTGGGCTCGGAACAGAAGACATGCTGCCGATTTGGGAGAAAGCAACCGTCCCCTGTGGATTTTGGGGACGGTGTCAGGAACGTCATTCTTCTAATTCATCCATTCGATTTCTAACAGCCATTTCTACCACTTCTAAACTTGGGTAATCCAACTCTTTGACCAAACATAGCACAGCTGATAATATATTTGAATTCTAAAAAGAGAAATATAATAAAGTTATAAATATTTTAAATTTTAAAAACATGTATATATTATATTTTAGTTCAAAACAATGACAAAGCATACCCTCGTTACTGGCCGCCTATGATAATGAAATTGCGTTCTGCATTTTTCTTTTTCTGAATGTCTCACCCAACCTTGAGCTATATCTTCCTACAAATATTAAATAAAAAACTATTAAAACGTTAATTTTATTAAGAAAATATTTAATGTGTGATGTTTCATGTTGTGATAATGTATGTTTAACTTAAATTTAATATGTAATGAAAACATAATATATAGCTTATTTAAGTTTTACCCTTTCATTATGATGAGAAGCTATTTTTCTTGCTTGCGGTGTCGGAAGTTGTGGGGAGTCCTCGTATTCTACTCTTGTTCTCTCATCATAGCTAGAATTATTTTTGTCATTACGTCTATCCTCTGCAAGTTCATTGGCAGTATATTGTGTACGTTGTAATGGTGTTGGTGTAAAGATACGAGAGACTTCGTTTTCACCATATTCGGAGTAAGCTCGCCTTTCATCGTAATCCCCATTATGTCGTTGTACTACTGGTCTGTCATCATAATCCTAAAACATTGTTTTCTATAAGCATGAATAATACTTTGTAAATTGTATTCAAGAGAAAATTGTGGTTTACAATCATGAAAATTTCATCACATTATTGAAATAAAAATTAATAGAAAGAAAAATTATAATATTTTCTATTTATCCTGAATATATGTTCAAATTTAATAAAATTCTGAATAATAAATAATACAATGAGACTTATTCGTAGAATCATTAATCCAAACAAGTTTTTCTATATATTTAAAGCTCTATTACATTTTATTTGATAAAATTATTTTTATTATGCTTTATTATGCTTTACTGTATAATTACAAAAAATCAATACTACAAATTATTGATCTCTTGTAATTTTTAATCTAATTATATTTTCCAAACATTATTTGAATTCAGGACAAATATATACCAAAGTCCTATAAATTTTATTTTGTTAATTAGTATTACATATTAATTATCAATATTTTCCATTTTACTGAAGCCATACACATATAAGATATGATAAGATTAAAGAGTATAATAAAAAAAGATATACATTATTTATCATTAAATATTCCCTAAACTGAGGCATATAGTTATATGTAGCCAGAAACCATGTTAAATATGGAGGTATATTTATACGTAAATGGTGGTTTGATTTGCTTTTACTTATTAATAATGACTGCTGATATATTCTAAAATATTACTTATGTTATGGATATAATATGAATGATGAAAACTGCAATCACAAAAATCATGTACTTGATCATAAGTTATTTGAAAAACTAATAACTACTACTTTGCATCAACAATGCAACTATAGCAAATGTACCTTGGATATTTCAAGAGTGTTAGTGGCCACAGTCTCACTGTTGCTGCGTGTTTCTGTACACATAGTGTCATCTTTGCTCTGATTCTTAGATTGTCCATTTTGTAGCTGTTAGTATAATCAGGCAATAAGATAGACTTTAAAAGTTTAAATTGCTTTTTTTTGATGTAATTAATTTTTACAATCAGTAATAATATCAGATTAATGAATCGATTACATCTTTTTGATAAAGAAGAATATATAAAAATATTAGAAATTGGATTATGACAGTAGAAAAACTTCCCAAAATAATATAATGCACGTTCAGTTAATAAGTAGTTATTTACTCTTGAAAATGATTATTGAAAAGGATATTATTTCTATTCTTATTATACGATTGATATGCATGACTAACCTCATATGCATACTGATTATTTTGTGAGTAATGATGAGACGATGACGCACTATAATTTGCGTTTCTTCTATCAGGGTCATATTCTTGATGAGTACGTGATGGGATCATAAAATGTGGTGGTTCATCAAAAATTCTCTGAAAAAAATTCTATATATGAATATATTATTTCACTTTATAATAATTATGTAAGAAACATTTTGTTATCAAAGGATACATTTCAGTGAATAATGGGAATGGCAATAAAAAAAGTGTTAATTTATGACTTTACCCGAATCTCAGAAGGACTGTATCTCCTACGTTGTTCCAATTCAGGTTCTTCAATATCTTCAATTGTACCATCCTAAGTTAGTATAAATGTCATTATATTATTTAGCGTTTTGTGATGATTGTTAAAAATATGTTTAAAATATATGTAATAGATTTTATTGATTTTATATATATATATATATATAAATTTGTTATTGATATAAATAAATTTTAATAACAGTTAAATGTGCTATTAATTGCAAGATGTTAAAGCATACTAAAAAATATCGAGAATAACTGATAAAATAATATAAATATTAAATGCATATGAGAATATAGTTTAGCATTCTACCATTTACCAATTTTTTTTGTTATTATTGTATATCGTTTTTGTAAAGAAGAAAGAGTCTTTTCTTACCTCTGGAGTTACTACATCTGATTGCGGAGAAGCACCCATTTCGAGAGGATGTATTAAAGGTCGACCTATTGCCATCGCAGTTTGCACTTCTTCAGGTGTTACTACTTTATCATCTAATTTCTCGAGATTTGGCAAAGCTCGCAATACAGCTAATCGATATCTGTCAAAATAGTGTAGATTAGAAAATTTTATCCATATTGGAATAATTAATTTCACACAGAGACGGTCGATTCATAGTTGACAGGTTTCGAAATCAAATGCCGATCTCTTAGATGGTTTTCTTCAAACACATAAGCAAAGAATGAGCACTGTATAGGATCCAACGGATTAAGGGCTATTTATATAGATAAAGAAGTAAAATCCCTTCTTATAAAAACAACTATTATTATAATATTTACCCTTTGTTCTCTGCACATGGATTTTCACCCATCCACACATTTCGTAAATTAGGCAATCCTTGGAGATAACAAATTTCATTTAAATCTTTGATGTTGTTTCTTCGTATAAATAAATCCTGAAGTTTGTGGCAATATTGAAAATCAGCAAGCGTACTAATGTTATTTATGCTGAAAATAACAAAGATTTATTTTAAATTAATATTTTTTTGGATCATACATATAAAGTTTTATTTTAAACAATGAAAAAATATTAATATTAGTAATACCTCTTCGTAATAATTTACATACATAATTTATCAGTAGTTTGTGTATAATATATACATATATACAATGTTTGTGTATGATATATATATATATATATATATATATATATATATAACTTTTTTATCACAACCTAACTCTTATTTTTTACTTATTTTATAAATATTATTTATATAATATTAATGTATGAATCAATCAAATTTGATACTAGAGAAACCTGTGTTACTATATGTATGTTCACATGCCCTTTTTAATTTATTAATGTTATGTAAAAAAAAAGTATTGTTCTTATCAAAATTACATGCTTTATTGCAGTTATCATATTATCTCTTTCCATATTCATTGTCAGACTAATAAAAATGTAAATACAGACTCTCTATAAAAATTATAATAAAATTATAGTATATAATAGAATTAATTAAAAAGTTATACAGTTTCTGCATAACACATATTTTTCACATTCACATAAAAAGAGAAGGATGTACATTTATTTCTCTTTTTTGTTTAAATTAATTTTTAAAACTGTAATTACTATTGCATAAAAAATAAAAAATAGAAATTCCTTTTTTGTTTTTGTGAATTTCAGATATGCGAGATACACATCTTGATATATGCATCTATATTTTTAAATGATTCAGATGAATCACAATGAATTCAAAGCACATGTGGGCAGAACAACTTTTGAGATTGTGGGTTGTGACCATGAGTTTAATACAATCTTGTCCAAAGTAGGAATGCATTGCAGCTTCTATGTTTTCTTAAGATAAAAAATATCTTAGAGCACAATGATGAAATAGCATAATTTCAATCCTGCGTAATAAATTACTTGCTAATAAAGATTTTGGGAAATTATATTCTTAATTCATTACGTACTTGTATTATAATGGAATCAAATTTTACAGATTATTGCATCTTTTTTTCTTAAATTGATAATTATTTATACTATGATTTTAATCATAGTATAATTCAACTTACCTTAATGACAATATTTCTACATTTGGCATCTTTCTTAGAATACTAACATCTGTCAATTCTGTTCCCCTGTACAACAAAAGAATATATTTATATATATATTAATATAATACACTAGAAATATTGTTATAATTTATATACAATAGATTAATCTCGAAATGTCAAGCTTTACACATAAATTCTATTCATTATGATGAAAAAGAAACCAGATCAAAACATAGATTGGAAAATCTTTCTTTTTTGAATTATGTACTTCTTATCATGATATTTATTTGTATAAAAGTGATCCTGTGTGGGTTACATTTATTACGCATTTACTTCATTTGAGTGCGTAAAAACTAGTCTAACAATAAGCATACGGAATTCGCAAATTTTTTTCCGTCTATTCTTTCACGTGTCTCAGGGAGAACCGTAATTAGTCACGCTTGGCTGATCATATACATAATTCTTTTTTTTTTTTCCCACATAACAGCGTGGTATACACTACGAGAATTTGATAGCCTGTTTTTACAATTTTTATTCACACGGATAAACGCGAGCGCATTAATCGCTCGAGAGACGACCGACGACGTCGCGAATTAATTCGCGATGGAGGTTATACCGTTAAAAGCGACCCGACGTAAATACTCACCAGCAATTGAGTTTCTTCAGAGTGGAGAAGTCAGACGTTCGTGTACGAGCCACGACCATTTCTTCGGTCAATTTCACCATCGTGTCATTCGCGTGTCGATCTCGTTACGCGACGAAAATTTGACGTCCGATCGTCCAAACGAGAAATTCCACAGAGTGATTCACGATTCACGATACGAGATCGTATATATCACTACGAATTTTTCTAAGTAACGCGCCGATACTAACCGATGGCCATGATGCCTCAGTGTCGACTAATCGCGAAGTAGGCTGCAAGTGCTTTCACTGATTTTCCTTGCTGCTGCCGTATTTCTGCGCATGCGCATAACCGGCGCGCACTCGAGTACGTCGAGCGTCGAGCCGTCGAGTGTGTTTAGTATGTGTGAGTGTGGCGTGCGTGTATGTGCGTGCGCTCATATTCGAGACCACATTTCTCCGCAGTATTCAAAGAACATAAATATACTTATTTATATAATCCACTTGTGCGGTTTGTGCGCGCGAAGAATAAAGAGACTCGGAAGGAAGAGTTGCGTGTCTTACTCGCTTGTCATACGTGTATACTATATTGCGTTATAGTCTGTAATTGAAAAAAATTATTGAAACTGCACTGGAGTTTTTGTGGTGAGCCTTGATACGTTTATTATATTCTTTTGTAATCAATATTATTAATATATTATATATTTCCTTAATTAATTGTAGAAATAAATAATAATACATAAACTTGCGTACACATTATTCAGTCGAAAGTAAAAGTTTGTTATATTTGAAAGATTTCTCTGTTTCCGTGTTTGAGTTTAATTACTTATCGTCAAGAGCAACGCAGATAAATTCTTTTGGTAAATTATTTACATTTTGAGGACTTAATTGGCGCAACATATAACGTAACATATTTTTTTACGCGTACACATTTCTCATGTAAATATCTCTTTAACAAATTAATATTAAAGACGGAAATTAGTCTTACGAAAGTTCAGTTATGAAAGAATTCATTTTAAAAAGAAAAGACACGCTCCACTTGACATTACGTATGCTTCGTAGCGTTCAAATTGATTCAATCAAGAAGAAATAAAATCTTTATCCCGATTGGCCAATCAAATTATCCGAAGCACCTGTAGCGTCAAGCGTAGGGTGCGCACTCAAAGACGCGGCACTTCATAGATGTCATTATTTTTTGATTACTCCGCAATTAGCGCTAATATCGGTTGAATTCGAGACGCGCATGCGCACGCGCCTTCTCTCCGCACTTTATGCCGTGGTCGTGGTCGTTTCGGTCGATCGTAGATCCTGATTTTCTCGCGTATTTTTCCCGCCGAAAGTGAATCGCGAGTACGAACGAGTGTCGGGAGTGTCGAGTTATCATCGGGCGAGTGCCGTGGCGATTTTGCAGTCGCGAGGATATCTGTTTTCGCAAGAACGCGATGGAAAGCGGCGAATACCGAAAGTTCAAATTTTGTCGCCATAGTGATCGCGAAAAAAGTTATATTTATTTATTCGTCCGTTACAATAAATACGAACATTAAGATTCTGTATCGCGGCTTTTTTTCTCATTATAAGTGAATCGCGAGTGTTGAATTAATATCGTAATAAGAAATAAGTGTCGAATTAAAATATTAGATAAATGTCGAAAGTGTGTATAGGATACCATGCCACTCAAAAAAAATGATCTTGCAACTTGAACAAAAATTTTCTTGGTGTAAAAAAATTAACTTAAACAGATAAATTATTAGTTAAATACTGTGATACCGTATATATTTTGCACTTGATCAATTTAAATGACAGAGACAGAATTTATGTCTGTACTATTAGCGAAGATTTAGATAGAAAATTTGTCCGTGATGCCTATCTTTGAGGGTTATTGTCAAGGACAATTATATTTGTGATTAATATTTGGCAATGGGATCTAAATTTTCTAGAGGTATTGCTAGAATCTTGCTGCTATTAATTCTGCACGTGACAAACAATATTCTGACAGATAGAAAAAGTAGCGATAAATTTTAATTGAAACATCTAGAAATCTCTCAGTAGCAAAATATTTTTTTGAGTGTGTTATGTATAACGTCTTTTCCCCAAATATTTGTATACACCCACGTTTAAAACCTATATGACAATATTATTATTTATCATAAAAAACATTGACCTGGCGGTGACATTACACGTGTGTATTATTCAAGCGCGAATGTCGAATTATGGTCGGTCAAGTGTCGGGAGTGCCGAGTTAATTAATATCGTGAGTTAATTAACATCGTCTTTATATTATCGGCTCGCGATAGTGCGAACAAAGACACATTTGGCGGATATTTCTCGTAAGCAGTAAGAAAATTGGACTCTCGATGAAATGTAGACAGTAAAAATAAGTAAGTGTCAAAACTTATATACTCATATGAAAACGTTCATTGTTTCATATATATATATAGGCCACAATTTATAATTTTTTTAGAAAAATTTAAAAATCTTAAATTTCAACAATATTATAATCTTATTTCAATATTACAATTATCATTTCAAGAATAAAATAATTATTTTAACTCTAAGAAAATGATAATCTTCGATTTGAACATGTGTTATTTTCTGTCCCACATTTTTTCCTCTCCATTTAAGAAAATTATTATAACAAGAATATATTTTTCTCGGTTGAATTATATATAAAATGTCTTCATCCAAGCAAATTTTCTTTGTTTAACGCAATATAATCTCATTTTAAGATTTACATTTTGAAACTAAAGATATTGTCAAAATAAGAATATTCTTTTTTTCTGTGTACACAGTGTCCACCTGCAGCAGAGATTTATATGGGACGAGATCGTATTATCGGTGAGTGAGCATCAACACTTGATACGCTTCGGGTACAATAGTTTATTTTCATTGTTGTCTTCAGAGCTTCCAGTACATATAATACTCGATATATAATGATTCAATAATATCATTAAATACGAAGTACGAAATCTATCTAAATGCTAATTGTGTTCTATAGAACGGTACTTTTTGTTTCGTTTTTTATTATAAATAAAACGCTCGATATCGATCAATTATTGACAATTATAATATGTATATGTAGGTAGGTAAGCGTTTTGTTTTTCAATTTGTCGTAACACTGCGAAGCATCTGAACCTACCCTCGTGTGTGTGAGATAAATCGGATACCGAAATACATATTTTTATAGAAATTTTGCCGCTGATTACGCACCCGCCTATATGCGCGTGTGTGTTCGCGGCTAAAGTCGTTTTTAAGAAAGTTCGTAGAAACATCAAGCACACACACACATTGATAGGAAGACCGGTATATCTTACCAAAGTTTAACGCACTCGATACGTTCGCGGACAATGCGATTGTCTTCTCTTTACGCTAATTAAGCAGAAATTAGAACCGATTCATATAGATTAATCCAAAAGATAAAAAAAAAAATTTATACCCAGAGACTCAGTAAAATCATAAATATAATTTGCCAATAATTGTGTATACGGATATAAATAAATTATCGAATAAATCAATAATTTTTATCGAATACGTTAATATCCTATGAATTTTTTTATGCCGATAATAAAGTATATTATTTTGATTGTATCATTATTTTGTTGACATCGCTTTGTCCGCGAATGCGATAACTAGCAACGAATGTGCGAAATAATATTACATTTTATTAATGAACCTGCCTATGTAACTTGCCTCTGATGTAATAAATATTGTGCGACCTGGCCATTTGGCACTCACGACGATTGTACGACGATGAAGGTAAGGAAACCTAGGACGAGTCAATTGCAATATTTTTTTTTGTATTTGTAACGTTTCGTTATAAGAATGTTTGTGTGTGCTCGTATATGGATATATGTATAAGAGTCAGAAATTGAAGATTACGATTTCGAGATGGTATCCAGACGCGTATAACATCGGAAGGATATATGTAAGTGTGTATAAATTATAGCTGGGATTTTATATTTGCGAAAATGTAAATATAATATACTCGTCTCGGCAGATATCAACAGACACACAAGACATGTAGATATGTATCGTACCGACTATATTTCGAGTAGCTTCTTTTCGAATAAGGGTCGATAGTCAATAATTTTTCTCAGGATCGATATAATCTTTTTTTAATAAATACGCGAGAGAAAAGTGAGAGAAGTTTAAAATTTATTTAGTAGAGGAAAATATATATATATATATATATTGCGCGTAATTTAGTAGAGATAGAAGCGCAATATTGCAAATTCGGGGTTAAAAAATTTATTTTAAATTTAGTTTTTTTTATTTCAGCAATAAAATTAAATATTTTTTTAATCATACTTAACCCTAAGCAGTATAGGTGTAATTAATACCATATTTGATACCGTAACCGTAAGACGATTCCGTTAGCGAGGTTTATTTTAGATCAGAATAAAAAAGCAACAAAATTCTTAGAATCGTCCAACGTCTAAGATTATAATCAATAAGCAACGAGATTCTTTCAATTTATTATATTATTGAAATCGATATGTTTATGATTATATTTCTAGACGTTAAACGCGCAGTCGTAAAAATGTCATTTATTGCGATATAAACTTATCCCCGCTGACACAATCTCCGGTAATTTTGTTCTTTGATTCCGTCGTCGATTTCATGATTAATCGATTTCAGTTAATGCGTGTGTTGTTTCTCAGTTCTAGATACGCTACTCTCATAAAATATATGACACCGTTATTACGCATGAGAGCATCGTCTAAGCGTGTCTAATAAACCTCGATAAATTTTTAATATACACTGGCATGGTACATGTATTTTATTACTCGTCGATCAAAATTCTTTTCGATATTATCAGTCATGATGATCTAGCCAATTTTAATTTATTCCACTCCCTCGCTCCTTCTTAATCATCGTGATTCCGTTCTTGTCTCACAAGGCTGTACTCCCCCGCGATATAGACTAGGACACTTTGTTAAATATATATATGTATATATAAATTCATATCAAGAGATTTCTGTTTTTCTTTTTTCTCGTTCATTGAAAAATCATCTAAATGTAAGTTTCTCGAAATGGAAGATTTGTTTTCGCGTGCGACGGTGCAGACGACGACGAGGCGCTTTGTTCGAAGGAAAGTCCGCGATATCACGTCGCTCTATCCAACTAAAGCTCTCGTTGGACCAGGTTATTTACCTATAAGTACCACACGATAACCGTCAACAGCGGATGCCGTGAAAAAACGCATTTTCCATTTGTCATGCTTGCTAACTTTATGGAATAGATTATCTTTAAACTTACAATTAGTGTTGTTTTTTAACGCGTTTGGCAAAACGAAAACGTAAGAATGATAAATTGCATACAGTTTCTACAATGTTTTGTTTTAATATATTACATTACTAATAATAATAATAATAATGATATATTAAATTTTTAATATAAAATAAGATAGTTTTTTTGAATATTAATTAGAATATTGCAGTAGCGAATTATTTGGTGTATGTAAATAATAAATTTAAAAAAAATTGATTTTCATAAAATTTTTCCTTTCTTTTACACATTTATTCGTTCTATCAATTTATTCTGCTATCAATGAGATATTTATCAAATGAGCGATTTATCGCGTATTTAACATCTCGTCATCATTATTAACCGTCGCAGCTGCACGCTACCATATATTGTACAATTACGTGTATTAATTGATTTCATACGTTCAAATTACGAAATAGACATTAAATATGAAAGAACATTTGTTTGAAAAAATCGAAGAGAGATTACAGTTTTATATTAGCTGTACTCTACAGGGATAGATCGATAGCGACGTACGTTTAGATCGCATTGAATTGACCATCTAGTGGATAATAGATTATCACGAGTATCGAGAGTGCGATGGATTGATTTTCTATAAAGTATCTTGTATTTGAATTGTATTAGATATACGTGAATTTAATTATACGCGCGATTATATTAGTGTTGGTTAATCGCGCGCGAGTAGCCACGATAGTAAAATATATAGAGCGACTTTGAATCTTATTCCTTGACAATAATTTGCACTGGCCTTGCACTTTGCATTACGCTTTTCTGTCAAAGGTAAACTTTGAATGTAATTTTACACATTTCACATTTTTTATAGTAATTTCTTTTTTTATAGTAGAACGATTGTGATGTCTGGCGTCCTTAGGAAAATATTAAATTACTATAAGCTCATATTCATACATTTTGCATTTAATGAGGTCACCGATTCGCTACTGAGATGCAACACGCCGGTTAGGTATGAAAAAGAAACGTAAAAAATAAAAGGAGCAATCGAAAGTATATCGGAGAAAGTGAGTCCATTCATCATATTTATAGTAATTCAGAATGCAGAATGTCGTTTATATTTTTAATTGATATTCACATTTTTTTAAATTATTTCTAGAATGAATATGAATAGAATATTAATCTAAAAGTTTAATCTCGAAACGACTGTCATTGTATCCCTATCGTTATTATCGATAATAATAATAAAATCGATAAAAATAATAAAATAAAAGAATAAAACGAATAAAGCGGCGCTTAAGGACCGACGTGCAAGTAATTAGTTGAAATTATTGTCATTGATGTTGTCTAACTTATTAACGATTAATTAATGACATGTCGAGAATGAG
Organism: Anoplolepis gracilipes; assembly: GCF_047496725.1. Lineage (NCBI taxonomy): Eukaryota > Metazoa > Arthropoda > Insecta > Hymenoptera > Formicidae > Anoplolepis > Anoplolepis gracilipes. Next base: position 13,859,548 of record NC_132974.1, read on the forward strand.
TGTGAGCGCTGAATTTGAAAATTACGAGGCGCACCCACAAGTATGACGTACACATTTTAATCCACTAGATTGTACAAAATGGTAAAGTCACCGTTGTAAAATGTTTTCTTAAACATTTGCGCACGACCGCCCTACAATTATATTTTCCCTATTCAAATACATTTTGCAAGGCTGCATATATATGTAATATATAATATATATATATATATATATATATATATATATATTTATTACGAATTTTACTTTTTACGTTTATCAACTAAGACTTTGCTGATGAACGAATTATAGGTATATTTCCGTAACACGATAATACTCGACCACAGGCACGAAATAGTCCAACTAATATAACAGTCGTTACTATTAATATACGTATATGTATATATATAAATATATATATATATATATATATATATATATATATACATATAAATATATATATTATTATGAGATTTGCACTATGGCTTATTAATATTATTATTATTAATTAGATTTAATTAATTATCATTATTAATCTTATCATTTGTAGTTATCAATATTATTATATAAATATTTCTGGTGTCCAAGATCATATTATTTGCACAAAGAACCACAAGCCGAAAGTTATATGGATATTTCTTTTTTAATGTGTAGCTGCGTAAAAAAAATTTTTTTGCGAACAAGAGATAGGCACTAACAGAAAAAAAAAATGTCCTCTCGAAAAGTATCGCGTTAAAACAATATGCAATACGAACATCTTTATCGTAAATATATTTTTATCGAAACGTTCGCGTTGAAGAACAAAGATTCTTCTTGGTGTTATTGGATTTCTTTTTTTTTTTTTCATCATTTTTGTTAACTATATGCAGGCTATTCCAAAACTATTGCACTGTTTTTTTTTTAATGATGCGTAACTTTAACTAATTTAAAGTTGCTTCTTCCTCAGTCATATATTTCAGAAACCATCTTTTCTCGCAATTCTTTCAAAGTCTTGGAAAGGCTCATGTCGAGAAAAGACTGATTCCAAATTGATCACAGGTAAAACAAAGCGCGACAGTTTTGGCATATCCTTTATTTTATATTTAGGGGCGCACGTGAGACGAGTATGCGCGTATACGTATGTCATGAACCATTTTTTTGAAGAAATCTAAAGCACCTAATGTCGAAAATTGAGGTAGAATTATAGGAGATGATGGATTCGATTAGCTATACAGATAATTCGAGGCACTGATAAAAGAAATGAAAAATTATAAAGATTTTTATAAGGATCAATCTAATAATCAGTAAGAATTATTAACAGTGCGTCAAATTATCTGCGCAGTCAAGCAGGCCCGTTCTCCATTTGGATCAGGGGGAACAACATACACGTCTAGATTACTAAGAATCCCATTTAACACCGCGATTTTTAAATATGTTCACGCAAAGGTAATCGGGCTTGAGATCATGGGGGTTTCGCATCTCGATCGCGACTCTACGCGCGCTCTTTTTATTCGCGTTTAATTTCATCTATCGTCAAATTAATATATCACAATCTCATGCGGACAGACCTAACTAATTATCTCGATGCAAAGATTAGCAATCTCGGTGTCATGTCAATCGAATTCATGTTGTGTACGACGAAGGAATCGCTCCGCGGGAAACGACGAGACGAAACTCGTGACTGAATCCGGGAGAAAATTAATGAACGAGAGAGAAAATATAATAATGTATTATTGTTTTCTCGCGAGTGTGTTCGTATGATAATAATGTACTACTAACGCTACCCTCGTCTCTGTCGTGTTTATAAAGTACTACCACATTGTATATTATTGCGTAGAAATTGTTCATAGGTACATATACTTAATATATATATATTTCCGTGAGCTTATTTCTTTTCTGCGCGATCAATTAGCGCGACAATCATCTACTCTGCGAGATAGTGGAGATCATAATGGGCAATAATTATAATGGTAATAATAATAATAATAATAATAACTCAACACTTACGATCGAACTCGCCCCCGTTTCCCCATAGAAAATATTTGTGCTGTTTTATACAAAAAAAATTAAACTTACCATACTACATCTTAACAAACGTATCCTAAGTGATTCAAAGACCGAGCGATAACGTATGATACAGAGTCTGTACAAAAGTGTGGCGTAAATATACATATATCCGTGTATTTTCTGTGTATTTTCTGTGTATTTTCGCGGTTACAACGTGCACGTTATTATAGCTCTCTGTCGAATCCGCGAGATTTCGATTCGCAGATTTTTCTTTAATCGCCCTTTGACAGCAATGATCTTTAATATCAACTACTCTAGGAACTCGTGAGGATATCGGTCGATCCATGAAGTGAAATACTGCGGTCGTTTTCTAGCTAGCTTTTTTCAGACGCTTCGATAAAAATTCGGTGCTAAAACGCCCAAAGATAAATCCATCATCGATTTCAAATTTAACAGTTATTTGTAGTAGTTTTAGTAACTTGAGTTTCAAAAGTATGAATCATTGGACAATAGAATAGTACCTTGGCGGATAAATTAAAGGGGAAAGTTTAAGAGAAATGTAGGAAAGCATGGGCGTTCTAGCGTTAAATCGATGACGCGAGCAATCGCGACCGATACTCGCTCTCGCGTCGTGAAATAATTGTTTATTTATTTTATTTGTTTTGTTTGTTTGTTTTTTTTTTTTTTTTTTTTTTTTTTTTGTGCCAACTCTGTATAATACACACACGCAGAACGGTGTTTTCTTTCGTGCATCTTTTGTGTACTCGTAGGTACATACGTGTAAAATGCACGAATGGTCAACGCATTTTCCTTGCGTACGCTTAACGCTGTATGTACAGATGTTGTCGTTTTAACATTAATAATACTAGATTACCGCTCTAGAGATTATACATATATAAATTAATCGCTTATACACGTTTTATCTCGTTATCAGCGATGCAATATCAGTTCTCGCGATCAGTTCGACGCGCGATCGAATCAATTCTTTTTTTTTTTTTTTTTTTCTTTTTTCGAGAAGGCACGTAACAATGATAACATATTCCGATATTATCATTGTCACGGGATGTCGCGCCCGAGAAACACGCGGTCAAATATCCTGTAATAAGACTATAGGAATATCTTTCGTACGACAGATTTCCTCGTGTCTCCTGAATGAATCTTGTTGTACATCGAGAATAAGAAAAGTACATCGTGAAGGAAAGTATCTCTCTACGTAGCACCTATTTTGTCGGTTTGAAATTATATGTAATTTCCTTAATTGCGATTCCGCAAATATTAGAATAATCCTCCGATGTCTCTGCGAGAGATTCGTTATTCGCGCCCACAAAGGGAACTCGACAATTGCAATTTACTTCACCGATTTGAATCGAGCTCTATTATTTGTATTGCTAGAAATTTGTTTTGAACGCGTGGAATATATTCTGTGAATATAAAAAATGTATCTCGAGTGCCTCTTCGTGAGCGCGTGCTATCCTCGTCGTTAATTCAAATGTCATTACGATTCGTCACAGATTCAAAATCGCGTTCGATAAATTACATTTAGACTCGCCCCCATGGAAGAGTCACAACAATTCAAGGACGACGCATAATCATCGCCGTTTCATATCTTTTTGTGGCATCGAAAAGGTGCTTTTTTTTTTTTTTTTTTTTTTTTTACACCGGCACGTGCAGTCGCAATGCGTCAGAAATATCCGATTCACGACCTTCGAGAGAAGATTCTCGAAGATGCTGCGGTTTTTCTCGCGAGTGAAATCTTTCGTATTATTTCGTATTATTTCGACTAATGTCAAATCGGACAGTCCGTTTGGTACGAGCGGCGGAAATTAGGCTGATGCAAGCGTGCAATCTCGAATGGTGACTGAATGTGTGTCTTTGCCACAAAGTACGTCCCTGACCGCCCTGTTGCCGCCCCCAGGTTACCCTCGATAGACCACCTCCTGCCCCACGAGTGTCTTTTCGATTATTTCTGCGGAAGCTTGATTAGTTGGTTATAAATATCGTTATTTCGTTTCGTAAATACTGCAGTTTCATGCTGCGATCTTTTTTTTTTTTTTTTTTTTTCGCTTAAAACGATTCTTGATTGCAAAGTCAATGCTTAAAGATTATATTTTTTTATTATACATGTAGATTCAGCAGCATGGTGCGAGAAATCTGAAGACTGGCAGATGTTAGGATGCGTTAACGAAATGTGTAGGGAAAGTGTCTCTTACACGGGTGGATTCGTACAGCTTTATATCGCCACCGTTCAAATTTCTCTAATTAGTCGGTGAATCGAGTACAACAGAAAAGAGGGGAAAGCCGTTCGTCGACGCGTGGCTTTTCAAAAGTTTCAAACGCTGCTTTTTATCGTCTTGCTTTCGAGCGGAGAGCTTTTGTAAGTTTTCGCACAATACGTTTTTATGTCTCACGCGCTGCATTCATGCAGATGTATGCATATATATATATATATATATATGTATATATATATTTGTAAAATGTGTAAGTAATGTACGCGCGAATTATCCTTCTTGTAACTGTATAGGTAATGCGATTCTGTGCGGAATCTGTTCACCGAAGTTGGCGTAACACGGAAGTTGATTTCGGCAAAAGTTTCGACAAAGTTTTCACACCTAAAAAAAGGCACTGCGATCGACATTTGTTAATTATTGTCGTTGCACCAACTTCTCGATATGGAAGAACGATTTGTTTTGTGCGCAGCCATATGTCGGCGGAAAAGTTTTTCTCTCTTTCGTTTTCGCGAGAATAATGAAACGAGACTCCGAATGTTCGCGTCTTTATCCACCGGAAATGTATCCGACGACGATTTAGCAAAAATAAAAAAAAAAAAAAAAAAAAAAAAAAAAACCGTATTAAATAAGCCACAGTTTACTGTTCATAATCGTCGATATTTAATTTAGGAATTTAATGATTTATTACATTACTTGGAGAAGACTCTAGAATCTAACGTTAAAATGAAAAATGGGAACGCGAAAGTAAAACATTGTTATTACATACGCATCTGCGGTGAAATGTAACGCCGTTGTAGGTGTTTAATTGCATCCTCATTTTGCGAAATTTGATTGAAAAATGTAATTCGGTTACGCTAAGATAAGAATGAATTTCATTGCTCGCACAATTTAAGCGGCTCTTGCTATATTTCTAGAATCGATGGATACGATTAAAGCGATGATCGGATGATCGGAGTAGCAAAGCAAATTCAACAATTTCGCAAATCATATAGACGCGCACACATTTTTCATCCGCCACTTTCGCACTCGATTCCATGTGATGCCAGCTCGGTTTAATTCTTCGCTTTTCCACGCCTCGGTCGCTACGCGTGGCGGAACTCGACCGTGCTAAATATGTAAGTGCTCCCAAGCTCGTCCGCTTTCGAGTAAAAACGCGTGCGTCTGATTGTGAGACAAAGAGCGGCGTGTAAATTTGTTCCTCATCGTTAGAAACCAGAAAATATACACGCAACAAAAACGATTCAGCGAAACGTACACGTCGACATATGTAGTTATAAGCATCTTCCTCTTATATTGCATCTTCAAGCGATTGTCTCCAAGCACATCGAACCGTTGCATAATATTTGAAGCACGCTTAAATCATCTTTTTGAGTGATTTAATTAATACTGATAGAAATTTCTTCGTCGTATTTCTTATCGGTCGCGAAACGCGAGGGTGCCAGCGTGGCTGAGCAAATTCTACAACATTTCGAGACCAGCAACACATCTCTTTCGCATTTTCACAGTTAACACTTTCGCGATCGCTTTACGTTAGCGGTCGCAAAGGCATTTTGATTTCAATCCATTCTCGTGACAAAATCATCGGGGCGTCCAGAGGGACGCTACTCTCTTCACCGAGCTTTCAAATACCGTTCAGCTTTCAAATACCGTTAATACGCGCAATATGTCGCCTATGTCGAGTATGGCGGTTACGAGCATATTTCGGCCAGGCGAGGCACCTCCGAATAAAATACTATAGTATTGCGACGCACGGCTGACGCGGGACTTTGTCGCCGACGATACAACGGTGACGGCGGCGGCAGTCCCGCGACTTCCGGTCGACGTGTACGCGCTCCGTTGATGGGGCAGGTGAGGAGGTTCTCCCTAGAAAAGCAGAAAGGAAACCCGGGTGCGGCGAGCGTCCCCCTTGGCCCGTCGGGCCATCCCAAACTGTCAGACGGACGGGTCGCTGCCGGGGACGGAGCCCGTCTTGCTGCCGTCGGCGCCAACTCCGCCACCGTCGCCGTCAGCTCCCCCGCCCTCTCCGCCCCTGTACGGCGAGCCGCCGGCCCCGCGCGCCGACAGACCTCGGAAATCCAGGTTGTACTGAAAAGATGCAGGAAGAAGCGAGGGGTTATTACATGGAGTGCACGACGCGCGAGCCCGCGACGGGGCCCGCCAATTTTTCGGCTGGGTAAATTAATTGAGCGAAAGCTCGCCGAAAAATCTACCACGCGATCAATATATAATAATATATATATATATATATATATTTCTCGAGGGTGGAATTATATTATAATTATTTCGACGTGCTTTTGATCAAAGACTAATTTTACGCTTCAAGATTATCTTGTTAGCATTCAAATTATTAGAGAGAGATATATTCTCGACAGGATGCCACGTGCTGTGGCATTGTTACGCTCTTGCCGTCATACATGGCGAGTTTGCGATCTAGTTATAAAAAGTGTACTCTGTTGCATACTCTGACAAAGGAACACTTTGCTATTTTACTCATTCAATATTGTATCGGTAATATATGTTTTTCAAGAATTTTTTCTATTAAACAAGAATCTGAGAATCTTTCTTCTTTTTCCTTATTGAAGATATTTATTTGTCAGAGTATCTGAAATTATTAGAAAAAAATATTAGATTTTATTACGAGATACATTGTAGCCATTCCTGTAAAGGTAGCTGAAAATGGATTAATTAAAATTGATTATTATTTCATAATCGTATTATTGGATAGACAGTTTTATCATGGGAGTCACGCTGTGTATTATTAGATCGAGGCGAAATTAAATGAAATTGGTATAGCACGTGGGTTATATAGCAATAATAAACGGAAAATTTCCACAAAAAAGCCACAAATAAGATTTAGGTCAACTATAATAAGCCCTACGTAAAAAAAAAAAAAAAAAAAAAAAAAAAAAAAAAAAAAAATAATAATAAGGCATGAAAAGCGACAAACCAAATAAAAGACAATGAATTGTACCGTCATAATTTCAATTTTCATACTTTTCAGCAAGTAATTGCGAATAGTTATAGTTACTTAATATATAATATAATATAATAGTACAATAAAATAGGATTTTACAATTTTTCCGAAATTCGTTGAGAAAAAAAAATGAAAACAATTTTTTTGTCGATGATAATTATATTGTCATCATTATCGAAATTATAACGATTCGATCTTTCGTGAGATTATTATAATCGGGAAATGCAAAGCAAAACGGAAAATAAAACCATATTCGAACCTGTACGAAGAACGTATAATGTTCTCGACGTGTGCGTGCATTCGTGCGTGCGTGCGCGTGAAACGTTTTCACGGATGAGTGTCACGTGTCACGTGTCACGTGCTACAGCACGACGCGTTTACCGCTACTATCTCGGTAGCGTCGCGTGTCTTATGTGCTGCAGCTGTGCGTGGTGCAGCTGCAGCTGCAGGAGCTGCAGATTTTGCAGACAGTAGGGCGGCTGTTGCGTTCCAGGCGTAGATAGGACGGATGGATGAACGAAGGAGCCGGAATTCCGACACGATACGGGGTTTATGGACGGACCGAAGAGCGATAGGGACGATGGTGGGTTCATTATCAGACCGGAAGACGGTTTCAGGATACTGTGAAATTGCGCGGACGTGAGTGGATGGGGTTGCACGTAAGGGCTCGTAGAAGGCAACAATTGCGGACTAATTGGGTATAAACAATCCTCTTCGACCTGGCCGGGTACCATCGTCGGGCTGAGCTCCACGTATTGCGGCATCACGAGATTGTGCTAGGCGGTGAATAGAGAAAGGAAGGAGATAGATGTACACACAATCGATTTTTAGCGCGAACGCGGGAAATCTGCGATTTCGATTCTATAGATCCTTTGCGAATTATACTATTGAAAATGAGCATATCTATCGCAATTTAGTAGACCGAGTCTACGCGATTCTGTCAAAACGGAGATGATATAATATTTGATGTTTTGAAGAAATATTCGCATAGAATCGATAGAGAGAAAATTTCATATAATCTCTCAAAAATATATATTTGTATCGTATAAATAATTTTTAAACGTAATTTCTCTCTATTATCGTTAGATGATTTTCTGAAAGGCTAAAGCTACCTGTAAATATTTATATAATTTGTCATATTCCTTGACGTTTTTAAAAACGCGATATTAAACTATTATGAATGAAAATATCTTATTGTTAATCAAAGTCACTTAATACAGGTAACCTTAGTCATAAAGAAAATGATCAAGTACCTTTGTGTATTTAAGAAACAAAGCGATCGAATATTTCCGTGGCTCACCTTTGTGGCGCAGACGAAGCACGTTGTGACCACCTTCGAGATCACATTCATGAGATTTTTTGTTTCTTGTATGACATTATCGACTTTTGTAAATGTGGCGGCTTTGCCTACGGTAGGATTCTTCACGGTGAATTGTAGTTGCTGAACGTATGTCGGCACTCTATCCAGATTTTCCAGGAGATCTTTCTTATGCGGTCCACCTGGTACCTGCACCCATATAACATTGTATACAATCTTATGTCTTTGTCGGTGTCGCAAGGCAAACTTGTTTACATTCAATTCTCAACGATCTGAAAAGATCAGTGTTACCGATAATATATATATATATATATATATATATATAAATAATTATAGCATAACATTTAATTACTCGTCATTTATTAAATATAATTTTAATATGGAATATAATAAGCTAATAATAAACTTTATAATAATAGTATATCGATTGAAAAGAATAAAAGTAACAAACATCTTGATTAATTTTATTTATATTCTATATTTATAAGAATTCTTCTTCTTCTTTTTCTTCTTTCTCTTCTTCTTCTTCTTCTCTCTCTCTCTCTCTCTTTCTCTCTCTCACACTCTCTTTCAATAATAATTTCCATATTAAAATATTTATAGATATCTATAAAAAATATAAATTTATAGTAATAACTTTTAGCTCTCTTGCATTGATGTTTGTGATTGATATGGTCTTACAAAATAAAAATAATATAAAAAATAAGTACGGATTAACAATCGTTGAAAATTTTTAAATGTATTTACCTTGCGATATCACTGGTCATATTTAATGCATTTCTTAGAGATTCTGTAAAGCAATGCTTGATTCTATTGTTTGCTGTTTATTGTATGACTAATAATAAATACTTTGTAGTATATATGTATCGTAGATACTTGGAAGTTTGTATCTATAAAGTTAAAAGAAAAAAGATTGTCTATCGGTCCTAGTAGAACACAATGCAAGACTTTCAACAGAGTGTGACAAGTTGCTCAAGATAGATATCAGAATGACTGTGAAGTGGCAGTGAAATAGTACAGACCTTATTATTTTTGCAAGCTTCCTTTACATGAATTTTTTTTTTTTTTTAATTCGAGACATATTAATGTCAACTATATCGCGTTCGATAAAAAACGAATAAACTTTCCAGGCTTTAATTTTTTTTTTTTTTAAGTACACTTTTCAAATATCCGAGTAATAATAATGAACTCTGTTTTAGAATCTCTAATTATTTTGGAACAAATATATATTGTCGTGTTCGATAAAACGCGATGCTGGAAACTGGCAAAAATTTCGAGACATAATACTCATGCCCCAGATAGTGGAAGGAGAGGGACCACAATGCACATAGACGTCGTCCATAGACGGAAGCATTCCCGTAGCATCTAAAACACACCTTACTAATCGTACACAAAAGTCGTATAAATGTACACAAAATAGATTCGCTAACATAATCATGAACGTTCATTATGACAGTTCAAATGACGTGATATATGCGAGAATTACATCAATTTCCCGAAAGGTCATTAAATTGTATAGAATTACGTAACAGAGAATTACGTAAAAATATTACAAATAAAAAGATCAAATGTCATCATCACGTAAACATGATTCTCGTACCAATATCAATTAGTCGTTACATTATAGTTTTAAATGATAAATCATTCTTATAATTGTCAATTATTAGAATATACTCTTCCAACACTCATCTTCAACATATTTTTTCATTTTCTTACATTTTACAAAATAAAATGTTTCTCTATATTACTCGTAATTAAGGATATTATTCGTGATCAGGAAAGTGTCTACGTGCGTGATGTTGCATAGCAATATGTACGTATGTATACAGAGATAATATATACAAATGTATAAAGGAAAAAAACATTCAGTTTAACAACGATAAAACGGTGAATGACGCGGAGACAACTATATATATATATATATATATATATATATATATATATATATATATACACATACATATATACATGGCAACGAGAATGATTTGTATAAGGCAAAAGTGTGATATCTATTAGTCCAAAAAGGATCTAAAGTAAAGAGAGAAAAAGTTACCTGGATGGAGGCATTCAAGAGCGAGGGTATAAAAAGGGTTGTATAATACAGAATATATTACAAGGTTAGCGTTTTGTTGTTTCTCTTAAGAAGAATAATAGAAAGATTAAAGTGGTTTCAGGTGACTATATAATATTTGGCCTAGCTAGGAGGGGGAAGGAGGAGAGGTTCAAAAGTGGGCAGCAAACGTGTTAATTCGAACATATCTAATGCTAATAACGCGTGTCGAAGCTACTTCTGGTCTTTGGAAGCTACTGGTCTATAGTAGCATGTAAAGTACTGACACGAGAGAATGCTTTTTACACGATCGACATTTTGCGTTTTTAACATTTTTGAAAAACATCTTAATTTTCTAGTTTCTATCGTTATTTATCTACTGGAGAAATTGCGAAATATTATTGATATTGCTGTCGTGTGTTTCTTGAAACTTTCAAAAATTAAGATTTAACAGCTAAAAATTACGTAATATCGAAATATCGATGTATATATACTTTTACATTGCGTAGTGTAAAATGAGCGCTACACGAATACACTTGCACATTTCTACATACAATGAGATTTCTCTTATCGAACATATTAAAATAACAATAATTATTAGCATTTTGGAAATAAATATTTGACAATAATGAGGTTAATAATTCAATTGATTAATGAATTTTTAATCGACAGACTCGATGCAGCTTCGACCGTGCGATTTACGAAGAAACGAAACTCAATAGCGTAATGTATAAGTAAAAAGATTTTCAATATAGCGAGGATATTAAGAAACTCGGAATCAAGTCCAATATAGAGTCCGTATAATAAACAATGGTAAAAGAATGATTATAGAAGTAAAGGTGATAGATTTTGATATATATATCAACATCAGTCCAATTAGAAAAATGTGTGTCATCTCTCTTTTGATCTACGTCGGCCGTGTTAGCCGATTGGCACATACCTGGTAACTGAATTGTCTCACAACCTTGTACAATCTGTTTGCCTCCTCGGCGAAATACTCAGCTTGGGTGAACAGGTCCTGGGTGGTCTTCAGCGCGCCTTCGCCTCGCGTGAACTGATACATGGAAAATGCCATTGACGACATGTTCTTTGCTCGCTTCACAATGTCGTTGTTCTCTTCTAGAGCGCTTCCGCTCTCCTGCCATTTTTCCGTCTCGGCGTCCATCTCCGAAGTGATTAGTTTCATCTCGAGACCCGCTTTGGCTATCTTAGCCTGCTCCTCGCTATCCAATCGCACTGGCTTTAACGGTTTGCTTGTCGTGCCGTGTTTCTGAAATAAACCATATCAATGATTGCTCGTCATGCGTGTGTATGTATTTTGTATACGCGTGTATATTTCTGGACTAACAGACAATAACACAAAAATGGCATCTGCGTCAACGGATATTACACGTGTGTGTTTGACGCGCATTTGACTAGAGCAACTAAACAATTCAAGTAGCATGTTTTCTTTGGAAAAAGCGATTTGTATGCGCAAGATGTCTTACGATTGTTTGCCTTGAGGTAATTGTTTACGTACCCCTGGCCGTGGCAAGGACATGTAAACTTGCTTCTCTGGCCGATTTTGACTGAGTTCCAGGACGTCTTTCGCTACTGTCGTCACATCAGTCATGAGCCACTGCCACATGTCAGCGAATACTACCAAATGTAAACAAATATGGATTAGTGTTAGATCGTCGTTGCAAATTCAATAAGACATTGAAACATCTAAACAGCTCACCTTCGAGATTTTCCTTGGCTATCTTACTTGTGGGATGCCTAGCTAGCGTATGCGCAGCCGTTACGACTTGAGGACCATATATTCTCAAGTTGATTTCCGTAAATTTGGCCGACACTTGCAACGATTCCGAAAGCGCAACGTGTCTCAAAAGTTTGCATACCTGTAAGAAGAAAAATAATATCCAATATAAAAATTCGATTTCTAGTAGATTAAGAAAAAAAAAAAAAAAATAATCACGTTCGTCATATTATAACTTCAACTCGTAAACATTTATCATTAATGGTCGGATTTGGTTAATGAAATATACGAGCTAATTCACTTAAAGTTAGGCAGGGAATAAATCCAATCAAGCTGTAATCGATCTAAAGAAATGATGAATGGCAATCACTGGCAATCACTGGCATCGTACGTCTAATAAATCAATATTTATGTTCTAGAGTTCGTTCAATGTAAAATCAAGGATTGTATGCACGTCGGAACAATTTAAGCAATAATAATAACTAATATTTCTTGGAAAGAGACTTTGTATCATTTTCACTAGGATTTCAGAATTAGAACGCGCGTGAAAAAAAAAATGTTAAACACACGTGGACGCCGCGTCAGGCGAAGCTTACTTCGAGAATGTGTTCGATATACTCGTGGAACCTGTCGCTGCTCTCCTGAAGACGGTCGATGTCATTGGCCAACGCGAGATTTCTGATCGTTGACACGAGCTCCTGACCGGCTTTTGTCACTTGGCCAAGATCGCCGGCTTGTTCCATCGTCGTCGCGCTTAGCTGCTGGCGGAGGTCTCTGGTCGCTCGCAGCACACCCATCACCGCTTGTTCCATTTCGGAGCTCGGTGAACCCCCGCCGCCCTCGTAATTCTGATGGAACACGATGTCTATCGTTTATCTCGTTAGGGAATATTTTTTTACCCTCGAATTGCGCTACTCAAAATTTTTCATTATTTACATTTAACGCGAGAGTAGGATTTTATTACGAATTAATTTTCGAGACGCTCTTAATCTTACAAGTCATATATATAATTTTGAATGTTATTTTATTTTAAATCTTTTCTTTTATTTTATATAAATTAAATGAAACTTTTAAATCTATAATAAATCGGTACTAAAACTGTACTTTTTTTTTTTTTTCATTATATATACGATTATATTATTAGATAGAGCGGTCGGCCGGTGGTTTATTTTCTTGTGTGAAATAAAATAAAAAAATTGCGATAATGCTCACCATGCTATTACCGATCCGCAGGAGCGTATTGAGCTCGAGTTTCGCACGATCGCAAAGTAGGAGAATGTTTTCTCTGTGCTCGTGACTCGTGTAGGCGCTGTCGGTGAAGTCCTGCGTTCTTTCTACCACTGTTTCTAACGCCGACGTAAGTGTCTCGCGACAGCCTGGTCCCAACAGGGTCATCCTTGTTGTTTCAACGAGTCTCTCGAAGTGTTTCAATGCCGAGCAAACGGTACTGCTGTCCCAGTCTTCCTGCTGCGGACTCTGCAAGTAATAGCGGACAAAGCAATCGTAAAGAGATATATCTTTCGAGATGCTGTTGAGAGAATTTCTTTTAGGGGAAAGGATTCTTTCTTTTCCTTCATTATGTATATATTACAAAAAAAATTGCATAATAGAGGAACACGTCTACAATCGCGTAAATGTGTAATGTCGAAAAATGCAAATGACATACAAAATATTAGGCAGACACGTGCGACATGACAAATGCTATTAAATCTTTTAGAGAGATGTCACGTTACGGAGCGTCCCACTTTGGCCAGGTTGTCTACATAATCACTCCAAAATCGATTATGTCGCGCGGAAAGTGGGTAGTACTTAAGTGTAAAATACAAGGGTAACTACACATTTTTCTAGCACGGTTAAAGGTCGTTCATCGTGACCTAACTCTCTACCGTAACTCACGTTATCTCTTTGGAGAAATTGAGAGATTTTCGGAAGCACTTATTGCTAGTTTATGTGTATGAGAGATATTGTAAAATATTTTCCCTCATTCACTCGAGATGTTGAAAAAAGTTTGGCACGGAATTAAAGTACCGCGCGTCAAAGTGCCGATATGTAAATGCGAGCGCGCAAAATTTGGCACGATTTGCGCATATAACGCATTCGCGATTTCTTTATGTCGGTCGTTTCCGGCGTTTCGTGACCATTTCACCGTCGAGATAAAAACTTTCCATCGTTATAACGAATGACGATCTCAGCTGGAAATGGTTTTTCTAAATTCTCATCGTTATGAAAATCACGATATGTATTTGCAAGCGGCATTGTCACAATTTATTCGAAATTTCTTACCATGTGTTGTGCATCTCCTATTTTTAACGCATATTTGATTTCAAGAGAAAACTCGAACGATTTATAATTATTTTCCCATAAAGTTATCTATCAGGAATATAACTAGATTCACGTATGTAACGACTTTGAAGCGGCCAATTTCAATTCCACGAGTGAAATTCGCAGTTTCATTTATCGTCCGTTTCACTACTTTCTATCGTGTATTTCGCTTCAAACTTCTCGTTATATAGGTTTTTTTTTTGCATTGTTGCCTGTAGTATTGTGCTAATCTTTTTTCGCTATCGTCCATTTAATCTGGACTCGCCGATTTTGTTGTGCATATTTTTGATGTCCAGCAGCATTGATGAACAATATCAAAATGGAAAGACTATGTTGGAATGTACGTATATTTGAACAGAGATATATATTAAATATATATTATTATTAACGTTCGCTAACATTTATCAAAGTCGTAATGTTTTTGCCAATAATTGATTGTGTACAGGTATATTACTATTGTAAAATTGATATTCGTAAAACATATTCCGCTGATTCTCTTCTTACCATCTTCGACCGTCGCTTATCGATTTCATGCCAAACCAGATAACGCGCCATTATTTATGGTTTCTCGAGTTATAGTGGTATAGCGTGGGATCATTTCGATATTTCGTTTACAACTTCTGCAAGGGTAGAGTAGACCACCAAGGTCGTTTAAACCATCTATTCGTAAATCACAATTTGGCGGACAAAGACTCTTTGGAATGTTTCCAAACATTTTCGGAAACATTTTACATGATTTTTTGTTCTCTCCGATTCTTGCAATATGGTCATAATATATTTGCTCGATGCAACAGAATAATGAAGAATGCATAAATACTTGAAAGTCAATATAGCGCCATTTGGCACGCGCGGTTATTACAGCATTTCTTGGCAAGCTCTAACACGCATGTTTGTGTTGGTAATTATCCTCGTTATTAACGGCATTAATTTTGAAATTAATTTTCAAATAACTTTGTACTCACTATTTTGTGTTTGTAAATTAATATCGCAAGTAAAATGATATAAAAAAAAAGACTAATAATTGTTAGATAATATCTTTTGATTTTGCAACTTGATTATTCGGCTACTAAATTTTTTTTTGAAATTAATTTTAATATAATGTAATTAATGTGATGTATTCCAGAAAAATATTTTTATCGTTCAAGTATAAGGGTTTATGTACTGGAAATAAAATCAACTTACTTGTGAATTCGAGTAGGATTGAGATTCACTGCAGTCCAGTACTCCGTCCTTGACGACATAATGTATCAGATCCATCGCTCTTCTCATTTGGCAAAAAACGGTGTCTCTATTTTCTTTGGCGGACGGGCATTCAGGATGCCTTAAGCACGTCTTGCTGGACGTGAGAAGCATCATGGTGCTCCTTTCTAGAACTTGTCGAGCAGCTGCCATCTGCGCGCGTCGCCTCTCGTCTTTGAGATCATTCTGAGAAAATGAAATGCGTTTAATTGAATCTCGATTTCTGCATTAAAAGGTAGTATTAATTAATTGCACGCGACAGAATTATAATTGGTAAACGATTCTGTGAAATATCAATTTGAATACATATAAGAAAAAAAAAAAGAAAAAAAGTTGTCACCTGACGGTCGCCCGTTAAATGCGCCAACTCGACCATTTCCCCTCCGAATTGGCTGAACGCCTTGACGAATTCCGTGAAATTGGAAACGCTTTCGAGACGTCCGAGACTGCGGGCGACTTTATCCTTCGCGTGGAGCAATTGATTGACCACGACGATGTCCGCCAGGAGGAGGACTTTCGTCACTGAACCTAGGAGACATCTGGCAGCTCTCACAACGGAACCTCGGTCAGCCAGACTGTCCTCCAAGGCACATTCGCATAATTTCTCGATCGCCGAGCCTAAGCGTAACACAAATTTTAATTTTCTAATTTAATATATAATATATATATCGCGGAAATTAAAATACGCGTAAAGCTTAATTGTCCGCTAAAATCTCTCATGGCGAGAACTTTTCTCATGAGAGAGAACTCGAATGAATTTCGCGCGAATGTGGTGGACGGAGAGCATTGATGAATTAAACATCTCGCCTTTTTACCGTGTGTCACCGTAAAATCGAAGTAACTGATTTAATTATGATTCAACCCCTCGACCCAAGCACGACGACTACGGTTAATTGGCTGCTCTTGAGCGCTGATAATTAACTATTCCACTTGTTCGCTACCTTATCTAAACAACGTTTATACCGAATTAGCTTTATCGTGTGTAAGAAAATTTGAATAGTAAATGTGGAATTATCAGATGTATGAATAATTTTTAATTTATCAGAATAGTACATTTGAAAGATATTTAATTTTATATTTAAAATGTATTAATATATATAATATAATATATTTTTTATTTAATATTTTTTAAATAAAATCGTATAACGTTTAGTCATAAAAGAAGAGAGAGATTGTAGAGAGAAAAATATTGTGATAAAAGTAATTCATTAATTGCGGTATTTCATTTGTTGACGCAAAATGACACAAAAATTATCTAATGTTTTTTTTTTTTTTTTTTCAGAGAAACAATGTAATATCGTATAAAAATCAACGCAAAAATTGACATTACAGAATCTTTTTTTTTCCAAGACGCACTTACGTGGACAGCGTTTTCTAATAATATCATCATCGATCGAAAATCACTTGGAGCATGAGATGCGAGGATTGCTGTACCATTAAACAGTTATTTCCTGAATTAGAGAGCGCCGTAGATAGTTAGTACGAAACAGGATATCACCGCAGGCTGTTAGCATGTACATAATTGTTCATTGCTATTAAATAATATTCTAAACGTAAATTGCTATGGGGAGAATCGATGAAAGTACAATATATCATGGATATAACATCTGTGCCTTAACATCACGTAATTATGGGAAAATATTGAGTTGATGTTTACCGAGATGGATGAAATTCATCTTTATCTAGAAATATTCTCAATTAATTCCATTGTACGTATATTGCAGGCTTCCGTTAAATACTATTCCTCAATTTGTTTTCCTCAGACAGTTTCTTCATCAACCCGATGTTTATAAACTTTTCTCATAGGTCACTGCAAATTATACCCTTCGGCGGAGTTTGTTTTTCGTTTTACGCGATGGATACTTTTCTCATTAGTCAACGAGGAAAACACTTGATTTTTTTTACGTTCTATTAAATCTCACGTTGAGAGCTTTAAAATTATCATGTACATCGTCCTGTATATAGCTTGGATATTTTCCACAATCTATCGCGACATACAATATTTCTAACAAGAATTAAACACCTGATGCAAAAATTAAAAATATAGTCCCCTTTCTACGCGCTATACTTTGTATTATTATTTTTTTTTTTTTTACAGACACAGATTGCTCTCTGTTCTTCTATCGAATCGATTAATATCAACAGTGTTAGTGTTGTAAGATTAGCCAGTTTGACATGGAAGTCTTATAACGTTTTATATAGATTAACTGTTACGTATAAGAGTAAGCAAAGATCTTGACCTAATTTAAAAGCTGTTAAAATGCACAAAAATATATATATTATACATATTTGTTTATCATCCGGTCGGCATATTTTTATATAATATATATATATATGTATATTTCATACCTATATATAGAAATATTATAAAAAGAGATTTATAAAGTCATAATTATGTCCTATATTAAATAATTTCGTGTTGTAAAACGAGAACAATGTAATGGAAAATGAAGTACTTTGTTTAAAAAATTTTTTTCTCATTTAATTATTACATAATTATTATTATTATAAAGAGGAATCGCAAATAAGCGGTGGACACGAATGGAATTTGTATGTTGCTAGAAGAATCTCTTGTTATTGATTGTCGGTGAGATATTTTCAAGCGCAACACATTTTGAACATACCAGAGTATACGTCACTTATCCCGATATTGGTATCCCGGTGCATCCGATAGATTGCAATTGGAGAGATTGCTCGGATACGACAAGTGTAGAAGCGTGTCCCAGGAATACACTTTCTATGATTTACAAGGGACAAGATCGAGCTGGGACATCAGGCGGGAGATTGACATTCGTGTTTTTATTTCTTGCCCATGAGTGAAAGGGACCATTTTTCACCGGCGCGTATTATTCATCGACATCGATGTCGAAATGTTATCTGTCTGATTTATCATATAGAGAAAGAGTAGTGAAGCATGCCAGAGAAAACCAAATCACCATTATGAAACACGTTCGCGAATTTTGAGCAACTATAAATTTCTCACAAAGATGCGTATCGATCGCTCAATCGCTACCTTTGTAACTTTCTCCTGGCACGCGATGAAAGAACAATTATGCGTTGCATTGCTCGCGTGATTAGGAGATCCGCCCGCATCATAAACGAATCATTTCCTTATGATAACAGTGCAACGTAATCATATCAACACTACTGTTATCCACAAAATTATGGACTTTATCTGTATACTGCAAAAGCATGATGCATTTATTTTCATTCATCGATTCATTTTATATTTCCTTGAAATTCGTTTTTAATATAATAATTTTATAATAATTAATCAAATGAGATGTAAAAAAAAAAAAAAGAAAAATAGCTCCATTTTATATTAGCTCTTTAAATTGTCTTAAAATTGGTTTCCTGTTTAAAGAAAAAAAACTGGATTGAAACATCTATATACTATATGTATATGATATATATATATATATATCATATATATATTGAGTCGATATTTTTTTTGAATTTTAAGAGCGTGCAGTTTATATTTATTTGTACAAAATAAGTCGTTTGAGATGTACATTGGTAATCGATGGTACTGATTTAATTACGTTAAGCGCGCCATCGATATATAAAGTATTTTTACGTTAATCTAACTCTATCGGTCCTCTCTCTCTCTCTCTCTTTGCAATGTAGATCTGCGGATGTGCTGGCGGTGCAAGTGGTTTTGCATTCATCAGTGAGTGCTATCAAATTGCTATAATAAACAGAGCGGAACATTTTACCATGATAACCGTGATAACCACGGGCTTATGGATCAATGTGACTAATGACTTTCCAAGTTTACTCGTTAGCGAAACCTTTATCCGCGTTTACCATCAGTCCACACTAAATCGATCCAATATTTACATTCCTTCGTTAATCGCATCTCTCTTGATATGATATAAACGATTTTTGTTTGTACGACTTTTTTGCGTTTTTTCTAAACCAATTTATTATTTCTTTTTTGGGGAGGTTTTATGACAATGGTTCCGCCTGAACGCGCCTTTTTACCATCCAGGCTACCAAAGAAGGTCGAGGGAATTTATGCCGCGTTTTTCCCAAGCGACACATCATTATATAAAATCGCTCTCTTGTGCCTCGATGCGCTGAAAACATTTTTATTGTTCAGCTGGTTCCGGCATAAAATGGATTGGAAATTTATCAACGTAGCGTCGACTTATTTGCAATCGCACGAATATTAAATACATGAAGAATATTGCCGATGCTTCATTGCGACAGCACGAACAGAACGATTGCGGTTGTTTATATGCGATCGATTGAGAATATTAATCTGTTCGGTCACGCGACGATACGAATTAACCGCGATATGCAAATATTAAACCGGACTGTACATCAATCGCATTGTCTGTTTGCGTTAATTTTATTACATATGAGCATTTTATTAACATTGTCTGTTTCACATATTAAAGTACGAATTTTAATTTAGTCTTACTTTTTATACGAGAATAAAACTAGTAAATATTTCGCGAATACAAGGCTTTTCTAATATTTACAAACAAACAACTAAGAAATTGGCGAATAAGAGCCAAATAAAGAGTGACGGGACCACCGAATAGCTCAGTGGTAAAGATTCGAGTTCGATTCCCGATTCAGCGACTTTGCCTCTCCCCCCCCCCTGATATTTTTCTCTCTTACGTTTCTTTAAGGGCGGGGAGGGGGGGAGAGGGTGGGTGGGTAAGGAGGGGTTTCTAAAATTCTGAAAAATGAGAATAAAACATCTTGGTAAAATACATCATGAAAAATATGTGCCCAGTTCACTCGTCAATTTCGCAGAATAAATTATTTTCTGCGAAATCGCCGCATAATATTGGCTCTTATTCGCCAATTTCTTAGTTGTTTGTTTGTAAAATTAATAAATGTGCGTTGATCATAATTCTCTGTGCGTGTGCGCTCGTTGGCACGCCGGCCGTTAATAATAAAATGTTTCGTACGTTGACTTGACCCGATCTTAAAAGGCAGTCGGGACAAAAATAGCTAGGAATGGTGTTCACGGGAGGACTACATACAGAGAGTGACTATACGAAAGTGGTTACCGTCTGACACTGATCGATGTAGTTGGCTCGCAACTACAAATTGAAACTACAAATTTCGCGGCGTGTCTCGATATTAGCTATTTTCCCCGTTTCATCGAAAAAAAAAACGCCGGCCAATTCCACCCCCCTCCCCCCCCCCCGCTTCGATCTCGCCGCCGCGTTCGATACTTGGATTCTCGGACAATTTATTTTCCTACCGCGCCACGATATTTCCAGCTTCTATATTTGCATATAACCGTTTTATTACCAATTATCCCGAATTTGTACTTGGATTCTCCGCATCTCCGTTTTTCGCTATAATACACCGCTATATCGCGCTTGATTATCGGTATTTCCAGTACGACGCGACGACGTTAAACACAGAGGCTGTTTAATCGCCATTAATAAAGAGTTTGACTTTATTTTCAGTTCGACATTAACGCATTAGAAAGCGCAGGCGTATAATTCTTCTAGTAATTATCAGCCGACTTGAAAGGAGCGTCGGATATTAATCACATAGTATACGCGTATATCCATCAGCATGCTCGAGTGCGTCGAGCTAGGAGCTACTGTAAGTTTGTTGCGTATTTGCAGTATAAACGGGCAAGACTGTTTGCGTTGCTTTATCCTTGCCGCGTGTTATATTCTTCTTCTCTCCCTTCTGTAGCACATAAATTTGGCATGTCGCCACTTATCTTTTAGAGCAGTCGTTTTCCGTTATAGTGACTTAGCGCTTGCCTCTTCCCCATCTCGCTCGTCGGCGTCGGCGTCGGCGTTTTCGTGCGCGAGTTTATAAGTCCCTTGAAGCATCGAAAATAGCGTTATCTTGGGAAAGAGAGCATAAATCGTACCAGCATTCGCACAAGTAAGTATAGTCGCGCTTCTTCCACTCGATTCGTCTTACATATTTAATATATGCGTGAATATGCGTATATAATGGTTTCGTATAAAAGTTCTCTTTTCGTTGCTTTTGATTTCTTATTTTGAAGAATAATGATTTTCGCGAGTGGCACAGCTTAAGATAAAAACTTGGGGCATATCGATCGATAAGAACTGTACGCGAGAATCCATTTGTATAAATTCGTCGCGTGCCGTGTCATAGTGAATATCACTGACACGATATAGCGCTCGCAGCTCTTAGTTACACTTACGGTGCCCGATTTACACGCGATATCACGCGAAACGATTTGTTCAAGCCAGATAGACTCGCATGACTTTGCGCGATCGCCACCGTAATATCTCGGTGCCCTTTCGACGTCATTT
Source organism: Anoplolepis gracilipes (assembly GCF_047496725.1). Taxonomy (NCBI): domain Eukaryota; kingdom Metazoa; phylum Arthropoda; class Insecta; order Hymenoptera; family Formicidae; genus Anoplolepis; species Anoplolepis gracilipes. The sequence continues at coordinate 13,881,648 of NC_132974.1, forward strand.
TATTAGTCCGAATTGATACGTCTCTCGTACACGTTTCCAACAAGTAATTCAATGTAATTTAGTAATCGAATCTTCATTTCACCGTCGACGAAATCGATCTCTTAAATTCGCCGAACACGTCTCTCTTTGACCTCGGTTATTGTGACGAAAGCTCTCCCGCGCGATTTATTATTTATTTATCACCGCTTTCTCTTTAAGCGCAAAATCGATGATAACGAACAGAATAACTGTTGTATTCTTCGCACGGAGAAATTAAACCAATTCCCATTTCTACTCGTGTCGGCCACCTTGGTCTCTTTCATCTTCGAATTATAGTTGCACCGTTAATCGAATCGAGTACGTGTGTCGTTTCCAAAACCTTCTTCGAGGACTTCAATTTTCTGACGCGAAATATTTCGCGTTAAAGACCACCGAGACCACCGAGACCACCGCGTTTCTTCTCTCTCTCTCTCTCTCTCTGCGGTACAATTTTTCTATCCGAATAGCGAACAGGTGTGCCGGAAAGAAATATCCTCGGTCTTTACTGCGGCCATTACCTCCCCGCTATTTGGCAAGGATAGCGAGAGAGGAGCGAGAGGCCCTTCTGTGTATGTAAGTGACGAAAAACCTTTCAAGGTTTAGAGAAACTGGGTCATCGCGCACGCTGTTTCCACATCGTAGCAGCCGCGAGATACGTTCTGCAATGTGCAGCTTAGCGTGAAGAGACACGGGAAGATATAATCTACCGAGCCGCTAGATAAGACTTAGAGACTAGAGGCTAGACGAAGAGTGACGAGTTTCAAAGGTCACGAGTCTTATCCTCGCGGAACTTTCTTCCGGTGCTCGCGTGCGATTGTCTGCACAAGGCTGCGTAGGGTAAACTCGGCTAAGCTGGCCCCATAGCTTTTTAAAATGCAAAAAACATATTTTTCGTTTTCTTATTTTTTAATAGCGTCTGGCATATTATCTTCACTCAAGCTTAAATTACGTAATATTATCGAAATTAAAAGGAAAGTATTTAATAGAAATTTTATATTATCAAAATAGTACAACGTAAGCATTGGTCATCTTACCCAACTTTCAAGGAAAAGATAGCATTTTTAAAAAAAATAGTGAAAACGAAAATAAAAATTATACGTCATATAACAATTTACATATCTTTATAATATGTCCAACGTCGATTACGATAGCTTAACTGTCATTTAACAGTTTTTAGTGGACACATGAAAAACTTTGCAGGTAGTCAAAAGTAAAAATATGATATAAGATTCGCAATATCGTTATTTCGAATAATATATGCACATAAACTACTGTAAATATCGATTACCTTTGACTTAAAAAAGCGTACTATGTAGCGATTATTGAAAAATTATAGTCTATAGGCCATCATACCCTAGTTTACCCTATGAGAGGTGCAATTTAGATTTCTTTTGATTATTCGAGACGTTGGTACTTGAATGCTTTTAATTAAGATTTCTTTCTTACGCGTCATAATTCAGAATAATGTACGCTTTTACGACTGTTTGATATTAAAATACTTGATAGTTGCATGAAATATTCCATTGCTCGCGCGTGTGCGTGCTTACGTGCCTCTCTTTTTCTTTTGAAAAGCGAACATAAGATAGCTAAGATATGTGCTGAAAGAGTATGTCGGTCGTTTCGAATGAAACGAGAAATCGTAAAACTGCATTCGAGGACACACACCCGATGTGCTCTTTTATTTCGAATTTACTCGAATCTAATTTCCGTATCTTATTTGACGGAATATTCGAAATTCTTGAGTTTACGAGAGACTCAAAATTTATGTCAAATTGAAAAATGGTAGAGAGAATTGTATATTTTTGATTTATTATTTCCTTCCTGTCTTACGACGAGATATTCTTGCAGATAACGTAAATTTTAAAACGATACAATTTACGGATCTCTTGTTCGATTGCGGAAGTTTATCTGTGGTAGTATAATTTTTTAAACATTGACATAAGACAAATATCTGCTGATTTGAGATTCACGGGACAGAAAATATCGAGCTTGCTGTAAGTATAATGCAATTTCTTCTCAAGAAATATATGCATATAAAATCTTAAAAGAAGACAAAGTTTTTAATAAAATAATATCTACATAAAACAATTTAGATTAAAGTATTAAGACACTTTGCATTACATTGTTGTGATAAAATTTACGGTCGAGAGATAAAAATTTTAATACAATATTGCTTTTCTTTTTTTTTTTTTTTTTTTTTTACATTATTCTTATCTGTCTCCGCAGATAAAAGTGGAATTTAAAAATTAGCATTTAAAATTTAGTAAACGTTAGCCTCTTGAATAATCCCTTGAATAAGACTGCATCGCTCGCTATAATCAAGATGAATTTTCTCTTTTTTTTATAATCTTGAAGAAAGCAGAATTTGTCGCGTTAATTTAGCGAATTCTTTTATTTAGTTCTTTATTATAGGTAATATACCATTCTAAGGTTTCTAATAATTCCAAATTGTATAATGTATATGATGTTGGCGTGTGAAATACGCCAAGTTTTAATGCGAATTTGCTCTGTAATTGGATACGTTTGCATTGTCATAACTTTTGATTAATGTACTATCGTGATATTCGCAAGAACATTTGCATTGAATTTGCATTTATCATCCCGCATAATTTTCACGTTTCATGTTCTATGAAAGCCACATGTAACGCAGTTTTTCTTTAACTTGAGTCGTTTTTCTTTAACTAAAGTAGAAATCATAAAAATATATATTCAAAATTATTGCAATATATCTTATTCACTTTTCCAACGAAAATGGAAATCTGATGACGTATGAAAATAATCTCTGAATGATGATATGTATTGTTAATAAATAAGGATCTAACGAAAATGATGGCTGTCATAAATATTTAAATTTCAAACGAGAAAATATATATATATATATATATATATATATTATATCTCTTTTTTTTTATTTCAAAATATAATGCAGCAGTTTCAGTTTCTCGTTTGTAAAATTATTTGCATTATTTCGTAAATTTTTTGCGCACGATAATTATTACATGGTTTTTTTTTATGCACTTACCGGCAACCCTCGCCTCTTTGCAAGCCTCGTACATATCCTGTTTGATTTCCGGGTTGTCGTCCGCGATAGTTTCGCCGACGGTCACGAATCTCTCGACCGCCAAATTTACCGCCTGGCCGACCCTGGCGACCGCTCGCAAACTCCGGTCCGAGCATAGCGGCCGTTCTCTGTGCGAGATTAACGTGGAAATCTGCAAACATATTGCACTTTGATGAGTGCACGAGGAGAGAATATTTCTCGAAAAATAAATTATAAATATTTCTCCAAAAATATTCAAAAAATCATGATTAAATGACAATGATGAAAAACGAGTAAGGGTTAAAAAGTCGTGCGTTACACATTCACGCAGCCACCTCTACTCAATATCTTTCTAAGACATAAAATGTTTCGACTTCACGCGTTTATATACATTCTAGTGTTTGCAAACTGTTTGCGTTTACAGTGGTCTATCCTCGTAATAATTATACCCGTATTCATAGTCCTTCCTTATCTTAAGGGCGGGGGAAACTTTCATGAAGGATTCCTTGAATATCCAAGGCGTCCTTATTTCATAGATGGACCTCGAGTCTTCCTTCTAAAAGGAAGAAATATTTTAGAAATTTTTATTACTGATTTTTAGCAGCACCGTTTTCTTGAATTTAATGATTAATTAAATAATAATTAATAATAATAATTTATAAATATTAATTAATTAATAATTAATTTAATTTAATAATTTGATATTAATCTATATTTTCGTTCTGAAATTCGTTGGCCACCATATGAATAGAAAGATTGAAAACTTTCAGTTTGAAAACACGCGACACCACAAATTGAAACGTGACAGCTAACTTTTAAAGATATATTTGGTTACATTTTACGCATCATTTGCTAAATAAAGTTGAATCTCTTTCCTAAGGAAGCTCGTAATCTTTCTTGAAATAAGAGAGTCAATAAGGTTCCTGGTTTGATCAAGGAAAGTTTATGAAACGTGGAATGAGGGACTAGGAATCTTTATTCCTCAAAGAAGGACCATGAATACGGGTATTAATATTTCTAGAACCAATTTCCAATAAACTAACAGAGCCATCCAGTAGCCTCTATTTCCGTAGCATTTATTACATTTCACTCGTACGCGTCACATTACACACACACACACACACACACACACACACAGAATTGTAGAATCGGGGTAGCTTTTGTAGCTACTTGACCTGACGCGTTCACAAAGTCAGCGCAGTTAGTTATAGTGCATTTTCTAGATCGGATGACGCACGTTCGTGTACCGTTTTCCTCCTTCAGAGATGCAGGGTTCGGTCGAAGGAGGATAAAGGACCAACATAGAGAACAAACAGCCGGTCTATTGTCTCGAGAAACGCACGAATATATATAACACGCACACATCCTATCGCTGGCCCGCACGTATACGATTCCATTCATCTCGATTCGATCATCTTGTGCAAATGAGAACGGCATCTGTGATGGTACGGTTTCGTTGCATGTGACTGCGTGCGTGCGTGCGTGCGTGCGTGCGTGCGTGCGTGCGTGCGTGCGTGCGTGCGTGCGTGCGTGCGTGCGTGCGTGCGTGCGTGCGTGCGTGCGTGCGTGCGTGCGTGCGTGCGTGCGTGCGTGCGTGCGTGCGTGCGTGCGTGCGTGCGTGCGTGCGTGCGTGCGTGCGTGCGTGCGTGCGTGCGTGCGTGCGTGCGTGCGTGCGTGCGTGCGTGCGTGCGTGCGTGCGTGCGTGCGTGCGTGCGTGCGTGCGTGCGTGCGTGCGTGCGTGCGTGCGTGCGTGCGTGCGTGCGTGCGTGCGTGCGTGCGTGCGTGCGTGCGTGCGTGCGTGCGTGCGTGCGTGCGTGCGTGCGTGCGTGCGTGCGTGCGTGCGTGCGTGCGTGCGTGCGTGCGTGCGTGCGTGCGTGCGTGCGTGCGTGCGTGCGTGCGTGCGTGCGTGCGTGCGTGCGTGCGTGCGTGCGTGCGTGCGTGCGTGCGCGCGTGCGTGCGTGCGTGCGTGCGCGCGTGCGTGCGTGCGTGCGTACATATACATAGGTGTATTTGCGAGAACATAAATGGCTGCGCGCTCTGGATAAGTCTATTTTATGCGGTATTATCTTATGTTTGTGTAATTCTATGCGACGTTGAAGCTGACGGTTGCAATAATATCGATTTGGGGCTAAATAACCACTATATTTCCTTTCGTGATTATACGAGGCATTGTGGTAATCGATGACGTAAGCGAAAGAGGGAAACGTCAATCATATTGAAGGATTGCATGGTTGTCAAAACTCAATTAAGTATTTTGGCTGATGGATCGTATTCAGTATTAATCGTGCTCGTTTCTATTTTGTTTTTTTCTTTTTTCCGAAAGAGTTAATAACGCATTACGTTATACATGTAGCGTTGCACTCGGAAGAGAAATGGTGCAATACGGGGACAGCGTGTTTTATTTAACCACTGCGATATTATTTATCCGGATCCTGCGAATTTCCTTTCCCAGAGGATGTTTGAACGTTTTTATTTGTCGGCCCAAACGAATTGTGCAATTTACACGAGCATGAGACGGAATTTTTCAAAAGCATTATTTTTTTTTCACAAATAACACATACATCTCGTAGCATTGATACGTTATGCACTTTACAATAATTGCTTGCGATTCGTTATTATTTATAAATTGTTTTCAAACTGAAATATATACGAAGAATATAAAAATGTTTATTACAGCAACAGTAAACATATATCTCACTGTAATTAAACATTTAGCTATTTTATATCTCTGGAGATATAAATTTCGTAAATTACGGGTTTATTTACACAGATATCGGAATCATTTGTAACAACTAAAATATAAAACTATAGATAGAAAAGAGATGATTGTAAAATATCTCTCGTGTTATATTTTATTTTTAATGATACATTCTCTAATATTGTTTGGGAGTGAAACTAGTAACAAACGCATATCTCACGAAAAGTACAGAGTATTAATTTTGTATAATTTCCACTGCCGGGCCATCGCGCAACTTCATTTTTCGCCGTAAAATTCCAATGGAAGTTTCCTACGAACCGGTAACTGTCGAATAATTGAAATAGCGATTCGTTTTCGCCAAAAAATCGGTTGCCTCGCATGAGAAGTTTCGAAGGTTCATGAATTTATATGCATTCGTTCGAAGCTGGTATTTCGATAGCATTTCCCTCCTTTAAGATGAAATTATTATGCTCAACTGATCGTATATATATATTTTTTTCATCTCTCGATCGTCGCGTCGAAATTAACGAATAATATCGGAACGAGATTCATCTCCTGGTTTATTCACGGAATTTTCGATATTAATCGATGAATATTTAGTTTGCGAGATACGTCACCAATCAATTCCGATGTCACATCGAGACGTTTTCCGACGCATCTCCGACTCTCTGTGATATTGTAACGAGAACTCGAGACTGTGACTTACGTTCCGTGACACGGGGGCGGTTCGTGAAATTTATCGCTCTAATACGCGACGACCATACATGACATGACGTGCGAGAATAACTTAGCCTGCATTCGCATTCTCTCACACGTAATCGAAATGTTAATAATACGTACGATTGAGTAATGTTTATGGAAAATTTCATGAAGAGCAACAATATCGTTACTCATCGTGACATGTTAAAACGACATTTATATCTTGACCGAGATATCTATTAATAATGCCGGTTATGAAAAATAATATTTAATTGAAATTATATATATATATATATATATATATATATATATATATATATATACATATATATGTATACTTCAAATTATACATATATTTATCAGGTATATGTATATACACTTAATTATGTATATATACTATATCAATTATATTACTCACATATGATTGACGTTAAATTGTATTCATAAATTATTTATAATTGCAATTTATATTAATATATTTATATAAATTATGTACATATAATTACAATGAAAAATACTTTGTCATTTATATTATTTATATATACTTGTATCAAATTATGTAAACTTTCTTATATATTTTTATATATTTTGCTAAAAACTTTTTCTCCTCTCTTTTTCTAATACATATATCAAACGGATAGAAGCAACGTTGTTTAATAGTAGTGAACTAGCAAGTATCTGTGAGTGAGACGAAAATTTAAAAAAAAGAGACACTTTCTATATTCTTAAGTGTTATCACGAAATTATTTTCATCATTGTTTAAAAGAGACATCCATATATCCGTATAGAATTGTATCTCGAATAAGTCCAATATGATGAAAAATTAAAGTTAATATTATCTCTTTCTTGATTCGTAAACTTAGGAAATTATTATCTTACCTCTACGCTCAACAACTTACTGCTGTTGATATTTGAAAACCTTGTACCATGATTTACCCCTTATCAATTTTGTTTAAATACATTTTCTATTGAAAACAAACAAAAGAAAGACATTTAAATTCTTTTTTATACGAATTTGCCTCTTTCTCGGAAAAAAAATTGAGTTATATATCTCGCACATGGAGATGAAAGTAAAACATTTCGACCATTTCACACAGAACAGACAAAAGGAAACATTGCAGTATTTTACAGACTCTCCAAAGCAAATATTGATATCTTGTATCGATATAAAAATTGACGTCTAACAATCTCAATAATAAAATATTAAAGCCAATATTATCTCTTTTTTATTCGAAAAGCTTCAAAACTTATTTGCAGTTTTATTTCTGCATTTGTTCATTGACAATTGACTGTGGGGTTGATATTTGAAAATTCTATTATTCATGTGTTTTGTTCCTTAACATAGTGTTTATTGAATATGAAAATAAAAGGTGAGAGTTTTAAATTCTCTTTGTACGAACTTCTCTCTCTCTCTCTCTCTCTCTCTCTCTCTCTCTCTCTCTCTCTCTATTCTCGAAAGAAATTTGATTTATATCCTCACGACCATCCAATAAATAACGTTTGAGTAATTCCAACATGTTCATTAACGTTGCAACGTGATACATAATCGGAATTGTGTAATTATTCATAAATAGCTGATGTATTATGCTCGGCGGCGCGCATTTCTAATTTAAATGATCGTTAAATGCACGCTTACAACAACACATTGTCAGAGAGAATAACCCAACAATTGAATAATTTATACTCTTAAATTTTTCTCCTGATTCTGAAAATAACGCGACTACTTTTTTCCATTATTTTATTTGATATCAAGATATGGAGATATATATTTTATGAGAGATACACACGACAATAGATTTCTTTCAATTTTCCATATGCATTGATTTTTCAAAATAAATTTTCTTCATGACTTTTTATGCAAGCACGCAAAAATAACTTGAGACACGTATTTATGTGTTAATATTAAAAAAAAAAAGAAAAAGCCTCGACACATTTTGTAATTTTACTTAATGCACACTTGATATTATCAAAGTGGATACATGATTGATTTTTATTCTGTTTCATCTTTTATTGTGCGAAGGAGATACTGAAAAAAAAACAAGCTTCGCATATACGAAACGCGGTAACGAGAGAGCGATGGGCTGCCACCTGCTGTGACTTGAAGTATTGCCTAGTTTAACATTGAGAAATCGGCACCCTTGTTTAAGTTACTGAGAAACACTTGAAATTTTTAAATAAAAAGAGACCGAGAGGGTTAATGAATGAAATTTTTCGAGATCATACTATATTTAGGAATTAATTCTTCGTCGTCTGCTCTCTTATTTCAAATCGATTAATTTGAATATAATTTATATTCAATTTACCATATTAAATAATGAAAGAGAATTGCCTCGAGAAATACACGAGAGAGGATTAAGAAACTCGCAAATTTTTTTCTCTTCCTTTGCGCAGAAAAATATTTGATGATTTATGAAGAACATATCCGTTTCAAGTTCAAACGCGCCATATATTAGAGGAAGAAAAGCTTCTGATAGGTAAAATTAATTAGAGCGTTCAAAGAGAGCGGGAATCGGGGAATAAGACCCGACGGGTAAAGTTGACCAATTTTAAGATTTCAAGCGCAATTTTATGAATTCTCTCTTTAATTTTCCTTTGTAAAGTTTGCTGCAAAGAAAAGGAAGGTTAGCGACCGTCTCTCATTACGACTGCTCGAATCGAAGCATCTTTGTATTTCTTCCTGATTTTTTTTTTTAATTACACTTTTCGATTATTTTCTTTTCTTTTCTCTTTGAGAAAAAAGAATAGTGTATGTACATACACGCGCGATTACGCGTTTGTAGCACAGCTGCCAAGTTTCTTTATAAAAAATGCAGGAGCTTTCACTCCGTTTACAGTTGTCTGTCTTCACGCGTTTTCATTTTACTATTTTCTTTCTGGCATGTCATCCTAGATAAAATTTTTCGCCTTTTCAATATTTTACAATCTGAACCTTGCCTTTGATCGATCTGTTCTGCAAAAATGAACATGCAATTTTTAAAAATCATTCATCGTCTCATCCTTTGTAAACGAACACGCATTTATAATATTTATGAATACTCTGTGTTTTGACTTTAAATCAGATATTTCCAATGTTAAATTTGCTGAAATTGACAGCAAATAGCGACGTGATTGCGCTGACGTCGCGCGATTTGAACGGTGCAAAATTTTCAAAGGGAAAACGTGCCAGTTTTTCTTTTCCAAGTCACCGCACAAGCGTTACTTGGTTAGAAATTTCGAGGGTGCCAATCTTGCCGGCGAGAACCGGCGCACAGGCAGCACATACACCTATTTTCTTCTCTCACGAATCTGGAATCGGACAAGCGCAAAACGAAATGACAGCGAAAGGCGCTTTTTGATCAGCCGCGATTAGTTCGATCCAATTTCCTGTTACGACAGAAAAGGGAGATTACGTCAATGGAATCGAGGAAGCACAGGGTGATCGAAGGGTATAAATGAAAATTTACCTCTCGCCCTACGAATGAAAAGAGTGGGAAGGGTAGGAAATAAACGTCGAAGGCGTCGTAGGATACGCGCGATATTAGCTTAGACGAGGCTTCACGTTGAAATGTCAGTGTCGCTGAACGAGACATTGGGAATCTGTGGAAACGAGTTATCGGGCCAATTTGCTCCGCTTCGGACAATCCTCTAATTGATCCAACATGTATGAACGTAACATCGGCCGCGACGAACGAGTCGCGAACAAAGAGCCAGGCTAATTTGGAGAATTCAGTCGCAGTTGTTCATTGTTACTACAGTCCACTGTTTCCATTTCAAGAGTAACGCAACATACACATCGAGGTTTCACCGATCATGAGAAATTCAAACCAGTTCACTTCGTTTACATACGTGTCGATTGCGGAAATTAAAAAGTCCGTTATTAAGTTATATCTTCGCAAAATTAAAGTATAGAGATTGCCATAGATTGAGATGATGAAATTTTCCAATACATTCCAATATTGTTTGATCGAGTGTATACATATGTATGCTTATTGTTAGTTATATCTCTCTGCGGTGTATTAAATTATTTTTTCGTTCACTTGTCATACGAAAAGCTTGAATGTTTTATTTAAATCGCGTGGACTCAATTACCTTTGTCTCGTGACGTATTATTCACCATTGACACGAATCTCTATTTATTCCTTGCAATTTTATGCAAAAGTATTTACTTGCGTTAATGTAGCACGCGCTTTTCGCGTTGCTACATGTATTTATAGTTAATTAGGGCGAAAGCTCTATTCACGCGAAGTTTATGTCAGTTTGTTGAACGAACTTGGTAAATCGCTATACAAAATTTACATGCGTCATAACGTGTGACGTATTAAATTATCTAGACCACCGAGCGCTTGTACCGAGCATTCGTATTTTTCTACATGCATATTTTCTGCTGTTATATATATGTAAATGATACTGGATTTTTAAACAGTGTTTTAAAAAGCTACAGCGGGTAATTCATTTAAAATTGACAGATCGTTTTTTCTTAATGTTTCTACAAATTTCGGTGTTCTATTTTTTAATCTTTTTTTTATTCAACAAAAAGTATTTTTTGCGAAAAAACATTTTTTTTTTTTTTTTTTTTTTTTAGGGAAAACGCTCGTGTTTTCCAAATGAAATTTTGTTGGGTAAATATATTCTTGAAAGATATTCATCATGTATAATTTTTCATTGTAATTGAATGGCGCATCAATTTTATGAAGACCGCTCTTTCCTTTCATATGACCCGTTCCGGCTAACGATGTTGTTGTATAAATAAAGATAGAGCAGGCCCCGGGTTAAAGTAATCCGTTTATCCGTGATTGGATTCCAAGCGATTCCGTAGATATGCCAAGATTCTCTTCTTCCTTAGAAACTATCACGTTGAAATTCGAAACAATATTTTCATGCATATCCATTATGTATATGCTAGTTTCGAAATTAATTAAGTAGCCTTATATTAAATTTGTAATTCATCATTTTCTTTCACAAACCAGCAAACACTTGATTAATCATCACTTTTATACCGTAATTGACTTTTATATCATAATTGTTCTAAGCTGTCATGTTTATTTTTTAACAAACGGATTACTTTAACCCGGGGCCTGCTCTATCTTTATTTATACAACAACATTGTTAGCCGGAACGGGTCATATGAAAGGAAAGAGCGGTCTTCATAAAATTGATGCGCCATTCAATTAAAATGAAAAATTATACATGATGAATATCTTTCAAGAATATATTTACTCAACAAAATTTCATTTGGAATACACGAGCGTTTTCGCTAAAAAAAAAAAAAAAAAAATTTTTCGTAAAAAATACTTTTTGTTCAAAATTATTGTGGCAAAGTGTTAAATGCCCAATCTCATTTCTCTGAGGGATGATATTCTTGACATTCTATAATTATAATCTTCTAATCACGGAATTAGATCGACTGGATTTAATTCCATTAAAGATATTTTCGTTACTTGACACAAACCATCGGGATATGGGTTTGCAAGTTAATACATCAAATTGGATAGAGTGCAATAAAATGTTTGCGATAGAGAGGCTCGCTCTACGAATGACACGTGTTTATCCGTTGAAAATTGCTCAAGACCGTGAGCTTTGTTGCGTCAATAGAAGAACGAACTCTGCTGTTTTACTGCCATGCGAATGGCGCATAAATCTCTCTTCGTGACTCGTTTCGCAAGCGTAACGCAAATTGGGCTTCCACTATGAAACAAGATGTACGATTAATTGCGTACTTTACGCAAGTCGTGCGTGTGTATATGACGGTAAAATTTTCGCGCTAAAATCATAAATAAACGCTTTTCGCTGAAGCGTGCGAATATTACAAACTTGTAACAAGGCGATCGTCGTGAAAAGATTAGACTGGCACGTGGAGTGTGCTAGCTTGACGCAAAGTGTTAATAGCGTTGCGTGACTTTAAATTATAAAGTACGTACAGATGAGCTTTCCGGATAAGTCACGCGTTTTACCACTTTTATCCCCGATGATTCGCAACTTTATTAATACATATTAATGTATCTGTAGCATGTAATAAATATTTTTAAATACAATTAATGTTTTCATAATGATACACGTATTTGTGGAAAAGCATAATGTCGCTCGTTTAATCGTTGATTTATATAACTTATAATTGATGTATAAATATATACATCATTTTATAAGTTCCACACAATACATTATCGTAAACCTTAAATATAGATGTATTCTGTGCACAACCATGTACTATAAGGAGACATATTTTTATTATTAAAGTGAATTAAAATGTTGAAGGCAAAATATGTACCTTTATTCTTTTCCGTAACACGGCGTTTTGTTGATTGCACGATAATGCGATAATAAAATTTTTAAACAATATTGTTATACAATTTTTGTTTGTAGTTTTTGCACGTTAAAAGGCGAGACTTTTACTTACTTTTACATTTGATTTTGTCGCTAAATTGTTTCAAACTCATTGCTCGGTGAACAATTTTAAATTTTACCTCGGAATTGAGCTAAAATTTTTGTTTAGTCCTTCGTTTCAGCATACGGAAGCGTGTGTTGCAAGAATAATTTCCTCCGGGAAAACCCTCTCCAACACGAGAGGGTTCGTGAGTTCGATAGCGGTTCCTGTATGTACAACGAAATAAGAGATAGAAGTAGCGGATGGCGGAAGAGGGTATTCTCATTGAAAATAATACCATTAGAGCGAAATAATCGATTCTCAAGAGGAGGAAACCTCCCCCCTAAATAAACATTTGATGAAAATGTACCTTATGCTGATGAAATTTCGTTCGAACGAAAAAAAAAAAGTACAACTTTTTGTGGAAAACTTATTGTTAGAATTGGGTAATTCTCTGCACAGAGCTCACGAAAGTTTGACTTTCGAAAGAATTTATCGCAAAATATCACGGATATAAATAGATATAAATAGATACGGATAGAAAAATTCGGGATAATTTCGAGAAATTACGAGAATGTTATTTTAAAACGTCAATATGGCATTTAATTTTATTTTCTTCGTCTTTATTTGCTTATTTGATGTCCCAGTTTGTGAAGAAGTTCGCGAAGCTCAATTACACTTGATATTAAATTACAATTTTAATCGCACAAACGTCAGTTTCGCTTTTCGTTCAACACGTACATATTTTATGTAGAAGATAAAATATGCTTACTTGTAAATATTGATAGCTCGAGGGAAGATCGATTATAACGCGAATCCATCTCGTCAGAAAAAGCTTCGAGACGCAACATACACAATTCGCTCTCTTTCCATATGGAAGAGTCTACCAGGATTTATAACGAAAATTTTTCACCTATAGACCCGACCTCTTCCCTAGTTGTTCGATTGTGCTAAAATTTGGTCTGCGTTATATATTCTTTTAAGGGATTCTTGTCTCACAAGAATAACCTTTGAAATAATCACGGTTAACTTGACGCTGATTAATGGCCTTTATCGCGCGCGCTCGTAAAGGTCCTCTGCCTTTAAGTAATATCCACCAAATGAATCATGATAACGCGCACTTGAGAATCGGGGTCATGTTTAAATAATATTTTTAATCTAGAATAATTTGAAGATATAATAAATTTTGGACATGATAACTTGTGAAAAATTTAAAATTTTTTTAAATTTATTCCTACAAATCTTCAAACTGATTGTGAGCAAAACGTCAACATTTTTTATAATAAAATTTATCTCGCGCTACTGTAGATACATTGTACAAATAAAAAAAAAAGATAAGAAAATTTATATGCATTGGCTTCTTTGCATATTATTTCCGCGAAAAATCGTGCTAAAAAAGACAAGTTGAGTTTTCTACTACGAGTTCAACTTTTGCGGGCAAATCACTTTCTCGACGTAATACTTTAGTGAAATAATAAATGCGCATAGAATTATATTAACATATAAATACGTAGTTATATATTTATTCAATTTAATTTAGAATAGCATAAATACGTTTTTTGGTTTCTTTTAAAATTTTATGTAATTGAATGTAAGTGTCTTGTATTTTCTGTTAATTAATCTTTGATTATTTTACAATTAATTATATATCCATCTATCGACATTTTGAATTTGGAATCGCATGTTTTTTTCTTATTTTATTTAATCGAATTAAATTTATGATTGAGTTTATCTGAATAGTTTATTAAGAAAGTTGTGTTGTTGAAAAAATAATTCTATTATTCTATGATTTTAAGAGCAATGTAATCTGTCTGAGATAAATTAGAAACAAACATGTACTTAAAAAGGAAATTATAGTTCTACATCTTTAGCACAAAGCTTTTTAAATGTCCATTTATTTTCTTCTTTCTATGCTTCCATGACGGAACAAAGAGGTCTAAATTAGCTTTTAGTTATATTAACACGATAAATGACAGTAACCCTTCTAAAGCTTAACAACGTTCCCTCTGATTCCAAGGAAATTTGACATTTTTTCTACGCTTTCTAGGCTTTTTTTTAACCGTCCTTGTTCTGAAGAATTTTTCAAGTCATTTTTTTCTAACGAGTAAATTTATTTGTAAATACCGTATATCTGTCATATTATTTTGATTTATTTTGAAGACATTAGAAAGATCTTATACATTTATTATCATACGTATATCCATCTTTATGTACGTAAGAAGCTTATATGTATAATGAAATGGATTTAAGATAGTAATTTAGATGCAGGAAAATAATGTACTCGTAGTTTTGCTCTAGCGAATAGGTATACATATGTACACACACACACACGCACACAACACACCAGACTTACATTTTAATACACGCCTGCCTATATATATTACATAAGCCGTGTTATAAAGTAGCCTTTAGATACAAGTGAAATGTTTTAAATGCCGAATGAGATAAACTGATGCGTTGTTTATGGATGCATCAATTATATGCCCACATTTAAAGTATACGATATTTATTATTATTACGTTTATTAAAATGAGATGTACGAGGATTCTCTTTATTTAGGAATACGAGGAACTGAATTACCGCGACGATGAGAAATAAAAAAATCATCTTTCGCGATGGGATCGATGTGAGACGAAACTTATGATAATCCCGATGGGGGCTGTTGGTGGATCGTTATTGCGGGAACATACCTGTTCATCAGCCATCCCGCCCTCGTACATGCTTCCTCGTCGATAATACACGGCTGGCATACAAAAGTTCAACGATACGAACCCACCAGGGCCCGATCTCCAGTCTTAATATACACTATAATACGTCTTTGTGTAATCGCTATCGTATTTAATTCTATTATACTGCGCGCTTAAGGTCGTTTATTATTGTGCCTGTCACGATTGTTTTGTCAATTGTATCTCTTCGTTTTACTTTCCGTTCCGCTTCTCAACCTTCGGCCTTTCGTTCCAAGTATCACCAAAATATACTATGAATCGTCAACGTCATTAAGATATGTGTGCTCTTTTTTTTTTTTTTCTTATACGTATAGAAATATTATTCTCCGGCTCTCTTTCTTTCTCTCTCTCTCTCTCTCTCTCTCTCTCTCTTTCTTTCTCTCTATTATTTTTTCGGTGCAGGTGATCTGGTGTTTGTTAACAAGTGGTAATTTCGAAACTCCTCGATATATTTTCCGCCGTTTCTTAGGCCGCTTTCACGCGCGGCGCGCGACGGTGGCAACAAAAATAGACGCGCGTGCGACGGTAAGTTATATATACAATATATATATATATGTATATATGTATCTATATATCTGCAGGAAGATCACTGGTTGTTTAGGCTGCTGCTACAGGTCCAGAACTTGTTCTTCGGATCGCCACTCGGAGTCGAGTTCGCGCTTGCAAGTCTTTGTCGTCACCCTCTCGACGAGGTGCATGACCCGTCGACGACGAAGCAAGATTGAACCTTCTTTGCGACTTTCCTCTTTTAGGCCTCTTCTTCAAACGATCGTTGACACGCTATTTCGATGACTATAGTAGAATCGCTCCTCTTTGTAAAGCCGAGGATTTTCTCTCCGCCGACAGAGAGAGAGAGAGAGAGAAAGAAAGAACGCCGTCGCGACGCTCGGGGTATCTCGGGAAATTCGGAACTCGGAATTTCGACGTGTCCCGATAATCGTTATCCTCGTTCTCTCTCGTCGATCTCTATCTCCCTTTTTCTCTCTCGCGATTTGAAATGAAGGGATTTTCGGAAAATCGAAAGATCACGACAATCGTTCAGGCTGTGCGAAGAGTGGTCGGCTTCCACGCGGATTGGCGATTGATACTCGGTGACGACGACGACGACGACGACGACTGTCGCTCGTTGTTAAGGGTGCACGACTCGCTGCTGTCTCGCGTGCGCGCGTACACAGTGTGGGTGGACGACATGTGGGTGCATATGCACCCGCGCGCGATTTTCTTCACGCTTTTTTTCCGCCGTTTCTTCCTAACTCGCGTGTATAATTATACGCATGTACGTGTCGTCGACTGCACGGCTACCGCTGACCAGCGACATGTGTACGTTTACGTCTCTGTATATATCTCCCGAGGATATGAATGTGCTTCTTCGTCGTGTATGTGTGTGTGTGTGTGTGTGTGTGTGTGTGTATATGTAGTGCGCGCACTAAGCACACGTGTCCGTAACGCGAGTACGCGATACCTTGTTTCACGACAGGGTGAGTGGTTGAGCGAGTAAATGGAGCGTATCTATATGCAAGGAGGGTGATATGTGTGTATATATATATGCGTGTATATATATATATATATATATATGTGTGTATATGTGTGTGTGTGTGTGTGTGTATGTGTGCGCGCGAGGACGACAGAGCGCGTGTGTCGGCTTCGAGAGAAACAGGTACCGGCCTGTCGAGTGCCTAGGGGAAGACTGGACTCGGGGAAACGACGACTCGCTGTGGCAGGATCCACGGGGAACGGGTGTGCGCGGGCTGTGTGTGAATCGGTCTCGCTTCCGCACAGGTCTTCCCACCCCGAATCCACCTGTCGTCCTCTCGCTCTCGCTCCCGCCCTCGCTCAGAGCTCACCGCTCTCGGTCTCTGCGTGAACGAACGGCTGCCGGAGCACAGGCGCGCTGCTGCCCCCCCCCCCTCTCTCTCTCTCTCTCTTTCTGTCTGTCTTTCTCTCTCTCTCTCTCTCTCTCTCTCTCTCTCTCTCTCTGCACCGACCGAGAATCAATACGTCGGCAGGCCCGTACTTTCGCCCGCGAAATCTCAATTTTTCCTCTCGACGTCGATTTAAGAGTCGCCTTATTCCCGACCTCGGTCGTCCCTCGACATAGCTCGTATGTCCTCGTGCGTAAAACGCCGGAGATGACCTGGCAGTGGTTTTTGTCACCCGACGAATTGCGTTTTTGCAACCTCGTGACGCATCGTTCGCAGGGGAACATACGCTTTTTACCTCCCTTTCCTCGGCCGGCTAAAAAGCGCGGGAGATTCTTGTTTCCAGGATTCGGGGGTTCGATGGGAATCTAGGGAGGGTAGTCGTTGTAATTTTTGACAGCAGCATAAATTCTCGTCGTAAAAACTTGTGTAAAAGGCAAACGGGCGAAAAAATAAATCTGATAGATTTGTAGTATCTATATATAGAATAATTTTTTTTTAATTTAATCATTTTGATAAAATATGTTTAAAAATTTAATATAGTTTTATTATGGATTTTGTCCAATGTCTAGTATGAACATTATTGCACAAATATCATGATTATCAACGCGTCATCGAATAAAGCTTTAATAAGACTACTTATTATTAATAGAATCAATTGAATTTACGCATTTTTTGATATTTTTCAATTTGATGAATATAACTGGATACATGGAAACATGTAATTATATATTTGAGGAATTTCCAGCCTTATAAAATGGAGACGTGGCTCTTGCCTGCTCTTCGAGATCAAAATTCTCAAAGAGATGAAATTTGAGAGCCCCGTCATGCTTGGTCTTTAATGTGGCTTTTCGATTCTCACCTCAATTTTAACCCGTACGTTCGATACTGTTGTCGCCCGTGAAGCGCTTCGCTAGAGCGTTATAATAAGATTGAAGTCTGGAAGTCACTCGTGATTGAAAATTAAATAATCTTGCTATAATGTCTCTTGTAGCGTTCTTATTCCTTTCTCGAAGCGTAATTAGGAAGTTTTCCGTCGTCATCAGATATTAAAATTTTGAAACTTGTACGTGACGCTAGTGTATACTTTTTAGAAACTTTAACAATTATTATTAACTCTATAATTTTGATAATTATTATTGGAACATAAAAGAAAAAAAAATCATAATTTATATAATTTATCAAATATCAAATTTTATATATTTAATAAGGGAATTCAAAAACAAAATGATAGGAGGGCGCCAGAAATGAAATGCCATAAAAGAGAAACCTCACTTAGAAACGAGGGATCCGAAAAGAGATAAGGGAGAAAATTAGATGGCGAGAAAAAATGACTTAGGGTAGCAAAATGGCCGAGCGGAGAATGACGTGACTATCATATATATTCGATAGCCTGGTGGTCCGAAAAAGTTCTTGTATCAAACCATAACTAGGAAACAAAAAATTGTCGGATACAGTAACGACAATAATTATTATTTTTTCAGCCAAAAGAGTAGGTTCGACTTTTATATCAGAAATATATATGTATATCGAGGGGTTGATCACTGAGGTGAATTTTTGTACAAGGGCTAGGTAATTCAGCCGCAATTCCAGCAAAATTTTGGATAATCCAAGGTTATTTTTGGTAAATCTAAATAATCTTTAGCGTTAAAATAATTTAAAGTAAAATTTCTTTTTCAAAATTTCTTTTTAATTTGAGATACTATTAGGTAATCTTAAGTAATCCGAGGTATAATTTAAGGGTAATCCGTATCAAAGGGTAATTTTTGTACATTATAACTGTGAGTGACCAACCCCTCGATGTGTATATATATTTTTTCGGACATAAAAATGTTTGAAATACATAGCTAAATGGATTTTTAATGTATGTACCTACTTTTGCGTAATAATGTATCTATAATGTATTTAATACTAATGTATTTACGTAATTATCATTAACATGGTACTTTTATCACGAGAAATCAGATTCATATATATAATAAATCATATATAAAAGCTCAATTAAGTGCTAATTTATTGTTAATTTATCGCTTTAAACCTAAATTTATTGCTTTTAGCAATTAGCAGAAAATTGATACTAAAGAGAGATATTAATTGATATTAGAGTCATTACTAATGTAAAATGTTTTTGAATTAATTGCTTTTAAGATATATTAAAATAAATTTATTGTTTGTTTCGTCAAATTAGGAAAACGAACCAAACGTACTAGCTTGCCATACCAAAATATGAGTTGAAAGGATTAATTATTTTTTCTTTTGATTTTAATTAAAATGTTTTTTGAAATATAATTACTTTCTCTCTCTCTCTCTCTCTCTCTCTCTCTCTCTCTCTCTCTCTCTCTCTCTCTCTCTTTTTCAAGATTTGTCACTCTTGCAATTAATGTTCGCGAAATACAGTTTTCAATTAGGAACGATATAATTCGAGAAAAATTAATTCAAGAAACATATTAATCTGATAATTAAATATTTATATATATTGAAATTAGAACAGCATTTAATTGTTTTATTTCATTATGTAAACGTGGACGATAACCTAGTTTCACCTTTCGAGTTTTGAAAAATTAAACAATAGTAATAAATTTGTATTTATAATAAACTATATTTCGAAAATAAATAATTTGAAAAGCATTTTAATATCAAAATTAAAAGAGTAATTAATTATAGTGTGTAGCGTATTTTTGTAGCAATACAGACATTGGATTCCGTTTCCAAATACTTTTTATTTTATTTCACGAACGATAAATTTGAACAATTTTTCGATAACAATTAATTCAGGGAACAATTTCATATGTATTAATAATGTCTGATATTATTAACTTCTTCTGATTTTACTTTTGTATAATTATTGTATTTTATATTGATGCGTTTATAAAGATTTGAAAATTTATTCGAAATATCTTTGAGTAATTAATTTGAGCGATTAAATCTGATTCGAATTTGATTTTTTATAATAATAGAGTGAAAAAATTAAGTTGATAAAGGCATTCGCGTACGTAATGATATATATATACATATAGTCGAAAGTGCACAGCCAATTAACAGGGATACCTTCTTTTTCACAATTTAAAAAGACCGACTTTTTTTATCTCGCGTGAAACACTTGCAATGTGTCATCACAATGTCAGATTCGTTAGTTTAACGTCAAATACTTGCAGTGATTACATTCTTGCTGAAAGCGTCATGTATGTTTGATAACAACATAGTTGTGGTAAAACCGCTTAAGCACTTAGCGTATCCTCATATTTAGTTCATGAATTAATATTATGATTGCATCTCTCTCTCTCTCTCTGTCTCTCTCTCTCTCTCTTTTACATCTTCTGTTACATATGATAACAAAGCATTATCAACTACCACATGTCGTACGTATGTACGTAGTGGATGCTGCGTCTTGCATCTTTCCTAAGAGGAATATGCGGCGATGCATGAGCAGTTGTACGCGAAATACGAGGCACGAGTCTAAGGATAAAAGCCGCAAATTACAACATGTAGCCAAGCAACGAGGAAGGCTCTTTAAATGACACATACGAAGGCGGAAATTTCTACAAAGCGCAGCGAGACCGCGTCTCGCGAGCTTGTATATTTTATATAAACATAATTTCTCTCCCTCAGACGCGATATTATTATTATTATTATTTTTATTATTATTGAGAGTCGACGGAACGAGTAAATAGGATTACACGGATAGAGATACATAGAAGGTGGTCGGCGTGGTACATGTATTTATGGGACCAGGTTGCAGCGGGTACATATCTTGTACCCATCTGCCGCAAACGGCTTTTACAGAGTATCTACCTCTCTCTCTTTCTCTCTGTCTTTTATGTATATATACGTTACCGATAGCTTACGTACTATCTAATACGAGGTAATACCGCGCTGCCGGGAACTGAATGCGAAGAATTTCATATGGCTGGCTTAACGTTCGCGTTCGAACGATTCTTCCTTATTCGAAATCTCCGAAATTCTTGGATGATATATCGGCCGTTCATGATAAATTAACGTTCTTGAACTTTTACTTGCTTCTCCTAAAGGGAGTCGCATTTAAAGATATTCTATTGCCCTGTCGCCAAGTGCTGAGTTGTTCTCGAGAAGAAAGTTCGCAACCTTTGAGAAAAGTCGCAAGCACTTCTCCGAGTCTTTTGTATCTAGGACGAATGTTCTTAGAGTAAGAGTTGGCGACAAAAAAAAAAAAAAAAAAAACATAGCATGGATAAAAGCGAAAGGAAGCTACGCTTCCTTCAATAAGGAACAAAAACTGCGAAAGACACCAGTAAACGGTGTTAATGATTACAAGTTAATTAAGCTCATTGAGTTTAAATCGGTATTGCAGATTTTATAGCAGTTGCTAACGAGAAATTAAACGATTAATTAAATTGATTTCTTGTTCTCTCTCTCTCTCTCTTATCTATATAATTATATTTTTTTATTTCTATATAATAAGAGATAATTTTTTTATACAAGTTAGTTTTTTAAGTTAATTGATTTTAACGTATTTTTAAAACTATGATTTAATTATATGACGACTTATTGCAAATTGTACGACGGGGCTATACATGTGACGTGAAAAAATAATTCTATTGAAGAAATTTACTCCTATTATTTTTTGATCAATTTTTAATTAAGACCATGCCTTGGCAACGTTTCAAACTGGATTGATTCCAGGTTACAAGTTGGTTCCAAGAAAACCTTTTGCTATGATACACGTGCAGATTTTATTCAGAAAGAACTGATATTTGTAATTTCCTGAAACCCGTTCAATCTCAAGATTGTAGATTAAACAAAGTTCATTTCATCCTGATTGATCTGGAAAACTTTGCTTCGTTCGTCGAATGGCTTTCATTTTTACGTGATTTTTTTTCGTTTTTCGCATTAAATGTGTCAGATTCAGCATATATTTTATACGGAGAAAAAAAAGTCTGGAATCGCAACGAATTAATCAGCTAATAAGAAACTTCAAGAAAACGATTCGACATGTTCCACTTTACTTTGATTATAGCAAAGAACAAATACAATTTTGAAATATTTGATCTTTTCAGAAGTTTTGAAAAAGAAAAATAATGTTAAACTAATATATGATATGCCCTGTGAAGAGTTTATTATAAAATCCTTATATATTATTATATATACATATATATTTCGTTATTTTGGCTTTAATTAGATGGTTTCTATAAGGGAAATTTTTACGACAAATATAATAAAGTCCGTTGCACATAAATGCTGAAATCTATACATGTCATTCCAAGCTGCACGTTGTTCGGTTAGTATACAGAGTATGTCTCTATTTATGAAGTTCTGTTACTCACTACAAGCATGTCAGATGCGGTACGTGTTTTATGTGCTGAAGGAAAACATAATCCGCAACGAGTTACGATCGAAGGCGCCATTTTATGTTTCTCGCATATGAACAGTTACTCAGAATAACCGGTAAACGTCAAGTACTGTTTCTTTGGATTTGCAATAATAAATTTCATCAAATTCCACGATACTATCTTTTCAGGAGAAGAATGTGTTCAAACACATTCATAGAAAAAGAGGAAAGGTTTGATTTTGCTACTATCAAGAATAATTTTAATTAGATGATGTGTGTGTGTTGTACGTTGTTTTTTTCTTTTGGATCTATATTTATAAAAATTTATTAAGGTAAACGAGCGTAAATTGTGAATCTGAAAAGTGATAACGACGACGGCAAACAAGTAAACAGATATCCGATTATTATCGGATCGAAAAGCTTTAAAGTGTATCTGTAATTATTTAAGTCTGTGTATCTCTCTGTATTTTGTGTATATTATATATATATATATATATATATATATATATAATATAAATTGTAAATTACATTTCATATGGTTATGCTTGGCCATTTGTAATAATGACTGTCTCTTTAGTATACGGATGTTGTAGAGACGTAGAGACATCATTGTAAAGTCATGCTTAGCCGATCATGTGTGAAGCTTCTACAGAAAAACAAACAGATAACAATAAAAAACGTCGACATTTGCAAACTCGAAGGATAAACGTTGCTCTTTCTAAGTGTGTTCTGCTCTATCCACAGGGAACAATCAATCGCTTACATCGCTAGTCATCTATGTATATAATTCTAAAGATAACACATCACATTTAGGTAGCCGCAGGTACTTTCGACCCTGCCTATTAAAGACTTACCATCGATGAGCCCATTATATGTATTCTATGTATGAAACTCAATTTCGTTTCTTCGAAGACGTGCCTAAAACATACATTCCCGTTCAGTGAGAAACATCAATCACGCCCCGGCCGCGCGCGCGCATTATATCACGGGCCAAAAACAAAATTAGAAGAAACGTTCGCGAAAACGGAAATATTCCGGCAGAATAGTAGAGGAGAAGAAAAGAGAGCGTGTCCTCGAAATAACCAAAAAGTAATAGGGCAAACTAGGGTATGATGACCATAGGCTGTAATTTGTCCAATAATCCCTATCTAGTACGCTTTTTTAGTCATTATCAAAGATAATCGATATTTACAGTAGTTTATGCTCATACATTATTCGAAATAACGATATTGCGAATCTTATATCATATTTTTACTTTTGACTACCTGCAAAGTTTTTCATGTGTCCACTAAAAACTGTTAAATGACAGTTAAGCTATCCTAATCGACGTTCGACATTATTATAAAGATATGTAAATTGTTATATGACGTATAATTTTTATTTTCGTTTTCACTATTTTTTTATAAATACTATGGTCATCTTTTCCTTAAAAGTTGGATAAGCTGGCCAATGTTTATGTCGTACTATTTTGATAATATAAAATTTCTGTTAAATATTTGTCTTTTAATTTCGATAATATTACGTAATTTAAGCTTGAGTGAAGATATAATATGCCAGACGCTATTAAAAAAATAAGAAAAATAAAAGTATGTTTTTTGCATTTTAAAAAACTATGGCCATCTTACCCGAGTTTACCCTAAATATCTCTATGCTTTCTGGCAAGATGAGCAACATCTCTTTTCCCCGACGACGAAGCTCGTTGTCTTATCGTCGATTATATTATCGAGATCCGGAGCGATCGCAACTGCTAATTTTTATACGATAACTCGCACGTGACTATATAATCTGTCGTTTGGAAATTATTCGATTTAGAGTCGGCGCAACGTTTAGCATATCATATCAGGTGGGCGTCGAAGCTTGAATACCAAATGGCTACGAAACCAACCGAGAACGCAACAACTACAGGCGGATAAAAGCTATCGGAAAAACGTGTGCGGGAGGCACACCTCGCCTCGCCTTTCTTTGTCGACTCGACCCACTTTGAGAGTCCGACATTTTTCTTGTTTGACATTTGCGGGCGGCGCATCATTCGCGAAAGACTTTGTTTCGCTTGCCGTCAAATACGATTGGCTTTTGTACGCGCTGAAAGTCGCGGATGTCTCTCTCTCTCTCTCTCTCTCTCTCTCTCTCTCTTTGTCGGCTCGCCTTTAGACATAGGTATAGGCTACAAATAGTGATATCCTTCGGTAATATCTACGGTAATGGCGGCATTGACGAAAGGGTATTATCGTTGGCCCTATGATTGACACGTGATGCCAATGACCGTAATCAATCTGTCAAATTATGGTTGTCGTTCTATCTTTCGAAACAAGCTTCGAATCAAGCCCACACTATACGTTATCGTACAAAATAATCGCGAAAGTGTCTCTCAAATGAAAAAAATAATCAAGTGCAGTTAAATCGTCACTTTTCTCGCCATGTGTATCGCGTATTTGATCTTTTTCTATTCTCCGTAAGTTCAATTTCACCCTGTCACCACAACTAGGTCGGGTCTTCTTCGGTAAATATTATGTTTAATGCCCGAAGCGTTTTGCGCGAGTTCGTTTTTATCAAGCAATACCTTCGAGGCGGAAATACGCAGACATACATTTTTTAGCTTGATTATCAGAATCATGTGTACCTTGGCCGCGGGACTGTTTTCCGTGACAACATTCCGCTATGTATGAGAAATGAATACGTTTACTTTACTACGCTCTATCTATCTTTTTGCATAATTTCTTTCTTTATTTTAATTCACTTTTTTAACTTACACTCTTTTGTCAGATATTTTCTGTTTAATATTTTTGGAAATACAAATAAATAAAATTGCAATCTTACGTTTAGTTTTTATTAAGAAAGATTTGATGTTAAAAATTTAAAGAATTTACAAAGTTGAAATATGTTTAACTTTCTAGAGTAAATATATATAGTCTTTTTTTTTTTTTACGCCTTTATGACATGAATGTTTTACATTGTCTGGAAGAAAGTTTATCTTATCGGTAATTCTGCTCTTTTGTCTGGACTTTAACTCGGGATACTTTTAGTCGGCTCTTTTGAATGAGCATACAATTTCTCGACGAGAATGTTAACTATATATACGTTCATCCTACGTTCGTCTCGACATCAAAGAAAATCACCTTCGTGTGTAGGATATTTTCGCGAAAAGCTTGCCTTTTTGTTCGCGGTCTCGTGGTCCGATTATCTTTTAGAAAACTGTAATAAAACACGTCGTTGTAATCACAAAGATAATGAAAGAAAATGTCAAATTCCAAAGACTTGTTATTAATCAATTTTTCTTAGATTAAATAATTTTTTTTCCCTCCTTCCCTTTCCTCCCTCTCTCTCTCTCTCTCTCTCTCTCTCTCTCTCTTTCTGCCTGCCTGCATAATAAACAGGATTATAACGAACAACATGATAATGTTTCTTTTGACATTGTTTTTCTTAATTATTATTCTATGTTACTTTTGTTGAATTTCCTTACACAATTTTCAGCACGTGGTGTGCAACTTTAATCCAAGTGTTCCTTGTGTCGCTGACTTTTCTTCCTGGCGTATAATAAAACAGATTTAATATAGCATGAATGCAACATATAAGAATGCAAAAGTATATATCTAGAGATATATTGGATGACAGATAATGAGAGAGATGAACAGAGGACTGGCGGAAAGAAAGGAGAGAGAAAAAGAGAAAGAGAGTATTTCTGAAAGTTAATTACGTGAAAGGTCAAAGAGCAAACCGCGTATTGCGCGAAGCAAGATATGTAGTACCATAGGCATATTAAAGGACTGTCATTCGTTTTTACGTCGATAATGAATTATTACGTTTATTAATCAATATATCCACTATGTATGTTACATTGTTCTTTTCTTATCGATATGCTTGGACAAAAAAGATTTAACATTCTATATTTTTGTTTGTGTATTCAGAGATAAAAAAATGTGTGATAAAAAAATTAGTTTGCTTATTTTCTCTAGTGGATTCAAACTTTTGTAATTTTCTCTTATCGATTCTTTAGATCGAAAGTATTTTCTTTCTATTTGCCAATAAAAGTTTATGTTTTGTGTTAGGATTATTTCAAGTTAAAATTACTTTATTGAAAAATAAGTTAACAAGCAACAAGGTCGCGTTAGAATTATTTAATTACAGTTTTCAAATTAACCAAAAAAAATATAAGTTTGCATTAATAAAATAATTGTTTTTTGTTCTGGTAAGCACAGAGATATAACATTGAAATATAATTATAATTGCACATAATTTCAAATTAATGTTAATCAATAATCGCACATTTATATTCGAATTTCACGTTGCAAATGTCTATCTATATATCCATTTTTCTTTCGCCATTTTTCCGACACAAGTCTTTAAATGCATATATTTCCTTCGAATCATTTACGATCCCGTACTTTGGTTCGCGTTTCTTCATTCATCTCTCTCTCTCTCTCTCTCTCTCTCTCTCTCTCTCTCTCTCTCTCTCTCTCTCTCTCTCTCTCTCTACCTTTTCTTCTATTATTCAATTATAATAAAACGAACTCTGTGCACAATGCGAAGGCGTCGAGAATGCAATAACGTCTCTATCGAACGGTCTCTTCGTACTTGGGAGCCAAGTGAAGATCGTAGCCAGGTGGTGAAATTTTCCGACAAAATGGCTGTTTTCCGCATCGCTTTCTGTCGCTGGCTATTGTGAAGAGTTTCGCTAGTTATATATGTATACATATATATACATATATAATTACATAAAATATTAAAGACCTTTCAAACGTCGAATTTTAGTAGGATATTTTTCTTCGTGAGACGATATATGAGAAATTTTACATATTTTTATCAAATTATTCGTGTAAAGTTATTTCCAAATCTTAGTAATGATATCAAATGTACACAAAATTTTACAACTAGTGTACAGTAATATTAGCGTGGTGAAATATAAAAAATAAAATAAAATAGCCAAAGCAATTAAAATTTAAAGTAGCAATTAAAAATTTTGATTTGTTCAGCTTTAATTTTCCCAATTTATATTCTTTTGTGCATTTTGCATACATTTAAAGTCATTAGACTCGAAATATGCCAGATTACTATTAGATGACGTTAATAACTAGATAACCGGATTTTTTTCTATAGATGATTTAGAGTTGAATAATTTCCAGGGGAATTATCGGACTATTGCAACGTGATTAATATTGGCTTGTCATATTACGTTGGTACAAAAAGCTTTCCTAGGAAGGATTTAAATGATGCACGCCAATCGATGTGACTCATTCCATACATGTCATATAAAGATCGGGGACTTTCTTATAATTCGAACCGGTCGAAGGTATACCGTTGATCGAACGGACTGGCCACTATCCAATAGGCCGATAGTCAATATTGATAGAATGGCTCCCAGTGTTCTTGATCTGTTGTCAAATAATAAGAAATTCCAACGTCGTGTACGATTGTATTTATTTATTGCTTCGGCGAATGTCGCTCGAGGATGCAAATGGCAATCTAGAATGGCAGTTCGTTTACTCATTGCATATGAAAAAAAAAAAAAAAATCAAATTAAACAAAAAAGTCGAGAAAAATTAAAATATGTGTATAATATGCGAGAATTACGTCGGAAAATATTCCAGTTACGTAGAAAATTTTGTTAAAATACGAATGTAACTGTCACTTGACATATTTTTGCTTCAGTTAATGCTTTCATCGCAAATACATATTGTTCATACTTGTCTACTTTGTCATTTTGAGAAACTTTTATTAATGATAGGTATTGATAATAGGACACAGCTATAGTCATATTCTCCCGCATTGTTATATATGCTTTAATATCATTAAATATTTGACATTCTATTTGAAATTTCCTTTGAATAGTATAAAATGTAGTATTTAATGTGAAATTTCTATACCGCTGGAATTTAACGACTTGTGATATTTTTGCACTGATTTCAAAACTGCATGCGAAATAATGCAGGAAGTAGTTTGAGAAAGTCTTGTCACGTCGCGGTCTAAAATGCTACGTGTTTACGCGATGTGAAATCTAAGTAATATTATGTATAATTTCGCGAAATAGTGTTGCAAAAAATTTGTCTTGTATTTTGTTTTCGGTGGGAAAGAAAGAAGGAAAAAAGGAGAGAGAAAAAAATTAAGCTCAAGAAAAAGTTTTGTATTTTGTGTCCACTTGAAGCTTCCAGAATGGAAGCGAGACTCAAATATTAGTCGCTATCACTCTCAATATCTTTTCAATGTCCACGGGCATCAACCAATATCGGCCAGTTTGAGATTATCGCTGAGATCAAAGATCGCGGTTAATTGAAAACGTCCAAGAATGGTATTTCGGAGAAATTCTCGCTATACTTCCAATGCTTAATCCGCCGTTTATTGACATCATTTCGATTAGTAGTGAGCAATATATGTCCATTTAACGTGGAACACAATAAATTTCAGGAGGAGAGAGAGTAATGGAACTGCCGCGAGAGAGATACAAACACGAAGACGAATGAATATGAATAAGACGAATAGAAATGGGTAATTTTGGCTGGCGTGCCACGTGAGAGATGTAAGTAGATATTTTCAGCACACTGCTGCTACGCGCGATATTTGAAGCGTCATTTAACTATCTTTGTAGTCGCAGCTATAATGAAGAATTTCCCCTTTGGCGTGAAACATGTTTTTGTAACAATATTAGCAACAGCCAAATTATCATACATTTAATTTTGTCTTGATAAATATTTATCCACATGTGTGTGTGTGTGTGTGTATGTATTATAAAAACTATGTAGATATATCCACAGTTGTTTATGAGGTCTCGAAATCGCTTTTAATTATACTGATTGACATTTCATTATAGTGAAAATTTCCAAAAAATTTTTAATATTCTATCGATTGGAATTGTATAAGATGTTATTCCAACGTTTTGTTCAATAAAGTTTTTTTTATCTTACACACTTGTCAGCTATTGACTCGTAAAGTAAGTTTAAAGGAAAGAACTTCCGAAAGTTCTATGAAATTTCAAGGTGTCTGATAATTATTGGAACCATTAACGTCAAGAAGCGATTTAATAAGAGGTTACTTTAATGTGCGAACTCAATCGAAGCTCTCAAAAGTAATACTGTGAGTGAAATTACTCGAACAGTATGATGGAATACGATTATTATCTACCAAAAAAAAAAAAAAAAGAGACAGAGAGCATAGTTGATACAAGAGTCATGATTGCAAGTCATCAGAAGTCATCATATATATACGTACAGAAGAAATATTAAAAAAATATATGTATACTTTTATAAACCATTGTATCGTCTCCTTTTATAACTGAATATTTCTAAAGAAATTTTTAAACTTTTTCTCGACATTTCGCATTTTCCAAAGGAGCGATAGTACAATCGGTGATTTTTCATCAAAAGATGATTTTTGAATCAGACACAACGATTGAAATGCGCGAAATACACGGTTTCCCACCAAGTTGCCGGGCAGTAGCGACGGTCAATAGAAAATCCGGCGCTAGTTGAAGTCGTGATGGAAATCTCTAAGAAAGCGGCTTAAAGCCCTGCGAAGACTGCCAGGTAAAGTAGTAGTAGTAGTAGTAGTAGTAGTAGTAGTAGTAATAGTAGTAGTAATAGTAGTGTAGTAGCGGCGAAAAAGTAGAAAAGAGGGTGACACGCGGAGGAAGTGAGGGACGGGGGGGGGGGGAGAGAAAGAAGCAGGAGGGATGGAAGAAGGTCCGAGCGGGGGCAGCTAGGCGGCAGCTCTAACAAGTGGCTGCAGCTCGTAACGATCGCCCTCTGTGCCATGCACCAGCCAAGCCACTCGTACTGCACGCCCTCCTAACCCAAGGGGGTTAACCAACACACACGTACACGCGCGCACACATTCCCGCGTGCACGTATGCACACGCTGCCACGTCGCCAGAAATATCGATAAACACGACACGAAGGTCGACCACGAGCGGGCGATCGGCACCCCTCTTCCATACTCTCGAAATAACTTGCGTCTATTTCCTTTTCGTTCCTCTTTTTTACCCCAGTCTCGCTGCCGCGCGTTCCCGTTTTATCGATGATAATTATTCGCGTCAGCCGAGAATCGATCGATGCGCTCTGCGAAACTATCGAATTTTTGTCCTTCTTTATTCACTCCGCTTCTTTTTTACAATCTTTTTTTTTTTTTTTTTTTTTTTTTATTAAGCAGCACTATCGCGATTATCTTTAAGCTGATTGGCTGGAAATTAGGGTGCCGGATCGACGACTGGCTTAAATTAAGTGGAACTTTGAAGTGGAAACGAGGAGAGAAAGAGGATTCGCTCGGCCTGGCTTGGCTTGGCATTTTGTTTATTTTCTCGCGTGTCTCGAGTATAACAATTTCTTCGGACATAGAGAGATCGAAGAACTCGACCCTTATCTCCCCTTCCTTTACCCTCTTCAGGCTTGTTTACGCGAGACGTAATGGATGTGACAGAAACGGTGGCAGAAATTGGCCTGCGTAATCACTTTTTTTTAGACATGGCCGGCTTTGATGACGCGGTGAAAGTGTACATAAATTAGATCGGGCTTTCGTTTTATTTCACGAAATTAACCGCGAAATGAGATACGATTTTTTTTCAATGTCCTTTCCGAATGTCAATGTTAGATATAAGAATAGGTTTGTTATCATGAAAGATAGTTATCAAAGATATTTCGTGTCTTCTCTCTTTGAAGCGTAAAAAAATTCTTTTCGTGACAAGTAAAACTAATTTTTTTTTTAATTGGTAAAATATTTGTTTATCTTTTGTGATTTTCTCTTCATTTAATGATACATCGTGATTATATATATCGCAAAAGTCTGATCTGATATATTCGTTAAACCAGTTAATTTTCACATTTCGGCGACATGTACCACTGGTTGATAATAATTTAAATTTGCTGTAATATGTTTTATCGGATAATGAAAAACGAGTCTTTCAATATATATATATATATATATATATATATATATATATATATATAAAATGAAATACACTCCATTTAATTGAACGTTCATGATTTCAAATCGGTTATCCATATATGCGTGCATATATATGTGTGTATATACGTATTATGTATGTACATGAGTGCGGTCTACTGCATGCGGTGGTGCATTGTGCATTCATAGATGTTTTTGTCGAAAGATACATTTCAACCACGTATTCCAGAAGACAATATTAGTTAATGTAAAAAAATTCTTTATGTAGAGACAAGAAAACATCTAATGACGGTTATAAATTAATACAATACTATTCTGCAACTTTAAAATAAATTTTTTGATATATTAGAAGATGTTACACACGAAGCAATAAATATCGATTTATATTTTGCGCGCAAATAAATATTGATAGTTTAACATATAACGATTCGTATTTGTAACATTAATGTACGAAAATTTACTTGAATTAATTAACAGAGTTTAACAAGAAAAAAAAAAAAAAAAAAAAAAAAAGCGAAGCAAGAAATTTCTAAGTTCCAACTTTGCGTGTTGTACATCTTTTCCACGTGTTGTAAAATTCCTCGATCGTGCCGTGAAAACCGGGAAGGAGAGCAGTCTATTCTTTGATCGCGAACGGTCGTTTGGAGGCCTTTGACCCGCGGTCCGCAGATCCTTGTATGCGGCTCACGTGCGTGCATCGCGCACGTGCCGGTGATTATGCAACGAGGGTGCAGCGTAAATTCGACGTAATTCCACGAAAATACCAGTGTCGGCGCCGACAAGCAGCGTGAGGTGAGCGTGCGCCACAAGAGTTCAAGTGAGCAACGTAGAAGAAAAAAAGAGAAATGTGCAGAGAGAGAGAGAGAGAGAGAGAGAGAGAGAGAAAGAAAGAAAGAAAGAAAGAGACGGAGCCAGGGAGGGAGAGAGCGGGCGGGGGGAGGAGGAAAGAGAGAGATGAGAGGGTTTAAGAGAATGACAGAGACGGTGGACCACCGAAATATCTGTTACTCTCCGCGTATGCGGCGCGTGTTCCGTGACAAGTTGGACGTATTAAACACATGCCTGGCATCGGAATTGTCAAACCTCGCGAAATAGCATCGCTCGGATGCGTTTAATAGCGTCACGGGGCCGACTTGACATTTGCGAGTAAACGGCGAAGATGTTATCCGAAGATGAGAACGATCCGTGAAATTTCTACGAACGAAAGCGAAAGCGTGAAAATTGCCTTGACTATTTCTAATTTGGTAGAGTGACGTCATTAGCGGAGCGTGATGCCGCTTGAGCTCTTCTCTCTTCCGCGTCTCACTTTTTCTATCTCCAGAAGATCCACCGTCCGCCTTTGCTTCACATGGGTGCACGCGCACCCATCTCGCCGTTTTGCTCCGATGTCTCGTGATCTTTATCGTACGCGACGTTACACATCCCGACTTTCCCGTTATCGCGACTCTATACGTCGCACGTCGATTAGGTTTGTCGAAAATTATCTCAATCCTTGTTTAGAGAGAAGAAAAATGCGAGAGAGACGCAACGTGACGTAAATACGCGAGAGAGACGTTCGTGCGAGGGGAACACGGACCGAAAACGAGCGCGAGACAGTGACGGAGATAGGGCGAATGAGAGAAAGAGAGAGGGAGAGGAAGAGGGGGAGAGAGAGAGAGAAAGAGAGAGACAGTGAGAGAAAGAGAGAAAGAGAGCGAGAGAGAGAGAGAGCGAGAGAGAGAGAGAGAGAGAGAGAGAGAGAGAGAGAGAGAGAGAGTAAAAGGGATGCAGTGAGAAAGAGACAGACAGGAAAGAGACGGCGCGCCGCCGGTGCGAACGAAAACTCTCCGGTCGCCGCGTTTTCACGCGGAAACACGTCTTACCTGCTTGACTAGCGGGAGTAGTGTCTGTTCTATGCTACGGGTCTTAATCTCTAGGGTGGCTGGGTCTACGGGGTCGGGTGTCGCCATGATTCGAACACAACTCCGTGCTCCGTAGACTCGAGCCGAGGCGAGAGGGTTCGTTGCACCCCTCCTACCCCCGCCCGCGTGCCCGGCACGACTGCCACCCTCGCCCCCGCCGCTGCTGGCCACCGGACGTCTCCCCCCACCCTACGGCCCAGCCCCAATGGTCGAACCCCGTATGCCGGTATACCTCTGACGAGGGCGACGTCGCGCGACGACGACGACGACGCCGACGCAACTACCGCCGTCGGCGCCGGTCGCCGAAGCGCCGGGCGTCGCGACGCCGCAACCCCCGGCCATCTCTCGGCTCCTAGCGCAACGCTCTTCGCCGACGCGCCCAGCGTCGTCATTGACGACCGCCAGTAATCTGGAATTATACGAGATAGTTTCACACTTTCCCTTCCTCGAGAGGAAACTGCAAACGCGAGCAAAATTGGTCGATAATGCGCCCAGCAAGTGAGCTCGAATTATATTTTCGCCATTTAATGTTTAGAATGCGTGAAATAAATTTACACTTTTTCAACCTCACAATTTTTCAACCATTGACGATTTAATTAGTTGATCTAATAGAACCTATTTGTTTATAAATTAGGTTGATTAAATTTGAAAAAAAACGGATTAAAGACACCGGTGACCGAATAAAATAAGCATCGATTGAAGCGCGTATTCGTTTCGGGAGATAAATTTAACCAAAGGGTGTTTTATGGGATAGGTACTTTTAGGATAAATGAATTGGAAATTTATGACTGAACAATTATGATCGTTTACTTAGTATTAGTATGTAAACTCTGTATGTTGATAAATTATTGTATAAATATTTAACAAGCATATTTTATTTTTTCTATCTACATCGATAATGAATGCTTAAAACTTGAATAAAGCTAGACATGACTAGTACTAGACGCGTGCCAACTCTTGTACATATTTTCATAACAAGGAGTAATAAATTATATATATGTTATAAAGTTAAATGTACCGTCGCGATAATTTGATTTTGAATATTGCTTTACGTTGCATCACTTTGCAACAAGTATATTTATATATTTATAGAAAAATTAACAATTTTTACTAGATTAAGAACAAATATGTAATTGTAGATGCAATCGATTGTCTTTCCAACGAAATAAAGCAGCGTGAAATATTTTGTTTCTAATATTAAATGAACTTATTCGAGAAATGCATATCGATTATCTTTCCAACAAAATAAAGCAGCGTGAAATATTTTGTTTCTATTATTAAATGAACTTATCCGAGAAATGCATATCATGATTAGCCCTAAAGAAAACTTTTTAGACTTTGAAGTCACGCAACTTTAGAGTACATGATGTTGTACTTTTATTATATATGAAAAAGAAAAAGAATATATATATGTAAATGCGAAATTCTTTATCTTTTCTAAAAGAATCGAGCAATTCCAAGTCACGAATGCATTATAATATATTTGCTGCATGTGAAGTACCAATATTTCCGTTGGAGATTATTTGCATCTTATGTATAATTCGCGTGTTATGCTAGACATTCGAGCCTCACATGTGAATACATCGTCCTACTTCCGATGCTCAAGTAAAATCTTCCTTTTATCGATTATTGATATTACGCGTAGTATCATATTCTTTAACGATTATTTCCTACATATTGTAACAAGATTCAAGTTACTTTCTTTTCTTTTGTACTAATGGCAATAATATCTCTCCTAACTTGTATATACATATCGAGAGGAGATTAAAAGAAATTTTCATTCATCCTTCGTGAAGTAAAATCTCTCGGAAAGAAATATTTCTGAATAATATAGAGTAACATCACTTCTTTCCATTGATTAGTCTATTCTGGGTCGGCGCTAACGGCGCTCTTCTCTTAACGTGTTTCTCTGGAACTTTGTCTTTTGGCAGTGGCACTCCGTTAGAAACGAGTCCTCCTTTCCTTTTCCTTAAGGATTCCGTCGGGAGGTATTCGGTTGGCCTTAGCAGCTGTCTGAAATTGTAAGGGCCATTAATATCCTCCGCATCGTACTCAACCTTGGTGCTCTCCTGCCGTTTCTCAATCACAGTCGGCTTTAGAAGTTGTCTCAGATTAGCGGCGATATGGAAATTGTCCTTTTGGAGCTGTTCCTGATTCGTCGATTTTACATTTGTCAATCGATTAATCCCATTCTTATGAGCCACATTATTTTGATGATTTTTTATTGGATAATCGTTTTGTTTATGACTCGATCGATCAGTTGGCTTTTCTGACTTGTCTTGACTTAATCCGTTAGTTGACTGTTCTGTATTCAAGATCTTTATTTGGCTCGTTACAACGCCATTATTTATTTTACAAGGAGATTGGTAGTTATTACCATTACAACTATTAATCGGTGTGTGGCGCTCGTTGACGAAATTATGATGATTGTTAACAAGATTCTGTCCATTAAGGACATTCTGTTGTTCATTTACGGCATTGCATCGATTCTCGATCGCGAATCGTAGGCCAGATGGATCGTGGATATGCGGAGAACCGACTGCACGTTGTCCGTTTGCCTGTGATTGCAGGTTGTTGCTATGCAGCTCATTAATCCTTGTACTGGAAAGACATCCAAGCGTTTTTAAATTCAATTTTTTTTTTTAGAAAAAAGAGGGAAGATGTTTAGAAAGGATTAAAACTTTTAAAAGGGAGATTTAAGAAGGATATTGAAACTTTTTGCTCTAATCATGTTTTTTCGGTTCATTAATATTAATTATTAAATAAATATTAAAAATACATTAATTTGATTTAATAACTCGAGAGTTTTATAAAAGTATTACAGCGAGGCAAGTTATAAAAAAACTATCAAGAAGTAGACATGTATTTAAGTCCTTTGACAACGATATAAATTTATGACTTTACCTGGAAATTTGCCATAATGTTTCTGGCAATGCGTAGACATAAATGCAAGAGATTAATTGTTAGATATTTAAAATATGATAAATTTGATTTTAAATATTACAATTATATTATTTGATTTTACTCGTAGTTAGAATTTGATATTACATCATATAGATATATAGATTATATAGAATATTAGAATTTTGAAGTGCACACACATTTATTGCAAAATTGACAAATTATACGTTGTTAATGTAAATGAATAGAATTTGGCACAAACATCGATTTTGCTTTATATCTTGAATAGAAAGAAAATAAATTGCAATTACGCAAGATTTAACTGTCATAAATTAAACAGAGCCAAGAACGCATTATTCATTAAAATTTGTGAAAAATAGCACGGCATTTATTTTTTATTTGGCGCAATTCTTACTTGACATTTTTCTTGGAGCTCTCGTCCTCGCGCCGATCGGACGGATGTCTCAGGGCTTTGTGCCAAATGTTTGACAGATGCTGCTCCGGTGCTATCGCAAAATCGCCCTGAGCCGCACGATTTCTTCTCTCGGCATTCACATCCAGAATCTGGCCGCTCCGATTCCTGGGATACCAAAGTAATCTCATTATATCTCGATATAGATATCTAATTGTAGCATGAAGCACAGAACGATGGTTCAGAAAAAAAAAAACTTTGAAAAATCAATATGCGTGTAACAGTGCGTATAATAGAGTTGCTGAAATAAAAATTAATGAAAATAAAAATTTATTAATTCGATTTGAGAAACTCGGAATTTTATAATTTTTGCAGAAATTATAAAAAGAAGCACTCGCGGTAAATTTCTATAATTCAAAATTCAGGGATATACACTCAAAAAAATATTTTGCTAATGTAGATAAATTTCTAGATATCTCAGTTAGAATTTATCGCTACTTTTTGTATCTGTTGGAATATTGTTTGTCACGTATAAAATTTATAGCAGCAATATTCTAGCAATACGTCTAGAAAATTTAGATTCCATTGCCAAATATTAATCACAAATATAATATAAAAAAAATTTCTGTCTAAACCTTCGCTAATAGTACAGATATAAATTCTGTCTCTGTCATTTAAATTGATCAAGTGTAAAATATATGCGATATCACAGTATTTGCTAATAATTTATCTGTTTCAGTGAATTTTTTACACTTAGAAAATTTTTGTTCAAGTTGCAACATCATTTTTTTGAGTGTATTTTTATACTCTTTGAATAAAATGCCTACTTAAATATAGCGGTGACAACCAACTAGCGCGAAAATAAGCTAACTAGTACGGATACACAGTTGACCAAATTTACGATATACCTCGACAATGTGTGAAGCTCATTTTCTAGCTGTATCAACGGTAAGTCCCAGCCAACTTCGTCGTCTTCGAATTCCGAACCACTTGCGATACGAATGCCAGAAGCATTTGAAAATTCAATATGTAAATTTCCGGTTCGCGACGCTCAATCGAAGCAGTGAAAACGACGCCTTTTGATTTACATATATATATATATATATATATATATATATACCTGCTCATCTCCTCTTTTAGATCCTGGTAATACTTGACGCTGTCTTCCTCATTCGGTTGCGTTCCGCTACGATAATGCAATATCGACTGCACCATATTGAATCCCTCGGGACGAATATAATCCAAAGGCGGTTCTTCGATATCGTTCAATCTGATACCGGGCTTGTTGCGACGCAAATTTTTGTGTACTTCTTGATTTTTCATGTGCACCTAACAAAGGGTAAAAAGGTTGCATATAAATAACTACTAATAATCTTAACTTAATCAAAGTTAATCAAATTAACGGTTGTCGATGACGTTAATATGGTTTCCGTAGAATATCAAATAAAGAGATTACAGCTAACAGCCGTACAGCTTGAGTAATGACAAAATACTTTTTAGACAAATTAATTCTCAGCGTATTTTAGCGAGTAATTTCAATTACATTTTGAGAGAACTGAATTAGATCGGCTTGTCGCAGTTTAGGATGTATGGAGTCTTTGACGATTGGTTTCTTTCTGACCACTCTCTCCTCTTTTCTATACCATCTTTGAACGATGAGAGCTGCGTCTTCGTGTTTTAATCCTTCGCGCAACAACGCCTTGTGGCCGTCGTATATGTTGTCGTGATTGTTTAAAATTCTTTTGAAACGTTCCTCCAGCTCGTATCCAAAGCGTTTGCGGATTGTATAACCTCGAAAATCTATAAACAGTTCAATTATGTATCAACATTACATACATTTATGGCCGTCGATTATAAATGAGCAAATTGTAATATTTAATACATACGGCTTTGGATGATAATCGCGGCATCATCTTTTTTTAGATTTCTACGTACTTGTTGCTTCTCGCGATTATTGATGTCCATATTTCCCTGTGCTACGTGTTTCGCTTCATCTATAAAGGAAAATTAAAATAAACAAAGATATAAATAATTATAGAGCTATTTAGAAAACTTATTATTAAGAGATTTTTTTTTTTTTTAAATTAAACTCACTCATTATAAAATTCGTCATATTTTTCTCCTCCGCGCGTTTTTGAGTCAGCATTTCTCTTGTTCGTTTTCGAGATAACCAGCCTCGAATATGGCGTTGTAACGTTACAACCGAAACGGCGAATTGCCATTTTTGCTTCTTGAATTTGATCTTTGCGAGCCATCGTCGAACGCACGCTTGAACCATAATGATCTTTTTCAATTGTTCCTCGTATAATTTCGAGAGGAATTCAACGTGATAGTACTTTAGAAAGACTTTTGTTTTGCCCAACGCCCATCCATCCATCTTTAAGCGTATTAGAAGAAGCCGACAATTGTCCCGACTGGCAACCACGCGTTCGTCGTAGCCGAAAGCAAGGAAGCAGTACCTGTAGAGTTTATGGATTCGTATAGTTGATGAAAACATCTTACATTTTTTTTCGCAACTTAAAAGTACCTTTTGAGGAATTCGTTGAAAGGTATTCTATGGGAAAATCCATTTTGTCGTATGCGTATCGTCTCGAGAACCCCGGTGTACCTCAATTGCTTCACAACCTTGTCCTTGTCGAAGAATCGTGGACTTCGTGAATCGTTTGGCTTTATACATCGGACAAATTGAGGCGAACCGGACACCATTTTTTGCAATAGATCCATCAGAGAATATCGGAAGTATGTCGACACCGTCTGTTGAGCTCTGGATTGTGAGGCTAAGCCTCGACTAGAATAACGTTCCTACAAGATATTATTATATTGTCAATATCTTTAAACAAAAAAAAAAAAAAAAAATTGAAGAAGTATATAGTATCAGTTTAATACATACACACACACACACACACACACGCACGCACACACGTACCTTCGTGTTCTGGTTCGACTGCGATTTTCTCGAGTCATTCTCCTGTAGCGCCGAGTACAGGTTACCGGTTTTCGTGATCGGGCATTGGAACAGGAAACGAACCATGTCGTATTGCGATTGTCGTACCAGTTGAATAACCTCGGGCGGCAGGAAATTTCTGTTCTTCTCGAGGAATCCCTCGGCTTGATAGACGACACGTCCGGCGAAATGATGGATCGCGAAACAGACCGCGTCCGATTTAGGACGTACGTAGAACTTGGATTTAATGTTATTGTGGAATTTTTCTGCCGAATAGAGAAATAACAAAGTGTTTGCGATAACACTTATAAATATGTCTCTGTATATGTATATATTCATTTTTATCTATATCATTTATCTATATAGTAGCAGTTATTGCTTGAAATCGCTCAAAGTATTGTATTAAAATTAGCTTTACGAAAGAAAAGAATTGATTAAAGTATCATTATTTATTTAAAAAATTCGAGTTTTAATATGCTTGGAAAAATAATTCCAAATGCATTTGTAGAATAATGCATTTAAAATACTCACCGATCAACGATCGGTTGTTTGCTCTTGGAAACCGACTCTCCTCGTCCAGAAGCGCCAAGAGTCCCATGGGCTTGCTGAGTAACATGTCGAGAACCGGTCTGTTGTCGGAGAACTCAACGAGATCGACGGGTATTCCCTCGGCCATGTATTCCTGTTGCTCCCAAGTGAAGATATGCTGATTGAAGTAGTATTGTATCTGCTCGTTGGCGATGTTAATACAGAGCTGTTCGAACGAATTCCTGGGAAAGTTCTCGAAGCCAAAGATGTCGAGCAGCCCGATCGCCAACGGCTCGTAATTCGGCGAACGGCTGAAGCACAGCAAACAATTGATCTGGTTGACCATCCAATCGAAAAGTCGACCGTAGAGACCCTTGGCCATTGCATCGCGGGCCGCACGAGCCTCGGCCACCGTATTGTTTCGCGTAATTGTCTCGCCTCTGGTCATTACTGAGTTTGATGTCAGGGCTTCCAGGAGATCGTTTTGTTCGACGCCAAGCAGTTTCGAAACTGAAAGCGGAGCGCTTCTATTTATTGGAGCATGCAATCGACTATGGTATTCTTATATGAACACTCAAACAAATATTTTTGCTAATTTACATAGATTTCTAGATG
Source organism: Anoplolepis gracilipes (assembly GCF_047496725.1). Lineage (NCBI taxonomy): Eukaryota > Metazoa > Arthropoda > Insecta > Hymenoptera > Formicidae > Anoplolepis > Anoplolepis gracilipes. The sequence continues at coordinate 13,922,580 of NC_132974.1, forward strand.
TCTCAATTAAAATTTATCGCTACGTTTTGTATCTGTTGGAATATTGTTTGTCACGTATAGAATTTATAGCAGCAATATTCTAGCAATACCTCTAGAAAATTTAGATCCCATTGCCAAATATTAATCACAGATATAACTGTCCTTGACAATAGGCCTTAAAGATTTTCTGTCCAAATTACACTAATAGGACAGATTTAAATTCTGTCTCTGTCGTTTAAATCGATTAAGTGCAAAAAATATATGCAGTATCATAGTATTTGCTAATAATTTATCCGTTTCAGTGAATTTTTTACACCTAGAAAATTTTTGTTCAAGTTGCAGGATCATTTTTTTGAGTGAAGAATTATTAATGCGTAAATATAAGCTTTTTATCGGCTAATTCTAATTATTATCAATCGTATCAAAAAATTAATAAATATCAAAGCGATGAAAAGAAATGTTACCTCTTTGTAACGGAATAGTGTCGATGACTCTGCTCTTATTGTCGGTATTGTCTTGGCTTGCCACCTCGGCAAATTCGATGTCACCTAGATGGAGTATAGCGGCTAAAACTCGATACACCGTATCTACCTCGCTGTCTTGAAATCCGAGCACCTTGAAACCCATCTTGAGTTGCTGGAATTTGTCAATGTGCGTCTGTGACGTGTGACTGTAATGCGTGAGATATCGATGATACCTTCGAAGCGTAGAATCGAGATAAAATTCCGAGAGGCGATTGTCTGCCTCCAAGCCGTCGTACATATAATAGAAAACGTGAAAGTTTCGCTCTCCCCTGAAAAGTAGCAAAATTTTCAGTATACCTGTTGGTTAATTAAACTCTCTATTTTTTTTTTTTTTTTTTCTTTTTCCCTCTTTGAAAACGTACTCAGCTTGAGCGATCACACGTGATTGCTCCAACAGGTATACTGAGATCCGCGCACCGGTCACTTTTCCACCTTTCGTCATTGTTAAATCCAGATATTTCCCGAATCTGGAGGAATTGGCGTTTATACCGGTCGTGGCGTTTCCGAAAGCCTCCATTATAGAATTTATTTGAAGTATCCTCTCCTCGAGATTGCGATTTGGCGCTTTGCTGAGATATACTAGCTGTTTCAATAGTAAATTTGCACTTTCCGTCTTTCCGGCGCCCGATTCACCACTAATAACTATCGCCTGGTTCTGACGTTGATGGAGCAGCGCTTGATACGCGGCATCGGCGACCGCGAATATATGAGGAGGATTATCCGATCTCGCTTGACCTTTGTACCGCTTTTGCTCCTAAGTGAATACGTTACATATTATTTATTTTATTTATTAATCTAATTTTATATATATATATATATATATATATATATATATATAATTAATATTTTTTAATAATATATAATAATATAATTATATTTACGTCAAGATAAATTAGGCTACATAATGATTAATAATATATATTATTAATATTAATATTAATATTAATATATTTTTAAATAATTATTATGTCACATTATTACACAGTCTGATTTATTTCTATTTAATTATAATCATCATGTTTTTTTTTTAATATAAAAGGAATACTTACGATACCGGTGTATAAACCCAGATTAGTGAAAGGATTAACGGCAACTAAAATATCGCCGATGTATGTGTATATCTGCGTTTGCTCGTATCGATGCTGTAATTGATCGACAATAGCTTCTTCCGATAACATGTCGAGTGCCGCTAGATCGTCCATATACATCTTCTCCGGTCTCGTCTTGCGGTCCGTCTTCAATTTGCCATGTTTCGTAGTCACTTCCGGCTGTCGGTGAATTCGACCCTCCGCTCTCTGTCTACGTATCTCTTCTCTCAATTGCTCCCTAATCTTTCCCACAATCGGTTGCACGTTCGACAATAGCGGGTGCTCCTTCAATTCGCTCGCGAAAGGTCGATGCTCGAGATCCTTCACCAAGCATTCGGCTATGAAATCCGTCAGTTCCGGCGAATAGAGGTCCGGATTCTTCAAAGAGGGTGGAGGATTTCTCGGGATTTGAAAGAGCGCCCGCATGGGATGCAATTCCGACAGTGGAGGATCGCCCTCGGCTAATTCGATGGCGGTAATGCCGATTGACCAGACGTCACAGCGCGAATCGTACGAAGAGTCCAATTGCTGTTCGCAAGCTATCACCTGTTTTTTTTTTTTTTTTTTTTTTTTTTTTTACATAGTAAAAAATCGAGTTTTATATTTTTAAAAAATTTATTTTCCTCAATTGACTCGGATGTAGGTCGCTCGATTCTCGACATGCATTATTCTCAATTTATTAGAAAATTCTCACTTCCGGAATGAATGAACTCCTTAACTTACCTCTGGCGCCATCCAGTACGGTGTTCCGACAGATGTGTTTTTCCTGGCGAGAGTCGCGGCCAGATGCGAGGACACGCCGAAATCGACCAATTTGACACGCGCTTCTTCGGTGAGCAGAATGTTGTGACCTTTCACGTCACGATGCATACAGTGATTACTGTGCAGAAAGATTAGAGCTTCGACAGTCTCCTTCAAGATGTAAGCTATTTGGTCATCCGTCAGACGACTGCCACGTTTCTTGACACCCTGCACGAGATCGGTTACGGAGCCTCCGGTGCATAACTAAAACCGAAGCAATTAATTCTGTAAACACCTCTTTGGAAAATTGGCAAATTAATTTACGGAAATTATAGAAGAACGATAGATGGAATTGCTGTCAGAATAGGTGTCATTAGAAAGTACAGTATTTTCTTAATTTCTTAATTTTTTCATTTTTCTCTGAGAAGATGTTTAATGTGTGTGTTTAATAGTGAATAGTAACTTATGGAAAGCATGCTCTGACATTTATTACAACTAATGACACAAGTAATAATAAAAGTCTTGGACTTATAGAAAGTACGGTGTGGTATTTATTACAACTAATGGCACTAAAGCAATAAAGCCTTCTAGATAATAATAATTTTACATCTTTAGTTATTTTTATCAGAAAATTTATACAATTTCACGTTTCTTTTGCTGTAGATTTGTTTTAATTCGTTTAATTTAATGACGATACCTCCATCACGAACCATAATTGATCCTCTTCCTGACCAGGCTTCGCACGTTTTAGAAACAAACCGTGGAAGAGAGGAATGTTCGGGTGTAGACTAAGATCTCTCAGTACTAGATATTCTTCCTCGATTTCTTCGATATTGTCGGCGACATTCTCCAATATTTTCACGGCTACCTTGTTGCCAGTTTCTTTGTCGTAAGCGGCATACACTTCGCCGTATGTACCCTCACCGATCAATTCTTCCAATCGAAAACGCTCGCCAGGATCCGGTATCACGTCGAAATTGACGTGTTGACTGAGGCCGTGATACGCCATGTTGGTCCCACCTCCGGTCATCTCTGTACATAATCGATGTTAAATCGTTCGAATCAGGGTCTAACGAGATTATTAGGCGAGAACTAGCAAAGAGAATAATAGCGTCGATCGAATATATTGTCTGATTCGCTTTCGCTTCTTTCACTTTTAATTATTAAAAATTATAACGTCAAAATGTTGATTAAGGTAAGTTTAAGATAAGTAAAACTCATTTGTTTTTAAAATTTAATTCTTAATAGGGGACAACAATATTTAGAATATCTTGAGGGTATTTGTTACTTTGAAGATTAATTATGCGACGACGTCTGTATTTATCTCTTTTCATTAAGCACTTTTTGCGAAAGATATACGTTAAAGTACATTGGAGAAAGTTTTATCGTAATGATACACCGTCAGTGATACTTGTACAGCATTTATCAAAGTAATTTTATACTAACCGGTTTCTGTTCTCTATATGTTTTTCTCGTTCCTCGAAAGTTTGAAAACTCAAAAATCTCGATACTTTATTCGAAGGGAGATCTGAACGTTGTTAGTTTGACCAACTGCGACACACTGCCAGAAGCGTTCGTTTTCCAACTGGATACCCGTTAACTCCTTAATAGTATTAGACTCTGGTTAGACCGGCGCACTTGTGTCTCGTTTCAGAATCTGCCGAGAAAAATACACCCCGTTTAACTTAAGCTTTCCTCCGTAAGACTTTTTGTATAATATACATCGAAGAAGAAATACTAATCATGAAAAATGTTAAACAGCACGTTCGTGTTATATGAACGTCAATTTGCGGGAATGCGTAAAAAACTACACTCAAAAAAATGATCTTACAAATTGACAACTTACAAAAATTTTCTAAGTGTAAAAAATTCACTGAAAATTCACAGATAAATTATTAGTTAAATACTGTGATACCGCATATATTTTGCACTTGATCAATTTAAATGACAGAGACAGAATTTATGGGATCTAAATTTTCTAGGAGGTATTGCTAGAATATTGCTGCTATAAATTCTATACGTGATAAACAATATTCCAACAGATACAAAAAGTAGCGATCAATTTTAATTGAGACATCTAGAAATCTATCTACATTAGCAAAATATTTTTTTTTGAGTGTAAGAAAAAATATCAAATTCTATTTTAACACACGTTCATTTTTATCAATTTATTTTAGACATTACAATTTTCTTTTTATTGTTAACAAAGTTTATAAATTTTGTTAATTAGAAATTAAATTACATCCTGACATTTTCGATACATCATATGTTGAGCATTTCGTTTCACATCGTGAAACAAATATTGTTTGAGATTTGGCTGTCCCATTTTTATTACGTACATATTTTATCGGATCATTTCTTTTGCCATCGATTGGTTTAATTTTTTTTTTTTTTTTTTTTTTTTACAATGAGATCACATTTCGAATAACGTCGATTTTAATGATGGAAGTCCTACCAAATTGTATGAAGCCATATAAAGGTCGAAACTTAGCTGTGGCTTCAGGCAATATTTCGTTACTTTAAATTGGATGTGTTATATGATTAAATGGCAAATATAGATAATAATTAAAAGTGCCATAAACTCTATACTTCCCCTTCACTTTCTCCCAGACTCTTTCAATTTCATAGTAGGCTAGATTAGATAGGGATTATCTTTTTTAGGCACGACGTTTTTGACAATGTGATAAGTGGAATCTATTCAGAGACTTTCTCGATTACTCTGTAAAAAACCGATTTTACTCGATGCTTGTTCGTGCGTATCGGCGAAAAGATTTCTCTCAAAGTACTTCGCAGCCCGCCTTACTAATTTTCGATGCGCTTAATTTCACTAGATATGTAGATTGCATTCGTAGCGTGACTAGCTAGCAAGAATGCGTCTTAATTAAAGATTCAATATCGGACGTTAAACTACGTTTTTGCTACAATTTTAATTAGTTATAGTAATTATAAATGAGATTGCCAATAAGTGATTAATGATTGTGCGTACATGCGTGCGTATTTGATAAATGAGAAATATAATTGAAAGTACGTTATTTTGAAGTACGAAAAATTCTTGCGATAAAAGGATTAAAATCTAAAGAATATTTTAAATAATAATCAAGTGTTACACGCGTACACGTATATACATACACACATTTAAGTAACGCATCTTGTGTTTCTCTTTTTTGAGAACTGTTTAGCGTACGAAATTATATATGCTAAATATATGTGTTTGTGTGTGTGTGTGTGTGTGTGTGTATAATTACTCGGTAAAATGATGGGAATCGTGTCAATGGCATATTTATTAATTGTTTGCACGTGCGTGAATCGTACATGTATGTAATTATACAATTGCACTGGAACTTTGTGAGATAAATACGTATACCGTAACAACGGTTTACACGCAAAAGTTGATGCTCGTGGAAACTCGTTCATGTTCCTCGCACTAAAAATAATACGCGCAACCGCAAACACGCGTTTATCGCGTTAAGGAACATGATATATCGAACGGATCGTGCAAATTAATAAGGCTATCTTCCGCATCACTGATTATTATGATGATCGGGAAATTTCAATTTATTAAATTGAATAATAATCAGCGATGTTCTTTAAAATAGAATAATAAGTAAGTAACAGTCTTGTTAGAAGAGATAGCTCTTGTCTTTAATATCTTATCGCTAATACAGAAAATTATTAAACAATAGGCGATATGATGAACTGTAATGGAAAAGTATGATGTCGTAGATGGTAACGTTTAAAGCGAAAGTAGTGAAATTTAATAGTTATCTCGGATATTGCCAATAATTATTATTTCCTCAACTAAATTATTCTTCAAAGTGATGCTTTAACGTAAAAAAAAAAAAAAAAAATTTGATAAAACAATTTAGTCATTTGCGGAAGATTTAATATTTCTATTTTTATTATGAGATTTATATTTATATTGTTGAAAATTTAATTAAATTAAATTATATAGTATATTATTCATGATGATTTAGTAATTTACTGTATCGCGTAAATAATTTGTCTCTCAAACATCAAATATCCTAAGATCCTATCATCATTTCTACAAAATTTGTTTCTAAAAAAATCAAACTTATCTCTATTTTCTCGCAGAAGAAAGAATAAGAAAATAATATTTAAAGGATAAAATTTATTTAGTCATGCTGGCAGTTGTGATCAGTTTATGGGGTATGGCTCGTTCTTCAATAGCGTTTCTTCATCTATCTATTTCACAGATCGATACTCTCTGCTGCAGACATTTCACTGCAATTTCTGCGAAAGCATTGTCTTTACGATCGTAAAAGATGATTATTGTCCATGAAGATCGTCCAAGATCGTCGAGACATTTCACCGCGGAAACATACGGTCGCGTTCAATTTTACGGTTCGATACCTTCGACACAGGTATCAATTGTACAGTAATAAGCAATCACGTATGCCCTCGATCACGTGTTCGCCACAAGTATTAGAGCGAGGAAACCCGACATGAAATTAGTTTAAGGGTTCACCTACAAAGTAATGTCCTACTACTGCCGTGGACATTATTTGATGCTAGAATCACGATTTTTTTGTGTCGTCTGTGTGAAAATTTATTATCGCAATAATTATTTGCTTCGATTACTTTATTGTATATTCTGTTAAATTCGGCTGATGATTTGAATACGTCAATCGCGACGATACATATTTAAATTTTTTGTAAAAATAACAATTTTTGTGAATATATATACGTGCGATATTGATAAGATTATCGTCGAATAGGAAAGAAACTTACCATGTTGTAGTAATTTAACGCGGAACGCGATCTGCGAGTGGAAAAGCGTAACAATCTTTTATTATTATGTCTCTGGGATGCTTCGCGATTATGATACGTTTATCTCCGCTGAAATAATTATTCGAAAGTAAAAAGTGTCGTGCAGATAACATCTTTTGCGTTGCGATTTGTATATCGCGATATCAATTTCTTTGTCGAGTCTGTGTTTTCACTCTACAAGTTACCTGTTATTATGTTTCAGATTATTATACGGAGAAAAAAATACTAAACGATTATGATGTTCCTCGCACGAGGATTCATCGGCCGTCAACTTTCGGTAAGAACCTTATAATGTTTGTATAAAAAAAATTTAAAAATAAGATAAGGAAACATGAAAGACGTTGAGAATATTTGAAGAGTTCAATATTTGCAGTTCTGTCCTTGGTGATTTGTATTAATATTTTGAAATTGTAAAAGGTAGAAAAGAGAAACAAATTAAGAGAGAGAGAGAGAGAGAGAGAAAAAGAGGGAGACGAATTTTTACTCACGCCATAATTTCGCGCAGGTTTGCTTTTAACACGGTCGTATGTCAAACTGTTGGGTGCGCAAAAGGACGGGAGCTTTTCCCGATTATAGTACATACGCAGTTGGAGCTGCGGTTCCGCTGGTTTAATCCTCTCAGCGTGACGATGTAACGGTACAATGCGTGCCATCAATGACTACACGCTACGCTCCTGCGTATAATGTTGAACGCAGGGCAACGCCGGGAATGCCGCGTGAAAACAGCGCTCCGGTACGCGTATGTTAATTGTATGGAATAAAATAGAGAGATGCGAGATATCATGGAAATCGCGATGGAGTGCGGGAGTGTGTAGTAGGTTCGCGAAAAGTGTGGCAATCGTGTGTTTCGAATCCCCCGGAGAGAAGAGGAACACGATTTCGGTCAGATTTTCTGCTACGAAATCTGTGTGTTTGGGTTAAAAAATTCATAAATGTATAAATAAATAATGTATTATGTCTATTAAGAACACACATTGATTTGGTATTCCTTCATGCAATGACTGCATAGAAAGTAAACGGGCGCATATAGTCATGCAAGAACTTGTGGGCTTTCAGCTTTCGATTCGATGAGTTATCGTTGCGAGACGAGAAACTCGATCGTTCGGTCGCAATTTTTTTGCAGGGACAAATCGCGAAACATCTCGCTTAATCCGCGGGACTTTACCGTTTCCGTAAAAGTCTGCACTGAAAAAAATATTGTGCTAATGTAGATAGGTTTCTGGATGTCTCAGTTAAAATTTATCGCTACCTTTTGTATCTGTTGGAATATCGTTTGTCACGTATAGAATTTATAGCAGCAATAATCTAGCAATACGTCTAGAAAATTTTATATCCCATTGCCAAATATTAATTACTAAATATAATTGTTCTTGACAATAGGCCTTAAAGATAGGCATCACGGACAAATTTTCTGTCTAAACTTACACTAATAGGACAGATATAAATTCTGTCTCTGTCATTTAAATTGATCAAGTGCAAAATATATGCGGTATCACAGTATTTAACTAATAATTTATCTGTTTCAGTTAATTTTCTTACACCTAGAAAATTTATGTTCAGCTTGCAACATCATTTTTTTGAGTGTGGAATTTGACGACTTTGTCTCGATGATCTTTCGCAATATCGAATGTCGGAACGTTTCTCGACTTTGAGAATGCGGCGAAAATATTTCGGGGGGGGACCAATTTCTCGACATCATTTATTCGAAAAGTTAACTTAAGAAATGCAAATTGTTTTTTTGTTCGGTTTGCATAGAAATTAGATCGTTTAATACAACTTATAGTACTTATTCAACGAGCCATTGCCGGGAAAATCTTCCAAAGGAGGTGAATGGTAAGATAGATGAGCGCAGTTTCTTTTAACGATCGAAATTTTCAAACGAACCACGAAGTATCCGCTCTATTAACTATGTGCGCGCGCGAGTGTCCGTCATTGTCGAAACCACTGTAAGAAAATCAAATTGCAAAAAAGTTCGCGACGAAATGTTTTTGCGTCACAAAAGACGAGACGTTGTGTAACACGATATATGGCAAGCCGTGCCATGTAGTCGCCGCCTTTTTAATAAGCCAAACACGGTACGTGTAATCCAGCTTCTTTGTATGTAAATGAAGTTGCAGTATTTACGACACAAAGCTGCGCTGCCTACGTACATAGGAATCTTGCCTGAAAGAAAAGGTACATGCAACATCAAGAAGTACGAGTACACGAAAGTATAATCGATATTTAAGTGCTTCTCTCTCTCGCAAGCGCTAGAATATAAAAAGAAAGACAAATTTATTCTTTATCGACATTGTCACCCGACGATATTGCTATTATTTATCAGTTACATTCGTGGTCTCTTTTGATTGTATCAGGCAGGAAGCAAGACGTGTGTTTTATTTCGTTCTACCATATGTGTACATCGCGTGAGAATGAAGATAATTGCGGTAGAAAGAGAAAAAGAGAGACATATATATATACATTTTATTTGGAGCGAGATGTATGTATCTTGTAAAGTGAGCTCGGGAAAAGTATGTAAGTTGTTCTTATTGTGTGTTAGAGGTTTCAAAGTTGATTGTCAGAATTTTCATCGTATCATGGATTTTATATTTAATCATATAATAATTATTTTTCTTTCTCCATAAAAAATAAAGTTTAAAAGAAGGATTATTCATTGTATGCGAGGCATAATTCTCATGCGACATAGATGGACTTTTGCGATGACGTATCTCGGTTGGCACTTGTTGTACCGTAAACGATCGCGTGCCATTCATATCATTTTGGCGCCACGACACGCTAAAAGCTGACTCTCGCTTGGCACACTATGAGGTATATTAAAACAATCAGCGACAAGGAAAAGGACGTTTCCGTCGTGGAAAAAGCGGCAAGTCGTCGAGAGAGACGAAAAGGTAATTAGTTTTAGAAGAAAGTCAAACGCGACAATCACGTGGACGGCGGCCGTCAAGAAGATTCAGAGCCGAACGCTCACGTCACAGATTATTGGCTTTATTTTCTTTTCCCACTTTATTCTCTCCTTCTTTTATCTTTTATCTTATTGTTAGATTAGCGTGTCGTTATTCTTCTTGAAAATCTCGGATTTCTAATTGATGCGGCGACATTGGAAACATGAGTTTTAACGGTTTCGCCAATATAAATGCAAAGTTTTATTTACATTTTACATAGAAAAATAACTATATTTTTTTTCTATGTAAATTTTTTCGTCTGCGACACGCAAATTTAAGAATTACCAAGATATTTTTCCTAACTAAGAAATGTTAATACTTTGTATTTTTTATTTTTCGAATTCTTTTGATTTATCGTGACATACTTTTTGCGTAATATGTTGAACTCTCGCAATTACGAGATTATTTTTGTCGAGATTCCGGCAGCGAAATCGATCTTGTCGAGGAAATGGAAATGCACTTCCCGAGTGCAGCGGTGCGCGAGAAAAATAGTCATGTAACAGTATCCGCTGTTACATTGTACCGTACTGACTCTATTATTTTTACGATGCGTCTGTACTCCTTTTCTCTCTCTTTTTCTCTCTTGTAATACACGTAGGGAAAGTAACAAAATATCTCACACGGAAGTTTGCGTGGAATTGAAATATGAACATCCATTAAAGTAAAAATTAATAAGAGAAAATTAAAAAATAAAAAAAATCGATGACAAGGACGAGGGAAATGAGACACGAGGATGACACTGAGAGTGATTATTCCTCATATAATTATCTGACGAAATCGTTTCCTACTGTTAAAATCATCAAATCACGTTCCTTTCCATACTTTCTCTAACGCAATCATTTCCTTGCAATTGTAATAAACGTTTCATACATTTTTTCCCTATGATGCATCCCATGTCATAATATCGGAAAACCGTCTCGTACGTCGATCATGTAAATTTTGAAATTATTGCGTCAAGAAGACAAACAACAACAAAATTTCATCGATATTCGTTGGTATAAAACCTGATTAATTAAACCTTTTTTAGAAGCTTTTGAAAATTAATCAATATTATGCGCTTTTACCATATACATTATATATGTTTATCTTTCTTTTTTTTATGATAATCAAGATGATTATAAGATTGCAAGTAATATAAACCGAGACGTGCGAGCAGATTTAATTTTCCGAATATTAAATTATCTCTACTAACGGAATAGAAAAATAATAATTATATACAGATTTCATATATATATATATACACATGATAATGATTACAGACTAGAGGTACATACTAGGAAGATATTGCTTCCTCGAAAGTTGTTCACATAACTCGCATGTAACAGATATTTGATTAGCCGTGTTACAGGCGTGCAGATGTGTTTGGTAAAGTACGCGCTTCGCTCGGTTCATTTAATTATCTGTCTGCTCCACAATCTTGATTATATGCGTACAATTTCGCGGATGTGCGGCAGAAAGTTTTCGCGACGACACTTTGCTGAACTCTAATAATTAAACTGATCGAACTATAATGAGCGCCATTTAAACGACGTACTTACATATCGAGACACTCAAAAAAATAATCTTGCAACTTGAACCAAAATTTTCCAGGTGTAAAAAATTCATTGAAACAGATAAATTATTAGCAGACACTGTGATACCGCAAATATTTTGCACTTAATCGATTTAAATGACAGAGACAGAATTTATGGGATCTAAATTTTCTAGAGGTATTGCTGCTATAAGTTCTATACGCGGCAAACAATATTCCAACAGATACTAAACGTAGCGCTAAAATTTTAATTGAGACATCTAGAAATCTATCTACATTAGCAAAATATTTTTTTCAGTGGATCGAGATACGTTCCATTAAAATTGCACATGATTGGAATAAGGCTCTAAAATAAACATAGCCTCAGGTTTGAAGAATCACGTAAAAAACGCGGGGGAACAGTAGCGCAGACTGATCAGCAGACGAACAAGGAATGTATGTTGTTCTCCGCACACTCCGGGTATGTGACGGAAGATTGCCTCTCGTGATTCATGGGACTCGCGTGACCAACGTTCGTATAACTGGTTCTCTCTCTCTCTCTCTCTCCCATCGGTTATATTACCATCTCTCTGCAGTATATATATCGGCGGCATGCCTATATACGGCAACTTGCCGAGAAAGTTTTCGGCATCGGTACGATGCCCTTCGAGCGATCGTACGTTCCGAAAAAGTGTGTCCATGACCTGCCTTCCTTGCGTGTCGAGTTCAAGGTGCGATGCTCGGCATACGCCCCGTTTAGAGGACACTCCCGTAAAGAGGACACTCGATTTCTCCGAATTTGCAACTCACCGTTCCCGATGAATAAGCAGCAGCAACAAGTACGAAACAAGTTCAAGTGTTTTTTGTGGTCTCGTAAATCGCCCGTTGTCTTATCGTTGAGATAATTTCTTTTTATGATTCATCATTATTAGTCATTATTATACCGATGAAAATGATGACAATTTGTAACGTTGCCCTTCTCTGATAAGATTCGGAAGCGATAAAATTTTTTCCATTGGATATAAAGTTGATATCATCCGAGTTGCGTTATAATTGCAAATAATACATTTTAAAATATATGTTAATATAATATAATTTTTGGCAATGTATTAATATTTTTTTATACAATTTTTAAAATAGTGTTAGAAAACAATTTTTTTGCATATTATTTGATACAGAATATTTAAATATTATCGGGTATCGTTTAAATTGTTATATTAAACGTAAAGTAAGACGGATCGAATAGTACAGAAAAAATATACTCATGCATAATTCAGCAGCGATCGCGCGTAGTATGTGAATTGCGATATAATTAGCGTTATTGAAAATAGACGATGTACATGCTGATGCGAGATAATTAGTAGCCTAAGTAGCATGATTTTTTTTAAATTTAATAACCAGTGCTTATTTACATGACATGCATGTTCGTTGTTTATGATCGTTGTTTTATGCTTGAGGATTTAGATATGATAATTTACTGTAATTTTGCTCATTAATCTTGTCTTTTCGTGCGCAATATTTATATATTTTAATACTAGAGACATTTATACAGTATTTAAGAAACATTTGCCAATTGCAAATCATCACTTTATCACTTTAGAAAATTTAGATGTAGATATACCTTCAATTATAAGTTTCGAAGTTTCTATTAAAAAAAAAAAAAATAAGTTATATTGAAGCGAATATATCTATAACAAGTGATATATACACTTGTACATTTATATACACACATATATATACAGGGTGTTCGGTAATTGGTGAAAAACCTGCTAATGGCAGATTCTTGAAGAGATTATTTAAAGACGATTTTTCCACGGCGAAAATGTCGGGGCATCAATAATTTTCGAGTTATAGCCGATTGAAAAAAAGGCTCTTTTCGCAAACTAAACTTTTTGAAGTTAAAAAATTACCAAAACTACATTCTTCAATTAATTTCAGATAGAGTTTACTGTAATAGAATTTTAATTTAAGACTTAATTACAAAGATATATAATGAAAAAAATAAAAATTAGAAACTTGCAAAAAATGATGACGTCTCTCGATATTAAAAATCTGCCATTAACAGGTTTTTCATCAATTACCGGACACCCTGTATATACGTTTTTCTCTACATGTTTAAATAGCTGTATTTATATATACAATAATTATAAACATTGCAAGTTAGCAAGTATTGTTTTAGTATTCACTCCATATAATTTTCATTATTATTAATTTTACATAAAAATTATGGCCATCATCATCATCATCATCACTTTTACAAAATTATTTTATTGTACGGGAATATACATCCTTGAATAATTGCAGACGTTATTTGTATAGTTCATATATATATATATATATGTTACGCTATATTCTTAATAAAAATTATTATTTAAATATTATTTAAAGTCTATTCTATTTTATTATTTCTTATCTATTATTATAATTTTCTACAAATCTCTCTGAGCAACGATTGTGTGTGGAAATCTAAAAAAACAGCATGATTTTCTGAATCACATTGAACATTACTCACGTGTTCTGCTGACAAAATCCGTAAATAGAAAAATAGAGGCTGTTTTGGTCAGTCACGATGAGAGCACGAATTATACACGCAAAGAATTGTGGTGACAGTCGATCGAATTATAAGTCCACTGACGTAAGCACAGAGGAACGGTCGGTCGCATTATAGAACGTCGAGATCACCGCGTGTGTTCACTATGTTACTTGGCGACCAGCTGACTATAAAATGTTCCGTGAAACAGTATCAACCGTAGCACGAGCGCGCGGCGTCTTCAACGTTACGTCGGCCGTGTTCGAAGCAAACCGCGTTGGTACCCCCTCTCCATTTCGTTCTATCGTAGGTCTTCGTCCGCGCCGCACTTCTTCTCTCTTCCGGAACACGTATGATCCTTCCCCTCCCCGCTCCTTCTCTCCTCGTACTCCATAATCGGACACTGTCCGATCGAATTAATCTGCTAAAAAAAACGTTCCTGCAATTAGCTCTTACTCGAATGTATTTTTAATTTTAATTTTAATTATTTTTATTTAAACACAATTATTTTTAATAACTTTTTCCTAAGCAATTTTTTGTTCAAATTAATTTATCTATATTCTTATTGCTTAAAGTTATATAAGATTCTCTCTTTCCTTCTTCTAAACTGTTTGAGTTTTAATAATTCTTTATAGAATTTTTAACTACATACGTTGTTAATAATTTCCTCTCTTCGCAATTGAGATATTTCAATAAACTTGATTTATTCTGATATTGTTTATTATAATTATAATTATAAAATTATAAAATTAATTATTCGTTTTTTTATGTCATCAATTTACTCAATAGCAAATATAATTGTTGACGTTTTTATTTTCCTGCGTTTTCGGATTAATTAATAGAGAATTTGAATTTTTTTGAATACAATTTTCATACGCATATATTCAAATTTTATAGTATTATCAATTTAAAATTTTTAATTTTCATAATTTCAACTTATATATAAATTATTATTTTTAAACATATATATTTTTTTATACAGAGGAGAAATTTAAAATATGTGTGACTACTTGTTGAAAATTATTCATTTCTACTTATAAATTTGTTAAAAAACTCTACAGTTTTTTATGTACAGTCTTGCTGATTAGTTACATCTTCGTTCATTTATTCGTTTGACGGTTGTAATATTAAAAATGGAATGATCGAAAGTTTTTCTGATTAAAATTAATATTCTCATCATGCCTGTTTGCCGTTAAACAACCGAAAGTGCGAAAAATTGCCATATATCTTTGGAGAAGATTACGAATAATCGTATATTGCCCATTAATCACTGAGGAAAGTGTTGTTCGATCGATTAGACATCGTTATAATGCGATCGAAAAGAGTCTCAGTGTTCGTTCTCATTTTGATTTGTGGTTGGCTCATTATCTTGTCTTCCAATACACGTGTTTCACAGGTGCTCGTCCCGATCGCGTCGATTGATCTTCAAATTAGCTTTCACTTATTCTATCATTCTTACATTACGATCTTGCTTATCGATCGACGTCGGAAATCATAACAATGACTGTGAAACAGCTTGAGAAATAGATTTAATGGGAAATTCATTTCCTACTATCAAATCCTTTTTTTTGCTTTTTCTTCTCACGCTTTAATTATATTTTTCCTCTTTATCTTTGTTATTATTCGCTGTAATTTTGAAAAATTACATTTAATTGCGTTGCAAACGCATGTAACGGCCATTTATTATGTAATATATCTATCATCATTGTAGTCTTCGTAAATAATGAAAAGGCTTTAGAATGATGACATAGTGACGTTTGAAGTGTTTCATTACCGCAATCTTTTGCTACTTTCTATGACTACTTGTGTGGGAATAAAAATTCTTCATTTACAGAGAAAAGTATAGTTATGTTACAACTAAATGTGTAAGAGTACTCTGTGCATTTAAAAAAGAAATTTTATCTGTTTATAAGTTCCAATACAATATTTGTCATTTCATTTATTGGGTATTAATTATGACATTGAGAGCAAATTGATGAAATGAATTAAAAAGCGTATTTTCCTTTTGTTTCTTTGTTTTTTTTTTTTTTTTTTTTGCATAATCTAAAATGATAAATGTATGTTCCAAGAATCTTGTCACCGTAACTGATGAATGATAATGCCTCTGGAATTTTATGTCACATCTGACGAATTGTAATCGTTTATTCATCTCTCATTGTGTTTCAATTAACTACAGCTCGCTCGCATTTTTTTTTTTTTTTTTTTTTTTTTTTGAAACATATATACAAAATTAATAACTTTAAATGAAGATTAATTGAATTTTGTCGTGGAAGAATTTGACAATTTCAATCGAGTCGATCTTTAAATTCAGCAAAGTTTTTACAATAGTCCCTGTGCTAAAATACCTAATTCGCAACTCGTACAATATATCTTAAACGAATAGGTGAAACAAAAGCAGAAAGAAATTTTACAAAATATGAATGCAAATATCGAAGAATCGCTGTTGATGAGAGAAGATACCTTTCAGATATATCGAAAATATAGCGATGTGGTCACCGCAAATATGTAAGCCATCATTCATTTATTCGAGTGTTTCTCTCGCTGGCATTTTTTTAAAGGTCGCGCGAAATATGGCGGATATACGTTCATGGGAGCGTAGAAGCGCGGCCGATAAAAACGAGATAACGTTCCTCTCCAACTCGACGTCACAGTCGGATAAATCGGAACTCAACGATGCGTGATAAGTACTCGCTATGCTACTTTACTACTCCTCTCGTTGACATGCCAGGCTCGACGAACGTGTCTGTACGCAGACAACGAGCAATACAGATACACAGGCTGAGTTGTAGAAAGTGACTACCTATTAATAACTCAATGGGAGACTTAAACGGTATCGATACGTGTCT
This sequence comes from Anoplolepis gracilipes, assembly GCF_047496725.1. Classification (NCBI taxonomy): domain Eukaryota; kingdom Metazoa; phylum Arthropoda; class Insecta; order Hymenoptera; family Formicidae; genus Anoplolepis; species Anoplolepis gracilipes. Next base: position 13,939,528 of record NC_132974.1, read on the forward strand.
ACATGGGCAAGATCGACTCTTCGAGAACGTTTGCAAAATAATAAACATTTGGATCTTCATAAATGGATATTCAATTGGAATTCATCTTAAATCAGAAAAGAATTCTATCTTGAACCAGTTACTAACACTAACTTATTATCGTGTCAGATGTAATTAGGTGAAATTTAATTACACGTTTACGGAGTTTGTTAACAACATTGTCTCTTTATATGCATTCAATGAATTCAAAGTGGTTTCGGATATTCACATACAGACATGAGTAAAAATATTTGTCTGAATAAATAGCCAACTTAAGAGATTAAACTAAGCAATTGAATTAATATTAAAATTGTAATTAAACTAAATATCCTATATTACAAGTACCATAATTACAAGAAAAAATTAATTACGTTATAATCACACACACGCACACACACACACATATATATATATATATATATATACACTCAGATAATTAACAATATCTTAAATCCTTATTTTGTCTTTGCTAATCCAGTGAAAGATAAAGATTGCATACTTGCGTCATGCGAAACAATTTGCACGGTATTTTTGAACGTATTCGTCAATTAATGAGAAAAAAAGAACAGATTTATATATTGTATTATGGCTGGAAATGATTATTTACAATAATTTCAATAATTTTGTGTAATCTTGTTCTTATTAAAATTCTATTTTTTGAAATCTTATTTTATTAATTTCAACAAACCTGCAACTCAAAAATTACGCCGTTTACTCAAAATACTGGCACCTGTAAACTTGTTTTAAAAAATTATTCAAGGCATTACTTTCTGAAATTATTCACAGGTGTTTAAAGAGACAACAACATTTGTTTGTATACTTCCTCTTTCTCATGCAACAATATACATGCTTATAATTTCGAGAAAAAAAAGTAAAGAAATAAAGTGCAGAACATTATCACAGTAACATAAATAGAATAACGATATTCTGAGAGGTTTTCTAGTGTAATAATATCTTTTAATGTAAACTATCTTAAGAATATTTTTTACATAATTACATTAATGTAAAATGTAAATGATAATTTTTTGTTTTTAGAATCTTATTATTTTTCTACAATAATTAATGTACCGAATGTAATTTTGGCGTACTCTGTCTATTACTTGCTAAATTACTAGTGGCAAATTAAAATTATCGTAATAATATAATTAAAAATTTCCTAATAAAATGAAAGCAAGAGAATAAATTTTTAATATATTTTATGTATATAAATGTAAACGTATACAATAATATTTTGACGAGGCACTTTTAAACTGAAAATTGAGTTGTACACTTTTGCATAATAACATTTTAAATACTATGAAATAAAAATTTATTATTAATACTTATATATTTTTTAGATCATTTCAATACAATAATTAATACAACATAATAATATTCATTGCAGTAACTTTTTTATTATATTATAACATTATATATGTATACATATCTTTAACTAATTATTATTAATTATTTGTAGTTTTATTTATCTTAACCACATCGCTGTAATTAAATTTAAGCGCAAATGTAAATAATATATTACGATTTTCATCATTAATCGATATGTTAAAACTTACGCTCACGGATTGGTTGACGAAGGTTCATCAATACGATACAGTGTGTTTGCCGGACAAAAGTATCCTAAGTATTCTGTATCACTTTGAGGTACATAAAGAGGAAATTGTTGGGCTGCAGTATGATGGTTTAAAGGGTGAATTGATTGACAAGCGTTCAATTTCTGGAAAATGCAAAAGTTTATGTATGAAACAGAATGATGTAATAATTAAATATGAAATACATTGATGTTACTATTGGTGCTTCTGAAGGAAATGAGAGAATGTCTGTGGTGCTGCCAATAAATGTGCTAATTATTGTTTCAGGCATAGACACATTACAATAACTTCCATGATACATTTGCTGTATATCTGCACTATCATATAGACGGAGTTGGTGGCTCCAGTTTGCATTGGTCACACTGTACACGCCACCCAACGCTATAAAAACAAATATCTATATTGTATTTATTTTAAATGTTAAGCCTATCTTAATATGTGATCATGAGGCTAAATACGAGCAATAAAAAATGTTTTTTCTATTTATAGAATTTTTTCTCTATTTACCTTATCTTCTTAAGAATTTTAAATTATAGTTTATATTGATGATCATAATTTGTAAAACATTCTTTATTTGCTCACTCATCGTGAACATAGTCACTCAATGATTGTTTATTTTTGACATATTTGACTTTAACAATTTACAACATGACTTTACATTATCGACCTACATGATGGTCGAGGGAAAATCTAAAATTTACTAACGTTCAATATTTATTGCTAAAGACTAAGAATAATAATGAACTCGTTGCTACGTTAATTTAATTAATACATCAAATGTTTAACAACAAAAACCAAATGTTAAAGACAAAAACCAAAATGCGAATATCAGTATTCAACCACACAAATTTTATATTTTTCATCAACTCTTTAATTATGACATAATTAAAGAATTAAATGTCGAAACGTTTTGTAAATTCCGTTTTTTATCTATACATTTTCATTCGATTAAATATAGTATTTAGCTGTCAATACAAGACAACAATTCTTTGTTTTCTATATTTGGCTATATTCACACATTATTTTTGAGTATTAAAGAGCTTATATAATACATTTATTTATTTTATTAATTATTTTTTTATCAACAAGAATCGCCATATAAAAAATTGTAATATTATCTGGTACGTAGAAACATTTAAGAAAAACCGCAATAACATTTAATTTTGTCAAAATTTTAAATCTTTAATGAAAATAATACTAGTGATAATACTAGTGAATAATAAGCAAATTAAAGTATAATATTTTCCAGAAGTCTAATAACTACTTTTAACGTTATAAAGCGAGCTGAATAAAATCAACTGTTGTCTTATATTTATTGTTGTGTAAATATTTCTTTTAAGTTTATAATTGCATTTATTTAAAATTAGTATAAAATTGAATGAATTTTGTTAGATTTGTACTGCGTGTATTGTTTTAATGATTGAAAGCGCAACGAAGTATTTCGAAAAAAAATACATATTTTTCATTTTCTATTGTTCTATAGTATATTTAAATTTCTTTAAAGGAGATGAAGATTTTTCATTTTAAGTAAATACATATTCTGTATTTCTTACCGACAAGTTTGTTCTCAACACCATATCTGTTTTGGAGTACATCCTGCATCGAGTTTATAAATCCTGTGAAACATTACGAAAATATTAAATGTATGTTATTTGACTTTAAAATGATGTTTAATTAAAATAACATGCTACCTGAAGGATCATGACAATATTGTGAATTCGAACGGTGTCTTTTAACACACACTTGCAGAACAGATTTCATTAAACCAAGGCAAAGATAAAAAATTCCCAGCGTGTTGCATATGTGCTCATGTTCCTCAATCCATAGTTCTTCCACTATACAACGTTGTGTGTTCATATATGTAATACGACTTTTATTACGGATATCTTTTATTTCTTGATTGGTTATTGACAGAAATACGTTAGTAATCTGCTGTAGAGCAACAGAAAGTAAAGTAAAAATTAATAAAATATCTAATTAATAAAAGACAAATAAAAAAATACAAAGTAATAAAATGATAAAAGCAAAATTAGGGTGATTATAATTAACAAATTAAATTTATATAATTAAAGAAAAATAATAAAATGTACATTTTAATGGCATATACATATATATTATACTTTGTATGAATCGATAATGATATATACTTCGTTTAATTCTCCAATTGAATTTTTAAAACAACTAACACCGAAAATGAATGAATTTCTATGATAACAACTAAGTAATTTTAAAATCTTCATAATGTTATATTCTTTCTTTATTGTATGGTATGACATATCACCGAGGTCTATTAATGCCGGTTCGCCACATAATCCTGCAAATAAGGACGCTGTCAGCACAATAATAAAATATATATGCTAAATTAAAAGCGCTAAGTAGATCTTTTACCTGGTGCAGCAAGGTTGAATGGTTTCTGAGTTAGATCAGGACATTCGACCCATTGAACTTCAACAATCTCAAAATGTTTTTTCAATTCTTCTTGTAAATCTGTTATTATTTATTTACGTTAAGCATTTTTTGGGCATGACATACTAGAATAAAATTTCGCGTATATTTTTTTTTTACCTTTTGCGAGTTTGTTCTTTGCAGGGTTATGAAGGCTCATCTGTCTAATTGGCACTTGGTTTGTAATATTATCATTTGCACTCGGTTCCATAATGTATAACTTGTATAAATCACATAGATTATAAGCAGCAGCAAATCGAAAAAAGAACAAAATATTTTATATTATAATTTTGTAATATGATACTGCACAATACATTACAAAGCAGAAGAAACTACACGATATTGTTATTATTATAATAAAACATTATTGTTATAGCAATATTATTATTAGCAATTATTGTTATTATACCATAACAGTAATAATAATAACGTAATTTAATATGTAAGAATCTTAAATTCTAGTGAATTCATTAGAAGTAACGAATCTAAAAATTAGGCTTCTTTGATATGGAGCAATAATTAGAAATTTATTTTCAAATTTATGTTTTATAATGAACGATCGATTTTATTATCATATTTTTATCATGTTACTATTATACATATAGTTCTATTTTATCTCAAAAATAATTTGCGCATTTGTAAAATATAAATTACGATTTGAAAAGGCGAAGAAGCTTTGACAATAATTTTTACATAGTTAGTTATGTTTCGTAAGCAACAAGCCACTTTTTTGCATTATTTTTATTACTTTTTTATTGTTTATTTTTTTTACTAAAACGTGTGTGTTTGCTCATTATATACATATAATTCAAAATATAATATAGATATTGCGAATAAATAACAGTGAAAAAATATGACCTTTTAATGTTTACAAAGAAGAAACTTAGAAAATGGAGTGATTAAATGTGATAAAGTGAGTGATAAAAGCCAATAAACGCGGTTGGTAGTGCGTCGATTTTGCAGAAAATAATTTTTCTGAAAAGAAGAGAATTTTATAAATTTTTTATAAACCTCTCTTTACCCCTCTAATGAGACGTAGAGGTGACAAATATTAGGGAAAAGAGGTGTTTATAAAATTTTTTAAAAAGAGAATTGTTATGTATATCTTGGTAAATACACCAAGAAAAATGTGTATTCTATGAACTTTTTAATTTCACAGAAAAATTATTTTCTGCGAAGTCGACGCAATACCATCCGCGTTTAGTGGCTCTTAACCGCTCAGTTTTTAAGTTTTTTATTTATAAATAAAAGTGTTATAATTCTGATCGTCAGGAATATGAGAACATCTTTTGATAAAGATAGGATGTATTTGGTATTAATTTTTAGTATTTCATAAAAGTATGTTATTATTTTTAGTACCTTATAAATAATATATCACTTTATTAAAAGAATGGTATATAATTTGTGTAAACCAATAATATACTATTCATCGATGTGTGTTATGGAATTTACAATTACTTACTGTATGTAATCTATACTTACAGATGTATCTCGAATAGAACGTGCCTGTATAATACCTCTGCTTACAATTAAACTCTGATAAGCACAATCGAAAATATGTTTCTTATTTGATCGCACAAACGTAAATGACACGAAACGTTTTCAGAACGAAATTTTCTTAAGACGAAAAGATACAAATATAGGCGCCCTTATCACAATAACAAGTAAATATTATTATGTGAGATTCTAAGAATACTTTTGTCAGTACTCTCAGAAGAATAATTAAATTTTAATAAAATTTAATAAACATGTACCTGTTTCATGTAGTAAGGTAAACAATTTTGAATTTGTTAATTTTAATAAACTTGAAAGTAATTTAACTTTATATAATGTAATATTTACATATAAGGTGTTGCCTCAGAACAATTTATACATTTGATTTATCAAGTTTCTTTTAGTTTTGTAAATTCTCTTTAAAATTTTATTGCAATGACATAAAGTAGAGAATATTATCACAGTAACATAAATAAAGTAACGATATTCTAAGATGTTTTCTGGTGTAATAATATCTTTTAATGTAAACTATATTAAAAATGTTTTTAACATAATTACATTAATGTAAGTGATAATTTTTTGTTTTTAGAATCTTATTATTTTTCTATAATAATAATTAAACACAAGGTAATTTTGACGCATTTTGTCTATTATTTGGTAAATTATAAGTGACAAATTATCGTAAGAATATAATTAAAAATTTCCTAATGTAATGGAAGCGAGAGAATAAATTTTTATATATTTTATATATATAAATGTAAACGTATACAATAATTTTGACGATGCACTTTTAAATTGAAAATTGAGTTATACAATTTTGCATAATAACATTTTAGGCATTGTGTAATTATAATTTATAATTAATAATCATATATTTTTCAGATTAGTGCAATACAATAATTAATACAACACAATAATATTCATTGCAGCAACTTGTTTATTATAACATTATATATGTATACATATTTTTCTAGCTAATCATTATTAATTATTTGTAGTTTTATTTATTTTAACCACATTGTTGTAATTAAATTTAAGCGCAAATGTAAATAATATATTACGATTTTCATCATTAATCGATATATTAAGACTTGCGTTCACGGATTGGTTGACGAAGGTTCATCAATACGATACAGTGTGTTTGTTGGATAAAAGTATCCTAAGTATTCTGTATCACTTTGAGGTGCATAACGATGAAATTCTTGGGCTTCACTATGATGGTCTAAAGAGTGAATAGATCGACAAGCGTTCAATATCTGGAAAATACAAAAGTTGACGTATAAAACAGAATGACGTATTAATTGTAAATATTAAATCCATTGATGTTACTATTGGAAGTTCTGAAGAAGACGAGAGAAATTCTGTGGTGCTGCTAAATGTGCTAATTATTGTTTGACTTTTATTGTTAGGCACAGACACAATACAATTTTTTCTATATGTCTTAAATTGTACCTCCCAAATATTGGGATGGATTTTGTGGCTCCAGTTTAGAGCCTATCTTAATATGTGAATATGAGGCTAAATATGAACAACAAAAAATGTTTTTTCCTCTTATAAGATTTTTTCTTTATTTATGTCTTCTTCCTAAAAATTTTAAATTATAGTTTACATTGATGACCACAATTTGTAAAAACATTCTTTCTTTGTCCACTCTACGTGAACATGTCGCAAATTTGCTACAGTCACTTAATGTTTGTATATTTATGACATATTTGACTAACATTTTACAACATGATTTCACATTATCGACCTACATGATGGTCGAGAGAAAATCTAAAATTTACTAACGTTCAATATTTATTGGTAAAGACTAGGGATAATAATGAACTCTACATCAAATGTTCAACAACAAAGCGTAAGACGAAAATCAAAATGCCAATATTAGTATTTGACCGTACGAATTTTATGCTTCTCATCACCTCTTTAATTATGACATAATTAAAGAATTCAATCCCGAAACGTCCTGTAAATTCCGTTTTTTATCTATACATTTTAATTCGATTGAATATAGTATTTAGCTGTTAATACAAAACAACAATTTTTTGTTTTTCGTATTTGATCATATTCACACATTATTTTTGAGTATTAAAGAGTTTATATAATAAATTTACTTATTTTAATTATTTTTTCATGAACAAGGATCGCCATATAAAAAATTGTAATATTGTCTAGTATGTATAAACATTTAAGAAAAACCGCGATAATATATAATTTTGTCAAAATTTTAAATCTTTAATGAAAATAATACTAATAGTAATAATAAGCAAATTTAAGTATAATATTTTCCAGAAGTCTAATAATTACTCTTAATGTTATAAAGTGCGATGAATAAAATGAACTGTTGTCTTATATTTATTGTTGTGTAAATATTGATTTTAAGTTATAATTGCATTTATTTAAAATTAGTATAAAATTGAATGAATTTTGTTAGATTTGAACTGCGTGTATTGTTTTAATGATCGAAAGTACAGCAAAGTATTTCGCAAAAAATACATATTTTTCATTTTTAATTGTTCTGTATTATATTCAAATCCCTTTAAAAAGATGAATATATTTCAATTTTTTAAGTTATACAAATACAAATACAAAAAAACAGTTAATAGATATTGTACTGTATTTCTTATCGACATAATATCCAATAGCTTTAAATGTTTTTTGAAGTTCATCTTACATCGACGTTATAAATCCTGTGAAACATTACCAAAATACTAAATGTATGTTATTTGACTTTAAAATGATGTTAAATTAAAATAACATGCTATCTGAAGAAGAAGAAGAAGAATAAATTGAATTGAAACGGTGTGTTTTAGCACGCACTTGTTGAACAGTTACCGCAGTTAAGTCTTTGCAAAGAAAAAAAGTTCCCTTGCATTGGTACTCATATTCAGTCGATATTTCTCCTACTTTACATCTTGGTGTGTTCATATATGTAATACGACTTTTATTATAGATTTTTCTTATTTGGTTGGATTGTAACAAAATTTCGTTCATAACAAGCTGTACGGCATTAGAAAATAAAGTAAAAATTAATAAAATAACTAATTAATGGAAGACAAATTAAAAAATACAAAGTAATAAAATGATAAATAATATAAATAATAAAAGCAAAATTAAGATGACTATAATTAATAAATTAAATTTATATAATTAAAGGAGAATAGTAAAATGTACATTTTAATGGCATATACATATTATGCTTTGTATGAATCGACACAATGATATATACTTCGTTTAATTTGTTAGTTGAAGTTTGAAGAACACTATTACCGAAAATGAAAGAATTATTATAATCACGATTAAATAATTTTAAAATTTCTTGAATATCATATTTTTTGTCCATTCTCGGATGTGATTTCAAGTATGACAAATCACTGAGGTCTATAAATGCCATTTCGCCACATAATCTTGCAAATATTGACGCTATCAGCACAGTAATAAATTATATATACTAAATCAAAAGCTCTAAGCAAACCTTTTGCCTGGTGCAGCAAGATTGAATGGGTTCTGAGATAGATTAGGACAAAAGTCTCATTTTACTTGAGCAGTCTCAAAATGTTTCAATCCATTTTCTAAAACTGTTATTATTTATTTGTGTTAAATATTTTTTTATCATGATTGTATTCCAGGATAAAGTTTCAAGTATATATACTTGTTATAGATTTACCATTACCGAGTTTGTCCTTTTCAGAGTTATGAAGGCTCATCTGTTTAACTGATATTTTGGAGAATTATCATTTGCTGTCGGTTCCATAATGCACAACTTGTATAAATCACATAGTTATAAAACAGCAATTAGAAAAGAATATATTAAGAAGCAGAGGAAACTATACACGAAATTATTATAACGAATTAAAATAGCACTAATAAAAATCGCATTAATAGTGTAACATATATATATATATATATATATATATATATATATATATATATATATATATATATATATATGTATATATAAATATATGAATATATAAATATATGATATCTTAAATTATAGTGAGTCATTAGAAATAACGAATGTAGAAAACATAGGTACTCTTCTTTAATATGGAGTAATATTTCCAAATTGATTTTCAAGTTTTTAATGTATTCATGTTTTATAATATCCGTAAATATGTCGATAGTATTTTTATATTTTTATTATCTTCTTATGATTTATACTATTTTGTAGTTCTATTTTATTTAGATAATAATATTATGCGCATTTTAAAAATATAAATTACGATTTAAAAAAATGAAAAAGTTTTGACGGAAATTTCTGTATAGTTCCTTAATGTTTATGTTTCATAAACAACAAGGCACTTTTTTACATTATTTTTAATTATTTTTAATATTTATCTTTTTTACAAGAGGGTGTGTGTTTGCTTATTATATACATATAATCCAAAATATTATATAAATATTTCATGTAAATAATAGTTCCAGTTCTGATTGTGAGGAATATGAAAATATCTTTTGATAACGATAGAATGTATTTGATATTAATTTTTAGTATTTTATAAAAATATATTATATTTATTAAAATAAATATCAATATTTATTAAAAGAATAGAGTATATAATACGTCAAAACTACATAATATACTATATACCGATATGTATTATGTAATCTACACTTATTGTACAGATGTATCGCGAAACAAACGTGCCTGTATAATGATAGTTTACTTAAACTCTGACAATCACAACCGAAAATATGTTTCTTTTCTGATCATATGTAAATGACACATAACGTTCTGACAAAAACGAGATTTTTTTATGACATAACGAGAAGATATGAAAATAAACGCGGTCGTCACGCAACAATAATAAATCAATATTATTTTATGAAATGTTTGATTGTAATGAAGCTTGAATTCTCTTACTAAAATTTTAATAAAATTTATTAAAATACACATTTTTCAATTTTATTGTAAAAAAAAGGATTTAAAAATTTATCAGTATTTACCATCACAAATAAAAATAACAATATATGTTAATTGTAATATAATAAATAATATATATTAATTATAATAATATATAATATATAAATAATAATTTGTAATAATATATATGTTATTTAAAATAATACATGTTTTGTTACAATTTTAAATTAAATAATATTACATATAAAATGCCAATTCAAAACGATTATTATATATTAATTAATTTAATTTGCTAATTTTGTAAACTTTCTCTGTAACATTGTTACAATGACATAAATTACAATATAGTAACAACACTTTGAGTTCGACATTCGTTTTGTAATTTAATAATTTTTTCAATGTAAATTATATAACATTGTTTTAAGTACGTTTTAAATAATCTGTTACATAAGTGTCAGAAGTAATAATTTTTTGTTTTTGAAATTATAAAATTTTCTGTGTGAAAGTAATCTTACACAAGCTAATTTCAGCATATTGTTTTCATTATTTATTAAATTAGAAATGACAAATTAAATTAATTATAATAATATAATTAATAATATTACAATAAAACGAATTCAAGAGAATAATATATTTATTTATTTTATTTGTAAATGTATGGGTAAGTGCAAATGTACACAAAATTTTTACAAGGCACTCTTCATTTGAAAATTAAATTATACAAATGTATATAATAAATTTATTTCTAGTACAGAGAAATTTTCAAGATTATTGTAATGCAATACAATATAATTAACATAATATTTATTATTTTGTAACTTTTTTATTATATTAGTATATTATTATATGTATAGATATATTTTGTATTATTGTATTATATCATTCATCATTAATTGTTTTATTATTATATACGCGGCAATTAATAATATATTTTTAATGCAAATAAAATGTAAAAATTTATCACAGAGATTAAGTAGAAGGAAAAATTAGATTAGCTAAAAGTCAAAAATAAAAATTAAAAAAATATATATAAAATGTATTTAAAATCATTAAAAATACAAATAATAAAAATATTATTCACATCAGCAGTATCATTGTAATTAAAATTAAGTGCAAATAAATATAATAACGTGTGGTATCCAACATTAATCTCAATATATACGAGTATAATATTATGTGTTACGTTTATCGATATTCAATACATTAAAGTAGTAATATTGAATGAAATTTACACGTAGGTATTTTATTTTTATAAGGATATTTTTTGCACGATATTCAATATGATTCATCGGAAAAGATATTCATATTTATTATAAATATGTATAATTAAAAAATGCACAATTTAATTATATCAAAAAAGACAAAAATTATTAATTCATGCGCTAAATTTTGATACATATTCCACGTACTTATTCTTACATACATTTCGATATTGTATTTCTATTTTACATATTGCTGATATTACAGAACATTAACCAGCGAACGATAATATGTTGTTGCAAAGAAATCAAAGCACGCAGCTCTTGAAACTGAAGCAATTGTCGGATACGTTGTTTAACGTATTTGACGATCAAAAGGTGTCGATAATACATACAACCAGTTTGTATAACCCAAAGATATTTTTGTACCGAGATAAAATATTTTCTTTTTCAAACATATTGCAAGAATTTCTCTAAATAATTTAGATACAACACAAATTTTCTTTTCTTTTATTTGTCGATATAATGTGACTCGTTGATTTTTTCTGATTAAACATTTTGCTGAAAACATTTTGCCCTTAGATGGAGCAAGGAGTCTGTGAAACGCGCAAGTAAGAACATACGGAAATCTGTCTTATCGTTAACCGATTATTGTTGAGTAACGCGCGCTTTTCAAGATTTTACATCAGTTTAATAATTGCTTTTTTTTTCTAATGAAATCCATATATGTTTGATATATTTATTACAGTCCTTTTGATCATACATTTGAGAGAATTATTTTATTTTATTATTTTGTAATAAGTAAGATAATATTTGCACGTATTATAATAAATGCTCATTCAAAGGGTATATTTATAAATGTCTTTGCACTTTTCTTTATAAAGGATAAATAATACAAAAAATTTGCTTGAAATAATACAATAAAAACGTCGTAAAATTCTGACTAATAATCTTGTAACGATACGACCGCTGACGGATCGTATAACAAATTGAAATGCATCAATAATATGCAGAATGTAGACATGTAGACATTGTAGATGATTTGAAATAGACCAGCGAAACTTTTACGCTCTATATCTTTGCTCATAATGAAATTGCGAAATATTATACGACAATATCATTGGAATCGTGTTTGGGGTGTCATCTGTTGCTCGACAAACAGATTTAAGCCGAACAAACGCATAGCTCACATTCGTTTGATCAAATAATCGTACGGTACAATTCGCGTCCATTAGCTTCCATTAAATATCATTAATCACGGTTATGAAAGTGACAGCTTCATTTAATAATTATCCGGGAGCGGTATATTGGGGGATTTGTAGTTTCGTACTACGGCATGCCGCAAACAACGGTCGCCATTGTTCTCGGTATTAGAGATTTACAGCAAAGAAAGTTTGTTTACCCGCGTTATAAGAGCCTTCATTGTTCCGTCATTAATTCCAGTAATTATTCTCGAAAATGTTGATCACATACCGCTTTACTTTGGTAGATAATCAAACGCTATTAATACAATCGCGTTTCAATTTTCATTTTACTCAAAAAGTTTAAACCTTCTTGCATCACGTATATCGACAGCCTTTCAACATCTGCAATTTCAAATCTGCAATTTATCGCTCATTCATTTCATTTTTTATTTCTCGATAAGTGATCTAACGTAACATTTGTCAAAGTGTGTGTTTCCTCTTTTATATAATAGTACTAGTGAAGACCTGGCTTTAACTTTTTTTTTTTTTTCCAATCGATGGACACACGCGGACCGACAAACATCTGTCTTTGTTTGATTTATGTTATATAGTGGTAGATAAGATTGGAAGAGCCATCTGTTGCTAAAATATCAATCTTCCATCCAAGATCGGGTGTGATATATATATATATATATATATATATGTGCATTTATATGCGGTGTCAACAAAATGTTCCGAGAACCTGGGTGTGTTATTTAACTTTGCGTCAATCTATGAACTGAATTGCTTTTTATTGCCCTGTTTTTCCTATCGATCACACGCTTCACGCGGATTGTTTTCGAATAATATTTACCGGCCAAGTTCTGCATTAGCCATTATGAATCGCATTGTCATCATGAGCGATTATTCTGATGTCAAGAGACCGGCCCTCACTCGTGTGCAGTCGACAATCGTCGCGTAATTCGAGTAAATCGAAGTTCGTTGATCCCATAGAAAACGATAAATTTCGTTTAGACCCGCAGCTACGGGATCCTAATTTCTCAGCTGGACATTGTCAGTTGTCCTTTTACGAATTCACGTTGCGGGATGCAATAAGTCGACCACCCGTGGATTCGGACGAGCTGTACGATGCGGGAAGTCCAGACGTTCGCAGTCTTCACGTTCGAATGCGAGAGTCGTTCATCGATAATTGTTACCGACATTGTCGCTATCGACATTCATTTCATGTCATGTTGTTTCGCCACGAAAGGAATTGGTCCTTCGATGATGTTGATCGATGCAAACATTTTTCCGGGTTAGACGCCGGGTTAATTCGCGGCGCGTTAGTGTGTTCCTTCGTAATGAAATAATTTATACGACCATCTCTTCCAACGCCGTCCATTGGTCCGTTATAAGCTACGTGACATAGGACAATTTCAGAACGGTTTACCCTAAGGGCTTCTCAACTCCGGGCGTCCCGGGGCTGGATCATCGGGGGGTAAATTAAAACGAAGACTTATGGAAATGCAAACATTCGTGTCGCCAATAACGATTTCTCTTGCCGAAGACCTAGACCCACGAGTTAGCGTCGATCAAGAAAGACGTGGGCGAGTTAATTGCATCTTTTTCCGCTCGGGTCTCTTGCCCCGTTACACACACATTGTTGAAAATAACTATTATCGATCAAAAAATTCCACTGTCATGTGTCATTTCATTAGTATTATCAATGTAGATTTTATAAAAGTAGAGAAGGTATTTCTTGTCAAATTCAATTAAAATTGCAATGCTATGCAAAACGTTATATTTTGATTAATATTTTTTTGAAAATTTTACGACAGTTTTCTATTCTTTTTTTTTTTTTTTTTTTTTTTCCTTATTCTCCTTCTCTTCTCTTTTTGACGAAAACTGCACAATTTTATTCGGTCAGATCAATAAGTTCTAAGAAAAAATTACACGTAAGAATGTCAGAGAAATTCTAGGTGACAATAATAGCGTATTTCTCCGGCTTGCTCGCTCGCCGTCTCCAATCATACGCCAACGTACGATTGTTTCGAGAACTCTTGTGGATGCTCGCGTTTTGTGCTCGTTGGCCGGACGTGTCCTCGTTGAGAAAAACCGAGAAAGAAAATAATTGGACATAAATCCACCGGTTGGTCGATTCGAGATGGTCATTATGCGAGTCGGAACGTACCTTGGCTCGAGTGCAACGCAAATATAGGCCACCACCGTATGCGCAACCGTATCCATTAAATATTACCTGAAATATACGACAGAGGGGGAGAGAAAGAATAAGAGAGAGAGAGAGAGAGAGAGAGAGAGAGAGACAATAAATAGGCTGCGATGAGTGCTGCGAATAATATAAAAATTATACCGATACTTTGTTGTATTTAGTTTGTTTGTTTGCATCCGAAAAAAAAGTGATAAGAAAAATTAAAAATATTGTCTGCCCGCGAATTGAAATACATACATTTTTCAAAGTCATTTCTGATGTATCTGACAATGAATTTAAAGTAGAAAAATTTCGATTATCTTTTTCTAATAAATGTAAGATTTCATATTTGAAAAAAGATAAAATATATATATTACAAATATTAAAAATGCACCGAGCTTTGTTCTGAATGCCCGAATATTTCAAAGCGCCATTCATACGGAATATGTTAATTTGACGCGTATTTTCAATTTTGCAGTTTATAATTAGCAACTGGGAACGACGAAAGAAAAAAACAACCCGGAAAGAACGATTCTTTTATCTCGCCGATCCTGATTTGGTCATAATCTTCGATTTGGGCGTAGGATCCAGCTTCGAAAGGACGCGCGATTGGCTGGATTTGCCAAATGATGTATGTATATACGACACACGATATATTCGCAAAATATATCCACCGCGCCGAGATAGTAAAGAGATTTACTCAGTCCCCAATAGGAACGGAAAAAAACATTTACACGCACATTTTGTTTGTTAGAACGTGATACCGCATAAAAGCAAAAATAATTTCACGGTGGGAACTGGACAAATTTTTTTATGCTTAATAATTAATGGCACGTTTTGTTTACGTTTTCAAATTCACAGGTAGCTTGTGTGCGTGAGTACAAAGAATAAAAATGTTTTTCGGAAAGCTGTGGTATACCTATTGCAAATTGTGATAAACTTTCTATAACTCAAAATAATATCTTTATCAAAGAAAAAACTATTTCGAACGAAGGATTCTCCCGCAATGATGAAAGAGAAAGCAGGGGGGGGGGACGACTGTCGCGAAACATTTTCCTCGTTAAGAAGCGATCATTTCCATCAGCTTTGATCTAAACTGACACGTGTATAATGCCTGTTCGTTTCTGGCATAAGTCCATGCTCATTGAACGCTCGTTCGTTCTTACGATCCCCAATTCGCTTCGTCCCCGTCAATGAATAAAAACCACAAAGCATCTCAACGAGACCGACTATATTTTCTCGGTCGAAACTCCGAGCTTTTCAGTGGCTCGTTTTCTCGATTCATTCGGATATTCCTCTTTGAGCACGCGTAGAGAGATGCGAGCAAAAAATCTCGTTCTTTCATCGACGATACGGCTATATTATGTATATACATTGATTATTGATTATTAAATAAGAACAAATAAAGGCGAGAGTTAAGGTATTGTTGCTCTGTATAACATTTTCTTCTCTCTCTCTCTCTCTCATTTTTATCATTTTTATAAACTCATTTTTAATTTTATTTTTATCTTGCAATTTCTGGATGTACGTGCTAAAATATATATCAGATAAGGTATAACGTACATTTGTATAAAAAGCAGAAATAACTACATATATATATATATATATATATTTACACAACATATATATATATATATATAGGAAATATTTCTAATCGGGATCCAAAATCTTCTCGAGAGTGAATATAACTGGAAATCCTCCAATCACCCTTGAAATACGCTTGCCTTATCTCTAACGTTGCATCGTCAGCGACGTAACCTCCCCTATAGGCAGCTCGTTTTCACGATTCAACCTTTCGCCTTTTTACCTCCCATCCCCCTTTCTCTCTCGTTCCCTCTCGCTGCTGTCTCTTTGATTTTGCTATTCGTGTTCGCTATCGCAATATCACGTGTTTGTCGCCAATCGAACATCTGCATTATGTTATCGGCGACGACATCTTGCCTATGGAGGGACGATGTTCGTTAAATCGAAACACATTGTCCCGACAAATCACGGTTCGATATGAAGGAAATGTTACGCGAGCGCCTTTCTGCGCGCTTCCTTCTTGTATTTCTCGCTGTCTTTTCTCGAATCGTATTTCTCTTCTTATGTCATTTGCTGACATTTTTTTTTCGTCGTTTGTAATTTTTTATATTACTATTCATTCGTATTAAAGTCTGACAATGAACCTAATACAGAGATCAGGGTTGGGAAGTAACGCGTTACTTGTTATCGTTACAGTTACTTTTTTTTTTTTTTTTTTTTTTTTTTAGTAAAGAAGTGATAACGGCGTTACCATTTTTTTCCGTAACTGTAACGAATTTAACAGTTACTTTTTTATATATGGAACCTATTTGTGACATATTATATTTTCTATTTATTTGTATATTCAATCTTCAATTATCAATAGATATTCATATAGGTCTGTATTTAAAACGCGCTAATATCTTTGTAAGCGCGTTCTGAGTACGGCCCATGATTATGAGAGTACAAAAAATATATTATGTATTTGACTATATATATATTTATAAATTTAATGCAAACTAAAATTTTTTTATTCATACTTTGAGTGTTTTAAAATTTTTTTCTTACTATTCATGGTTTTACAAATTTAAATTTAAAAATTTTTTAAAATTTATTGACATTTTATTAATATATTTTAATTTTATTTTAATAAATATATTACAAAAGTTATAGTTTTTATTTAATTTTTAATCTTGTTTTAACATTAAAAAAGTAACGATAACGATAACTAGTTGGTTTTGATAATAAGTAACGAATAACGGTAACTAGGTACTATTTTGACTCGGTAACGAGAAACGGTAACTAGTTACTTTTTAAAAGTAACTTTCCCATCCCTGCATGGGATCGAGATATATAAATTCGACGATATTAACCTTTAGATATTTTCGCGGAAAGGGAACGTACTGTGCAATAATACTGTTAAATCGATCCATGGATTATTGCTATTTACGATCATACCATGCTACGTTACGTAATCGCGACGCGCATGCATACAAAACTAACTCGATATTACTTATCGCTGGGCTTCAATTGTGAAATTAACAGTGTCCAGTGAGTTGAGAACTTGTCAAGTACCATTTCTATCAAGATTAATTTATACGTATCACAGAATTCGTTCGAAAGAATTACACGTTCTGTCTCGTCCTTTTTTTTTTATTAACGAGTTATCCGCAATCGAAACGACAATTTCTAAGTGTAATAATATCAGAGAAAATATATATCTGCCCTTTCCCTCTGTGGCAATACGGGCGGGCGGGAAACGCGCATAAAGCAGCTTTATCGGTGGAACACGAGTGTACTCGTTAGCATAACGATCCGGACTCTGACGCGAACCGCACGTGTATTCGGCTCACGCGAGCCAATGCATATTTATATATTTCGGAGCTACACGGTGCGATAGACGTTATTACGTAATAATCCTGTTAAATGTAACGTTAAATACTATTAGCGTTAGGCAAAACCGTACAGCGGAAGCCACGCCGTTCTTGCTCAGCGAAAACGATTTGCTGCACGCGTCGAAATCCGTTCAGCAGGACGAATGGAAAGTTTCCATCGGTTTACACGCTCGCAATAATCCCGGTTTGCTTAGGGTGTGTCCCTTTTGCCAATAACGGTGTAACCTGATCGTCAAACATGTAATTATAATAATATATAACAATAAAATTTGCGATTCGATATCATCGCTTTATAACGAAATTGAACAAATGGTTGAATGGGTTAGGTTATTTACGTATATATAAACTAAATTTTCTTATAATCCATCGTTCAATATATTTATCTCTTTAACTATATCCAATTTTTTTAAAATTTTTGTACAGATAATTTTGTGTGCCTCACTTTGTGGAAACTCATGAATCGTTGAAAGCCCTGGATTTATTTTTAACAGTTCTCGATAGATTAAATAAATAGTTTTAGCTATTAAGCTGAAAAAAAATAGCTCTGAAAACTGAGATATCAAATTCACGCTGCGTCTCACTTTGTCCGCCGACGCGATTGTTTTAACATTTCTTAAGAAGATTTTAAACGCTTGAGAATTCTACAAAATGTTTTATGCATAAAAATTATTAGAATATTAATTAGACAAATTAGATTGCTCGAGATGTGTAAGTATCGAGGTGAAATGCTCGTATTTCCACTCGCCTATAATAAATTAATTGTTCATATAATATATATATATATATATATATATATATATATATATATATATATATATAATGATTGCGTGTAAGATTAAACCTCGCGAATAATAGTGATCGATATATTTGCACGATGCATGAGTCGCGTTTAACAGGTGTCTCTTGTCGAGTTTCTTCTTCGACAAACACCTTGACGACCGTGTGAACTCCGTACACTCAAAAAGAATGATCCTGCAAGTTGAACAAAAATTTTCTAGGTGTAAAAAATTCAATGAAACAGATAAATTATTAGCAAATACTGTGATACCGCGTATATTTTGCACTTGATCAATTTAAATGACAGAGACAGAATTTATATCCGTCCTATTAGTGTAATTTAGACAGAAAATTTTTCCGTGATGCTTATCTTTAAGGCCTATTGTCAAGGACAATTATATTTGTGATTAATATTTGGCAGTGGGATCTAAATTTTCTAGAGGTATTGCTAGAATATTGCTGCTATAAATTCTAAACGTGACAAACAATATTCTGACAGATACAAAAAGTAGCGATAAATTTTAATCGAGACATCTAGAAATCTATCTACATTAAGCAAAATGATTTTTTGACTGTACGTAACATAAAGGTACTTTTTTGTGCATCGGTAATATCAAAAAACGTACCGTATGATTGCCAAATTTTAAATATTGTGATTTTCGTGAGTGATAATAATTGATTGCCCAGTTGCACGTGCGATGGATCATCGATCATCGATAATTAAAGGACTTTAAGATAGAAAGATGAATGGGTTAAAGACGAGAAGAGAACAGCCTAACCACGACTGGTGAGTCTATAATTAATTAGATGTATCATATTTAATCTCTATGTGACGTGTATGTTAGATTAGGTATTCGGACGAGTTACGATTGAGTAATAGTAAATATCGTTATTTTCTGGACACATGATTGAAAAATATTTATTAATATAATGATAAAGATTATTTGAAAAATATACAATAAAAATTAAATGTATTTTTGCATATACTTTTCTACACTTTTTATATATTATTTACATAATAAGCATATAAATAACTGATATATACTTGACTCATTAAATATTATATCGTAAAAAATGCACATAATTTATTTTTACGTCTTACGAAATACAGATTAAAAAAATTTTATTATTACATGTCAAATACTAGTGTAAACGGTGTGTGAAGCTGACATATCACACTTTGTAGAAACTTATTAATTGTTAAAAGTTTTAGCTTTCTTTTTTTAATAGTGTTTTAAATGTCTTGATAGATTAAACAAATTCTTTTGTTTAATTTAAAAATTAAATAAAAAAAGTAGCTTGGATAAACTGAGACACCAAATTCATGCTGTGTCTCGCTTTATCCTCCGATAATTTTGTTCAACATTTTTTGCTAGATTGTAAGCACTTGAGAGTTTTACAACAGTTTTACAAAAAGTTTTATGCGTAAAAATTATTAGAATATTAATTAAACAAATTAGATTTGCTCGAGACGTCAGACGTATAAGTATCGAGATGCTGATCATATTTCGATAATACTATCGACTTTAAATGAGATTTCATGTTATATCCGGCGTCCCGGACGATTTAATTTATTTAAGAAATATACTAATAATTGATAGAACGCATAGAACTCTTGTTGGAAATTAAAATTTTATTGCAGAATAACACGAAATCTCATTTAAAGTCGATAGAATTATTAAAATACAATCAAACGTCTCATCTTGGTACTTATACGTTCGACATCTCGGGCGATCTAATTTGTTTAAATATTTTGATAATTTTTACGCATAGAATTCTGTTGAGAAAGTATTAGAGATTGTAAAATAATACGAAATTTCATTTAAAATTGATAGCCCTATCGAAATACGAGAAGCATTTCATCTCAGTACTTGTAAGTTTGGAGTCTCGGACAGTCAAATTTGTTTAATAAATATTTTAATATTTTTTATGTATAACTCTCTCTAGAAACTAAAAGTGATTGCAGAATCACACAAAGTCTCATTTAAAATTGATAGAATTACCGAAATATGATCAGTGTTTAATTTGTTTCATTAATTTTTTTAATAACTTTTACGTATAGAACTTTTTGTAAAATGATTGTGAAATTCTCAGGCGCTTAAAATTTGACATGAAATGCTAAAAAAAATCGACGGACAAAGTGAGACGCAGCGTGAACTTGGCGTCTCAGTTTGTTCCGAGCAATTTTTTTTATTCAATAGCCGGAATTATTTGTTTAATCAATCAAGAACTCTAGAACTGAAAAATATAGCCAGAACTTTTAACGATTAATGAGTTTCCATGAAGTGAGACGCCAGGTTTACACACACGATAATTTCTGCGTTGATTAATCATGTTTATTAAACATAAAGGTATATTATAAATTTCATTTACAACACTCGATTTTGAATTGAAATAAAATTGTGTTTGGCAAAATCTCAAAATAATTTATTACTGGACAACTTTTTGTTAATTATTATTTATCTTTGTATATACATTATATGTACTTATTAATTTTACACGCGCGTAATTGTGAAACTCTCTGCATTTACTATATATAAAATTGATAAAAGCTAACTTGATAAAAGACTGATATATATCAACAGTAGACAATACAAAGTTATCATCATCGTTTTTATCGAGAGATTTAGCGTGTGAGATACGACTCACAGGGGGAAATTGATAAAAGTTACCAAGTTCATCTATGCGTTTATCCCTTTTGCCAAGATTTATAGGGGCAATTGATCCACTGTAAAAAATTGCATTTGCGACCTACTCATAGTAGCGTCGCGCGGATTGCACGGCGCGCAACGAGCCGCGCTTTAAAGTATCGTTTGTCGAGCCATTAGAGTCACGCGCAACAGGACTATCGTTTCTCTAGTTTAATCTACCGTAGAATTTTATAACAGGATAAACCGTTTGTGCGCTCCGTGCTTGTTTTTTCTCTCTCTCTCTCTTTCTTTTTTCTCTTCTTTTTTTTTTTTTTTTTTTTTTTTTTACTTTGGATTAGATTGTCGTTCTCTCCATACGCAATGCGTAATTTTCAAGGTACGTTAATTTAGCCGGTCGTTCAAGTGATAAAATTACCAGTCGCTCGCGCTTGCATCGTCCACGCGCCCTTTCAATGATGAAATGTTTCACTATGGATTTAACCTGTAGGTGCTCGGCCGCACGTAATTTGCCACGGGATTTATCATGGCGCAATTTCAAGCTATGAGCGATATTGCGGAATTGATGAAATGTGTCGTTATGGATGTTTGCTTTCCGCCTCGCGCACAAACGACTCGCGAAATATTTTTGCGCGCGACGCATTACGAAATTTTGATGTACACCATCCTTGTTATCGCGAAATTGATTCGCTCCTCTCTTTGCGCGTGCTATCCCGCCGTTCTGGCAGATATATTACAATGGATCTTATTGAACATTGATTGAATTATCGGTACGTTTTTTTACGGTAAATTTATAACATTGTAGTTTAGAGTTTTAATCTATCGAGATGAGATACATATGCGCTTGGAAAACTTTTCAGATTTGCATTCTACAATTTATCGCAAGAATAAGGTGTGATTTATGGATCTGCGTTGATTGACGTGCGTTCACTAATATTAATTCTTGCGATGAAATTAATGTCTAATGAGGGTAAAATTATATTTTGTTTAATTTTGAAATAAGTTGGAGGAAAAGAGAGAGAGCGAGAGAGGAATAAAATGAAGCGAAACGAAGAAGGAGATGACGATTTTTCGCCGTAAGGCACTGGCACTAACGAATAGGAGCGTCTTCTTTTTATTAAAAAAAAAAAAAAAAAAAAAAAAAAAAAAAGCGTTAGATCGACATGCTAAAAGAGACGGGGAGGGGGACAGCTCAAAGATGAGGCGGTTGAAGCGAGAAAGGAGCGTCCGGAATGAATATTTTTGATGCGACGCGCGGCAGTCTCCGCCGCGGATTTGCATAATTTCCAAATCTGCTCTCTTCGTACGACGAAAACGACGTGACTTGACGCTATGCACACACGCGTGTGTGTACGTGCAAACACGCGCGAGTAACTCGTGCCGTTCAAGAGACGTTTCTCCTCACGTGCCCAACATTCCCCTAGCTGTTTTCTATCGCGCGAAGAAATTTCATTACGCGACGACAGTTTTTCCGGACTAATTCAACAATTGATACTGCTATCGCGAATGCTTCAACGAAATACGCGACAAATTTTTGATATATCTATATATATGTTAACGCGAAACTTTTATGCTCTTGCGCACAACACGTGGATTATACAAGCTGACACTATTCATTTTTCGGATAATCTCTCTTTCTCTCTCTCTCTCTCTCTCTCTCTCTCTCTCTCTCTCTCTTTCTTTCAGCGACGTTATCGCGGCGCCGCCCATGATAGTCAAATATAGTTGCTTGCTTGTCTACCCTGACGTGCTGTCCCTTACTGGCGGATCGCGGCAAGATATTGCGGCTTAAACGGCTGGAAAATTGTCCAAACGGCCGTGCCGCATAATTTCGACGTGACTTAACGACACTCGACTTAACGCCACGAGTCCCGTTAAAGCCGCTCCATCGGCGCCTAGATATAGCCTCTGGGGCGCTCTCGTTACCATCTCCTCCCCCTCTTCTCCCTCCCCCCCCCCCTGGCGTCCCCTCCCTCGATGTCAAAGGATTTTACGTGGGAGTGACATGGCTGTCGACGTCGTTGTTCGTTATGATCGTTTCCTGGTAACGAATTAATTTGCACGCAGCGTTAGAATATGCAGATCACTGTTTGGCGTAATAAATGGACGGGGTTAGCGCGGCTCCACTCCGAGTTAGGAGTTGATCTCGTGGACACGACGGAATGACACCGAAATTGCTATTAATATTCATGCGCGACCGGGATGGTGGAAAAGTGTTGAAAAGATAACTGCTCGGCGGCGCCTCTCCCGCTCGACAAATTGCAATTTGTTGCTAAGCTTCGACCTATAGCAGCGACCTATATAGTTTATTCGTAAATTAACGAGACGAGAATCTAAACATATGCAATAATAAAACGTGACGAATTTCTACAGGTCTCTCGTAGAAGTCATCAAGTGTAATCGGACAAATTTTTCATTTTTTTTTTTTTTTTTTTTTTTTTTTTTTTTTCAAGATGAGAATGACTAAGAGTGTTTTTCGATTCTCCTACGCGTACTTTTAAACATTCATTCCGCACGCATGTTATAAAAGGTTGCGATTTTTCTTTCGACACTCTGATTGATATACATATATATTCCGGTAATATCCTGGTTGATTCTATAATTTGATCGGAGAGTAATTTTATGACTTTCCGTGTAACTGAGTGATTATTACCTCGGATACGAGATTGTAAGGTTTTACTGTCCCATGCGTAATGCATTTTAATTAAATGGAAAGTAATGCTTTTCCTTATCAATATTGCACGCGCACTGCAACTCGTTTACGACTTTCCGAATCGTTTGACGAATCGGAGAATGAATTTAATATTAATATTTTTGAAACGGATCGGTGCGAACCGAGTCGTACGTTTGACTTTTGCTCCAGATTTCGAACGGCGAGTCGCCAGTCCATATTTAGAGGAGAGTAATCTTGTTAGTTTGGAACCAAAGTTTCCAACGACATCCGCCAAAATCAACGATACGGGCGGATGTCGGACTAAACGGGTTCGGAAAGGCACAAACGGAAACGCAAATCAGTTGTTTCGCGTGTCGTTTCGAGGACGAACACGCGCCACACACCACCCACGTCACGCCGCGCTGTCGTTCTAATGAAAATTAGCGATAATTGGCCGGAAAATGAACATTTGTGGTGGATTAAAAGGGGAGCCCGCGAAACACAGACGACACCGGCCCCGCGCTCCTCGCGCTTCTGCGGTGTCATAAAACCGGTTCGCGGTCTGTAATTTGTAATGAATACGGCTCTAACTAGCACACCCTCCGCGTCACCCCCGGTTCCGCCATCGATGCATCGTCGGTGACGAATCGGGTTCGCGCGACTCCGGCGCTCTCGTGGTCGTATATACAAGGTGGGCCGATTAAACGAAACGATAAAATCAAAGCCTCGTCAAAATATATAAAATATTTCAAAATCTCTCAGATAATATTTATTTTCATTCGCCTTTTCTGCTTTATTTCTCGAAACTTTTGTTTCGAAAATTATCAACAATTATGGATTGTCAACAAGATTTTTATTATTGAAAAAATTCCCCAAAAATTAATTTGTAATAAATTACAATTACAATTGCAATTAAATGATGAATATTTTCGAGAAAAATTTAGTCTAGGGTGTTTAGAAACTAAAATAGGTGTATTCTCGTAGGTGTATACTTTTGAAAGTGTTCTCTGATTATACGGTTCACCCTATGAATGGATACTCGTGTACAAAGGTGTATACACGTCATCCTCTCTCCGTATACCGTACCTAAATCATGCGATAGAACGGTCGCGGTGATGCCTATTCATCGCGTACTCGAGTAGGTCCGAGCACGATCGTGACCCAGTAATTGGATTATTATTTTACCAACGATAAGTGTAGTAATGAAGTATGTTTCGGTTTGAATCATTTCGGACCGTTATAATTTTAATAAATATATCGAACAATTTTTCATATTCATACTCTCGATGACGTTGGACTTTTATTGAAACAAACTTTTTTTTTGTCAATTAACTGTTTGATTAGAAAAAGTGGTAAAATATCCTAACTTTTCTAATGCGGTAACAATTCCGGCTAAACTTGGCCATAGTTTTCAAAGCCTTGGTGAAATTGATTGGACGCACGTGTATGTATAGGACGCCCTTCTTATTTGCTCTACTAAATTATACGACAGACTCGACCGTGATGTATGTTCATACATCGGACACTCAAATCGCCTCTCACGCGATCCTAATCTCGAAATTGCATTATTATTATCCTCTCCGAAATGCGACGACACTCGATAGTCGCGGTATCGTGTGACGCGTCGCATCTTTTTCCATTAGTCGCGATAGGAGACGGAGATAAGGTTTCGGTCCCTTCCTGGTGGACACCATGAACACGGTGTGTGCCTGTCTCGCGCGAGAAAACTGAGATTTTCCGCGTATATATATCATACGTGTGCAAGGAGACTGTCGACCAACATAATTGGCGGAGATGCTATTTTAGATGCGACGTTATATTCTCGATGTACCTGAAGAATATTTTCCCATTTTCGTGTTGGTAAAGGGAAGAAGAGTATGAAAATTATCAACGCGTTAAAATATCATCTGTCTTTTCTCTCTTTCGCAATTTATATTATAATATATGAAATTTGACATTTTTAATTTGCAACACGTAGAGGGTGTTTGTTTGACATTTGACGTATCGCAAAATCAATGAAAAGTCCAAGCTTGGACTTTTCATTGATCTTTTCCACGGAAGAGAGATCATCGGACGTCATTTTTCGAAATCCTGTTCCAAATCCACCTCTTCCAAGGTATAGCGGCAACATCTTTCCATCCCCTTCCGCGCCACCACGTTAGTCACTACCACGACAGTGGTAGTCGGACAGCGATCCCCTCCTCCCTATCGCTCGTTCTCCTCCCTCGCGGTGGATCGAGCCGATGTACCCCGAACATATAGGTGTCTCGTCACCGTATCACCTATCCACCCTATACCCTCCGCCAGAGGGCGCTCCTGGATGGCGTTGGTGGTGTTCGGGTGGGCCGAGGAAGCGGTTGGCGACGGCGAGGGAACGACAGGACTGAACGACAGGATAGTCGAAGGGAGAGCTCTGCTGGAGGGATCGGTCGGTACGGAGGGAGAGGCAGAGGCAGAGGCAGAGGCAGAGGCAGAGGCAGAGGGAGGGAGGGCAGGGGGTGCGCGTGCGCTTCATCGCGAGCGAGCCAGAGCCACTCCCGATCGTCGACGACCGTCCCACACGATCCTCAAAGCGATCCCACCACCGCGTCAGTCTACCGTCGGCATCCGCATAGTCAACAACCCCTAGCTATCCCGAGCAACCCTCGCAAGGTAGCACAAAGTTACGCGCGTCCTCTAACGGGTTTTAGGTCAGTCCGTAAGTCTCTCTTAGGAGGTTAGGCTGCGAGCGAGAAATTATTCAAGGGATCGGATACGTTTGTGATTGCCGCGTTTCCGCTCGGTGACACCCGCGTGGAATCATCTGTTGAGGATGAGGAAGACGACACGGAGTAGTCACCTTGCAGCAACGCGGCTTCGCAAAGGATTCCGTTGTCAGTTTCCGTTGTCTTCAAAGGATTTTCTCGGGTAAAGAGAAAATAAATACAAATCAAAATTTAAAATCTCGTAAATCACGTTAATGTCTTCGTGAAATCTGTTGTCACGTTCTTTCGCAACATCATTTTTCTCTGAGCGATTCTTTTAGAGGATTTTTTAAATAAAATAATGTATAGAAAATTAAAGGAAAGGAAAAAAATTACTTATCCATATTTTTAAATTGCCTTTGAATAAATGTCACAAATAATTGCGATTAGAATAATGATTGAAATTTTTAATTGGGTGCCGCAGAATACAAGTATATAATAATAGCGCGAAAAGAAAAATTGAAAATTATTTATTTCATTATTTAGATTATTTGTCTGTAGGAAAAAAAATTGTATAGATCGTTGTAATTTTGGCATTTGTAGTAATTCGACTGTTAATCTTCAAAGTTCTCTCTTTGAGAATCTTGAGAGCGCGCAGGATTTTCGCGCCTTCGATGATCAAGTTTCCGCTAAGTGACACGTCCGCTGAAGGTAATAGGAAACGAGCTCGGGTCACCTTGCTGCAACGTAATCGCGGGATAGTTGAGTTTCCTTTTATTTAGTTGAGGATTTTAAGAGAACGAAAGGACAGCAGGAAAGTTTCTATAGTCGAGTTTCCGTTAGATGACACCTACATGGACTCATTCGTTCGTTGAAAAGAAAACAGAGTTGGCATTTTCTTGTAAGTTGTTGTAAGTTGTTATCATATTTATTAGTTTGCCATTTGCGCGCTTCAGTCTATTAAAGTAGAATTAAATATATAGATTACTTTTCGTCAATCGTTTGATTCCTTGTGAATTGTTGTTCTTAATGTCAATCATCTTTATCATTCTTGAAATAGTTGATTAAATCTTTCTCCTACGGTACAAGTTTTTCTTACTTCGAGATACATAACGGATCTAAAAGCATAGATGGCAACATTTTAATAGAGAATTTTGGAAATTTATATTGTTGACTAATAATAGTAAAAATGTTATAGAGAGAATCAGGTTTATTAATTTTATTAACCTACTATGTAAACTGTAGTAGTTTAGCTTTCCTTTATATAAAAAGCTTTAGACTATAGAGTAAATTATTATTTTAGCTCGATTTAAAAAATCGTAAATTGCTATCTTGCTTTGCTATATTAGATGTCTTATATAATATTTTCCAATATGTTTCTATTACATAAAAAAAAAAAAAAAAAACGCAGTAAATCCGCGTGGTAAAGCGTGGTAAAGCGTGGTAAAGCGTGTAAAACGCGCGCGTCACGAACATTAATTAAATTCTTTTACCGATGCGCCCGATGCGACCGAGTTTCCACAACGAGTTGTCGCAACACATTCGTTATTCGTTCCCGCAACGATATATCGTCGTCTCGTTTGTCTTCGAATGACCCGGCGTTGACGATGGCACCTGTCCGTGTGTCATGCGGGTGCATAACATGTCACGTGGGCACGCTGGTTGTCGGTGCGTAGATAGATTGCACGTGACAGCTCGGCTTCCTGACGATCGGCGTTGAGCGAAAAGTGGGGTCATCGTGCTTTAAACCGTGCGCCGTGGAAACAATCGTGTCTCGTCATCGTTTCATTCTCGGTCGCGATCGCGATCGAAACTGCGACAGAGCCGGCCGACCTCCGTGCCGCAGTCTGACCATCGAGGTAAGTCACTACTTAAGTATCTTTTGCGCCCGTCTGACTCGAGCGCGAGCTTTTCCCCTTTTTGTTTTAAGCAGCAAAATAATCTGTCTGTGTTATTCGTCTTACCAACTCGAATAGTTGATGATGTCTTCGCCAGTTCTGTAGTTATTATAAAAGCTTTGCGTCAAAGTAGCAAGTTTGTTAAATGGATTATGTAACTTTGAAGATTCAAACGAGAAACGTTGATGTTGAATCGTACGTAATGGATTAAAATCAAATTGTATTACGGAAATAAATTTTCTTCGTATAAATTCGAAAGCTTTCAATTAGAATTTCAAGGAAAATAACAGAAATATTTCCTTGTGTGTGAATATTTATCATGCGTGCGATTTGAAAAAGGAAATAAGTTTTCGAAATAAACGGAGCGCTTCTGAAATTAATTTGTGAACTTGGATTGCGTTTATTTCAGTATCTTTTTTTTTCTTTTTTTTTTTTTTTTTTCCTTTTTTTATCGACTTGCGTGGTCAAGCAAATTGCATATTGACATGACATCGAGATTATAGAATGAAAATGTTTTCCATAACGGGCGATTTAATATCATCACGAGCGTCGTCGTCTGTCAAGCCCAACGCGCGTTCATTTGATATGCACATACCAAATCGATATAATATATCAGAATTATTTAATGTATCTTCGATAGAGAGATGCCTTTAACAACATTTATTAGCATTGCGCGTAACTTTTTTAATCGCGCCGCGCTGCGTCCTCATAAATCGGTCCGATGATTAAACTTGAATCTCTTTTCGGAATTAGAGTGCCCGCGGCTTAAGCAACTTTATGATCGCTCCGAAGATAGGGCAATGTTTGTGATCGAAAGTTTCAATTAGAACTTGGGAGCACTTTTAAAAGTTTCTGAAAATCAAGTCCCATCGTAGGATTAGGTGCGTGTCTAGACTCTTCAATAATCGCCACTGAGATGCGACGAAAAAAAAGAGATATTGATATCGATACCATATATCGCCAAGATTTTATTTCAAGTATATTTATTCTTGCAATAAATGTAGAAAAAAAAAAAAAAAAATGTCAATAATGCACACGTATATACATATTTGTTGGTTCGTTCTCGAATACGTAGCAAATAATGTATGTAAAAAGAAGTCGTAAAAATTGATTTTGTAATATGAGTTTGTGATGCGTGTTGCTCGTGTCCGGCGGATATATCATCGCACAGATTTGTCAAAGAAAATATTATTAGAAATATCAATGGATGCTTGCAAAAATTTTGTCGCCTCACCTTCGTTTACTGACGTAGGCCGACGTCGATATTCCGTCGTTTTTTTTCGAGGTTTTATCATCTACCTCCGAATCATATTTACACGAACATTTACAATTGCGTTTGCACGGTAATTTCGCATTGGCGGAGAGAAATGACCGTCGACGACAACGACGACGATGACGACGCTGTCGTCGACGGAGACTAAGAGAGAGGTCGACTTCCGCGCGCGCGACTTGACATTTCTTTGCTTCTCCAACTCCCTCCTGGAACATTCAAAATCCGATAGAAACTTGTTCGTTACTCGTTTAATGACCGAGCGACGGGCGTAACTCGGAATAAAAAGTTGCGGCAGTCTTCCGCGTTAAATGATATTCGTGTCGCGTAAAATTTGACGGACTTGTGCAAGTTTTAAGGCTTGCAATAATCTCTCTCTCTCTCTCTCTCTCTCTCTCTCTCTCTCTCTCTCTCTCTCTCTCTCTCTCTCTGTTAAAGTCCTACTGCGATACAACGAAAAATTGTTGCTTTTGTTTGATCAAATATCGTGATTTTCGCCCGCGAAATACATTTCTAATACATATGGTATTTTAAATATAAAGTATAATCTCGTTTGATATTTTTAATTGCGGATTTTTATTCGTAATCGTACTCTGCCTTTTGGATTGAAAAATGTCATCGTCAAGTGTCGCGGCTTCAAAGACAAGGTTTACTGCACGGTTGTCTTTTCGAGCTAAGAACTTGCCGTAGAAGCTGTATTTTATTTTGTCGCGTGTCATTCGACCACTCTCAGCCATTAGTCGTGCCGGGTAGTTTTAACTCGCAGAACGAAGGCAGGTTTACCTTTCCTCTCGACGTACCTGATTGTAAACTCAACTTTCTTGAGTGCTTCCTGAATAGCTGCGGACACCCTTCTTCCTTTTTGCTTCTTCATTAATGAGTCCATCTTATATATCCTAGGTTTAGTATTTCAGCTGAAACCAGCTGCGACTTCTGTTACGCCCTCGCTTCTCCTTTTGTTTGCGTTCCTGCGTTACATCATATCGAAATAACAACAATGTTTATCACAATGCGATAAAATATCTCGCATATACGAGAGCTATCGTATTTGCCGTAGCACGTTTGTAATAGATGTAATAATTATCATAAATCCGAAAAAATAAAAATACGTAATGTTGATTCAAAGGATGCGGAATTTCAAATTACATTTTCAAAGATACGTTCATACAATATTCCGATTTATGTAAAGAGACGTATATTAATTCGATAAAAATCGATAAAAAATACTTTGATCGAGCGCTCGCGCGCTCTAGAGAAACAATAGGATTTGAGTAATATCACTGTATAATTGCTTTACACAAGAGAGTAATTTTTTCCATTCTTTCCGAATGTCAACGGCAATCCGTAAGTTAAAAACCATAATAGAAGCGTCGATTGTCGTCAGTTGCTGTTTCTCACGTTGGAATATCCGCGATGAGGATCTTTTTGGCAGAGGAGATTAAAGAAAATCGATAGCCCTGGAACACAGGGGGCGGGGAGAGAGGGGGAGAGGGGGACGGGAAAGCCGCAGGTGTTGCGGTGAGCCAGGTAAGCCTCTACGTAATTTCTGGCAGTGAGGGAAAGGACAGAGAGAAAAGGAGAGAAGAGAGGAGAGGTAGATAGCGCAATGTTTATCGGATAGAACTACGATAAAACCGAAGGAAGTTCGGTTTAGAGGCAGAAGACTGGAATATGCAATCGCGTGATTACGTTTAAAAGAGAGAGAATACTCTGTGAACCATATATTGACTATCAAAGTGGATTTTCGGTACCCTTTTTTTCATTTTTCTCTCATTACATATTACAATTGTACGAAAAAAATATAAACTATGAATCTCTCTTTTTTTTCATGGTCCTGTATATATATGTATATATTATAAATAACCATACATTATAGATTTTATTATATCGAACAAGTGTTGTACCGTAAATTTTTAATTTCTCTAACACAATGCCAAGCTTTATTTAAAAAAATTGAAGGAAGGGTTACTCGATTACTCATTTATTCGATCATTATATTTGTTTTTTTTTTTTTTTTTTTTTTTTTTTTTTATAGAAGCAGGTAGATGCATGTATAAATTATTATTAATACACGCATAATCCGCTCGCGACGATTATGGGGGGAATAAAGTTTTTCCGATACGAGATATCCTCTACCTCATTCACTGTGTAATCTGCGTAAATGTTTTCATAACATACACACGCATACAGCACGCTGGTATCTCGCGTAAACTAAATAACGAAATTTGCAATTTATTTATCGGTACTTCCAATGCGACCGGTTCAAGTGCATCAATGGGCGATTCGCGTAAATATATCGCTCGTACGCGATACACTCAATTATATGTCGAGCTTTTATTAGCGATCGCAAACATTGCCGACCGGAAAGTGATTCGCGAAAAAGAGAGGGGGAGGGGGGGAGGGAGGGAGGGGGAAAAAAAATTACGCGACAGCCGATTTGAATTTTTCAATAACTGTCGTTTCGCGAATCGAATCGCGACGAAGAACCTTCCGCTCCTCTCCGCTCCGCGCCGCGCCGCGGCGTTCGATTGACCGAGCATTAAATAATATCGCGCTTTTCCAGGAGCGTAAAGCTTTATTGCTCAAGCTGCTTTCCTGATCCCCGCTGTGTGAAATTGCTTTACGTCTACTCCAATGGGTATGAGGGCTTTTGAGATTTTTGTTGCTCCATGTTCCCCGACATGCTCCTCGCTATCCTCTCGCTCGTCACCCTGCGGGCGCAGATAAATCATTTGCCGGATGTCAACCGGATAAATAGATATTTCGTTATACAGTTTTTTTTATCGATCGTGAAGGGATTCTCGCTAGCGAGAAATTTCACGCCGCTTATAGATCACTTTTCTCCCCGGCCAAGTTTCTACCCTTGTAATAATGCATCAGATGCTCCGCGTTACCTGCCGTTACGCAATCTCGTCGTTATCGTGATTATTCGTCGATACGCTGATGACGTGAGACTGTCGTGTGAAAGAGAAATCCTGTTGTCACGATTGTCGGTGAGTAACGTTTTATAACGTCAACGCTGCAAACGTCTCAAAGCTATAAAAGGCAGAGAGATATAATTAAAGATAATTAGATCCCGTTTAATTGGCTTCTTTGAAACGTGTCGTGATTTTTGTCATGACAAACTTGAATATGCGCGCGTGCCGTCGACGCATATTCAATATTGCAGCTTTATTAACAGTCTTTATCTAGCGCGTCTCGGCTCAACGTAATATCATCATTTACTTTCGTTGGGTTGTACGCAAATATTCTGTGCACGCGGCATCTCTCGAATAAAAATTGAAAAGCCGCTGTATATATACATCTGCTCTGGTCAACTTAATTTAATGAAAAAATGAATTGCGTCGTTCGTTTAGGAATGCCGGAAGTGTACGTTGTCGGCAGCGAATCAACGTGAAAAGAAGAGAGACGTATGGTAATTGGTATGCACATTTGCTATGAACTTTGTACAATTGAATGAGTGTAGGAGCGAGAGAGAGAGAGAGAGAGAGAGAGAGAGAGAAGAACATTTTTTGTTTGTTGACAAAGGAAATCGCATACGATAAATATCCGCGTACGGTTTTCCGTTTCGAATCGAATGTAATGCACTGCTGAGAATATGAGCGAGACGCCGGGGAACAATGACGTACACGTTTCCTGGGGAAACGATGCCGCACCTTAGCGGGTTCATCGATCAATTCCACTTGTGCATAATATATACGTGTACTACAGTTGGATCCTATTTGTACATTTATTTTTTGTTTTTCCGTATCTTTGCCGTTTATTGATCCCGAAAAAGAAAAAGAAAGAAAAAAAAAAAAAAAAAAAAACGAAGGTTCTCGAGTCGACGATACGTTTTATATAGAGAAAATTAACAAAAAAAAACTGTACATACATTAATAATATACCTTTGTAAATTGCATTGTTCAATTATTATAAACACAACTATATCTTTTATTTTTTTCCCCGTCTATTATTGATGCTAAACCTGCGTGCGACGCATCTGTCGTTTATTACATTAATTAACTGTCGTAAAAAAATGATTGTACTTATGTAATAAAATAATGAACTCAAGTACGCGGGATCGATTAACAAGTAAACGAATAATGAACGTTCTCGACAATCTGATTGGGTTAATTTACGCTACGCGATGTCATTAAAAAGAGTGCCAAAATTTGGGTATAATCGACACTTACTTTGCACCACGATATACGCGAACGACAAGAGTGGCTCGCTGCTTTCCTTGTCTACACAAATATTTGACGAAGAGACCTACTTGCGTGCACTCGCGCCATGTGTGTATGCACGTGTTACACGTTGTATGCACGTGTGCGTGTATTACGAGCGCAAGAACAACTCGCAAGCGTAACTCGGAGTAGTGGTCGCAACGTTATGTTTGCTCGTAGTAGAGTATGCGCGTGGTCCGCGCAGCACACGGGGTATATCAATCCAGAATATATATATGCATATTATATATATATATATATATATATATATATATATATATATAAATGACAGTGCAGTATATAAGCCCGTTTGTCGCTTTAACAATTAGCTTAATTGTTTATGCGACCGAGAACGCGTCAGCGCCGTTGGCGCAATGTTGATTTCCAACTGCGTTGGAATTGAGTATAACCAGTTTACATGGCAAATTTTGTTTTCCGAATCATTTTGAAAGTTTTGTAAAATGCACAAGCTAGATAAATCTTTTTGATAAAAATTAAAATTCCTCAATCTTTTTTTAATAAACTCTTGTATACTATATGAACATATACATTAGGCTCTGCGGAAGAAAATTATGTCATATATCGCGATGTATTGCAAGGATTACGATGCGTTATATGTGAAATAATATGCTGATTCAAAAGTGACTGAACATAGAGGATGTGGAAATACATATATACGTGTATTTAATAATTACCTCTCAATTACATTTTATTACACAAAGCATTTTGAAAATATGAGTATTTTGAATCGATATGTGTATAGTATATTAAGCAGTCTTTCATCTTTGGAAACTGAAAAAAATTATTTATATATATATTTTTTTTTAACTACATAGCGAATTGATTTTTAAAAATTTGCACATTTATTATATACATCTTGAACAATGTAAAATAAAAGTTGTTTAAAAAATTAATTAGTTTTAAAAATATATAAAGAAGACAAAAAACGATGTGAAAATTACTCAGCTGCTCGGGATAATCTAAAGCAAAAACCCGAAATTGTTGAAAAATTGTTAAAATTACAATTTTTTTGCTACGATCAAATCTGATTTCTTGATGAAAAAATAGAAAATTTATTTAAATCGAGGTGTACATTTTGTAAATTTTCAATTTTTTTTTAAACTTGAGGGGCTACCCTCAACTAGGCTCCCTACCTACATTTTATTAACAAGTACATAAAATCCTATTTGAGTTTTCTGCACATTATTCTGAGCTGAGCAATCTCTAAATTATTTTTTGGAAGCGTCATTGTCTCTGTTAATATATTTTTTAAGTTTTAATTAATTTTTTTAAACAATTTTTAATTTACATGTTCAATATATACATAATAAATGTGCAAAATCTTTAATAGATCCATCGAGTAGTTAAAAAAAACAATGCAAAAATAATCTTTCTTCTGACGTCTAATCTGACAGTTTATGGTAGATGAAAAAAAAATAAATAAATCCAATCTAAAATGCAAAGATGTTAGTCGACATGTATATATTTTCCCTGATAAGTGAGCTGAAAAGTTTGTTTAATAAAGCAAATATTTTCGAGACGAATTTAGATTGGCATGCATTTACGGTTCAAACATTATGTTTTACAATACCTCATTGTGTACGAGGTTATCGAACATTGAAGTGGGAATTGTACCACGCACTGTTGTGAGTGAGAAGGTCTAAAGTTTTATTTAGTCAATTACCAGTCTTTGATCGAGGAGGATCGAAATAAAAGTATAAACTTTGCGGAGTGTACAATCCGTTACGCGGAGCAACATAAATACTATGAAAGATTACTGTAAGTACTTTATAATATACGACACTTGTACCTAATAATTGTTATTGATATCATTACTTTTAGAATCTTATATTTTTATAATTTACGTTATCACCAGTATCGTATAGAGAGCCAAGAAAAATTGCAACGATGTGAAATTAATCTTGTGTTACGAAACTCTCGTTTTGAATATTAGTTATTATGATATAGTATTGTATTACATACTCTTGACATTTAGAGAGGTTTGTCGAAATTCGAATAAACATGATAAAATATGTGAGGTGTCCTTGTCGAGAGGCGGTCCGAAAGTAAGCCATTTTTCAATATCGGTCGTGTTGGTACATTGTGTTTATATTGCACAGAACGCAGCGGATACCTACCGTAATGTAAACGAACTGGAACGCGTGGCAAATCCAATAAACCGATTTTCACTCGTTACCGGACCAAATCGTATTTTAGAGTAACTTTTTTTTTTACACGGCCGATATATGCCATCCATATCGAAGCGGTATCACACTGGCAAGGATAACTGGAAATAACGAGCCAAAACGGACACGAAATTTGCTAAATAGTTTGTACACCTAGAATACATATATATATATATATATATATATATATATATATATAAGAGAGAGAGAGAGAGAGAGAGAGAGAGAGAGAGAGAGAAAGAGAGATATGTATTTCTCTCTTTTTTTTTTATGGAAACGATGATGATTTTTTTCATAGCTTATTGACTCTGTTGACGTGATGTTGTTTTACCTTTCACGCAAAAATTTGTTGACTAGAAAATCATATATCGCGCGTGATTCACGTAGAAAATATATATATATGTATCAATGATATATTAAAGTTTGCGCAAACTTTCGACAGACGATATTCCTCGCTCGTTCTCGTTCTTCGCCTATCGCGCAAACATCTCTTATTCCGGCCCGTAATTGCATTTTTCGTATCAATTAATTCCCTTATTATCTCTTGGCGGATATTCAAAGGCCGGACCGAATGTTTTTACGCATACCCCTTAACAAAATTACATCGCGACCGAGTTGAGCTCCTTTAACGAGTTCATTCTGGGGACGAATTAATAGGTGTTATCCCCTTGATAGAATTGAAGTAACGAGATTAAAAGTAAAGGGCCTTTCCTGCAAGGAATTTCGTCTCTTGTCGCTTGACACCGTATTAAAATACGGTGGAAGGTTCCCGTTATCACAAAAGGGCGATTATCCGAAAAATGATGTGAAAATGGATAATAGTAATATGTTTTTAATATCTACATAATTGCCCTCATGTTATAAAACGAAAAATTATAAAATAGCAATCACATATAGTGTATATATATATATATATATATATATAGTTAAAATTATAACTATAAAATATCAGATTTTTCACTTTAGATGTAGATTTCTCTGAAAGAATATAGAATGTCCGTGGTATACAAAAGCGATAAAAGCTCTTTTTCTCTTACTTTTTAAGCTGGCGATTAAGTAATCGCGTAAACTAATGAGTAACGGGGGCGCGTTTAATCACATAACGTCGCGCCATTTTATTTCATCGGGCCGGTATGTCATCCCTCGTGGTTAAAGTCTCGCGGGGGAGAAAACCGAGAGTGTCGAGGTAACGCACCTGCCTCTTCCAAGTAACTCGGAATTAGGATTAAAGGTGGCCAAAAATTAAATCCTTATCTCGGAGGAGCCGACAAGCAGCACGGTCGCGCGAAAGGGTGGCGCGGGCGGTGGTTAAGGGAAGATGGGAGTTCTTAGGGCGGTTACACCGCCGCGGCGCTTCGCTTCTGCAGGCTCGAACCGGCGGGGGTGACTCTTAATCTGGCGCCAGCGCTGCAATTTCTTCCCATTAGCGGGCTCCTTCGCGATTAAACATTTGCATAATCTCGGGACGCTTGTTATAATTCGGAGGCGTAATATATATTTAAGAGCGAAACGTGAACACACACCAACAATGCGCGCGAGTATTTTTGCCGCGCGAAACTTTGGCCCCTCGCGAATCCGCTTGTTTCCCTCTTTTTCATTTTATATCAGCCTTCTGGATAATTGATCTTAACGCTTCACTTTTCTCACGCGAGATTTACCGCGGAAAATTTCTCATTCACTTAATTGGAACATTTTTATACATGTACATTTTTCCGAATTCTTTTATCGAACATGATATAATGATGTAGAAAGAAAAAAAAAAAAAAAAAAAATACATTTTTAAGGAGTGTCTACGATGTACAATATTTTACATGTCGTGCGTATAGATAAATGATTGATCGTATCGAATTTGTAAAGTTCAATTTTCCGTATTAAATTGTTACAGATTTATCATAACAGCGGGCGTTTGTAATCCTAAGTATCACCCTCTATTCCTATCGTATATACTATTAATAGCAATATCCAACAATTCGTCGCACGGCACACCGCGATAGTTTCTCCAACTCAAGTTTCTGTTACGCGGATTACCGCGAAATATTGGTGAGAATTAATGAGAATTGTAGTTTGCATATCTGAGTAATATCGCTACATAGCGCTACGATAGAATCAACCGTTGATGTAACTAAGAACTGGTCACAACATAATAATCCGTACAACGAGATTTATAAATGTTGCAAATGTTATTTTTATCAAAAAAGTCTGGTAAAAGCATTTTTTTTTTTCCCTTAATATTTTAATACTAACTATTACATGCAAGTGATTGTTTAGATTTTTAAAAGAATTAAATTTTCTAGAATATATAATTATATAAAATCAAATATTATATCGTAAGGAGAATATATGAAAGAGGGCAAGGGATACCGATTAAGAAGTAAGAGTTACATAACTGCGCCGATGTATAATTATATTCCACTTGGGTCTCGATTACAGCCGCGTTGATTCGCGCTCTCACGGTGACGAAAAGTAATTCGGGGTATTGATCGTTCGCGCGCGGTTGATGGTTTCGTGTTCCCGCTATATAAAGGGAAGCCACTATGCGATGGTTCGGGGGGGGGGGGAGGGGGAGGGGGAGGGGGAGGGCTTGAGAACCCCTGTTTGCTCACCTCGCTATGAAATTGGTTGGGACCACTTTGACGCGTCGATGAACTCCTATACC
Source organism: Anoplolepis gracilipes (assembly GCF_047496725.1). Lineage (NCBI taxonomy): Eukaryota > Metazoa > Arthropoda > Insecta > Hymenoptera > Formicidae > Anoplolepis > Anoplolepis gracilipes. The sequence goes on from NC_132974.1 coordinate 13,978,884, forward strand.
TCTCTCTCTCTCTCTCTTTCTCTCTTTCTCTCTGTTAGTGCTCTCAAAACTTCTCTTACCCCAACTGTACTTTTGTACAGTGCTCTCTTTCGTGTACATGTGTGCTCGCGTACTATATGCGGTGTGTTCTCCCGTGCCAGATTCTCGTGGCGTTGCTTGCTGCAAAATGCGATATCACCCGCACCGTTTATCGCGCACGAATGTGTGCGAAACGGCAGCATACGAAATCGCCGGCTGTATTTAACACACTGGAACAGATTTCCATAATCGTCCGCTATTCTCCTAACCGCGATTATACGGCTTGAGCAGCGTGCGCGCCTGCTTTTGCAACGACGTTCTCGAAGCGAAGGACCTCGAACATTTAGATTTTTTTGTGGCGAATTAATTAAACGTTCGCGATGAGTGCAATTGGAATTATTGGTACGGGTTTATTCATAAAATTTTGTAAATCAATCAGCTCTTGACAGTAAACTATATAAAGTATTATTATTAAGATTAGCTTTTAAATTTGCATGAAAAAGGAGTAAGTAACTAAATATTTTAATTATTCTCAATTATTTTTTCTTTGTATTTGTAAATTTATGCAAAAAGTAATCAACATTATGTTCAGGAATTCAAAAAAAAAAAACCTTAAAGAAAATAATTTAAGAGATATTTTTCATCATCAAATTATGTTTTACATCACACAAATTTCAAAGGCAAGATTAAACATGTATTAAAATTGTCACTCAATAGTGTTTTGTAAAAGAATTAAATATTATTTTATTGCAAATAATCGAAATCAAGAAATTGGGCGATTAAATTGAATCAGTAAACACACCATTGAGTGGATCACGTAGAGACTTATTGCATCTCTGATACAAAGCCGTGAGACTTGTCGACTGTTGATTGAAACACACCCGCCGTATTAACGGTCTGCGTTATATCATAACTCGGAATTAATTATCCGGGATTACTTTGCGGCGACCATTAGGGCATCCGAGTAGTTAAAGCGCAAAGGCAAGCCAATACCAGCTTCTGGCTTTGTGGGATCATTCTCGTCGGTGCTCTAGTTATAGGACCCTGGTCTGCAACCGAAGGATTGACTGCGTTATCGAACAATATTACCGGTACGCTTCCGAGGAATTAATTAGGTTCGTTCGAAACCTCGAAAGTGTCGACCGGTTGCCGACCCTTGCTTCTCTTCCTCTCCCTCCCTCTCTCTCTCTCTCTCTCTCTCTCTCTCTCTCTCTCTCTCTCTCTCTCTCTCTCTTCTCCTCCTATTTCCCCCTTCTCTCTTTTATTTTATTTTTTTATTTTATCTCAATACTATTTTTTTTTTTTTTTTTTTTTTCTTTTTTATTTCGGGTATAATCATTGGCCGTTTATCAATTTAGTATAAATTATCCATTCGCAAATTGCAAGTTATGTCAGCATATTCTTTACATATCTTTCTTTTTTTTGAAACTTTATGTCGTCTTATTCGGTGAAGAAATGGCGACAAAGTAGTGGCGATGGAAAATTAAACGCGTTGCGCCAAACAAGGTGGACGATCTTCTCTTGCGATTTCGTTGAAGCGAATTTCGAGATGCGGTTATGCCCGTACTTGGTGAGTGACAGACATTCTCTCGTCCTCTCTGTCGCATTCTCCGCGTCGATCTCGTTCTTTCTTCGTGGCTCTCTCTCTCTCTCTCTCTCTCTCTCTCTCTCTCTCTCTCTCTCTCTCTCTCTCTCTCTCTCTCTCTCTCTCTCTCTCTCTCTCTCTCCATCGAGGTGTGATGAGTTTCCGGCGCGGAGGTTACCTGGCTCTGCGAATTCCGGATTTAACGACTCGCGTATTGATCGCCGCCGAGTGCGGTGTAATGGACTTGGTTCTAAAGAGGGGACACGCTATACGAATATCTAGACGGAAAGCAGTAAATTCCTGCAAGGATGAAAAAAAAAAAAAGAATCTAGACTAGAGTATCAGAAGCGAGCGTTCTTCTTTTACCTTTTCGTGAATAAATTGTACATGTTGGTTTAATATACCCGACGCAGCATCGTATAGGAAAGAGAGCTCAGAAATGAGTTTCCATCGGATATGCCGTTTATCTTGCGCTAATACTTGATGCGATGATTTGAAAAGTACGCTTACCAGATAGTTGGGGTACAGCTCGTTTCTCTCGGTGGAATACATCGCCTCTCCCGCAATACAGTCATCGCATAATTGTAGCGATAACAAGAGTGGCCATTTTTTATTCGCCCACTTTTGACAAAAGTTTAGCAATTTAACCTGATTTCTCCGAAAAAAATAAGCCCGCAACAGCAAGAAGGATTTCGCGCTCGTGATTTTCGGTCAAGTGAGGAACTTGGTGTGAATGGAACGGACTCGGGACTCGGGACTCGGAACTCGGCGCCGTGTCGGTGAGCCCCAGCTAGCTCACCTAGCTTAACAGAGATTTCGTGCGAATGTTCAGGAAGCTAGAGCGTGTTAAACGCGTTGGGTTTCGAGCGTGAAGGCGGGTAGGATATTTGTGGGCGGAGTGAAGCGGACGAAGGAAGTTAGGGATTAGATGCCGCATCGACCAAGGAAAGAGAAAGAGAGAGAGAGAGGGACGGAGAAACTGGAAGGGATGAAGAAAGGCAACGGCGAAATGGCTTGGATTTTACGGATTTTCGGATTTTACGCTTTTTGGGCATTGCTCTGGCGTGCACCCAGCTCCGGTTTGGCGCATCGAGCGACTGACGTGTGCGGTTATAGTGACGACTATACATGTGTCCTCCTACGAACTTTCTTATCGCCGAAAATCCTCTCGGGCTGAAAGGCGATTTGCGAGCCGATTCTCCGAAAGTACACATCAACGCTGTCCATTGCGTTTCGCGTTCCTGTGCTTTCGATGCCTTTGCATCGGGTAATATATATGCATCTTTCGTGTTCGACGAATCCTTCAGCAGATCACATATTTAAGCCTCTTTTCAAATTACAAGCATAATTCGCGCCGACAATATTCTCGGATAATTTTACATTTTTAATGATATATATTGATTTAATTAAAAATGGGATAACTCTGTTGTGTGCAATTATAACTTGCTATTTTAAATAATATGTAGCGTCATGTTTATTAAAATTAACATTTTTTAATTATACATACCTAATTATATATTTTTATCTTTTGTTTACTGCAAATGGAAAGATTGCACATTGCAGCAAAAGTAATTATATCCGATCAATGACGATAATTGAGATAGTAATATATGTATATAATATCTATACATTATATAAATTACCATATCCTAAATTTAACTGATATGAAAAAGTTTGTAGATAAAGCATCGCTTGCACTAATATCGATCTAAATAAAAATCTAATTTAATACATCATCTAGATATAATATTGAAAATAAATGAAATTTTTCTATAAACTGTACATTTCGAGATTTTCTTATGTGTATAAAAGATATATTATAGAAGGTATATATAATATACGATAAGAGGTAAATAATATATATCTTAACATTTATATAGTATAGATGATACAAATTATCGGATTAATTTCGATCTGCGATATTAGCACCTCTTCTTAGCTGTTCGTGAGAGTAATAAGATACTCGGTAAATCGGCACCTCTCGGGCATTCAGAGAGGATAGCGATTAATAATCGACTTGGTAAACTCGTGACGATTCGTTTCCCTCGGAAAGTTTCGTAATTACTGATAATCTCGAGCGGCAGGAAAATGATCGGCAGGGATCCTGGCTGGCAAAAAAAGATGGTGCGAAGGAAAAAGATTTCCTATCCGCTAGGGAAAGAAAAGCGCCGAGATAAAAGACTTACCGGACGATTAATAAATCGAGTGTCTAATTGAACGAACACTTTCGAGAAAGATTCAATTCGGCATGTCGCCCCGGTGAATTATTCCTCTTTACTTTTATTATTTTACACAAAATAAAACGTAGTGGAGAAAGTTTTATTAAGAATCTAATTATAAAATAACCAGTGTTTTATCATTCTTGAAACTTTTATTCCGAGCCATATGATCTTGGATGGTACAGTTAAAAATGTAAATTAATTTATATTAATTAATATTATAATCTCAAGAATATATATTAAACTTGTCAAAGTCTAGAATTTATAAACGTGAGTAAATTGAGATTGAAAATAGAAGAAAATTTTAATTCGTATTATTACACGACACTCGAGACAGGGTCACGTTGGAAAAAAAATCAGATGAAAGTGGATTTAAGGAAATAAGTAAGGTATCACCCATTTGACAGAATGAGTGGGAAGCACAAAATAAGTAAAGGACAAGCGCGAATGTGAGTGTCTTTAATACCAAGATTCTGTCGAAGTGAAGAACTAAGGGAATTGGAACAGATTTACTTGGCTTTCGATCTTCCCGTCCCTCGCACGTGTAAGGGATCGACGTAGCTTCATCTCGCGGGAGGGGGTGCTTGTGACCCGAGGGTGAAAAAGGGGACTGTGCTTCTTTTGAGACTTTGATTGCACTCGCGCGTGTTTCCCTTCACGTTCACATTTATACTTACATTTCATCAATAACTCGATTATTCCATTGCTTTATTCATTTTTAGACGCGTAGAATATATTTTGTATTTTTACCACCAAAAATGTGAAAAAAATAAAAAACTGTAAAAAGAGATATAATTTCAATTTTAAAAAATTCACATTTTAAAATTCTCGATTATTCTCAAATAGAAGTGTTTAAATTAATTGAACTTACCATCTCTTAATGCCGAAATTTTTATTAATCAAATTATTTATATATATATATATATATATATACGTGTTGGCCATATGTTTTTCTCGTCTTCAATTACCAATTCGATTAATTTAATCTCTTTATAGACTACTGTATATATATTCATATACATATATACATATATATATTCAACCCTTCGTAACGAACGACCATTACGAGCGACGAAGCGGCTTCTCTCTCTTTCTCTCTCTCTCTCTCTCTCTCTCTCTCTCTCTCTCTCTCTCTCTCTCTCTCTCTCTCTTTCTCTCTCTTTCTCTCTATCTCCGCGTACATATTTCATATAGTTCACGACTGCGGCACTGCTGGGTCTTGTTATTTAACGGTTGGTGGAAGGGGTTTCTCCGTTATATGGCGAATCCTCTACAAGCTCAAACATCTGCGCTCGCAACCACCACCACCACCACCACCACCACCACCACCACTCGTTGCTGTGGACAGGTATGTGTTTATTAAATTTAGAATTAGGCGAGTCGGTGGCGGACTCGAATTCCGTCGCTCTCCAGAAACGGCCTGCAGCGAATCATCATTGTCCGTTGCCAGTTGCTCTTACACGTGCACTTACGCGCACTCGCGCGCGTGTTCCGTACGCGAGGACATTTTTCTTCGTTCCTTTTGAAAAAGTCCACGGTATCATAGGATGCGCGCTATATTTCACGCGTTCTTTCCCCTCGAAAGTCACAAGCAATCTCCATTTTCATGGAGATTTAATTTTTTACTCCATTTTATTTGCCGAATCATACATTGGTTATTGGAAAGAAACGACGAGTTCGATCAAATAAAATTAATTAACATTTCAAACAAATATTATATAAATATGACTTTTAATTTATAAAAGAAGCAAGTTCTTTTTTTTTTTTTCTAAATAAAATATTATTTACATCCGTTGCTTTTAGAGAATTTACGCTTCACAATTAATACGTACGTGTGTTTTATGCGTTGCGATATTAAAACGCAAAGCATGGAAATACCCGTTTATTTACGCGACATCCGCGTTCTCTCGGTTGAAGAAGCGGCGGCGCGCGAGATTCACAGTCCACCGAAGGAAAGCCACGATTAGAAGGATAAACTCTACGCTATCTGGCGCCGTTTTAACCTCGGAATAAGCGACGCCGTTTTGTTCCAACGAACACTCGCGCGGTGGAAAGTTTTAACGATACTCGTTCATCGCGGCCGCTCCCCGTGGAAAAGCGTCGCTTCCGTAAATTTCAGAAAAATCTCGACTGGGAAATTTCGGTATAAGAGTAATTAACGCGCGGCATCCCTGCTTCCGCGGGATTTACTTTGTTCGCTGCGCTCTCGGTTTCCGCTTTGTTCGTCGCGTCGTTCCTAGCGAACATATAAATAATAGGAAGATCAACGAAAAAGAAAAAAAAAAAAAAAAAAAAAAAAGAAATATGTGGCAAAAAAAATATAGATCAAGAAAAATATAAAAAAAAAACATTACTCGCTCGTTGTTAACATCTGTAGAAAAAAAGTTAATCTCTGGATATACGCGATATAAAATTTTGACAATCACTGGCAGCTTTGTTCGTCCCATCGAGAATAATATGAGTAATTTTAATTAAAGGTACTCTCCCTTCATCTCTTCTCTCTCTCTCTCTCTCTCTCTCTCTCTCTCTCAGTCAAACGTAGGACACGGCAAACCAAAGCGAGACTGTCTTAGACCGCTCGCCGAGGGATGTGCGAATTAACTTAACCCTTGCCCCCTCACTCCGTTTCTCCGTCCTTTTTTTTTTGTTTTTTTTTTTCTTCTTTTCTTTGCCTCCACGCTTCTTACGTCGACGCCAAGGAGCAGCGCAATCCCTTTCATCTCGGCTCCGTCAGTCGCGTCTTCTTCACTGGCTGCTTTGCCTTCTTCCGCTGCCGGGTATAAAGTTGCACGGCGGTTGCTTGTATTCCCGCGGCTTTTCAAATTATATGTTCAACTTATTTTCCCGCCCCTTTCCTCCCTTCCTCTCCTGTCCCGCCCCGGGGATTTTCCGGCGGGGCGAGTTACGGGGGGGGGGGGGGAGGAGTGGCAGAGGAGATTCCGCCCTGAAGATTCCGCGGGAAGAGACGGGAAGGGCGCTTCTCTCACCCCCTCGTCAAAGCTACGAGGACTTTATGAAGCGCCGAAAGAGGCGCATGATTCGATTCGATTTCTGGGTGACACAACCAATCTCTTTGAGGAGCGATTATTTGATATTTTCTTAACGGATACAAGGGAATGAAATGCTTATATTTAAAACGTTACACGTCACGAAATATTGTAATATTTTACTTTATTTAATATTTATGACGCAATGATATTTTTTTTATATCGTAAGTCCTTCTATTTGACTATTTAATTTCGCATTTCTTTCTCGAATCCAGCTAGAGCTAGCTTCTAACGTAATTAAATGTAATTAAACGTACGCGCGTGCATTGAATATGTCTTTAATAAAATTGTTTGATCGGTTGAAATTTTGAAAATGTCGTCGTCCGGCTCCGCTTTATACAGGACTTATCAGAGTGTTCCAAAGAGGATTAAACAGGGCAAATGTTGATGCGTCGCCGCTCGAGAATTATCTCGACAGGTCTTTGACTCGTGTCATAACGCAGTATCGACGACAGTTCTGTCCAAGACCCTTCGCGAAGGGATTAAATCGATAGCGACCAAAGCGCGAAAGCGCGCATACATTGTCGCGATAACAGGAAACTCGAAGCTGCTTTCACATACATCGAATGGACTTTACCCGTCTATTATACTAACCTTCGTCGTAAACCACGGCGGTGCATTTAATTCCCTCGTGCTTGAAAATCCTTACGACGTGGGTCTGCCAACCACCCTCGTCATCCTACGAGATCGTTCTTCTTCGCTCTCTCTCTCTCTCTCTCTCTCTCTCTCTCTCTCTCTCTTCCCTGCATCTTTTTATTCTTTTTTAATAGGCACTCTTCGCTTTATTCGTATAATGCTAAACAACTTCTATATCGAAAAAAAACCAAAAAAAAAAAAAAAGCGTTTAGAATAGTTTTCAAGAGATCATTTCACGTTGACCGAATCTACGCGAGCTCGCTAATTGCCAAACTAGAGCTTCGTTTCTTTTTTCATAGCCTAATATCCTCCATTTCCCGACAGGAAATCCGAAGAGAAGCTCAGATTACGCGGGCGAAGGAAGTGGCGAGGGTGAGGGCGAGGGCGAGGGCGAGGGCGAGGGCGAGGGCGAGGGCGAGGAGTAGCGAGGAAAGTCGGCGTTAAAACCAGCGTTCCTTAACAGTGGCACTAAAGGCGAACCCCCTCGGTCTTTCACCGAGGCAGCTTTGCGGCCTCTTTAACGCCGGCATAGCGTTATGCTTAACGTTTACGGTGGCGCGGTGCGACCTGTCGCGCAGACCAGACTGTTTGTGTGTATATGTGACGGTTATTTTATATTTTATAATGTCGCCTATAAAAGAGAGAAAGAGAAAGAAGGAGCAAGGGAGAGAGGGAAGAAGCCCCATCATCGCTGTTTTACGCGACATTTCTTCCCAGATGCGAAACGAGAGGCGAATTTATACAATTTACTTCCCCCGCGCGAATCCTCTAAAATGTATCCTTATAATATAATAGATATCGTTATTAAAGTGTGCGGCTCAAGTGTTTACGTGATGTCGACAGCTCGTGTAAAAGTAACGTTGATTATTTCTGTCAATCAAAAGTATACGTAGTATAATATTTTGGATGTACCAAGTACCGCCGAGAGGTTAATATCGACAGTTGGAATTATTCGCGAGCCATCGAACCGCTTGAAAAGAGGCCGGCAAGCATATATCGTTCAACTTAATTTAATTTGGCGCACGTTCAGAAATTCACGGCTTTGTCGGCGCTTTGCGGCATGATCGATTACATCGTCACGCGAGAGAATCCGAATTGGCCATGGCCGTTGAATTCTTCGTCCGCTGGCCACCCCCTCCCCTGCCAACACACGTTCTGCCTGTTGAGTCGCAATGCACGGTCGCGCAAAAGAGATTTAATTAATACAATTGACCCGCGAGAGCGGTCGATCTCCCTTGTGCCGATCGCCTTGCAATTTCAATTCCTCTTTCGGAATGTGCACTACCGAGCATGAAGTCGACGCGTAGCCCGGCTGTTATCGTCGCCCTTGGCGTCGACGTCTGGATTAAACGCATTTTCCAAATTCCCTCACTCGCGACGGCCTGGGAGAGAGGAGAGGGCAGAGGTGGGACTCGTAAATTCTCCTTTGATGCGCGCTTTGATGACGGAACAACTTCTTTTGTTTCCTGAACACAGTTGATTCCCATCCCGGACCCCCGTAATCCTGAGATGTCGTCATGTACGTTACATTCGACCGCTATTTAATCGCTAGTCATTACACGCGACGAAAAGAAGATGAGACGACGATGATCCTCAAGTTTGTCGATTTTTCTCTATTTCGGTGATTGATGTACAAGGAATGATGTATTTTTTTTTTCTCCTAATTGACTAAAACTTTACCCATCACTTGCCAAAATCGAAAAAGCTTATAAATAAATTTGATTTTTTAATATAAAATTTTTAAAAATGTCGATGACTTTATATAAACGAAATGAGAATGGATATTTCTCAAGCGAGCAAAAGAATTTCGATCGCGTCGCAAAATTGATAGATATTTAAAGCGCGTTCAGAAATTTATGCCTACACCTGTATAATACACAAATCTGGTAATTAAACCTGTCAGACGTAGCAGAGAGAAAGAGAGAGCGTAACCGACAGGCGTACTTGTCGCTTTACGTAAAGCGTTTAGAAACACGACATTTTTGTCCCCGCCGTTCGCGCACTCCTTTCTTTTTTTTTTTTTTTTTTTTTTTTTACGCCTCCGCCCTAATAATGCTCGTGTCACCGGCAGGCGCATTAACGTGCGCTTTCCCTTAAATAATGCTCTGCGAGAGCAAGAAAATGCACGTCACTCTACTCAAACAAATTCGCGCGAGCTTAATTAATGTAACTTTTGCAAAAATTTCATCGCTAGAAATTATTGCGAGTGATGATTGCGGAAAAATCCCGTCTAATCGCTCTTTTGGAAAATGGAGCAAACGGATATTGCGAAAGTTAAAAGAAAATATTGCACACGCACTTAACATGGAGATTTCCATTTTGAACGGTATAGAAAAGAGCTTGACTTTTTCCTTAAATATAATACATACAATACATATTATATCAGGATCTTATATCAGTGGAGAATAAAGGAACAAGTTATTTCTACAATTTGTAAAATTTTAATCGATATTGAATTCACACACAGATCAACAATTTTATTCAATAATACTGACTGTTTTAAACATACGACTATGGATATATCTTTTTCTTTCTCTATTTTTTTTTTTTTTTTTTTTTTTTACTAAAGAAGAATTCTATTGTATTTCATTGACTTTTCTTTATATTTGAATTTCTTTTCGTGCTCGATGAGAATTGATGAGAGAGTTTACGAGAAATGAGCCGTACAGTTTCCAAATTGAATTGTAACGAACGGTTATGTAAAGAAAAAGAGTTGAGAGAGAGAAAGAGATCACATATAAACATTTTACTAATTTATTGAATTTTATAAACATTAATTTGCCAAAACAATGACAGTATGCATTTAAAAAAAATTAATTATGTATGATTGATTGTACGTTTCTCACAGCGTGCATCATATTTATACAATATTATTTATTTATAATAAAATGAAAAAAAAAATAGATAAAAAAATAACGAGTCAAAAAAGTAATATTTTAATTTTAATTCTTAAACAAATTTCGTCTCTCTGTTTTCAGGATTTTTACAACATAAAACATAAACATACAACATAAATAATTTTTACTGTATACAACATAAAATATAAATACAAAATACAAATACGATATATAATATATATCGTTTAAAACTACACATTTTAAAATATTTGACTCTTTCCTTTTGATGAAGGAAATATTTGTATCATCAGATATTGTCTCACCATCGCATCGGCGTATTTTTGTAGCATCGCACCGTGATTTTGCGATGAATCTCGGCGCTTTATCGAGTCCACCACAGTTGGACTATAATAAGAGGTCAGAGTCTGCGGTCGAGCGTCTCTGCATATAAGTGGGAGCAAAAGTGCCTTTATTTTCAATTTTCATAATAGTCATATCGATCGATCCGTCCCGACAAGCGTAGAGGCAAGATTGTACGTGTATACATATATACATATGCACGCATACACACATGTATGTATGTGGACGGATAGAGACGGGTCGCGCGATATAATCGAAAAGGGTGATACGCGAGTGAGATGAAGAGAGAACAGGGGTGACTATAACGGGGAGGAAGGGAGGGGCAGGAGAGGGGGGGGGGTAGCGAAACAGAAGAGGACAAGGTAGATATCAATCATAGGGGGCTTAGGCCTGTCAAGCCACACTGACTGCGTAGACGACGATAAAGACACCGAAATCGAGCGACGCGGAGACTCTGCCACACGTGCTCTCGCCTTCGCTCTTTAAACTTTAAAGAGAAACAAGTTGTTGGCGGGACGGCTCTTTTTATTACAAGAGCGCGTCGCGCAACGTCTGCGACTGCATGTGACTGTATATGTATGTATGTATGTACATAGGTTGCGAAACTGTTTCGCGACTGTCGCATTCTCGTAAGCACGCGATCAAGTTGCGCGTGTCAAGTTTTGAAATTTTTACGAGAAATGACGTACAACGTGCAATTCACCGTCTCGTTTAATTTAATAAAAAAAAAAAAAAAAAAAAAAAAAAGACTTTCTTCCGATCTCTATTTATTTTAAAGCTTACTTATTTTCACGGATATCGGTGATTTTGCCCCTCTCTCCGTTAAGTTTCGGATTTACGGTCGGTTTCGCAAATGATTTTGGTAAACTCGGTATAAATCGCGTATCATATATATATTTACCGAGTTTACAAGCCTTATATACCCACGCGGTAGATGCTTTATACGGTATGGTTCTCTACGCGTGCACACATAGTGTATTCCTCTACCTCTGAGGGAACTTTGGACGGGTCGGAGAACTCAAAGAGGAGGGGACAGAATGGAAAATAATAACTTTTTCATTTACCGAGCGAGGCATTACCGTGATATATAAGCGCCACCGGTTGCACGATAAAACTAAGGCAACGTAGTCGTCAACGACGAGCTTCACCGTCATCCTACGTCGTGTTTTACTATTCTTTCGCGAGGAAGTAACTGTGATATCGAGTGTGTTATTGCACACACATACACACACTATATATATATATATATATATATATATATATATATATATATATATGCACATCAAGATTTCCGTTTTCCTCCTGTTACAGGAAACCTTTGGGCTGAAGACCGACGGATGGGGTCGACTCTCGGAGAATCAGGTGCCTCAGTTCGTCAAGATGTTTTCTCCCTCCATGTTTTTTGTCGGTAAGTTTTCACGTAAATAATTGATCGATTATTATTACGGCTCGATAATGACAATTAAAATATTCTCAACAATCGTCTCGTGATTAGAAATAATATTTCTGTTATAGTTTATTTTTTAAAGTTTATGCGCTTGTTACTCTAAATTGAATTATTTTGTTTGCACACGTTGCGAATATATATATATATATATATACATATAGTTGCTTCTTTTAATCGATAAATTTCTCGATATTAAGTTGGAGGACAAATGTAAAAATAATTTAAGATTTGAATGATTTTTTTTTCGCAAGATGCGTGTTTTTTTTCTCTCCTTCTCTCTTTTACGTCACGCTTCTTTACAGTATTCATGCTGTACTGTATATGATAATAATTGTCTGTCAAGTAACAATAATATAGTGTGTAACCTAGATTCGCATTCGTCCTCGCAATATAATTTCCGCGTAGCGCGCTTGTGTCAGTATACAGGGTGTGCCGGTGACGAGTAAAATAGGGAACGCGTGGTAAAAAAATCGATCGCTATGAATTTAAATGTTGAAAACGTAAAAGGCAATTGCAAAAGCGTATTTTCCTCGATACGATTAAACATCATATAATAATATACCGAAATGTATACTTTGGAAAAATTGTGCGATTATTGCAAACGATAATCGGCCACCATCGGCAACGAGATGTTAATGATTCTTGAGATTATTTTCAAGATGAGCGGGCTGTTGTTTTATATTTTAATTGGCGAGTTGAAGAGCCGTGTAAACGATCGGTACATTTCCAATACACAACCTTTACACATCCACCCTGTAGATCGGCGGGTGTGTTTGTACCGTATAGCGGTGCAGGCGCAATATCCGAGTCCTACCTGTCGACCATCAACGTCTTCGTACGATTTATCGTGACGTTACACGCGAGCCCTTCCGCCTACACCCCTTTCGGTCCCTTTCCGCCGGAAAACTTTTTCAATTCGTGCCGGTTTCTCAGTTATTAACGCCGCGCGAATTTGCCTAGCTATTAATCCTACTTCAGACTTCAGACCTTTATTTCGGTCGCATATTCGCCGGAAGGGCGGTCGGGTGTGGATGATATTCGTGACATCTCAACCGATCGTGTTTCCTGGAAGAATAGCGCCCGCGATTACCATTTCGTTGATTTATTTGTTCAAATTGGAGATAACTCGTTTATCAGGAACGCGAGAACGAGAAATAAATAAATGTTGAAATACGACGAGTAAGAGATGAAGGGATGCATTGAGATTTTTGACATATACAGCCATGGTCAAAAGTATTAGGCATCCTTAAATTTTCCGTATTTCTTATTTTGTTATTAGTATATAAATACTAAAAGGATTAAAAAATTTTTCAAAACTATCGACTTATACTTTTGACCAAGGCTGTATGTATATACGATACGAGAAATAATAATAAATTTTCTTGGATACAAATCATCATCTACTATCCTATTTTTGTATATTGATAAACATTTCTTTAAATTATTAAATATTTTACACGTCGCCGCGTGTATAATAAGGTTAACGATCAATTGCGACAGAATAATGTGGGCAACCTCATTCAACGACTACAACTTTGTCGTTTGCGTGTTATCGGCATAATCGCGGCGGGTATAAACCGATTTTTAGATTACGAAAGCGGTCTGTACGTAAAGTTGTGTTGACGATAGGTTAAAGAAACAAAACACTCATAGTACGATAATACAAAGAGGAGGTGCACTATTTACGACGCAACAAGTACACAAGTTACGTTACAAAGATGAATATTTGATAAAGGAAAAAGGGAGCGGTCTGCGTGACACAATACTCGCGTTTAACGTAGGTAATGTTTCGGTCAACGAATTACATTTTGACAGTTTGCACTCTGGCGATCTGTCACACGCGGTGGTAGATGCTCGCTGAAACTCGTTGCGCATTTTACGAGGTCGGAAGAATAATCGAAACGTTGTGTGTACAGCATACACAGGGTGATTGGGAGCGAGCGGGTGGCGAAATTAATTTTCTCGATGAGAAATAATCCCTCAGATTGCGAGGAGTCGATTCCCCGCGACCGCATGTACGCGGCATTAATACATCCACGTGCGCCGCACAGTTTGCTATGCACAAAGGGCGAATGGCGCGGTCGCGGCGTGGGAAGGGTAGTAGAGATATTAATGCCACCGATTAATGCTCTAAACGTTACGTTAATCGCCATTAGCCGTTCGCCGGTCGGACTGGACTGTGCGCGCAGATCAACATTGTTTGCTGATCGCAGACGCAGACACATACACATACACATACACATACACATACACATACGTACGCACATACGTACGTGCGTGCGTGTTGCGCGAGCTGGCGAAACACACGCTCTATGCGTGTCTCGCGAATATAAGCGTGCCGCGGGCGCATCCGTCGTTGCGATCACGTTCCGCTCGTATTATAACGAATTACCGGCGATAATGAAACACGCCGTGGAAACGAGTGACAGTGATTAGTAAATGAGTTGTCGCTGTTTCGCCGTCCTGTCGTCGTCGCCTGGCTGTCGCGCGACGTGAGCTGTCAAGCTCGCAAACGGATTAAGGCTCGTTACGCACGAATCGATCCAAGTGATTAGTGGGAATGATTTATCTCTCTTTTCGAACCATCGGTATTTTTTTTTTTTTTTTTTTTTTTTTTTTTTTTTCATGCTCCAACTGGTATATTTATACTATTTATTGAACGCGAAGTAGATAAATGCCTATAGGATATAGGATGAAATGATTTTTTTCTTATACAAGAGCTTTCTTCCGCACAGCCATAGATGCTTTTGCAAATTTTTTGCGGAATTTTTTGCCCCACGGATCTCTATATCTTTTTATTATGTTTTGAATATCGTATCGATATGAAAAAAAAAAAAAAAAAATGTTTCGTTTTATTTAAACTCGCAGCCGCGCTGCATTCCGTCTGTAATTATCTAAGTTTTACAACGTAATCGTATACAGCCATTCTCGACGATCGTCGATTGCGAAAAATCACGTTCGATACTGAATTCTGTCGGTTTCCGATTTGAAAATTTAATTGAAATTCCCGACTACCGGGATGAAAAGTAAGCGTTGTTTGTTATTAAATAATATCGCGCGCGATACACCGTGTTAATATTGACATTCGACGATAGGCTACGCGGACGTGCGTAACATCAGATTAACGTTGCAGTGTGAAAACGCGTAATCGATATGGTTGCCAGTGCATTTGCAACAATTTCACGTAGAGGCAAATATTTCGGCGATATAAATTCGCTTGG
This sequence comes from Anoplolepis gracilipes, assembly GCF_047496725.1. Taxonomy (NCBI): domain Eukaryota; kingdom Metazoa; phylum Arthropoda; class Insecta; order Hymenoptera; family Formicidae; genus Anoplolepis; species Anoplolepis gracilipes. The sequence continues at coordinate 13,994,254 of NC_132974.1, forward strand.
TTTGTATCATGGTGGAACCGCTCTTTCTCTCTTTCTCTCCTTCTCTCTCTCTCTCTTTCTCTTTTTTTTTTTTTTTTTTTTTTGCAGACTTTTACAGATCTAAAGTTTTGTACGATGAAAAAGCATACGCGTGTACGAGTGCATATACATCTGTTTTGTTGCATTTATTATACGCACGTGTAACGAATTGTATTATGTAATTGTATTATCTTGCGCGTGTTTTTAATGGAAAGATTTACTTTAGCTACGTGCAAAACAATATATTTGCGAACAATTGTTTTCTTTTCCTCACAGATATAATTCAGATAAATAAGGCAAATAAGAGAATGGCAGTATCGAGATTTATATAAATCAATTTCAATCTTTATTCGCGTATATTACGGGCGTAAGTTTCACGACATTGGTTTGATTTCATTGTAAATTCCGTCGTGTCGGCGAAATTGAGATTCAAACCCAATCGATTACGTGCGATTCGCGAGTTGGGTTACATGCTATTACAGGACGTAGGCATCGAACCTTACGCTTTCGTCGTAATTATAAGCCGTTGTCTTTATCAAATTCTTCCTGACGGTTATAAAATTTTATAAAATACAATAATTGGTCATTAGACGTATATATATAGAGTATATATATAAATAGTTTTATCGCGCGTTAAAGGCAGAGAGAAGGAATGCGATCGAATCATTGGCATCGTTGTGAAAAAATATCGGTCATACGAATAAAATGTAAACCGATCCGCGGAGAGTTGCGATAATCGCTAACATTTGTGCGATAAAAGATTACGATATGGTCGCGCGTTTTCATTAATTTAATAACGCGGCTCATGAATGTCCGAAACGGGCGAAACTTTTAATTATAAATATTAATCTCGCGCGCGATAAAGGCAAACTGCCCGGCGTTGCTAGAAAGCATGGATTGTTAAAACGAAATTAACGCGTCGTATATATACGACGTGAAAAAGTCGATCGGGTTCTAAAACTTTCCGGCTACAAAGCGGAAGTGAGTACGAGTGATATATTTCTCGTGTCTATCGCGACGAAAGTGATTCTCGCTCAACTTTTAATTGCACACATCCGGACAAAAAGATCGAAAAAGTATCTTTGATGAATAATAACGGCAAACTGCACTAGCGTGCATGCAGAATGCAAAACATACCTTGTTACTTTATTACTTTATTAGATTGATGATTCGGAAGAGGGTGCGTTGTTAGGCATGCGAGCATATTGTGTCCCATTATATTAATATTATATCATTCTTCTTGTACTATATCTAATTAACGGCAAATTTTTTTTTTTTAGCAAATTTAATTTTTCACAGAATAATCTGGCAATTTGAAAATTATCGATGGTGTATTGCAATCAACCGCGTGACGCGTGATTCTACACGGACCATAACGTGGCAAATCGTATAACTATAATTTCATTTTCATATATCTTTTATATACAATATCGGCTATTAATAAATGATAATGCCAAGTTTTTAGATTAAAAAAGCGAGGCGATATTTTATTCATTGATATTGAAATGAAATGGTTGCTTTAATTAACTAAACAGCACTATCTGCTTTTATCTCGCGTGAACAAAAGTAGAAGCACATGAATCGGTAACGGCTGAACGAACAACTCGCAAAGTCGCGCGATATTTGATAATGGCAGGGCAACCGTTGGCAATTAAATCGTAGCGACGGGGAAAGGATCTGGCCGCGTGTTAAATCCCAGTCAAAGCGATAAAGAGAGAGAGAGAGAGAGAGAGAGCTGTCGGCCAGCTGTGTTTTAAGCTTCTTAACCGTTCTCTGAACGCGTCGGCTCTCGATGGCGCGGCCCGCGACCGGCAGTGAAACGTCAATCGACGCGTCCACGAGCAATTTCGGCAAATGGTTTGGATCACGGCCTTTTAGCTCTCGTGGCGCGCGAGACGGACGAGTGTGTACGTAGGTGCGGGTTTGCGGTGTACGATTGTGCGTACATGCGCGTACGTGTGCGTCGCGTCGCGTCGCGTCGCGTCGCGTCGCGGGTGTATAGTGCGTGCGTGTATAGCGTGTGCGTGCAAAGAGCCGACCAAAGGGCCAGCCGCAGGCCGCCGTACGATTGATGCGCGGCTGTATGGCTGTACCATGTACCACCAGTGTACAATACATACTTTCTCGCACAACGACCGGCTCTTTGGCCGGCTATGGACATCGCGCGACACACCGCGCGAAATTACGCTGAGAAAAGAGCCCTTCCCCCAGCCCGTCCATAGGTCGCGGCCGACCTCTATAGGTCACAACGGTATCGTATATACGAGGTATCCTGCCGGTTTATCGGACCACCGAGTGTGTACGGTTACAACGTGACGATTATGAGCGCGACGGTACCTCTATCACCCGCGACTACGTACCAGCGGGTGTCGGTTAGTTTATGCCTGCCTATATATCCGTCAGCTTGAGATCGTCGCGAGAATTGCGTTACGGTGCTCTCTGCATGTATTTCGAGATGTAATTTCGCACGTTACATAGGGTAAAAGTAGCCTATTATGAGACCTCCAATTATTTTACAAACGCAATCACTTTTCTTTATAAATCTTATCATTTCATGTTGATAATAGATAACCGTGAAATTTTTATTATCTTATTAACGTCAAATGCAACAATTATATCTTGGTGTTTGATCATTTACTTTGGATTCTTGTACGCGCAACTTTATCATACACGTATATATGATTTATGTAGTTCCTAATATATGAGATACCTCGTATTAGGACTTTTTTCCTCACAAGTAAGATAATGAATTATCAAAAATGTAAATTTCAATTTTTTCTATTTTTTTTTGTCGGTTTTTTTATTTTGAAATATTTAAAACGTTAATTATAACACCTTTTTGTGTGCTCTTTGTTGGGATGATAAATTTTTATTTAAATCTCTAAGATATGTTATTTTAATTTTATAAATTTTTATAGATACACACAAGATATAAAAAATATCTTAAAAATATTTTATAATTTCTTTTTTTTTGGTACGAAAAAGTAAAGCTTTTGCTTTCTATTGTGTAGTTCTATATGATTTAACTAAAAATAGAAAGTACCTGTAATGTTACATTTATGTAATAAAAATTAATGAAACAGTTTTTAATTGAAAGTGTGTTTTTCTGCATTTTATTTTCTAATCTAAGACCGTCTCATATTAGGATACCTTTTTCAAAACAAACAAATTCTTCGAGTGGTAAAACTTGAATGTACCAGCTATAAAATCACATAAAGTTTTCGAGTTAAAAATTACAATTAAAGAAAATATAACCTTTGAAAAAAAGTATCTTATAATTGGCACCTTTACCCTACTCTCTATCGCATCTTTCAATTGAACAAGATGTCGAGCGAAATTCTGATCTCGTATATTTTTATCAACAGATTTGATAAAAATTTTCGTCACGTATATTTGATAAAGGTGAAGCTAATCATTGACGGAAAGTTGATTTGTGGATAGAAAATTATAATTTTATCTTACGTTTTCTGATTTCACTCGCACGTAAATTTCCAATTTCACATAATAAATAAAATTCTAATCGACCGTGTGTAACGATCCTTTTGAATTCCATATTCGTTCCATAACTCGCACGAATTTCTTCATTTTTTTATATATACATTTTATAAAACAGATTCCGAGATACGGGTCAACGGTTATGCTGTGTATATACATATATTTTTTTTTTAATATGAAAAATGTACGAAAAAGTCAAGTCGACGTAAAAAGTGAATAATTTCGTCATTGACTGCACTTGAAATATACTGCGAGATTTCGTGCAGCTGCATCGTATATGGACATTTATGCGCTACATTTATATAAAGATATGCGAGCCGCGTTTTTATACGTAATCTGAGGCAAAAGAGCAAGAGCGTAATGAAAAGATAGTAACTTGTAGAGTCTTTTTATAGACGTGTAATTGACATGTATCATATATTACGCGATTCACTGAATTTTCTTCATTTTCTCCCTCGTATCGAAAATTAAATTGAACAATGTACGGTAATTGAAAAAGGACTCGTGAACGAGTGAAATATGCAGTATATCGGATGAATGTGAGATGTAAACATAAATGACGTTTGGCCCCCCTCGCGATTTGGCGATTTTCGAAAGTTGAATTACGCATTATTGCGCCGCTATAGCCAGCTTGTCTCCTTTCGATTCGCGCAGATGTAAAACATGATGATGCAAAATCGTAGCGCGGAATCCACGTCTGACGAAGTGGAATATTTTCGGCGTCCGCGTACATCCGCGTGCAGAATATTCCCGTCGTCATGAATTTTTCCACTTTCGCTCAAGTTTTTATGCGAGCGCCATGCGAACGATGCGGGAACGGCGTCGTATTTCGCGGAGTGTAACGCGATTTGGCGGCAAAAATTGCTTCCTTGCCGTCGAAAGTGCAGCGTTTGAATATTTTCAGGACGATACCGTCGTATCGAGAAGAAAAATGACGCGTATTAACGCGCGCGGTCAAAAATGATGTACCCGGGTCTCGCGTTTGATGCCTCGGTTTAATTCACATTAATACGCGCATACGTTAATTATTCAGATGCCGTTTAAATCATTAAAATTTCGAGGTCGTGACGTATGTATGGTACATGCGCATGTGAACTCTAACGCGTAATTATGTTGCGCGTTATCGTTTACATAATTTAGATGCGCGCGAAACGAGGGAGAGAGAGAGAGAACTTTACTGAAATTTGGAATATATATATATATATATATATATTTGAATGATGCGAGACGAGAGGCGTTCGATGCGCGCTCCGACTTTTCGTTTATGAACGTCGACAAATTTTCACTAAACTCACAGATAGAATCTACTACGCGTGCGGAAAGCACTCGCGATATTTTACGGAATACACGCAGCGCGATCAAACTTGCCGGCGAATGTAATGCACTAAATTATCTCGTGTAATATGTGTACATTGATGTTAAAAGCGGCATAAAACCATGTAATCTATGATTCGTTTATCTTTAGTTATGCGTGCGTGTCAGTGCGTGTGCGTGTGCGCGCGCGAAGAATTATTGGACATTATTATTCTCTCTTTCGAGCTATATGATTAAATTTCAAAGACATCGAATTCCCAAACGAAACCCGATTCGCTCCAATAATTAACAGATCACACGGTGGTTAGTCGCTTCACGCAACTGGAATGAATTTTTAAAACGAGTGGCTTTTTCTCTACTTTGACCAAGAGCGCGCTATTGTACTTTTGCGCGTAGATGATTGCTAATGAAGCGCCCGATAAAACGTATTGTATTGTACAATACATATTATATATATTATATAAAAACATTCCACGTGTGTCTTCTCCCGTTTTTCCCCCTCTCTCTCTCTCTCTCTCTCTCTCTCTCTCTCTCTCTCTCTCACTCTCAGTTTTTCTGCTAAATAAAGTTTACGTTTATATTTCATTTTATTCCACTCATATAACTTGCAGCATCCGCGTTCTCGACCTCCAACGACCGATGTCCCGAAAATTGATTCGTCACGCTGTGTTTGCGCGCACACATACACGCACGCACTTTTTCTCTCTCTCTCTCTGTCTGTCGTTCTTGCGCGCATTCAACGTGATGTAGAATTCACGCCACGATTTGTTTGGTCGAGCTTGCTCTCCCCCGCACATCATCCCTTCGCGTTGCATTCTGCCGCATGTATCCACGGATATCTGTTTCATTGTTTTTCACGTATTGTTTGAGATAAATAATACGCCAGCGTCGGTCCCTTTTTTTTCATACTTTATTCGCGGAGCGCACGACGTGGCGGCTCGTCGTTGCATTCAATTTTACATACTCTCTCGTTCCTGTCTCTACCCAGAGTCCAGCAGGAACGGTATTATATGTTTTCAACTCTTCCGGATACAAACAGAGAGAACAAATATTTGGCGAGGTTATTTTTATCGAATTTTGATTAACCCTTTTCAGCTGCGATCAAGTCCTTCGAGTCCTCGCGCGAGCACTAACAGAGATGATCTGACGAGCGGATCAAAAAGAGTAGGAAAAAGTGAGAGAGAGAGAGAGAGAGAGAAATGTATTTGTACATTATACGCGGTGATTACGCGGTAAAAAAAATTGGACTACTTTTCCTTTTCGTGTATCAAGAAGAAGAAGAGTTTTGTGCTTGGAATGAAAAAAATTTCCTTAGAAATTTTCACGTCTTTAAATTATGCGACAAAGTTTCTCAAGTGGGTCATCCGAACGGTCGCTCGGGACTCATTCGCTCGACTTGACGCCCGGCGTTAGATAAATTCATTATCTCGCTGACAAACAGCAGTTTCTCCAAGCTAAGATGCGTCTAATTAAAATACAGGCCCAGCCGTGTAGACAAAGGACGAATGGTGTTTTATTGAAGTCGTGGAAAATCGTACGTTGTATGTAACTCCAGATCGCGTCTTGATTTTAACGGCGACGAAGAACGTTCGTGCGCGGGCAAATAATTTTAATGAAATAATACAACGTATTCAGAAACGAAGTCGAAGGGAACGGCGTATATACGGCGTAATATTATTTCTCTTTGTTATTATGCACGTTAATCGTATTAAATTTTTTATTCATACGATATATTATATGAAGCGTTTAGTATTTCTCATCTTTCCCTCTGGATCCGGCAATATCCTATTTAGACAATATCCACATGATTGCAGCGTAACGTTTCATCTCAAGTCGGTTTGTTATTTATTAATGACAGCTCGTGTTAAGGCGTCTCGAGTATTTATGAGTTGATTAATATGTAAACGCCTTATATCTTATGTAAGGCGGCGTTCAAAGTATCAGCCAGATTTCAAAGACGTCAGACTGTGAAGTCTCTATTAATATTTTGCAGTCTTAACGAGGGCTGATATTAAGTAATCTTGCTTTCGGCGTAAAGCACTTTTGCAAGCGCGTTGTCGGCTTTCGACACACTCGCCTTTGACGTTGAAAACTTTTAGCTAAATGGATGAACCAATTTAAAAGAACGCCATCGTTTAGAATACGGAAGGCACTTGTGCCTTGTGTAAACACTAATTGTATTAAATGTATGCGTAAAACAATTATTGCATTAAATTTCCGAATTTAAATTTATTAAACTTTTTAACCACTTGGAGTTAAAAGTACGTTCAGGCGTAAAATATGGCCATCTTTTTCTTAAAGAAATTGTAAGCGCAAACTTTGAAATGTGAGTATTTTTAATAATCGTAGGGAGAAAGAGAGAGAGGAAAAAAGTTTATGAAATAATGTGTGCTTTTGTGTTGTAGGTGCAGAAGTTGCGAGTATTTTTTCTCGCATCTTCTTACGCGTATGGCACAATATATTTTCAGTCACATTACCCGAGGCAATACTTTTTTTTTATATGTGAAAAAATCTTTCACATGTAAAACTGATACATTTCCGATGTAAATCAGTAATTGTCAAATTATACAGCCAACATTTCGTAAATAATTTACACGTATTATATATCTTTTATTAGTAAATATATTTATATATTTGTAAGAAAAATATTTAAATATAATATTTTTTTTTTTACTTTCTTGTAGGTTGATTGTATATTAGCGTAAAGAAAATTTTTATCGAGAAAATGTCTACATAATGTTAGAAAAATTAATCATTTTCCATTACGATATTTATTCAGCGTGTTGTAAACATGCAATATTATATACACTATTATATAATCCTATGTTACACACATCTTGGGATATGTAAAAAAATTTCAACTTACTTATCTCAACTTTGATATCTAATTTCTTTTCTTTTCTAATACTATATACATATATTTATCGATTTTAATAGAGCCATAAATTTCATAAACAATGACATTTACATGACGACACATTAGTTTCGATTTATAAAAAATGAATGCAACGAGAAATGAAAAGGCTTTATTCAACGGTCAAGATATGAAAGTCACTGTTTTTTTTTTCTTTTCATTTTTTTACACGCTAGCGCATTCCGATGCAGCTGTATGTACGTGAGCCAATAAGACGTTTCGATAAAACTGAATTTACGGTTTGAAAACTCGGTGCGGCTCGGCTTTTATTGCCGTCGTATGTCGGTGCTCCTCCGATGGCAGATAGTAGCGCGGAGTACGTGCGCCCTGAGGGGGTCGATTACCCGGTAGCACGCGCTAGAACATCGCCGGTTAATTGGAGATGCGCCGGTTCGAGCTCCCGGTCTCTCCTTAATGAGCTTCGACGACCGCCATTCTGTCCCCGACTCTGTTTCTCCAACTAAAGAGACATCCGCGCGATTTCCCTTCGTGAAAAAGTTGTTTTCGTCAAGTCGATCGTCTCGAACGGATAATAGGTTTAAAGTACACGCTTAAAGATACGTCGCCGGATAAGTTGTCTTCCCTATAATTGTTGCAACTTTTCAAAGCGAGAGATTTCATCCCGTCAATGCGAATTATCTTGAATCTACATATTTATCAGAGATTCATCATTATTTTAACGATTATATTCATGTCCGAATCACAAATCTTTTTTTTTTTTTTTTTTTCCTCCTCATTCTACTATCGTTTGTCAATTTTCTCAACCTAACGTTGGGTCAAATAAAACTGCCAAGCGTACAACACAACATACAAGGTCGCGTCTATTATTAACTTGTTCGCCTCGAACGAATTTCAAAAGATCAGCTCGACGAGAACGTCGCTTAAATTTACTACGCAGCGTGCGGTTAATGAGCAAAGATAGCGCGGGGGTTCAGGGCAGGGGATAGTAGCGAGAAGCCACACTTTGGCGAACATTGCGTAATCAATTTCACGAACGGCCAATTTCTGTGAGCAACGGCTTTGGCTCGCCCTCCGGTTACGCAAAATCGCGCGCGGTTCCGGCGATGATAAATTATCGTCGCGCCCGTCGAGCACGCGGCCCTGGATCGATTTTTATCGGATGGCCGAAGACCAACGACAACGACAACGACAACGACGACGACGACGACGACGACGACAATGTCGACGAGGATCGTTGGCAACTCTCTCTCTCTCTCTCTCTCTCTCTCTCTCTCTCTCTCTTTTAACGGCAATATATAAAAGTTGTCAGTGATAGTACAGCCAGAGAGCCGACAAGCCGTTAAAAGTGAGTTCTAGAAAGAAGAAGGTACGAAGTAATCCATCCGCTCATCTTGGAGTAATTAAAACTTATAATTCGTGGCAGCCCTCGTCCGCGTCGAGCCTCGTGGCCTCATCCCTTTTGCGCCGATCCATCCACCGACACCCTTGGATGCTGCGCGCATCTCTCCTCTCTCTCTCTCTCTCTCTCTCTCTCTCTCTCTCTCTCTCTCTCTCTCTACGGCTCTCTCGCGCGGCGCCTTCATCTTCCAGAAGTTGCCCGCGCCCCCTCCCGTCATCCCTCCCTCCATGACCTCCTGCATATTTCATACTTTGTACCGCAATTACTTTATCGCGCTTCCGTAGATTTTGGTCGGGGGTTGAAAAGGCAGCGGCTGGGGCGACGGGGGGTTGGCGGGGGCGCGGCGCGAATACTTATCTTCCTGTCGGCGCCGCTGCTCGGATACATTCAAAATAGACCCGGCCCGCATTTATTCTTCGTTTCGTTAGCTTCGAAGGCGGTGTTTCAGGCGGCGTTGCGAGAGATGGGAAAAATAGGTCGGTGGCAAGAGGTGAAGAAACTGCTTCGAGGTGAAAAATGGGAAAGAGGGAAAGAGGGAAAGAGGGAGAGAGGGAAAGACACAGAAGCAAAGCGAGCGAGCAATTAATTTCGATTATCGCTCAATTATCATTTTAGCCAGAATTTTCACCGGGGGCCGGCTCTTTCGAAGAAACGTTAAATGAGCTGAAAAAAAATGCTTAGAGATCGACATGTATTTCTCTTTATTCTATTCACGGCTGCTTTCTGTTTAAATAACTATTCGAGTAAGAGCTGGACGAAAACTCGCTTTTTCATCAGACAGCATAATTTTTTCACTTTTTATTCACGTTGTTCGTTCTTTCGATAATGAGATACCTGATATTACATTTTTGTACACGTCGGCTTTGAAGTTATACTTTGGGCGGAGGGGGGGGGGAAGGGGGGGAGTTGCTTTAAAAATTCTATTATATATACTATATATGTATCATGTTGTCTCATTGTTTTCGTAATATTAAACATATATTTAACGTTTTTTTTTTTTTTTTTTTAGTCGCGCGCGCACTTTCTAATTTTAGAAACATTTTGTAGAAAATATCCGGACGATATCTTTAATAAAATTTACTCAAACTGTATAAATGATTGTGAAATGAAAGAGACAAAATTATTATACTTTTAAGGCGAAAAGTTGTTGGATATATTTAAAAAATAACTATACTTTTCTCATTTCTCAAGTAGACTTTTGAATAAAGACGAGAGCGCGCAGTTTATTTAACAATACTACCTACTGTAAAATTTGATCGATGCAGTAAAGTAATCCTAAATCTGTTGAAACCGTATTACAGATTTGAAATTATATCTGAAAAAGGTCAAATGCCAAGAGGTTACAGCAAATATAGCAAATAGCAGACAGGGTGATTGTTATCTTTGGAATCGTACGCGGTGCAGCTTTTGTTCTACCGCGTAATTACTTTATCGTGCGTTCGCGATTACAAAGGTAACAAAGAATTCCCAGAGTTTACTCTCGGTTTCGCGTCGTCAAACAAAAGGAATGGTGGAGGAGAAAAGGAGAGAAAAAGGAAAGAGGGAGGGGGGGGAGAGAGAGAGAGAGAGAGAGAGAGAGAGAGAGAAAGCACGGAGCGAAAAGAGCGGTGGTTTTGTCGAAAGTTTTCGGCGAGCAAACTCCGGACTTATTTTCTCTGCCGTTATATAATGTTACTCCTTAGCGAATATCGTTTAAAAAGACGATAGGATAACGCGCCGTAGGTTGATAACGGCTACAGAGATACGAATACTTATCTTCCTGTTGGCGCTCGTATTCCCAGCCATATTCGAAACGCACATCTCTACATTTATTTTTCCTCTCGTCGATATCGATGCGCTGAATTCGCGCAACGCGAATTTTATCACAGATTTCAGACCTCGATTCAATGCGGTATTCGAGTCTGATTAACACTATATATATATATATATATATTTTTTTTTTATAAATCTTACTAAATTTGAAGCACAAGTTTGAACAAAAATGACACTTCGCAAATTTAATTCGATTAAATTCAATTTTTAAACGTGAAATTAAAGGGATACGGACAGAATAAAATTCGCCCTTATATTACGTCACTGGCGTATTTTACATCTTGCTATTTTACGTAATCCGCGATGTTTCATCAAACGTTCTACAAATGTTACGTCACGTAATTACGTAATCACATTGATTGCGTCATTTCCAATTAGAAGTGGCGTTGAACTTTGGCTTAAGGAAATTATTCTCAAAGGATTTTGATCGGCTTACGAGAAGCTCAACTCTAATTAGAAATACATTCGAGTTTTATTTAACAAGCAACGAGATTTTATACAGTGGCGTCGTTCGTTTTGGGTGGCTATATAGTCCCTTAGAAGAGTAACAGGTGCAAATTTCAACGTGTTCCCGTTTATTTGTCCGCCTCGAAGGGAAAAAGTCGAGAAGGACGTGATGCAGGAGAACGACAAGGAGGAGGAAGGGTTGGTTTTTATCATTGGAACGAAGCTAGGGCGAGATGGAGAAACGGAAGCGTGGAAAGAGAGAAAGAGAGAGAGAGAGAGAGAGAGAGAGAGAGAGAGAGAGAGAGAGAGAGAGAGAGAGAGAGAGAGAGAGAGAGCGAGATAAGGGGAAGCGGGAAAACGCGTTTCGCGTTCCCGGAAAGCCGATGATATTAAAGGAAGGAAGAGAGGACGCGCACTAAACGGAGAAATGAGGCGACAAAGTCCAAAGCGTCTGCTCTCCATTGTGTCGCCGACCCGGGCGCGGGCGTCTCTCCCTTCGCGACTCGCCCTTCGTGAATCCATCCCTCGTCTCGTCTCGCCTCGCCTCGCCTCGCCTCGCCTCGCCTCGCCTCGCGCCCCAGCATTCTCCTATTTTTCGTGCGTTTCGGCGGCGATCTCCGGTTTCCTTGTCTTTTCGCCTGTATTTCCGTCAATGTTTGCAGGGCAGCCAAGCCCCGACACGGGGAGGGGGTAAGGAGAGGGGGTGAGGGGAGAGCGTTACCGCGTAATCCTTTTAATAACAGAGTCGGTTTTCTCTACAGCCACAAAACTTGATAGGAAACTCGATATCACATTTGCCTTAACTTTTAAATTTTATATTTTCAAATCCTCCGGCAATCTCTCTTTCCGTACATATTATTTCCGTTTCTCCGGCTTGTTTTTTCCTAACGAGCATCATTGTCGTAGTGTAGTACATAATCATTATTGTGATTCAAAAGAAGGAAAGCATTGATGAAAGGAACGCGTTTGCGACGCTGCATCCATCCCGGGGCATCGTATCGTATACATTCAGAAGTCTATCCGTAAATAAGAGGGAAACAGTGACGCAGATGGTTGATCCACTCAATTTCAGATTCATGGATGCTAGACTGAAAAATGTTGCTTTCTCTTCGCCGCCGGCGCGACGGCCCCTTCCTCCCCCGCTACCCCTTCCCCAGCCTTCCCTTCCTCCTCCGGCGCGTTTTTCCCTCTTCTCCAGTGTTCTTCCTTCCGTTTCATCGTTCTTTTTCCATACGGAGAGCAGCTTCTCCGATAGACGCGTTCGATAGTATCCTTTATTGGCTGTATAGAGAAGTTATGTCGAAAATATAATAAACCTCCTCCCCTTTCCTAGCGTTGCGATGGGTACAATCTCAGCCGCGTCCCTTGTAAATAGCGTGGAATTTGTCGCGTTTTAATGTGCGTAAGAAATCAATTTTTCTCTCGTGTATAGAGCTTATTATTTGTTACGCAATATCATCATATATGTCAATTCTTTTGCGTCGTATATTAATTTTTATCTTTGTGTTAAGTATACATACGACCGAATTACATACTGTCAATTACACGTTCGGAAAAGTTTTCACGTCACCGTTAATTATCTCTCGCGGTGCGTGCGCGACACCAACAGGAAGTAAATATCCGGAAAGGCGCGAAAGAAGAATCCTTGCATTTTCACCCGTTTCAGCCCCGTTGCAGTTGCTTTTCGCGTTCTCCGCGTCTCCTCGATGGGAAAGTGTCACCCCCTGCGGAGCTGGCGGGAAGAGACACGTCTGAAATATAATAAACCTCGTCGGCGTTACGACACAGCAGCCGGCTCAGTCACCTCTGTAAATATCCCCCGATATGGATTTCGAATATTTTACGGAACGTCTCCGTGAGGGTGCACGTCCGTGTTACCCCACCTCGCCGTTTTCCTCCAGCCGTTTCTTCGAGTCCACTCTGAATATTTTTCCGGATCGTAGCGGAGATGGAAGGTGGAACGAGAATCCTGATGCAATTTTCGCCGCCTCTCGGAATCTGGTTCCGTTCTCGTGTCCTGTCGGCAGGGCTAGGTAATTTTGTAACATTCCTAAATGACACGCTCAAGGATTCCATAGGAAACAGTTGGTTTAAATCGATAATTTTTTGCACGTTTACCGAGAGGTTGCTCCTTTCGTAGAGAGAATTAAACGCGACGAATAAAAGAGACCAAAAAAAAATATACATATATATATATATATATATATATATACAAAGATTGTAATGTCTCGAGATATTACATATTAGAAGGAGTAAAAAAATAATATACAAATAATGGAAAGAAGAATTGTAAAACTGTATAAGCTCGGAAGCAATCCGTTTTGACAACTAATGTTGAAAGTGATATACAAAGTGACGGGGCTCCCCATATTGGAAGGACTTTGTTAGAAGATTATCGTACCGTGGCAGCTCATAACACAAACTGCCGCCAAAGTTTCGGATGTTGTACGTCGATGGATAACACAGCCACTCGAGCAATTAGAATGATGACAAAGTTTTGACTTAATCCATAAAGCGAGTTCCCCGCGAATCTTGCTCGTGTCGCGAGCAATTTAGATTAATGTGATTTTTGGAAATTACGAGCCATCCCCATAGTATAAGCAATGGCTTTTACTCGATAACTTGCAGTTTTAAGAAGCAATGTTTCTTCTTTTTTTCTAGTAATGATGTCTCGTAAAAGTATACTCATTTTCTTTGCGATTTCACACTTGTACGGACAAACAGGCAAAGCACGAATCATAAATTACAAATTTTGCGTACATAATTTGTATAATTTCGATGGAGTAAAAACGGGGACGTGCGGAGAAAGGGACGAGAGGAATTCTCGGATGAAACGAAAGCGACTAACGCGAATTGGAAAGGGAACGATCTGGAGTGGAAGTGATGGCGAAGTCGTCTTTGGAGATCGAGTCGGGCGGGAACTCTGTTTTGGAACTACCCGAGTTCAGATCCGGGTAAATGACGGGGGTAAAGAGAAACGCTAAACGAGGGATGCAGCGACAGAGGACGAGAGAGAGAGAGAGAGAGAGAGAGAGAGAGAGAGAGAGAGAGAGAGAGCGAGTGATAGGGAGGATGAGAGGGCGAATGAGGTGTCGCTCCGTTAGAATCTTTCTGAGATTGCTTAATTAACGGCAGAAGTCTGATATAAATTCGTTCGTGTGCTAAATCAGGATCCCACCCTCTGGCGCCTCTTCGCCGCCGCACTTTGGCCAAACGCGCGCTTCGGCTTCTAGTACAAAAGCCGAGGCAGCTTGTCCTGAACCTTAATTATCCTCGAATTCTGGCCGTTCGTATTACAGACCGAAAGGAAGTTACAGACCGTGTGGGAGAAGAGCTGCTTCTCACTTTTGGTTTACTCATTTACGCGAAATATCGCGGCTTTTCTACCCACGTGTATAAGTATACGTTCATCTTTAAACATATTTAGTCAAATGTGTTGGCCAAATCGTTGCGAATAATATGATGGAAACGAAAAATAAGGTGAAAATGCGCGAATATTCTCGTGCGTTTTACGTTGTATATATATTGTATATATATGTGTGTGTGTGTGTGTGTGTGTGTGTGTGCGCGCGTGTGTGTACTAATTGTATCAGTTGTACAAATGATGTGATTAACTACTGATTTTATCGGAACGAACCGAAGCGCTCGGGGCAGCAGCCATGTGAGGGAAAATTACGTGAAATTCTCAGCCTGCCTTATAATTGCGTAGATTCGATTATATTCGTTTTGCGCGCGATTAAATAATCTTACATTCTTTTTAAAGATAATATTTCGTATGCAAGTACAAAAGATACAATGAAGGACATTAAACTATTATTAATGATTTGAGAAATATTATTCGGTTGATTAAAAAGTAAAAAAAGAAACTTTACGTTTGACGTGTTATTCTCTCTCTCTCTCTCTCTCTCTCTCTCTCTCTCTCTCTCTCTCTCTCTCTCTCTCTTTCTCCCTTCTACTTATTCGAGTCTTTTAATTTCAATAAAATATTACAAATCTATCTGAATTTGAATGTGTGCATATTTCGCGTAATTGTTTTGTACAGCGAAACAAATAAAACGTTCTAACATATACGCGTGGATTAATAATATTAAAATATAAAAAGTTATACTTTGTGTGGTACAAAGAGTATTGTCCATTTTGACGTTTCCGTACAAAGAAAAATTTTATCATTATAATGCATGCCGACATGATGAAAATTATATGCCGGAATAATTCCGCGTAATATAACGTACGAAGAGAAATGAATTGCGAGATGAAATATCCGAGTTCTGCGGTGCGATCTACTTTTAGTCTATCGTACTATAGGGAAAATGTGGCTCCAGCATCGCATTATGACACGTAATTATTATGACGAAGAAAAGCAAAGTTTACATATAGTTTATATCTTGTTAAATTCTTTCTGGACAACGCTTTATATAATAAATAATAAATAAACAGATTTATAAGGATATTTTATACATTTACACATTTTTGAATATCACTTTTCATATTTTCATCTTTTATTCTTTATATTTATATTATATGAAAAGATAAACATGATGTATATTACAAGTACGATACGCCAAGAATGAGAGAGAGAGAGAGAGAGAGGGGCGGGGGGGGGGGGAGAAAAAGTAATGTTTTGCGACAACTTGCAATCAACAGCCTCATCTCATCTTCGTGACTCGTGTTTTTTCTCACGTCCCATGTAATCAAAGACTCGTAAGTTCTGATTCCGCGAGTTTCTTTTAATCCCGCGGCGGCCAACACGGTAATGGTGGTCGATTCGGATAGGGTAGAGAGAGTTATTTACTGGAATTTCCAGAATTGTTGACCGGAGGGTCAGAGTCTCTCGGTGTGCTCTGTCCGAAACCGCATACACGCGCCCCTGCACGACCGCCTAATTTCGGTGGCTCGACCCATCGCCAAAATTGGATTTTATTAAATGCGTCTCTGCAGAGAGGCTACACGCGTTGCTTGTCTGCGCAAAAAGCACCCGTTTCGTAAATATTGACTGATAATAACATTAACTTTTTCCAAATTTAACTCTCTATTCATGAAATCAGTCCGGGGGGTGCAAATCTCTCATATGGAAATGTCAAACAACATGTTTTTCATATACTTAAAAAAAGGAAAAATAAATCGCTCTACTCGACGCACAATGAAATTAATCATTTCTCTCCGCGTTATATTGTATGTACAAAGTGTTGACGTGAAGTGAAGACGTTGAAATTTAAATGAAGCTGGACATTCGGCATGTCCAGAAAAATCAACGGAGGAATTATTGTAATATTTATTATTCCTTCACGCGACATTTGCTCCTCTCGTTACCGAGCGATTAACGAAGGTTTAAACGACTCGCTCTTCTTCCCCCCTCCCCTCGTTTAGACAACCGTGTGGAACATTTGGCAGTGTCTTGCAAGTAACGGCCGTGGACGGCGAGTACCGTGAATGACGATAGTTACCGCCGCTCGGACGTTTACGTTGAAAACGTAGCCGCGAAACGTAGAGGCCGACATTACTAACAGATAGACGAGCCGCGTGGCAGAATGCACTAACATAAAAGCTAATGTAGCAAAGTGCGGTTATGTCTATAATGGAAACAGCCCTCCTGCGGTGTGCATTCACCACCTCTATCGTCCTCCACAAGTCTACTAATATCTTTCTAGATGCCACTCCTGCGTCTTCTATTTTTTTGTGCCTCGAAAGTCTTGCGGCGGATGAAGATGTCTTTCTTTACTCTCGACTCTTTGTCACCCTACTCACTAACGATTCTTTCTCTCTCTCTCTTTTTTTTTTTTTTTTTTGTCTCGCAGTCTCCTTTTCTCTTTCGTCGATTCACAATGTTGTTGTAATGACTTTGTGCGGAATCGAATGATTAACATATTGATTAGGTTTTACACGATATTTGTCTTTTCAGATATAAAGTATATAGCAAAGACGTTAATTAGAACATCAAATCCGAAAATGGGGATTTTTAATTATTTCTTAGTTGGATACTTGAAGGGCGTCGGCTTTCCCGACGCAACTGATTGACTTTTATTAATTATGTGATTCTTGCAACGGCTTCTCCACTTGCAGACGGTTTGTAATCGTGTTCTCGGGGGTTTAATGAAAATGTCAACGTTCAAGCGCCAGGCGCTCCCTCATTAGCCAACCGTAAGCGACACCTGCTTGCTATCCCCGTTGCAATGAAATTCTAGTATACCAGAGAAACGTCGAGGTCTAAAGAAGATCCGAAACTAGAAACCGATTAGCGCGCACGGATTTCTTTTTCTTTCACAACGATGGTGCTGCGCAAAATGTATCTTGTGGGCAAATTATCACTTGTGCGTAAATTATCGCCAACTCTCACCAAAGCTATCAAGATGCAAAGTATAAAGAGAGAGGGTTATTGCTCTCTGAAATCTTGGGCAGGGGAGGGTAGTTTGTCGGAGAGAGGAAAGCGACAGAGAGAGAGAGAGAGAGAGAGAGAGAGAGAGAGAGAGGGATAAGGGGAAGGGGTTCCATTAATATTCTCGACAAGCGAGGATCGAACTTCAATTATTCAGAGGAACGCCGTTATATACGCTCGTCACCCTCTGTAATGGTACCGTGCGTCTTTTTGGCGTTTCATCTGTCGCTCCTGCATGCTCTCCTCTACACACACACACACACACACACACACACACATACACACACAAAAAACACATATATATATATATATATATGTATGTATGTATGTATGTATGTATAATACGAGGTCTACGCGCGCACATGTACAAAGATGCACATAGTTGTATATACGCATTGGTATTGGTATCGGTATAGTGTGTGAGTGTTTACCCCTGTGTATATACGGCAATAGACGCGCACAGACAGGCGAGAGAGTGTCTCTGAATTTCTTTCGCGGGAGAAACAGAGAGGAGAAAGAACGAAGGGGAATTAGAAAAAGAGAGAGACCGAAGTCTCTCCTGGGATGCACGGGGGTTGATAGAGGGCTGGAGAGGCCACAGAGGCTCACTGTACTGATTATACCCACACCAGTCACGCCGACCACTCACGAGCCGTGTATCCCAATACGAATTAAAACATATCAAAAACACACACACACACACACATATATATGTGTGTATATATATTGGAGTCAATACCTTCGAGCTTTCATGCCCCGCCTTCTTACCCCAAGTATATAAGATGTCCTTCGATAGGCGAGAGCAGGAAACTTTAATATTTACGATATTTTGGTTTATTCCACGACTCTCGTAATAGGATAAATCACTCGTTTGAAGTAAAACTCGCGTTAGCTACTTAATTCTACCTGATTGTCGCATTATCGACCAGTTGCGTAAACAGCATACTATTTCCTTAATTATTGCACAAAATCCGAATAATTAAATACAAAGGCAAAGAGTGAGAAAAACAATATTAATGCATTATTGCGTTTGCACGACGTACACTTTTTTTATCTTGAATAAAATTATTAAAAAGTTGATTCAAGATCAAGAAATTCTACTTAGCACTAAATAAGTGAAAAAATTTAAATTTAATTACGTGTTGACATCTAATTCCGTTTATTTTCTTTAATATTATGTGAATTTTCACGAAAAATATTAATCCATTTCGAGTTCTAACTGGAAATTGAAAGAAAACGTTACGCTACGAACGCTGCATTTACTACTTTTGTTTTTATACCTTATATATATATATATATATATATATGTATGCTTTGCGGTATCAACATACGCGAATAAAAATCAATGCGTCGCGGTAAACTATGCTGTGGATAACATCGCTGAAAAGATTAATCATTCGCGTAGAGAGTCGTCGGAAATTAAATAACGCTTTAATCGCACATAGAACGCTATATGGATTATTGCATCTCGTACACCTAATAGACAGAAGACCTCGAGGAGCGATAAAAATTTCAGAATACGATGCGACGCGTGCTTGTGTCGGTACAAGACAAGATCATAATCATAAGTATACGATCCTACATAAAGACAACACGCTGGTGGCCTAAGTGGCCGCGCGTCCATTTTTCATCCACTGGAACACAATTTATATTTTTTATCTCCAAAGAGATTTTTTTTCTCATCCTAAGAGCCGCGTGACTAGTCTCGCAAAATTTCATTATATCGTTTTGAAGTAAAATTTTATAACATTGCATTTAATATTGCTATTTAAATAAAATCTAAAACTTTCGATCTTTATTCTGGCATAATCATGTTTATCTCAACTGCGTTATTCTGTTTTGAAAATTATTTTGCGACAGTATTTTTGTAACAATACATTTTAACGTATTTTTAAAACATGCTACATTTCCTATTATATACATTTTTATTATCATCGTCTCGATGAGGGATAAAATATTAATTACATATATTGTACATAAAAATCTAACAAGGAAAGGGTTGGAAGTGTCCCCCTCTGATTTTAATGAGCTTTGAATATGTTGTAGTCTAGGTCAAAATAGGAGGTGAAACATCCTCTTGAAAAAAATTGGTTTTTTTCTGAGCGAATACCGTCGAAATAATAAGAGATATAAAAAAAAGTTTCTAATAAAAGTTTACTCAGATTTTTCGAAATCCCTCCTTCCCCCTTCAATTTTTGAAAAATCTGATTATGCAGTTTTAAAACACATTAAAAACCATAAAACTTTTATTCGAAACTTTTTTTTATATCTCTTATTATTTTGACGCTCTCTTATTATTCGCTCAGAAATATAAAAGCCGATTTTTTTCAAGAGGGTGTTTTACCCCCTTCACGGCCATAAGAGCGCATATAAAAAAAAATACATGTCTCCTATTTTGACCTAGACTACAACGTATTCAAAAAAAGCTCATTAAAATCGAAGAGGGACACTTTCAAACCTTTTCTTGTAAGAAAAGAATATAGCTGCAGGAATGCGATTAAAAATTGTATAAAATAACGAAAAGATGTTATATATGCATATTAAGTTACACAAACAGAATTGTCGAGTAATCGTGACATCAGAAAGTATACTCTTTCTTCATCGTCAGTAAAATGTAATAATTGTTATATTAAATTAAAATGTTTTCAGTCTTCTGCAAGACTAAATTCATTGTACGGAGACAAAGGCATTGACATTTTCTTGAGCGCCGCACAATTCCGTAGTTTATTACAAACGAGAAATTTCCTTCCCCTCCCTCCCTCCCCCTCCCCCTCGCCCCTCCCCTCCCCCTCTCTTTCTTTCTCGCTCACACTTTGAGTTGTTTTATACAGATTTACACAAGGTTTCGGTAGAGATGCGACCGCATTAAATCACGATTCGTAAATATTCATGTGTAATAAACGCGGACAAACAATTCCTTCGCGTGCCGGTGTTTTCCAGGTTGCTAACCGTCTTTCGGAAAATGGATTTCAATATTGTAATAAATTTTTACGATATTGTTATTTACTTACCCAGGCAGCGCCGACGCTGAAATTCGCAGCGGGATTCGCGAAATTTCACTCGCGGTATATGTCGCGCGAGTAACGCGTATTTTTCGCCCATCTAGTATCACCGTGCGAGAGCCTGTGCACATCGATAAAAATATATTTCCTCCGAAAATGGCGTTGTTTTTATCTGTCTCTTCTCTCTCTCTCTCTCTCTCTCTCTCTCTCTCTCTCTCTCTTTCTCTGTCTTCTTCCTCCTCTCCTCTACCTCTCGTATATATATTATAGATTTCTCCCCATTTATGTAAGTCTGTTGTGTCACAATATTGTCATCATAAATATACGCGCATATATAATAATACATTTTTTTCAATTCTATTCAGGGGTGGCTAACGCGATACAATTTCCTGCTATTTTATTCCGAGAATTATTTAATACCACGATATGCTTACAACTGCACTGACCGACGATGTGAGAGCAGTGTTGTATTTTTTTTGGACATATTTTTCGACAAGCGTACAGAGTTTGCGCCAAACGTATGAATTTCGTCGAACGAGGGCACATTGAAGAACCGTGATCAATAATTGGAAAGAAAATGTGTCTTTTACCCATCTATCCTCGGCTCGGCTGATTGCGATATTTCGAAGAACATTGCTAGAGATAAATCTGCAGCGAGAACTGATACGGAATATCATCTGAGAGAGAGAGAGAGAGAGGCATCGATATGCGAGTGAGCGTTTTTGTAAAATATAACAACGTCGTCGTCTTTCGAGGATCAAGGGTGCATTCTACTTCCGAGGAACGACAGATTCAATGCGTCCTCTCTCTTTTTCTCCCTCGGGCTTCTCTCTCTCTCTCTCTCTCTCTTGCACGCTCGCGCGAGTAAGCTTTTATTAACAATAAAAGCAGATCCACACACAGACATCAAAGGATCGCGTCTCTAACGCGGAACAGATACATTGTGATACAACGTTCGAACAGAATCCGCGGAATTTGCTGTCGCCGCGACAGAAAGAATCTCTTCCGCCTCCTTTGAAAAGTGTTTGCCCGTCGCGTGCTTTTCGGCGCCTGCGTTCTCCCTCCCGTCGCCGTCGGAGGGATACGCCAAAGTATTTTAATATCGAGCCTGCCGGCCGTACGTAGAGCTCGCGAGCTTCAGCTAGCATTGTCCAGACGATCTTCCCGCATGTGTGAATGGATAGGAATGCCACTGGGCTTTTGTACGCGGGCCTTTATTGTTCGGCTGTCCGGCGATCAGGGGTTGTCAGGCGACGATACCGCGACGATACCGCGCCGACATCTAGAGGCTGAGACGAAGTCTCGATAGAAAGGAAGAGTATAAATTATCCTTTCCTTCGTAAAGATGCGATGATTGTTTTAATTTTAATTTCTCAAAGATATTCCAGCGAAATCGAATACAGTATAGTCGGCGAAGATTTTTCAGAAAAATTTATTATACCTATCGTTGATTGTGAAAATTTTATTTTATTAGGAAAGTGGTCTTTTCTTTCGCATCTTACGAAATGTCAAAAATCTGTTACCGATACATTACACGTTACAATGAACAGAAACCGGAGACACAATACCTGTTGCCCCCGAGCGTCGCGGTGTTGCGTTTGAGAAACTCTGTCACGAACTGTTGCGCACATAGTTTTATCCATTCACATGCACTGATGCAAATATCATGTGCATACTTCTGAAGGTATGTAGGTTCAAGCTGAGTCTGCATTCTGATTCAGACACTAGAAAAACTCGATAGCGTAGCATGCTCGCGTACAACTTCTTTTGTTTGATCCGGGTATACCCTCGCCGGCGCCGCATCCCTCACCCCTCACCCCTCACCGC
The DNA here is from genome assembly GCF_047496725.1 of Anoplolepis gracilipes. Taxonomy (NCBI): domain Eukaryota; kingdom Metazoa; phylum Arthropoda; class Insecta; order Hymenoptera; family Formicidae; genus Anoplolepis; species Anoplolepis gracilipes. Next base: position 14,016,816 of record NC_132974.1, read on the forward strand.
GAGTTAGATGTATTCCGAATGTTGTCTTTCATTAAATAAAATTCCGTTCAAGTGGAATAAATGCGTCTCTCAATCATCGATTTGCGATTAGCATTGGAATATACTATTTAAATTAATTTTAAATTAATGTTTATTTCTGCTTAAAAATTTTTTTTTTTTCTTTATATCAATCGATTAAATAATTATCCCATAATCTTCATTCTCTCTTATACATGTCATAAATGTTGGATTTTTGAAAATGAAAATAATTTCATAATTAAATAATATATTAGAGACGAGATAAATATATGAGCACTTTTTTCTATCACTAAACAAAAAATTAGGCAAAGATTTATCTCGCAAGTTGACAAGTTTAAAGTTAAAACTCGGTAGTCGTTCTTTTGTTTCCTATATTTGAAATGCTTCGAGAGATGAGCATACATCATCGACGGATGTACGTACATGGTACATATAAATACGTACGTACATATACGTATATATACGTGTATCGAATCCAGCATAGCATCCTGATCCCCTGCACGATGCGCTTCAAAAACGGCTTGATACCGTTATGCAATACGTTTGCGTAAAGCCTCCGACCTCCGGCTTCCCTTCGTTCCTCCGTTCTCCTTTTGGACACGATCGGCAGATGCTGCGAGAGATTCCACGTCTTTTCTTATTCAACGTGATACCCCCGGTATATATTTCTCTGTCGCTATCGCACACACACACACACACACACACACACACACACACACACACACACACACACAGTGTACCGGCAAAAAGCGCGATGGAGGTAGCTTGGGAAGAACGCAGAAACGCTATCGGTTCCAGTTAAGAAAGGAAGGCTTTTTTTTCTCCGTTCTTTACGTTCGTACGGTAAAGAAATTATACATATACCTATATGATTTTTTGTGGGTGAAAATATCGCTAATTCAACCGAAGGAAACACTACTCGCGCGAAGGAATACCGTCGTAGAGTTTTAAACAGATATTCGGTTGCTTCTTCCTCTCCCATCACGCTCTTAATTAAGCATAATATTAGCCTCCTCGTCGTCGTTCATTTCATCTCGCGGAAATTTGATTCTCCCGTCCGTCCTGAGACCGTTTTCGTTCGCTAACTGTTTAACAATAAGAACGTTGATTCGCAGCTCGGAAATAATTATAAGCGCAACGCGAATCCGAACCGATCGCAACTCTCTCTCTCTCTCTCTCTCTCTCTCTCTCTCTCGGGCTTATTATTTTCCAAACATCTCAATCTATCGAAGCGAGACTTTCTTCCCTGATCTCGCGATATTCTCGCAACATCCGAGAACTGGCGAACGAAGAGTATCCGACGCGCGTGGTCCTTCCCTAATGAAACCTTTCGAGGCAAGGATCAGGCGAGTGGTAAGAGAGACCGTATAAAAGCCCGGATCGTGCAGTCGAGTTCGATAACGAGGCCGGAGAAGGCAGCCGGCTGTGCTTCTTCCAAGTCGCTCCGGGAGGCCGTTAACTTTGCGCGTCTCCGTGCGGAGGAAAGAAAGACGTACGAAAAAGAGAGAAAGAGAAGGAAGGAAGGGGGGGGGGGGTGAAAAAGAAAAGAAAAGAAAAGAACTATCTAAATGCACGCAAAAATGCCATAAGCCAGTGTGTATGCCGTAATAACCGTAGCGACCGTTCGTTCTATCGTCGGCGAGAGCGAGGTTTAGTGGTGTCGGTAGACGGGTGGGTGATTCGCGAATGGAGCAGCACCAAGGGGTAGTTCTTGAAAAGCCAGAGTCGGAGGAAGGGGAGGAGAGTGTTTCACACACGCGCGTTATATTCAATAAAACCCAAATGTACCGCAAGAGACCCTTTTCCGCGCTCCCTCCCCTCAACTCCGTCCCCGTTTTCAGGCTGTTTTTACTCTTGTCACTTTGCCTGTTTCCTTCGCTCTTTTCTTTCCCCTTTACGCTCGCACGTGTAACCCGACGTGCGTTGCAAGACGGGGCGCGGGTCATCATTCGTCGAAGTTTACTCCGCCGAAGCGACAAAATTCACCCTTCTCTGCAGCAATGTATAAGATACCTAACCTGAGTTTCTTTTCTTTCCGTTCTCTCTGCCGGTGTCAGAGAGCCGCGTTCTATAAAAGTCACCCGCGGGTATAAAGATAATTCCCGTCACGAACGTTAAAGCGACACTTTTCATTTTTGATGCTAATTAATTTTCAGCTTTATTTTAATTATGGATATGCCGAGTGAGACGAATGCTTTTAAAGGTGAAAAAAAAAAAGTCTCTTATAAACGAAATTTACGAGATTTTATTTTAAATTAATCAAAACTCGCGTATTGTTGAAAGTTTTCCTTTTAGAAATCACCCGCGTATGCTTGGTGATTTCTAAAAGGAGATTGCGATAATAAAACACGAAATTTTTCCTGCTAGCTATGTAGAATCAGCTGTCTGTGTACCGTTGATGACAATTTTTATTGTGAAATTTTCATACCGTTATGTTTTTTCTATTATTTTGACATCGAGAGTCAACAAACATCACTCATATTGAAAAATATCGAACTGTATGCACTTAGTGTACGATAAGAGAAAAACAATATTCTATGTCACGCGCTCCATAAATTTGATTCTGTGAATGGCGCCTTTACGCTTAAACGCATTAATAAAAAAACATTCGGTTCTTTATACGGATTGTTCTAAAAAGCGTACGCGATTTTCTCTGCTAAAATTTCAATTTATTAATGATATATTTTGAAAATACATCATCCATTAGTTGCTGCCATGACATACCCTGGTCGAATTATTTTTGTGCTCTATCTACGTTCTTGATTCGAAAAATGTTCAAAAAATCAGATCTTTATCGAGAAACCATCGTGTTATCGGCGTTGACGGCTCAATGAAGAGAGGAAGAGGGAGAAGGAGAAAGAGAAAGAGAAAGAGAAAGAGAAAGAGAAAGAGAGAGCGAGAGCGAGAGCGATAAGGTACGTGAAACTCTATGGAGCGGGGATGTTATTGGGTAGCGGCCACTTAATATGCAAATGCACCGTAGAGGCAGACAAGCCGGCAGGCACGGAAGCAGGCTGTGTTGTCTCTCTCGCTCGTTTCCGAACCGGACGCAGACAGCAGGCAACACAACATGCAACCAAAAAAATACTTTAATTTATATTTACATTTAAAATTATTCCAGCCTGACAGGCGCCGCTACCTTACGTTACGTTTACCCTCTTCTCCCCATCTCTTTCTTTCCCTTATCCTCCCTCTTCCTCCCTATATCTTACCGATAAAACGACATCTTATTCTCTCTTATTTTAATCGTATTCGGTTGGACGTCTTTCTTTTACAAGAAAATAAATTATTTTAGTCGGGATATATGTATAAATATAATCTCGATATCTTTCTCAAAGGTTTTTTTTTCTCTTTTTTTTTTAATCTCTTCAACGATCTTTCAAATGGCGCATCTCGAAAATAGGGACACGTTGAACACGTGGAAGCGTGCTTGCGAATCAGTATAATTTATAGATACGCACCCTTCGAGCCCCCTAATCGCGTTATCATTTTGATGACGCCCGAATATTCGACATCTTTCACCCTATTTTGCCGTTTCGCAGCCCTCGCTCTCGCTGCGTCATGTGGTGGTTGTTTGCTATAAACAGAGAGGAGTACGTCCGGGAGCTTTGGCAATCGTGCTTTTTGCACGGCGCTGAGGATTTACCCGCATCACGCATTACGAGACGCGATATCGCGATACACACGCGCCGTAATACCATGGGATCCACTCGATGTCTATTGGCGATGACGTCTATTAAGTATTAAGCAGCCACTTTAGCACAATCGCGAATGAGGGAGAGAAGCATATGCACAAATCTACTTTCTTTTCTGTTGCCATTTACAGCATCTGTCATTCAAATTAGGAAAGAGAAAGATGTGCCTATATGACATGTTTATATGTATATTGTACGCACAAACATTCAATATTTAAAAATTACTAAAATATAAAGAAATATTATATATATATATATAAAAATATCAAAATCTTTTATGTCTTAAAATCATGCTTTTCGATCTTTATGTATACTTTTTCTTCTTAAAACCTATTGATTCCATTGTTATTCATTCTTAATCGGATAAAAAATAAATAACTTGACAATGACTTGAAGAAATTATAATTTTATCAAAAATTACAAGAGTCGTTAAAAAAAAGATGATTTTATCCAAACTTATTATTAATTATATATATTTGTAAAATTCTCAGCAATTCTCATTTTGTGATATTTTGCAAGTGCATTTTCTCCCCTTAACCCCCTTTTCCTTAAACAGTTTATTATATTTAATTGGCATATTCAAAATGTGGCCGTCAAATGTAATGATAAGGGAAAATAAATACGAAAACGTTCCACGATGTATCCATCACGTGATGCAGCGAAAATTTCACGACTTCAATCTCAAGTCCGACATTGCCGTTCGTCGTAGCGGGTATCGCATCCCGGAAGTCGACGAATGTTCGGCGAATTGGCTCGCGAAGGAAATCGCGATGTTGGGCGGTGGGTACGGAGTGCTTGCTCTTCCGCAGGAAACGATTTCACTCAGACCATAGAGGGAAAGTTCAACACGGAAGGATGCACTCGGTGCCGTGTCGTGTCGTCTCGTCTCTTTCCACCCTTATGCACCCTTCGCTCCTCGCGTCGCGCAACATCCTTCCTTGTACTCGTCTCTGTTTCCGCTTCTCTGGTCCCTGCTTTGGCCACCCCCTCCTTCCGCCTTCCGCCTTCCGCCTTCCGTCGACGCCCGTTCTCGGGATGTTTGAACCGCGGTGCGGCGGGCGAGAAAAGAGGGTGTGCGCCGCATGCCCGAAGGGGTTGGCGGGATTACCAACACACCGCAACATATGGTTGAGGTTCTGAGTTGCCAATCGCTTCGAAACAGTCGTATAGTTTGCTGGGGCCTTTCAGTCGCTATCAATCTACGGGGTGTATTATTCGATACGCACCATCAGATTTTTTTCAACGCTTTTTAGATTTGTGTTTGTTTGAAATGACTAGCGTATGTACATTATCGATTCAACTCGGTCTGTAATTTTCCGTAATTTTTGTTTCAATAAAACTATTTATAGAAAAGCTACACGTGCGAATATAAAGAAAATTATTGAGATTACGGACGTATATAATTAAATGAATTGAATTTAATGTTTTTATGTCTTACTTGAAATGATATATTATTGACAGACGCTATTCATTTATAATAATTTGTTTCCCTTTATATTTTATCATTCAATTATGTCTTTTAATCAGAGAGATAAAGTTTTGTATAAACAATTAACTTTACAAAGTTAAGACGATTGTAAACATAAAACTATAATTATATCAAAAGAGATTGATTTATTTATTAATATACAAGTAATTATAAACTTTTTTGCGAGTCTTTACAATTTCTTAATTATGAATAAAAATTAGATAATTTGTTAATGAGTTTGTTTGAATAAAGTGGTTTCTCGCCTCTTTACGATGAAATCTCATCCAGTTGTCGGAAGGGCGGTATAACTACGCTTCGCCGATGGCGGCAGTCTGCAATAATGGTTTTCCCAGCGAAGGACGCTCATTTAAATGAGAGTAACCGCTAAATTTCGCCTCGATTAACCCTCAAAAATTCAAGCGCACGACTCTCCCTTTGCGGGGAAAGGGTTAGGTTGTTACCAATCTGAATATTTATAAGGTAAGGAGGCCTCGCGAACTTGCCGAGTAGCTTCCAGCAGATATCGCTAGTTTGGTCGTCGTTCTCTCTCTCTCTCTCTCTCTCTCTCTTTGAATATATTATTGGAATTTGAGTAGCTCACTGTTTTCATCGAACGGCATGTATTTGCTATCGCGAGTGAAACCGCGAACGCAATAATAAATGTGAAACGAATACAGAGAGAGAGAGAGAGATAAATCTAATCAAACATATAGTGATCCGTTGAAAATGTCATCATTACGGTTTTCCATTCCTTCTTCCATTTTTTTATTTGGAATTCCATATACGGTATTTGAAATTTAGCCATAACATCTGAAAGTTGAGAAATTTGCTCGAGTGAACAAGGAAATCAATCCTCGTTATTCTACACGTTGTCGCATCACTTAATTTTATTCCGCTCGCGTGTATCCTCTATCGATGTGTGCGCATGATCGTTTGGATCATATTTTTCTCGATCCGTTGCACATATTTTTGCATAAAAAAAAAAAATCATCGGTCGGCGGTATATATTCCAATCCGCATAAAGCAATGCCATCGTCCGGATATTTATCACGAAATTCGTAAAAAAAAAAAAAAAAAAAAAAAAAGAGAGGTGGGAGATGCAATTTTAAATAGTAGCAATTATCGAGTGCATTCCGGCGTGCAACGTATGCGCATACGCGTAACAGACCGTTACAAATATCGTTCGACGGCACGAGAGGGGCGGCATGAAGAGGGAAGTAAACAAAAATATACACTTGTACTCGCACGTGTAACAGATTGTGTCGGCCAAAATATTGAATTGATACCGGAATTGCGTTAATTGTGCGCATTTACGCGAAATAAATCATGGATCTGGCATCCTGGCGGCACGTAGCAAAATGCAAATGTATGTACGTGAGGGCGTGCCGTGTATCGCGCTAATTATTTCCGGAAATTTACCAATCCTCTTTGACGGTGACGGATTGTTTTCAATTTTCTGACTTTAACGCGTCATCTTTCTCTCGTCTCTAGTCTTTCGTCGCGCCTGCGCCTCTTTCAGCTCTGTTACCAAATTATATTTGCGTGCCTCGAATTTGACGAAACGTATCTCTTTAATCGACAACAACGTTACAGGCAACAAAGTGGCTTTTACAAAATATATCAATATTTTATGTTTGAAGAATTATTTCTTTTTTTTCCCGAATTTTTATTCCCTTTATCTCAAACCTTTATCACGGCCGTTTTCCCGTGATAATCATGGATAACCGAGAAATTCAGCAAGACAGACGATGTCTGACGAAAGCACGCGATCTCTACTTGGACGAGCGCGAGTCTCGTCGCGTCTCTCCTCGTGCCTCTCGTGCGTTCACCTTAAATTACGATACGGCAGTCTGTCCCCCCTCCCCTCCCCACCCCTCCCCTCCTCCTCTCTCTCATCGGATTAGGCATCGGGTAACCGATTGTAAATACGGGGGAGCCAGGACGCGGAAAAGGGGAATTGAAGTTTGCCGAGGTTGTAAGAGGAGACGCTGGTAAATATCTTTCTGCCTTCCTTCTACGGTTCCTTTCAACGCAGTCACCGGTCGACCCAATCGACGTCGTCGTTCCTAGGAACCGATCCGATCCGTTGAGTCGCAAACACGCCCGCGTTTCGAGAACGTAGCGTCTTAGCATCGATGATTCTCCCCTGTGTTTCTCGAGATGCTTAATTTAATAAGACGACTGTATTTTTCTTCATTCACGCACTATCGAACATTACGAGATGTCGCTGTGGAGGTCTCCGCACAGGTTGGCAAAAGCATCTCGCTAATAATTTGCAATATTTTCTTTTTCGCACTAAAATCATCGTCAATTAATTGACGATAAAAAAGTATTTTGCTGGCCGTTTTTACTTTTTGAAATTGATAACCTATTTCTTGTGTAAAACATAAGATTCCGAAATTTTATACATCTTTTACACGAGAAATAGGATATTAATCTCCAAAAAATAAAAACGCTCGTCACTTTTTAGTGTTGAAAAAATGAATTCTTCCGAGAATAATTTCTACGACGCGACTATTGAATAACTCGTGCTGCATCAAAGTCTCGCTACATTAGATTAGTTTATTCTCGTATTATTAGAATAATCTACCTAGCGTTGTACGATGACATGTATCACGACACGTTATGTGCATATGAGACAGATTGCGCTTATCGAATTCATTATTCTAAATCCTTTTGCGGCATTTTCTGAAACGCGAAAACTCTTTCTTTGCCGCGAAGAATTAAATTGCCATCTCTGACAACACGAAGCAAATCCGTGAGCGCAAAGCGTGGAATCGTCGGGCGAAGACATCGCCAACTGGTGACTGGCGAAAAGTAGCCGGATTGTAGAGGAATTGCCGAGAGTTGGCGGCATATCGTCGTACGTTTCTCGAATGGCTGCTTCGGTTGCTTTCTCGTAAGACGATTACGTGAAAGGAAAGGAAGAAAAGAAAAAGAAAAAAAAAAAGAAAAAAAAAAAAAAAGAATTGAAAATGTCAAGTTGAAAAGTGGAGCTCCGTGACCGGTACGAGCGGACGGTGGAGGGTTAGAAGAGCATATTGAAAGAGGCATATAAAAGGAGTACGAGTACCCAAGAAGGAAAAATCCCCGCGGGCGGAGACGAGGGTGGAAGGCAGGAGGGAACGGAGCATCCTCGAAGAGACAAAACGAGTTGGAGCCGTTGAAGATTCGCCCCCGTCGTTGCTCCTCTCCTTTTCCATGCCGCGACTCCGCGCGCGTCAGCCGTTTCTTCATTTTCATTACCTCCTGGTTGTACCAGCTCGCGGACGGGGGCTCGCCCTTCGTCTTTATTCCCTCTCCCCCGTTCCCCGTTCCCCGTTCCGTCTCTCGGCGAGGAGGACACGAAAACAAGTCGGAGACTTGGCGGAAGTGGAGAAAGAGAAACGGCCTGCCTACGTGACGGCACCGCACTCTTTGGTACCGACATCGCGGTTTGCCTTTTACATTATATTTATTTTACTTCATTTTGCGCGGGATAAATGTCTTCGGGGCTTTGCCAGTCGGTTAGGAAAATACTTTCATAATGTCCTCCTGTGTCGACCTCCCCGTCTTGTCTCGCTTCGCTTTGCCGCGAGCCTTTAGTTTCTTTCTTCGCTCGCGCACGCGGAACAGAGGAATAAAATAACCCCTATCTGTGCGTTTGTTACGTCTACCGAGAGGAACTAATATTGTGGATCTCCTCGCGGCTCAAAGCAAGTGGATATTCGGGTGTAACGCGTTGCGTCGATGTTATTAGCTGATAAAAAGGCAATCTCGAGAGACGGACTCGCATTTTTTTTTTTTTTTTTATTTCTGATTGTATGAAATCGGAATCTTTGAGAAAATATATAGTTTGAAAGAATGAATCTCTCACTAGTCTAAACTTAATTACGGAACTTGGCTTATAAACCGTCACGAAACTCTCCAAAGACACGCGAGCTCTCGATCTTCCGAGAGCTGATTGTTTCTTAATCTTCCTTCTTTCGAAGGTGAACGAAGAAGGAAAACACGGTTGACTTTGGCGGAACACCAAATCGTTTTCACGCTGGTAATTCGAGAGGAAGGTTTGGACGGCGCGTCGTCGAGAATGGACTGATTGCGAGTCACGAGGGAGAAAGGAGTGCTCTTCCCTCCAAGTTTAACGAGGTTACCGGTCAAATCGGTGAAATGGTCCCAATATGACTTCTATTCCGATCTTTCTCTTACCCAATCTTACGCAATCAAGAATGAATCTTATTTCTCAAAAAGTTTGTTTTAGCAGTTTCAAGTTCTTTTTAAACGATACTAGTACGAACAAACGCGTCGTCGATTTAGCGTCATGTTTTCGTATTTAAAAAAAAAAATGCAAATGTCGTTCTACAAAGCAAATTGTTGAGAATCATTAGTAAGAAAATAAAATAATATCGATGGTTTTTTTCTCTTCTGATGGTGAAAATGATAATTTAAAAATTTTTTGCTGAAAATTTATATGCATCAACGTTGCTGCATAATCAAAAATTTACGTAGTACCAAACTCAACCATTTAAAAAGCAAGGGAAATTAATGTTTATAATGTTTTATTGATGTTATGATAACATTATCGATAAAATAACATTTCCATACAATTTATGCAACGTCGGCTTTATCCGGGATTTTCGTGTACTCAATTTTATTAATTGCATACGGTTATTAGCACGAATTAGCGTTTCGTGCATACAATCCCGGTTCCATGTGTTAACTTTTTCTTCCTATCGTGTCGTCGTTAACGTTTGTCCGTGTTGTGTTGTGTTGTGTGGGACTCTTTTAATCAAATGGGACATATGTATATAGGACTCTTTTAATCAAATTGATGACAGGATATTCAATTTCACAAGATTACACATTAATGAAAATATTTAGGATGCTGTGTCCAATTATGTTATAATTTTGACAGGTATTTATGCAAAAATATGTGCATATCAGCACGTATCGAAAAAAAAGTCAGGCAAGCTCACACAATTTTTTTTCCGCCTTAAAATATTAATTCAGCTCTACTCGCTTAAATATAAAAAAAATATTTTCCACCCTATCCATTCTTCCGGGAAAATAATCCAGTTATTCTGTTTTACAAGTTTGCATCATTATCGTAAATTATACCACTTGATGCTCTGATATCTCGTTGAGAAATCTGAACGCACGCTATTAGTAAATTACTATCGACGCGATAAAATATTGCACGCGAGAAAGAACAACCTAACCACTCGTTACGTATCCTTATTATCATTATTATCACTTTTAAATTTTTTCTCCCGAATCCCGTGAAAGGGATAATCGCGAAACTGTCCATAACGCACGATTTTTCGGGATGACACGGATATCGAAGTAAATTAATACTTGTCCGCTACCGACGCTACGTACAGTCTCGTTAATTAAGCCGTGCAGAGGTTACAATGACGTATCGGAGATATGCAGCGTTTGAACTTTGATGAGAACGATGTCCGTATAGGGGTGGTTAATGCGGTGACACGCACTGGGACACCCCAGGAGGGAGTGGCCGAGCCCGGCCATCCTGGTCACTGCTCAGTCGATAATTACTTACCCCCGGCTTAATGCGGGGAGCTCATCAAACTGTGTGTGAAATATCGTTTTCGCGCGCGTATATGCGCGTATATGCGCGTATATGCGCGTATATGCGCGTATATGCGCGTACATGCGCGTATATGCGCGTCCGTGTCGTAACGGCGACGTAACGACGAGATACATATTACGAGGCTCGCAGCCAAAATGCATCATGCTCGACGTCCGATATTAACTTAAGTCATTAATGTCGAAAGCGTCGTGTTCCGCTGAAACTTTGCGTAACCGTAGCCGTGTCATCAACTTTCGACATATCGACTTTTTTTTCTTTCTTTAGCGACGGAGAGAAAAGTATTCCCTTTCTTCTCTATACACGCGACATATGTGTTTATATACTGTATTATGTATCGTTTAAATTCAATATACACCTATATCTCAATAATATCTAATTGGTCATTTAATTTCATCGTACTGTGTGTATGTTTGTTTCAGATGACGATTACTCATCTTCCCACGTAATTTCTACTGTCACAAGTGAGTAAGCACACGTAACATTTTTTTGTTTTTTTTTGTTTTTTTTTTTTTTTTTTTTTTTTCTTTTTACACCTACGTAGATAAGACTCCATTGTTAGAGGTAATCATGTATCGTGAAAAATTATACACCTGGAGGAATATTGTACATATAATATTGCGAAATTGTTACAAATGTAATTTAATCGAAAAATTATCGCCTACTTTTAAGTATCCTTTAACCTAACGACACATTACACTTTTTTTCAAATTTTTTACTCGTTTACGTGATTAAATTAGGCCGAAGGAAGAAAAAGAAATTTTCGAAAATAATCTTGCACGAAACGCAAGAAGATAGAATCAAATAGCGGGGCGATAGCTACGTATAGTAGACGGAATTTTATTTACCGAGAACGGCCGAGAAATAGCGGGGATTGCATCTCCTACCACTGTCTCGCAATGAGAAAGGACAGAAAGCTACGACCTGCACAACCTTTTTCAATTACAGGCATGAGATTGTGTCGCGATGTGGTATATCGGGAGGGGAAGGAGTTCGACCTGCCAGACCGTCCCCGACTTTAAAAAGTAGCGGTGGAAATAATTAAAAAATCGCAAAATTAAAAATCTATCCGGCCCAACACATTTCGCGGCGACGTTACGGCAATTCTCTCACAATATTTCCCACCCTTTCTGCTTCTCAGCCTATTATATTACGATGCATTAAGTACGATGAAAGAATCCATCTGCCAAATCTATCGCCAAGTCTCGCGCGATAGTTTCTATCTTTTATTAATAATTTAACTGCGCAGCTCTTGCCATCGATGAATCTAATGTTTAAAAAAAAATGTAACATTATATTTAATGTTTTTCCTTTTATTTTATTTAATTTAATTTTAACATTCTTTATCGATAAAGACTCGAGCATCTTGTGAAAGTAATCGCGTGCAAGTACAGATGGTGGGACGAGTTTCGAATCATTATCTCTTAAAGTATTAGCGACAATAAATTGGTCCTCGATCAATCTGCTTATGTAAATTGTAACGATGCGAGTTGGATTATCTGCTATTTTCACCTCTTTTAAAGAAGATGTAAAGTTGATGGTATTTGACATTATTTAACGTTCAACGATCCCTTGTAAATTCGAATTTAGAATCCAAATTTGATGTGAAACGAATTTCACAGAAATGAAATGGACCGTTAAGCGGTAGTAGCGCGATAAAATGAATTTTGGCATGCTCCTGCGCGATCGCTTCGATTCCTATTCAAGGGGTCCTTATTCTCCCTCAGGAACGTAGAATCGTCTGCGTGGTCTCTGGAAGTCGGCAAAGTTTTATTGGTCGAAGCTGCGTACGTGATCGGAATAGAAATCGCTGCACTTCGATCGCGTTCGCGGATCACTTTACGGGTGTGTAAAAGCGACGATATAATGTAAAGCCCTTCTTGAACAAATTAAATGCCTTTGCAGACGCGTCCCGGAAAGAAATTCACATTTTCAAAGTGAAACAAATTTTAAAAAATATCAATTTCTTTTGAAACACTCCTCAAGATAATACTTCTTTATTAGGCCAGACTGTAATACTCTGCACAATTTTTTTAAATTTATTTCTCAAATCTTGTCAAGACTTGCATCTTTGAGGTTTCACGCATAATTATATTTTTTTCTTTGCGCTCGATATATTCTTATAAATCACAATTAAATTTTCTGTAGCACACAAACATATATAAAAAAAATTACAACGATTCAATTTCTAATTATACGCTATACATAGTATGAAAATTGCAACGCAAAGAACGGACTTTTATCATATCGTGTGATACGTTAATTATCTGATATTGTTAATTTGATTTCTTTATACTTTAATTTTTAAACAATTTTTTTTTTTTTTTTTTTTTTTTTTGTTATCAACTAATATAACTATCGGTATATATTTGAAAATGATCAAAATTCGAGAGTAAGTTTGTGGAAAATATCCACCTCAACGCGCTCGCTGCTTTCTTCAACAGCAAACATGTCGCAATAAATTTTCCGATATTGTCAGGGGTGTGCTCGAGTTACGTACAACCGGTCGTAATTTCAATTAGTAAACACAATTACTGGCCAATTACCGAGGAGTCGTCTGGCCAGCCGGTGGCCACGGAGCCTTGATTGGTTGACTTCATCTTCTCTCTACGATGCATTTTGTTACAATATGCGTTCAAGGGACAGCCAAAATATCGCTTCTTATCGCATCGAAAGTATCTCATTGCCGATTTTTCTGCAAAGCACATTTTTGATCCTACAACGAATAAAAGAGTAGAATTTTAGAATAAAGGGGAAATATATTTTTCTTAAGAATAATATAGATTTGATGTAGATATGAGTATAATATATTCATCAATCTTAAAACCTCTCAATATTTTCTCGTCGACAAAAGGCGGGTTTCTCTGGAAACATTTTTTCATCTGCAAATAGTTTTAAATTATTATTTTCACTCGACAAATATTGTATAAATTGTAGTAAATTGATACATTGGAAGAATTATAAGTAACAATCACGCGTGCATATATGAAAAAATTGAGCCTTAAATTATAGTTAATTTAATGATATCACAAATATGAATTATTCGAAAATTAACGTTAGCCGCTTTATTAACTCCGGTAGAGGTATAAATTCGCTCCACTCACAATGTTCACAAAGGTGAAGAACCTAATAGACGTCTCGTATAACGTATTGCATATTGAGCACAATAGAGTTGAGAGTTAGGTGCGCGCGATTATCCGCGCGATAGAGATAGAAACGAGACGAAGATGAAATGCTCGCGTTCGGAGGGGGAGGAAAAAAAAAAAGAATAAGTAGAAACGAGTTCCGGCCGTATTAATGCGCTCGTAACACGATATCAGCTGCTATCTCGCGCGTGTCTTATCCAGAGATTTAATTGCACGTTTAATTTATTCCAGAAGAGCTGCTTTTGTTCCGTAATCGAGCGAGCGCGCGAGACGATCGCGGAAAACGGAAGATTACTCGACTCCCTTGCATCCCTGTAACCTGTAACGAAGCGACGACGAGTATTGCGTAAGCAGGCCCCCCCTTTCCCTCCTGCCCCTCGATTTTGTCGACCCCTTGAAATCGAAGAAGGCCGTAAGATTCTGTAACGGTGGCCGTTGCCCCTCCTTCGCCGAGATGCGTGCTTCGTTCACGGCTCGCTTTATTACACCGCTTTTCTCTGCTCCTTCTCTCTAGCTCCTCTTCTATCCACCCTGCTACCGCGCAACCCTGCTGTCGTCTCCCTCTCGTCTTCCCTGCTTTTCTTCCGCTGCGCTGTATCTCAAATCAATCGACACTTTTATGCAATATCGTCTTTCTAACGCGTAACGCGTAACGCCGCCGCCTTCAAATTCCACCATCCTTTCATCTTTCTCGGGAAAAAACGTGAGAGAGCGACTCCTGTCGCAGTCCTGTCTGCTTAACGATCTCATATAGAAACTTTAATTGTATCTCTAAATAATTGATTTCTACGCGTGTCTAGAATAAGGATTTTTTTTTTTCGTAAAGAAAGTGGAATGGGTATGTATTTTTTTCCTTTGCACGTCGCGGCAATCACGAAAAATAATCCCTATATACGCATTTGTTATTCGCGTTACTCTTGAAATTATATTTATTCTCACGCATTTATATACCATCGTCTGTTTGACATCCACGTACATACATACACCCTGTCAACGGAAGAGTTTGCTTATCGGCCGGATATTAGGCAGACCGTGACATCCGGTTGTTGCAGCGTTTTATACATCGCCCACGCGAATAGTGTCGAATTTTGCGTTTTGATCGAAGGGGCGCTCACCCCACCCGGGATGGTGCGATTCTCCTCGGTTAAGGGCGGAAAGGTCTTGGCAATTAATTTTCACGGCGTTTCAGTTTACACGCCTGCTCTCCCTCATTACCCTCTTCCTCCCCATGTTGCGCCCTCGGCGCTCCTTTCTTCTTTCATTATCTTGACGGAATTATAAATGCGTATAGAGACCTGTGAATTGTGTTTGACGTCAATCAAATGACACATTTTCCTCGGTGCTGGATAAATACAAACTTTTTTTTTTAAATATCAACAAACGCACGAGATGTTCAATGTCTCAAATTGCAAACAACGAATCGTATAATGCGATGTAACCAGACAATTACAAGTGCGCAGAGATGAAGAAAAGTAGGATGTCGTTATTGCGATATTGCATCATGATGTGCGATGGTTTTTAGACTCGCATGGCGCTCGGTTCGAGTATTAATAGCCGTGATTAATATGCGTCGCCTTGCTTGTGCCAGGACACGCGAGACCAACCCCCCCCCCCTCCCCCCGTCCGTAGTTTTCCGCGCCGAAGCGAATTCAACGTCCCTCACGTCGCTACTTGATAGTCGAATTCCATTTCACGTTCATTAAACGCGTATTTGTGTATTTCCACCGTCGCTACTTCTGCCGCGTGTCTCTTGTGATATGTTACTAATTATGCACGGTTGGTCGCCGATACGTCAGCCAATAGAGGAAAAGCCCGGGATTCGCGTTGCATCAGATTTTATACACGAAATGCTATTAACCATATTTGTAGTGCGTTTACATTTCTCGTTATTCGTAGAAATTAAATTTTAAAAAAGATCAAAAAGAGGACGTGACATCGAAACATTCGTGTCAGAGAATACGCAAAGGTTCTCTCCCACGCATTTCCCACCACTTTTGTTTTATTATTAATTAACACCCGAAGCTGTTTGGCCCATAACGCCAGCTATTTAATAACAATTATTATCCTGATAATCCTCGTAAACTTCGTTGCGGCGACGAAGAAAGAGCAGAGAGATGCGAGGGGGTTGGAAAAAGTTGGCAAGGGGTGGTTAGGCGTTACGAGGATTTACGAGCGGTCCTATTTCATGCGTCTAACCAGCTGCGGGGACTCGCTACTAGCGAGGTCAGCGAATGTAGAGGGGAACTAAGGGGAACGAAGGGGGATGGAAGGCACGAGGTTAGAATCGGGGAGTGCACGATATACAGGGTGTGTATCAAGGATTTACTAGAAATTTACTTTTTCCTTGCCGCGACTGCAAACTGGTTTTCATTAAATTTGATGAAAAGAGCTCTTTGGTATTTGAAAAAAAATTATTTAATTTCACGTAGAAATTTTATACGTTCTCTCACGAGTTTTTAATTCAAAAGGTTTTTTTTAGCAGTCAATTACAAAAATGTTGGTTGTTGAACGGGTGAGATATTAAGCATGACGTTTATAAAATGCAACTTTTGCGAAAAGAGCGCAGGTAAAGCATTTCAGGTATCCCGTATAGAGAACCGTGAGGCAATAGTTTTCACCTACAGTAGTCATTTGTAACTCGAAGCCAGCGAAGAGAAGAGAGGTTTATCACTGCCATAAAGATCTCGGCTTCCTCGTTGTTGCACAGCCTATACCAAGCAAGCGAAGCCAGTTAGCAAAGTGCGAAGCGACGGCCGTCCATGTCATCGTCGCGCAATTTATGCAAATTAGTGCAGCTTTGTGCAAGCCGCTATTCGTCGCGAGACAAAATCTTAAGAATGTTGTTTTTTTTTCTCTCTCCTTCTCTTTTCAAAGAACTCTTGCAAAGGAGGAAATATTTCTTTTCTTTTATATTTATATTTTACTTTTTTTTTTTTTTTTTTTTATTATTATTATTTTATCAGGAAAGATGGAAAGAAAGAAAAAAAAATAAATGCCAATTCTAATGTCTTCGGAAACAAAATTTTTGCATTTTTTTTTTACTGAAACTTTTTATTAAAAGATAATTGACATCGTGATAATCGCATCGAAGCGATTTAAACATGTTTTGCACGAATTTCTACAAATTTATTTTGACACTTTGACGTTTATATCGCAAGAGATTTCAAGAGTACTTCAACTCGCACATTTATCATTTCATATTTTTATATCAAGAAAAATTACAAATCATTCTGATTAATGATATATTATGACAAAGTCATTCTGATTATGACACTTTGATTCATCTTACATATGATTATCGATATCTTTGTTACTTCTTTTTTATACCTTAATATCTACAATACAAACGTGCGTATCATTTCTGCAACACTTATCACATATATCATTAGTTATTGTCAGTATTTTGTATTTAATTACATTGCTGGCGCTGTTTTTTTTTTTATTAACATTACATGATTTGTAAAGTGTGAAAAAAAATTGATTTATTTTATTACGTATTTTATTGCGTACTATATTTATTCGCTTTAGATTTCAAAGTACAGAAGCCGGCATGACAATTGGTAATTCAATCGCTACATTTCATTTAGGTTGGTCGTAACGAGCGTATGGTTAATCGTCGATAATATGGAAGCAACCTGCTTTTAGCAAAATTTGATTAGAAGTTTAACTGCCTCTATAAAGGCGTTACTCTTCTAAAAGCTGTACAAACATTAGCAAACCGGACTACCACGATTTCTCTGTCGCTGCCCATCGCACTCGACTCACGTGAATTACGTAATTACGTCAATTACGTAAATTACACAATTGCTCGCTATTTATTTATTTATTACACGATATCAATGCTAAACCAATATATAAAGTATATATAAAGTTAAAAATATAAAATTATTTATTTGTTCAATTTTAATGGAAATGTAATATTTTTTTAATCGCAAAATTTTCATATTCATATTTATCTCTTTCTCTCTCTCTCTTTTTTTTCTTTTTTTTTTTTTTTTTTTTTTTATTCCCTTCATGATAAAATATGTCGGTTCATGTATTTGAACTTTCAGTCGATTTGCACATAACGAAACTTTATTCGGTGAACTGGTTGTAAATTCATGATGCCGCGCTCATTAATGCAACGCGCAAACACATCAGTCATCAATCTACAATACTTTATTACGAGGAAGTACTCTCACAATCAGATTCTAGAGACCATAGTTCACTTTGCGTTCGCTGTATTAGCTTGATGAGAAGCATTGACGTTTCTGTCTACCTGCCCGCATAACTCTTCTTCTAGGCAAGACATTCATCGCGATTTTGCTAAATGATGATAAAACCGATGCGTGACTTTAACAACAATGTAAATTGTTTCCTGGAAAAAAAATAAAATTATGTCACATATCATATGCACTATGGTACACGTATACATTAACCTATGCACTGTTCCGTAATCGTAATTAAATCTACATAAATAAATGCGCATTTTCACAGCACTTTAATGCTATTTGTCGTTGAAATTTTTGTCGCGTCATTTAATGTTTTGCATCATTCCTTTTGATGCGTTATTAACTACCGTAGGAACATTAATAACGCGATGATTACTTGGAGTAATTATGATATCTACTAAACGAAGCCATGCAGTTTGATTATGTTAATAACTTTATTTATAACGGATGATATATATGTATATACAAGTTTGGCCGATCCCAAAGCCATCTTGGAAATTTTATTCTCGACAGAAATGCGCGTCGAAGCAGCTTATTAACAAAGTTAAATTGAGCAAAGTTTCTGGCTCTGATTACCCGCTTGCGCAGGTTGATTCGGTTTTCAGCAGTGGTGAGTTTACTTCACCTGGACAATAAAGCAGTGCAGTGTTTCCCATTATCTCATCAAGATTTATTTATACACATTTGTTTGTACATTATTTCATCGAGCGTTGCGATACGCTCGGCGAACCACCCAACTGATGGCTATTGCCATATAAAAACTCGAACAATTTATATCATTTTGTCGCATCAATTCGTATGATACGATAATCATTTATGTACTTGGCGAGATAATAATAACTGCGATCTGTCTTGCTTAATTACCGAGAATCTTGTTTTTATTACACGACTGATCTTGCTAATCATTGTTGACATCACGGAGAATACAATTTGTTGTTTTTCTTCAATCTTTATCACTTGTTGATTGAGAGAATAAAGCAATATCGCATACTGACTGAAAGTTTTGCCATATCATCACTTCAATTATTGCTATGCAGATTTTTTGTACAAATATAGGCTTGTGATTTGAAAGATAAAGATATATATATATGTTATCTTTCGAGAGGACGATAGAGCGAAGACGCGACGCACGACTACGTTTGACCTTCGCAAAGTTTGCAATCTCTTGTGCAACCTGTTGCCTCGCTCGCAAAAGACGGCTTTCAAACGTACAGCGATGAAAGACTGAATAGAATGCGCCGATGCGGCATTCGCACGTTTCTGCGTTACGATTAGGATTATCCTCAAACGGAATTAGCATGCTTATCCTCAAATAGAAATTTAAGCGTTTATTGTAAGTTGCTTGGAATAGAGAATCCCTTTTTTTCTATTATATTATACTTGTGCTATTATGTTGTGACATATGTTATGTACAATACATGAATAACACTCGTCCTTTTCTCACAATTGATAAAAAATGATAATTAACGAGAATAACAAAGATAACATATTATGGAGGCCATCTCTTGACTCAATCACTGCGATACGCCTATCACTTGTACCGTAGTAAGCTATTTTTTTAGTACATTTGGCAAAGTGTTCTGAAGCATTTTTAAAATAAGTTGCACACGTTACATGTGTGTGTGTGTGTGTGTGTGTGTGTGTGCGTGCAACTGACGCATAAAAAAGAATTATGAGGAAAGAGCAGGTGACGGAGTCAGGCGTAAGTTATATTTGACAGTGAGACCATTTTTCACGACTATGTCGGGTATACTAGAGAAAAATACGGCAATGTCAATGTACAGAATTGAGATAATCTTGGTAGAACAATTTAGATTTTTCTTACAAATTCTATCTTTATCCAATTTTTACTCATCGTTTATGTCAATATTCTCCTTCATTCATAAGACTTTGCCAGGTCCTGTTTAATCAAAAAAATATTAATATTAAGAAATACTAATATCATTTTTTTCATAAATATTATTTTAATTTCCAAGAATCTAATTAATTTTTCTTAGGATATAAAAAAAATCTATTATTTGCAAAAATTTAACGTAAAATTTGATTTTTAACGTTTATTGACGTATATCGTATTAAATATATTTTTTTGAAAAGCTAAAAAAGTGGCCACGAATAGGAACATTAATAATTTGAAGAGTCATTCGTACGATTCCCATTTTCGTCCAAAGCTTTCTGTCTCCTTCGGGAATAATTTATAAGGAAAAATAGGGAGAGCATAGATAAGCATAAAGAAAAATAAGGACGAGGGACGCAGGTGAGAGACTAAGTCAGACGGTATTTTTGACAATGCGATCATTTTTCAAGGATGGAAGTAGGAAGATACAGTCAGTCATCTCGCACTATCTCGACTTTCGCGTGAAAGCGTCGAAATCGCGTACACTACTGTTGTAAAAGCGCCACGAGCTTTCGAATGTCTGTCATTTCTCACGAGACAACACTGAGCCGTACAAACATACGTGTAATAATACTACCTTTTTAAATATTTACACTGGTCTCGGAAGAATAAAAATGATTAGGTGTGCATCTCTGAAACATTGTCCCGTTAATAAGATGACAAAATAAAGTACAAAAACACCTTACGCAATATTGCAAAAAAAAAAAGAAAACATTCCTATTAGAACGAGTACTTTGATTTTATTATAAACATGGTTAAATATCAGTTTTAATGCTACAGATTTATGTAAATTGACATTTTGATGGCACACATATTTTACAAATTATTCAGCGGAACGTCTATATAATTTTTCACGTCTCTGAACAACTTGTCAAAGGTCGCCATTTCTTTGTCGCTATTATTTTAATTTAACATTGATTTGATTACTTGACAAAGAAAAAAAATTGTATATCAAATTTTTCATTCATTCGTCCATTATGAGCATAGTTTGTGAAAAAGGTATATACAACATTTATATTCTTCTTATTTCTCCGAACTGTTGCAAGCGCGTCATATTGTGAGGCAATCAGACTGCACGTGCATAGTTAATATATTTTCCTTTACATTTGTCGCATTTGATGGTCGTCTTCTGGGAAGCTAGATTATGCTAATAAGACAAGTTTTTTTTTCTTCAAATAACCTTACGATGTATATTTTGCATTTTTTTTTTTTTTTTTTTTGCTATTAACAATGCAAATGGCTTCAGGCAGCAGCGCCGCAAAACGATACGCAATCATAGTTGCGTAAACAAAATACGGAAAAATTGCTCAATTTCGCGACTGGAGAATTGCTTATTTTCCGCGAGCCGCGAAGACTCTATTATTCTTTAATAATATACATACATACATTTAACTCGGCATCATGTCACCGAAAGCTGCATCTGATCGAAATAAATGATAATTTTACTATTGTATTGGCATTCGCATCTCTCTCCCTCTCTCTCTCTCTCCCTCTCTCTCTCTCTCTCTCTGTCTGTCTCTGTCACGTTGCTTGTACAACGATATTGAATGCACTCTGTTTACACGTCATTATTCAGCGATTGGTTATTATGCCGAATCTATTGTAATCTCTTCGAATAATGAGCGTTCTCGCGATACTAATGCTAGTACAATCATTCCGCAATATGATCCGAATGGATAATCATTTTTATGATACCATCTTCTGTCCGTGATGTATTGTAAATGATATACACGTAACAATATAATTTATAATAATGACTCTGAAAAATCAACAAAAGGACATGTAGTACATAATAGTTTAAAGTTTAAAACACGCGTAGGATTGATTTTTGTAAATGTATGTAATTTTGTATAATGAAAATTGAATAACGAAATACGAACATGAGGCGCGATATATTATCAACAGACCACATATTATTCAAAAGCAACTTTGATAAGTCCGCTAAATGCGTTTTGGATAATTTCAACAAATTTCTATCTGCGGGATTGAAAATAATGTTTGCAATATGCATTAATATCATATAATAAAATTATAGTACAAGCCCATATTATATATATATATATATATATATATTTATATATTTATACTTATTTATTTATTTATTTATTTATTTATTTATTTACAGAAATATATAGCGTGCAGAGAAAAACCTGAGGAATGTTTTTGCATTATATATAAAAACAAGAATATATGTATGTATAGGAGAGAGATTTACTAATAAATATCTAGCACAAGGAGTAATCGCGCGGGATCGATGAATGGTTTGCGAAAGGAAGAAGGAGAAGCGCTCATCCGTCGTGCATTGATACCCAACGATAGAGTCTCGGTCTCTCGTTTCGCGTCCCATTGCTCGAGCATAGGGACATGTGTATGTATGTGCACGTGCGACATTCGCGCTGGTCGCTTCGGAAGAAGCTGGACAGGGAGCCGTGATCGATCGGGTCATCAAACATCTTGCCATATTGTTGGCTGAATCCCTGGTGGCGAAGGGTAAGGGCGAGGTCCGCTATTTTTATTACGCGGTTTAACCTGACGGCGATTGCATCGACCGGAGACCGATGACGTTTTTATATACCGCCGCGTGTGACGAAGGACTGAACGGAAAAGCGATATTATTTCGGAGAGATATAACCAAGTTTCGTTTCGGATCCGCGCCCAAGATCTGCCCCGAAAAAAATAAAGCGGTTGTCTGGCGAAAACAAGAAAAGGCGGATCGTACTTATTGTTATATATTGTATTATATTGAGATTCAAATTATTATCATTCCCCTTTTTTTATTCTTGAAAGATTTTACCTAAAAAATATTTTCAAAAATCATCTTGCTCGCGCTATCGAACATTACAAAATTTCCATAAACCTATATGAAACTGAAAAAAAATTACTTTTTTGTTTGATAAAAGGAAACGTATCTGCGTCTATAAAGTGATTAGGAGGGAAGAGACATATGAGCCGTACGAAAATTACGACTGCGTTAGCGCGTGCGCGACGGTAGAACGCAACAAAGAACAATAAATAATGGACTGGCTTGTCTATCCGAATACATTGCGGGGAATACCGCACGCGGGTTATCTCACGCGAGGAGCCGCGACATAAGTATGCATGAAGTTAGCTACGGCTCGTCTGAAATATTAAGCAGCTAGACTCTTCATGCTGAGGTCTGAAAACTGTTTACCCTGGAGGACGCGACAGAGGGAGTCGGAGCCGCCGTTAAAACCACGGCCGACTACCTACCTACCTACCTACCTACCTACCTACCTACCTACCTACCTACCTACCTACCTACCTACTCCGTTTGATAAATAATGCGGTCCGCATTTTGCGCGGGAAAACTTTCGGATATATCGAGACACGAGACACGAGACACGAGACACGGCGGGGCGGCGAAACGGGATTCTGAGGGCTGCGTGCGTATTAAATTAAAACCGCATCGCGTTGCAGCGTTTCGCACGGAAGCAATCTCGGTGAGCGTGCAGATGAGACCTATACAAAGTTTGTGTGCACACATTTTAGAATCTCTCGTGAAAATCTTGTGGCTTTATGTTTTATAATAACGTATCGCGCGCGGTATGGTTTTTCTCGAGATGTCAAATTGATGTCAGCTGATCGATCTATATATATATATATATATATATATATGTATATATATAGAGAGAGAGAGAGAGTACGTGCTATTTTGAAGTTATTTTCTTATAACCGCGTCTAAATGTTATAACAATTGCCGTTGGCGGGGGCCAAAGTTATAGCGACTTTGGGACGACGCGACTAGAAAGTACGCCGGTGTTTTCCGTCGATCGCAGTTCCGCCGTGTGCGCACGGTGAAGATTGCAAAGTTTCACCGAGGATTCCTTACAAAGCCTGACTTATTTAGCCCCGGGGCCCGCGAGCGCGAGATGGGCGCCACCTCTCTATATATAGCCCCGTTCGCCGCCCCTTTGACTCCGGCCACGTCCGTGTGGGTGGCAGTCGCGAAGAGGGGTGGGGGGGGGGTTGGGAGAGGGAGCGAACAGGCGGAAGAGGAAGGTTGCAGGAGCGAACTTGAAAGGACGAAACGCTCTTTTGTCGGTGCCCTCTACACCGCAGAACTTTATTAATTGCGCGTTTTGTTATGCAGATTCCTGCTGAGCCAGTCTCAGTCTTTCCAACTCCCGGCTCTGCCCGAAGCGACCTCGTCTGCCGGCCCGGTCGGCGCGGCGCGGCGACGCGACCCCATTAACTCTCCGCCAGGAGAGAGTCCAGGACCCCGCCTTTAAAAGATTACCCGTCGAATTCATTGCTTTCAATTGAGAAAACTTTACGCGTTCTGCAACGATCTCTCTCGCCCTCTTCGTCACCGTGTATACATCCTCGAGCCGTAAATCGTCCATTCAGTCGATGCTTATCTGATATAATTTGTATAATGATCGATTGTTGTAACTGAAACATTTTATATCCGTGATACACGCGATATGAATTGCACACGCGAAACACGTTCTCGGAGAGGCATGAGCTTCCGAGTGCTCCATTCCAAGCCGATTGCACCGATGCGATGTGAGCTACTCCCTCGCCTCGGACGCACCGATAATTAGCCCATTAGGAAATTAAAAGTCCAACGACTGTTGAAAAAGCGAAGCCGGTAGCCGGTATCGTTCTGTTTCGTTCGTAGCGGTAAGACTGTAGTCATTACTTCCAGTCTGAGCCAAAACGAAATATTCCTCCGGGAAATACAGCCTAAGAACCACTTAAGAGCATCGGCCTCCAGTTCACTTTCTTCTCTCCCAGTTAGTCCCTCTTTCACTCGAGTCGTAATAATCGTGACGCATCAAATACCGGTTGCCACGGCTGATGCAAGTCTGTCGTTCCAGAAACCGGACGAGAACCGCTAATACCAGTGAGATTGGCCGATCACGATCAATGACACGACGAGAAACATTAATCGCGAAGAGAGATTGTATGAACCGTTGAATAGAATGAGATATAAATTCATTCGAAAGTATCTACGTCAAGTTGTTCACGCGAAATATATGTAATTTTGCCATTATGTACAATTATATATATTTCTTTTTCTCTATAAATTCTTAAAGAGCTACGCGCGCGACGATTATATAAACTTTTAGAAAAAAAAAGGATTCATTTTCTTAGAGTGAGAAAAACGATTTACGCACGTTCGATTTATGCAATTAAAGGTGCTATAAATATTACACTTTCTCCATTTTATGTATAAATGTACACAATAGCGGGATAAAATTATCTCGTCTGACATATGCTGCGACTATTTTCGCTGACACATACATATACATATCTCGCTTTGTTATCTAATCAGCGATCAATATTGTTAAACTCGGCGGAATAACGAAAGCAAAGGTAAAGAAAGATAAGATGTTTAGGATAAAAGGAAAGAAATGACTTAAAAATTAAAATATGGAATACACGAGTACATGTATAGAGTATGTAGGGATAGGGGATAGGGGATAGGGGAGAGGGGGGGAAAAGAATTAAAATTTCACCGACACGAGGGTATACGAGATATCGTATATATGGGTATGAGTCGGAGAGGGATTCGGCGATAATTCCGCTAATATCGAATATCTCGAAAGTTTCGCCTCTCTGTCTCGCTTTTGCGGAGCGAAGAGCGAGAATGATTGTGCTCCGAGGTGTTTCATGTGCCTGTTGCGTTGCAGAAGCTCGCGCGCGCTTGTATATTAAATGGTGTTCACGGTTCACCAGTCAAATTGAATCTCGGGCTATTGGCAGATTCTCAATAAGCTTCAACAATGGACTCTGTTACACGAGCCCCACGTCTCCCTTTCGCCTCCCGCTCTTTTCTACTCCCTCCGTTTCGTATCGTTCCAGCCCGTCGTACTTTCGTTCGGCACGTTCTCGCATTTCCTTTCAGGAACGTATCCATCGTTCTCGCTACACTACTTTGCGCTGCTGAGGTTTCGCTTCTACAGCTCGATATCCTTAAATGTGATCACCCCGATTCGAAAAGGAAGCTTTTAATTTTCCTTTACATTTAAATATTCTTTGTAATCTTTCAAACTCATCCAATTCCTCCTGGTTTCTCACAAAAGTCCTATTCAATTATGACATCAGAGACGAAACAAAATATCAATTTTTTTCTTACATTATTATATTATCGAAATAAATTAGTTTCTTCTCATCAATTAATATGAATAAGAATTGTATTAAAAAAATTAAGTTATTATAATTTGTGATGATAAAGCAGTAAAGCTTTAAAGCAGTTTTTTCTTCTTCTCTATCACTTGCATTTGAGAGTACAAATTTATAAAAAAACATTTTAAAAAAACTTGTTTTGATATTTTACTCTTTGAGATTTAAAGTTATTTATTAATTTATAAGCCGAGAAAAGACAAAGAAAGAGTTTACTTTTAATTATTTAAATATTTAACTATGCATTGTGATATGCGCGCGCGCACACAAGCATCTTTTAATTCTCATTCTAAAAAATGAGATAACGCAAAGAAATTAAATTTTAAAATTTATTCACAGTTAAAATAGATTTCTAAATAGATACGCTATTGTATTGTTTCATCGGTTTTCTTTCATTTCCAGTCGCAAGTCGTATACATGCACTGTCTAAAACTTTTGAATCAGAAAATAATATGTAGATGATATGTGTGTGTGTGTGGGTGTGTAATACAAGCAAACTGTAATAATGATTTATCAAAACTGTTGCTATGCAATATATGTACATAAATAGAAAACAGAAAAAGTGAACAAGCCATCGCGAAATATAATGACATAATTTTATATTTTTAACACGAATTTTTACTCATGTTAACATATGCAAGAGATGACAAAATTAAAACTACAAAAATACACTTAAACTTATATAATGTAATGGTAACGGTGTAAAAGATAGCGAAAGGAAAAAATCAAGCCATCAGATTTCAGGAAATTTTTTTTTATAGCAGTCAACATTTCGTTCGTCGATATATACGTGAAGTTGCGGGCAACGCGTGCATTGTCTGGACGAGGTTAAGAGGGTTAGACCGAGTTAGGGGATGTCATGGAGGGGTTGAGGAGGTAGGTGGGTATCGGTGTAATGAAGAGCGACAGTGGCACCCCCAACCATCGCTAATTTGCCGCTAAGTGCCCGGCTTTGTTTCCGTACGCTGATCCCATCGTTCGCAATATCCTGGATCCAAGGCGACGTTCTACGGTGTTTAAGAGAGAAAGCCAAATAACCTGCGGTATTACCCGACAATCCAGTATAGATCGGACTCTGGTGGAAAAGGGACGACAAACCGATGAAGCAAACGTATTCGAGAGAAAGAAGGAGAGAGAGAGAGAGAGAGAGAGAGACAGAGAGAGAGAGAGAGAGAAAATGTAAAAAGCGAAAAGATAAGATACACTTTTTTAATATTACTATCAGTCCAATGAGTTGATAAGAAAAGTCATTTAAAATGTAACCATTCTACAAGATATAATTCAATGCTCTTTAATGAAGAAGAAACACTTAATTAAGTGTGCAAGAACACATCAAATTCCGATGTTTCTGAAGAATTTACGCGCATATGACTTTATATGTACATTAAGGAATTTTTTAATAATTTTTTACTATTATATTATTATGCACGCACAAAGTAAAAATTTTTAATAATAATATTGTACATGAATAACTTGCGATAATTTGTTTATCAAATTATTTAATAAAATTTTTTGATATTATTCAAGGCTATTACTCAACAGAACATATGAGTGATGAAAACTTTGTACAAATGCAATTTTCTTCTTCTTATCGTTTTATACAAAAAAAAAAGTACTTGTGATTAATAATTAAATTATGTTTATTAGCTTTTTTTTCATTCACTTTTTATTAAAATCGACGCTTTTCGACACGTTATCTAATTTGCGCAATATAAGGTAACCGATTTGCGCCGAGTATATAAAGAGAGGAACCGCTACTATCTCCAGTAGTTATATGTGCGTCTCGCGATTCAACGACATCAAGGCTCAACATGATTTTTTAAAACGTCATGGATACTTGGATACTATTATCAATTTTAACTAGTACTATCGCTATTTATTATTACTTCTTTAAAGATTTAAATTACTTCAACAAGCATGGGATTCTTCACATACCACCGTCGCCTGTCGTGGGCAACATGGGGCCAGTGTTTTTCCGGCAGTTATCAATATCCGAGCTTATTCAGAAAATCTACAATCTGAATTCAGACGCGAAATATGTCGGTTTCTTCGACAGCACGAATCCAGTAGTGGTGATTCGAGATCCGGATCTGATCAAGTCTATCGCCGTCAAGAATTTCGAATCGTTTCTCGATCACCGCGCTTTTATCGACGAAGAGAATGATCCTATATTTGGCAAGAACTTATTTTCCCTTTGTGGTGAAAAATGGCGAGATGTAAGAACCTTATTAAGTCCTGCATTTACGTCGAGCAAAATGAAAGCTATGTTTAAGCTAATGTTCGACTGTGCTGCCAACTTTACCGAGTTCCTCTCCAAGTTGCCTTCCGATAAAAATGTTGTGGAATTGAAAGATTGTTTTACTAGATACACGAATGACGTAATCGCAACCTGCGCCTACGGGATTAGCGTTGATTCTATGAGAAATCCTACCAACGAGTTTTACCTTAACGGAAGAGATGCTACAAAGTTTAGTACTCTGCGCACTATAAAACTCATTTTATCAGAAGTATGCCTCTTATCACCAAGATGTTGGGTATTAAATTTTTTAGTAATCTGATAGGTCAATTTTTCAAAGATCTTGTCAGGAGTACAATAGACACCAGAGACAAGCAGAACATCGTACGACCGGACATGCTGCAACTGATGATGGAAAGTAGAGGAAAAAGAGGACCGGGAAAAGAATTGACTATCGAGGATATGATCTCGCAAGCATTCATCTTCTTTTTTGGTGGTTTCGATACCGTTTCTACTTTGATGTGCTTTGTTATTCACGAAATGACCGTTAATCCAAGCATCCAGATAAAATTACGCAACGAGATGGATCAAGTTTTGAAGAAAACAAACGGGGAGTTGACCTATGAGGCTGTAAACGGAATGCAATATTTGGACGCTGTCGTTAATGAGGCTCTTAGAATGTGGTCTGTAACGCCTTTCCTGGACAGAGTATGTACGCAAGATTTCGAATTACCGCCTGCGCTTCCCGGCGATAAGCCCTTTGTCGTGAAAAAAGGTTCGAGCATTTGGTTTCCTGTTCACGGGCTTCATCGGGATGCAAAATATTTTGAGAGACCGAATGAGTTTTATCCCGAACGTTTTCTGGACGAGAATAAGAAAAAATTAAATACTAGCGCGTATATACCATTCGGAATTGGTCCCAGAATGTGCATAGGTAACAGATTTGCATTATTGGAGACTAAAATTATGATATTCCATTTATTAACTCGCTGCGAATTAAAACCATGTGCGAAAACTCCTCATCCTTTACAATTAAGCAAAGTAAGCTTCACCATGATGGCAGAGGGAGGGTTCTGGCTGAAGATTCAAGCAAGAAGTGATCTTTATACTTGCATATCCACAAGCGTTAATAGTGATGCAACTAATGACTGACCATTTTAAATTCGAATAAATGTCGATAAAATATCCTTGGGATATTGATATATGTA
Source organism: Anoplolepis gracilipes (assembly GCF_047496725.1). Taxonomy (NCBI): domain Eukaryota; kingdom Metazoa; phylum Arthropoda; class Insecta; order Hymenoptera; family Formicidae; genus Anoplolepis; species Anoplolepis gracilipes. Next base: position 14,046,429 of record NC_132974.1, read on the forward strand.
ACGAAAATATGAATGTAAAATAATTTTATTTTAAATAAAATATTTCACACTATGTGTGTTCATCAATTGTAAAACGACAATGCTTGCTTATAATTTTATCCTTAATTTTTATAACTTTTGGTTTTATTATTGAAAATTTGAACATTTTAGGGAAAATTAATACTGATTTTTTATTTATGGTCCGTGATTATCTGTATTATTATACATATAATAGTGAGAGAAAAAATAATTTGATATAATTTATATATGTGTTATAAAATTTATTTTTACATTATTTTTTAACAATGTATAAATTCCTATATGTAAATAGTATAAAATTATATTAAATACAATAAATGTTATGATTATTGCAACAAGAATTTTATATAAGAACAAAATATTTTTTTCTATTTTTTATATATAGACAGAAAGAGAATTATATATTATTAGACCGAAAAACTATGATGCACATATAGAAGTCGTATTAAATGTATATTTGTATATTTAGGTTTAAATTATATATATATATATATATATATATATATATATATATATATATATATATAATACACAAAATACAAATTATTATTATCCAAATAAAAAATATTAATACTTGTACATGTATAGTAAAATTTATTATAAGAATTGTTATATAAAACATAGCACATAATCTGTTACTTTTCTCTCTTTTTCTCTCTTCTCTGTTTGAATAAGATAATTATTCATAAATGATAGAAAAAAAAATGTAATAGATATGAGGAATAATTATTTCTCTATGTGTTGATACATTTATCAAAACTTTAAAATATAAAATTAAAATAGTAAAAAATAAAATATTACCATGAAATATAAAAATATAAGCAACATCATAGTTATACATCTAAAATAACTGATGAATAAAAATAATTATTGCTCTCAGTTCGCGAAAAGTATAGTATTAAATTCAGTTCATTGACTGATTATCACAATGATGTATATTTAATTCTATATGATGGAACTCAAAGTCAAAATGATTATATGACAGAAAAATTACAGTAGACATAAGGCTTTTATAAAATATTTTGCAAAATTTTGACGATAATATTCTAATAATAGCAAAAATTAAAAAAAACTGATAATTGGGAGTACATGTATTCATTGATAACATATATATAATGACAGAAAAATATTAATGACGACATTTAATTCAATTTTCTAACTAGTTGGAGGAGACAGAGAGAGAGAGAGAGAGAGAGAGAGAGAGAGAGAGAGAGAGAGAAAAAGAGAGAGAATATAAAAAGCAAAAGACGAGATATATCCTTATAATATTAGCATCAACTCAAAATAATTATTTAAAATGTACTTGTGTATGTATTTAAAATTATTAAAAATGTTAGCAGAAAGTGAGCATAAAAAAGCCGTGTTTTGAAAGAGACACTTTCATTTTTTGAAGTTCTGAACGCATTTCAAAGATGTTTTAATTCTTGTACAGCAACACTAAAGAGCTATCATCTATAAAATTTGACATTTCTTTGAAATGCGTTCGAAGAAAATGAAAATGTCTCTTTCAAATCATGGCTCTTTCATGCCCACTTTCTTCTAAATGTTTTATTAATGCTTTAACAAAAATGCTTTAAAAAAAATGGTCATTCAGTCAGAATAGAATAGAATAAGATAGAATTCAATAAGAATAGAGAAAAACGTGAAATTTTAATACTTGTGAAAGACTTACGCAAATGACTTTATATATTAAACAATTTTTTATTACTGTATTTTTATATGTACATAACAAAGTAGAAAATTTTGACGATAATATTGTAAAGAAATAATTTCTTTGAATATTTATTTATCAGACTACAGAGATTCTTAAAATCACTATTTAATATTACTCAAGCTATTGCTTAATAGATTGCACGACTGATAAGCATTTTGCTATATGAATCAAAGCTTCTCGAGTTTACAGATGCATAATATTTTCTCCTATTGTTTTATAATAATAATAATAACAATAATAATAATTAAAATAATAATAATAATAATAATAATAATAATAATAATTATTATTATTATTATTATTATTATTATTATTTTTATTATTATTATTATTATTGTTATTGTTATTATTATTATTATTATTGTTATTATTATCATTATTATTATTATTATTATACAAGAAAAACGTGTCGAAATACTGTCGATGCAATTACGTAATTAGTAATTAAATTATATTGTTTATCAGATCACTCTCGCACATTCACTTTTAATTAGAATCGATACTTCGATACGTTATCTAATATGCGTGTAAGACGACTGGTTTGCATCGAGTATATAAAGAGACAACTGCTAGTAATTCCAGCAGTTATCTGTGCATGGTCGATCTATCGACATCGTATCAAGGCAATTGGTGTTAATCCTTTAAAACGTCTTCTCATCATGGATATTTGGATTCTGTTGTCAATTTTAGCTGGTTCTATCGCTGCTTATTACTACTTATTTAAGAACCTAAATTTCTTCAAGAAGCATGGGATTCTTCACATACCACCGTGGCCTGTCGTGGGCAACATGGGGCCAGCTTTTTTCCGGCAGTTATCAATACCTGAGCTTATTCAGAAAATCTACAATCTGAATTCAGACGCGAAATATGTCGGTTTCTTCGACAGCACGAATCCAGTAGTGGTGATTCGAGATCCGGATCTGATCAAGTCTATCGCCGTCAAGAATTTCGAATCGTTTCTCGATCACCGCGCTTTTATCGACGAAGCGAATGATCCTCTATTTGGCAAGAATTTATTTTCCCTTCGTGGTGAAAAATGGCGAGATGTAAGAACCTTATTAAGTCCCGCTTTTACATCGAGCAAAATGAAAGCTATGTTTAAGCTAATGTCCGACTGTGCTGCCAACTTCACGGACTTTCTTTCCAAGTTGCCTTTCGATAAAAGTGTTGTGGAATTGAAAGATTGTTTTACTAAATACACGAATGACGTAATCGCAACCTGTGCATTCGGGATTAATGTTGATTCCATGAGAAATCCAAACAACGAGTTCTACGTTAACGGAAAAGATGCGACGAATTTGGGTACTCTGCGCACTATAAAAATTTATTTTATTAGAAGTATGCCTGTTATCACCAAGATGTTGGGTATTAAATTTGTTAGTAATTATATAGGTCAATTTTTCAAAGATCTTGTCAGGAGTACAATAGACACCAGAGACAAGCAGAACATCGTACGACCGGACATGCTGCAACTGATGATGGAAAGTAGAGGAAAAAGAGGACCCGGAAAAGAATTGACTATTGAGGATATGACCGCACAGGCATTTAGCTTTTTTTTTGGTGGCTTTGATACCGTTTCCACTTTGATGTGTTTCGCAGTTCACGAAATTACTGTTAATCCAAGTGTTCAGACAAAATTACGCAACGAGGTAGATGAAGTTCTGAAGAAAACAAACGGGGATTTGACCTATGAGGCTTTAAACGGAATGCAATATCTGGACGCTGTCGTTAATGAAGCTCTTAGAATGTGGTCTGTAGCGTCTGTCCTGGACAGAGTATGTACGCAAGATTTCGAATTACCTCCTGCGCTTCCCGGAGATAAGCCTTTTGTCGTGAGAAAAGGCTCGAGCGTTTGGTTTCCTGCTCACGGGCTTCATCGGGATGCAAAGTATTTTGAAAAACCGGATGAATTTTATCCTGAACGTTTTCTGGCCGAAAATAAGGACAAATTAAATACTAGCGCGTATTTACCGTTCGGAATCGGTCCGAGAATGTGCATAGGTAACAGGTTCGCATTATTGGAGACTAAGGCCATGATATTCCATTTATTAACTCGTTGCGAATTAAAACCATGTGCGAAAACTTCTCATCCTTTACAATTAAGCAAAGGAAGCTTCAACATGAAGCCAGACGGAGGATTTTGGGTGAAGATTCAAGCGAGGAAAGACGTTCATACCAGCATATCCACCAGTGTTAATGGTGATGCGAGTAATGCCCATATTTAAATTTATACAAATACTAGTAAAGTATAATGTTCGTAACATTAATGTAAACATTAATGTATTGAATTAACTCGTGTAAAATAATTGTATTTTACATAAAATCTTTTACTCTGTGTGTTTATCAAGACAACTTTAAAATCTTTTGTAATCATTAAGATAATTGCAAGATGACGATGTTTGCTTATAATTTCATTATTATTATATGATTTTTTATCTATGATCTGTGATTATTCGAATTTTTGAATAACAGTGAAGAAAAAGATAATTTCATATAATTTGAAATTATTCGGTAAAATTTTTCTCTACTTTATTTTTTAACAATGTATAAATTCTTATATATAACTATAATAAAGTTATAGTAAATACAATAAATATTATTGTCCATAACACACATATATAATAGGGTATAATACATATATAATAACATATATAATAACATAATAGAAATTATATATAAGAGAAAAGTATCTTTTAAATATTTTTAAATAGACATATTAAACATTTGGATGAGAAAACGTGCTGAAACTTTATGATGTACATATAAAAGTCGAATTAAATATATTTGTATATTTAAGTTCAAATTTTATAAATTTAAAAACTATACGAAATATAAAATATTATTTTCCAATAAAAAAAATATAAACATATACACACATGTATCATAATATGAACACATATACATGTAATTAAATATGAATTATTAATACAATATATAAAAACCATTTAGCATTTCAATATTTTAACTAATTTGAAGAGAGAGAAGACGAGAGAGAGAGTGAGAGAGAGAGGGAGAGGGAGAGGGGGAGAGAGAGAGAGAGAGAGAGAGAGAGAGAGAGAGAGAGAGAGAGAGAGAGAGAGAGAGAGACAAAGAGAGGATATAAGAAGAAAAGATATTCTATTATAATATTAATATTAACTTAAATTCATAAAGAAAACCATTTAAAATCTAGATACTTCATTTATCATCGCTTTAATAAAAAAAGTGAGTATTTAATCAATGAGTACAAAAGGTCACAGAATTTCGATACTTCTGAAAAATCTACGCGACTTTATGTATTAAATAGTTGTTCACATAATTTTTCATTATATTTTTATACGGGCAGAACAAAATAAAAAAAATTGAACCATAATATCACATATACAAATTGTTCAATTATTTTTTTGAAAAATCATTTAGCAGCGTAAATTATTAAAATCACTATCCGATATTATTGAAGACTACGGCTCAATAGATTGCACGAGTGATAAACACTTTGCAAAGCTATGTCAATCAAAGTATTTTGAGTTTACAAACGCATACTGTTTTCTTTTTTCTATTGTTTCATCATTATTATTATTATAATATAACAAAATTATTATTTATATACAATGTAATGATTAATGTAATGTTTAAATTATCATTTCTTACTCTTGTATTCATTTTCTATTAGAATTGAAACTTTGATACGTTATCTAATTTATGTGTAAGGTAGTCGATTTGAAATAAAGACAGGAACTGCTAGTAACTCCAGTAGTTATCTGCGCAGATATCGCATCAAGACGATCGATTCTTTAAAATGTCTCACATAAATTTCGATACTGTTGTCGATTTTAACTATCATCATAGCTGTTTATTACTACTTCTTTAAAAACTTAAATTTCTCTATGTAGTATACATTTAGAATTTATTAAATGTCACTATTTTATTAGTACACTCAAAGCCACAAAAGTGGCTCTGCGGCAGTCTAAAGGTTAAAATCGAACCTTTGATACGTGCTATCTAATATGCGTGTAAGGTAACTGATTGAGTCGAGTATATAAAGAAGGAACCGCTAGTAACTCCAGTAGTTATTTGTGTACATATGTGCTATCTAACGACATCGTATCAAGGCAATCGGTGTAATTCTTTAAAACGTTTGTCATGGATATTTGGATATTATTGTCAATTTTAGCTAGCACCATCGTTGCTTATTACTACTTATTTAAAAATTTAAATTTCTTCAAGAAGCATGGGATTCTTCACATACCACCGTGGCCTGTCGTTGGCAACATGGGGCCAGCTTTTTTCCGGCAGTTATCAATAGCCGAGCTTGTTCAGAAAATCTAAAATCTGAATTCAGACGCGAAATATGTCGGTTTCTTCGACAGCACGAATCCAGTAGTGGTGATTCGAGATCCGGATCTGATCAAGTCTATCGCCGTCAAGAATTTCGAATCGTTTCCCGATCATCGTATTTCTATCGATGCGGATTATAATCCACTCTGTTTTGTGGTAAGAATTTATCTTTCACTTGGTGGAAATAAATAGCGAGAAGTGAAGACTTTTGGCATTAGCGTTGATTCTATGAAGAATCCTACTAAAGAGTTTTACGTTTACGAAAGAGATGCTATGAATTTTGGTACTCTGCGCATCTTAAAATTCTATTTCATCAGAAGTATGCCGTCATCAAAATGTTGAGTATGAAATTAATTGGCAGTCATGTAGGCCAATTTTTCAAAGATGTTGTGGGGAATACGATAGACATCAGGGACGAAAAGATAATTACGTTTAAAATATGTTAAAATACGTGAAAAAAAACAAATCGCGAGCGCTGATTCATTATAGAAACTGTATTAAACACGTTTGTCTACTTGAATTTGAATTGTATAAATAAATGAATAATTAATAATTAAATTATATACATATAAATTAACGATACAAATATAATTAATATTAATTTAACAATACAATAAATAACTTATTGTACTCTAATAAAAAATTATTATATGTAATATATATAACACATAGCACATACTCTCTCTCTCTCTCTCTCTCTCTCTCTCTCTCTCTCTCTCTCTCTCTCTCTCTCTCTCTCTCTCTCTCTCTCTCTTTTTCTCTCTCTTTCTCTGTTTAAGCAAGGTAATTATTCATAAATAATGAAACTGGAAAAATAATAGGATATAAAATAATAGGATATTTCAATAATCATTTCTATATTTATTTTATATTTATTCATTTATTGAAACTTTATGATGTAAAAAAATAAAATATTAGCAAAAAATATAGAAATATAAATAACAGATGTACATATTCGAAAATTAAAATTCCGATATATAAAAATAATTGATGTATAAAAATAACTTTTGTTCTCAACTAGAAAAGTGCATGATTAAACCAAAGAATTTATTGGATGATTGTCAGGAGCGATATTTATCTCTACAGTGTGATAGAAGTTAAAGTTCAAATGGTTACATAACAGATATATTATACTAGGCAATATCGATACAAAATATTTGGTATACTATTGTATATTCCAATAGCAAAAATAAAAAACTTACTGTCAACAGTAAGTACAGTCATGTATTAGTAACATATATAATGTCATAATAACAGAAATATTATTATGAGAACATTTTAGTATTTTCTAAAAATTTTTCATATAATTTTTCATTGTATTTTTATATGTGTGCATAAAAAATAAAAAATTTCTTAAGATTGTATATAAATATATAAGTATATAAGTTGTGTATAATATATAAATAACTTTTCTGCAAATTTATTTATCAGAATGTATAGACATTAAATTCATTATCTGATATTATTCAAGATCAGCAAACTTCGCCAAAACTCAAAATTTTTCGAGTTTATAAAGATATATACTCATTTTTTTGGTAGAACAATAATTCTTGCTTATAAAATATTATTTTATTCTTTTTTTGCCTTGTAATTATATTTTTTATTTGATTTACATCATTAAAGTTTGAAGGAAATTGATACTGATTTTAGCGATCATCTGTATTTTTAAATAATAGTAAAAGAAAATATTATTTGATATAATAAAATTTCTTTTCACAAAAATGTCTAAATTCTTGTATATTAGTATGATAAAGTTATAAATACAATAGATATTATTGCAGTAGAAATTTTATGTAAGAATAAGACATTTTTTTATATATAGACAGAAAAATGTTTTTTTTAATATTTAGACAGAGAGTAGTATATTAAAATACACAGAAAAATATTATTCGAAAGTGCGTGCGTATATGTGTGTGTGCAAAAAAGATCATTATTGATAAATAATAAATATATGAGAAATAATTATTACATATGTACATATTTATTGAAATTTTAAGATATTTGTAAAATACAGAAAATAAAATATTACCAAAAAATATAGAAATATAAGAAATACACATGCCGAAATTGTGAACCTAAATTATAACTGATGCGTAAAAGTAGTTATTGTTCTTAACCCAAAAAAGAATAAAGTCATTAAATTGATGATGAGTGATGTATATTGTCAGAGTGATGTATATTCAGTTCTATATTACGATGGAAGTCAAGGTCAAAATGATTACATTGTTGTAAGAGAAACAAAGATTAAAATAGAAATGAACACATATCAAGTGCAAAACAGGATATTGCGAATTATGAATATGATCTCATGATAAATGAAAAGAAAAACTGATAAATATTATAAATATACATATACATTATAATAGAGATATATTTAATATGCATAATTAACAGAAATATAATTGACAAGATTAGCCAACAATTGAAACAATTGTTAAAAATTCTCTAACTTTAAATGTGTTAATAACTATTTTTGAATTTGCATATTAGTTTTTATTAGATTATATTAACTTTAATAATTCGGACACACATATTTCATTGTATTTGGCTAATAAACACAGACAGCTAAAAAGAAAACAATAAAAAATTTATGTTTCATAAATTATATTAGAGACTATAAATTCTGCAAATAATTTTTTCCTGAAAAATTTAATTCAAAATATATAAAAACATCTACCATTCAAAAGATGTAATTACTATTATGATAGCACCTTTTTATTATATAGAATTATATATGTATAACGCTATTTTATTAACATATATGGATATTATCATTATAATTGACCTACTCTTCGATATAACATTTAGTTACATAAACTTCATCAGAAACACGCGTAATTTTGCAAAACTGCACAATCATTATTCATAATTTGTCAATATTGTTAAATAAGCAGTATAAATGATAGGAGAGTAATAGCTTATAGATATCAAAATAAAGTTTATTTTGCAATTATTATCAGAATGACCCATGAATGACTTGCTGCACTTACAAAGTGTAGCAAATTTCAAAATATTATTATTATCGATAATATATCAGAACAAAACAGCAGTAAGGAAAATTGATCTTACAAACAAGAGTAGAGAAAAATATAAATTAGTTATAATAACAAAATGTTTTTACGTAACACTGTTTTATATAAAATCTTTTTAGTTTACACACTATATAACTATTCACTAAATAATACGATTTCCTTTGTTTTCGGATTCAAATGAAATACCTCCAGTAATATCAATGCGTATTCTTCTGATTAACTTTTCTAAAAGAATTTACATAAAATAACAACTCGTAAAATCATCTCAAAATAAAATACTTTACATATTATTTATTTTTCTTGTCATTTGTCATTATTGAATTTTGTTGAATGTTACAAATAAACCATAGGTATATATATATATATACAGTATTTTTAAATAAAGTTTTTCACGTTTAAAAATAATTCGATAATAAGATAAACAGTATTTTGATTACAAAGTACATTATTTTTTATATTGCCAATTAAATGTGGCTATATACATAAAAGTAGAAACCTGTTTTTTATATAGGTTTTTTGTAGGTTGAATAAACAAATATACAATTTTAAATCAAAACAGTAATAAGTAACTATAGCTTTCAAAACGAATTTTTATATTAATTATCACGTATGTATTAAACAAAAAAAATATTACATAATAAATACATAAGTGTTACATCGAAACAAAACATCTCAGCTGTCAGCCGAGAGAAGAGAAATTACTAAAATTATAAATTTTTAACAATAGATTGAATATATTTTAAATTGAACTTTTCAGGAAAGAGTTATTTAACTACATATAGTTGTCGAACCTATTAACCAATAAATCTGTTAAAAACTGGATTACTATAATCGTTACTGAAACAGAGATTCAATGATACGAAGTACTTATAACTGGACGGCTCACGTGTAAATACATGGATCTTCCTCAATGTTGCTACGCGAGTTACAGTTTAATAATAACATGTACAATTGCCATTTAATATTTAAATACTCGATACTCAATAAATATTTAATGTCAAACTCTGACAAGTAAATTAAGTCTAACAATTATAAATTTTTAATATTTATTCAAACATATAGATAGGATTTACATATATTTATAATATGAATTAATAAAAAACAAAAAAAATAATTTTACAAGTACTTATATAAAGTAATATGTAACGTGCTAAATTCAAATAAACTATATTGTTATTACGATTGCCATTGCGTTATAAGAATGATTTTTGTCATCGAGTATAAGATTATACTATAAAAAAAAAATATTTTGTTATTTTTATTTAAAATGCCTATGAATTTACAACATTATTAATCAATGTAGTTTCAAGCAAAGGATGCATATCGTTTCTTCGCTGAACATTTAACCAGAATCCACTTTCTGGTATTATTGTCCAGTGTTTTTTACTGAATTTCATTGGCATTGTAGTTTTTGCACATGGTTTCAACTCATATCGTGCTAATAGATAAAATAGTAAGATTTTAATCTCTAGCATAGCAAACCTATGAGCTATGCACATTCTTGGTCCTAATCCAAATGGCATATAGTACGGAGAGTTGTGATACATCTTGTTGTCTAAAAATCTTTCAGGACGAAACTTTTCCGGGTCATCATAGTACTTCGCATCATGATGGATCGCGAAAAGTGGAATCCAAAAAGTCATACCCTTCTTCATCGTGAAAGATTTCTCGCCTGGTAATGCGGCTGGTAATTCATAAGCTTTATCGCACACTCTTTCCAGTATAGGAATTGGTGGATATAATCTGAGGACTTCGTTTATCACCAGCTCTAAATATTCGAGTCGGTTAATAGTTTCATATGTCACGTCTCCATTTGACTCTTCCAGAATCTTGTCGATCTCTTGTCGCAATTTGATCTGAACGTCTGGGTTAGCTGCAAGTTCGTGAGCAGCGAAGGCCATGGCAGTTGAGCTAGTCTCGAAGCCACCAAAAAAAAAGATAAACGCTTGCGCGATCATGTCGTCGACATCAAGCTTTCTTCGACCTTCTTTGCCTCTGATATCCATCATCAATTGGATCATATCCGGACGGGTAACGTTCTCGGCATCACGAGTGGCGATAGTGGTTTTTATAATATTCTTGAAGAAATCCGTTACGTGACTATCTATAACTTTTATATTGAGAATTCGGCCGAGTGTCGGAAAGGATGAAAGAAAAATACATTTGATAGGCCGAGTTCCAAAGAAGTTAGTGGCCTCATTGCCGTAAGTATAAAACTTGTTGGTCGGATTCTTCATAGAATTGATCTTGATTCCAAACGCACATGTGGCGATAACATCATTTGTATATTTAGTGAAGGCATCTTTTACATCCATGTCGCTTTTATCTAGTGTCATAGATGTCAGAAAATTGGCAAAGTCCACAGCGCATTCTGTCATTAAAGTAAACATAATTTTTATCTTGCTGGATGTAAAAGAAGGGCTTAATAAAGTTCGCACGTCCCGCCACTTTTGTCCCTGAAGAGAAAACAGATTGTTTGCAAGCAAGGGTTCGTTCAATTCCAACAAGCTCTTGCGATCGGGAAACGTCTCGAAACTCTTTACAAGAACGGATTTAATTATTTCCGGATCACGAAGTAGAAAAATCGGACGTGTTGTAAAGTATAATCCAAGATATTTTGCGTCCGGATTGTCATTGTATAGCTTGTGAAGGAAATCGTTGAATGATATTCGACGAAATATAACTGGTGTCATGGAGCCGAGTATTGGAACAGACGGTACGTGAATGATACCATGTCTTTTAAAGAAATTGTAATTTTTAAACAGATAATGGATGCCAAGTGCACCAATCACTATTGATAATAATATTGAGCAGTATTCCATGGTATGATTGTTATTTCAAATTTTCGTTGCAATTTAAGAAATGTTAGCGAAACTTGATGTACCGCGATATTGTTACTATGAACCGCTGCGGTCAACTGTTCATATAGCAGCGTATCTCGTAATATAACCGTTGATTTTTCTGATGCAAAAGCATTTAAACTGACATTATGTAATATAAATGATATATACAGGCAGTATTGCTATTCTGCTTCATTAATAAAGTATGAGTATTTCTTTACCAACTAATGATTTTTATGTATTTCTTTACCAACCGATGATTTCTATGTATTATAATATATAGAAAATAATTAATATAATAATATATGTATGTACATATTATTAATAATAATAATAATAAAATATGTAGTTACATATTGTTATATTTTTTTATGTTAGAATTGTACAATTTATTTCTGCAATCTGTATAAAGTAAAATTTTTATTTATATAATTATATAGGTAACTATATATTTATTCAATTTCTAATATAAAAAATAACGTGCTTTGCAATTAAATTGATGTTTGTATTATTCAAATTATTTTTAATTATAGAAAACTTTATGTAAATATTTATATAAATATGAAATTTGTACATGTAATATTTATATAAATATGAGTATGTAAAGGATTGATTTAAAACGTTCAAAAAAAAGGATAAGAAAAAGAATGAGAAAATGAAAAGAAAAAAAAGGAAAATAGAAGTAAGTAACATTATACAAGGTGTACCAATCACGAATGATAATAGTATTGACCAGTATTTAATGACACAAGAATATTATCTCAAAGTGTCATCGGAATTTGTTTGTGAAATGCCTAGCGAAACTTGATTTGGCACACTAACGATAATGTTACCACGAGCCATTGTAGGCTGCTGTTCTTATACATATAATCGTTTCATGTTTCGCAATATATCCACGGAGTTTTTTCAATGGAGAAGGTTGTACGCACTGACCTTGCGTAAAATTAATATATTAGTGCTGACGGAACATTTTTTTGCGTTTATATTTTACAGATTAATAAGTTTTGGATATTTCGTTATTTATGTATTATACATATGTGATAAAGGTAAACTTTATTATAGATTTACGTACAATTGCGCGCAACTGCATAATCATTATTTACAGTTTGTTATTGCAATATCGACAAATAAAAATCAACAATAAACGATAGAAGGATAATAGTTTCCGCTTTTTTTATATTCACACTCGCGAATAATTTGCGGCGCAAAATAATGACGTGTAAATTGCAATACCATTACAGTCGTGATAGTATCAATTAAGCTGCGTTAAGAAATAAATCCTGGTAAGAAACTGTCAGCTAAATAAAATAACAAAATATCTTTATAAAACGTTATTTTGGACGAGACATATTTGACTCACGTATAACTAAAACGTATAGTTTATCTTATTTTTTTTTTTTAATTTAAATAAAATATTTCAAGTAACATAGATGCGTCCCTTTCTAATAAGATAATTTTTTTGAAAGTATAAGTATAAAAAAAATCTTAAGTAAAATAATCTGAAAATAACATATTTTTACATGTCATTTACTTTTATTGTTATTTCTCATCTCTTTTTTCTTATCCTTTTTTTTTTATAGAGTTCTACAAATAAATCCTTTACATGCACGCAATATTTATATAAAGTTTTCTACCATTAAAAATAATTCGATAATAACATAAACAGCAATTTAATTGTAAAGTATATTATTTTTTATATTAAAAATTGAATGTGCATACAGATATCTATATATGAATAAAAATTTTACTTTATACAGATAGCACAAATAAATTACGCAAGTCTCACATCAAAAGTATAATAATATGTATAAATAACAAATTATAATTTTTTCAAAGGACTTGGTGTTATTCATACATATTCATACATATATATATGCTATTAAATATCGTGTATGCATTACATAAAACTCACTAGTAGATAAAAAAACATTCATGATTAATCCAGGAAAAAGTAAGATTGGTTTCGTCAATATCAACCATTACAATTACATAATGTAAAGTACATCATTTTTGCATGAGAAAATTCTGCGGGTATAATAGAAGATACGAAGCTGTCGTACGAACAGTTGTACAAACAGTTGCTCACAGCAACTTCGTAGTAACAATATCGCGCTACATCAACTTTTCTATTTCGCAAACAAATTGCAATGACAATTTGAAATAACAATTATTATGGAATTCTGGTCGATATTGTTATCAATCGTGCTTGGTACACTTGGCATCTATTATCTGTTTAGAAATTACAATTTCTTCAAAAGACATGGTATCATTCACGTACCACCTGTTCCAATACTGGGCTCCATGACATCAGTTATATTTCGCCGAACATCATTTGTCGATTGCATTCAAAAGTTATACAATGACAATCCAGGTGCAAAATATTTTGGATTCTATGCTACGACAAATCCAGTTTTTTTTCTTCGTGATCTAGACATTATTAAATCGATTCTTGTGAAGGATTTCGAGGCTTTTCCCAATCGTCGAGGTTTAAGTGATTCGAACGAACCTTTATTTGCGAATAATCTATTTTCTCTTCAGGGACAAAAGTGGCGAGATGTGCGAACTTTATTAAGCCCTTCTTTTACATCCAGCAAAATAAAAATAATGTTTACCTTGATGTCGGAATGCGCTGTGGACTTCGCTAATTTTCTGTCGACATCTATACCAGCGGAAAAACGCGACATGGATATGAAGGATACCTTCGCTAAATATACGAATGATGTCATCGCTACATGTGCTTTTGGAATCAAGATTAATTCTATGAAGAATCCAACGAACAAATTTTATATTTACGGGAAAGACGCAACTAACTTTGGGGCTCGCACTCTTAAATTTATTTTTCTTAGAACTTTTCCGACGCTCTGCCGAATTCTCAAAATAAAGTTTATAGAGAATCATATATCGGATTTCTTCAAGGACATTATAGAGACTACAATCGCCACTCGTGACGTCGAGCACATTACGCGTCCAGATATGCTTCAGTTGATGATGGATGTCAGGAAGAAAGAAGATCGGAGGAAGCTTGATATCGACGACATGGTAGCGCAAGCGTTTATTTTTTTTTTTGGTGGCTTTGAGACTGGCTCAACTGCCATGGCCTTTGCAGCTTACCAACTTGCAGCTAACCCAGACATTCAGACCAAATTGCGGCAAGAGATCGACAAGGTTCTGGAAGAGTCGAATGGAGACGTGACATATGAAACTATTAATCGCCTCGAATATTTAGATCTGGTGACAAACGAAACTCTTAGATTACATCCACCAGTAGCCTTTTTAGACAGAAAATGTGACAAAGATTATGAATTGCCACCTGCATTACCAGGCGAGAAGCCTTTCACTATGAAGAAGGGTATGCTCTTATGGGTTCCAGTTTTCGCGATTCATCGTGATCCAAAGTATTATAATGATCCGGAAAAATTTTGTCCTGAAAGATTTTTAGACAAGATGTATCACAACTCTCCGTGCTACTTGCCATTTGGATTAGGGCCAAGAATGTGTATAGCTAACAGATTTGCCTTGCTAGAGATTAAAATCTTACTATTTCATCTATTAGCACGATGTGAGCTGAAACCATGCGCGAAAACTACATGGCCAATGAAATTCAGTAAAAAAAGCATAGTAATAATGCCAGAAGGTGGATTCTGGTTGAATGTGCAGCAGAGAAGTGATATGCATCCTGCGTTGAAATCTACAACAGCTACTGGTGTTGCTAAATCTTAGAAAACATTTGAAGTAATATTTATAGAAAGTTTTATTAAAAAATAGTTATTTATGTATGATGATAAAAACTTATATAACTTTCTTGCAATATAATTCAAGTTATTTTATATCATAAACAGTTGTAAAAGATTATTCATTTATTTATTCTACTATTGTTTATTTCATAACATTCGTATCGCATAAATAATTATAAATCTTCTTTTTATAAATTGTGCAAGTGTTTAGTAATTAATAATTAATAAAAAGTTGTTAAAATTCGATTAAATTCATTATTAAATATTTAAATTTAAATGTCAATTTTATATGTCACAAATTATAGCTACATTTATTATAATATTCAAAGTATTATTTTTTTGTACTACAATAGTCAAGTTTTATGTATTAAATAAAGTATTAGGTTTGGGTACATGTTAAAGAAGTGAGCATCAAATCAATGAGTATAGAGGAAAAAAAGTAAATTTTGATTTTCTTTTTTCTTGCAAAATTGTTCATTGTATTTTTATACGTGTACATAAAAAATATAAAATTTTAAAGATAAAATTGTATATTTAAATATTTAAATATATAAGTATATAAATAACTTTTCTCAAAATTTATTTATCATAATGTATAGATTATTAAATTTATTATTCGATATCCAAGACGAGCAGCTATGATTCGCAAAACTATGCCAATCAAAGTTTTTCGACTTTATAAACTTATATACTGATTTTTTTAGTAAAACAATTTTTACTTATAAAATATTTTTTTTCTTTTTTTGCCGTATTTTTGTAATTGTATTTTATATTTGATTTTTATAATTAGAGTTTCAGAGAAATTGATACTGATTTTTGCGTTCATCTATATTTTTAAATAATAGTAAAAGAAAATATTATTTGATAGAAAAATTCCTTTTCACAAAAATGTCTAAATTCTTATATATTAGTATGATAAAATTATATTATAAATACAATACATATTGTTACAGCAAAAATTTTATGTGAGAATAAGACATTTTTTATATATAGACAGAAAAATGTTTTTTTTTTTTTTTTTTAATATTTAGAGAGTAGTATATTAAAATACACAAAAAAATATTATTCGAAAGTGCGTGCGTATATGTGTATGTGCAAAAAAGATCATTATTGATAAATAATAAATATAAGTAGTGGGGAAAGTAATATAAGATATGAGAAATTATTAATTATTAATTATTATATGTATTTATTGAAATTTTAAGATATTTGTAAAATACAGAAAATAAAATATTACTAAAAAATAAAGAAATATATGTAATACACATGCCGAAATTGTGAACCTAAATTATTACTGATACGTAAAAGTAGCTATTGTTTTTAACTCAAAAAAGAATAAAGTCATTTAAATGAAGAGTGTGTATATTGTTAGAGTGGTGTATATTTAGCTCTATATTACGATGGAAATCAAGGTCAAAATAATTACATTGTCGTAAGAAAATCGAAGATTAAAATAGAAATAGACGCAGATCAAGTGCAAAACAGGATATTGCGAATTATGAATATGATCTCATGATAAATGAAAAGAAAAATTGATAAATATTATAAATATACATATACATTATAATAGAGATATTAATAGAGATATATTTAATATGCATAATTAACAGAAATATAATTGACAAGATTAACCAACAATTGAAACAATTGTTAAAAACTCTCTAACTTTAAATGTGTTAATAATCATTTTTGAATTTGCATATTAGTTTTTAGATTATATTGACTTAAATAATTTAAACATATATTTCATTGTATTTGACCAATAAACGCACAAACAGCTAAAAAGAAAACAATAAAAAATTTATGTTTCATAAATTATATTAGAGACTATAAATTCTGCAAATAATTTTTTCCTGAAAAATTTAATTCAAAATATATAAAAACATCTACCATTCAAAAGATGTAATTACTATTATGATAGCACCTTTTTATTATATAGAAATATATATGTATAACGCTATTTTATTAGCATACATGTATCATATAATTAACGTACTCTTCGATATAACATTTACGTATATAAACTTCATCAGAATGACGCGTAGTTTCGCAAACCTGTATAATCATTATTCATATACTTATATGTAAGTATAGAAACTTGTTTTTTATATTACGTTTTCTGTAGGTTGAATAAACAAATATACAATTTTATTTCAAAACAGTAACAAGTAACTATAGTTTTAGACACGACTTTTTATATTAATTATCACGTGTGTATTAAATAAAAAAAATATTACATAAATACATAAGTGTTACATCGAAACAAAACATCTCAGCTGTCCGCCGAGGGAAGAGAAATAAGTCGCTGTGCACGTAAACACATGTTAATAAGATTATTTAACATGTATTTTTTTGTGAAACAGACGCAATTACTATAATTATAATTTTTAACAATAGATTGAACAAATTTCAAATTGAACTTTTCGGCAAAGAGTTATTTATCTACATATATAGTTGTCGAACCTATTAACCTATAAATCTATTAAAAACTGGATTAATATAATATATCGTTACTGAAACAAAGATTCAAAACGATAATACGAGGTGCTTACAACTGGATGGCTCACGTATAAATACATGGATCTTCCTCAATGTCGCTACGCGAGTAGAGTGTAATAATAACATATGCAATTGCCATTTAATATTTAAATACTCGATACTCGATAAATATTTAATATCAAACTCTGACAAATAAATTAATTCTGACAATTATTAATTTTTAACATTTATTCAAACAAATAGGTTTTACAGATATTTACAATATAAATTAAGAAAAACAAAAATAATATTTTTACAAGTACTTATACAAAGTAATATGTAACGTGTTAAATTTAAATAAACTATATTGTTATTACGATTGCTATTGCGTTATAAGAATGATTTTTGTCATCGAGTATAAGATTATACAATAAAAAAATATTTTTTGTTATTTTTATTTAAAATGCCTATGAATTTGCAACATTATTAATCAATGTAGTTTCAAGCAAAGGATGCATATCGTTTCTTCGCTGAACATTTAACCAGAATCCACTTTCAGGCCTTATTGTTAAACTTTTTTTGCTAAATTTCATTGGCAACATAGTTTTCGCACACGGTTTCAGCTCGCATCGTGCTAATAAGTGAAACAATAAGATTTTAATCTTCAGCATGGCAAACCTATAAGCTATGCACATTCTTGGCCCTAATCCAAATGGCATGTAGTACGGAGAGTTGTGATACATTTTGTTGTCTAAAAATCTTTCGGGACGAAACTTTTCCGGATCATCATAGTACTTCGCATCATGATGAATCGCGTAAAGTGGAATCCAAAAAGTCATACCCTTCTTCATAGTGAAAGATTTCTCGCCTGGTAATGCAGGTGGTAATTCATAAGCTTTATTGCACACTCTTTCTAAAGCAGGAACTGGTGGATATAATCTGAGAACTTCGTTTATCACCAGCTCTAAATATTCGAGTCGGTTAATAGTTTCATATGTCACTTCTCCGTTTGACTCTACTAGAACCTTATCGATCTCTTGTCGCAACTTGGTCTGAACGTCCGGATTAGCCGCAAGTTCATGAGCTGCGAAGGACATCGTGGTCGAACTGGTATCGAAGCCACCGAAGAAAAATATAAACGCTTGTGCGATCATATCGTCGACATCAAGTTCTGTTCGACCTTCTTTGCCTCTGATATCCATTATCAATTGAATCATATCCGGACGGGTAATATTTTCGGCATCACGAGTGGCAATAGTGGTTTTTATAATATCCTTGAAGAAATCCGTTACATGACTATCTATAACTTTTATATTGAGAATTCGCCCGAGCGTCGAAAATGTTTTAAGAAGAGAAATTCTGATAGGCCGAGTTTCCAAGAAGTTAGTCGCTTCATTGCCGTAAGTATAAAACTTGTTGGTCGGATCTTTCATAGAATTGATCTTGATTCCAAACGCACATGTGGCGATAACATCATTTGTATATTTAGTGAAGATGTCTTTTGTATTCATGTCGGTTTTATCCAGTGTCATAGATGTCAGAAAATTGGCAAAGTCCACAGCGCATTCCGACATCAAGGTGAACATCATTTTCATCTTGCTGGATGTAAAAGAAGGGTTTAATAAAGTTCGCACGTCTCGCCACTTTTGTTCGCGAAGAGAAAACAGGGTGTTTACTAGCAAGGGATCGTTCAAATCGGCGAAGCCGATGCGATCGGGAAACGTCTTGAAATTCTTCACAAGAATGGATTTAATTATTTCCGGATCACGAAGTAGAAAAATCGGATTTGTTGTAAAGTATAATCCAAAATATTTTGCGTCTGGATTGTCATTGTATAGCTTGTGCAGGAAATCGTTGAATGATAATCGACGAAATATAACTGATGTCACGGAGCCCAATATTGGAACAGACGGTACGTGAATGATACCGTGTCTTTTGAAAAAATTGTAATTTTTAAACAGATAATGGATGCCAAGTGCACCAATCACGATTGATAACAATATCCACCAATATTCCATGATATGATTGTTATTTCAAATTTTCGTTGCAATTTGTTTAAGAAATGTTAGCGAAACTTGATGTAGCACGATATTGTTATTATGAATCGCTGTGGTCAACTGATCACATAACAGTTTGTTATCTCGTAATATAATCGTATTTTTCTGATGCAAAAACATTTAAACTGACATCATGTAATGTAATATGAATGATTGATGCAAACGGGATTGATATTATGCTCGATTAATAAAGTATGAGTGCTTTTTTACCAACCGATGATTTTTATGTATTATAATATATAGACGATAATTAATAATACATGTACATATTATTAATAATAATAATAAAATATGTAGTTACATATTGTTATATTTTTTTATGTTAGAATTGTGCAATTCATTTCTGCAATTTGTATAAAGTAAAATTTTTATTTATATAATTATATAGGTAACTATATATGTGCTTAATTTCCAATATAAAAAATAACGTGCTTTGTAATTAAATTACTATTTGTGTTATTTAAATTATTTTTAATTATAGCAAAACTTTATATAAATATTTATATAAATATTATATTTATACGTATAATATTTATTTAAATATGAGTATGTAAAGGATTTATTTAAAGTTTAAAGCATTCAAAAAAATAGGATAAGAAAAAGAATGAGAAAATAGAGAAAAGAATGAAAATAGAAGTAAGTAACATTGCACAAAGAGATCACGATTGATAATAATATTGACCATTTCATGACACAAGAATGTTATCTGAAATTGTCATCGGAATTTGTTTGTAAAATGCCTAGCGAAACTTGATTTAGCACACTAATGCTAATGTTACCACAAGCCATTGTGGGCTGCTATTCTTATTACATATAATCGTTTCATATTTCATAATATATCCACGGAGTTTTCCGATGTAGAAGGTTGTAAGCACTGATATTGCATACAATTAATATATTAGTGTTGACGGAACATTTTTGCGTTTATATTTTACAGATTAATAAGTTTTGGATATTTCGTTATTTATGTATTATACATATGTGATAAACGTAAACTTTATTATAGATTTACGTATAATTGCGCACAACTGCATAATCATTATTTAGAGTTTGTTATTTCAAATAAAAATCGACAATAAATGATAGGAAAGTAATAGTTTTTTAAAGTAAAGTCAAAGTATAATTTACGCATTTTTATATTCAAACTCTTGTGAGTAATTTGCTGCGATAAATGATGACGCATAAATTGCAATATCATAAGAGTCGTGATAGTATCAGCAAATAAGCGTGATAATGTCAACATTACATCGTGTTAGTATCAATGCAACGATAAGAAACATATCTAACGAACAAATGCAGGGAACATAAGAAACTGAATTCAGTTAAAATAAAATAACAAAATATCTTTATAAAACGCTATTTTGGACGAGATATATTTGGTTCGCATATAATTAAACTGTATAATTTTTCTTACCTTTTTAAATAAAATATCTCAAGTAACATAGATGCGTTTTTTTCTAATAAGATAATTTTTCTTTGTAGGTATAAAAAAAATCTCCAGTAAAATAATCTGAAAATAAAATACTTTTATATGTTATTTACTTTTGTAGTTATTTCTCATCTGTATTTTCTTATCCTTTTTTATTGAATTCTATAAATAAATCCTTCATATGCACACAATATTTATATAAAGTTTTCTATAATTAAAAATAATTCGATAATAACATAAATTTAATTTCAGCAATTTAATTGTAAAGCATATAATTTTTTATATTGGAAATTAAACGTGTATATAGTTATCTATATATAAATAAAAATTTTACTTATACAGATTGCCCAAATAAATTGCACAATTCTGACATCAAAAGCATAACAATATGTAAGAATAACAAATTATAAATTCTTCAAAAAACATAATGTTATTCATATATATTCAGGTATTCATAATATGATACACACACTCTATGTATGTATATATATATATATACATATATATATGCTATTAAATATCGTGTACACATTACATAAAAGTCATTAGTAGATAAAAAAATAATCATGGTTCATCGAATATCAATGTATCCCATCAGTGCATCAACTATTAATGTTACGTAATGTAAAGTTTTTGCATAAAAAGTATCTGCAAGTAAGTATATTACGAGATACGAAGCTGTCGTACAAAACAGTTGCTCGCAGCGGTTCGTGCTAACAATACCGTACTACAGCAAGTTTTAGCATCAATTCGCAAACCAATTGCAATAACAATTTGAAATAACAATTACCATGGAATACTGGTCAATATTGTTATCACTCGTGCTTGGTGTACTTGGCATCCATTATCTGTTTAGAAATTACAATTTCTTCAAAAGACATGGTGTCATTCACGTACCATTTGTTCCAATACTGGGCTCCATGACATCAGTTATATTTCGTCGAACATCATTTGTCGATTGCATTCAAAAGTTATACAATGACAATCCAGGTACAAAATATTTTGGATTCTATGCTACGACAAATCCGGTTTTTTTTCTTCGTGATCTAGACATTATTAAATCGATTCTTGTGAAAGACTTCGAGGCTTTTCCCGATCGTCGAGGTTTCAATGATTTGAACGAACCCTTACTCGGGAACAATCTGTTTTCTCTTCACGGACAAAAGTGGCGAAACGTACGAACTTTATTAAGCCCTTCTTTTACATCCAGCAAGATGAAAATGATGTTCACTTTGATGTCGGAATGCGCTGTGGACTTCGCTAATTTTCTGTCGACATCTATACCAGCGGAAAAACGCGACATGGATATGAAAGATACCTTCACAAAATATACGAATGATGTCATCGCTACATGTGCTTTTGGAATCAAAATTGATTCTATGACGAATCCAACGAACAAGTTTTATATTTACGGTAAAGAGGCAACTAGCTTCTTTGGCACTCGCACCCTTAAATTTATTTTTCTTAGAACTTTTTCGACGCTCGGTCGAATTCTCAATATAAAACTTATAGATAGGCACGTAACGGATTTCTTCAAGGACATTATAAAGAATACAATCGCCACTCGTGACGTCAAACACATTACACGTCCAGATATGCTTCAGTTGATGATGGAGATCAGGGGTAAAGAAGGTCGGAGAGAACTTGATATGGACGACATGATAGCGCAAGCGTTTGTATTTTTCTTCGGTGGCTTCGACACCAGTTCGACCGCGATGTCCTTCGCAGCTCATGAACTTGCGGCTAATCCAGACGTTCAGACCAAGTTACGACAAGAGATTGACAAGGTTTTGGAAGAGTCAAACGGGGAAGTGTCTTATGAAGCTATTAACCGGCTCGAATATTTAGAATTAGTGGTAAACGAAACTCTCAGATTATATCCACCAGTAAGCTTTTTAGAAAGGATGTGCGACAAGGCTTATGAATTACCACCCGCATTACCAGGCGAGATGTCTTTCACTACGAAGAAGGGTATGACTTTTTGGATTCCAGTATTCGCGATTCATCGTGATGCGAAGTACTATGATGATCCGGAAAAATTTCGTCCTGAAAGATTTTTAGACAAGATGTACCACAACTCTCCGTGCTACATGCCATTTGGATTAGGGCCAAGAATGTGTATAGCTAACAGATTTGCCTTGCTAGAGATTAAAATCTTACTGTTTCACCTGTTAGCGCGATGTGAGCTAAAACCATGCGCGAAAACTACATTGCCAATGAAATTTAACAAAAAAAATTTGATAATAATGCCAGAAGATGGATTCTGGTTGAATGTTCAGCGGAGAAGTGATATAAATCCCGAGTTGGAATCTATAATGGCTAATGATAGTGCTAAGTCTTAGAAAATATTTTAAGTAATATTTGTAGATAGTTTTATCAAAAAAATAGTTATTTATGTATTATAATAGAAACCAGTTTCTTATAATATAATTCGAGTTATTTCAATATCGTAAACAGCCGTATAAGATTGTTCATTTTTTATTATTGTTTATTTCATAAAATTCGTATTGCGTAAATAGTTAAAAATTTTCTTTTTTTAAATTTGGCAGGTATTAAGTAATTAGTAATTAATAAATGTATAATTTGTTAGAAACTGTTATTATTCGATATTATTAAATATTTAAATTTGAATGTCAATTACACACGTCATAAATTATAGCTACATTTATTCAAAACATTCTTTTTATTGCGACAGTTGTCAAATTTTTATGTATTAAATTCTTTTAATTGACTAACTTTTAGTATTATTTATAATATTTTTATTAAAATTCTTTATCTAAATATTATACGTATATTTTATGTTTTTATATAGGCTTTAAAGTACATACATATATGTTACATTAAAATTTGCATAGACTAATTTTATGTTTTGCTATACATATGTATGTGTACTTACATAAAATACATAATTATATATTAGAGACTGTATTAAATATAATAATTGTAATACTAAAACAGTAATAAAAGAATTAAATTTTATGTGCCTAATATTTATTGTATGATTTGGCGCAATTATTTTTTTTTATTATTTTAATTAAAAATATACATATTATTTATTATCATACAGTTGAATGTTTAGAATCATAATATTCAAATACGCATTGACTAGAAAGGAAAAGAGAGAAAAAACAAGGTGTTCGTGACATTATAGGTAATACAAAACTTTTTTAATCAAGAGAGAACTTTGTGCAAATTATATATTTAGTTCATATATAATATAATGAAAGACAAAAAGATACATGTATATAAAATTTAACAGTAAAATTCAAACGACGATTTCCACGATAATAGCAATAAATTTTAATCACAGTTTTTTTTTCAGTATTGATTTATTTAACTTCGGTGTAATATATTTTATAATTACATATGGAGGCGGACAAAATAGTGCAAATAACTCCAAAAATAATTATAAGAGTGTTTAATAAATTATAAGAGTGTTTTTGCCACACACCCTGTTCAATTTCTTCGTAGCGAGACAATGCATCGTTTCGAGCCACCCTTATGATCTCTACTTCATCAATTCCTAGCCCTTCTCCAACATGCGGTCCCTTTCCAGCGGTGGTAAGTGAATTAGATTAGAGAAGGGGTACTTTTATCGAGTCAGGATACTTGCTCGGACATACACCTCGGGGAGTTGAAAATGGCCATTTTTACCAATGATATAGTCTTGCACTATACAAACTATTTATTATATGTATATAATTTAAATTTTATTGAATTTGCAATGTTTTTTTTTTCTCTCAAAAAGATATTATTGTACTTGCTAAATGAACTTTAATATTAGTAAGTTTTTAAATTAATTATTTACTTTTTCTTAAATACTTGTAACTTGAATATTTCCATAGGAAAGAAATAGTTAACAGTTATGTATTATAAATTAATCTCTGATTATAAATTATGAATAAATTTAAAAATTGGTTGTCACCGATCATTTGTTATAATTAAGTTTCTAATTTTACGTGAAACAGTTATTTATATTCACTCTGAAAAAAACTTGTAGAGAAACTAATTTACTTGTAGAGAAACGTTTCCGTATAAAGTTCACTATTATACGTTTAAACGAAAACACTTGTATATTTAATATATTTATTTACATTACATATCGCGTAATCATCCAACTAATGACGACATAAGTACATCCGTGATAAATATTTCAACGTGTGATAGAATATATTTTACAAAAGTTAGATACTTGAAAAAGGAAGAAAAGTCGTGTATATATATAAATTTGAAAATAAATTCAGAAAAAAGAAGTTTCCAAATAAACGGAAACGCTAACTAACTGTTTTCGTTTAAACATATAATAGCAAACCCTAATTATAATACATTAAACGCATACAGAACTTGGCCGATGATTATCAGTCGGACGCTAATTATCTAAATTACAAGGATCTCTCGTAGCATCGAAGGATAACCGTATCTAATGACCAAGTGGATCGAATGGAACAAAGTGTCCAGTTGGCTCACTGTCACGCGAGCGCCTTATTTAATAGAAGTCGGTTTGTGTCCGTTTGCGCGCGCGATTCCTTTGCAAGAGCAGCGTCGCCGTCGCCGTCGCCGTCACCGTCACCGTCACCGTCGCGCGTCGGGGAAGCGCACGCTCCCGGCTCCCAGCTCCCGGCTCCCAACCGCTCATTAAAGTGGCATTCACAAGCTCGTATCGCGTCTCTGGAAACGCCCAATCACGTAGCCGAATACATTATACGGCTGTTATCCACCGTGCAACTGCGCGTGAGAACGTGCATCCAATGCAGATCCTCTTTGGTCAATGCCAGAGAGACCTCTCGTTCAGCTCTCGCGCAGAATCTCCTCTATAATACCGCTAGATCAGCAAACTCTCTGTCACGAGACGGATCTATATATGTATAACACTTGCAAAAGGAAACTCTTATTATTTTGTAACTTTTAGAGCAAACTTCTAATACTGTATAACTACCTATTATTAAATACCGTTTGTATCTGTAGCTATTTTTAATTATTTAAAGTTTTGCCTAAATCATCATAAACATTTATATAATTTTTGTCAATTATATATACGTATGTAATTGATTTCTTAATTATCAGCTTTTATTTATATAAAAGTTCCCGTATCTTCTTAACTATTATTTTTATTTCTTGGTGAGAGTCTTTTTATATATAATTATTAGTAGTCTTGTATAATTGTAACTATTTTTAATATCGCCTATTTTTAATTGTCTATATATATATATAACTTTATTATCAAATATAGCAAACTATATAAAATTAATTTTTACAAAGTACATACAACGAAACGGATAAGAAACAAACGTTTATCGACAACAATAATTGTGCAGTTGTTTGCCTCAGACAAAAGATAATTAGCGATATAAAATTTATTTACAATTACGATACGAGATAACAAGTATTACTTGATTTTTAATCTTTTAATAATGTCTCTTTTTATCTTCATTAACAATATCAGGAAATAATAACAGCTCTATTTTTAACACATAAGAAATTTTTATTCAGTGAAATAATATATATTACGATGTGTAGAATAAAAAAGTAAACAAAGAATATAATTCAAACACTATTTCATCCAACTATCAACAAATTATAGAATAAAAAAAAATTTTATTTAGTTAAATATTTAATTATTATTGAGGGAACTTACATATATTATTATATATAGCACTGTATTTATTAACACCTCTAAATATCCCGTGTATTTGTTGCATTGTTCAAATTACATTAGCATTTACTACAAATTTCTAGATAAAGATGATTTATCTCCATTATCACTTTAGCTCCATTACTCGCTTGAATTAGCAACGTAAATATTTCATTGTCGGAAAGTCAAGATATAAATCTTTTGCTTTATTTTGATCATTAATTGTTTTCCCACATATATTTTATCTAAAAGATAAACAAAATATACAACTATATATTTGCAATAATCTTCTCATCCTATTTCTAATATTGGTATTTTTATTTCATAAAGATTATTAATATTTGGAACACGAAAGTTTTAGATTTTATAAATTCGAAAAGATAAAATTATTCACAAAAAATTAAAGCATCATAAATTAGGAATTATTTTACTTCTTGTTAAATAATTAATGACATAAAATTAAATATATTACGTTAATAATTATAATAAGAAAATAGCAGAAAGTAATTTTTTGCATTTTTCAATTAATTAATTAAATTATAAATTTTGATAATTTAGTTAAATTAACAAAATTTACTTACGGTTTGGCATTCACAACATTAACAGCAATAGTATGATGCGAATTTTTTCTCGTTGACACATTCAGCCAGAAACCTTCTTCAGGTTTCAAATTAAAGCTGCCTTTAGCGATCTTGAGCGGGATCGATGTTTTCTCGCAAGGTTTAAGATCGCAACGTGCTAGCAGGTGAAAGAGCAGAACCTTCGTTTCCAACAAGGCGAATCTGTTACCTATACACATTCTCGGACCTAAACCGAAAGGAACGTAGGCTCCGCAATTCAAACTATCTCTCTTCCGCTCTCCGCGAAATCTTTCGGGATCAAACTTTTCCGGTTCTTCAAAGTATTGAGGATCGTGATGAAGTCCATAAATCGGTATCCATATTGTGTGACCTTTTTTTACAGTAAAGGGTTTCATTCCCGGTAATGTCGGCGGTAACTCGAAATCTTTCAAACATAATCTATCTGCCATCAAACCAATTGGATACTTTCTGAGGGCCTCGTCAATCACCGCATTTAAATATTCCATGCTATTAATCGCTTCGTATGGTGCCTGTCCATTTGTTTTTTTCAAAACCTCATCGATCTCATTTTGAAGTTTTTCCTGTATATCCTGATTTATCGCAATTTCGTGAGCGGCAAAACACATTAACTGAGAACTACTGTCGAAGCCGCCAAAGAAGAAAATGAACGCCTGGGCTACCATGTCGTCAATAGTCAATTCAGTTTTGTTATCCTTACCTCTATTCTCCATCATCAGTTGTAACATATCTGGACGAACAATACCGTTCTCATCCCTAGTTTTTATTGTGGTTTTTATAAGATCTCGGAAAAAATTAACTATTTTTTCGGGAAAAAATTTCAATCTAATTATTCGCGCCAGCCAAGGCATGCTTCTAATTATGAAAAATTTCCAGAAAAAGATAATGTTAAAATTGGTCACTTCCTTGCCGTATACGTAGAATTCGTTCTCCGGATTTCTCATGGAATCAACACTGATGCCAAAGGCGCAAGTAGCTATTACGTCGTTTGTGTACCTTGTAAAGACCTCTTTCATTTCCATTACCCTTTTCTCTTCTGGCATTTGCGCCAAGTAATTGCTAAATTCGGCCGCGCAATCCGACATCAATTTAAACATACTTTTCATTTTGCTGGATGTGAAAGCTGGACTCAGCAAAGACCGTACTTGCCGCCATCTTTCTCCTTTGAGAGAAAATAAATTTTTGCCGAATAATGGTTCCTGATTTTCCTCGAGGAAAGTGCGATGATCCGGGAACAGATCGAAGTTTTTTAGCGCGATGGATTTAATGAGATCAGGATCGCGAATCACCACAACTGGAATTCTCATATCAAACATACCGACGTACTTGGCTTCGGGATGTAAATTGTATGTATTCTTGACAAGGTCAACCATCGATTCACGACGAAAGAACGATCCTGCCATGTTCCCCAAAAGTGGGAAAGGCGTTTTATATGGTATTCCATGTTTTTTAAAAAAGTTCAAATCATTAATCAGATAATAGATACCTAAAGCACCCACGATCACCGACAACGCGATTATATATACCATGTTGATATCTATTTACACAATGGAATAAAAGTTGTGAAGAAAAAAAGATAATGTGCATATTCTACACAAATCTATTATTTAAATATTTATATTTATATAATATATATATATATATATATATATGACGTTACTGAAATTTGGACGACGCGTGCGAAGAACGTTACACATTGAACTACGATCGTCAACTACTACTCTACGAATAATGTTTTCGTTTTATATACGTGCGGATAACATGCGAGCCATTTATCGCGTACATTAATATATGTATGTAATTGTGTACATATTTTTCCACACAAAACTTTGATTCTCAATAAAATGTCTCATTTCTGATAATTTTGAAGCATTCCTGATAAGATAATGTTGAGGAAATTTAGTAGAATATTTCAATGAAATATGTTTTTATAATTTTATTTTTTTCCATTTTAATATTAAATATTTATGTATGTTTCGTTACTAAAAGTTTTCAATATGATATTTTACATAATAATTAATAACGTTCTATAACAATATAATATTTAGATAAAATACTAAATCACATTACTTTGCAGCTTCGTTATTTATGTCATGTTTCTGCATTCATCTAATGTTTCAGCATTTGTTATGTGTAATGATACATTTTTTATATACTTCATTATAGTGCAATCATAGACTAATGTCTTCACTACTTTGATTAATGCTTGCTTGTATTATATATTTTTATTATAATAAATTACAAAAACAACCAGTTTATTACCAAATTCAACGAAACACAATAGAATAAGATACATGCTTATCTAAATTAAAAAATTGGTAAAATGTGTGCATTATTATATATATATATATATATTAGAAAAAAGATTGTTTGCATTAATTTGCAAAATTGCAAATTTATCGATGTGATCACAACATCAGAGACAGAAAGCAGTACTCGAACTTTAATTTTTTTGTTTGTTTCTTTTGATTTTTTAAATTCTTTTCTTTTTTATCATTTTCTTATAAATAACAATTTTGTTTTTAATATATATATATAATAAATACATTTGAAAAAAATATTACAAAGATAATGTAAGAGAATTAAATTTTTAAATTTGATCAAAAACTTATTGAAGATGAAAATATACATTTATCAAATAAGAGTAGAGATAAATACATACACTTATCTATTTTTTAAGATTAAAAAAAATAAAATTGTTATTTTTATATTTCGTTTGAAAATAAATACAATATTTTACTTTCATGAAATATGTCTCTAAAATGTTGTAGAAAGCGCGTAAAAAAAATTGATTTTAATACGACAAAAAAAAGCAGGTATGAAGCAAAAAATGAAGAAATAGTTTCATAGAAACGCTATTTATTATATACATATGATAACTATACTACATAAGACGTAATAACAAATGATCACGAAAGTGATAATATGACATTGTCGTGTCATGATGATCAACTTCCTCATTTTTTCTTTCTTTTCTTTGTTGTCTATTGTATGAAGGAACTTGTTGCGTAATTTGATGCATCTCGCAAAGATTTTTTCACATGTTGGTTCAACAGAATCGAGTAAATATATAGGATTCAAAAATATGTCGCATTTGTATATATATATATGTTGACAAAAAGTGTTGAAATATTTATTCTATACACATAATGATACATTTTAATCGTACTGTTTATGTTAAGTAAGTATTAATTTCAAGTTGTTTTAATAATTATCCACAGACTTATACATTAATCTAGACTGCTAATAGTGATGCGGCAGATAAAGCAAGGGCAGCCATTTACAAATTGGGTTGACTGTGAGAGTATATGTTAAAGTAAGTGTAAAAATTTCTTAATGAATATGTAATAATTTCTCACACATACCAACATATACACTCACATTCAATCCAATTGTAAATGGTTGTCCTGACTTGTGTCACCATATAAGATATAGCCATGTTAGCAATCTAATATGAAGAAATTCTTGTCCTTATAATATATTTTACAAAATCTGACGGAATATTATGACAATAATAATCACGCCAATGTCTATACTGAAAAATAATTCTCCTTACAAATTGTCCTATAATTATGATATAAAATTAAAAGTATTTGATCTTTTTTCATCTTTTTATGCTCGCTCTTTTATCATTATCATTTTATTTAACAACATGCAAGAACACAATAAAAATAATTATATTCTTAGAATACCAGAAATTTCTGATGCTAATAAATTGAATTTTTGATGCAATAATATGATGCCATTTTCTGTTCTTGCAGCAACATGTGTTTCTCCTTTCATGAGTTCTTCTTATTTTAAAAACCAAAAAAGGAAGAAATCCTTTATTTTCAGTTTTGGTGTTTCCTGCTTTATCTGAAAATTAAAGATGGATAGAGCTAGGATCCTCTTATAACAAGGATCTTTTTATTCTTATATCTTCTTATATCTTCTATTTATCTTGCACCTATTTATTAATTTAAATATGTTATAGCGTCAATGTTTTCGTATCAAATGTTACAGTATCACCATTAAATCTTTAAGATAATAATTTTTGAATATTAGTGATTATTTAAAAAATTTAAAATATATCTAAGCCTATTTTATTTCATAGTAACAATATTAAATTTTTCATAATATCTAAATCTAAAATATACTTCAATACTAAATTTTTATATCTCAAGATTGCCAAACACATATATATATATATATTTTGTATAAAAACTTTAAAAAAGTAACAAAAAAAACAATTTGCTTTCAAACTAATATCGCACAGTAGTTATCAACTAACAAATGGATAAGAACAAGAAATATTTTTCTATATTAAAAAATTATTTCTAAATTATAAAGATGCAATTAAATATATTAATAACATTTTCTTACAGCTGACATGTCCCATTGACATTAGTTGTAATAGTGTGAAGAATATTTTTCCTTGGTAACACATTCAGCCAGAAACCTCCTTCAGGTTTCAAATTAAAACCGTCCTTAGCGATCTTGAGCGGGATCGATGTTTTCTCGCAAGGTTTAAGATCGCAACGTGCTAGCAGATGAAAGAGCAGGACCTTCGTTTCCAACAAGGCGAATCTGTTACCTATACACATTCTCGGACCCAAACCGAAGGGAAGATAGGCTCCGCAATTCAAACTACTTTTCTTCCGCTCTCCGCGA
The DNA here is from genome assembly GCF_047496725.1 of Anoplolepis gracilipes. Lineage (NCBI taxonomy): Eukaryota > Metazoa > Arthropoda > Insecta > Hymenoptera > Formicidae > Anoplolepis > Anoplolepis gracilipes. The sequence continues at coordinate 14,078,929 of NC_132974.1, forward strand.
AATCTTTCGGGATCGAACTTTTCCGGCTCTTCGAAATATCGAGGATCGTGATGAAGTCCATAAACCGGTATCCATACGCTGTGTCCTTTTTTTATAGTAAAGGGTTTCATTCCCGGTAATGTCGGCGGCAATTCGAAATCTCTCAAACATAATCTATCCAACGCCAAACCAATCGGATACTTCCTGAGGGCCTCGTCAATCACAGCATTTAAATATTCCATGCTATTAATCGCTTCGTATGGTGCTTGTCCATTTGTTTTTTCCAAAACCTCATCGATCTCATTTTGAAGTTTTTCCTGTATGTCCTGATTTATCGCAATTTCGTGAGCGGCAAAACACATTAACTGAGAACTGCTGTCGAAGCCGCCAAAGAAGAAAATGAACGCCTGGGCTACCATGTCGTCAATAGTCAATTCTGTTTTGTTATCCTTACCTCTATTCTCCATCATCAGTTGTAACATGTCTGGACGAATAATACCGTTCTCATCCCTAGTTTTTATTGTGGTTTTTACAAGATCTCGGAAAAAATTTGCTATTTTTTCACGAACAAATTTAAGTCTAAGTATTCGTGCCAACCAAGGCAAGCTTCTAAATATATAGAATTTCAAAAGGGCGAGAGTGTTAAAATTGGTCGCTTCCTTGCCGTATACGTAGAATTCGTTCTCCGGATTTCTCATTGAATTAACACTGATGCCAAAGGCGCAAGTAGCTATTACGTCATTCGTATATCTCGTAAAGATGTCTTTCATTTCCATTTCCTTCTTCTCCGCTGGTAATTGCGACAAGTAATTGACAAAATCGGCTCCGCAATCCGACATCAACTTGAACATACTTTTCATTTTGCTGGACGTGAAAGCCGGACTCAATATAGATCTCACATCGCGCCATCTCTCTCCACGAAGGAAGATCAGATTCTTGCCGAAAAATGGATCTTGGGTTTCATCGATAAAAGTAGGATGATCCATAAACATGTCGAAATGTTTCAACGTGACGGATTTAATAAGCTCGGGATCGCGGAGAACTATGAGTGGCCTGGTTAAGTCATACAGTCCGACGTACTTAGCTTTGGGTGATAAATCGTATATCGACTTAACCAAGTCAGCCATCGATTTCTGACGAAAGAGCGTCGATCCCATGTTTCCCAATAGTGGAAGAGGCGTTTTATGTGGTATTCCATGTTTCTTGAAAAAGTTCAAGTCTTTAAACAGATAATAATAAATGCCTAAAGCACCCACTATCACCGACAACGCGATTATATATACCATGCTGATATCTGTTTACACGATGGAATAGAAATTGTGAAGAAAACAGATAATGTGCAGATTATTGCACGAATCTGTTAATCGAGTATTTATATATGAATATATAACGTTATTAAAATTGCTGAACGATGCGCGCGAAGACCGTTTCACATCGAAGTACGATAGTCAACTGCTACGTCGTAAGTAATATTTTCCTTTTATATACGCGCAGATATGACATCATGTAAACCATTTATTATCTAACATAGGCTTGTATTTGCATACGTATTTAGATTTTGTACCCAACTGTGATTCTCAATGATATCTCTATTTGATAAGGATGCATTTTTGATAAGATAATATGTTGGAAATTTTAATAAAATGTTTCAATTAAATACTTTTTTATAACTTTTTTTTCTTATTTTGATAATGTATATATGATTAAAGAAAGTTTTGCTTTGAAAAGATAATTTAAGAAACGTAGATTTTTAAATACGGAAAGCTTCTGTAGTATGTCATACACAAACTTTTTTGATTAATTTCTGTTCGATGTTTCCTTGAACATTAAAGATTGATGATTTTTACATTACAAACATAATTATAATTGAAGAGACTTTTCGGATTTAATCATTATTTGTTTCTGCAAATGAATGATAAAATCTTATCTTTTATATAATTATAAATAAATCCTACTTTTTTGATTTATAATTTGAAGATTAATTACAAGGATATTTAATATATTAATATTACTAATTTATGACGATTTTCTTGAGATTTTTAATATAGAAAGATAAACTTTAAATTTATCCCTTAAACTATAACAATTTAATGTAAAAGCTTACAGATTTAAAGAAAATACTTTTTTTTTTAATTAGGACAAAATTGAAATTTTGCACATACATTATTCGTTCTCTTGAAAAAAATGAATTTGTCTCTATACGGAATATTCCTAGAAAATTCCTAGAAAATGTACAGAAAGAAAGAAAGAGAAAGAAAAACTAAACTTGATAGAACACATATATAACACACTTTATATAGAAAATTTTTTTTTAATAATAAAATTAAAATAATTAGGCAATGAAGAACCGATGCGGATATAGAGCGTGAATATTATTGTTATTTTTATTTTATTTTATATGATTGTTTTATTTTAAGTCACTGAAGAAGGCTCGAAAGAAGTCCGAAACATATGAATAATGAATAAATAATTAATTGAATTATCCTTTGAAATTACTTCGCGCTCTACATTTGCATTGGCTCTTCATTGCTTAATTATTTTAATTTTATTATTTAGTAATATTCAGAGCTTTTAATTTAGTTAGCAAATTTTTTCTAATTATAACAGAAAGATAATAATGTTGAGGTGACCATGAATGACATCAATATATCATATCCAGTTACGATGATCACTTCTCTCTCTTTCTGTCTCGCTCGGTCACTCCTTCTCGTATATATCTATTATGCGGAGAAGTATGCTACGCAGTTTGACGTAATAGCTAGTTTTGAACCTTGATGAACTGTAATGGAGCAGTGGATGTGACATTCAAAAAATATACACATATATATTTCGCATAGTTTAAATGTAAGATATAAATATGTGTACATATTTCACAATTTATATATAATTTAATCAATTTTTCCAATATGATATTCTATAATACATAATAAATTGATAATGTTCTATAACAATATAATAAATAAAATACTAATAATATATAAGTAATATATACATCAATCACATTACTTTGCAACTTTGTTATTTATGTCATGTTTTTGCATTCATCTTGTTTCTTATTTATCTAATGTTTCGGCATTTGTTATGTGTAATGATACATTTTTATATACTTCATTATAGTGTAATCATAAACTAATGTCTTCACTACTTTGATTAACGCTTGTTTGCGTCATATATTTTTATTCTAATAAATTACGAAAACAAGCAGCTTATCATTAAATTCAACGAAACATAGTAGAAGAAGATACATGCTTATTAAAATGACAATGTGCGCATTATTATATACAGGGTGTCCGATAGCTCGCGCAACATCCTTTAAGGAAAATACAGAGTGTTATTCTGAACAGAAAAGTCCTGTATCCTTTTGCGATTTGCGCAATAATTATTAAACTATTAATTAAAAACGCTCAGCGAACGATATTATATATATATATATATATATATATATATATATATAAAGTGTCCGGTAATAATCGCCCCACCTCTCTAGGACTAATAGAGCAGGTCAAACTGAACATAAAAGTCCTCTACCATTTTGCGATTTGCGCAATAATTATTAAAATATTAATTAAAAACGCTCAGCGCGTTAGCGCGCGCCGTATATAGCACTCAGCATATGCTGAGCGTTTTTAATTAATATTTTAATAATTATTGCGCAAATCGCAAAATGATAGAGGACTTTTATGTTCAGTTTGACCTGCTCTATTAGTCCTAGAGAGGTGGGGCGATTATTACCGGACACTTTGTATATATACACATATTAGAAAAACGATCGTTTCTATTAACTTGCAAAATTGCAAATTCATCGATGTAATCACAACATCAGAGACATAAAGCAGCACTTTAATTCAAACTTTAATCCTTTTCGCATTTGCTGTTTTTTATCTTTAATCGTTTTCTTTTTTTATCACTTTCTTATCAATAACAGTTTTGTTACATGTACATATATATGCACACATACATTATATATTAGATATATTAGATATATATATTAGAAGTCCAGTCGGTAAAAAAAATATTACAAGAATAATATTGCGCGAGAATTGAATTCTTAAATTGATTAAATTTTTATAGAAGAGGAAAATATATCTTTATCGATATCAGATAAGAGTAAAGATAAATACATATAAATACTCTAATCTGTTTTTTAAAATTAGGAAAAAAAACAAAATTGCAATTTTTATATTTCTTTTGAAAATAAATATAACATATCACTTTCACGAAATATATCTCTAAAAAATTGTAGAAAAGAGCTGCGCAAAAAATTGATTTTTATACGACAGAAAAGTAACAAATATAGAAAAGTTAATTAAGAAATAGTTTCAAAGAAACGCTGTTTATTATGTTTATATGTTAACTCTATGCGGAATATATTTCTAGAAAATTATACAAAAAGAAAAACAAAGAAAGAGAGAGAGAGACAAACTAAATTTGATAGAATACACATATGCAGAATAGCATACTATAGAATTTTTTTTCTAGTTGTTATACAAGTATAACAAAAGGATTATAATATTGAGATGCTCTTGAATGACATCAATATATTGTACGTCGAGTTACTGTGTCAATTTCTTCTCTCTTTCTTTTTCTTTCTTCATCTCTTCTTCGCTCTTTCTCTTTTATATCATATAAAGTCGTCTGCTACGCAATTTGATGTAATAGCTACTTTTTAACATTGATGAAATGTAATTGAATAGTGGATCCACAGCATTTAAAAAAATATATGTATATTTCACATAGTTAAATGTAAGACATAATATATATACGTATATATGTATAATCGTTACACATAAAAATTCAATATATATATATATATATATATATATATATATATATATATATATATATACTGATTGTATACATATGTATGTTAACAAGTGTAATTTTTATAATGTATATTTAATAACTTCTTACACTTACTAACATGTACACTCATTTTCAATTCAATTGTAAATGGCTGCCTTTTCATTATATGAAATATAGCTGTGTTTCTGTCTAGTATAATACATATATAGAAGTTCATTTACTGGTCTGTATAATATATTTTAATAATATATTATTACAAAATTTAACGGAATATTATGACATTAATAATCATGCCAATGTCTATAAAATAATTCTTATTACCAATTGATCTATAATAATGATAAAAAGTATTTGATCTTCTGTCATTTTTTTATGCTAGCTCTTTATTTAGCATAATGCAAGAAAACATAAAAATAATTATATTCTTAGAGTACCAACAATTTTTGATGCAATAATATGATGCCATTTTCTGAATTTGCAGCATCATGAATCTACTTTTTTCATGAATTCTTCTTATTTTAAAAGCACAAAAAGGGGAAGAAAAGTTCTTCATTTTCATTCAAGTTTTGGTGTCCTAGTTTATCTAAAATTTAATTAAAGATGTATATATATATATATATATATAAATTATATGAACATAATTATTTTATTTTATTTCATAGTAGCAATATTAAATTATTCATAATTTATCTAAAATACATTTCAATATACTAAATTCTTATACTTCAAGATTGTCAATCACATATATATATTTTGCAAACTTTAAGAAAGTAACAAATAAAAAATAATAATTTTGTTTTAAATTTGTATCACAATAATTATTATCGACTAACAAATAACAAGAAATATTTTATAAAGATGCAATCAAAAATATTAATATATTTTTCTTACAACTAATAAGTCCCATTAACATTGGTTGCAATCGTGTGATGAATATTTTTTCTTGGTGACATATTCATCCAGAAACCTCCTTCAGGCTTCAAATTAAATTCTTTAGAAATTTTAAGTGGTATCGATGTCTTTTCGCAAGGTTTGAGATCGCAACGTGCTAGCAGATGAAAGATCAAAACTTTCGTTTCTAATAACGCGAATCTGTTACCTATACACATTCTCGGACCCAAACCGAAGGGAAGATAGGCTCCGCAGTTCAGACTATTTTTCTTTCGCTCCCCGCGAAATCTTTCGGGATCGAACTTTTCCGGCTCTTCGAAATATCGAGGATCGTGATGAAGTCCATAAACCGGTACCCATATAGCTTGTCCTTTCCTTATAGTAAAGGGTTTCTTTCCTGGTAATGTCGGCGGTAATTCGAAATCTTTCAGGCATAATCTATCCAACATCAAACCAACCGGATACTTCCTGAGAGCCTCCTCAATCAAAGCATCTAAATATTCCATGCTATTAATTGCTTCGTATGGTGCCTGTCCATTTGTTTTTTCCAAAACTTCATCGATCTCATTTTGAAGCTTTTCCTGTATATCCTGATTTACCGCGATTTCGTGAGCGACATAACACATTAACGTAGAGGTGCCGTCGAAGCCGCCAAAAAAGAAAAGGAACGCCTGGGCTACCATCTCGTCGATAGTCAATTCTATTTTACCTTCCTTACCTCGGTTTTCCATCATCAGTTGTAACATGTCTGGTCGGACTATTCCGTTCTCATCCCTATTTTTTATTGTGGTTTTTACGAGATCTAGGAAAAAATTTGTTATTTTTTCAGGAAAAAGTGTCATTCCAATTATTTGTGCCACCCAAGGCAAATATCTAAGCATATAAGCCTTCAAAATCACGGTTTTGCCGGCAGCAATCAATTCCTTGCCGGACACATAGAATTCGTTCTCCGGATTTCTAATAGAATCAACACTGACGCCAAAGGCGCAAGTAGCTATTACGTCAGACGTATATCTTCCAAGGACATCTTTCAATTCTATTGTTCTCTTCTCCGCTGGTAATTGCGTCAAGTAATTGACAAAATCGGCGCCGTAATTTGACATCAACTTGAACATTCCTTTCATTTTACTGGATGTAAAAGCCGGAGTTAATACAGATCTCACTTCGCGCCACTTGTCTCCTCGAAGAATGAAGAGATTGTTGCCGAAAAATTTATCTTCGGTTTCGTCAATAAAGCCACGGTGATCCATAAACATGTCGAAATGTTTCAACGCGATGGATTTAATAAGCTCTGGATCACGGAGAACTATGATTGGCTTGTTCATATCATACATCCCAACATACTTGGCGTCTGGTGATAAATCGTATATCGATTTAACGAGTTCAGCCATTGATTCGCGACGAAGAAACATCGATCCCATGTTTCCCAGTAATGGCAGAGGCGTCTTATGTGGTATTCCATGTTTCTTGAAAAAGTTCAAATCTTTAAGCAGATAATAATAAATGCCTAAAGCACCCGCGATCACCGACAACAAGATTATATATATCATGCTGATATCTATTTATACGATGGAATGAAATTATGAAAAAAAAATAAAGTATGCAGATTACTGGCCGAACCTGTTATTTGAATATTTATAGGTACATATGATATGTAGCGTTACTAAAGTCTGAACGTTGCGGAGAACGCTACAACGATCGTCGAAACAGGACGATGAACTGCTACTGATGAGTATGAATAATCAGACCTTTTATGTACGTACTTGTGGATGATATCATCATATCACGTGAACATCGCATTTATTGCACATGATATCTGATTGTGTTTTAGAAGAATTTAGATTGCACACGCAACTTTAGTTCTTAATCATATTTCATTTTGATAAAACATCATGCTGCAAAATTATTTTTATATTTTTATTTCTCTCATATTTCAATAATTTATATATTTGATAAAAGAAAATTTTTCTTTAAAAAGAGAATACATATAAAACGTAAATTTCAAGTATAGAAAGTATATGTAGTATATTATCTACAGACACTGTTCTCAAACGGATTAAATCACTTTTTATTTATTATCCCTTGATTGATTTCTATTTGATTTTTCCTTGAATATCGAGGATTGTTGATTTCTACAAGCAATTATAATTAAAGAGCCGCCATCTTTCTCCTTTGAGAGAAAAAAAAATTTTTGCCAAGTAATGCATCTTGATGTTTCTCGACGAAAGTGCGATGATTCCGGGAACAGATAGAAGTTTTTTCGCGTGATAGATTTAATAAGATCAGAATCGTGAATCACCACAATTGGAGTTGTCATATCAAACATGTTAACATATCTGGCTTCGGGATATAAATCGTATATATTTTTAATTAACTTAATTCTTCAATTAACGATTCACGACGAAAGATCAATCCTACCTTCCGTATTTCCGAATATGGCAGGAAAAAGAGTGGAAAGAGGTGGTACCATGTTTCTTAAAAAAGTTCAAATCTTTAAACAGATAATAATAGATGCCTAATGCGCCCACGATCCCCGACAACGCGATTATATATATCATGCTAATATCTATTGACACAATGGAATTGAAATTGTGAAGAAAAAGATAGTATAAATAGTATGCATATTCTACACGAATCTGTTATTCAGATATTTATATGTATATGACGTTACTGAATCTAACTGATGCGTACCAAGGACATTACGCATCGAAATACGATGGTCAACTGCTACTCCACGAATGTTTTCGTTTTATATACGTACGGATATTATGCGAACTATATTCATCACATATATATTAATATAAATATATATATATATATATATATATATATATATATATATATGTAATTGTGTATGTAAGTATTTTTTCACACGAAACTTTCTCCATAAAATATCTGATAAAGCATTTTTTAAAAGATAATAAAATGTCGCAGAAATTTAGTGAAATATTTCAATAAAATACGTTTTTATAACTTTATTTCTTTTCCATTTTAATATTATATTTTAATTATGTATATTTGGTTAATACATTTTTAATTAATAACGTTCTATAACAAACAATATAATATATAGATAAAATATTAAATCACATTACTTTGTAGCTTCGTTATTCCGTCATGTTTCTGCATTCATCATGGTTCTTATTCATTTAATGTTTCGGCATTTGTTATGTGTAATGATACATTTTTTATATTCTTTATCATAGTGTAATCATTAGTCTTTACTACTTTGATTAACGCTTGCTTGTATCATATAGATACTTTTATTCTAATAAATTACGAAAATAACCAGTTTATCATAATGTTCAATGAAATATAGTGGAAGAAGATACATTCTTATTAAAATAATAATTGTAAAATGTATGCATTATTATATATATATATATACATATTAGAAAAAAGATGGTTTGCATTAAAATTGCAAATTCATCGATGTGTTAACAACATCAGAGACAGAAAATAGCACTCTCTTAAATTCTTTTCATATTTATGCCTTTTTTAATTCTTTCCTTTTTTTGGTCATTTTCTTATCAATAACAATTTTTTAATACATATATATATGAGAATTACATTCGGTAAAAAAATATTACAAGAATTATTTAAGAGAATTAAATTCTTAAATTTGATTAAAAAGCTTATTGAGGTATAAAAATATACCTTTAGCGATATCAGATAAGAGTAGAGATAAATACATACTCTTATCTATTTTTGAAGATTAAGAAAAATAAAATTTTTATATTTCTCTTGAAAATAAATACAACATTTTATTTTTATGAAATATATCTCTCTAAAAAGTTGTAGAAGCTGCTCAAGTAGAAATTGATTTTAATACGACAGAAAAATAGCAAATATAAAAGTTAATTAAGAAATAGTTTCATAGAAACGCTATTTATTATATATGTTACATATACTAACTATATAAGAGATAATAACGAATCATCACGAAAGATAAGTGTAACATTGTCGATTTATAATGATAATAACTTTCTTTTTTTCTATTTTTTTTCTTCATTGAATATATATTTATTGAATTTATATTATGTATATTTATATGAAAGAACTTGTTGCATAATTTGATGCATTTCACCAAGATTTTTTGAATGTTGATTTAATGGAATTAAGTAAATATAGGACTCAAAAATATTTATATGTCGCATTACATGTTAAAAAATTGTTGAAATATTTATTCTATATATACATAGTGATACATTTTGATGATATTGCTTATGTTAAGTAGCCATTAATTTCCAACTATTTTCAATAATCCACAGACTTCTATATATTAATCTAAATTGCTAACAGTGATGTGACAGATAAAAACCAGAGCGGCCATTTACAATTGCGATTGACTGTGAGTATACTCGTATACATATGCATGTTAGCAAATGTAAAATTTTTATAATGTATGTTTATTAATTTCTTATACTAACATGTACACTCAATTTCATTCCAATTGTAAATGGCTGCCCTGGCTTCTGTCATTGTACGAGATATAGCCATGTTTCTGTCTAGAATAATACTTTTATATAAAAGTCCGTGTAATTGTCTGTATAATATATTTTTACTAATATATTATTGCAAAATTTAACGGAATATTATAACAATATACGTATTAATTATGGCAGTAATAATTGCGTCAATGTTTATACTAAAAAATAATTCTAATTAAAAATTGATTTATAATTACGATATAAGATCAAAAGAGTTTAATCTTTGTTCATCTTTTTATGCTTGCTGTTTATTATTCTCTTAGAATACCAGAAATTTCTGCTGCAATATGATTTTCTAAACTTGCAACATGAGCTAGCAGCCGAAAGAACCTTTGTTTTCAATAACGCGAATCTGTCTTATTCTTTCATAAATTCTCCATTTTAAAAACAAAAACAGGAAAAAATGTTCTTTATTTTTATTTCAGTTTGGTTTTTATTTCCTAGTTTATCTGAAATCTAATTAAAGATGTATAGAACTATATATATATATAAATTTAATATGTTTAAGTATATATATTTTAGATATTGACATTTTTTTAGATAAATTCTGAATAATTTAATATTGTTACTATGAAATAAAATAGTCTTAAATATCTTAGATTTTTAAAATAATCAATAATATTCTTAAAGTAATCTTACATATTTAATATTGATACTATGACATATGTAAAAGATATAATATAATAGATAAAGGAGGAAATGGATATAAAAAGATATAAAAATAAGAAGAAAACGATCCTAGATGTATATATATATATATATATATATAATATATGATCATAATTTATTTTTATTTTATTTCATAGTAGCAATAACAAACTATTCATAATGTATTTAAAATATACTTTAATTATACTAAATTTTTATACTTAGAGATTGCCAATCACATATACATATGTATTTTGTATGAAAACTTTAAAAAAGTAACAAACAAAAAATAATTTGCTTTCAAATTAATATCACAATAATTATCGGCTAACAAATAACAAGAAATATTTTTTATATTGAAAAGTTACTTATTTCTAAATTATAAAGATGCGAGTAAATATAATAATAAACTTTTCTTACAACTGACATGTCCCATTGATATTGGCTGTAATAGCGTGATTAATATTTTTTCTTGGTGATACATTTAGCCAAAAACCTCCTTCAGGCTTCAAATTAAAGCCGTCTTTAGCGATTTTGAGCGATATCGAGGTCTTCTCGCAAGGTTTGAGATCACAACGTGCTAGCAGATGAAATATCAGAACCTTTGTTTCCAATAACGCGAATCTGTTACCTATACATATTCTGGGACCCAGACCAAAGGGAAGATAGGCTCCGCAGTTCAGACTATTTTTCTTTCGTTCCCCGCGAAATCTTTCGGAATCGAACTTTTCCGGCTCTTCGAAATATTGAGGGTCGTGATGAAGGCCATAAACAGGTACCCATATAGCTTGTCCTTTTTTTATAGTAAAAGGTTTCTTTCCTGGTAATGTCGGCGGTAATTCGAAATCTTTCAGGCATAATCTATCCAACATCAAACCAACCGGATACTTTCTGAGAGCCTCCTCAATCACAGCATTTAAGTATTCCATGCCATTAATTGCTTCGTATGGTGCCTGTCCATTTGTTTTTTTCCAAAACCTCATCAATCTCATTTTGAAGTCTTTCATGTACGTCCTGATTTACCGCGATTTCGTGAGCGACATAACACATTAAGGTAGAAGTACCTTCAAAGCCGCCAAGAAAGAAATCGAACGCTTGGGTTACCATTTCGTCTATAGTTAATTCTATTTTACCTTCCTTACCTCTGTTTTCCATCATCAGTTATAACATGTCTGGTCGAACTATTCCGTTCTCATCCCTATTTTTTATTGTGGTTTTTACGAGATCTCGGAAAAAATTTACTACTTTTTCAGGAATAAGTTTCAATTTAATTATTCGTGCCAGCCGAGGCAAATATCTAAGTATATAAGCCCTCAACAGAGAAGTACCGCTGATACCGATCAATTCCTTCCCGGACACGTAAAATTCGTTTTCTGGATCTCTAATAGAATCAACACTGACGCCAAAGGCACAAGTAGCTATTACGTCAGTGGTGTATCTTCCAAGGACATCTTTCAATTTTATTGTTCTCTTCTCCGCTGGTAATTGCGTCAAGTAATTGACAAAATTGACACCGTAATTTGACATCAAATTGAACATTCCTTTCATTTTACTGGATGTAAACGCCGGAGTTAATACAGTTCTCACTTCGCGCCACTTGTCTCCTCGAAGAATGAAGAGATTGTTGCCGAAAAATTTATCTTCGGTTTCGTCAATAAAGCCACGATGATCCATAAAAATGTCGAAATGTTTTAACGCGATGGATTTAATAAGCTTGGGATCGCGGAGTACTATGATTGGCATGGTCAAGTCATACATCCCAACATACTTGGCGTCTGGTGATAAATCGTACATCGATTTAATGAATTGAGCCATCGATTCGCGACGAAGAAGCATCGATCCCGTGTTTCCCAATAATGACAGAGGCGTCTTATACGGTATTCCATGTTTCTTGAAAAAGTTTAAATCTTTAAGCAGATAATAATAGATACCTAAAGCACCCACGATCAGCGACAACAAGATTATACATATATATCATGCTAATGTCTATTTACACGATGGAATTAAAATTACGAAAAAAAAGATAAGATGTGCAGATTACTGCCCGAATCTGTTATTCGAATATTTATATGTATGTAATGTTACTGAAGTCTGAACGATGCATGCAAAGAACGTTACATCGATCGTCGAAGATGTGATTACGACGATCGACTGCTACTGACGCGAGTAATGTTGCCTTTTATATATTCCCAGATGATATTACCATATCACGTGAACATCACAAATATTACATAATGTGTATGTGGTTGTGTAAGAATTTAGATTCCACACACAACTTTAATTCTCAAGCATTTCTCATTTTAATAAAATGTCATGCTGCAAAATTGTAAAAAATATTTCAAGAAAATATGTTTTTATAGTTTTATTTCTTTCATATTTCAATAATTTATATATATATGATAAAAGAAAATTTTTTTTAAAAGAGAATAATATAAAATGTAAATTTCAAATACAGAAAGTATACGTAGTATGTTAGATACAGACAGAGTTCTCAAACGGATTAAATTACTTTTTATTTATCATCTTTTCTTTTATTATTGATTTCTATTTAATTTTTCCTAACATCAAGGATTGTTGATTTCTACATTACAAGCAATTATAACTAAAGTGACTTCTTGGAATTAATTTTCAGATATATGTTAAATTTATCTTGTAAACTATAAAAATTTAACTTAAGAATATATAGATTAAAGAAGCCTTTCTTTAAAATTAGCGCAAAAAAAATATCATAAATTTTGTGCGCACATTTATTCTCTTAAAATAAATAAATCTGTCTCTATTACTATATTACAGGTATTACTATATTATATTTCTATTATAGGTATATATTCCTAGAAAATTATATAAAAAGAAAAGAGAGAAAGAAAGGGAGAAACTAGACTTGATGAAATACATATTATATAGAATAGCATATACTTTATATGGAAAATTTGTTCTAGTTATTATACACATAACAAAAAGATTATAATATTGAAGTGCTTATATGAATGACATTAACATATTGCACGTCAAGTTACGATGGTCAATTTCCTCTCCCTTTCTCTTTCTTCATCTCTCCTTCATTCCCTCTTTTTTATATCTATCATACAAAGTCATCTGCTACGCAGTTTGACGTAATAAGTCAAGTTATTACCAAGTGTTGGTAAAATGTATTCGAGAACAGTAGATGTAGCATTTAAAATATATTTAATATATGTAATGTCACGTATTTCACATAGTTTACATGTAAAACATATATATTTCACAATTTACATATATACAAGTTAATAAATTTGTGCATTATAATATCCTATATAATAATTGATAAAATTTTATAATAATTATATTGTATATATATATATATATATATATATATATATATATATAACATACATCACATTACTTTGTAACTTCGTTACTTATGTCAACTTTATATTCATCTAATGTTTCTGTATTTGTTATATATAACGATATATATTTTTTTATTCTTCATCATGGTAATGTAATCATTAATGTTCACATATTTGATTAACGCTTACTTGTATTATATATTTTTATTCTAACATAATATACCAACAAAAACAACAATTTAGTATCAAATTCAATAGAACGTATCAAAGAATACACGTCCTTATTAAGATAGCAATGATTAAATGCGTACTATAATGTATATAGAAAAAAAGATCATTTGCAATATAAATTGCAAATTCATCAATGATCACAACACGAGATAAAAAACAGTTCTCCATCTTAATTATTTCTATATTATTTCTTTTTATCTTAAATCTTTTTCTTTATTTATCATTTTCTTAGCAATAACAATTTTTTTAACACATATGTAAGAAATACATCGGTAAGAAAAAGAATATTACAAGAATAAAAAATAATAAGATAATTAAAAATCTCCAAATTGATAAAAAAGTTTATATGATGATGAAAATATAATCTTTATTGTTATAAGAGTAAATAGATACTCTAATAAATAAATACTCTCATATTTTTTAAGGTCAATAAAAGAAAATAAAATGTTTAATTTTTATATTTCTTTTAATAAGAGCAATATCACTTTTATAAAATATATCTCTGAAAAGTTATAAAAAAGAAGCGCTTAAGCAGAATCTTACTATGACTGAAGCATAACAGAAAAATAACAAGTTTTATAGAAACCGCCATTTATTATGTACATATGCTAATTAAATGATAATAACGAGTAACCATGAAAGGTAAAGACGACGTCGATAATGATCAACTTTCTTTTCCTTTTTCTTTTTTTTCTTTTCTTCCGGTATGTATATCATATGGAGGAACTCATTGCGTAATTTGATGTAAGGCACCAAGGTTATTTTCTATGTCGATTCAATAGAATCAAATAAATGTAAGATTTAAAAACATTTCGCAATATATATGTATGTATATATGTATATTAACAAATTGTTGAAAATATGTATTCTATTATTTGTTATAATTATTGTTATATAATGTGTTACATAATTTTTATCTTGTTTGTTAAAGTTAATTTTTTGTGTATAAATTCTTTTATTTATAATATTGATCTACTTTGATCATATTGTGTATGTTAACTAGCTATTAATTTCAGTTATTTTTCACAATATTTGTCCGTATAATATATTTAAAAAAAAAAAAAAATATATATATATGTATATATATGTATATACACATACATAACACACACGTACACACACACATACACATACACACACACTTATGTATATATATAATAGTTTTGCAATTTATAATAACTACTATTGCAATGTATTTATTTATAATAAATACTATTGCAATGTATTTATTTATAATAAATACAATTATATACAATTTTTTACAAAATGTAGCAGATTATTGTGAAAAAATGCAGATAATTATTATGATAATAATAATTACGCCAATGTTTGTATTAAAAAGATCATTCTCATTACATTCTTTAAATGCATCTTCAAATTTATAATTACGAAATAAAATAAAAAGTAGCATTTAATCTTGAAGTCTTTATGCTCGTTTATCGTTTTCTTAGCAATATATAAGAAATAAAAATAATTCTGTTCTTATTGTAAGTATGCTAGAAATATTTTTGATGCAGTTAAATAATATTTTCTTAACTTACAATAACATTCTCTTATTTTAAAACAGATATTTGCCTTGAAATATCCTTTATGTTCATTTTGATTTGGTTTTGGTGTTTTCCGGTTTTTATCTAAAATTTAATTAAAGATGTAAATAATTATATCTAGAATTTTTTTATTTTTATATTCTTATATTAAGATTATTTTATTTTATAATATCAATATCGAATCTCTAAGATCATTATAAGAATATTAATGATTATTTTAAAAATCTAAACTGTACTAAGACTTTTTTTACTTTTGATGGTAATAATATTAAATTATTCAAAATATAAAAAATAAACTCATGTATCTTAAGATTTCCAATGATATATATATATATATACACAATATATGTATTTTGAAAACTTTAAGAAAGCAACAAATAAAAAATAATTTTCTTTTAAATTAATATATCACAGTAGTTATCGATTAATAAAATAGCAAGAAATACTTTTTAAAAAAGTTATTCATTTCTAAATTCTCAAGATGCAATCAATAATATTAATGGTATTTTCTTACAGCTGACATGTCCCATTGACATTGGATGCAATAGTGTGATGAATATTTTTCCTTGGTGACACCTTCAACCAAAAGCCGCCTTCGGGCTTCATATTGAAGCCGTCCTTAGCGATCTTGAGGGGTAACGGTGTTTTTTCGCAAGTTTTCAGATCGCAACGTGCCAATATATGAAACAGCAAAACTTTCGTCTCCATTAAAGCGAATCTATTACCAATGCACATTCTGGGGCCCAGTCCGAAGGGAAGATAGGCTCCGCAGTTGAGGTTCTTTTTTTTTTGTTCACCAAGAAACCGTTCGGGATCGAACTTTTCCGGCTCTTCAAAGTACTGCGGATCATGATGAAGTCCATAAACCGGTACCCATATGCCTCCTCCTTTTTTTAAAATAAAAGGCTTCATCCCTGGCAATGTCGGAGGCAACTCAAATTCTTTTATGGATACTCTGTCCATTGCTGCAGCAACCGGATACATTCTGAGAGCTTCGTTAATTATGGCATCCAAGTATTCCATGTTATTAACTACTTCGTATGGCGCTTGTCCATTTGACTCTTCCAAGACTCGATCAATCTCATCTTGAAGTTTTTTTTGTATTTGCTGATTCACCGCAATCTCGTGAGCGGCAAAGCACATTAACGTCGAAGTGCTATCGAAGCCGCCAAAGAAGAAAACGAACGCCTGGGCTACCATATCTTCGATAGACAATTCCGGTTTGCCTTCTCTACCTCTAGACTCCATCATCAGTTGTAGCATGTCTGGACGAACGATACCATTCTCATCTCTGGTTTTTATGGTGGTTTCTACGAGATCTCGAAAGAAACTTGCTATTTTTTCACGGACAATTCTAATATTAAGTATTTTTGCCACCCAAGGCAAGTTTTTATACAGATACATTTTCAAGAAGGCGATAGTGCTGAAATTGGTCGCCTCCTTGCCGTAAACGTAGAATTCGTTGTTCGGATTTCTCATAGAATCAACACTAATACCGAAAGCGCAAGTAGCTATTACGTCATTTGTGTATCTTGTAAAGACCTCTTTTATTTCCATTACTCTCTTCTCTTCTGGCATTTGCGCCAAGTAATTGCTAAATTCGGCCGCGCACTCCGACATCAATTTAAACATACTTTTCATTTTGCTGGATGTGAAAGCTGGACTCAGTAAAGGTCGTACTTGTCGCCATCTTTCTCCTTTGAGAGCAAATAAATTTTTGCCAAATAATGGATCTTGATGTTCCTCGATGAAAGTGCGATGATCCGGGAACAGATCGAAGTTTTTTAGCGTGATTGATTTAATAAGCTCAAGATCGCGAATCACCATAATTGGAGTTGTCATATCAAACATGCCGACATACTTGGCCTCAGGATGTAAATCGTACGTATTCTTAACAAGATCAGCTATCGATTCACGACGAAAGATCGATCCTG
Source organism: Anoplolepis gracilipes (assembly GCF_047496725.1). Lineage (NCBI taxonomy): Eukaryota > Metazoa > Arthropoda > Insecta > Hymenoptera > Formicidae > Anoplolepis > Anoplolepis gracilipes. The sequence goes on from NC_132974.1 coordinate 14,096,781, forward strand.
CCATATTTCCAAGTAGCGGAACAGGCTTTCTGTGCGGTATGCCATGTTTCTTGAAAAAATTCAAATCCTTGAAGATGTAATAATAGAGTCCTAGAGCGCCGACTATCACCGTCAATGCGATTACGTATATCATGTTGAAAAAAAAATTACTTTATTTAAATTAGTATACATATAACACTATTATATAGATTCTGAATATAACTAAACTTTCACCCTCTATCGTAAATTCTTTTTTTTTTTTTTTTTTTTTTTTTTTTGTGCAATTAATGACGAAGATGGTCTACGAAGGCAACTTTATGCGTCGAGATTCAACGGTCGACTGCTGCCGCACCAGAATGATTTTTCTTATATATACGGTTAGATGATGTCATTGCTTACGCAAGTTATAACTCGACGATGTAATCTCAAGTATTCTCGCGCACACATTTCTATATAATTTAATGAAATTGAGATAAAAAAAATTGGATGTATTATCTTTCATATCTTTAGATATATTTTTGCTCTTTGTCCATTGCACATTACATTGTTTTATATGATTTACGTCGATTAACAGTTAGTCAATAGAAAGATGACAAAATTGCCTGTTAAAGTGACTATTACCGGCGATCTTGATCATTAATCATTAAGGATGGAACGCGAACAAAAGATTTTTTTAATAATCAAGGCTACTGTAATATTGCTAAAATGATTTGCAAAATTGCTGCGCGAGCTCGTGATTTTCCATCTTTATTAATATTTTTGTATTTTTATAAGTTTGTACATAATAATATATATATATATATATATATATATATTTTGTCTTTATTGATATGATAAAAATATACTCGTTATCTCCCTATTTTCATAGATTCTTTTAATAAATTTGAATATGTGTAAATATGTGTATCAGCATAAATAATTATCTTACAACAGGGACATTTAATTTACGTTTGTAACCGGTTCTCTCTCGGCACGACATTCAACCATAAACCGGCTTCGGCTCGCATGGAGAATCCACCCTTTTTTAATTTTAATGGTATCGAAGTTTTTTCGCACGGCTTCAAGTCACAATAAGCCAATAGATGAAATAGCATCACCTTCGTCTCCAGCAAAGCGAATCTGTTGCCGATGCACATTCTCGGGCCTAATCCGAATGGATAATAAGCGTTGAAATTACACTCGCTCCCTTTGTTTTCATCCAGGAATCTCTCGGGCTTGAATTTCTCTGGCTCGGGAAAATACTTGGGATCGTGTTGAAGGCCATAAAAAGAGATCCAGATTAACATTCCTGCCTTCACGAGAAATGGTTTTGCACCTGGCACGGTGGGAGGCAACTCAAAGTCTTTCGTGCACAGCCTGTCCGTCATCAATTGCGGCGGATACATTCTCAGAGTCTCGTTAATCGCAGCATTCAGATACGTCATCCCGTTGACTGCCTCATAGGATGGTTGACCATTTGTATCTTTCAAAACCTTATCGATCTCATTGTGCAGTTTCTCCTGGATATGTGGATTAACGGCAATCTCGTACGCTAAGAAACTCATCAAGGTCGAACTGCTATCGAAGCCACCGAGGAAGAAGACGAACGCCTGCGATGTCATGTCCAAAATAGTCAGTTCTTTCCCAGGTTCTCTTTTCCCTCTGCTATCCATCATTAGCTGCAGCATGTCCGGTCGAATGATATTTTTCTCGTCTCTGATCTTTATGGAGTCAGATATTAGATTTATAAAGAATGCGTTAGTACGATCATTTATCAGCTTAAGATTTAACAGACGCAGGAGCCACGGCATATGTTGATACATCAAGATTTTTATAAGAGCGCTCTTGCCAAAATCTGTCGCTTTTCTGCCAAACGTGAAGAAATCGTTGTTCGAGTCTCTCATCGAGTCCACTCTAATGCCAAAGGCACATGTGGCGATCACGTCGGTAGTGTATCTCGAGAAAATGTCCCTCATTTCCATAGTACGTTTCTCAGACGGCACTTTCACCAGATACTCTGAAAAACTCACGGCACACTCGGACATCAATTGAAACATGGTTCTCATTTTGCTAGACGTAAAAGAAGGACTCAGAAGCGTTCTAACGTCACGCCATTGATCTCCACGGAGCGAAAGCAGATTTTTCCCGAAAAGCGGATCTTGAGTGCCGGTACCGAAAAATACATGATCTGGAAACGAGTCGAAATTTTTGATGCCGATAGACTTGATCATGTCGAGATCACGTAACAGAATAACCTTTTGCGAGAAATTAAAGAGGCCGACATACTTAGCGTCGGGATGTACATTGTATATTTCTTGATTTAGCTCGGCGAAAGTTTTTGGTTGTATGAAAAGCAGCCACAGTCTTTCTACCATGAACTTCGGCTTTGGATGTGGAATCCCGTGCTGCTGAAAGACGTTCGACCGTTTGCGGGAATAATAATAAACAGCGAGTACGCCGACTAATATCGATAAGACTATCGTCCAGCACTCCATAATAGACTGGCTTAATCAAGACACTCGATTGTTCCTTTCGTCCTGGGACGAAAGTCAAATATCAGCGTCGTGGAATGAAAGTTTGTGTCAATATCAATGCTCGCGGTTGTGCCAGACACTACCAAGTTATAATCCAATGCGATATGTCGAGCGCGATTGTTCTGTCGAGCCTGAAAACGACCTGCCTGTTTGAAATTCTCGCGAACGACTGCTCGTTCGACTGCTCTACCGAGATACTGTTGCTGGCCAAATGACTCGTTGTAGCTTCATGATGTTACGCAAGAACTTTACATCGGACTTTATATTTTATAATATATGGCAGGCGTATCGTTTTAAACAAGATATATTAATGTTCTCTCCAATAGATAAGAGTATATCGTTAAAAGAAGTTGTTTATGGCGATATAAATATTTAAAAATATCACTGATGACAAATAAACTGATAAAATAATTGATGAGTGAATGACACGAATATCATTTAATTTGATTAAGAGATTTCAATTGTCTGATCTGCAGTGATCTGCAGCAGCTAATAGTAGCTAATGTGTGCAGGCGACGATGTATTTCTATTACGCAACGACCTTGAGCCTCCCACGCGTGATGATTCATGAGTCAGATCAATGTTGCAAATACTGCGCAGAAACCAATCGAAATAGGTTCGCTGATATATCGACAAGTAATCGATCGACCGACGTCTGTACCATCTTACTGCCAGATGTCGTAAATTTCTTTGCGTTTCTTTATGTCTTTATTTGTCACAGTAAAAAAAAGATGCATACTCGTTTACATAACACTCTGCTTGACTTTTAATATTGATATTCGGGAACTTATTTCTTGCATATCTGAAAATTAATCCCCCAAGAACACTCTAAACTTCTTGTGGAATAGTATTTATATATCGTACGGTCGGAATTTATAAATCTATTTTTATACGGTATACATATACGTGTTATAAAGTATACGAAATGTGCTTTTGACGTCACTGATTTATATATAGGTATATAGGTATAGCGTATATATTTATATAGACAGGTTTATATATAAAATTGTGCATTATTTTTTTTCGTCAACTTATTTCAACTCCCAACTGCAATAAACAACCGAAATATTCACAGATATATATTTTACTGTAACTTTTCTAAAGATCAGAGGCGGATAAGCGTTAAAAGAATTAAAGAAAATGTAATCTCGCACCTCTCTCCGTACTTGTCGGATACTTTTTGCACAATGGAAAAATGAAACGTGAGTTAAACGTTTCTCTTCGCGGAAAATTCGCGAGTGAAGAAATTTTCTCACTTGATCTTTAGTAAACTACACATGAAATACGTTCCATTTCCGTCAAAAAAATTAAAAGGCGATTGAAAAGAGTAGTTTCTTTTATTTTTCATAAAAACGTACAAGTAATCTCTCATCGATACATAAAAATCTTAATTTTCCATAACTTTTTTTTATTTTTTAATCACTAATCTTAATTTAAATGTGATAAAAATATAAATTTTCGTAATTGAAAGATGATAAAAGTATTTGACAAACAAAATGCCTATTAAGAACGTTAATATAGCATATATGACGTGAGTCAGTTCCATCATTTGAGATATTTCACGCGAAAAAGTCGCGAAAAGGCGAGAGATGTCTGTCTGTCTGTCTGTCTGTCTGTCTGTCTGTCTGTCTGTCTGTCTGTTTCGAAATCCGACTTGCAACCTGGCGGGAAACAAGATTTCGACCAAAAGTTTGGTCTATTTAGAACACAGGAGTAAGAAAGAGAGTAAGAGGAACATGGAATGGGAATGAGAGAGGATGCAAGGGGTTAGAAGGGAAAAGAAGAGAGAGAGAGAGAGAGAGAGAGAGAGAGAAGGCGGAAGGAGGGAGGGAGGGAGGGAGGGAGGGGGGGTAGGGGGACCGGTGGAACAAAATTCATTTGGCCAAATTAAACAGAGTTTAGCAATTTGCGCTTAATCCATTTGTCGGGGATCCGCCGTCCGTCAGTCCGTCCGTCTGCCTTTACTCCAACCCACTCTCTTTCTCTCCTCCCTTCCTTATCCTTTTCTGCGACCCCTATCGCGCACCCCCTTCTGGCTGTTCGGTCTATGTATTTTACCGTTACCTCGATCTCTTCGCCTTTTGAAGCCGCGCACGTATAGATTTTATTTTAATTTCTATTCCCAGAATTCTCTTATTCTTCACTTTTAAATCATTTTTTACATAATGACAGTATTCTATCGCGTTATTAATATAATTATGGATCTAGATTTTATATATACACACGCACACGCACACGTACGCGCACATATTAATTAATATGTCGTACGAGACTTTGCGATAAAAAAGCAGCGAGCTGAAACATGTTACGCTTTGCTCGTTTATGTATGCGAGACACGGCGTCATGTGTTTCCTTTTATTCGCTTAGTATTCAAGCCGTCTTTTTTTGCGCGCATGTTGAACGCGCGCAATACATCTTATACAGAAAAAGATCTCAAATTTTACATCATCCTGAAAACTCTATCGAATCATAAATAATTTTCAACGCGGATAATAAAAATAATAATTATTTTTAATTCGACAGTACATTCCTTTTTTTCGATCGCTAACCCGAAAAACTGGACGCGTTAACTGTTGAGAAGCAAAAGTTATTAGTGGAATTAATTATTTCAATTATTCGCAAAAAATTAATATTTTATATGGATTGGTAATTATTATTTATGACTTAATCCATTCTCAATCTAATATTATGCACGAGAAATGTAATATGAAAGATATGATCCGAGTTAACCTTCCCGATTTATACAGTTATTTGCGCGCAACATCTCATTTGCGGAAACGCCTACTTCCTCTCACCTCCATCTCTCTCTCTCTCTCTCTCTCTCTCTCTCTCACTTTCTTCAATTATTACACCCTAGCATTACGCCGTTCTCTACCGCCTTTCGCCTTGCGCGTTACACGCTCTCTTCGGCACTTGGATCTTATTATCACGGAATTGTTTCCGTCCCTCGAGCTCCGGAGTTGCCGTCTACCTTTCTTCTTCTTCTCGCATCCAACAAGAACAGCGGAAGAATCCGACCTAAGTGTATTGGCAGTTGTGTCCACGTTTTATTTCCATTCAATCGGGTGAGCACCTTTAAGATCACTTTCCCGTAAACCGCTAGAGTGCTTCGCGCTAGAATATTCCTGGTTCCTGGTTCCTCGTTCCTGCTCCCGCGACAACCGACAACAACCGTCCGTGGATCAGAGTTTTAACATCGATGTCTAGCGCTGCCCGTTGTCCTCAACATTTTCACCTTGGCATTCTTTCCTCCTCGCGCTCACCTTGCCTGCGCTTTTTTTGTTTAATTTTTATTTATGCGTGTCGTATTTCCAGCAGTCTGCGCGCGCGCGCTAACATTCTTTGAATACCACTATACTATTAAATAGGAAGAACATGATGTTAATCAATTATCGTGGCAATATTTATTTTAAAATTGCATTCTATCGTTCATCCATGACATTCAGCTAATAAAGCACGTTTCGCCAAGTGTCTGAATTATTAAGAAAGAGAGAGAGAGAGAGAGAGAGAGAGAGAGAGAGAGAGAGAGAGAGAGAGAGAGAGAGAGAGAGAGAGACTGAATCGAGTTGACGAATCGCGTTTTAATGCCGTTACGCATAACACCTACTAATTTCCGAGCTCCTCTGGAAATGAACCACTTCCCTCCTTCAGATAGGCAAAGGTTAATATAGTTTACGAACCAAATACAGAGTAATCATATTTGCCTTTATATACGCGGATGGCAGACGTTCACGCAGTGGTTAACCGTTCCACACCGTCGAATTCACCGCTAAGCACCGTCTCTCTTTTCACCGTTTTCGCTACATCCGTTAGTGTTTCGCTCTTCGGTCAGAGATGAAACACTTTGCATAGGGTAAACTAGGGTACGATGGTCATACGGAAAAGATGGCCATGGGCTGTCATTTTTTTCAATAATCGCTACGTGCTGCGCTTTTTTAGTCATTATCAAAGATAATCGATATTTACAATAATTTATGCGCATACATTGTTCGAAATAACGATATTGTGAATCTTACATCATATTTTTACTTTTAACTACCTGCAAAGTTTTTCATTTGTCCGCTAAAAACTGTTAAAACGTCGAATAAATGACAGTTGAGCTATCGTAATCGACGTTCGACATATTATAAAGATGTGTAAATTTTTATATGACCTATAATTTTTATTTTCGTTTTCACTATTTTTTTTTATAAATATTATAGTCATCTTTTCCTTAAAAGTTGAGTAAGATGGCCAATGCTTACGTTGTACCATTTTGATAATATAAAATTTCTATGAAATATTTTCCTTTTAATTTCGATAATATTACGTAATTAAAGCTTCGGTGAAGACAATATGCCAAACGCTATTAAAAAATAACAAAACGAAAAGTACGTTTTTTGCATTTTAAAAAACTATGGCCATCTTACTCGAGTTTAGCCTACAACTTTTTACAGACGCTAAAGTCTGCGTTTATCGGACAAGATCGCAAATTGAATGCCTGTTGAATGCCTGTCGATCCGCCCGTGTGCTAAGATTCTTTTTCCGATCTACCTTAATATATTTCGATTCGATCGTCATCAAATCTGGGTCACACTTTGCGAATGGTAAGTAATAAAAATCTCGCGGGAATAAAATAATAGTGTGTCATGCCGTTCAATTTATCGCGTCGTACATCTAAGACAGTTTCGGGATACTAATACTTTCTTTCTTTCTTTTTTTTTTTTTTTCCTCCGTCAGTACGTATATAAACCTCGATGGGTCTCGCGCGTAAAACTAATGGAATATAGGTGTACCGGTACAAAGTCGCAAGGAATGAACTCGCATACACTCGAAGATTGTTGCGTACGATCGCATAGCGTATACCACCCACACGTAGCACGAGTTTAAGTATCTGTGAGAAAATGGATACTAAAACACGCGAATATATATATATATATATATATATACACACGGCTAAAGCAGACGAGGTGAATATTATTGCCGACTTCCGGACCTCCTCGTAATACTTTGCTTCACGAGCTTAAAATCTGCCGCTGCGGTATATGTCTATATCCCGCGTGCTCTCTCTCTCTCTCTCTCTCTCTCTCTCTCTCTCTTTCCTCGTGATTTATTTCATCGAGTTATTTAATCGCGCATTCATCGTGCATCAATGCCCTCACCTCACGTACATACACGTTCGCTTAAATCCCTGTTTCTGTGACATCCATAATTCCTCATATAATACCTAGATTACTATATATTCTTTTAGGCGGAACGCGTTGGTATCTAAAGTATCAAAAATATATATTCAGATAGGTGGCAAAGCGGATTACAGGCACGGCGTATTGATGTTAGAAATTTTTTGCGATAAACGCGCGTGCGTATGTGCGTGTATATACATAGATTTGAAAGGAACGATGAGATGCGCCAATCAACCATCATCGGCTCGAGCGCTCAAGAAAGAAGACTACGGACGCGGTTCTTCGTCAGGTCAGGTTGGCGACGCGTATTCTTGGGGAATTAACACACATTTGCGATGTTATTGCTTGAGAATACACGTATTTGGCCTGGCCGGTCACGTCACGCAAGACAGCAACTATATTCATCCGGTTTTTAAATTTCGCACACATCAACCATTGAAACCTGTTCTCTGTTGCGAGAAAACGATGCAAATGAATTATGCGCCCAGCGTAATAATATAGATGTACCGCATGATATGTTAATATTTATAAAAAAGATGAAATATTTATTTAAAAAGTCCATTCAATTTTTTTAAAATTAAAAAACAGCATTCCTTCGCTCGATACATCCATCATATATGTACAATATATCGTGGATATCAAGTTTTTCAATATCACGAATAATGAAACTTATGTTATACGCAAATATTTACATAAAATTTCTTGAATTATATGTAAGTATGTCAAAACGGGCATTGTTAAATTTCGAATGAAGGAAAAAAAAATAAATCTTGGAATTTAATAATGTAACGATTTTATGTCAACGAGACTGATTAAGTTTTCCATAACGCAGATTTCTAAAATGTTGCGATAAATTCAAAAAACTATTCGCGCAAGACTTGCTTGTTTTTGACAGTACGCTAGCTAGTGATTAATTAAGAAATTCGAAAAAGTCTATACAGTTAATCCAGTCTCATTGTAGAAAAAAATTTATATTAATTTCATGCATATGGTTTTATGTGTAAATGTATTACTCTGATAATATCGCATAAAATGAAATAAAGTGAAAAATTGAGAAGTAAGGCGTTAATAATTTGTCTCTAGCAAAATAGAAAGCGTATCTTTTGTCTGAAAACCACTCATTCGTGATTGCTTGTCAGTACGTCGCCAAAGATTAACGTTATTAACGATAATTTGTCGTTCTTCGTGTTGCTTCATCAAATTAAATTTGTTTGACAAAAACGGTCCAACTCTCTCCACTCTCTTTCTCTGTCCTTTTCCTGTTTTACTTTTTCGAGAGAAAAAAAATCCATGGTAACATGTAAATTTTCAACAATATGCCAATTAAATTGTATTGAATCTTTTACCGAAAATTCCTTTTGCACAACTACATTTTCGACAGAACGAAACTGTACGCGGTTGCGTGCAATATATTTTCCAGCATTCTTCACTGTTATACCTTACAAAACAAATAATGGGTGCAATGTACCCATATTTACATTTCACAGAATGGGGATACGAAAAATGCAAGAGATTGATTTTTCGTATATACGCGATTGTAGTAATGTATACGCGCTTGTATTATTTTTTCTATATTCTTAAAACTGTGCAAATATATTGTGCAACATATTTCGGCCACTGATATATATATATATATATATATATATATATTATCAAAGTGTATATTAATATTATTATTATATTTTTGCCCTTTTCAGATGTAAAAGCTCGATGACGTTTTTAATACACACACATATATATATACACGCACACACAAATTTAACGAAAAATTGTGCATTTTTGATACGTGCGCCGATTTTGCCCCGAGAGAATTCGTGATTCTTACATAGTATATGCCCGAAATCGCGGATCGCGGGCTGACAAGGTACAAGATTCGCGGTAGCAAGCAACGCTGAAGGGGAAATTTACCCCAGGCGTGTAAATCACTCTTTAGCGCGGGCTTCGTTGAAAACTTAACAGGCCGAGTAATGAGCAGGCCGTTTTCCCGCCTTGCGGGCTACTACATTGGCGCCTCAGGAGTGCTTTTACTTAATGCTTTCGAGTTGTTCTCGAGGGACCTGCGTCGAGTATCCGGCTATATCCGATGTACATACATCCGAAGGCGTCGTGCTGGTTACACGGGAGACGGAAATTATGTCGCCTCGCGTAAATCGGAAACGTTGCGTCACGCTCCGGTATACAACAGCCGGATTCAAATCTCCCCTCCCCCCCTCTTCCGCTTCCTTTAATCTAAATGGAAAAAATGTGTGCTCCGTGCACACGAGATATTTCATTGAATCAACATTTAATTTTACGTACATTGTCATAGACAATGACCATTCATCATCCGATGGTAGCAAGTCTAAAATGAAAGAGAAATCGAGTTAAATTTGATGAAGAAAAAGTTATGCGAATAATTTCTCTAAAATTTCGATATTTTCTTTTATTAAATGAAAGCAATTTCGTTCAAGTCATTTTCAATTTATTCTTTCTCTCAAGAGAGGTAATTAACAATGATTTAATCTGATTTTCTTTAAATTGTTTAAAAATTTTTTTTTTTTTTTCGATGTAATGAATGAAATGGAGAAAAAAATCTTTTTGCTACAATCGACAAGTTTTGAAAAGTACTCGAGATCTGATGAATTTCGAATAAAGCAAAAACAGCTGGAATCCAGGAAAGTAGTATCAGAGTTTACATCGTTGTTGCTAGACACGGAATTGTTGGTGGAATTCCTCGAGTGCGAATTTTACGCCGCTTGCGAAACCATCTTCGAAATATCCTTTAAATCACTCTTACGAGAGATATATTTGAATGCTTGTCGTAAAAAGTCGAAAACTAAAAATCGAAGTAAACGGAAATATAACGAGATACGCGAACCAAAAAAGCAGAGATCTTTGACAATCAATCTTTGATTTTCATGCTTTACAAAACGTTTATCATTTTGCCTTCATCATCTGTCAATGTTTTCATTATTTTATTTATGTTTTTCGAAAATAACGTTCAACTCGCACGTTAAATTTTCAAAATTTAAACAATTGCAACTTACTTATATATTTTATTAATCACTTGATTATTTTAATCTCAAACAAAAATAATCACGCATATCACGAAACTTTTTTAAAAGAATACTACGACTTTGGTATAAACATAAAATGATTTTTATGTTTCTCCGAATTGTGTGTGTTACGATTTAATGCGTTCAAGTTTACGCAAGGATATTACGGTAAAATGATAGAAATAATCTGGATCGAAGGGCGAAATTATATTGTAGTAGCGACCTATGTTGATTGTCGATGGTTTCGCGCACCTGGCAAATCTCACGGATATATTCTCCTCAATAGGATCAAACGTACATATTAGAGAATACTGTGCAGTTAATGAGGAGTGATACATACCTAGAGCGTTCCAGAAGCTGTCTTCAAAGAGAGACGTAAACATAAAGCATACATAGTTGACATATACTCTATAGCATATATATATATATATATATATATATTGCGTAATGTTTTGTGTGTGTGTGTGTGTGTGTGTGTGTGTGTGTGTGTGTATGTAAAATACAAATTCTATTTGGCATTGAAATATAGGTATATGTTACGACTGAAATCTGTCGGTAAGATTTAGTTGACAATTTTATTAATTGCAAAAACACGGAATTTTCTAGTAAAACACAAAAAATGTGAAAACGGACGAGCTTGTTTGTTGCATATATGTTTTTTTTTTTTTTTTTTTTTTTTATATTACATATACATGAAAAGGATGTAAGACGATTAAATTTTCTCACAGCGGATGCGCGGTATAGATATCGTCACATGTTTGCGAAATAGACTAATTCCGACCAAGTGACGTATTAAACGCGAGTCTTAAACGCATATGAAACGGTTAATTATGTTGGACTGGAGATATTAGGGATAAACTAAACGTCGCGATGTGCGGAAACACTGAGAGAGAGAGAGAGAGAGAGAGATACAGTCTCCAAGAGGCGCACAGTCGAGTAGGGTGCACGTGTGTGTGTGTGTGTGTGTGTGCGCGCGCGCGCGCATAGATGTTATAGGGATAGATCTTATTAGACACCCTCTAGTCCAAATCATCAAAGGGATCTAGGAGTAAGGCCCGATTAGCTTTGGCATCCTGTAGCACCGTAGGTAGGATATGGAGTTGATGTAGATGTTGTCGCGAGAGAGCAAATTGACGATAGATAATGCTATACAGGCTGCTTAGTTGGGCACTAACTAAGTAAAGCTAAATGGGTATAATCATAAGCACGCAAATGGTTGCGTACGCGCGTGATGTCGAATAATCCTGTATACGTCACATCTTTGTCTTTTAAGTTTGTTGCTGATCCGCGTGAACGAGAGAACTCTGAACGGGAGAGATTACAGGATTTAACGACGGATTTTTAATCGTCAAACTTGTTAAATGAGCCTGCAATAATACAATAATGCGTGCAAATGATATACAAAATACATACATATCTCTATAAATCTATAATTTCTCACAAAATATACGACAGACACGCATTTTTATTTTATCGCGACAACTTTCGAGTCGATCGTAGTTCGATTAAGAAATGCGGCCATGAAAGCTCTTATGTTTTATGTCTCTTAGACTATCTGCTATCGATCATATGAGATAATTCATTTTAAAAGCCTATACCGCCAGGTCATTCGTATGCACTTTTCGAAGTAATACGACGTTTACCAGATACACTTCGGGGGATACGCTTGTGTGTACACTTCGTAAAGCGTCTTTTACATATTTATTACCTCACCTATACTGCTACATGTCCCGCGGGACGCATAGCGCTTTAAACGGCCGATCTTCTTTATACGTCTCATATTTATCTAGCGAACGACGAGATAGATCGGTTGTAATACGAAATATATCGCGTGTGTGCAGCGAATATTAAAACAATTATCCCAAAAGTATATAAGAAATGAAAATAACGCGAAAGATTGAGGAAAGTAAGAATATATATCTATATCCGCGCCTTATTATATATTTTTTTAATACACAATTTATAATCTTCCAATATATCTGATGTTTTTAATAAAAGTCGATTTACTATTTACGCCGATGCGCCGCTCTTGAAAAATATGAGACACCCTGTGTAATATTGAAGGAATCTATAGGATTTGGAAATTACGGGACACGCATACGCGCACAGTCACGTTCACGATCTTGTCGTGATCGTTGTAGGTACGCGAGCGCATACCTTAGCGGAAATATAATTTTATACTAATATCACTCCCGGCACATTGATCTCGCCCACCCTTGGCTCCGGGCAAGACGGTACATTACTCCTATTACTGCGGTACGCAATAATGTCGGTACATACGAGTTGCCGCCGCCTCATTTAATAAGAGCAAGAAGTTCGTACGTGAGTACAAAGCCGGCTGTTTACGCCGGCACCGCAGTGCAATTATAATTATAATGCCATTGTCGTTGCATTGCGGTGGTAAAAGGTGGGGTAGCCGCGGTATGCAGGGGTAAGAGGTACGGGAGGGAGGGGGACAACGGCGGTGAAAGCCGATGTCAAATTAGCAAATCAAATTTCGCCCGAAATTATTTCAGTACGAGCTGCTAAACACCCCGCGGCGAAACGAAGAGACGACGACGACGACGACGACGATGACGACGACGACGACGGCGACGACGGCGACGACGGCGACGGCGACGTAGCTTGCTCTTACGGAGAATATAACGGAGAACGTATCGAATTTAATTCCCATTCGTCCGGAAAGAAAATAAAGATCAGCCGGGCGATGGCAACGTGCTCGCTCGCGCGCGCGCGCGCGCACGCCATCTTCTTCGTACCTTCATTACGGCAAATTTACTCTAAGTCGTTTAATGAAGAGCTGTCGAGCTGTATACGCTATTCGCTACCTCTCTATCGAATCCCCACTGATCTCTTATCAATTCCGAGGAACTTGGGGTCGCTTAATTCGCGGATATATTTCTGGATTAATCGACTTTTTTCTTTTTTTTTTTTTTTTTTTTTTTCTATCCAAGATATTTTATATACGAGAAAAAAAGATCCGTTTCTGTTTTTATCGCGCTTTAATTACGATTCAAGACGGCGCGAATCACTCTTTCGAAAATGCAGGCCTATTTACTTTCTGACACATGAGATTACGCCAGACCCGTATTACGTCGATTACAAAGACGTTCATGAATATTTAAATAGGGTAGTGCAGTTCAATATTCTCTCACGCCGGCAGTCTGATGCGCCTGAATAGCTAATGCGCCTACAATTTTCGAACCGTCCACCTGGGCGATCATAAAGTCTCCACAATTTCATGCAGCTTCTCGTTTTTCTTACTTTTGTACATTTGGAGATAAAACCGTTTTTGCGCGAGAAGCGATGCTTTTACGTCGATGCAAATCGCCATCCTTTCGAAATGTTCCTTTAGGTTTTGAAATTAATTATCGCCGTATATATTAAATTAATTATCGGTAATTATTAATCAGTGTTGATCGACATGATGTTACGACATGAGCAATAATCAAGATTGGTATTTCAATATTACACGTGTACCTCAAGTATTTCTTTTTTTTTTTTTTAACGCCAATAGCGGAAACAATTTTTCCATTGTTAAATACATGCGTTTTCCTTATCCCAAAGTACATGTGTTTGTCTGGAAATCGATATAGTTTGCCAACTCATTGCATTCATAATTCAAGGACGCAAGCTCCATTCCGCAAAACCGAGGCTGTAAATTCTTCGCAAATATCAATTCAGCTACGGTCGTATCCAGCAGACGAGGTATTCAGAAAATCTAACGAATTTGGTCCTATTATGATGTAGATGTAGCGTGCACGTGTCAAGAATGACATGGCATTACTAGCAATCGTTACGATGATAAATGTTCGATTCTTGCAACTGAGTACCATCCTTCAAAACATATATTCCGAATCATTGCAAACACTCGTAAACTACATTACGGTCATAAGTTTTCACGATTCTCCATTATTGTGAAACAATGTAATGGTAAATTTCTTTTTACAAAAAAAAAAAAAAAACATGATCTTTTTCAAATATTTATGTCAATCACATATAAGTTTTGATGTAGCGCTTAACAATGACTCATCTGTTGCTGCGGTAAAAATTACAATTTAATTGATTTTAATTACAAATCAAATAAAAAAGATATCCTTTCTCTCTCTCTCTCTCTCTCTCTCTCTTAATTGCTGTAATATTTATATTTCTATAAATAATATATTAACTTATTATTGCAAGAAAAAAATTCCTAATAAATGAAAAATCATTCTGTAATAATGCAAAACAATATACAGATTTATTTGTAAATAAATAAATAGAGATCGATACGTAGATAGATAAATAGATAGATTTCTAGCAAATAGAAAAGTGGAGCTGTACTTGAAATTATCTTCCCTGAGGGACAAAACAATCGTCGCTATACCAACTCCCAAGATAAACCCTTGGCACGTCTTCATTAGAGTTTTCTAGTCTATTTACGGGAGAAACTGAACTTCTCTTTATTGACGGGCCAGAAACAACACACATACACACACACATACACACACACAGCTCTATAAGGTGGCAGTTGTTTCGGGCTATATTTAAAGGTATTAGTGCCATCTGATTTTATTGAGATGGTTTTGTTACGATTCGTTTCTACTTTCTATTCTGAATTAATGTTTACTTTGCGCATCGTTATTCTTGACAATCATATATTCGATTTTTTGACACATTTTTTGCATGTAAATCTTTCATCATTCGATTCAAATGTAATTTTAAAACATTCTATGTAACATTGCGGAATATTCTCGGTAGTTTTTTTTCATCGTCACATATCGATTCTTATTTCGATTAAATTGACGTTTATTAAGTCAATAAAAACTAGTCGGTTTCTTTTAAATAATAAATCTACGATTCTAATAGTTTTCCGCAATATTACAACTATTACGATATTATTATTCTCTCTCTCTCTCTCTCTCTCTCTCTCACTCTGTTCTTTTCTAGCAATCTTAAATTAAAACTTTATAAAATATACTGTTTACATGTCATATACGAAGCAACGAATTTTTTTTTAAAAATAAACAATTGAAATTTTTAATTTAACAATATTGCTAATTGAGACTCTCTTGTTTCAAAATCTTGTTTCACCGAAGAAAACCGAACTTACTTGATTGCTGCGGCATACGATATCCGTGCGCATTAAGCGGACGGTAATTTCTGGTAAAAGTAAAGATATGTGCGGTTAGGTAATTTTCCTCGCAATAAGAACTGGTTTACTCCATGACATTATATCCTACATTACCTCGCCAGGGGGTTGAAGTAATATGAAGCTACGCGATGTTGCGCGTAATTAACAATGTTGGCCTATCCCTGGCCACCAACATTCCGTTATTCGTGCTCTTCCGTGCTCGCAATAAAGATTCTAGGAACACTACAGTCGGCTGAAATGAATAATCTACATCCTCATATTTTACATTATTCCATTACGTCCATTATTTTATATACGTCGCTGAATATAAAACAATCGTGCGAGAGTATGCGCATATTAGGGAAGATGGTCAAATTTTTTTCCGTCCCTTTTCAATAGCGGACAATTTTTCAAGCAATGTTTAGAGACGTTATGTATAATTTTTTTTGTTATATTTCTTATAATTTTTCCATCACACTGGATTATATATCGAGTATCGAGATCTTGTTTGTGCGCAAAGCATAAACAAGATTTTCGCCAAAAGTAATCATTCGGGAATTATTATCGGATCTTCGAAAGAATCCCGTATGATTTTCAACCTTTGTCAAAAGACAAAGGCCAGAACTCGAGGAACAAGTAAAATGTGACCTACGACGGAGACCAAGGGGAGAGATTCGTGGACGGAGGAGAAATTGAACAAGAAAAATACTTCCTAGAAGGGAAATTTCAATATCCTGGCTTGTGCTTTGCCTGCCTATCTACCTACCCCTACTTTCGCGGCAAGGGAAACGGAGTAGCAGCGGGGACTTTCTTAACACTCTCGAGAGGCTCCTCTCGTCGTTCGTGACTCCGGTAGACATTGGGGGATCACTTCTTCCTTTTGCCAGGCTCCGCGGGACAATTCTACGGGCACCGACTGTAATTTAATTGTTAAACCGGCTATAGGACCGACGAGAGTATGACGAGAAAAAGACAATAGGGACGTATTGCGGAGGAGGACGCGAAGGACACGGAGCACGCGGAGCACGCTTTTTTTTGGATTTGCGTTATCGACGCAAGATAGGCAGCATTCGTTATTATTCGCCAATATCACATTTTTTATGGCCATCTATATCGGAAAGCTTTTTGCCATTTAGCGTTTCATAAGGAGGCCGTACGATCAAAATACAGGCCAAGATGATTTTATCGTGTCCAGTAAAATAGAGATACTATATGTCTTTATAATTAAAAGTAATAAAAATATGTATTTGGAGAATTAAATTTTTCATTTTCCCTTTAGACAAGATCGAATGTATCACGATTAATATAGAATTAATTACAAATGACGGAGAAATATTTAAAAAATTGACAAATGAACGGAATAGAATCGTTTGCAATTTCTCTTCACCCTTTAGCTTTAGAAAATTTAACAATTAGAATTAATTAAAGAAACAAAAGCGAATTTCACGAAGTATCAAATAAAAGACATTTGCGCCGATCCAACTGAACTATGTATCGCTGTGACTTGCCATTCTTTAGCACACCTTGGTCCGACGAAACTCCCAGTAGTATCAAGTTTGACAAGGTTCTAAAATATTTGGATTTTCCGTCGAAAGAAACTTTAGTTAAGTTTAGGCGAATATTGGTTCGGTGACTGTAAGAAAAACAGGTTTCTACGTTGATTTTTAATCATTTTGTTGAAATATTGAAGATCTCAATCACGTATAGAGTATATTTCTTTACATTTTTGTACAATTACATTAATCAGTTTATCGATACGATTTGAGAAACATTAATCGAATGTAAATTTAGTAAGGGAGAAAATAATGGAACAATTAATAAAGTCAAATTTAACAAATGCTCGATTAAAAAAATCAATTCGATAATTAATCAATTTATTCGCTGCAAGGATAAAAAAAATAAGCGACGCATTTATCATAAGCAAACTTGAAAGTAACACGGCAGTGAACGTAACCACGCGTCGGGTAAACGCGTTAGACTGCGAAAATGAATTATTTTACCCGCCTTTTAAGCTGCCTGCTGAGAAAACCGGAATAGCTGAGGAAGGGACGGAAAGACATTCTCTAACGACATTGCGGATACCGGCCGACCATGCGTCTTCTCCGCAAATATTATTAGAGCGCGGAAGTTACAGTTACGGAGAAAAATCATGGTTAAAACCCATTTAGAATCTCAAGTAAAAATATTCGACATTACGCGACATTAAAAACTCAAACATCCGTTGCACAAGAGCCTTTCGAAGATACTGTCGTACCTTTATTGCCTCCTCTTTATATTCGCAGCTTGCAAAAAAATCAAGTAGTATTGTGGCTGTATGGTGAACAAAATTTTAAATTACGACGAGATTCTTAATAATAAATAATGCTACAATGTCATGTTAAATAATGCTGGAAGAAAAGTGAAATGTTTCAATACTGCAGAAATGTTATTAAAAGTGAAAATTTTTTGAAGATTAAAATGATTTTCCATAGAGAGTTAACTAGTTGAGCCGATGGAAAATAATTGATCGCACGAACGCGACGTCACGTGAGAGGTGAGAGGAGAGAGGAGATATCGGTGGACGAGCGACTCATTGTCTTGTATCTCATAAAACGTGCGCCGCGCTCTGTGGCGGTCGGTCGACGCGGACAGCGGACAACGGGGCCCCTTAACAAAGGCAACATACGTTACGTAAAGTGGCCTCTTACGGTCTACGTACGGTCGGCCATTCTTTACCGCGACTTCTTATTCGCGACAAAGGGCACCGGCATCCCCCGCGTCCCGCGTGCCCTTTGTGCCCAATGTGATCCACCACCTTTCCCTCTCCCCTCTTCCACTCCCGGTCACTCCACGGGAGGTGAGCCAAGTGAGGGGAAGTTGGTGACAGAATCATCGGTATACACATGTGTATGGGGGTATAATGCGCGTAACGAATGTTATTGATGTGCGACGCGCGATACAACGCGATAGAACCCGAGAAGATGGCACGCCCTTATTGTCATTTTATACGATACCTACCTCTATTTCCGGCCACAAATATCCGATAACGGCGCGACTACGGGGACACGCGTCCTTTTTCGGGACGGTGTATGGACGACGACGGCTATTGGGCTCTGAGCTCTGACGTACGTGTATACGACGGCAAATTGGACGGCGAAACGCGTCGGCGTCGGCGTCGGCGTCGGCGTTGGCGTCGGTGTCGGTGTCGTCGTCGTCGTCGTCGTCGTCGTCGTCGTTGTCGGGTGCAGGAAAATTCATTTGTTATCGAAAAGTATCAATTCCATAGCAGAAAAGAAATTGATAACGCACGTTGCTAATTGGTGATACAATGATATAGCTATACCACCTTGTCGCGTCAAATTTTAATCATTTCCTTTTTGTGTGACACACAAAAAGCTATCTCTTTTTAGAAGCAAAAAAAATAAATAATTAAAAACAATTTTCCCTGATAATCTTTCAAGATAGAGATCATCTAGTAGGCCTAATTTTCCAATCTTCGATGCGTACATAATTATTGATGTGTAGAATCCTCGCGTTATTTGCAACACTAATGCACGTACTAAACTACATATTTGAGATACGATGCCCCTTTTAACAGCAACAAACATACGATTCGTCATGCTGCAAAAAATACTCATGATTCACCTCTCTTCCTTCGTATATAGTTAATAAAACCGCGTTCGATTTGCAAGAGCTCCTGTTCTCTCCGACAAATACACAAACGGCGCGCTTCCTGGCGTGTACAAATTGTACGATTCTGCCGGAACTCGGTGCGACTGCCGAAGAATTGCGATTGATCGCGGGGATTTTTTTTTCTTCCTTTTTTTTTTTTTTTCCTTTTTTTTTTTAGCAAATTGCTCGACCGCATCAAATATTTCGCCGAATATTTCATAGTTTGAACGATGCGGAAATATACATACACGATCGTTTACATTGAGCAAAATTCGACGGAGCTTGTATATGGAAAGTTAAAAATAAATATTGAATCTCCTACACTACACACATCTAGCTAGATTTGCTCGTCTCGGTATGCAATCGATATGATTATCAATTAAGTCTAATTATCAATATTTACGGCGAACAATAAATATTTTATTTTTATTATTAAAACCAGTCTCTCTCTCTCTCCCTCTCTCTCTCTCTCTTTCTCTCTCCCTCTCTATATTATACTCGCTCGCCCGCTCGCCAATCTCAGCAATATTTTTCTTTGTCTCTTTCTCCTTGCCATGAAAATTCTTGGCTTCCCGAATAAGAAAACCATTCAGCTATTGTGCAACAATACGACGGATCCAGCATCGGCACGTCCAGAATATTTTCTTAACACAACGCAATGGCAAAGACTCGCAATGTTGCGACAGCATGGCTTCCTCATTCCCATATATATATATATATATATATATATATATATATATACTGAATATTATAAAAGAACTCTTTAAAATAGCGAAAATACCTGCAAAAAAACAACATATTTTAGCAATTAAAAATTATTTCATTAATTATAAAATATTATTAATTTATATATTATAGATAGTATTGTATATCTCTCGAAACCATCTATCCTTTATCCGTGATTAATCATAAAAATTCTAAATTCATTAATCAAATACATTATATTTAATTTCTTTAAACATTTTTTATAATATTAAGAAAAATTGTTTACTTCTTCGTTAAAAGTTTAGCTTCTCTAATAAACAAGTAATATTTCTTTCATAACAATAATATTATCATATAGCTATTATAAAAACATTAGATTTAATTTTTTTATCACAACGTTAAAATTTGTATCGCCTTTGAATAAACAATCTTCTGTGAAAAATCATCGATAATCGGATTCTCAAATAGTTAGTTGAGAGCCCCTGGCAATATGCGAAGAATGCAGAGCTGACCATGGAATCTCTCATCCTTTCATCCGCTTCTTGGTGGCCTCTTTCTCCCTCTTCCGCAAGGTTGATTAACTCGGCGAAGCTCGCGGTATACTTATCCTAACAATACCTGCAAGACCCGGAAACGGAATCCACAGAAAAAGCTTCTTTCCTTCACTTTGAATACAACCCGACGTTGCATGTTCTTTTCTTTATTTTCGGTGAACAGTGATCACATCGATTTCGCCGCGAAACCGCAGATGTGTGTGTACATAAAGTGTTCTATCGCACAAACAATATATGATAGAATTCAAAATTGAAAGTTGGAATGACTACTCTCGGGAGAGACAGAAACATTTATCAGTTAATTATTGGCCAGTGATTTAGTTTCCTGTAATAATACAGTATAATTTAACAATATCGAACAATTGTAAATACATGCGAGTATTATTATATTACAATGTGATACGACATAAATATATATTATACTAACCTTGTATAGAGAAATCAAAAGTTTGAAATAGATTAATAATAATTCATAGATCATTACATTTCGCGTTCCATTCGAATTTACGAGTCTCCCTCTCTCTCTCTCTCTCTCTCTCTTTCTCTCCCTCTCTCGATGAATTTTTATTCGTACGTTAAGTTTCAAAATGCGTTATCTCACATTTAAATTGATTATCGACAACTAATTAAAATTTACTCACATTTTTTTTTGTCGCGATTATCTCGCAGCAAGATTATTCGTAGATTTAATAGATATCGCATTAATAAAGTTTCAAACATTTTCTGTATTCTGTATTCTGTATACAGATCCGAAAACTGCCGTTTCAAAACCAAGAGTGACTAATGCCGAAAAGTTTTCAAGCATTCTTAGGGAAATTACGGCATTTTTTTCAGTGCTATCTAGCGAAATTATCGAGGGTAAAACTGCGGAGTGGATGTAGTGTCGACATATCATCTATCTAGAGGATTCCTTCACGAAGGATCCTTGATGCGAGATCGTACCAGTTTCAAAGGGGATTATGGAAACGATTCTCTATATGAATTATCTGCGCTATTCTCCAGCGTTAGTGAAAAGTACTTATACGTATAACGGTAGCGGAATTCGCATTCCAAGCATATCTTGAAGCATATTTGCCTTACACAACGTGCATTACGTTTTCTTATAAGCTAGTGCAATAATAATGTTCGTTCTTCGATGGCTCATTGTACAGGATGTTTCTAAACATTTGTGAAAAAAATTTGAAAAGTGATTCCTCATGTAATTTCTTGAAGAAAACTTCATATCCTAAATGGCATAATTTTCGTAGCAGATACAAGATGTTGAGGTTTTAAAAATATTGCATCCTTGGCTCTCTCTCTCTCTCTCTCTCTCTCTGCTCTGTAGAAATATCCCTTGGATTTTTTTTCACCTTAAATCCTTGTTTAAATCACCTCGATTGAAATATTGAAGATTTAAGGAATCGCATAATTGCATCATCAATTGCGAATCATTCCCTAACAGATTCATACGTCATGGTTATAGGATAAACTAGGATACGATGGCCATACGGAGAAGATGGCCATGGGTTGTAATTTTTTCAATAATCGCTACATGGTGCGCTTTTTTAGTCATCAAAGATAATCGATATTTACAATAATTTATGCGCATACATTGTTCGAAATAACGATATTGTGAATCTTACGTCATATTTTTACTTTTGACTACCTGCAAAGTTTTTCATTTGTCCGCTAAAAACTGTTAAAACGTCGAATAAATGACAGTTGAGCTATCGTAATCGACGTTGGACATATTATAAAGATGTGTAAATTTTTATATGACCTATAATTTTTATTTTCGTTTTCACTATTTTTTTATAAATATTATGGTCATCTTTTCCTTAAAAGCTGGGTAAGATGGCCAATACTTACGTTGTACTATTTTGATAATATAAAATTTCTATGAAATATTTTCCTTTTAATTTCGATAATATTACGTAATTTAAGCTTCGGTGAAGACACAATATGCCAAACGCTATTAAAAAATAACAAAACGAAAAGTATGTTTTTTGCATTTTAAAAAACTATGGCCATCTTACCCGAGTTTAGCCTAGGTGATTATTTCCACTAACTCTTTCCTCTAATTCCGTTTAATTTTCTTTTTGTCAAAATATATTTTTTGATATTTCATTTCTTTTTTTTTTTTTTTTTAAATTTTAAACACCTTATAACTTTTCTTCAAAAAATTACGAAAGAAATCACTCCTCGAAATTTTACGTACAACACGTTGAAAACATTCTGTATTTTCTAGCATTTTTAAAGCCACAGCGTATGGATGAAAATCTGAACAATACGAATCGCCGTTGCTAGAAAACGTCGCATCGTATCGCGAGTATATATTGATATTAAGTCTACATATATATTGACTTAAATCATAAAGCTTATCCCAGGACAACTACGCGGTTGAGTGGATCGCAAATATTGCATGCCCAGATCCACTTTTCTCTCTGCGCGTCCTCCCGTATCAATTCCCGGTATCCGCGCGCACGGTATTCGTCTTCGATTCTCTTTCGAGGGGATATACGGTTATATGTTGAGAGAGCGTTTCCCGTTTCCCGTTTCCCGTTTCCCGTTTCCCGTTTCCCGTTTTCCGTTTTTCGTCCTCGTCTTCGACACACTTTATTTCGCGGCGCGTACCAACGATAAAACTGCGTTTGCTTGATGCAGCCGATCCTTGGAGCATCAAATATTTACTCACGAAGGCTACCCCTCCCCCCTCCCCCCGTTCCTGCTCCTCCTCCTCCGGAAGGAAGGAAGGAAGAGGGAGTCGCGTTTACGGATTTGTTACGAAATAAACCGACTATTACGGGAGATTTTTTTGACTGGCAAATGGATACACCATACAAATTCACGATGTGAAGAAACGTTTATTCGAGCAAAAAATTCGCGAGAAAAAGTCTATATTTTTCAACCGATATCACGAACAATTTTCATGGGAAAAATTTGACAGCACTGTGCAAAAAAATGTTGCAGATAAAATTCTGTACAAAGATATATATATATATATATATATATATATATATATATGTATGTATGTATATATGAAAAAAATCTTTTCTTTCTATCACTTAGACGAGAGATAAACAAAACAATTAATCAATCTCTTCTTCTTTTAATTAATTGAATACAATTTAGCCTGTTTTATTTTCTTTATTTAAATCTGTACAAAATATATTCCTATTTTTTTTTTTTACAAAAAGCATAAACGACATTGCGACACGAGCTTCTTTTACATCGGCTTTAAAACAGATAGTTAAGCTGAAAAGAATAAACGTTTATAGATCGTAATGTATTCTGTTGAAGAAGTATAAAAGTCATCGTAATTTACGATTTAAAAGCAGTCAATCTCGTCTTTTAACGATCAAAAAAGTCTTATTGTCTAATTTATCGTTATAGAAACTACACATATGCATAAGATGGATATATACGACTTGCGCAATTTTTATTTTAAAGAAAAACAGACATACCTATATATGATAATAAGCGTAAAAATATTGCATCTATATTTTTGTTAATGTATTTAAAAGAATATCCAAATAAATTTTAACGGAAAATAACGCCCTGCGTTATTCTCGTACATTATGGAAACGGCAACATAATTTAGAAAAGCTTTTCGTGTTTAATCATTAATGCGTAAATTATGTAACTTGATAAAAAAAATTCGAATATTTGCATTCCGCTCGAAAGCTTTAATCGGGATTTAATCTTCCAAACAAGTTGAAACGCATATATTAAATATGCATCGCACTATCACCGAGAAAGAAGTCGCGCTTTCGTTAATAACGAAATGATGTAGCTCGAACGAAATCGGTTCAACGAGTCAGATCCGTATAGCGGAAAGAACCTCTGCAGCTTTATCCGTGAGTGCATCGTAAAAATTTAACGCAAAACCGAGAGAGTATACTTTCACGTGTGCCGTCCTCCGCCTTTAATTTCTTCGTTAAGAGTCTCTCTCTCTCTCTCTCTCTCTCTCTCTCTCTCTCTCTCTCTCTCTCTCTCTCTGCCCTTTTGAGGAAAACAAAGACCGGAAGTCGAAGTAAGAACATTGCTGGGAGCAAAACAACGCATTGGTTCCTGGCTCTTTCGCGAAATAAGTCGTCAATTTTGTCAGGAATCAAACATACGAGTTTGGAGAAAAACGCACGTGATGATGGAGACAAACGTAAGTGTCATTGTCATTATCATGTTTTAAGTACTCGAACAAGATATTTTATTAACAATGTCTGTATAATATAATATATTTCGCGTGACGATAAAACTCTAGTTTCATCGATTATTTTTACAGTCTTTTTATTAATTATTACGCAAACTTGTGTCACCTTGTGTCGGCTTCAAATATCCCGATTTAAACGCGTTACGCGTTAACGTGAAAAATTACACGGGCGCCAGGTGTCGAGAAAGCTCAGGTGAAGAACAAAGGATAATCCGGAAATAGAATAGAAGAAAGCAAAAAGTAGCGAAAGGACGGAAAGAGAGATAAGATTCGCGACAGAAGCAGGGAGATGAGTCCGTGTACGCGGTAAACGGAAGCCATGTAGCCTCGCCCCGGCGTGTAGCGCTTCGTCTATTATTCCATCCTCGTGTATATATAAATATAATGGGCGCAACTATGCGTTACTTTCGTAGCTTCAGCTTTCTAGGAATAGAAATCTTTGTCGTCTTTTATATACGAGTTATGTATCATTAAATTCCTCCGTCGTACCTGTATAATGCACGGTGATAACGCTTTTTATTCTCGCGCGTCGACTTTTTTTTTCTTTTTTTTTTTTTCTTCGCTTATGTACTTTCTTTGATTTGTATTTTTCTGCCGAGATAGAAATTCTAATAATTCATAATTAATTTTAATATATAACTTATTTTTCAATCAATGCAACGTACGACGTTTGTTCTCTCGAATCTTCAATTAAGATAGTTGGAATTTTCAAAAGTTGCCTTTTGTTACATAAATCACATTTAATTATCAAATTATTATACAATTCTCTGCAATTTGACACGTCTCTCTCGAATTACTCTAAAGTAATAAATTATATGTACGTCGAATCGCTGTAATTATCATGGAGCGAAAAAGCGCGCGGCAAGATACATCTTCTCGGCAGTTGAACGCGAAACGGATTGTTTTACGTTTCACTTACTTGCGTGGTTTCCTGCCAAGTGGCAACATATTGGCACCTACGCTTGCTGAATAGATTGTCCAATCGATCACAAAGTTCGCACTCGATCGACCGGCGAGATATTTGTTCGGATGACAAAA
Organism: Anoplolepis gracilipes; assembly: GCF_047496725.1. Classification (NCBI taxonomy): domain Eukaryota; kingdom Metazoa; phylum Arthropoda; class Insecta; order Hymenoptera; family Formicidae; genus Anoplolepis; species Anoplolepis gracilipes. The sequence continues at coordinate 14,122,720 of NC_132974.1, forward strand.
TACATTGCACTACGGATGCTTGACGTCCACGGCCGATCGATCATCGAATGGCACGTGATCGATTCGCCTGGCGTCCGCTGAAACGAGGTTCATCGCTTCGGATGCGTCATTCGATTACACGTGAATTTGTACATGGCATATTGTAGAAAAAACATTTCTCCACACCATGCTGACACGCGATTTAATTTTTATTACATTTCATTTAATTTCTTTTCAACTTTGAGCTATTAATATAAATTCCTTCGTACGCTATAGTTTGTCGAGAGAAGACGCCGTACAATTTATATGTATCGATAATGTATATGATTGTCTCTGTCATTCGATTATTTATCGTCAACAAAGAGAAAGGCTTGAAACCAAATATAATGTACAAGCACAAAACTATTGTATAACGCGTATATGCGTTCGGCGAGAATATTACATACATAGTGCGCTATTACAATATCTTTGATCGAATATCTTTTGTGGATAGTATATAGTTTATTGTATCGTATACGATTTTATTATTTTCACCGCGACCCTGCCGAAATAAAAAAACTTTCGAAAAATGATATTTCCGTGTTAGGTGTTGTATATCGCGAGAGAGCATATCTGTTTTATTATCGATTTGTTGGCACCTTCCAGGTCGGCGCGACTTAATGCGGAGGTAGGCAATATCTTTACTCTGGCATATCGCGCATTGTGTGCGGAAAGACAATAGATACTCCTAGTAACCCCCTGTATGACAATCTTGGCTCCCATGGCAGCGCGCGTATAGTACGCGTGCATCCTGCGCGTTCGACGGTCGAGGGTTCCACGACCACCGACCAGGATATAGACCATGCGAAATCCCACCCTAATGAAAACCCCCGTGCTCAGCCCCCATGTCCGCCCCATATATGTATGTCGACCCAGCTGACTGGATTGCGGCGGTGAGACAGTCATGACGTCGCTCCCCAATTGCATAGGAATTGTCAGATATAATTTCAGAGACCTCACTATACACACACGCGCACACGCACGCACGCACGCACGCACGCACGCACGCACGCACGCATGCATGCACGCACGCATGCACGCACGCATGCATGTATGCATGCATGCATACATACATACCATCGTTTGATTTGATCCTCGAATCGACCGTCCTGTCAAACGATATGTCAAAATCGATTCGCTTGCATTCCCACGCTAGGAATAATGGAGAAATATATCGCCTTTAATATTTTTACAAAAGAAAAATATATAACTTGATGTTTTTGCGTAAAAATGATCAATTTGACATTTACATATTTGTAATATGTTTGTGCAATTTATTGAATTCGTCGTTGGATTAAACTCTACTGAATATTCTCTCAAATAGTATTAGAGATTAATACAGCACGCTTACGCTACGCTATATTTTACTTTTATTAATCAAGCTGTGCATACCGCGCGCTTTGCTAGCGCTAAGCAAGAATCCTTGCATCCTTTTTCTTTTTTCGTCGTTTGCGCCTCGTCCTCGATGTAATTGGTTGTCAGAAGGTCGTCGGATGGGTCAGGCTAGGTGCCTCGAAGCAAATTACGAGGGGCTGATTCTGTCCATTGCAATTCGCTTCCAATATATTATCTTATCTTCGTAGCTTACCCGCCGGCCCATGGACTTTCTTAAAATTACTTTTATCAGCACTTTGTTTCACACCAATTACTGGAATTTTCATCTTTTTCGTGACCGACTGAATGCGTATTGCCGTCTTCGCGATAAAAATGAAGATAGCACTGATTCGAACAGCACTCTATTAAGTTTCTAATCTCAAACTGCGCTATCGTGAGCGTCAAGACTATCGAGAAAAATGTGTTGAGAGTGACATTTTTTTATTCAATATTACGCAAATAAGAAAATATAAAAATTTCTATCAAATTATATTCTATGATTCTTACTTTATAGAATAATCGTTAATTTTCGTTCATTTTTTGAAAGAGATAGAAATTTTTAAATAATAACTCAATTTCAAAACAAAATATAAAAACTGTTATCGACAAGTTATTATGAAGTAACGATAATGATCGATCAGATCAGTGTAAGAACGTGAAAAATAATCCAAACGTAATCCGGATGCGTAATATCAAGGATGCGTATATGTTGCATTGCTATAATACAATGCGCGTTACCCGCGGCCGTTTTGTTTCCGTCTACCCTTCGCGAAATAACGAAAGTTACATCATTAAGTCTACACTTAGCTCCCGTAAACGAGGATAGGATTAACATGACATCGGCATATACACAGGACCGGCGCGAGGACCCTTATTTTAAGTGCCGAGCAGTGTCCGACAACGTACAATCGAGACCAAGTCCTCGCAATTAGCAATGCCACGTCGAGTTGCGCCATCGAGTTTCCTAGGGGGACGAGTATGATGATAATTATAATTAGTATACACAACAGCGAGCCCGTTGCAGCGACGAAACACTGACTTGCCCAGACCGACCGGGTCTCCGAGCGGGAGCAGGATTTTCGCTTGAATGGCAAACGTGGATATATACCGAAACGTAATCATTAAGCCCGGCTCTATTCACCAGACGCGAACAATCCTTGTCCCTGTGTCCACCAAAGACATCCTTCCTACTAATTATAAGTCATTGACTACTCAAAGCGTTGGCGATGAAGATACTCTCATTCTCGCTCATTTTCTCGCGCGATTAATAAAACTTTGACGCGCGCGCGCGCAATGAATGCCAGATGTACGATAATTAGCGCGCGTGTAAAAATGCAAGAGGAATTTCTCTCTCGATTCGCTATGATTTATTAAAATAATAAACATTCAGGAGTTCGAGTTTCCGCTGTAGATTCGCAAAGTGTCGAGAATTTTTGTTTTTTCTCTGCGATCGGAGATATTCCGACTGAACGTTGGTATCGCTCCGACTGTCTCCTTCGGTGCACAATAAAACAGAGGCAAAGCGGAGGAGGCAAAAGAGAGCAAAAGACAACGGTGGTGAGAATTGGAGGGATGGATGGTGCCGAGCGCGCGGATTCCGGCTTTTAGGGCGCGCAACTTTTCCGACTTATTGGCACTGCCTGAATAAATTTAATTCCGCCATTCTCGACGGGCGGCGCTTTCCTATTCTCAACGGTCCCGCTCTAAGAATTTCATCCTCGTGTCCTTGCCTGTGCCTCTTTGACGTCGCTACCCCTTTTCCGAGAAAGACAATGTCGTCTAAAATAGACCTTGCGATAGACGCACGAGTTGATGAAAATTAATCAATCACGCGCCGCGCCGTGTACAAAGGTGTAGAAATTGTAAGAGAGTTGATTCCAGATGTTTAATTCGTCATATTTGATAGAGTGCACGTTTTAGAAAATCAAGAAAAAGTACATGACAAAAATTACATGACAAAAAATAATTAAATAACATTAATTTAAGAAGCTTCCTACATCATTCTTCTATTCGAATACACCACTAATAAACATTCACCCCAATTTCGTTGTTCATCGTACAATTGTTGCAACATATATATATATAATAGAATATTATAGTTTTTAAAAGTCGTACGCTTTTATACTATATACAATAGATGGCAAAATTGCAAAAGATTAAAATTCAACCTTTTTGCAAGTTTTAGCTTTGATCGAACGATCGAGTAATCAAATTTACTCTCAATATCTGCATTCTTCTCGTTTAAATAGAAATGATTACGCGAAATAATGAATAGGACATAGCATTCGATATATGTCAATAAAAAGAAAGATAATAATACGAAAATTCGATAAAAAATGGCATTTTATTCGATGCGAGGCATCGCAGAAATCTGTTGTATTCACGTTCAATCATCCGTAAGAAGGACGCGAGAGACAGCGAGTGTCCTTGTACGCGGTATTAAAATTTCATAGAGATTCCATATTTATTAGATTCAATATCGTACGTACGTTTTTGTCTATGTATCTTGCGATGAGTCTGTTGATAAAATTCAAAAATTCGCTCGCACTTTATAATATTATTACGTATATTTCAATATATATATATATATATATATATATATATATTTTTTTTAAATTATTAGAGCCGTATGGAAAAAATTATTATTCTCCATCTCTGCACACACGCGTACACATTTTTTTCCATACGGCTCTAATAATTTAAAAAATAGCTTTACGTAAAATACACACCGACAAAGCTTGTGGAGCGGCGCATATCGATAATTCTCGTATGAAAGACGTACTTACGTACGCGTAAACACGTCACGTACGCACGCATGCACGCACTTACGTATAGTGATACTCGAGAGCGCGCGCGGCATATATGCACGTATCTGTGTGAGAATGCACACGCATACAGATAGGCATACGGTCTACTTACGCGGACACCTTTTACTATATTGTCATCGTCGTGTTGTCGTCGTCGTCGTCGTCGTCGTCGTCGTAGTCGTCGTCGTCGTAATCGTCGTCGTCGTAGTCGTCGTCGTCGTCGTCCTCGACGTCCTCGTCGATGTCGCCTGTATATATATATGTACAGGGACACGCGTGAATACACAAGCCCGTACGCGCAATATACGAACTGTTCGCGCGGCTTAACGCGATCGGCCACGGCAGTTTCGCGAAAGGAAGAGAAGGGACGGTCGCTGTTATAAATAAAGCGCCGTACCACCTGCTACACACTGATAAACCCGAAAGGCTAGTCATGCGCGAAACAAAGGTTAACTTCGACGGGCACTACCCCTATGCACTACGACACGTTGAGAGAGAAAGAGTACCGTCATCGTATACCGGATGTACCTTTCGATAAGTATTACAGACACGCTTCCGCCCGACGCCATTAATCCGGGTCCAGTCGCCGAGACGATGTAACGCGTCAGATTTATTTATTTACACCTTATATATATATATATATATATATATATATATATATATATATATCAATCGCTTATATACGTAATGATTCTCGTCTGTTAAAATATCCTTATATTTTATTATTATATTATTATTATATATTATTCATAGAAGAAGATTGTCGGAAGGTACCGACACATTTTCTTGCTTTTCGAATCTATCTCGCAATCCAAAGTCTCGAAATACAAATTTATATTTATAATTATTTATTAGAGATTGCTTCGCTTATCACAACGTCGGTAATATTATGTTAGACCTTTTTTTTGGTGTAAATTATTTCTTTCTAAAAACGGATAAAAATTGAGATTTGAGAATCGTTGAAAATGACAGAAACATGATAAAAATGATATAAAAGCAAAGATGAGAAACAGATTTAAAATCTTATATAAATAATGTTATCAAGATAAAAATGCTCCGCTATTGTCGCCATTTAAATCATGTTAAAAAAAAGAATTTTTAACAAACAACTTTTGAGTCTTGAAATCTTTTGATAATCGAATATAATATACAAATAAATAACGAATGCGCAAAGGCTATAGGCTTTTCATGAATAAATTAACTAAATATAATAATTTGCATATCATCTCTGATAAAATATTGCGTATATTTAATCGCCAAGAGATATTTTGATTTTTTCAAAAAAAAAAAAAAAAAGGACTCGTGTTCATTTTTTTAGCCTCATTGTCCTCTATTGTAACATACATTTTCAATCAATTGCAAAATTAAATCTTGTTTCTCGCGCTTACTTGTCCGTCTTATTCTTTATTGTTAGTAACACCTGACTTGACTCAATAAATTATTTCGATATATATCGTCGTTACATTGAAATAAGTATTAACAATTACTCGCATATATTATATAATGCGTGTATCGTTCTTCTATTTGATCGTGTCTCTCTGACCTGTATCTTCCGTTTGCATAAAACTCGACACGGCATTACCAGGCTAGCGCGGCGTGATTTTTCGTGACGCGACCACTCACGGGTTAAAGCATTTTCCGAAGTGCCCATCGCGCCCATCGCGCCCACTCTACCGGTGAATCCATCCGCGCACACGCGTGACGTAATTTTTGCGCGAGAAGTATATATGCGAGAGCGGAACGAGAGACGAAGGCCGATCGCTACGGACCTGGTGATCGATTAACGAGCGACAAAGCGAATGCGGACTTGGTTTTTCGTTTTGCAAACGCGTGACTGGAGGAAAAAAAAAACAACGAGACAGTTCTCGCGCGGTTAAGAAATAAAATTCGAAACGACACACTCGTGGTTCGCGGTTTCGCCTGAACGATGATATTTTCCGCTCCAGCGTACGAGCTTTCGAACGCACGACGATGCGTCTGTCACGCGTGACTGCTTGATTTAGCACGTCTATGCGCGGAAAACATTATAAATCGGGAATTTAATGCAACGCCGCTCGACATTTATGCGCAAATAGAATAAATTTGCGGGGAATCGATGGACACGAGACTCGACGAGAGAAAACACCCACATAAACCACCCTATGTACATTTACAAAATCGAAAAGCTATATTGAAAATGAAAATTTCATGATAAATTCGAGCAGTTTGCCGGATAAGCGTTTTTAAATCATTCTTCTACGTGAATATATTCTCTCTTTTTTTTTTTTTTTTTTTTTTAGATACATTTGCCAAAACGGAATCTCTCAATAGCTCTTTCGATATCTGTATAATCCGGTATTAATTTATACTCGACACTCGACACAAACGCGCGTCGTAATATATATATATATATATATATATATATTTATAAAATGTCTAGCTGCTCGATATTAACGAAGCGTACGGATCGAGTATCCCGCATACCTTTCGTCGACGAGACCCAAGACAGTGGATTGCGTTGAAGCGTTGAAGAGTACAACTAAATGCATCATGGATCTCGTGGTTTGGATGCAGCATGGCACACATAATCATATTGGCATTCTATTAGGGGGCGTCTTCTCCCTGCCGGCTTCCACTTCCTCCCTGCCATCTAACACTCACCCTCCCTCGTTCCATACCAGACCGCCGAGCAACCCTCCGACACACGTCAATCGATAGTACAACGTGATTATAATATCTCGCTCGTACATCAAAATGAGACCGATTGCCCGACGTTTCGGACGCCAATTAACGAATTAGCATATGTGCGAAAGAACAATATTTTGCATTATTCGATTAATAATCGAAGAAGTGACCAAATATTTTAATTGTCTTTTATCTAGAATCTAGATTAAGAGATGACGTGATGATTCGTGACATTTCCACCTCCAACTCTATATAATTTTACAAATTTAGCGTTGAGTTAGAGACTAAATTATTTATTTATTTGACGTCATCTCGATCTCGTGTAAAATGATGAAACAATATCGCATTCGCTGGTCAAAGGTCTATTATACTATATGCAAAGTAGTATCTCTCTTCAACGAGAGATATATGTAATTAAAGTAACGTTAAATTTGTCCATTTACACTCGCGGTAACAAACCTTGTCATATTTAAAAGAGAAAAAAAAATGTGAGTACAAATAGTTGAATAATATGCGTTATACTCGGCCGTTTTCTGATTCTAAAGCGTGAATCAACATTCAAGCGGAATCATTAGGCAACGTGAATGAGAATGTTAACCTACCGGACGTATAGACTATTAACACAGCTTACATGATTTACAGCTAATAGCTAATAACCACGTACTATATAACGACATTGATGTGGTCGCTGCTTGCTATTTTGGTCCTGATTGCCGTTTATGCATTCTCACGGCCGATTCAGAGCTACGATCATCGATAAATAACAGTTATCGCAAGATAATTAAGTATAAGATAGTTGGGCAAGAAGACAATTACGGCTTTACTTTGGAAAACAAACTTGTGTTCTTTGACACGTGTCAATATCAACCTTGGATGAGTCAAAGTCAAGATCCACTTACGTAATTGCGTGATTCTTACTTAATTTACCTCGTCGTCCTATCTCTCGCTCGCGTCTACTATCGCCAAACTATCGAAACATCCTGTACGTGCCTAAACGATAGGATATAACGCGAATTTATACTCGAAATATAATCGGTTCCGGTTCATGAAAATCGCCTTTGATCGCGAGATGTACGAATCGGGCGCGAATGCTTGTGCAAATAATATGCGGTAAACATTCGTCGACAAATGGACTAGGTTTACAAGCTCGTAGACGATAGGAAAGTGAATATTCCGTAAGATACACACATTCTCCATGTTCGCGCCGTACATAATTTAATGCAAATATGTGCAATCAGAGATCAAAAGTCAGAAATATGTAATCCCGCCCGTAATAAACGAACGCGTGGAGATGATTAACGGTCCTAGTTAACGCCATTACATCGATATAAATCATCCTTTCGTTCGCACAATTTCAATTCGCGGTTTTAATGCGTAAGAAAGGAAAATTGCTTTTGTCGAAGAAAATTTTGGCGCACTGGAATCATTTATCCACAATCATGTGTAAAGTTCCACGCCGCAGCTACGTAATAATACTCTAAATTGATAAACCCAAGTGAATAAATTCTTAAAAAATTCAGAGATTCCTTGTGTGTGTGTGTGTGTGTGTGTCGATACAACTCTACCAATTTTGTATTTTGTACATTATTTCAGAGATAAGACAAAGAATTGCATTTTCGAACGTGCAATATTATCTGCCTCAAACATAATTGTCGAACGCATTATGAGTCCGCGTGCGTGCTGCAGAGAGGAGAAAGAGAAAGAGAGAAGAGTAACACAGAGAATATACAAAGGTTAAACGGAGTGTAACACGCGTGAGTGAGAATCGCTCGATAGAGAGTTAAAGAAAAATGAGAGCGAGAGAGAGAGAGAGAGAGAGAGAGAGAGAGAGAAAGAGGGTACGGACGGAGAATAGAGAGCGAATTCATACGATCGACTGTGCGTAAAATTATTCCAAAACTTATTACTCCTGCTGGCTATGACCGTAGCTATGGTAACGAGACGCGGATATGAAAATTAATACGCACTGGGAAAACAGAAAGTTTTCAGAATGTTTTCCCATTACCGCGCGCGGTAGCGCTCGCGATGTTCGTGCCGATTCACCTCTGACTGGCAACTAATTCGTTCGTAGTCGTGTAATTAGCTGTGTTTTTATAACAACGTTCGCATCGTCGATTTTTCTCTTTTCTCAAATGTGTCGATCGTGCACTCTGCTAAAAAAAAAAAAAAAAAATCAAAACTATCACGACACTTTTAAACTCGTGTAACTTGGAATCTCTTCAAGTTACGTTTGTCACTTTTGACATGTATATATATATATATATTTTTTTTTTTTTATTTATTTATCATACGTACTTTTGATAAAAAGGAATCCATTCGGACAAATTATTTATTCATCAGCTAATAATCAGTATCGTCACGCATGTATGGAAGAAAATCATATTTATCGCTGGAATCATTTTCGAATGGGTTTATAACAAACCCGCCTACATGCCAAACACGGAAAATTTAATTCGCCCGAATCGTGAAATGCAATACTTTTTTTTTATCATTGTGTAATAACGTGATTACATACAAATATATTTCAGTGGATACAGAGGATACCGTTGATTAGCAATTTTATTCTCTTAATTGCACCGATGTAAATACTATGGTTTTATATTCCGTTAAAGTGATAGAGAATATTTGACAATTTTAACTTTTGTAAAACAGACCTCGCGCGCGCACACACACATAACTAACAAGCTAACAGTTTGGGAATATCCAAAAAATTGCAAACTCTTTTTTTATTCTTGTTTCTACAAATAAAAATAATATTGTTTTAAATTATACATTTATCTGCGATATAGAACATTTCTTTAATTTCCTCTAATTTTCTATAGATATATATTCCTTAAATAAATAAGAAACTTTTATAAATAAAAATCTATACATACACACACACATATATATATAGAACGAGAGATGAGATGGCTGTTCAACAACGTGATATTTTGCGCAAGTCGGTTGAATATTTAAATGGTAAAAAAATGAAGCAATAAAGAATTTTAGAAAGTTTGTAAGCGCGGACCGCGTTCTCGAAGCCTCGTCATGTACGCATCTCTACTACTCCCTCGAAAATACAAAAATTTGTCGTATAATTTTTAACATAACGTGCCAGCGACACAGTGGCGGCACCGAACAACGAGAACGAACTAAAGTGACATGAATCGATAATCGAACGCTGAGGGTGAAGCACGTAGAAATTATATTATCTTTTTCTTGTCGCGTACCACGTCGAACCTAATAGCCTGACGTCATCGATGGGAATTTATAGTCTCTCATAACAGGAGATTTATTTTTAAAAATTATACATTCTGTACGTACTTTTGAATAATCCAAAGGTTAATATAATTCTTTCTTATTTATAATACATATACATATAGATTTGTATCTCACAATATTAAAGCAACTTTATCGCTTCCACAATACAAGATAAATAATTATAGAAAGATATTAACGCCAAATAATTAATTACATGCATGTGTATAGTGCGCATCTTAATTCACATGTGTAGACTGTAAACTCAAGATTTTAGTGTCGAGTGTTAAATAGATGTCGTGTTTGAAATTTGCATATATTAATATTGCAACGATGATACGCGGCGGCATCTGGCGAAATATATTATAGCGGTCGCACGTGCGAGTCATCATGTTGTTGTTGTCCAAGACGCTGCTGCAAAAATTATCATAACATTTCACAGCTTTTCCCGAAAGGATATTAATGCATGTATATACATACACATTATACAATGCGAAATTGATTATTTTTATCAAACAAATAATCGTATATAATATGTGTAAAAAAGGTAATTGCTCGAGCATTCTTTCGTTTTCTTCTAAATAATAACTTTATTTCATATACCTATGGTTCTATCTAATATATTTACCTGCTTGATATATTTGCAACGCTGATAAAATATATTTATTAATTTTTTTTTATTTATTTAAAATATTACCGCAATGGATATCAATTTGATCATTTTAATAAAGATTCGACAGAATTTCCATTCGGAAACAATCAAGTTACGTTGATTACGCAATTCCGAGTAAAGGGCAATGTCTCGCATTGCCGATGTCTATCTAACCGCCTACCCTACATACTTACTTACCCCATATATACGTTCCGTTCTGTCCCGACGTGTGTAAAGTGACGCGTCTACAGGAGCTAGAGCTGTGAAACAAATGGTGTACTTCCATCTAGCGCGAGAAAAGATATTTAGCATGCACGGCAAGCGACTGCTGCTCATAAAGGATAGGAAGGAATCCACAATGAACCGATAAGCGAATAATCTCGCGAGAAAAAGGGAAGAATATGAAGGGGTAATGGAGCAGGGAGGGAAACTGCCAAGATGGAGCGAAGGCGGAACGAAAGCGTATTAAACTCCGGGGGCGATCTCGTCTCTCGAAATTTTTCAAAAATTAATGTCAAAAGAGAGAGAGAGAGAGAGAGAGAGAGAGAGAGAGAGAGAGAGAGAAAAGTACTTGCGGATATACGTTTTTATTATTTAATTATCGTGTTAATACATAACATACTACAATATTATTGTAAATGTCTTTCACAAAGATACGCGCGAGTATGTATTAAAATATGCAATTAAGTAACGCCAAAATAAATAAATAAATATTAAGTCGTCGTTTATTTTCTCGCGGACTAAAAGCTGACAATAGACTTTTCATCTACGCCGATAAGTGAGTAGTTGAAACTACCTACTCGAACATCAAACAGGCTTTCTCCACTGTCGCTTCCGACATCCTATTCGCCTTTTCATCCTTTCGATTTATTATTCCAACGTCTCTTCTTCTTTGTACACGAGGCAATTATATTTGTCCCTTCGTATATCGGCGGCGACGCGGAGAAACATCGCGAGAGCTTGTTTTATCTGAGCGGAAAATACTTTGGACTAACAGGAGAGGATTTTCAATTCAACGCTCGTGTGTCACTTGCGTAAAAAAAAAAAAAAAAAAAAAAGAAAAAAAAAGAAAACACGCCATCCGCGAAAGGAAGAGAAAGTCAACCAAACGGAATAACCTGCCATTACAAAATCCTAAGAAGAGTAGCGAATCTGTCTGCCAAGATCAATCGTACTTGACTTCTTCTTTTCACCAGCTTTCCTCACCGAAAAGATAAAATCAGCGTCAGCCTATTGTTCCGTTTTAGCCGCGCGGCATATCGGATGCCGGATATTTCATCGACACTTTCCACTGCAGGATCAGCGATATCGATAGGTGGCAATCGATATTGATAAAGGAACACGATTACTATCTAAAGTCTAAAGTAATAAAAATTATAGGGAAAGCAATGACGTATAGAATTGTTATCGTTTAAACGTAATTCATCGATATATTCGTTGAAAAAAAAAAAAAGTAACACATGCGTACTTGCAACGAATAAATGCAGCTCTCCACCACTATATACGGCGAAATATGATAAAAACGTATACATACGCTAATTCTATTTAGTCTATAATCTAATTAACAATGAATTATACAACTAATGAGGAATATCGTGGCTGTATTAAAAATTCCATCGTGTTCCGGGAACTGACGCTATTTCAGACGCACAATGAGTACTTTATAATTGGGACATAGCGTAACATTGAACCTCATATAATAACGCCGGGAGGAAAGCCGGCGAATAGGAGTTATGCTTGTCAGAGAAGTACTTCAGGTACGTTATCTTCATTAAAACGTTGCGGGGATTCGGCGTGAAATTCATACGCGTAAAAAGTATATAGTCATAATTCGCTGCGTATAAAACTCAATCTCTCGTATATATTCAATGTTCCATTCGCTTTATTAAACGACCGGTGTACGAGCCGTAAAACGGTATATGCTGAGAAAATAATGAATCGAGTGTATAAATCCTATACCAGCACACATTTGTACGCTGGCCAGTGCTTATGGGAATAAAAAAAAAAAAAAAAAAAAAAAAAAAAAAAAAAAAAGCTTAATTCAATATAGCCAACATTGTGTTTTGTACAAAACAATCTCTCTGTAATTATCGACAATTTTTCGGCGAAAAGTTGACGATTATCAAACGTAGGGCGAAATCAATGTTCTCGTTGAAAGCAAGAGACCACCATCTCGGATCTAAGGTCAATTGACAGTTGCTCAATGCTATCGTCGAGTTTATTACGAATGGAGACGACTCTCTTGGGATTTTTGCCGCAAAAATTCGTTTTAATCGATCATGATTTTTTTTTTTTTAATTAATCCAATTTGATTTTTAATTGAAAATTTACAATATAACGTGATGGATATAAGCACAGCTGTTTTCTCGTTGTCAACTTACGAAAAATGGGGAATCTTTTATTATTAGGAGCGCTACAGCATAGAGAATTCAACAAATTGTTTTTTCTCGACACGTGGATATAATATAATATGTACTCGAGAATGACAAGAGCGTTATATTTTCACGGACGTGTGTGCAAAAAAATAAAGCATGGGATACATTTTAATGACTTACGTATATTTGCCCATTTGCGCGATTGTTGTCACAAACATTCGCAATAATTGGGTATTATTGATGTCTCCCTGCCCCCCCCCCCTTTCTCTCTCTCTCTCTCTCTCTCTCTCTCGCCTTCTCCAGATGCAGCGTTCGAAGCAAATTACGAAAGTATCAATACGGTTCTCGGTACTAAAAACAGATCCTATGTGAAATTAGACATTCAGCCGATTTGATTAGATTGGGAATGGATTAATTCGATCAAGCGCAACCGGGACGCACGAAGTTGGTAACCTCTGGCGGAAATCAAGGGCGGACCCTTTGGCATAGGCGTAGAATATCTGGAATCATATTGTTGCACACTCGCACATATTACACCTGCGGCGCTCTCCGCTCCCACGTGCAAGATAAACTAACTGGTTTGAAAAATAAAAATCAAATATTTTTTAGTAATTTCATAACACGAGTGGTAGTTTGACGCGGATTCGATATATATTTCGATTAGACGGTAAAGCAATATCACGTAATTATTATCTTTACGTTATAATCATTCGTCGAGCTTTCCTTTTGTAATTATAAAAAAAAAGTCTAATAAAAATGTAGAATTAATTAGTTTGCTCTTCATTTAATAATCATATATCGCATCTAACAACAAATGTTTGTACCATATTATTAAACGGACAAATCCGCGACTATCTAATAATGTATAGAAGAATACTGGCACTCGTCGTATGCACCATACGTGGTGTACATGTACCTGAGAAGACTTGGGAAGCCATTAGCTAATTAATGAGATCTCCTCCGGCGATGCTCGGCTTAAAGTCGGGAAAACTCGTACCTAATGCCCCTCGAAACTATGCAGCATTTCGAGCGAACAAAAAAGACACGTACGGAACAAAAGCACCTTTTGCCAGGTAGATATGCTTTTAAATGAAATGAAGATATGACCCTGTTCGAAAAAACACTTGTGACAACCGTTTTTACTCGGAAAGAAAAAAAACGAGTTTTAAAGTATTATACTTGAATCAATCAAAATCTCACAAATTAATTTTTTTCGAGGGAGATTATACATACGAACTCGTAAAGAATTAGATGGATCGCGATTAATTCCAATTCAAGCTGAAACCTATCGATGACGTTAGCTCTAAATTAGGACAAATGATATAAAACAAAACAGTGAAAGAGAGAAAAATATCTTTTTATAATATTGTCTCATTTTCTTTTTATTCATTATGGAATTGAAAAAAAACTCTTGATACAGTAACCATTTTAAATATTAGACATCTTATATAAATACATCTTACAAATCTTATACTTTTTATTGCGTTTCAAATTTTGCATTAATCTAATTAAATCTCATTAGCTCATATTAAAAAAAAAATATATATATATATATATATATATGTATAATTTGAGTAAATGTGAATATGTATGAAAATTTTCACGCAATTTTTTCTTTCTTTCCCTCTCTTTCTGTTTTGAAATAATCCAAACATTTGAACACAATCGCGGTTATTTCGTGCACTTGTTTACGAGATTCGATGCACGCAAAGAAAGCAGATTCAGAACGATGCACTAGTTGTAAGCATCGAAATGACACAATACGCCCCGACTTTCTTGATCAACAAAGAGTCTGACAATAAGATTTACCACAGAAACTAATCCATTGTCCATGTTCATTCCCGATGCTCAGCTCTCTGATCGAAGAGGCTCGAGTTTAAGGTAATATCAACATTTTTCAAGTACGATGCAATTTTGCTATAAATTAATTTTTGTCACTCATTTAGCTCTTTTATACTATACTTAATCTTTTTTATATTATAATTCTCTCGCATTTTTAACATAGGCAACAATTTTGCAACTTTAAGATATATCGATTGCGATATATTTGATTTGTGCAATTGATTTTTAAAAATCTACATTTAAGTGAAAGAACTATCGTTATTTCTAAATCTCTTGATAAAATAAAAAAAAATAATCTCTGTTCTAATTTAATAAAATTAAAAAAATATAGCTAGCTTTAAATAAATCGCAATAACTTTGCGTTTTTTCTTCTTTTTTTTTTTTTTTGCATTTTCGCGATAGTGAATTTTTTTCATTATAGAGCTCAAATTCATAGTTTTCACCGCGCTTGCAAGAATTAAGTTTGTAATTGCGGTAAGAAGGCGATTTAATTTCAGGTACGCCGCAGAATTCGAAGAGCGGCCTGGTATTAAGATGGCTTGTTTTAGCGCGTAACGGGGATAAAACTAAAACGAGCGAGTCAACAAGGTACTAGCGTACAGAAGACAAGCCGCGACGCCACGTGCTTGGCGGTCCTGCAAACGACAGACCATTGTTTCGCGAATAAGCCGTTTTTATTAAAGCGGATGATTATTTCGACGTCGAGCATCGTCGGTGGATAGGACGAAAATCGATCGATGCTTCGGCCACTGTCGTCGCCACCATCTCGGCCCTCGGCCTGTCTTTGCGTTTTACGCCTGATTAAGCGGCAAAGTGATACATTTGCAGAATTAAAAAATATTTGGCTCTCATTAATCATCTTGACAAGAGATATTCAAATTCTGTGAGAAAATCTATTTTTTAAAGAAAAGCAGATTTTTATTGTCTATATATGTATTATTAAAACCTTATTAATTTTCTCTTTCGAAAATAATACCCACAAGTCTGTGAAATCGTAAGTAACGTATCCGTTCTCCTTATACTTTTGTAAAAAATATATACTATTAGAAATATATGAGTTTTTTTGTAAATTCAAAATGAAATTTTGCAATTAGAGCTGTGAAAAAGCGTAAACGATACAACACTTTTCTCGACGCCTTACTTTTAAAGAGGAATTGCAGAGAGGACCGACCAATTCTTCTTCACGGTCCGAATCAGAATGCAAAAAAGAAAAGGAAGAAGAAAAAGAGAAAGAAAGAACGAACGGGGCGGTCTTATATGGTTCATGAAAAAAATGCGTTTCTACGCGACCACTGCCGGCATGATTCCGATGGAAATCTAGTAAGCGCGAGTGAGAAGGAAGCAGGATTAGTCCTGAAGAAACAAAATGACAAGAGAGAATGAGACGGAAGAGGTAAAAAATAAGATGCGAATAAAGAGAGAGAGAGAGAGAGAGAGAGAGAGAGAGAGAGAGAGAGAGAGAGAGAGAGAGGAGAGAGAGAAAAGAGAGGGAGAGAGAAAGAGAGAAGACGGAAACACGGGGAGATACGTGTAGGTTCATCCATGTAGGGACAGAAGGCAGCCCTGCGGGCAGGCAATCAAATAAAGTAGTCCGAGGTTGCTTTGCCGGATGCAAATTCAGCCCCCGTGGGCTTTCTGTTTCCATCCTCCCTCCCGCTGTCGCTCTGCAACTGCGAGTCGGAATCTCAGCGCGAGTTTCCGGGACACACGGAAGTAGCCCTGTAACTGCTCACCGATACAAATCCTATACTATACTCCCCTGCCGTTTCTTTCTTTTCTTCCCTTCGTTTCTCCCGTCGAATTGTTTATTCTAACCTTTTTCAGCTTGAACACGAAGAATCGGTACCGCACACACAATTCGCGCGCGTTCAGTTCAATCGAATTCTTTAATGGCATTCAATGGGGGGTGTTTGTAGTCATTTGAAAGAACTAGAAAAATATAACTTGCATTTGCTTACATTTTGATCAACCGCTTATTGTGATTATTCAATCGTTTCATGTTCGCAAAAAAAAAAAGAAAAAAAAAAAAAAAAATGAAGAGAATCGATCAAATATTTTTGTGATTATACGGAAAGACCAGATCATTGACTATATACGTATATCGATTGCGAGTCGCTGTATTTACAAAAAAAAAAAAAAAAAAAAAAAAAAATCAGACACTGTATTCAATTCTACATACAATTTTTATAAACAAAATGATGACAAGCTAAACAGTCAAGTTAATTTTTATCGCACATTTTTCAGAGAGATGAAAAAGTTCATTTTCTTTATAATGTATATAAAAGTTTAACGCGAAATCCCGATAAAGCGCAAAAAAGATGGACACTCTGTAATAATAAGTTTTAAGGAAAATCTCACACACACACACGCAGGCGATTAAAGATTATATATCATTAAAATATGAAGCTTTTCGAATGGTACGTGACGTACGTATATTCGCCAGGATGATTCCAAGGGAACCGAGGGTGAGGGTTCGAGCGAGCGAATCGGATCGCGCTGCGCGACTCACTCCTAATTATGTCTTAATGAAAATAAATTGCTACATTTGTAGGAGTGTCGTGTCTCTTTGGGCATTTCCACGAATCGCCCACGCAGTTCGTCTTCTTCCTCCACCCCCCCCCCTCCCTTCCTTCCTTCCTTCCTTCCTTCGCTCTATCGCGTTATCTTCGTGCCCTACGCCACCTGTTTGATTCTCTCAAAGGGATACCAGTGTCTATTTGTCTATTTCGGTTTATCCCGTTCTCTCCTCTTTCCCCCCTCCCCTCTCTTCCTCTCTCCCCCCCTCTCTCTCTCTCTCTCTCTCTCTCTCCCTTTTCCGCCGATTCCACTCCGTACGACTTGGATTTGGAGTCCAACAGCCTTCTCCTCCCGTCTTCCTCTCCGCGTGTCCTTACGCTCCAAGTTGAACGATCAATTTCAATTTCGTGAAAATCTCTTTTAAATCTCGAATTCGCCGCGCCGTTCGAAGAAACCAGTACATACCCCGAATGACAATCGCGAATCGATAATAAATCGAGACAACACAGTAGACATGTATGTATAAGAGACCTTTGCATTTATTTATAATCTAATAATAATAGCAGCGATAGAATAGCGGTAGTAAGGATAGCAGTAACAATATTATTCGATGGTATGTACAACTATATAAAAGAAGTTTACTTATATAAATAGTGAAAAGAGAAAGGATATATTTTACAGAAATAAAATACGATCGTTTAGAAATGTAATTTCGCTGGATAGGGAGGAGGTGGTGGTGGTGGCAACAAAACGGCAATGACACATTCAACACTGCGATTCTTAAATAATCGTCTCTCTTTTCTTTTCCGTACCTATCCTATATAATACCAAGCACATGCGTTTTCGTACAATTTCTGTCCGCGAGACAGAATTTGATTGCGCTACTTTTTCCTTCCATCACTGTTATTAATACGCGTCGAAATCTCGCCACAATTCTTAACTTAATTCCTAACTATATGTATATTTTACAGTACGCTGGTACGGTATGCCAAGTGTAGGGGCAAGTTACTTGTATACATCCGGTATCGCGAGAAATGTTTCTCACGCTGTCATATATACTTGTTACAAAGTTCAATCGTCAAACTTTACACGCACATCACGCGTAACGAAGAAACAAGACGTTCTTTTTTCACTTGCCACTGGATATCACTGGACACCAGACTCGGGAACGGTACATATTATACAGTAAGCTTACAATTACGACGATTATCGTTAACTCTAATAAGTAACAACGCGTCGTCGAGATGATGAACGCGATATCGGCGATTCCGTTCAGAAATGGTTTCTTCATTCAAAAATATCTTCCACTCTTCTCCCATTATTCTCTCATTCTATTAATGTTCTAGTAGCTGACAACTTGTTGCTGATTAAACTCGCGTAAAACTGATCGCGGATTAATTAGAAAACAACGAGTCGAAGGCATGTCATCCGTGGAATAAACGAGAGAAACACATTCGGACAGACATTGCAAATCTCATAAAATATATACTATGGATAAAAGAAAACTAGTAGAGGGAAAGCGCATTATGATAACGTAGGTGCGCTATATATTGATTATATTCGTTCGAGTAACCCGCCATGTTCTTACAGGTAACGTTGTTCGAATGACTCGCTATTGAACGCGTGATTGGTCGCGTACGATTTTTACACACCAAGAAAATTCTTACACAGACAAGCTCTGTCGCGCGCTTGGCGATATAGTATCCCGTAAATTTCAAAGTGTTCAACCAAGTCAAAATTCAATCGCGTATCCAACACATTAATGCTCGAGCCATTGCCCGACTGAGCGAACGCACAATCGAACGTCGTAAAGAAATTAAAAAGCTAATAGAAATGCTGCAATCGATCGCCTTGAATGAGTCTCCTTTACGTATACAATCATACCAATGATCTAATATTACCGATATACAATAATTAATTAAATCACCTTTTAGATGCAAAAATCTATTCGCGAGAAAATTCGATATCCGTATCCGATCGGGAGGCGGAGTCAAAAAAGATTCCGGTGAAAGAAAGTTCCGGTTAGGTGAAGGCACTCTGACTTGTTTCGCTCAAAAAAACTGCAGTCTTACCGGTCAGTCTCGCCGACTGACGTTTCCATATAATATTTTCAAGAGACGAAGAGCGCAGAGACAAGAATGCGAATAAGAGTTCGATGCTTCTTGCGACTATATCTTGTGATGTAAAAAGAATTAAATTTTTGCCGCGTATCAATGAAATTTCAATCTCGATGTAAATCTCAAATGTAATCTTTTATGCAATGCCTTGTAATTTTCGAGTGACCTTGGTATAAGCTTCCGCGCGGTTCGATAAAAAGTAATGATTAGAGGCAATCTTTGCTTTGGCTACATTATCTTTACGATTCGAATGTAAAAATTTCAAGTCTATCGAAGGCATGAAATAGAAGCTAAAAGTAGGATAATTAAAAAAATTAAAGTCTAATAATTTGGGAAAAAAAAAAAATATATATATATATATATATATATATATATATATATGTGAAATTATACCTATTTTATATATATTGAAAAAGAAATATTATATTTACAAAATAGACAAGAGAGCGAAAGAATGTTGAGATTATTTGCGAGTTTGCGCTTCAATCGACAAGTATTATAACATATACGTGTTGCATCTTATTAACGCATCTTTGTACAGATAACTAATGTAATAAAACTTCTTGCATCGTGTAATGGTGATTGCCAAATGTGAAATATATTACATTGAAAAGAATTATACATTGTACATTGGCATTAAAAGTATAAATAATAAACGACTCGCGATTTGTACAGATTGGAAAATGCGATAGATTACAACATTATGTCTTATCATTTCTGAAATTACATTCGTAACAGCTAACTCTTGCTATCATATTATATATTTAACAAATCTAACATTGAATTGCCGAGTGCGTTAAATCCCCGATAATATCCCCGATAATATTTTACTCCCGTTGAAAATTTATTTAACCTATAACTATGCGTCGCGCTATATTAAATCTTTGCCTCTCTTCGTCCATTGGTTCTGGCTTCGAGAAAAGCGCGATGCCCATTCGTACTAAAAAAAAAAAAAAAAAAAAAAAAAAAAGAAAAAAAAAGAAAAAAGAACGTCCCTTAAGCTTATCCGAAGCCTCGAAATCAAACCTTCGTACATAAAGATCATATGCATGACTTTACAGGGTTAACTTTCGTGATAGGATAACCGCATCGATCTCCTTGTAGAAGAAAGTCCGCAATTGTGTGGAAATGACGTTCTCTTCGCTCCGATTCGCTGCCGTACATCTGTCAAAGTCTAATGTTCCCTCTTCTCCTCGGTGGACGTGGCTTCTTTACGTACAGCCTCGGCAGACTCGATGACCTCGAAGCCTTCGGAGGACGAAATATCGGCGGACGAACTCGTAGCTCCAGCGGCTAGAGAAACCGTGTTCGTCTTCGCGACGGAAGATACCGTCGCGTCCTCCGACACTGCGGTTCAACGTAAAATTGTTCCTTATTACGGGGACATGTCGCGGAAAAAAAAAGAAACAAAAAAAAAAAGGCAAAATTAAAAATAAAATACTATAAAATATGCATGTATATCATACACTACTCTTTAACGCGATTTGGAAAACAAATATCCGTAATAAAAGTCAAACTGTCGATGCGCGCCGGTGTAACTCTGTAAGTCAAACCGCAGCTGTAAACAAACTGGTTTGCGATGGGATGGATCGATCGCTCGCTCGCTCGCTCGCTCGCTCGCGAACGCGCTCGCGTTAAAACGATTATCGATTATCCACGAGTGCGAGAAACGAGAGATGAAATTAAAAGCCCAGAAAAATAATCAGTGCTAGTTGGATCGTTCGAATTGAAACACGATAGCGCGGTATCGCGTGGCAAACTGCGTAGGCGCTCCAAAAGCGACGAGTGTCAGTGACACAGGATCTACAAAGTGCTCATTCAAAACTCTAAACCGGCGAAACGCCGCGCGCTTCGCTTCGCGAGTCAACACGGACGAAACGTGTAATCACGGAATTACTGACGATTACAACGTTACAACGATTTCATTTCAAAATTATCCAAATACATTTCTCTCGGGATCGCCGCCATCGCTTCTCGCTATCGATCTGTCGCGTTCGAGGGTAAAACTCTCATTATTTCTAATAACGTGTATGCGCGTTGCCCTAATGTGTTTCAGAAAATTAAGCGCAAATAAGCGTCGTGGAGAAAGGAGAAAAATTTTTCCACCATTACGCAAAAGTTTGAATTAGATGTATGCATATACGCCGCGTATGCACCCCGCGTAATAATTAAATGTATCATTTCAATTTGTTCCTCTATACATGCATTTATACAGAAAAAAGTACGAATATCGAAGTTCGATCAAATATACGATATCCAATAGTACGTTTAACTCTTTAACACTATATAGGATAAAATTTCACTTATACTTATCCGCAATCCCCTCGCATATAAACCTTTATAAAAAAATATATAGCACATAATTACGTTTAAAAGTACGAGTGCCAAATTATTAATTAAAATTAAAATTAAAATTAAAATAAATTACTTTGCCTAGAACGGAAGAAAATTTGATATAATTAGGAAATTAAATTAAAAATAATTGCTATATGATATTGATCGATTATCCAAACACCGCACGTTTGTTTGCGAGAAAATCACGAAAATACGGTCGCTTTTATCGTGACTTGCAGCCGGTGATTTAGCAAATCACCTATAAATACAGCGTAGAGATACACAAGTCACGACATACCTTGAACAGAATCGTCTCGACGATCAGCTGTTGCCGTCGCCGCGGATGTTTGCTCGCTATCGGCGCTCGCGTGTCCTTCTTCCTGACCGTTAGATTCCGGATCGAGTTGGGACAGCTCGGCGATATAATTGTGCTGCGTTTGCTCCGTCGTAGGCGTCGACGTGCCGTTTGGACTCGAAGGCGAAGGCGTCGGCGTCGTCGTCGTCGTCGACGACGCCGACGACAACGTCGACGTCGACGACCACGGACGACCCGGGGTGGTCGGGGTCGTGCTGGGCGTCGCTGGCTGCGCCTGCTGAGGCTGGGCGTGATTGCGAAACAAAAGTTGCTGCAGCTGCGCTTGCTGGAGGATCACCGGTAGCTCGTAGTGGTGAAAAAAGTACAGCATCGAGTGCTGAAACAAAAAAAAAAAAATATATATATATATATATATATATATATATATATATTTCTAAATAATTCGTAAAAATCTAAATTAGGGAATAGATCTATATTATATGTCACGCTTACAGTAATGACATTATAACGAGGATGGGTAGAATGAGCGATAAAAGTAAAACGAGACACATCTACGTATAACTACACTCTATTCGTATTGTTTCAAATTTGACGTCAATATTAACGTCATATTATTATCGATCTGCAATGTGACGTTGATGCAATATTCACGCAGAGCGGCTTCTTCAAACATTACAATAGTCTGCTAATCGCAAATTCAAATGTCAATATAGGGGAATGTTGGTAGTTTGTTAATAGTTTGAGAATGCAGTTTGATTTTATACTCGTATCATTTTAGAAATTAATCTCTCTCCCTGATATCATACACATCGAATCGATATATCTAATGTATATACATACATTACAAGTTGAAATTGTACCAGGAAAAGTTCATCGTTTCTCGGCCGTCTCTTTTCCCCGTCTTGCACCATTCAAGAAAGCAGAAACAAGAATTCAGTTACCTGACGAGATCTATACATATCTCGTGGCACACGTGGCTCTTCCCCGCACGCACTCTTCTCCCCCCCCCCCCTCCTCTCCCTTCTATTCCGCACGTGTGACCCGTGTGTGCGGCGTGCGGTGTGCGGTCCGCTCGCGCCTAGCAAATTTAAATGGAAATTCGGCAAATTCGTTCTATATCAGAACGCTCTCTCTTTCTCCGCAATCGCTTCACCCGAATCTGACCCTCCGCCGCGCCGATCCACGCAGATCGCAATAACGCGGGCTCCGCTTTACTCGCCGCGAAACTAAATTCCCCCCGTCAGTTACATACTTATATTATTAGGCGCGCGCGCGCGCTTCCCTCGATCGAATCAACGCGAGGAGCAGAGTTAAAAGAATGATTTATAGAGACGTAAGATAAATTGCGCGCGCGCCAATGAGAATTGTCTTCGCCTCGTTTCGCTTCTGATGCTCTATTTAAAATAGAAAAATGACGCGCGCGGGGGAGGAAGCAGCGGAGGTGGCGAGCGGAACGGATGAGCGAGAGGAAGAATCTTGGATATGGAAAATAGATATCTCGAGCCCCTGCCCCACTCGTTTCCCCTCCTCCCTCGGGCACCTGTCGACGACGCGAAGGAAATGGTATTCCCGGCGATTCGCCGGCGCCGGCGAGAGCGAAACGATTCCGCGCCGTTTGAGAAAAAGAAGACCGGTGGAAAGATTCGTGATGAGCGGGAGTAGTGGATCCCCCAAGGTAAATGGGGAAGAATAGCGAAGGGGAAGGCACGATTGCGGAAACAGGGAGCAAAGAGAGAGAGAGAGAGAAGGCAGGAGGGGGGGGGGGCTATAACTATATCGAGATATATCGAGTTTTCGTTTGGCCGATAATCGACGCCAATGACACCGATATCGAATCGGCGATATAATTACGCCGCGGGGCTAATCGGCTAAAATCTGACCTACAGGGGAGCTTTGCCGTCCGGGAATCGAAATGCCGACGATTCTCGGCCGACGTGCCCCGAAGCCTTTCGAATTTTGCCGCCACGCGATATTCGTAAACTCATTGCCAGGAAATAATTGTCGCTCGTTAAACGATCGATCATGTTAACGAAGCTGTAACCCGGTTTGTCAGAGGCAAGAACTGTCATCACTGTGACGTGATGGGTTAAACCAGTTTATTTACAAAGCGTATATTCGATCACGTTTTCAAATGTGTCGACATATATCGTTTCCTTTACGCGCTTGTGGAGAAAAAAAATTACTTTACCATATATGTGTATATATATATATATATATATATATATGATCACTTATTACAATATATGTATATATCAAATTTTAAAGTACAATTTCCAAAAAATTTTCCGAAATGTCCATGACTTGTGTTTTCAGAGAGTTTGATTGCATTATCTATATAAAAAGAAAAAAAAAAAAAAAAAAAAAAAAAAAAAGAGTAATTTATATAGCATGGTAAAAAATTAATTAAACGCAATTTTTGTCAAACCCTTTACTTATAATCTACTGAAATTTATAATAATTTTATCAAAGATACCTATTCGAATATCGTATATATATCGCGTTTTGTTAAATGTTCGTTAAATTAGACTGCAATATCAAGAATGGTCGACAATCACTATAAATGTGTGTCCGACAATCGAACAATGAATACAACATAATAATATAATCTTTTTCCCAAGCGCGTAATGACGTAGCATCGTGATGCATTTACACCTTTTATCGAGTGAATTAACCACTCCATTAAACTTTAATGGTATTCAGTTTTTACGCGTGAAATATACACAATACATATCGAATGTAGTTATTAACGTAGCGGCTATCTTTTGTAACGCCATTATAATAATACCTGTTAATACGGCCATCGCGATCATCTAATTATAAGTTATTGCGTTATCAAAGTACGCCCTCCAATCAGATTATCCACCGTATTATTGGCATAATGGTAAATTTGTTTCTGAAATTCCGGCGGCTTATAGCAAATGTTCTATTACGATTTATCACGTTCATGATAGACGATACTACTTAAATGCAGAGATGGATATACAATCGTGTGATAATTCTTTTCAAACAGATACAAAATGCAGAGAGAGAGAGAGAGAGAGAGAGAGAAACAAAAAAGTTTACGCATCACAATATGCAATATGATACAACAATTATAAACGAAAAAAACAAAAATAAATATGGTAATGTGATAAAAATTAAACATTTATAGGATGTTTTCTCAAATCTAGTAAAAAATACCTTGGAGATTCTTTGATCTTTCAGATTTTTCGTTTCAAAATTCCGGTAAAGAGAAATTTTTTGCGCGCAATATTTTCAAATTAGCTTTTTTTCTTCGTGTGCGTTTCCTAATGCTTTTCACTCATACAAGGAAAAACAAAAAAGTCATTTAAATTTCAAATACTATATAGATTCAAAAATGTACTAAAAAAAAAAAAAAAAAAAAAACTGAATACAAGCTTTCCTAAGATAGGTAAACATTATTTTTCACCTGCGTAACATTTTTATTTTTTATCGTTAAAAATTATTCATAAAAAATACATACAAAATACCAAAATATTCCGTTAAGACATTGAAAAAATATATAACAGATTTTCTCATATTCTATATATATATAGAATATGAGAAAAAAATTAAATTTCCCCGAGTTTTAATAAAATTCCATAAGAATAATTTTTCCAAGAATAAAAAATTCCTGAGAATTTCACGTTTTTCCAGAGAATATAGTATATAAACTAACGTCTATACGTTGTGCCAAAGTTGCCAGAAAGGTTGAACGAAATTGAGCAGAACATAATAGCACAGATATATATTGTATTTCCTAATGGAATATATTCGATGGAAAATAACAATATCTCTCTCTCTCTCTCTCTCGATAGAAATGCCTGTATATATCCTTAATGAAAAGAACGAGACACGCCCTTCTGGATGAGAACGAGATTCCCGCATTTAAGGTAAGCTTATGCGCATTCGTATATGGAAGCCAAGAAGCCGCATTAAATTATTTCTATCGATCGAGCTGTCAGGAGCATTGTCCCGGTTGCGTTTACGTAACTTAAGTTTGAGCGATGGCGGCTTTAGGCTATCCAGCCAAGCGACCACGGCTCGTTCTTCGTACTGCGCTAGCGTTGCTGTCAATCGCAGGACTCCCAACAGTAGCCAACGGGATCGCATGCAAAATATTGTGCTCCCCCATTTTCCCTCATCTATCTTGACGCTATTCCTGAAGGCGGAAGTGCAAACTCGCGTCATAAGCCCGGCGTACACATCAAGTTCCTTATATTATACATATAGGTACGTATATCGTATATAATAAATTCATTCAGTTGTAATCTATATTTATGAATTAATTGACTTACGCACATATATATGTATATACAATTACCATCATTTTGTTTATAAAATTAAACGTCAGATATTGCGCGATGCAATCCCACATATTGAATCTATATTACATTTTGTAAAATTAAATATGAGGCTTTCTCTAAATAAACCGCATATTCTTTTTTCAGTTATATTTTACATTTCCCTCTCTTATACATATTTCAGATATGTTAATCTAGCAAAATTTCATGTGTTTTCAACATTAATTAATGCAATGTAGGAACAATGATGGGATTAACGTTATTTAATCTATCGAGAAGCCACATTGGACAATAATGATAATCTATATCTGTGGTATATGTATGTATATATCCTCTTTCTCTCTTTCTCTCTTTCTCTCTTTCTCTTTAATATTCCAATCCGAGTTATAATTTACGTTCTAAAATGTAGCGCTATAAAATTTGGCTCTTCTCGTCAAATTTTGATTCATTTTCTCTCACTTAATAATACTTCGTTTACTTAAATAGATTTAGCGTATTATATATAATATTATGTGCGTGCACGCGGATTATTTACTGTTAGATAAACAGAGCGTTATAATGGCCTAACCATCCAATCGAAAGGTCAACAATATGTTTCCAAGAAATTCAAAATGTTACTTACTTGCATACATACATCCCGGATATGTATCCCGGAAAGATAGAAAATCTTGTACCTATCTGCGATACAATTTTTTTTAAACGCAGCTCGATTGCCGAGGAAGAAAAGAATCTTTTGCTAAACTTAGACCGACTATATCGGCTCAAGTACTCGCAAGTAGGTCACGGAATATTCGTGATCAATGTCCGTTTCAATGAAAAAGAGCAATTTTTCTCGAGAGAACTTTTCTATTTCCGTGGTAGGTTTTTATCGCAGAGACGATTATTTCACGATTCGTGACGGGGCGCGCGCCACTTTTAATCCCAAAATATGTACATCGCATAAATACTCGACTCGTGCCTCATCGACCATCAGCACATTTCTACGCCACACACATTAGAGAGAATTTATTTCCGACTACTATTCTTTGTGTCCTGTCATTGATCAAGCTTTACGAGATCGTATCTCAAACATGGAGTTTCAATGGATCGATGAATATCTTAATGAAATCGACGTCGGTGAATTTGACGTCATCTATACTTGATGATATGAAATAACATGTACAATTTCAAACTACTCACCTGTATAAAGAGCCAAGATGTGACGAGCGCCAGGCTGCTGTACTGTCCGTTAAATCGATAATGGTACGCGTAGAAAGAAAAGTGATACAAGTAGAAGAATCTGAAACAGAAACAGCACGTGTCTCGTCGTTAAGACGCGTCATATGACACATGAGAAAAACGTGTCTCGAAATTCGAAATATACGAGTTTTCGTAACACGAGACGAATAGTAAGTCATTATCGCACAAACGCGCGTCATAACGATAACATAAATAAATAGAAAATTCTCGCGATGCGCATACGTAAAATTACGGAATGCAACGAGATTTATTCGCCCCGATGTGCGCGATAATCTCGAAAATCCGTAACAACATCAAGCCACTTAACAGGTTACATAACGTAACGATATACACGGCACGTTCCCACCCCGTGGCAACAATATGGACGAACTATCGATCAGATCGTATCAAGTTTCAGCCTATTGAAATATCGAGGGTGACGCGTTGCGCGGCTAGCGGCTATGCGTCGTTATTACGACCGAAAAAAAAATATCCTAGATGACGCAATATGCGTTATCTAGCTACAGCGATACGCATGATTCTCATAAAAATCATAAAAATCATAAAAAGCATCGGATGTGTTACGGATAATTTTCTTGCGATCGACATGTAAAACAAGAAAAAAAAAAAAAAAAAAAGGAACAATCAATCCCTCGAGTCTCAAAAAATTTGTAGACAAAACAAAGCACGTATTCGTGATTAAAAGATATTTAAAATCGCAAACTTTTCAATCTCATATCTTTAAAAAAATATGAAGTCTTTCTCTCATCATGGGCCAAGTATTAATCCATCTCGGTTTTATGACAGATAAAGCGCGCAGAAATATTTCATCTCTTAATCTTTCGCTAACTAAATTATTTCTTACGCTTTATTATTATACGCCACTTTTTATTGTTAGTCGCGAAGGAAAAAAATTCTTTCTAGTGATTATCGTTTTATATATTTCGACCGTAGTGTTTTTCGAGTTTAGTTTTATGCTTCATCAAAAACATTCAGATTTAAATGGGCACTTTGTAGAAGAATAAATGTTAAAAAATAAAAATTAAGATATCTTTTATGACAATTTGATTTAAATGCATTGATGTATTATTCTTTTTTTTTCTCTTTCGGCATATCCTCGCCTCCTTCATACAAAGACACTTTTGAATCAACTTAAATATATATGTCAAAGATTGCAAAACATTCAGATAAATTTTGATTTTAAAGATATTATAATTCATTTCGTCAACAGAGAGAGAGAGAGGTGCGCACACCCATGCGTTCATTTCACATAATTCTTTACTCTTTTTAATAACGCAATATCTACTCAATGAATAAAAACATATAGTAAATAGAAATTATCTGAAAAATAAAATCAATGAAAAATATATACACATTTTATATTTATATCAACTAATATTCCTCCAACTTGCACAACATTTATGATTATTTAAAAAAATGGAATTTAAATTTAAAAATTTCCACATTTTGTCGTAATTAAAATTGTACACATAAATAAAACGATCGCTTTGATGTATTTTGAATAATTATAAAAAGAAATATAAGCATATGAATACACATATACAATATATATATATATATATATATATATATATATATATATATATTTCTTTTTCATTGCAGTCTCTCCGCTGATGAACGGCGTTTGGGTGATGAAGGAGGGGTTGTAATCAAGCGATTTTTACGAGAAGCTGTTACGGGGTCGCCAATATTTACGGATCAGGGCGAGGTTGAAGCAACGCCACTATCCGAAGAAAGAAAAGCGATCAGCAGGGGTGTGGTGGAGGATGATAGAAAAAGAAGTCGGGGTTTGTAGGTATAGCCCCTTGACGAGTACGACGAGTATGACGACTAATTTTCTAGAGTATATAACTTTAGCGTCTCTCAATCAATCCGATATGTGTATCATAAGTTATGGTTGTATACTCATCATTATTAAAGTATTATTACATAACACTTTACAATCAATAGTTTTGCGGTAAAAATATTTTGTAAACATTGTCAAGCAAAGAGAATGAAATTATATAAAAGCAAATAAATCTTTATAAATATTATTAAAATTAAAATAAATTTAAGTTGTTACACACACACAACTTGCATAATTTAGGTTTTTATTATAAATCTTACGTACAAAACTTTCGGAAAAAAAAAAAAAAGAGACAAAAATATATAAAAAAAGTAATAATAATTAAATCTATAAAAATAATTAAAGAGACAACTACATGTATGTGTCGAGTGACAGTGCGTGACAGAAAACACGCTAAAAATTAAAAAAAAATGATGGCAAATTTATATTTGTACGTGTGTGTATCGAAAGATATCAAACATGATAGAGACTATACAGGGTGTAACTAAAAAAACATATGGCATATAATGACAGATTCTTTGGACAATTTGGAGACGATTTTTCCTTAGCAAAAATGTTGAGAAGTCAATAATTTTAGAGTTATAAGTTATTTAAAAAAATGGGTTTCTCGCAAATTAAACATTTTAGAGTTAAAAGACTAAGATATTTACATTCTTCAGTTAATTTCAGGTATAGTTTATCTAAATAAAATTTTAATTTGAGGCTTAGTTAAAAAGATATGTAATGACAAAAATTGGAAGTGTGCAAAAAATAATGACCTTTTTCGACATTTTTGCTGAGGAAAAATCGTCTCCAAATTGGTCAGAGAATCTGCCCATTATATGTCATATATGTTTTTTTAATTACACCTTGTATATTTAAAAATTGCGAATCTCTGTTTCTAAGACTATGTATTCTCAAACAATACGTACTGAATGCATTTATACGTCCAAAATCTTACGATGCGTAAATTTATGTACAGCGGGCGTTGGTTCGTAAACGCTTTGCATTACGTTTTACGACTGGCAGCGTCGTAAAACGCAGTTTAGGCGGCCGATGCATCCCATTTTCATCCGCGGCGACACAGACAAACATCCAATAAATCCAAGCGTGCTTTGTTTGGATCGAAAGTAAAGTCTCAGAGTGATTAAAGCGTTGACGCGTTACTTTGCAATTTGTTAACATAAACTAGAAACGTTATTTATCATCGTTGAAAACAATTGAGAAAAATATTTTTATACTCTGATATAATGGCAGAGTTGAAAGGAAAAAATATCTTAATGACAACCGCAATCAATTTAAAAATATATACGTATATTGTAAAATTTTTCTGTACGCAATATGTACATATAAAAATTATTTGACCTACGAGGCTTAATTAAATATATTACGTTTGTAAAAACAGAACCGTAATTTTAACGCAAACGCGCCCGAAAGCATCGCGGAGAAATATAATAAAAGGAACGAACGAGAAGCGGACAAAGGGATGAGAAAGAATGCGCCTCCAAAATCCTACGTTACGTATTCCGGGGACATAAGCTCTAAAGTGTCTCACGCTCAGGGAACCGCAACCATCCGACGACGATTCATACGTCTTTTCCGGGAAAGAGGGAGGGCAAAGAAGAGAGAAGCCGGAGACTCTCCAAACGCATTCTGAATTCATTGAATAGTGCTACCCCACCGAAGAATGGCAGGGGTTACTTTCGGACTTTAGAGCAGATTCCGAACGGGTCCCTAGATAGGTACTTGATGCAATCTCGGCCAACTTTTCATACTACATACATATGTAACATCCAGACCACAACTCTTTATTTATTCATTAATGTAAATGAAATGAAATGAAATGACGATAGCAGAGAGCAATAATTATTACGTGCAATTATTCGAGTATTTAGAGAAGACGGATATTTTTTTTTTCAAGTATTTATTTACTAAAGAAAAAGGTGTATAACGTAGATATTATCCCGAAAATTCGCCTCATTGCTCGGGATGATGATGAATTTATGAGATATAACTCTGAAATCGTAAATAAATGAAAAGTAAATCGCACGGAAGATATTCACCAGGGCATACTTTGTCTTATGCTCGCCTTTGGTAGGATGCAATTCGTAACAATCAGTTTCGGCATACGCCTGACAGATTTACAATACGAAGGGATCCAAATAAAAGACAACTGTGAAATAAGTCGAATAAATTTATCTCACAAGCCGTAATCTTATTATTAAAGAAAGTTGATAACTAATAAACTGTATAAAGATATATGTATATGGATATAAAATGTTAAAAAAGAGTATTCCCTCTATAAATTTCTTTCATCTTTCTCGCAATAAACAAAACAAAATAAAATAAAATAAAACAAAACAAAACAAAACAAAATAAAATATTTAAAAAAATGTTATTTTCCAAAGTAGCTTGTTGTAAAATTTCTCCTTTTAACTTTGATATTATTTTCACATAGTTTGTAAAAAAGCTCTCTCCTCGCTTGTCGCAAATGTAGCCACGGGATGTGAAACCGTACGCTTGTCCAAGAAATTTGCCCATGTTTTCTACCGAGGAGCAATATCTTTTGAGAATCGCTTACTTTTACACAAGTGAATGAACGAAGAGAGAGAGAGAGAGAGAGAGAGAGAGAGAGGAACGAACACGAACGAAAGAAAGGAGGAACGAAAGAAAGGGAATGGAAGGATCCCGCGGCGATGTTTCTAGCGCAGCGTAGGGAAGAGGGTCGCGCTTTAACGGCGGTGGCACCAGGGTAGGAACGGGAAAGCAAAGAGGGTGTAGCCGTCTCCATAACTGTACGGTCCACTCGGCTAACGTAAGTATATTGTCAATCAATCCATGGTATAAAAGCAATCTGAGCTCCGGACGACGGGGTGGCGGGATCCCGCGGGGCGTAGACGGAACCCTGGGACTAAGGAAGGTGAAACGATGGAAGAGAGGCGAGTGCAAACAATCCCCCCTCCTCCACACGTTTCGTACAAGAGGAAGGAGAATGACAAGGAAATGGAGGGAGGGAGAGAGAGAGAGAGGAAGGAAGGAAGGAAGGAAGGAAGGAAGGAAGGAAGGAAGGAAGGAAGGAAGGAAGGAAGGAAGGAAGGAAGGAAGGAAGGAAGGAAGGAAGCAAGGGAGGAAGGAAGGAAGGAAGGAAGGAAGGAAGGAAAAGGTCCTTTTCTCACTGGGCACTCCAAGGACCTTATCCAACAAGTAGGATGAAACGAAACTCGCGGAGCTAGTACTCTAGTATCGTACATATATATGTACAGGATGTCTCAGAAATTATAGCCAAGTTGTATAGAAAAAAATATTAAATATAATAATATCGTATCAGTCATGCGAGTAATGGTGACTGTTGATAAAATCACAAAGCTAACAGAGAGTTAATTTGATTACACAACTTTTCACCGACAAAGAACCGACGATAAATCGGAAATTCTTGACGGAAAGAAAAGTATAGTGATTTCTGAGTAATCCTGTATATCGTACAAAATCTCTGTGTATGTGTGCGCGGTCAACCCGGTGTGACCGGATAGATATGGCCGATGGTAGGATATATCCGAAGAAGCTGGTAGAGGATTCTCTAGCATTCTCGAGGTGGCGTGGCGCGTCCTGTTCGTAGGAAAACCCCGAGTGCTGAGAAAATATATCGGTCTGATCGCGCCAAGAGAGACGACGTCGCCGTCGTACGATCGGATTCATAGACCCTTTCTTAGAAGAATCTTTCTTAAAGGTGGAATGTAAAATAACGACGTGTTAAAGCGATGAAAAGAAACTTTCGACAATATTTTAATCCCGAAAAATGTATCAAAATCAAAATTTGTTCAAAAATATACCGATAGGAAAAAAGACAATTTTTAAAAAGCAGGTATAGAATTTAATCTCTGTCTTTAAGAAAATCGCAGACCAGGGCTGCCAGTCCTGTAAACGAATTTACGCCTTATCGATCCTCGAGTGCGCCAGCAAAACACCAGTAAATGAACACGGGCTTTATCTTGGTCAAGACGGCGGAGGTGGTCGTGCACCGGTAAATAAGGTTATATCCCCATCGTGGTCCGATGGGAAACGATCGCGTCGAGTCGGTCCCGTCGTGTCCCGGGACAGCAGGACTAGCGGAAAATGAAATAATATCGGCGTAAACACACGGGATCGTACGGGCGAACGTCAAAGAGGCCGTACGTAAATAGGTAAGAGAGTTTACGGCTATAATACACGAAAGGGGATGTCGAGGAGTTGAGAAAGATAGAAGAGAGAGAGAGAGAGAGAGAGAGAGAGAGAGAGAGAGAGAGAGAGAGAGAGAAGTAGGAAGGAAACGTCGTGGGACACGACCATATGTGACGAATATTCCCGAGAAAGATTGTCGATGGCAAATCTGGATAATATATTTTTACAAGACTCGGTTCTTCTCACATGGAGATTGACCGACAAAAATTGTGTCGGGATAATTTTTCTTATGCTTTTTTTTCATATGCCACCCTTATACTTTATTTCACGGGCTTATACCGATTTGACTATCTCGCGCATAAACAGTCGTAAGAAAGGGACTTGGCACGCGTTTCGAGTAGCTCGGATCACGAATCACGCGAGAGATGCATTTCATTTCAACTTTGGAGTAAGCCGATTCATCGAGATTCTAACGCGAAAGGAAAGAAGCCGTCTTAACGATACACAGAGAGAGAGAGGGGTGTATCGCGGATCGCGGATCGCGGATCGCGGCGAGCATACATTGTCCGGTCAGCATTGTCGTGGTATTCTTCCCCTCGCTATATCCGCCGTACGATAATCCCGTACTTTGCGGAATAAGCAACGATTTTCGAGTCCTATTCTATATCATTGCGGCACGGTCACGGGCACGGGCACGGGCACGGGCACGGACGCGAAGAGAAGCGCGCGTGTAAACGCGGTGGGCCGCATTAAAGGCCGGATAAAGCTGCCACACGCGTACAATAACGCGCGCGTGGGCTTTGGAGACCTCCTCTCAATGCCATTTCCGCTCTTCTTTTTCGTCCGCAGGTGGAATCGCATGATTAATGATCCTCAACGGCGCCTTACTCGGTCGGCGCGCGCACTCGGAAGGGATCATTTTATCACGCTCAGCGGATTTCGCCGACCGGGAGTACGTATTTCTCTCGCAATTCCCGCGGAGGAAGTACTCGACTAGCAATTCAATCAGCAATTGTTCAAGCAGTCCACTTTATTATTTTACATTTTACAATCGTGTAAATATCAGTGGAAAATTATTTCTCCTTTCTTAATAGAATCGTGTATTATCAACGATTAGAAGAAATAGTGAATAATCATTAATGGAAAATCTCACTGAAAGAATTAATTGAAGATATAGTTGCTGTTTCAATCAATTTTTTTAAATCGCACGCGTCTTGTGTACATATACATATACGTATAATATTATATATGACATTATATTTTTGTATTTATTTACACATTTTAAAAGTTAAAAAATGTATCAATGTATGTGTATGAGACTAAATGTTTCTAAAAAAAAAATAGCAACTCAAAATAAATAAAAGAAACTCTAAGAGTTACGTCTTGCACACAAATATAGGTATACATACAATTGTCATGACAAAGTTTAAATTTTCAGAAAAATCTTATTTTACAATCATCCATAATCAGGTTATAAGAACACAATGTAATTGGTACTCACTGACGTTTAATGATGCGATTCAGTTTTTAAGAAAGTAACTTTAAGAAAAAAAGAATTACTTTCCAGCGATATGTTGACAAAAGTAAAAACAAATTCACCACAAACGTGATTTCAAATATTTGAGAATTCCTTTTATTTTTCCTCCATTCGTATTATTTATTACATTAAGCGTGTCTTTTAAATAGAGGATTCGTGCGAATAAGACCCCTGCAATTTGGCATGGACGTCGAAATCCTGCGTCTCGATGCGGTCATCGGAGACGGACTTGCAACGCATCTAAAACTTTCCCGAGATTATTTGCGATCGTTGATGGAGCGTTCGCGTCCCCGCGGAGTGCGTTGATTACACGGATTACATAAACTCGTGAGGCTTGTAAAGCAGATTTCGGAAGGTCGGCGAAAGGTCCGAATCCGATATCACCAGGATCGCTGCCAAATATCGTTAATATTTCATCTTACGCCGGCGAGAAACTTGATGGAAACATGTCCATACTAACGACGCCGTTATCCCGGCTTCCCGGTGACACGTGGACACGTGGACTCGTAATCCGAAAATTCTATCCACGTGAGCATTCGTCGAAATCTCTGTTTCTAATGCTAATACGTATGCTTTGTAATTCTCCACGATTAAACTATCAACTATCGAGAGAACTATAATATTATATGTTTACCGGACAGCTCACTCCAAGGGATAACTTACTTGTTAGTTTCTTTCACGCATATATGTACATATGCTTTGATTATTGTTCTAAATAGAGTTCGAATTAACAGATGGATCGTGTTGTAGAATTTTTCATCGCGCTATTATTATCAACAATTGATACGATAAACTTATACACTTAAAGAATATATAAAAATCAGACAATATTAATTAAGCACAGGGTTGGGAAGTTACTTGTAACGTCATTACCGTTACAGTTACCTTTTTTGGTAATAAAGTGATAACAGCGTTACTATTTTTTTTCTCTGTAACAGTAGCGGTAGCGTAGTTACATTTTTTTTAGTAACGGTAACGAATTTAACACTTACTTTTATCGTTACTTTTTATATTTATGACATATTATATTTTCTATTTTCGTATATTCAATCTTGAATTATCAACAGAAGATATTCATACAGGTCCGTAACATCTTTGTAAGCGCGTTTTGAATACGGACCATAATTATGAGAGTACAAAACATATATCGCATATTTGACTATTATAGTTATAAATTTAATGCAAACTAAAATTTTTTTATTTATACTTTGAGTATTTAAAAATTTTTCCCTTATTATTTATGGTTTTATAATTTTATTAAAATGACAAATTTTAAAAATTTATTGATATTTTAATAATATATTTTAATTATTATTTTAATAAAATATATTACAAAAGTATATATTTTTTATTTAATTTTTAGCCTTCTTTTAACATTAAAAAAGCAACAAATAGCAACGATAACGGTAACTAGTTACTTTTTAAAAGTAACTCTCCCATCGACTTATAAAATATTGCGAATTATCATGTAATACTATCGCTCTTTTGCATAATTTTGCAGGCTTGAATCGTTAGGAAAGGGAGGAGTCACCAAAAAGAAAAAAAAAAAAAAAAAAAAAAATCCCGTTCCATCCGCGGGGAAATGAGTATTAATGTCGAAGCTTGACTGCGAATTGACCCTGCGTTTCGCTTGGATCGACTATGTCGCGAATGAATAAAGGGGGAATTGCTTATTTTCCCTCCACAGTAGCGGCGAAACGATAAAACGAGTCTTTGTAGGTGCCATAGTGGCCACTTTGCGGCGGTCGGGTGTGGCTGAATTAGAGTTTAAGAGATCGCTGGCTATTGGCAGGCAGCTCGTGTAAGCCACTGAATGGTCTCGTGTGTGTCCGACAAGCGTTCTTTTCAACTATCGAGGGTATCTTGATATTTAGAGGCTTGACTTTGAAAATTCATAATGACGTTAAATGAAATTTTTACCTTTTTTTTTTCGCAGCTTTTGTACCTTTTCACTTTACGGCAAAAGCGAATAACCCAATAACATGTGTATAACTTTTTATATTCAGAAATTTTGAAGATACATATTATATACATATGTTATTGTTTAAATGTCATTATTATAAAAAAACTTTCACAAAAGTGGAAAAGAAGAGGCTGCAAAATTAATAAGTTTCATTGAATCTGTGTGACCTATGGTATCGTCGGTTTTCAAACTAAAGGGATTACATTGACAAAGTTCCAGCGACTTTAAAGGAATATTCGACAGGTACTCAAATGTAGAACACTACGTTATTATCCGCAGATAGGTGTCGATCGCGAGCTTGCATCCAGATTGAAATGAAAAGAGTCGATCGACGGGTGGCCGATAGGGTGACACGGATGGTGCATTACTCGCACCCTCGAAAGTTCTTTTTTCTTTTTTTTCTTTTTTTTTTTTTTTTTACCAAGAACTCCTATCGCGCAGTACACGAAATCCATGTACTGCCTGTACAAAAAATCCATTAATTTCTCTCACTTCTTAACTCTTGTGTGAAACAGAGTATTGCATAAATACATATACACTATATACGCTACAATTAATACATAATTATTTCAAGTTGATACTATAACATATATATTTTAAATTAACAAAAAAAAACTGAAGAATACGCCGATAAAATATTTACTTCAACGGTAGTGATTAAAAAAAATAATAATAATAAATAAAAAATTCAAGCGATTGGCGACACGCAAACGGAAGAAGAAACGGCATTATTGAGCGCAAAAATTGAAAAACAGCGGGAAGCAAAAAAGAGCATCGCGAGCTTCTTCACTACTGATTCCCGCCTTGCAAAGTATTTTCACGATAGAGAAGTAGGACAGAGAGAGAGAGAGAGAGAGAGAGAAAGAGAGAAAGAGAGAAAGAGAGAGAGCCAGCGATGACGATGGCGACGACGACGACGTCGACGGCGACGGCAACGGCTTTCGTCGCGACGCGATACCACTCCACTAATTAGGCATTAGCGCAACAAACAACCCCGAGGTACCGTGTACCCTGCCTGAGCTCGCCCCCGTTCCCACCCTCGCTAACGCCCCGCCATGCCATTTCCCTCAGCCGCTGGAAACCATCCCCACGATCTCCTGGACGGAATGCTCAAGTTACAAATTAACTTGTAGAGATCATCCGTTTCTACCTCGGTTCCACGAATCCGTTCGCGTCAACGAGAATTCAAATGCAAAAAAATAAAAAAAAAAAAAAAAAGAGAAAAGGAAAAAGTACGGATGGAAAAGTTTCCTTCCTATTCTATCTAGTGTTTGAACCGTCGAAATTTACAAACTCACTCTGGTTACAAATAAACCTTCGGAATAGCACGAATCGAGCAATTCTGCAATTTACAATTTGAATTTGAATAAAATCAAAAACTTTGTTTATTACTACATAATATTTTACACGTAATCTATATTATACATATATTTAATATTTTTGAGCTATAATTTAATCTGAAAAAAAAAAAAGAAAAAAAAAAATTACCTACACGTTATTAATTTGACAACGCAACGCGCGATTTCTTTTACAAGGACATTTGACTGCAATTCTCATGTAGCGAAATCGAGGAAAACTGCCTCGTCGTTCCGTAAGCGTTAAATCGGCTAGACGAGATACAGAGAATTTTCTCGCTCAGAATCTTAGAGGTGCGTCCGCGTTTCGCGCGCGCACTCCTTCGCTCTTCCTCTCTCCTCTCGCGCGTCCTTTATTTTCACCTCCCCAGTTTTCCTTCGTTACACGAGTACGAGTACGAGTACGAGCACGAGCACGAGCACTTTCCAAAGGTAGCAGTCGTTAAGAAGTATCGGACGGCCTTCCTCCCCGCGAAATAACGAATCAGCGAGGCGTCTCGATTACGTAAGAAATCGGGAAAGTAACGAGGTCTCGGCGATATACCAGACTCTGGGGTCCCATGGTAACGCCACCCGATAGGCGTCCTCGTACGCCCCGTGGCTCAAGGCGTTTCGAGGCGTCGTCGCTACAAAGTGGAGAGAGGAAAGGCGGGATGAGAAGCGTCGTCATGAGAGAGCAGAGAGCAGAGAGCGTCGCGGCAGCGGGCCGAATGTTACCAATTATGAGGAATCACGCCTGATCGATTTCAGGATGTGAAATCGCGCCGTTCGCTCTCTCGCTACATCTTGTTAAGGGTCTTGGAATCGAGCAACGCGAGAAACACGAGAAACAGAGAGAGAGAGAGAGAGAGAGAGAGAGAGAGAGAGAGAGACAGAAACAGGATCAAGAACGAGTATGAATTTGTCATTATGTTGTAATCCACAGTTGAATTTTATTTTAGAAAACAGTTCGACAGTTAATTATATCCAACACTATAATTAGACTGTTTGTGAAAAATGTCTTGGTCTCAAATAAAAAATATCTAGACTTTTCTTCCGTCTTTTATTATTAGTTAAAGTTTCGCAATTTAATTATTTCCTTGGTAAAAGTTTGAAAAATACGTAAAAATTCATTTAAAGAAAAACTGCGCAATTTTCCAAGTCGGACTTGTCGACGGAAATCACCGCCGAAACACAGCGGATCATATAGAAAGTCGGCAACTTGCCCTTCGCCAGGAGTCACGAGAAGACACGAAGGGCAAGAGTTTTCGAATCGAGTAAATGAAGTCCTTTAAAGTTCGAGCCTTGTCAAGGGGTAGGAAATTCGTACCTCCTCTTGCCTCGAGAAATATGCTAGTCGTACGGCGGCAAGGTGCCGAGCGCAGACAAGTAGACGATGTAATTCCACATTTCGCCGAACTCTAGCATCACCAGCGGGAGCTTCGTCTAGGATACGCGAGACGAGTTGTAATTTCTTGGCAATACTCGCGAGTAAGATTTCCGAAAGCGAGAAGCTTTCAATGTTCTATACACCGTTAGTTGCTTGTTTGAACGTTTGACATCTCGATCACGTTATAATTGACTTGTAAACATACATTATTTTATGTCAACGATTTACGCGAGATTACACAGCGTATCTTTGCTCTACAATATTACAGATCAAATTTATCCTCACGTTGTAAAAGATAATTATTATTAGAAAGAGAGAGAGAGAGAGAGAGAGAGAGAGAGAGAGAGAGAGAGAGAGAGAGAGAGAGAGAGAGAGAGAGAGAGAGAGAGAGAGAGAGAGAGAGAGAGAGAGTCGACTACATAACATATCGGTTTTATCGTATAAATAATTATTTTAAATATATAGTTTTTATTATAAATTTTTATAGAAATATGTATGTATATACGTATGTGTTAAAATATTTATAATATATATATATATATATATATATAAATTTTCACTTGAAGAAAAGTAGATCACTAGCGATATCCCGTCTGCTATGATTATCGCGCCAAATGATAATCATGACATTTTGGAGAATCTGGAATCATTCACCGAGGAAAGAATGTGAAGCATCAATGGTGGTGAAGGCGGAATTAAAGGGCACCGGTCGACCGAGTTCTTATAATTGGAGAAAGCTTTGATTCCTTTGGGTGTAGCTTGGCAACCGAGGAAAGCGAAAAGATGAAGAAGGATGATAGAGAAAAGAGAGTCTCTCTCTCTCTCTCTCTCTCTCTCTCTCCGATACTTTCTTGACTTCCGCTGATCTTTCCAATCTTTGCAATCATCCCTTCTCGTAATTAACCTCCATTATGGCTGTTTCTATTGCCCGCTTCTATCTCCCTCCCTCCCCTTTGCCCATTCTCACTCTTTCCCTCTCTTTATTTATCTGCAAAATAAGGAGAGAAAGAGCGAGGAAAAATAGCTAGTTTTCTAAAAACATCATAGGAAGATCTATATCGACATCATAACTGATATTATTGTAAAAAAGTAATGAGGAAATCGTTATCGTCGATCGTCGTCTACGCTTTCCTATTCGTCGCTCACCTTTCGACTTTCCTAATTATTGCAAACTTTGCGCCAAGATGCGCTCTCGTAAAGAGCCGGAGAGATGGAACGTCACGGATTTTCGCAATGAATCAAAAGTGAGAGATAATTAGGATTATGAGGAATAATTGAGGATAACGCCTAGTCGCTCCAGCGAGCACCGAGTCTGACGTTCTGTCTTGCCTCGCTCGAGGAAAACCGGTGGCGTTTTCAATAAGATTCTAATTATCGCAAACATCCCGTGTCTCAGGGTTTGTACAACTTCCCTCGCTTAACTCAACGGCCCTAAACTCAAGCGCCGGAACTATGTAGAACCGAAACGCATCTCTCGAAACAATCTGCGAGATAGCTAATTTCCATTCACGACTGTTTCGAGCACGCATTCGTTTTGTTGATTTTTGCGACACAAGATGAATAATATTTTATCGTTTATCTTTAATCTTTTTTCTATCATTAATTATACCATACATATAGTGATGTAACTATTCTCACTCTTCATACGATAGAAATAACAGACTATGTTATTTCTATCGCGTTACGCCACGTAATAGTATAGGTACAAGTTATTAAAAATTAATTGATACTGCAATTTGTCAAATCAAGAAGCTGTCTATCTTCTTTACAACCATGTATTAAAATAAAAATAGTTTATTGCAAGATACGATTTATCACATTTCCAAGAATCTAGCCTCTTAGCAAACGAGAAGTGATGTTCAAGATGTATATATATAGATATTGTTTCAAGATACGTTTAGATCGTCGACAGCAATTATCGCTGATAAGCGGCTCATATCGAGAAACTGTATCGCGAAATTATATCGAAACATCGAGGCAATTAGCAACCATCATGTACTGCGTCTTATCCATACTTATATACATATGTTCCCCATCATCGGCAACATTTCTCAGAGTACTCGCATTATTAGTCGCTCTCCTTGCGTTAAATTAATACGCTCGTTTAGATCCCGGGCATCCTCCGTCAGTAATCATCTTATATTGCCAGTTGCGAATGTATGAATCTCAAGATTGAATACGCACGCTGTGCGTGTAATTCTAGTTAACTTGTGTGTGTATGTGTATATATATATAAATTAATGATATTGTGCGCGAAATGAAAATTGCCAATTTAGAAATTCGATATTCGCAAAAGGCTGTACATGGAATAGAGTTGAATCTAAAAACCGAGCCGAGATATCGAGCCCCTTTGAAATTTGCGCAACAAGTAGGGTATTCTCTCGACGGGGGAGGCATTTTTCAGCGAAGCGCTTTAGAAGAAATCTTTCAGCGAAAAGAGAAAATGTAAGGTCTTCGTTTTAGACGCGCGGACGGCGTTTTCTCTACAACTCTACGACACAGTCTGCAACGGGGTATTTATATACGTAAAGGGGTGGCGACGCGCGCGGCGCCATTACTATGCAAATAGATTCGGAGTGACACGAGGAGAATGGGCTATACCACGTTGCACCTAACTGGCGCCCGCGCCCGTCAGGACACCATTTAATAGTGTAGTTTCGCCCTGCACACGCCACTGTGCACGGCCTCCACCACCATATCGATGCGCGCGTACCGTCGCAAGCGACCGTACCTAACCGTACCCCCCCAATACGAGTAATGAAATTGTCCATGCGCGAACCAACGCTACGCGAAGCGAAGCGAAGCGAAGCGACGCGACGCGACGCGACGCGACGAGAAGCGACGAGAAGCGACGCGACGAGAAGCGACGCGACGAGATGCGACGAGACGAGACGCGACGCGACGCGACGCGACGGACCTCGGATTCGCGATCGAGCGCGAATATGTCGTTGCGTGCCTTTTGCGCGCCGAACCAGATTCGGAGAGGATTTGTTGGAATTTCAGGTACACAAATGAGTGCAGGTACGCTCACTCGCACAATGAAAACGCAATATAGGCGACGCGGTCGTGTACTGTCGACCGCGATACGCAAGGTCGAAGTATAAACGCTAATACGAGCGATATTAAGCCCGCGGAATTTCTGCTCGGTCCGACAATGCTATCTGTGATAAAGGTATTTTAGTCTTGCAAATTCACAATTATATATATATATATATATATATATATATATATATATATATATATATATACACGGAGTACCATAGTGTACGGAACAAAAAGCTAATTATTCGGAGCTCGGATTAACGTCGCGAGCTCTTATGGTTTGGCGAACTAAAGACTTTAAAAATGATTCTAGAAATAAATTGTTATTCTCTTCTCTCTCTCTCTGTCTCTCTCTTTCAGAATAAAAAACGGGAATATTTACGATATAAAATTTGTCAATATCTTTCATCAATCGTGATTTTTTTTTTTTTACATTTAAGAAAAATGACGTGACAAACGTGATAAACAAAACACAGTAAAATCCAGAAAATGATATTTTAATACTCGTCGAGATTCGATTCCTGAGATCATTTGGAGACGAGATTTTTTTTTTTTCCTCAACGAAAGAGGGAAGACATAATTTTTTACAAGTTTCCATTATATTGTAACTAAGCTTGTAAGCCTTAAATTAAAATTCTATTAAAGTAAACTCTACCTGAAATTAACTGAGGAGTGTAGTTTTGTGATAATCTTTTAACTCTCCGTGTAAAGTTTAGTTTGCGAAAAATCTTTCTTTTCGAATCACTTATATAACTTGGAAATTATTCATTCCTTGACATTTTCGCTGAGAAAAAATCGCCTCGAAATAATCTCAAGAATCTGCCATTAGCAGATGGTGCGGTCACTCTGGGACATCCTGTATATAAATGCAGATATACGGATATAAGGTATATGGGAAAATTGAAAATGGAGGTTCCCCTTTCTCTACTAAAAGAGTGTCGGGATTAAATAAATTCGCTGCATTATTCATCGCAAATGAGTTCTGTAGCAGGCACGCAAATACGCACATACGCAAATACCAATTAAACTTATAATCTCAAAACGCGTACGATCTCATGTGAAACTGTTCATACGTGCCATTTGCGTTCAGCGGCAGATTCGCGAGGATTTGCTAGAATTTGAGATACATAAATGGCTAACTATATGCGCGTACATTTACGATGGAAGTG
Organism: Anoplolepis gracilipes; assembly: GCF_047496725.1. NCBI lineage: Eukaryota > Metazoa > Arthropoda > Insecta > Hymenoptera > Formicidae > Anoplolepis > Anoplolepis gracilipes. Next base: position 14,166,937 of record NC_132974.1, read on the forward strand.
GGCGAGTACGCATCGACAGGCATACGCGAAACGGAAGGGATGAAAATAGATGTGATAAAAATATACACAGGTAGAACAACAGGGAAAAGAGAAAAGGGAAATCGCAGAACACAAATGTGAAATAAATATCGTGGGAAATGTGTTTCTCTGTAAGACTTATCATCCGTATATATATATTTATATACAGTTGCATTATACTTTTTTTTTTTTTTTTTTTTTTTTTGGCTATATTTTCATTTTATCAGTCGCAATTTTATTCGATTCGCAATCGCCATATATATATATATATTTCTCGGTCTCTTGGCGAGAACGATTTTGAAGGGTGAGAACGCGTCTTATGTATAAATTATTTTCACCTATAAAAAGTTGGCCTGTGCGTCATTCGTGTCAAGTTTTTCGATACATTTTTATACGTTCGCCAAAATCCTCGGAGAGTTTCCGAGTATCGTTACAATTATCAAAAATTACTCGCAAAATTAATCTCTCTGCACGATAACCACATATATATCTCTTCGTTGTCTTATGATTTTAGACGAAAGGTGTATCGCCATTCCTTTTTCTAAAATAGAAAAAGCTTCGTAGAATATTGACAAAATATGCATAGCAACGGCCATTTATATTCGCTCAAAAAGCCGTTTTGAATTACATATGCCGAATGGAAATTTCATTTTGACAACGTCATAAAACCAACCTTTGGCAAACATATGTTGGAGCCAAGTTTTAATGACATGCTGAATTCATACCCGCATCCACCTTCCTTTCGTTACTCTTTTGCCATAAAAAGCCGTGCATGTTAAATTTCACATATAAAGTTTTACACTTATACGGACGATTTTTATAAGGTACAATTATTATCAAGAAATAAATCATATAAGCTACATTTATCTAAAGTGATGGTTAAATTAGAAAAATATTGTAGCATATCGTAATTGAAAATAAAACAAAAATGTTTTGAATTGTAGGTAGGTAAAAAAAAAAAAAAAAACGCATGTTTTTTTATGTCAAAACACGGAAAATCGCTTTAGTTACCCTGCTATAACAAACAGATTTATAATCGCGATGGGTATCGTATCGTATACGAGTGATAATTAATTACGAGTGGATCATTTTCAGAATACAAATCGGCTTGTCTCTTTTACTCTTTATCTTTTTTTCAACGCCAAGAGCCGTTACGCAGAGAAGCGAGTCAAGGACGGTTAAAGGTTTAATGCAAAGTGGCGAAAAGGATGCTTAAAAGTGTACGGAAAAGTGTCGAGGGTGCTTAAAGCGGTCGGTCAAGAGTACATCCAAGTTTCGAGAGTGATAAAATTACGGTGCGACGTGAGTTGGCGCGACACAAGCAGCGTAGTCGACTGCAAAATACAAGTACGATATCGTTTACATGAAACATAAAAAAAGAACGACAATAAAGGGCGCTAGACTAGATGAACGGAGATACCGGATAATATCCGTTTGTCGAAAATTTCTCGCGCCTATAAACCGTTTACATACCGTGATATTCGTAATCTTTATCGGGATTTAAAGCGACGCAGAGATTTGTATTCATTTTACGGCCGCATAGAGCCAGGGCATAGTCCGATCACACAATGTGGAAGGTGATGGTATCAAGGCGCGCGCAGAGATTGCTGTCATCGTCGTTAATTCTCATTATCACTTAATTTTATAAGCGTCTCCCTCCACGTCTCGACACGGTACATTCCGTGCATACAATCTGCACCACCCTTTTCCATTTCCTTTACTTACCGTTTTGCTAATTCCTTTCTCCTTTTCTTTCTAAAAGATATCGGAAAGGTAAGTGAAATAAAAAAATTAACCAAAGCTACACATGTTGGCAGCGAGCTAAAAAATATGCGCCGTTTTTCTTTTTTTTTTTTTTTTTTTTCAACGTCGAAGAATTATTAATATTAATAAGTTTTCCATAACTATTAATTTGAAGGAAAAAAAAAGTGCTTCGAGTTTTATCACGTACGTTTCTAATTAAAACGGAGAAATGAATTTTTGACGTACAAGAGATATCGGGCAAGCTGAGAGATGTAGCAAACTTATTATAACCTACTTTATCAGAGCTGCTGCGCGCGTTTCCGCTCAAGATTGATGTTTCTTCGTAAAGACTGAAAAGCAACACCCACCGCCGTGGCCGCCGAATCACCCTATCGAGGTTAACCCTATCTCGTTATATCAAAACACGATTAACCCGCCTCGATGATGAACAAGTGTGCTCGTCTACTCGCACGCTTTCCAGCATTTCCCTTCGCCTTCGCACGCTATCGATCAATCTGGTTATCGGCGTCAGGAAAAACGTGGGAGTGAAAGCATCAAAGATTCCGATATTTCGTAATTGGAGCTTTTCCTCGCGCGCTTTGCCCGTGAAAAGAAATTCTAAAAAGAAGATATAAAAAAAAAAAAAAAAAAAAAAAGATGGCACGTGTGGCTCGGAGTTTTATAAGGAATTGACGAAAATTCGAAATATCAAATATTTCTCAACCTATGTACAGTTGATTCAAGTAGCAAATTTGCGTTTTAACGTAAACAAATTGTAAATGTATTATTTTTATATAAATAGAGAGAGAGAGAGAGAGAGAGAGAGATGTAGATGTATTATTTTCATAAAATTGTGTTATAAAATCTTATTAAATGTCTTCTTTTGAAGATTTTGCGTTTAAAAAAATATTTAAAAAAATCGTTTGTCAAATTTAAGAATAAAAACTCTTAAAAATTAGTTTAAAGTAACAAGAGCATAGATAATGAGCCTTTAACCGAAAGACGCATTTTTTCCGGACACGGATGACAGTCTGTTTAGTATTCCAAACTACGTGGTCGGGAGTCAAGACGATTAATTATGCCGGTTAATTATCTCACGAGGACTAATTTTCTATCCGCTGTTTACGATTAATCATGCACCTTGTCACGTGGCGAATACCATCCCGACTTTTCGTTTTGGACGGAATACCGTAAAACGTACAGTGCTTAAATGATATTAATCACACGCGAGTTGCAACATAGTTATTTCTTTCAGCGTATTTGGTCAACCGTGCAGTTAAAAGGTAAAGAATACATTTTTAAAATAGATAAAATATTTCAAATATGCTATATGACAAATAAATAAAATGCAAATTTTAGTTTCAAAAAACGATACATTCCTCTAAAAATAAATAAATAAATAAATAAAATAAATAAATAAAGAATAACTCTGTGATAAAAAACATAAATAAAATTCGAAATATTTGTCGAAAAATATCGTTTGTCAGTAAATGTATGTATATGAAATTCTCGTCATAGGTTTATGAAATAGAGTCCGTAAATGTACTGATTTTTAAAGTGTCAATTTTCTCCAACAATAAACAAAGGTTCTCGATGATTTTGTAAACCAGTCGAATTTGATGACGAGGCAGAATCAGGATCCGTCTCATCCCATTTATTCTTGTTTTTCAGACTTATCAAGCGACAGACAGATCTTTTGCGCGAGATATAAAACGTAAGTGTAGGTCCGTATATAGGACTGAAAGCGGCAAGGGGAACCCCCGTAGCGTACCGTGTTTCGGCACCCTGTCGCGAGGACAAAAGTAGCGACCGATCGCGTAACGGTGAAGGGAACGGGAGGACGAGAAAAGACGATCCGCGGAAAATGAAGTCAGCTCTCGGTTCCATCAAGCGGCCATCAGGGAGTCGACCGCCTGTACCGTTTGCCTGGCGCCTGTCTGACGCCCCCCCTTTTTGCCTCCCTTTCGCCCACCCCATACTTTCTCTCCCTTTCTCTCTCTTTTGCTCTGTGCGAGATATTCGAGACGAACGAGACACCCTGATTAAAACGCCAACTCTCCCAGGATATCGGGCTCCAGCTTCGCGCTAGTCTTGCTTTTTTTTTCCTCACCTCCCTTCCTTTCTCACCTCCCGCGGTGTGTCCACCTTCGGAAAGTAAATATCGGCAGAACGGAGAAACTAATTATAGTTTCTCGGGCGGACGTTCCCGCGCAGCCGAGTAAAAAAAAAATGTGACTTAAGGTTTCATTCGCTATTAAAATCCGGTCGCCACGCAACCGGGGTGTACTCGTAAAATAGAGGAGCGGCTTAAGATCGCTCGCGCGATTAAAGGTACAACATGGAGGAAGCCTGAGACAGAGACCGATTGTAAGCGTTTTAGGAAAATATTTTCCTACGTCCGCGTCCCGTTTCATTTTCTTCAAAATACTCCAAGAACGTATACAATCGTCGTAGTTTCAATGGCATTACATCTTTACTTGAAGAATTGTCCCATATATTCTTATATATTCTACTAAAAGTAAAAACAGAGATATTTCCTCTCAAATGACAAAATTTTACAAAATAAATAGAAGATATGAGCTAATCATCTGATTAGAAAAAAAAAACAAAAAAAAACAAAAAAAAAAAAGTATTATTTGGAAAATATAACGGTATCTCCAAAGTCATCTCTATTAAAGCCTCAAGTACTCTGTAGAAAGTAGGACATTCGCTCACACACCAAACGAACCCATTCAATTCACCGCGATCGAAGATAGATCCAAGATGTGGATGACGAGCGACGAAATGACGCGCAACGACGTGCAATTTCAAACTGACGTTTAGATCAATTTAACGCGCCAAACCCGATAAGTGTTTGCCGGAGGACACTGTTTTTGAATCGACTCACCATTTCCATGCGCGATATCATTTCGCGATACAACCAGGATTTTCCAGGTGCGGGTAATTTGAAATCATCGGCCCCGCCTAACGTGGAATACACCGAAGCGACGCGACGCGACGCGCGCGATGTACCGTGGCCTCTCTCTCTCTCTCTCTCTCTCTCTCTCTCTGTCTTGCGCGCGCGCGCCACATAATATATAGGTATACACGTTATGTTTGCACTGTAATTTTCCACCCAACTCGTCGGGGCTCCCGGTCGACGGCGGAGCCACCCGACCAATCCACCCTTCACCCATAACGCTGAAATAACATCCCACGCAGCCCCGCCGCACTCGTGCTATGTGTTTATGAGTGCCTACATATCCGCGTGCGCGGGCGCGACTATGCATGTGTAACCGCCGGGAATGAAGGGGGGGAAGGAAGCAGGGGGAAGGAGGAGGCGAAAGGGGGAGGGGAGAGGGAGGTCGTGTGTTATTTATATAATTGCTCAATAGCCTCAATTACGGACCTTATTCAATCATAATCATCCACCGGTGTTATTTGCGGACAAGCCCAGCTGATTGTAAGCACTCGACGCTCCGCTTAGCTTCGCTCCGCTCCGCTCCGCTCCGCTCCGTTCCGCGCGCCGCATCGTCGCCGACGCCCACGCTCGCGAAAACGTAAGCCCTCTATCTCTCTTCCGGAAGCCTGGGTAGTAAGGGTATAGAAATTTATGCGCGCCGTCTCCCGCCATCTCGTGCTTTCATCTCGCTTTCCCCGCGAATCGAACACGCGCGCGTGTCGAAAATGTGTCTTTATTCTCCGCTCAATATCCTGTCTTGAAAGAAAAAAAAAAAGAAAAAAAAAAAAAAAATTTCACTGTTGTCACGCGTATTCGTTATTCTGTGATTAATATCCCATTATGTATTTGTTATATCCATATAATTGCTCGCTTGTTTGATTGACCCACTCTGACCGCGTTAATCAACAAATGACTTAATAAGTAACAAATAAATTTATTAATAATTTAATCTTTTCCTAACCTTTGGATATGTATCATGATCTGTCTAGACAGATCTGTCGTCAACGAGATGAAATGCGAAAGGCAGTTTCCGACTTCAAATGGAACCGAATATACACTGTCTACAAACTGTAGAGGGATACGGATCTACGTTACGGATCTAAAATGAAGTCTCTCTCTCTCTCTCTCTCTCTCTTGACGATCCTCAGTTCTACTAGTATCGCGCGAAACGTTTCTTCCTTTCCTCTATTTCTCTGATTGCATTGTCACCATCCCGGTAAAAGTGGACACATCCTAATTCCATCAAGAAGGTGAAATAATCGTGGGGGAAATCACACGAAAACCCGATCGCGTAGCCGACGGAGAGGAGAAAGATATTACATCGAATACGTCCGGTAGCCGAGCTAATTTTTTTTTTTTTTTTTTTTTTCCTTTCGTAAAGTTTTCATTTATGTTATATTAAATTTCTTCGTGGTTTTAATCGACTTATATATGTAGAAAGAAATTTGCGAAAATATTAGTCTGATGATTAAGAAGGCAAAAAGAGGTATAATATCTCGCGGCATCCATCATACTCGACGATCCATTCACTTCAATCTCTCATGAAGGATCGTCCGACTTTTCATATCCGTGCCTGAGTGAATGTATTTCAAATTAATTTGCACACACAAGGAGCTATTTACAATTATATATATATTAAAAATTTACAGTAGACTAGGACATTCATACAGAATTCTGCAATTTGATACTACTCGTATTTTGTTAATCGCAAGCACAATGAAAACAATCATCTTTTCTGAAAAAAAAAAAACCAGCGAGAAGAGGAAACAAGCTGAGAGAGAGGCTTGCTTTGTCAAGAGATAATATAGAAAAAAGAAAGAAAATCAAGGAGAGGAGAGAGAGAGAGAGAGAGAGAGAGAGAGAGAGAGAGAGAAAGACAGAGACGCGGACTTGTGACGAGCTCTACTTGAGTTAAATTAAAAATACATTCTTTTCAACTACCCCGAGCACATCTAAGACTACCCTCTCGACGTCACAGTGGTCGCTTATAAATTCTGGGTTGCATCGTCATGCGCATTCGAAGAAAATTATATTTCAATGAATCCCACTTTGCGTTCCATTATCGTCTATTCACGTACCAGTCGCAAAAGTTGAGCTCGTCGAAAATAACATCACCTTCCGTGTTTCATGTCTGATTAGTTTTTATTGCAAATAACGTTTTCGCCTTTCTTTTCCAATCCGTGATGAGCGAAATCGTCGTTATCTCACCGTTCATTCACAATGTGCAATCTTTATGAAAGCAAGAGTATATCGATGTTATATACACGAGCAACTTGGGGGAAAAAAAAAAAAAAAAAAAAAAAAAAAAAAAAACAACGATGGATTTGAGATTATCCGGTAAACTCGGTGAGGTTCTCTTCAACAAAGCACTTTTGTAATTGTTTTCGAGGACGAAACGTGTACACACGCACAGCTTCGCACTGTTACACACGCGTAAAATATATAGTAAGCTTTCGTCGAACAAATGGATGAAACTCTTACCACGGGATTGAGGTTTTAACGCCGATTGTACGGAACCAATTGCTCAATTGCGTTTATCTTTTAAGATTTTTCAGAGAAATAATTTGTAAAAGTTTTTACGGAGGAGGGAAATGTACTATTTTTCTATCACGGATTTTTGATAAAAAAATTTAAAAAAAAATACACTTACACCTCGTGCAATTATTTCATTGATAGAGCGTTTAAATACTGACAATGAGTGAGTAAATAGCGCTGTGTGTTTATATAATATATTTTCTTGCAAATAATAATTGAAAGTTACGAAAGCATAAAATATCTTACAAATTAGTAGTTTATGAAAGGCTTCTATAAAAGTATAAATATACAATATATACAATACATATACATTTATTAAAAATATGCTTGGCGGGGGAAAATATTGTAAATTAGGAATATTTCAAACAGAGATTGAATTCCGTGACATCATTCCGTGAGATCATTTTCTGCATTCGAATAAGAAATATGTGGCAATGTCCAAGTTCCCCATATATCGTAGAAATATCAAGCGATCGCGATCATTGAACTTTCTCAACACAATTTGCCCCTAGCAATGTCTACCTGTCACATCGCGCATCATTTTTCTCACCTCGAACGCTATTCTCACTTTTTCTCTCCGGAAATTTTATTTTAACCCACAAGAATGGCACGTCGCGAAACAGGCCAAACTTGCAAAGCCTTCGATATATATCGTAGGTACATACATATATATATATATATATATATATATATATATATATACATAACTGTGCGTACAAAGTACAGTATTGATACTCGAGGAAAAAGAAAAGAAACAATTTGACATTTATATATCGCATATAATTATCGTGCGTTAAGAAAGAGTAAAGGCATAACGTGAAATCAAAGTGAAACTTTTACAAAAATCAAATCGTCAAGAAACAGTATTTCGGGAAGCATTCGATGAGCCAAGTAGCGATATCATCTTTAATGACAAAAAAAAAGAAAAAAGCTTGTATTATTTTTCGACTGGTACTTTTTTGCATAAAGTCATTCGTGAAAAGAATAGAAAATATAGAGATATATCGTCTAAAAGAACGCTTATATATGTATGTTGTATATCCAAATGATATACAACAAATTAATTACAAGATGTATGTACATCGTACTGTCGGTACTGACGATGTGCGCGGTTAAAGATTCAACAAGGTAAAATCCAAATTCTGCATTTGCTGAGCGAATTAACGAAAACTGTTACACACGCTGTACACCCACGTACTCGTTGCCTCTTTGTCGTTATCCGCCTGGCAGGTTTACGAATGACATCGAAATCGGAACAGAAGCTAAATACGGACTATCGGATAAACCGCGTGTAAACGGAAGTCGGATTTCTAATTAAAAGCGGATGACCCGTGAAAACAGTGATGTCGACTGGCGCTCTAATGCACATCTAGCGTAACCCGCAACCTAATCCGTGAACCGCGTTTAACGTAAAACGACCTACATACGAAAAGTCCGCTATGCAGTTATGCGAATGTTTGAAACATGGGGAAAATCAAATTAGTCGACGGCAGCAAGTTGTCACGAGAGCCGTAATGCCAATCTGATACAATAACGAACAATTAAACATCGCTATCCGTGGAGAAAGACGACACGATCATTTTCTTGACGCATATTCGCAAAACATTGACGTTTCACTAGGCAAATTAGTATTCTTCATTTTAATACTATAAATACAAATTAATACTATACATGTACGTATTTGGAACAACGTTGCGTCAAATATTCTAATCGGAATTTATGCTGTCTGGGTATCTGGGAAAATTTTTGAGAAACTTTAATATGCGGATTAATTTTAAAATGCGAATATTTTTAATATGTTCTACGTCGACAGATTCAATGTTGAAATTATCATCGGCACGATTGCTAATAACTAATAAGGAGTAGTCATCTCTTTTAATCTTTTTGACATTTGCATATAACGCGCGCACAGAAACATAATGATGGTTTCGTTACACGAGTGACGGCGCCTTTCACGGGAGGACAATTTGATTTGTCTTGCAGACACGCGTCGCCCTCGATAACGATCTCGATTACTCCTACCCGAGGCACTGCTTCGCTCACGCCGATTAGAATTGATCCTAATTACACCTCAGTGTAAATCCCGTATTAGAAGACTCTGCGATACGCGGGGCGGGACGCGGCGTTACTTGGGCTGTTGCTCGGAGACTCGAATACCATTACCGGCGTCAGATCTATTTAATTGTTGCTAATGCCAGTCCTAATGATCCGTTTCCAATCTCCAGTCCGATTACAAACCCAGGTTCCGCCGATTTTCACCAAGCCCGATACAAATCGGAAATACATCGAGCGTAAATCTCTCTTGTCTTGAGCAAAGTAGAATTATACCAAGTATTAGTGAGAAATTTTCCAAGTGTTTGGAAAGAGAGAAAGAGAGAGATACAATCTTGTCTTCTTTCTTAAGGAAAAAATTTTAAAATGTCCTCTAAATACAATGTAATACAATAAAACACAAAACCTAACACATGTTCTATTTTATTAACAAGTTAAAAAGAAAATTAGCGGGAAAGATGCAAAGAATTTCTCTCAAGCGTCTCTCAAATCTTTGGAAAGATCTGTTAAAGCCTTGAAATGGCTCTGCGAGAGCGGATCGATAATAATGAAATCCGTACCGTTCCTCATAGCGTCCGAGGGAGAATCCAGGACTCCAGGACTCTAGGATCAGTGTAAGTTCGTCGTTGACGACAGCTTTGTTTAATCGTCACCTAATGTCTCTAATGTTTCGGTCTTACCCTTCGTTCGTCCAGGGAAATTGCCTCGCGGTACAGTCCTTCCCGGAGATCTAAGCTACACTGAGCGTAAAGCCCGATCTCTATTGCAAAGTTCTCAGCTCGACCTCGCTTTGACGTCTCTGTGTAGCATCAACTGGATTGTTGAATCAGCGAATTGCCATTCGATGTTTGCGGAATGTGCATAGATCGTTGTACGTTTATAACCACAGATCAACGGGCAGTTTCGTACAGGAAGGATGTTCAAATCCGATTGATCAAGCTTTACGTTAATCGTACCGTGAGGATACGTTAATGATTAGCGATACACAACTTATGTGTGCGCATGTTTATTTGACGGATCGTTAATAACAAATGTTTCCCCGTAAGTACACTGTCCGGATATATCTCGTATCTACGATATCGAACAAGAACTAGGAAAATCAGATTACGGTCAAAGTCTAACGGTGTAAACCGCTAGACTTCAAACATATGTGACAACGTCGTGTAAATATCACGACATTATGTACAGAGGATCTCAAAATTTCCAAACGTCCTTTTAATAGCAGATTCTCTGATCAATTTCGACCTTATTTTTCCTTAGTAAAAATATCGAGGCATTAATACAATAATAATTTATAAGCTATCGGAAAAAAAAAAGAGTATTTTAGATGGAATTTGTTTTAATAAAATTTTAGTTTGAAACGTAGATCTAAAGATATATGATAGAAAAAAATTTGCAAAAAATGATGACTTTCTTTGACATTTTCGCCAAGAAAAAAATCGACTTTAAATTGGCCAGAGAATTTGTTAAATGCCTTTCAAAAAAAGGCATTCAATGTTCAAATTAAGATAGTTTATAAATAGGCATTAAAACAAATTTTATGTAACATATTTTGACATAAAAATTGTCTCCATGCGAGAGATTATAAAGTAAATTTGATAAATGTCGAATAGATTATTTTCCAAAGAGATTTATCAGAAACAGATGTTTCGGCCACAGCCAAGGCTATCGGATTAAAGCGATAAAGATTGTTCGTTCGCCACATCCGACAAGGCTTATTCCTTACTTTAATACAACTTAATTCTTTTTAATTAAATACTGTCTGGATATCATTCTGTGTATCTTTCGAAAACACTTTTCTAATTTTTTTTTTTTCTTTTATTAAAAAAAATCTTCCATTAAGCTTATGATAATGGCGTAAAAAAGAACGAATATAAATGATATTCGATATTATGAAAATTTTTGAAAAATTAATCGTAGAAACATACCTTAACCAGTGTCTCTTTGTCAGAGCTGTATGGCAACAGATGGCATCGTATTGATCGGCAAGCCACACAATCAAGATTATATAAAACGCGGTGGTTGTGTCATTGAAAAATTCGGACATAAGCGCCTCCATTCCTGAAAAAAAAGCAGAAATATCCAATGAATAAATGTAAAAAAAAGCTTTCGCTTTTCCTCTTAATATTTCATATTAAAAATGAGACCTGTTTTGTGTTTTCGGCATTTGAAATCGGACATTTACAAATTACGATGATAAAACGCGTACACGCGAAAAGTATAACATTTAAAATATAGCACACATATATTTTTAACATATATATTTTGTCTTTGTCCATTATATATATATATATATATATATGCCGTTGATTGGTAGAAAATATATGATAAGAGGAAAAATGGAAGCATATTAATAACACACCCTGTTACGCTTATTTAATAGAAAATTTCTTTCACGCAATCTATCTGTCGCATCGCGAAATAAACATATATGTGTATAAATAGCAACATATTTAACCAATTTTCAACCCCGTTCGTCATCAAATTATATTAAAATTTTAACATTGTATAATTTTCTCACACCATCTGTCGTTGACGTAATTAAAAAGATTCGATATTTCGTCATTGTCGTGACTTTTCTATACTGCAATTGTGATCCCAAATTCTCATAAAGATCAATATATCACATTATGTAAATGTAAATGTAAATGTATAAAATGTACTTAAAATTGTATTAATATAATATGTGAATTGAAAAAATTCTATTAATCGATACTATTAATATCGGATAGTTTCCACGCAATTAAAAGTGCAACCAACATGTGTCGTACGCGCGAGATTCATTTTGCATGAATTTAACATACAGGTGTACGGCCATGTTTAATGATGTAAAAACGATACGTCGCATCGATTCATCTTATCATTCCGCGAACGTTAAACATTCAATCTTACTTAACGAGTGAAATATTACCGCGAATTATAAAACAGGAACGTACGACGTAAACACATGCGAAATACATATGTATACGATATATTCTCTAGCGTGTTTCCTAATGGATTGTAACGATACGAGTACCCATGGGAAACCGTGCGGAAATGACAAAAGTATTGTAGGGCGTGCCCTGGTCGGGCATCACGAAAGTGCGAAAACGACCAAGTTGAGGTACGTCGGCCAAGACTTGATTAATGACAATGCTGAAGGCTTTCCTCGGGATCGAGGAATCGGGATACGATTTATACGTCTTTCGTCAATCTATATATATATATATATATATATATATATATATATATATATATATTGACTAAATCTGACAAATAATTCATTTCGTTATACATTGCGAATATAATCAATCGACACACGCGTCTTCTTCAGAATAAACAAGTCCAATTATAGTGAAATTAAAAAAAAATATATATATATATATATATAAAGTATGAAATAACAATTAGAAGAATCAATCTAAAAAATAGCCGAGTAATGAATTGCTTTAAGCTTGGAGGCTCGCGCGAGACAGAGTAAATATGACATACATAGGAGATCGCGAAAAGCAAAGAAAAGCACATTCTCGTCCCCGATTGCTACCCTCTGTTTACGCTCGCGCACGTGGTCGAGCCGGTATTGGATCCAAGTCGGTTGGCTCTGAGCTCTGAGCTCTGAGCGGCTCTAGAGTCACTTTTCGAAAAATGCTTTCGTAAGAGAGAGAGAGAGAGAGAGAGAGAGAGAGAGAGAGAGAGAGAGAGAGAGAGAGAGAGAGAGAGAGAGGGAGAGAGAGAAAGAGAGAGATAAAGAGCGCGGGGAAACGTGGCAGTGCTAGATGAAGGTGCCCGCAGGCGCGCGCGCAACCAGCAAGGATGGATGATGTCGAGACTAAGGGCGCGACGTTAGATAATTAGTTTCTCGATCGGACACACAACGCGACGGAACACGTGAAAGAAAACAACGCCACGGGAATGCTAATGAGCCGGGCCCACGTCGTTCGTATCCTTGCGGATGTACACGGTTCAGGATACAAAAGTACAAATCGACCGAGAGACGTGGTCTGACAGCGCTCGCGGAAGGAGGGGAAAAAGGGAGCGACATGACAACGTGAGAAATTACTTCTTAAGAGAGCGAGGGCGGCCGATTGTCTCGCGAAGAAAAGAAAAATCACTTATGCCGCTATTGTAACGTAAAATTGTGTTTGCATTTGGATACTTGTAAATACACACAAGCTCCCCACAAATTATCCCGTCTCTTTACTTTTGCATATAGATTCCTCGACAAATTTTTTTCAATCGATTTGTCCTCATCAAAAACGATCGTTCCAACATGGAACTTTTTGAAATAAAAAAAAAAAAAAAAAAAAAAAAAAAAAAAAAAAAGCCGAAATAAGTGAAATTTTTATTAATCCTTAAAAAGCCAAAGCTTGTACTTTGCTTTTTATCGATACAAAAAAATAGAGAAACAATTAATTTCCAATTAATTTTTAATGTATTCTTTCTCTTGTATATTTTATAAATATCTTAGAGATAGTGTGATAAACTTGATAGTGTAAAAAAAAAAATTATTTAAGAAAAATAAAAAAAAAATTCCAAAGATATATTCTATTACTTAATCGCGTCAACAATTTAGTTAAGAATTAAAGTAATGCTTGAAACGCAGTAAAATTTTGTCGACAATCTGGCGGCTCATGAATCGTACATGTGAAAAGAATCGTTAACATGGGATAATGCACTCGTTTAAATGCATACTAGTCGAGCATTACCTCACCGTGCGGGTAAGCCTCTATCGCGATATCCTGGCCAAGCATACGTAGAATTCACCGTCTAACTTTCGGTCTCATCCCCGTCTCGTCTTCGCAATTTTTCTAAAGAGACGTTCAAATTCCAATAATTTCTCGTATAACGGAAGCTAAAATTGCACAGGTGCAATTACACGCTCCGATTTATGTTACCAGCATTTTTCTCCGACGGAGAAGACGGAGCTCGCGGTCACAATTATTTCGCGAAGAGTTAGTTAAACAAGTTGTCTACTGTCTCCCATCAACGATAAAAAAGAATCTTCGCTCTTGAGAGGAAAGAAGCGCGCAATTTGCCATTCGCATTCGTTTAGCTCGAATAGTTCGAGCTTAGACTAGTTCTTAAAATGAAAGCCATGGAATATTTACGCGACGCGGATGTTGCCGATAAACCTAACCGTAGAAAATACCGTAGAAAATACCGTAGAAAAGATGATCCGAAACGACGGAAGGACGTAATTTTTCAACTGCCGACTCTGATTGCGAGTTCACGAATCATATAACTAATTCGAGGTCATGGCAGCGTGCACGGTCGACGCGAGCTTTCGCATAATTGGGTAGGCACGTATTATTGCTGGTTCGCGCCGCCCACGGTTCGCCAATACTCATCGTTGGTCGATCGAGCGTAAACCTAGACTTTATAAATAACAAATAATTTGCAAATTGGTTACGATATCATCTTGTTCTAGTTGACGTAATAAATGAGATAACAGGAGCTGAATCGCGACAAATAAAGGCCCTTGGTAATTATAACGATAAAACAAATCGGCTATTATTTTTTAATAGAAAACGAGCATAAGCGAGCAAATTACATTTCGCGCGGTTTCTGAAAAAGGAGACAAGATTTCACGCTCCTGCTCAAATATGTATATATTGCGTAACATTTTCATACATGACGCGATACGAAATAATATTGGAATGTGCGTCGCACGCTTTCTGAAGAGCTAATAATGTGGTTAATCAATGGTCAACTGTGTACGGCCATCGCTCACGTGTCATCGGCATCGAGTAGAGCCCGGCCGGTGCCAATATTCCGCGCAGCCCGGCAGAATCCCCATCTCCATCCTCTTCCCCATCCCCATCCCCATCCCTCTAATGGACATAATATTTCCCGCTGACCGACCACTGTGAACATGTTTGAGCCTGATCGGACACGAGATTAAACGCGTATTTGGCTTTGATCGAACGCAAATGAATACAAACGTTAGATCCTTATGGAATTCTTTCACCGAGATACGAAGCGCGAGGATTATTACCAGCATTATTACGAGGATTATTATTCGATACGCATAAAGTCATTTCAAGCGTAAAACTGTAAATGCCATATATATTCGCGAATAGAAAGAAAGATCATTGTTTTAAAAGGGATCTCTTCAAAAAAAAAAAAAAAAAAAAAAAAAAAAAAAACACAAAGAAAAAAAAAGACCGTTTAAATTTTTCTAAAAATATTTTATAATCAAAGATTATTTTATAATTCCGTTAAAAATATTCAGGATATCAATTGTACAAAGTTACGATTCAGAATCCCCATTGGAGACACACTCGCACCGTATAAACTCGTAGATCTCCTTTCGCGAAGTGACTGTTGACGTGAAATAATTACAAGTGAAATCATGCTCATCAAAGCATGGAAGATTTAGTCAAGGACCAATCAGGACTCGTATTAACTATCGTACGTCGAGGAGCAGAGCGACGACCTAGGTATCGTAGAGTAGCGGATCCCGATCAAATTATCCGCCGCTATACTAGGATCTTCGCTCTGCTGATGCCGCATTGTACCAGAAACGGCTTTAGAGCCTGAGAGAGGCAGAGTGATATAGATTATGGTTTAATCTGGTCTAGCGATCGCATGATTTAAGCCAAGTCCATGGCACGTCGATGCCTCGTAAACATTAGCGAGAAAACGGAGGATTATAGGGTAAACTAGGGTACGATGGCCACACGGAAAAGATGGCCGTAGGCTGTCATTTTTTCAATAATTGCTACATGGTGCGCTTTTTAGTCATTATCAAAGATAATCGATATTTACAGTAGTTTATGCGCAAACATTGTTCGAAATAACGATATTGTGAATTTACATCATATTTCTACTTTTGACTACCTGCAAAGTTTTGCATTTGTCCACTAAAAACTGTTATAACATCGAATAAATGACAGTTGAGCTATCGTAATCGACGTTAGACATACTATAAACATATGTAAATTGTTATATGGCCTATAATTTTTGTTTTCACTATTTTTTTTTATAAATATTATCGCCATCTTTCCGTCACTATGGTCATCTTTTCCTTAAAAGTTGGGTAAAAATGTCCAATGCTTATGTCGTATACTATTTTTTTTATATAATATAAAATTTCTATTAAATATTTTCCTTTTAATTTCGATAATACTACGTAATTTAAGCTTGAGTGAAGATAATATGTCAAACGCTATTAAAAAATAACAAAAACGAAAAGTATGTTTTTTGCACTTTAAAAAAACTATGGCCATCAAACCCGAGTTTACCCTACAATATCATTCGTTCCTCGAATTAAAAAAAATGCGCGACTCTGATATCTAACGTATCTCGTTGCGTGAAAACATTCCGCCTAAAATAATCGATACGCATTTTTTAAATTACGTCACGCTTATCTCATTTTATATATATATATATATATATATATATATATATATATATATGTGTGTGTGTGTGTGTGTGTGTGTACTTTCGTAATTGTAATTTTTTTGCGTTTTTATCGCGATTCCAGTTGAACGATTAAAGACTATCCGCTTTAATCCAGAAACATTTTGAGATGCTCGCGTTCACGCGCCTGTATAAAATATGCTAATATGTATACGGGCAGAGCTCCGCCGACGTTGTAAGCAGATAAACGGAATAGCAACGGGTGCAACGTGTTCTGACCATCTCTGAAAATGTGTTTACAGCGTGTTAGGCGGTCGATCATGCGTCACTGATGTACAGAGGCGCCGGTGACTTCGTTCTTTGACGTTCCATTATGCAAAATCGTCTTCCATGTCTTCCACCTAATGCCAAATGCCGAACGACGCGTGGACGATTTGACGTGAATTCACGCTGATGATGCCGCGGGCAACCGCCAGACAAAATACTGCCCATCCAGCGACAAATATGGGGATAGAATATTGAAAAAGAATGCCAACCCGAACGATAGATAGCGTTGAGAAAACGCATGACGCGAAATATAATCTGAATACTAACGTAAATGCCGATTTCCAAGTTATTTATAAATTTAGAAAATACGAAGATTCTCCTGAGACACTCCTACATAACATATATGTATAACAAAATCTCGCTTGAAGAATCCAATTTAAAATGGTCGATGGAAGGAAACTAAATTATTCTCGCTAAATTTCTGGAGAACCCAAATGGAGCATCAATAATATGTATAAGAATATTTCCAAGAACATTCTCTCAATAAAATGTTTGTTTCTCCAAAGAAAGAAAAAAAAAAAAAAAAAAAAAAAAAAACTTTAAAATATCTCGAAGCATTCCTAAAGTCGCGATTTTATCTTACGCTTCCTATGCTTATTATCGCAAAAATCGAGGAAAGCGAAGAAAAAGATATAGAAATAGTGGAATAAGGAAAAGGAAACAAGTAACGATATATCCTCTTTGACTCCTCCTTCTCGCTCCCCTTTTCCAAAGGTAACATGCGGCGAAGGAGTGAAAGGTTTGGGAGGCTGAGAGAGCCGCGCGGGATGACGGATGGAGAGCAGGAAGCGATACAGAAACCGGAACCTATTACTCCAGATAACAACTTCCCTAAGGCTCCCTTTCCTTTTCTTACTTCCTCCAACTACCTTGACTCGATGTATGTACATACATACATACATATATATATATATATATATATATATATATATATATATATATATATATATATATTTCGATTTTTGTACATACGATCCTCGGCAATCTCTGCAATAGGGAGGATAGAAGGAGGGTGCGGATCCGGAAATTTACCACTTCTGTTGCCATTTCGCTCGGCTGCCTGTTGACCGCGCAACTGGTGGTATATAAATGAATGAATTCCCCATATCGAACTACATATAAATTGGCAATTTTTATCGAATTCTGATAGATATAGTCGCGTTCTTGATCTCTATTCATCTAAAACTAATAATTGACGCCATCATAATCATTGATGAAAAAGCGTAATACACAGTGTGTGTTGAATTGTTTGGCAAGAATTATAAATATCTACGCGTAAATGTACATGTGTTTTTCCAACACGTCGAAAAAAGTTGCTCCAGCTCAAAATCATAAAACCGGTTATCTAACGTTTTACAATTGCGTTATAGGAGAAGGAAACTTTAAACGCAAGGGCGAGTTACAGAAAAACGGATTGGCCATTAAAACTCGTTAACGACTGCAGAGAGAGGTACATACACTCGTCGAGGGAAATAATTCGTGTACTGGTACAAAAGGGAGGAACGAAAAGAGGAAACGAAAGGAAGATTGTAAATCCAGTTTTATCAATGTTTCCAGAGGCGGACGGAGAGCCGATTAGCGTACGTCGTATTTTATGCAGGTCAATTGGACCGTTGGTGTCGGTGGACACGCGAGGAGGAGATATTCGAGGCGAAATGGAAATGGGCGACGGCATGGACATGGACACCGACACCGACACCGACACCGACACCGACACCGACACCGACGCCGACGCCGACCCCGACGCCGACGCCGACGCCGCCGCCGCCGCCAATGCCGCTGCTAAATGGGCTCCGAAGCGGGTTACCCAACTGTTGCGCCTTCATCAGAAATTTATGCAGAATCCTGGGTTAACCGTCCCGGCCAATCAGCTTTGTAACGGAGCTAACGTCCTACCGACGAGAGAGCAAGGGCACGCGCGGCTCTGATTTAGTAAAAAGATATTTAATATTTCACGCCGTACACGAGCGCGTCGCGAGAGACTAAACTTCAACGTGCTCTGTTCGAAAATTCGTTGTCCATTGTTTATTTCAGTCGAAACGGATCGCTTTTTATGGAATCTCGCTCCGAAAAATTGCGAAAAACGTAAAAAAAAAATAACGTTTACCAAAATCTACGAAACGTCTGCACTTGAACGTGACGAACAATAAACGTGTTATGCTTCAATTCACATTCGAGAAACTCTTTAATTTCAATTTTCTATTTTTAAAAAATGACATTTTATAGATAATCCATTCTTATTTTTAAACATATGTTACATATAACATACGCATTTTAGTTTATATGAAATTAAAATTATTAATTTTCTTTAAAGCGAAAAAGGAAATATTCCTCGCAAGAATAAAGTACGCGCTAATAAAGTAATTTATATTGATTTTTAAAATAGAAAGATGTGTACAACTTACCAACTAACGCCAAAATTACTGTCAATAAAGAGGCTGCTGGCAACGACACCGTTAAATTAAACTCCAGCATTTGTATGAGATCAACTGAAATAGACAAAAAAAAATGTATTTTAAAATATTATCCTTATATAAATATATATATATATATATAGAATGTTCCAGACTCGATAGTAGAAAAAAGAGAAATATTCTACAGGTTAAAATAAAATTCCTAAACCTCATTCTTTTTTAGACAACTTTTTAAGACAATTTTTAACACGAAAAATAAATAAAACGTACAAAGATACGTATACCGTATATATACCAATTTTCGTAAAATTTAAACCCAAGTTTATAGAGTAAATAGAGAAAAATCAAATTTTTTCGAGATACTTTGGGGGAGGAAACTGTAGCTCAGAGGAAGATGCATTTCCAGACATATATTTATAAGATAATTTTATCTTATTTTGTCTTGTAGAATATGTCTCTTCCTTTTTCCTACTATCAATTCTGGGATACCCTGTATATAAATATGGAAAATATAATATAGTTTATTTTTTTCTCTATACACTAACTATATACACATACACGCCATATCGCGCGTAAATTTATCGCGAGGATAGAATGTTACGTGGAAATCGTTATTCCGGTCGAGAAACGGCTTGAATTTAATATTTATCAGGCACATCGTGATGAGGACTTCGCGAACGGAAGGTTATTACATAAGTTCAGCAACACCCCCGTGAAGGAATCGCGTCGCGTTCGACGAGTCGACTCAAAGCTTGATACGAATTAATTTCGAAACTTCGTCAATTCTGATTTAAATTCCACGGAACTTTCTATCGACGCTTTAAGTCGTATACCTCGTATTGATTTATCTCTCACATCCCTCGAATAAATATAACCAAAGAAATATATGTAATATGTACTAATTTTGTGCAACCCATCAAGAAAGCATTTCATTATCTTTTCTGAGCCACGCATACACACACACACACACACACACACACACACACACACGCGGCTGTTGTGTGAACGCAGAGATTGGAAATTGATTTAAGATAATTTTATGTTTACGACACTTTCGGATAATTCAGGCAATATCGGTAGCTTTGCAAGAATCGAGCCGAGTAGAACCAGAACTGGAGAATAGATAAAAAATTCATATCCGCCATGGGTGCAACAAAGCAATTAAAAAGTTAATACCGTCACTTGTCGTGGACGGAGTCACGCAACTTGCAAGGCAAACCGCGCCTTCTTTATAGGCCACGCAGTATCGTATCTTACAAATTTGCGCGACACACCTTGCGCGGTTCAATTTAATGAATTTTAGATTTTAACTTATCGTCCACTAACTCGCTCCCTGCGGTTATTAAAACTTGCCACGATCCTTCGTCCTGTCCCGCATAATATTTTCTCTAACCAGGGTTCACACGTGTATCTTACGTTTATTCTCTTTTCTTATGTTCGCACCGTTCTACCCGGTTTTTGCGCTTCTAATTAAATCGAATATTAATTTAGTTTATTAACTATGCACTATATACAAAGTTGTAAAACTCTCATATCTAATCAAGTTATATCGATTTGACGATAGCAACGAAATCTATTTAACAAAGAAATTTAATATAAAATTTATACAGAATTGTATGTTTTCGCAAAAATCTTATTTTCTAGTTCAATCACGTTCTACGTTTTGACAATCTGTTGCAAGTTTCTTAGAAAAGAGCATTCAAATAAAAAAGTTTCAATTTTGTGTTAAAATTTCAAATAAAAAAAAAGTAAAAAATAAATAATGCGATCCACTCTTAATATTTTTATGGATATTAAAAAATAATTTACAGATTTTTCAAATTTATTAAAAAAAAAAAACACAAAAAACTTCTCCGAATAGAAATATTTAGAAATATAATTTATTAGAAAAATACTTTTCAAAATCGTATTCATTAAAGCGATTTGATATCTTTTTATTTATATTATGAAACACATAGTACGATGATTGAATAATTTATACAGTTCTCAAAATTGTAATTTATATTCTCAAGGAAATATTATAATGAGAAAGTAAGAAAAAAAAGCAGAGGAGAAACGAAAAACTTAAGAATCACTATTAACAAAAACAAACTAACAGATATATCATAAATATGAAGAAAATATATAAAATAAATGTTGGCCGGCATCCAAAATTCGCAGATGGATGAAGGAAATGTGCCGCCCCTCGCGCTGTTTTTCTATGCAAATTTGTATTTCAAACGATTAACCTGCGAAAATAACTTCCCTCGTCGCCGCTGTTTAAACTTTCAAGTTTCCCTTTCCCCTTTTTCTCTTTTAAGCCAACTCTCGTACAGACCGTGAAAAAATCACCAAGCACGTGTCATTTTATCAAACTCTACCAAAAAAGCAACAAGGTCCGATTAAATAAAGATCAAAGTTTTTCGACTCATCTATGATTAACTTTTAACAATAAGTAAGTTAAAAATGATGTGCAGATTGCTCGATGAATATTTTGCTCAAAGAAATTAAACATTGCAGAAAATATCGATTATCAATTAATTTATTGCTTATTTTTAAATGTGAATTAGACAACTAAGCCCGTTTTACACGATCTTTGTGGCAAAATTCAAGACAAAATGTTTATAATTTTTATTGCGACATGCCCTAAATGTATGTTTATATATATAATATATTTTATACATGTATATTTTACTTCTTCAAATGTTTTCTGTATTATAATAAGAATTCTGTGTCAAATTTTGTCGCGAATTCTAGATTATCTAAAGTAAACTTTAGAGTACAAAATGACAAATTTCTGACAAAATACAATCAAAAACGTTAGAAAAATATCATCAATTACGGAAATTGAACATTAATTATCTATCATTAATTTTTAAAACTGATTCCTTAAATTAATATAAAATCAAATTAGCACGCTCAAAATTTATGTAACTTGATTTAAAAAAACTTTTTCAACGAATAAAGGAAATTGCTAGCAAGATGCAAAACAAATCTACATTAACGTGTTTATAAGTAATTAATAAAAATAATAAAAAAATGAAAAGAAAATACAACAAAACATGTTATACATCTATATTTACATACATACATATATATAAGGATTTTTTCGAATTAAATATATTATATAGTAAAAGAAAATAAATGGCACGTGCTTTATAATGTCCCAGTCAAATAAAATAGAAAGAAAATAAAATATATATAAAACGTATTAATATTAAAAACATAAATTACATTTGTGCATTTGACTAACAATAAGTTTGAATATCATTGTAACATATATACTAATATATTTTTTGTTTATTTTATTTTATTACCTTATCATTTTCACGCGCGCGCACGACAACGAAATAATAGTACGTTTTCATAAATCTGTTGAAAACTTTCATGTCAATATTTTCTTATTATTATCAATAATTGATATAATTTCTAAGCTATTTCTCGCAATTAAACAGTAAATTCCTAATTAAAATTGTTCAATATATGCTAAGATTATCTTACATTTTTTGCTAAATGTTTTTAATTAGATATAAAGAAATTTATTTTCCTACTTTTCATATATTTTTTAAATCCAGATGATGAGTCATCTCGTCTGACTAGTAGCAATCTTTGTAACGTTTAAAGACATATCAAACATTTGGTTTAAATTCTAGATTATTCTTTTTAAAAAATTTCGTCAAAATAATGATTTTTAGATTTTGTTGCACTTTTTAGTCTGATAAAAAAAATATCATTTATAAATTTCAAAACATTACATATTTTTACAAAAAAAGGTATGTTTCTAAAGACATTGTAAAAGCTAATTAATTGCATTATTATATCAATTTCAGAAATATCAAATAAAAAAATGTTTAATTTTACAAATTACAAAAGACACGATTCGAACTATAATATAAGAGAAGAGAAACAAAAAAGAAAATGTCTTAAAATTAATAAAACACAAAACATAACTATGCAGTGATAAAAGATTTTGGATATAAAGAGTAAACAATGAACATCTTTACTAAAACTCTCTCGTGCTAATTGCCGACATAAATACGAGTTACGGAAGTCGTTAAAGACCATATTAATATGAACAAGGCCTACGCAAGTCACAACATACAGCGCTCGACATAATACTCCATCTTGTCATTCTTTACGGGCAAAAGTTTAATAATGCATTATATAAAATTATTTAATATTTTAATGGCACAAAATGGTATAACGTGTCGTAGATGGAATCTCTAGAACTGATTCATTTTTCAAAGCTGGAAAATTATACACGATTAAACATCTCGAAAGAGTTGTAAATGCCTTTTTAACTATCAGAAAATTACTGTACTTTCGTGCACAAACTCGTCACGTTTCTCTCTTCTCTAAACCGATCCAGAATCCGCCTTCAGGTGTCAGTTGCTACTTGCTTCTTATCGTATATAATAGGTTCGACAGTTTTTTCCGTTCTCTTGAGGATAAATTTTTGTAAGAGATGACCCACCAAAATCTTGGTCTCCATAAGAGCAAATCGATTGCCGATACGATTTTCTAGGCCCGTGTCCAAAAGGTACGTAAGTATACGAGACAATATTGTCTTTGTTTTCTTCACTGAATCTTTCGGGATCAAACTTCTCCGGCTTCGGAAAGTATTTAGGATCACGATGTAAACTGTAAATAGGTATTATCATTAGGCTGTTAGATTCGATGATCACGCTCCTGCAACCCGGCTGCGGCGGAGGCAGTTCATAATTTTTAGTGCAAAGTCTATTGGTGGAGATCGTTGGGGGATACTTTCGGAGTGTCTCGGAAATCACCATATCCATATAAGTCATCTTCGACAACGATTCGTAAGTGATCGCGTTTCCTTCGGCGAGGTACTGTTGCACTTCCTCGCGTAGGCGATCCTGAATATCTCGATTAACCGCCAGTTCGTGAGCGACAAAACACATCAATGACGAGGATACTTCAAAACCAGCTATGAAAAAGATGAAAGCTTGTGAAACGATGTCCTCCAATGTCACTTTATGGACGTTAGGATCGTTCTTGTCCCGAGCTTGCATTAATAAATGTATCATATCCGGCCTGATGATACCTTGCTCCTCTCGAACTCTGATAGTCTCTTCAACACTCCTCTTGAAAAACTCGGTCATATCCGTTGAGATTAGTGCCTTCATACCGAGCAGCTTCGCAAAACGCGGACATGCACGCATAAATAGAACCTTGATTATAGTTAGGAATCTAAAGTTTAAAGCCTTGATGATTTATATTCCCTTCATGTGGAATTCGTTGTTTTGATCTTTCATAGAATTTACGCTTATGCCAAAGGCTGTTGTGGCGATTACGTCAGTGGTATACCGTCTGAAGATCTGCTTCGTCTCAATCGCATCGTAGAGTTCCGGATGATCGATCAGGTAACTGACGAATTCACGAGAACACTTTCACACCAAATCAAACATGATCTTCATCTTGCTGGTGGTAAAAGAGGGCCTTAGCGTGTTTCTCATTTCTCTCCAGCGATCTCCGCGTAAAGCAAAGATATTCTTACCGAATAGCGGGTCTAGACTCTCGTCCAAAGAGCTGTGATGATCATGAAAATATTCAAAATCCTTCACCAACACATCCTTGATCAGTTCAGGATCGCGTAGAAACACGCAAGGTGGGCCAAAACCCATCACTCCAAAATATTTAGCATCCGAAAAGTAATTGTACAAAAAAAGACCATAGTCGGCAAAAGACAGACGACGTAGAAGTAGTTTCCAACTCAGTACGAAAGAGTGTGAATAAGGTAGAGTAGGGACACCCTTATTCCTCCAATAAAAATACACATGACGCAACACTGCGATAATTTTCAAGACGCCGATGATGATCAGAATAGTCAATAACAACCCAAAAGGTGACGAAAATTAAAAACGAAAATAATTCCATCGTGATGTGAGGATGACGGACAAACAAATGACTCTGTCCTTTGGACGAGAACGTATAAATGCGTATGTAAACACGGATCTCATCACAATAGATACGAAGAGGGAAGAAAAGAGAGAGAGAAATGCCCCTCTCTTTCTCTTGAATTATTACAAATTGCGTCAGTAATCGCGGTGTTTTAAATACGCATAATAATCCATTTAAAAATATCATTACAGATTCTTGCCAAAAAATTTATTAAAATTTTTAATAAAAGAAAAACAATTTGTAATATTTTTTCGCGTGAAAATATATCTCAAATGATTTCATCCATCATTATTTGATTCAATTTGTATTACATTTAGTGTCACAAATACCTATACATTTGAAGACTACTTTCATGAAGCCGAGTATACATATTGTGTATAATGAATATATACGATTATATGAGATATAAATTACAATTATAAGAGTATACAATAAAAAATGATTCATTATAAATATCGATTATTTCAGAGAAAAAAAAAAAAAAAAAAAAAAAAAAAGAACGATAAAGCCTATCGAAATGATTCAACTTTTGCACAAAAGAACATTCAACTGCTATCTACAGACTTATTGACGTTACATTTTTATCTTTCCTTGATATCTTCAGAAAATACTCTTACGATAAGAAGAAAGTTTTATGTCTCATTAAATTAATATGTTTACAATGCCGTTACTTTGTCTGCTATTGAGATTTTAAGTAGTAAAATTTGCTACAAAAGGAACACGATATAATTAGCTGAAAAAAGATGGAGTAAAAACAAAGTATTCTAAAGCCGAATATAGAATTATCAAAAAAGTTTTGATTCTAATCTATATATCAATCGTAGATAAGATTAAGAATGTCATTGGTTCATTAAATTGGTTCATTTTAGTCAATGCGATTCATTGTTAATTTATTTTGTTGACAAGCATTTTGCTAACGCATGCATACACATACTCTTTCTCCTTTTTCTTCCTTCTTCCTCCTTCGATTTTTTTTTTTCTCTCTTTGAGCGAAAATAAATTAAAATATTTAAATATATGTATTCTTTGTATCACTTACCAATAAAGACAAAGATCTGGTGATGCGAGTAGCGCAGTAACATCGAGATGGACACCGTCTGAAACATGACAAAGGACAAAGGTCTATTATTAAATATTCTCGAATACACAATCTCATAATTTTCGACTAAAATCACGATGTACACGTCGCAATTAGCGCAAACGCGATTGACGTTGATTAAAAATATCGATCCGCGAATTATGAATTACGGATCGTCTGATATTTTGCGCGAGTAACTTTGACAAAGTTACGGCGTCACGTAAATTGCGAACTGGTCGCTCGTAGTCGGTTAGCGGGTTGAGCGAATGTTGAAATTGAATTGCGATCGGTTCAGATTGAACCAGCACCTGACACCCTCGAAGATAATCCGTTATTTGCAACAGGCAGCCTTAGTAACGGGGTCGGTTCTGCCTTGTACGAATGCGCAGATGTTATTAAAAAGAAGAAACAAAAAAGAGAGTAAGAGAGAAAGAGGATAGATAAAAATTATTTGCTGTCAGCTGCTCCTTACGAGAAAATGGCATCGATGCAGTCCAACTTGACAATTACTTCTTCGCTCGAACAAAATATCATATATTGAAAATAACGACGGTAAACGAAAAGAGTATAAATGTAGGCGAAGAGCATTTTTTTTCTTTTTTTTTTCTCTTTACAAATTGAAGTAAAAATAAAAATAATTTACACACATTTCGCTTTCTATATTTGATTAATACGTAATATTCTTTGAAATTTATCGCGACTAGAGATAATAAATATCTCTTACGGTGAATCTGACTATCTATACGGCCAGTCAAATTCGATATAAGAGATGCAAGCCCCAGAGGGTGAAGTGGATGCAAGCGACAAACGCGCAAACAGAGGCAAACAAGGATGAGAAAGATAAAGGAAGAGGGAATAGTATTTCATCGTACTGTATCGCATTGTAACGGAGCGCCGGACGTCGCGTGCACATGACAGAGGAGATACACACGGGGTGATACGTGCACGACGACAGTCGTATGCACGTGACTCGACCGACGGCGGGCCATCAGCGGGGGCGGAGGGTGGCTCGAAGCGAACCCTCTAGGCAACCGGCAGAGGGGAGGGGGAGGGGGGGGCTCGAATTCACGTGTCGCGACACGAGCGAGACTCGCAACTCGTAACTCGTAACGCACCCCCGCCGCCCTCAATCCTTTACCCGATATATTGGCGCCGCGTTGCAAAGCGAACCGCATTGTCCAGAGTCTAAAGAACAAAATATCTCGCCGTTGATTGCGAGCGGCAATTTGAGTCACGAGGCGTCGTGCCGTCGCCGTCGTGCCGTCGTGCTGTCGTCGTCGACGAATACGCGAACCCGTCCACCAGGAGTTTTCGCAGGAGCACAAAGTATCTCTCCTCCTTCCCTCCTCTATAAGCACAAGCATTTAATTCCCTGATGCAATTAAATAAATTTTCAAAATATTCTCCGTCAATGTATTATATATAATTCTTGTAGACTTGACGCGTTGTGATATTTGTAATAAATAATTTTTCAAAAAAAAAAAAAAAAAAAAAACAAAAAGATGATAATCTTAATACTTGTACGGTCTCTCTTCTCAGAGTACAGATAACAGATATATATATATATAAAAATACATTACTGTTGAAAGCATCGCGTCAATTACGAGTTCCAGCGGTGATCTCGAGCACAGTACGCTGCAATCTATTCCACCACAATTTGATACAAAATTACCGACACGGGGCTACTACGACGAATATGATGCCTCTAATAACCTTGATTTATACCCGACGGTTTCAGCTGCAAAGGGATCGCACGCGGAGAGATAGGACACGGGGGATAGGAAAGCTACGCGCACAGGCGGGTTACTTTAGCGGATGGTTAGCTTGGATTGATTGCCATATCGTTTTACACGTACGTTAGGCTGTCGTATAGGCGAGCGTGAAAATCGTTCCTCTCTCTGGAGAAGAATTTATTATCACCGAAAAAGGATGTATGTACATACTACATACATATAGACTAACTTGAAATTTGATGGCGCGTAGCGAATTTATCGCGATATTTTCGATCATATATGTGTGTTGTATACTTCAATCAGTATTTTTTTTCTAGAATATTTGTTATTTTATAACGAATCCGGTTGGATGCACTGAAACACATACGTCCAATTTCTATATTGGTTTTTAATACCAACCAAACACAGAAAATTGAGTATGATAAACAATAAATACAAAATAAATAATAAAAATTGATAAATCGAAATAAATAAATAATAAATTGACTTGGAAAGAAGTGATTACACACACACACACACACACGCGCACACACACACGCACACGCACACGCACACGCACACGCGCACGCACACGCACACACACACACACACACACACACATACATACACAATAACAATAAATATAAAAAAAATGTACATCCAAGTTTCTATAGATTAAATTTTTCGCATTTTACATTTCTTCCATATAAATATGATTTTTTGTAGATATTTTTCGTCATAAAAAATGCAATAGATTTATTGCATAAGGCAGTAAACATATTCTATTGTCGAATCTTATATAATGATGTAAGCAATTGTTATATAAATCATGCATAAAACATAAAATAAGATACTTACAAATACGAGCATGACGAAAAATGCAGCCAAGTATGATGTTCGCGCCATCCACATGCTCACAAATCGATAATGTTCTCCTGTGACTACATTCCTATACAATTAGAAATTAAACAAATTACTTTGCATTTCAATATATGTCTACAAATTTCTAATATTTTAATACACACTTTTATCAATAAATATTTCTATTAACTATATACATGTTTGTGTATATATGTATGTATATATATATATATATATATATATATATATATATACATATAAAATAATTTACTTACCGCAAGAAACCTTTATTGTCTTCATGTTCTGCCAATGTCTTGATGCTTGCCATCAACAAATCGTCGTAGCCTAAAAATTCATCCAATATCAATCTCGAAAATGCATCACCGAAACATTTGTCATTCAATGGATCCAAAGTGACAATTTTGACCGGAATGTTTAGTCTTTGTCGAGCCGCCGGTGATAATCGCAAGAAACCATATTCCAATGAATATTCCACGATATAGCCATCTTCTGAAAATATTGATAAAAAATTTATTAAGAGAAAAAATGCAAAATTAAAATATTATTTATCAAAACAATATCAGTTTTATATATATGAGAAGCAGATAATGTGACATAATGCTGATACATAATGATGTGACATATACAAAATGATTTAGACAAATGTTAATTTTATTGAGATTTTTATATAGCTAAAATTAGAATTTATAGCCGATATATTTCATTGAGATAATATTTACCTGTCCTAGCCATTTTATCAACGTCCAATGTACGATCTTTCAAGGGTATCACATTATCTTCACTCGAATGGTTACTGGCTTCGGGTACTTCTGTGGAATTACCTTCCTTACTTGCAACAGATGACTTTCCATCAAATGACTAAAAAATTAGAAATATGTACATATAAATATATCATCTTATATTAACACAATAATAAAAAATCTTTAATATTTACAGTTCAAAACATACTTAAAAAATCTTATTTCCTATCAGATTATTATTCTTTTCAAACTAGAAAACTCATGATTAAGAGATACATACTGCTTCTTTAGCTGTATTTAAACCATTCCAAAGCTTAGTTGATAACGATGGACTCATTGTTGTATTTGTACTGCTTAGGTCAGAATTTTGCGTCTCTCCAGTAACTGTTGCACTTCTTATCATCTCTTGCTCAAATGACGTCAAGTTCTCATGACTCTCTTCAACAGATGCATTTGTAGTATCCCGTTCTTCATCAACAGCCGATGGTTCAATATTTATAAACCTGATGTAACAAAATTAATAAAAAAAATTTTAACTGTTTTCACCATGTGTTTCAAAATTTAAAAAATACTAAGGCCCAATTGCACCAACATTATTTTAGATTTAAGTGAGACTTAAACATGTGTCTATCTTTATCTTTCTTTCTAAATGAATAATGGCAGACTATATTTAAGTCTTGCTTGAAGCTAAAATAATGTTGATGCACGCGGGCTTAAAAGTAATACTTAAAAGTATTAAGCTCTTTAAAAATATAAACGTACTAATGTCTTTTTATTGTATAAATATTTTAATTTTAGCTTACCCATCTCTGGTTAATATTCCCAAAGCATTAGTTAAATCATCAACTTTTTCCTGTCTCAATTTTTCTTCTTTGGCGTAACTTTTTTCTATGCTATAATCTTCACCACCATTCCTGAGAATTTCAACTCTCAATATACCATCTCGTGGCCATTCATCTCTTATATGTTCTAAACAATTAGTTGGTGCGCGCGAAAATACTATATGGATATAAGCCAATACAAAAAATGCCAATATTGCCTGTAAAAAGGAATTAAATAAAATTTTTTACCGATATTTGTTTAATTTTTCGCTTCTTTTCTCACTTATTTACGTAGAAACTTCTCTCTTATATAATATTAATCTTATACATATAGATTAAATATAAACAATAAAAACCTTGCAGACATACCTTCAAAAGAACTATAAATTCTATAAATCTCCTGACAGGCCTTGGAAATGTACGTGCATAGGCTAAAGCTGCTTTAATAAATAATGCATGAAATAACCTATCTCGTACATTAATCAAAGGGTTTTGATTATTGTTATTTCTAGCTATATTCATATTATTATTATTTAAAACTGGTCCTATCACACCAGCAAGACTGTGAAGATTGTGCGCCACTGCACCGTTTTGATTATTAGATACTGCAACAGCAGCACCGTTCCCTTGCGACATTTTTTAATATCACATAAGTCGCTTCCACAAAAATATGAATTCAGAATAATTTGTGTAATAATTATTTACACAAATATCATATTTACATTTTTGTCATTTCCAATGATTTGATGTTGACATCATCTTCTGAAACAAATGGCAGAATTTTAATTAATATGGTTAATTGATTTAAATTCTATAAAATTTATGACAAAATCTATTAAAAAAATGTCTTTTAATATTTTAGTTTTTATAAATACACAATACTTTCATACATTTATATCTTGTTTTTTCTGCAAACATAATGTAGTAATTTAAATACACTAATCTTTAACAGTTTGTGAATTCTAGATCACAGCAAAATTAATAGTATATCAAGTGATTAGTTTTGATTTTCTTGATTTTCTTCATTAAACATTATACTCCAAACTCTTAATATTATTTATTATCATACATATAATACATAAATATTCTAATGTTTGTTATATCAATATCATAATATTTTTATATGCTAAATATAAATGGAAAAATATAGTAAAAAACTAATTATTTATGCTAAATATATAAAACTATGACATACATATGTATATGTATATAACATATAAAAAACATTTTATGTAATAGTATATCTTTAATGAAGTTAGCAATATCAATAAATTAGATAGAAACACATACATGAAAATCTAATAAAAATTTAAAATTTATTATATATATATATATATATATATATATATATATATATATAAAAGAATTTTTAGGTATTAAAGATACGAAAGAAAAATTTATCTAATCTAACCTATTTGTAAAGTATGTAATATATTATATTATATAGCATAACCTATTTCGTGTCAACATTTTAAAATTTTTAGAAACAAAATCTAAAGAGAATCGATTTTTGTATATGTGCGTGTATGTACATGTGAAGGACTCTTCTATATACATAGCAAGTTTATTTCTACTCGTGTTAAATATAACGAAGTAGCATAAGTCGTACATAAAATCATGTATGCAAAAAAAGTGACAGTGCATGCTATTTCGTTACGTAATTTGTAGATTGAAAAAAAAAATAAAATAAAATAAAATAAAATAAAATTCGTCAAATGTCCAGACTGAATGTTAATTGCATTATCTCTCTTTACGATCTGTATAACAAATGTGTGCTCACATACTGAAAAATAACACGTGTATATCTGATATTTTACACTCAATAACATCACCGTTGCCGAATTTTCAGACGTTTTCAGGAACAAATCTGGCATGCCATACCTTATGACGGAATTGCAATAAGAAATGTCAGCAATTTCGATGACACCGTTATCTCTCTTCCTTAAACATGGAACAAATTCAGGCGCAGAAAAAATATGTGTATTCGCATAAGAAATATGACATTCACAAAATTGTCACTTCATCGTCGTATGTTTTGATGTACATACATCGCATAGATCGTATCAGATTGTATCATCCACTAATCATCGTCTATAGTGCAGGTTTGCCAATCGCAAAATCGAGATTTACAACACGCGTAAAAGGAAAAAGAATTCCTAGGAAATTACTAGGATGGTGAAAAATACATATGTAGGATAGTACAGAGAGAGCTTACTGGCTATGACCCGCGTCGCGTCAGCCAATCAAAACGTTAGCGTCGTATCTATAAACAGCAGCTGTTATGCTGTCGAGTCCATTTAAATGTTAACGAGAGTTGTACCGGGTTACCCAAGCATACCAATATTTATCACAAGTAAAAGTGTTCAAAGTGCCTAAATAATCACAATTGGACTAAACTGGTTGAAGGCACATTAAATATTAAAAAAAAAAAAAAAACTACAAATTATATTCTTATTCGAATTTTTGAAACGTAAGTTGAAATATCATTTATATTTCCGAATATATTTGAAATGAAACAAAATTTATGATACCTTTATACTATTTTACATTTATATTTTCTACAGCTATACACAAAAATATATATTTTTTACATATTTAATATATATTCCAATACAATTATGTATTCACCATTATCGCCACAAACTAGTCTCAGTTCAGAATTAAGAAAGATCATAAATGAAAGAAATATGTTGAGTATGCGGAGCCGTATGAAAGGTATATATAAAATTTATATTCTTTTTATGTATCTAATAATAACATAGTTTTTATAATTTTATATTGTAATATTTTTAGTTTTACATGCTTTGAATGAAGACAGTGAGAGATACGCAGAGGAAAGAGAAAGAACTTTAAGATCACAAGCTATTCGGGAGATATTAACCACAGAAGTTACCTATTTACAACAATTGGAGATTTTGGCAAAGGTACATTTTAACATATCTTTTAACTTTAAAATTGTTTTAAAACATTTCAATCTTTGTTTTTCTAGTTTTTTATACAACCTATTCTTGAAAGAAAATTATTGAATCATCCGCTACTTGTTACTCTGTTGGAAAATATAAAGACATTATATAATGTGAGTGGTGAATTAGTGGCAGGAATAAAAAATAATCCTGACAATATAACCGAAGTATTTCACAAACTGGCACCTTTTTTTAAATTGTATTCCATTTATGCTTACGATTATACACAAGTGCTAAATCTACTACAGGTAATATTTGTCAAGTATTATGAAGATTTATTAAGTATTTATTAAGTATTAATTTATTTAAATTTAATGCAATCTATGCTTTACAGATTTGATCATATTTATAATATATATATATATATATATATATATATATATATATTTGATTAAAAATATATATAGAAACGAAAAAAAAAATTAATATTAAAATTATTTACGTGTTTATCTTTCCAGACAAGTCAAGAGAGTGATCCTGCATTTAAAAAATTTATTTGCGATCAAGAAACAAGACCAGAAGTAAGCAGGAAATTATCTTCATTGTTAATTATACCAGTGCAAAGAGTACCAAGATATCAATTGCTTGTTAAAGAAGTATTGCAACATACTCCTTACAGACACAGAGAATATAGATCTTTACAAGGTGTAGTTAAGATTTTGAATTTATTAGCTAACATACATAACATATTTCATATAATGTATAATAATTTGAATTTAATATTTTGATTGTAGCATGTTTGGTTGAAATTCAAAAATCTGCAAAGCATATAAATGCTTTAATTGCACAGAATGAAGAAATGCAAAAATTGTTAAATCTTCAGAAGAGAATTGTTACTTCGATTAATCTCGTTAAGCCTGGTAGAATATTAATCAAGCAAGGACCATTGATGCGTGTTTCAAGACGAGGCAATTCTGCTTATAAGAGATATTTTGTACTTTTAAATGACACTTTATTATATTGTAAAGGCGAGCTAGGAACTTCATTAAACGTATCTTGTGTTCTACCATTAAACAAGTGCAGCTTGACTTGCGTTCTGAGCAAGAAACTGTTTCGTATAACATGCTTGCACGAAACGTTCTTGTTATATTCAGAAAATGGTGATAGCGACGAGTGGATACAGTCTATTGAAACTGCTATTAAAAAAGTACTTGTTAAAAAAATAATTAAGAATATACATGCTGCTTTATTATAATATTCAGTTCTACCATTAAACTATTGATGTTATTTTATTTTTAGTATACTGAATGTAGACAAACCTTGAGGAAGGAAAGTAGCTCGAGAAAGCCACTTAGACATAAGAATATTAATGAATTTCCATCAGAAGATATATCAAAAAAGTCCCTTAAAAGAAAAAGATGCATGAAAGATGAACAGGTAAAGATTACTATTTTATGAGCATAAATTTTTGACATGTTTTTTAAATATTTAAAATTATATAAAAAGCTAATTTATTTAGAGAAGATTTCTTTATACGGATATTTTTTAACTATACAGATATATTTTCATAAATATAGTAAGTTAGTTCATTTAGATTTTAAATAAATTCATATTTTCTATATTACAGGTATCATTGGATTCTTCCAATATTATATATTTTAAAAAAGATGATGAAGCAGATGAGGATATTCCACAAGGAAACACTTGCTTGTCCTTTTGCACCAAAAAATTTAAACGAGATCAACTTTCTAAGACTGACAATATTACTTCTCCTCAAGCAAAAAATATAAAATTACACAAAAAGATAAACAAGCCTTCGTATAAATATTTAAGAAAATCAAGTAATTATAACAATAATGTAAGTAAAAAAATGTACAATTCAATAGAAACAGCATTCAATGAAATTTACATTGTATAATAACATTTAGTCTTTTTCTTAGGATCTAGAAACGATGAAAGGGCAGGAAACAAGTTCAATTGCGTCGAGCGTCAAAGAAAACATGTCGTCACAATTTCGGATAATCGGCGAATTTTTTACTTCTATAGGTACAACCATAAAAGATCTTTTTACATTCAGATAATTTGTAAAAATACTTTACTATACAATATATATTAAGGGAAAAGAATAAATTATTGATATAATGACATAGAATTACATGTTGCACTGTGTGTATGTGTAAATTCTTTTAGAGTACAAAAGTAACTTTTTCGACAATTAAATACTTAAGCCAATATTCATAGTCCACTCTTATATTTAAGATCGTCTTGCGTCGTATTTTAGGTTGTCTTGAGACTCTTTTTAGTCAATCAAATGACTAAATGGAATTATTAATAATCTTAAAATTTTACTTAAAACAATCTGAAATATAAGAATGAACTATGATGAATACTGGTCTTAGAAATCTAATTTTTTTTTCTTACAATTAGATTATTTCATTGAAATTCATATAAACAACGTTCAATGTATCAGAATACATTATCCACACAGACGCAAATATATGTTAGCGTGAATATTATAGAACCTAACTGAAATTTATTGAAATGGAGACCAATAATTTATCAATTTATCCTTTCTGTCAGAAATCAAAATCTCCCTCTCTTTTTCTCCAGTTATTTTTTACTATAAATCACTAGTCATTGATACCATCTTACTGCAGATTGACAAACGAAATTCACGCATGCGCAATAACATTAGCGTGCTGAGGACGAATAGAGTCGTTCTTCGCTCTTATTGGATGACAACTATGGCGGAACGAATAAGGTGTCCCGAATTTATACCCCGCACTGGCAGGAATGGTGTTTGTCAAGTTCTAGTTTCAAGAAATGTGCAGCCAATCAGCTTGCAGCTTTCATGGAAGAGCGGAAATTTTATTGGCTACACATTTCTCGGATCGAAATCTCAGACCGAGTTCTATCATGGGCACAAGATTTAAGAGAATGAAACCAAATGAAAGTTTTTCCTTCGATTTGGGAACATTGCGTTACACTTACACACACACACACACACACACACACACGCGCGCGCGCGCGCGCGCAGTTTACACTGTACAGTGTACTGACCGCGGTTATCACTTATGGCCAGGGCTATAGTAGAGGGACTGCCGTAAAAAAGTAAAGAATATGCTTGTCCTCTGTTAGGTAGGTAGACATCACGATCAATCACACAAACGGTGTATGTACTCGACATTTGCGAATAGTATTGTGTATCGCTAAAGGAAATGATAAGGAAATAGAAGGGCGGAGAGTAACATTATCTGTACGGAAAAGTTGAAAATACTGTGATTCATGAAAAACTCAAAAATACGCTGAACAGCCAGTGAAGAGATTTATAATGTCCTTCGTTCTCTTTCTCCACGATATTCTCATCGTATAATTATTCACCGTGCTTGACCGTTCTATTGATTGTTTAATACAATTTTTAAGGAATTCTCCGATATCCTATCGGAACTATGGGAGTCGTTTTTCATCTCGTCGACTTTACGCTATAAAGTGAGAAACTTTATGAGACGCAATAATGGACAGATGTCCGTCACAAATATTTTTTCCTTTTTTACGCGTAACATATACGATGACATATATTTTCGGAAGAAATATAAAGCTACGAGACATATGCACACATACGTGTTAATTGACGTGAATCAAATATTTTCGATAATTTTGTAAAAACAATCTTTTTATTTCTTAATTTTACTATAATCATGGTGTATTATAATAATCGAATATCAAGTAACATAATATTTACCGATTGATTTTTTCAATAACTGAAATTATATCTTATATGACACATCATATTTATTAATTAATTATTATATTGTAATACTGCATTATATTCTGTATGCATATCAGACAATTAATATTAATATTTTATATATTTTCATAATTTTAAAAACTTTAATGTACTTTGACACATAATATTTTTTTTATATAATTCCAAGCCAATATTGTGTCAGTATTATGTATATATATATATATATATATATATCTTTTATCAGTAATTACATGATTTATTTGTATACTAAATTATACTTTACAAATATGTATAATTCATATAATTACTTTAAAAAAAGAATATATATATAATTTTTTTTATTTCCTAAATAAGAAAACATTTATATTTATATATCCATTTTTATTTTACAGAAATTTCTTTACGAATGGATATTTATAATAGATAGCAATGGAAGGCCCATTAGAAATAAAAAACTCTAGCACAGACACTGGACAGGAAGAGCCTATAAAATCTGAAGCTCCTGTACAAAATCCCGATAGTAGTGAGCGAAGCGATGGTGCTACCTCTCCGCCACCAAACTGCAGCATTTGCCTAGGAAAATTAGTTAACACATCTTTTACGGACAGTTGCCTGCACCAATTCTGTTTCAATTGTTTGCTCGAATGGTCCAAAATAAAAACAGAATGTCCTCTATGCAAGCAAACATTCAAATCGATTATACACAGTGTGAGATCGGAAGAAGATTATGCTCAATATCATATACCTCGCGAATTAGCATCTCAAATTTCTCAACCACAAGTTGCTTTAGATTTCAACTTTGGCATCGACGGCAACTGGGATGTTGTTCCACGTCGATTTGTTTACAGGTACTTTATATATATATATATATATATCTGACAAAGAGTAGAATAAATATGTTATAATTTTGACAGATTTTATTCGTAATATGTATTTGTAAAATAATTCTATACAATGTTTTTTAGAACAACAATGACTGGCAACCGCCGGCATGGTGTGTTATTAAATCCAGAACAAGTTTCAAGACGGGAGCAATTGCCGAGTATGGCACCTCAAGTGCCTAGAGAAGAGCGCAGACGTAGGCGTGCTAATCCTACGGATTATCGTCGTACTGTTTATAGGCATGGTATATGGGCTACTTCATTACCTGATATATTTGGACGTTTCCGTGAATGTAGTGCTGAATATTACAGGTAAATATTTCTTATAGTTTTAAATTTATTTTTTATATTTTTTTTTATTTTTTAGATTGTAATTCTCCAACTTTATATCTTAAAGAATATCTTGTGCAGAAAAAATACACAATTATATGAAGTAAAATATTTAAATTATTTTATTATATATTTATTAATTATATATCATAGAAGACAACCACAAGAATTAGATCGCCTAGTACCATGGATAAACAGAGAGTTGCAAGTTTTACTCAATAATGAACCAGGCATTATTGCATATGCATTGAGCATAATAATGAATGCCTTAACTCGATTTGATATTAGAAGTCCTGAATTTCGAAATAATGTGCAACCTTTCCTTGCTGCGCATACGGATCATTTTGCACATGAATTATTAAATTTTGCCCAAACCAACTTTGATTTAGTTGGATACGATCAATCTGTTACTTATTTGCCACGTGGTTTGTATTTACATAGATTTTTACAATTAAAAAAAATGTGTATATATATATATATATATATATATATATATGTACAATTTAAAAAAATGTATATATATATATATATATACACATACATACATACAAACATACATACATACATACATGTATATATTCACCTATACAAATTAATGTACTTTGTACTTGTTACAGGTTTATCAAATGAATATTCAAACCGTATTGTATCACCTATATCTAGCAGTACTAGTAGCAGTAGCAGTATTACTTCTGATAACTCAGATGTACGAATACTCGATGAAGCGATTGACTTGAGAGTAAATACCGAAATGCCGAGCACAATACCAAATTCTATCAACATGCCAGGTAAATTATTATTGAATAATATCTCGAGTCATTTCCTAGGATTATATATTTGTTAGAAAAAGAAAAAAAAACAGAGGAAAAACAGAGGAGAAACAGAGGGAAAAAAAGAAAGAGAAGAATGTAGAATACACTCGCAAAAAGCATTCAATATGAAAGAACATATTTATGAAAACTCATGACTATATGTAATCAATGAAAAATTGAGAATTTCCTTTTATTTAATTTTGCAAAAATTTGTGAAAATTTTCAATTAGGTTTACGATGTAAGTTGTAAATAAATACAAATTGAAGTTTATATTGCTTAGCTATGTTATTGTATTTCAAACTTTTTTTAATATGCAGTGACAAAATATAATTATAATTCTGTATATTTATTTAGGTCCTAGTACAGTAGGGCAAGTATTTCATAGAGTAGAAGCACCTTACAATGTACCAGAACTCTTGATTGTTTCATCGAGTTCCTCTGAATCAGATGGCGAATGTGAAATAATTGGCTATGTGAAACCACGTCATGAAAGAACACCAGAAATCATAGAATTACTTTCTTCTGATTCTGATTCTGAGCATGTTTCTCATATATCTAATGGAAATACACAGTAAGTTACAGAGAAATTACATATTAAACATATGCTTATATATAGTATTTATTTTATTCAATTTATTCACAATTGATATGATAATAGAATGTCTTTAAAAATTAAAAATTCTTTACACATTTATTAATAGTACAAGTATAAATATCTAATCACTGTTTTCTTAATAGATCGAATCCAAGAAGAACATGTCCAGAAAATTTATCACTACCTAGTACTTCTCACACTACAAAAGGATCATCTTTATCATCTTGTTCGACAATGAGTAGCGATACTAATTCCGACGATAATCCAAAACAAAGTAAACGAAATCATGTCAGGAAATCAGGGAAAAAGACAGCTGTACAAAAGTATAAAAGATCGTATGAAACAGAAAATCGCAATAAACGAAGCAAAAAGAGAGTATACAGTTCTGATTCTAGCTCGTCTGAAAGCGTTCGAAAAAATGTAACGAAATGTAATGAAAAACGATCGAAAAAGACAACATATAGAGTACAGGCTAAAGGTACGGGACGAATAAAGTTTATTAAAAGAGAGGAAAGTTATACGGATGAAGATTCATCTAGTAGTGATAGTAGTAGCGCGGAAACTGATAATAAAACAAAAATCACCAAGTGTCGTAGACAACATAAATCGAAAAGGAATCGTTCCCCCAGTGTAAACGATCATGCAGCGAAAAGTGGAAGAACAACGAGAAATAAAGAGCGAACTTCAATCCTGGAAAAATTGAAGTCCAAGAACAAAGATCAAAAGTGTAATGAAAGCAGACAATCCAGATCTAGAAGTAGCAGTGAATCTTCTAATGTTTCGCAACGAGATAAACGGTCAAATTATAGGCACCGAGAATCTCGAAACACAAGCGAATATGGAAATCAAGAAGATAGTGCCTCAATAAGTAATAAAGTTATGCCAAGAAGCGAACATAAATCTAAATCAAAAAAGAAAGCGTATTACTCTGAATCTTCCGATTCAGAAGATGGTCATTTAAGGTCCAATAGTCCGTGTAATCATTCTAATTGCTATTTTCGTTGGAAAAAATCAAAGCATAAAGAGAAACATAAAGACAAGGAGCGTCATAAGTCCAGGATATTTAATTTATCGCAATCTAATGCAAGTACAATCTTAACAATGTCCATTTCATCGAAAAATGACACGTATCCGACGAAGCATTCCGATCGTAATAATTCCGATTATAAAGAAAAATATTCGCGCAAAGATTCAAAGTATAGAAAGCCTGAAAATGAAAAGAAATCGAGATCAAAGAAAAAAAAGCAACGTCTCCGATCTTCTTCCACTTCTAATTCAGGATAATATTATCATCATGATTTATATTAGTCAATATTAACATTTATGTAATAAATTTCGATTTAAGATAATGACATTTTTTCATAGCAGAAGAAATGTAACATTTAATCTCTTTAATTTCATATGAACGTAGTTTATATTTTATTTTCTTTATACACATATTATACAATCATGAATTTCAATTCAAACTGCTAAATTAACTATGTAATTGTTTTTATATTATATGCACACATACAAATTCGTTATATTAAATCACAGGATTATATGTTTTA
Organism: Anoplolepis gracilipes; assembly: GCF_047496725.1. NCBI lineage: Eukaryota > Metazoa > Arthropoda > Insecta > Hymenoptera > Formicidae > Anoplolepis > Anoplolepis gracilipes. The sequence continues at coordinate 14,208,262 of NC_132974.1, forward strand.
AAAAGATATTTATTAATATTATCTTTTTTATAAAAATTAATGTTCATATTTTAAAATTTTATTATATTTGATTGTGACATAAAAAATAGTTGCATTCATGTTAAAAAGAACAAGCAAATCCTATTCTTGAAGAAATGTGTACGTACTAAAATATGCATTGGAATTTGAACATGGAATACACAGTCATGACATTATAATATTGATGGAAACTGTTGCCATATAATGCATTATAAAAAACACCTTGAATTATCATCGTTAGATTTCATGAGAATATAATTTTCCATTTTATATATATATATACATATATATATACATATATATATATATAATATAAAATGTATAATATATGTGCACACACAAGTTACTCTCTCTATTTATATATATATATATATATATATATATATATATATATATATATGTACCATTATGTTGACAATTAAAGAGCAATTTGTGCATATTTTATTTTTATTATGATAAATATTGGAATAGTTGTGTACAAAATAATCCATATTGAGTTCCAAAGATTGTAAATATGTGTATTTCATAAACCAAATTATTAATTTAATTAAAATTTGCATGGTGAAATATGTACAATGGGAATAATTTGTATTCATGAATTATTAAAACTAAAAATGTTTCACATGTATTTCTCTTATGTATAATAATTTTTACTTTTTTCTCTAGAAATGTTATTTACAAATTATTTTCTACAAAGATAATTTTCTTTATGTGTACATATTAAAAATATACATATATATATTTCATAGTTGTATGATCATTACATTACACTGATAAAATGTTTAATCATTAGAGATTAGTTTTTAAAAATTAGATTAATAATGGAGAAAAGTTTAATTTTAAAAAATCTCAATTTTATACTACATTTAAGACATAATTGATGAGAAAACAAAACGTCAGATTGTACAATTAAATAAAAAATATCAATGTGTATTGTTTAAAGATTGCAAATTTGTATTATACGAATTTTTACACATACAAAATTGTTTGCAATATATAACCTAGAATAATTGTATCGACATGAAAGACGAACGATATGAAGATTGGTAAAAAAAAAATGTGGGCGTGCGGAATCCGTGAAAAGAATACGTAATTAATATTTTATCTATTTTGTCATATAGAAAACAATGATAATATTTATAATTTTAAAACAAAAATCACAATAGTAAAAAAACAAAACGTATTTATTTTACACATTCTTTATAAAATTCTTACATTTATCTAAACAAACAATGTATAATCTAATATATAATTTATATAAAATGCACACCTTCCGTATTGAATGCATGTAAAAGGCTGGAAAAAAAAAAGATACATTTTTATTAATCTCAATGTTCCCTAGCCTTAACAATGTGATTTGTGACAATGACCATAAAGTGTAGCTTAACATGTACAGCATCAATGGAAACAATCGATACATCAGATGTGAATTGTTAGATTTAAAATTTAGATAATTAAATCTACTAAGAATATCTACTATGACATATATATGAAATATATAGAAAATGTTATTAAATATATATATATAAAACTCTGATTATTTTTACCTGATAAAGTCATCTATGTCCATAGTTCTAGCTCGTTTATTTTCAGCATCCGCTTTCTTTAGTATATGATTTATCAATTGCTTAATATCAAAATCATCTGGAAGAATCTGTAAATATGTTAAAATAAAAAAATATAACAAATTTCAAATATAAAGAAGCATTTACATATATTCTAATTTTATTTTTTAATTTTATTCTAATTTTGTTTTAATATATCAACTTTACCTTATTATTCAAACTACAGTGAATTTTATAATTTTTTTCTAACATTGTAATAACTGTAGTTTGTTTGAAAGCTGCAGCTAATGTTTTATTTTTTCTGATAAACGCGATTCGCGTCAAACCGTCCCATTCTTGATAATTTATTGGTGGTGGTGGATTTCTTGGTTCAATTCTCACTACATTTGATTCTACTTTAGGTGGAGGTCTGAAGTTATTTTTTCCAACTTTCATCAACATATCTACTCGTGCCAACAATTGCGTGTTAATGCTTAAGCGACAGTATAATTTGTCCCCAGGTTTAGCTACCAAGCGTTCTGCAAATTCTCTTTGAAACATAAGCACAGCACACCTGTGGAAAATAATGTATATCAATTATATTTCTTTTTGTCTGTAAAATTTAAAAATTTGCTAGATTTATTTAAAACTGTTGTAAAAAAAACTTCTTGATGTTACATAACGACTTAGAAATCTATTTGTCACAATTTGAAGTTATTAGAGTCAAGCATTCTTTTACCAAAGAACTTTATTATAATTACCTAAAGATTGGTCTATGCGAAAGTAATTTAAATATTAATGGTGATGATATCTGGTATGGGATGTTAGCGACACACAAATCAAAGAATGGTAAATCCGATTTTAGAACGTCTCCAACAACTATCTGTAACTTTGACTGATAAACAGTTCCTTGAACACGTTTTTGCAATTCTGCCACCATTCTTGGATCAATTTCACACGCTATTACTTTCTTTGCTTTTTCTAACATTTTTACTGTCATATTACCCGTACCAGGACCGATTTCCAGTACGACATCAGTTGGTCTAAGCGCAGCTTTTTCAACCATACTTTGAATAATTAAAGGATTTTTCAAAATGTGCTGACCTTTACTCTTATTAAATAAAATTCCTGCAAAAAAAAAGTTGAATTAAAAAATTAGAAACAAACAAAAAAATAAATGTATATATTATGTATATAAATTTATCATATATTACAATATTAATATTTTTACTGCTTTCTACTGTATTAACCTATAAATATATAAAACATTAAATAATATTAAAACCTTGTCTCGCCACTTCTTTCTGAACGCTGGAAGTCCGTACTTTCGACATTGTCACTGATTATTAATTATGTAAAATTAAGTATTATGCACAAATTATATATATATATATAAAACGGTTTTTTAAATAGTTGATACTTAATACCTAACCACGTGTTGTATATACAAACACTGCGTGAAATAATTTCATTCTTGTTGTTCATCGAAAGTTGAACAAAGATAGATGAGGCTCGCTAAGCGTTGTAATTGTCAAGTGGAACGTAGTCTAGGTCTGTTCACTTTGCTTACATTTTCTCGATGCGACTAGATGCATTCCATTTGACGTCACTTTCGCTTCAAAGAGTATAATGGGACCCTAGAAGATTGTCTAACTAGTGTCAATAAAAACTGTCAAGAAAAAGAAAAAGTCAAAGTTTTCTCTCTTCAAATATTATATATGTTATATTTAAAAAATAAATAAAGGAGGAGGAAGGAAAAGCGCGATGTAAAATTAATTTATTCGTTTATTATAAAGAGTCATATGTATAACATATATATTTATATATGTAACACAATTACAATAATACATAAATTAGTTAAACATAAAAAATTTATTATGCGCTTTGCTAAAAATTATGAGAAATTATTTTATTATAAATAAATTTATTCCAAGTTTGTACAATATATCTCTTTGCTCTTTTTTTTCTAAAATTATATATTTTCTTTATAATTATTATATATATATTTATATATTAAATATCTCTAAAGTTTGTACTTTTAAATATAATCACTGTAAAATACAAGTACATGTGCTATGCATTTGTATAAATGTGTAGGTAAATAATGCGACATCTAGTAATATTATATATTAATAATTTATATCTATGTTTAGAAAAATTAAAACCAAAATAGGCTTTAATTCATTATTTTATGTCGACATTCTATTTCAATTTCCTAATTGAAAGGAAAATATTCAAAGATAATTCTTACACATTATAACGTAAATGTAGGTGTAATATCATTGATAAATAACTACCTATCTAGCGGTTATTTAACGAATTTCAATCAGAACTGCGTCTGTACGGTTTGTGCGTGGAATCCTCCTAATTTGTATCAAGTCCATCATACGATTGCATTCTCATATGCAACGGAAACAATTCATCCTGTAACTAGTAAGAAATATCTCGTCAGATCAAGAATAAGAAAAAAAAATCAACATAAAAAATACACAAAAGTAGTAAGTTGTAAAACTTGACAAAATATTCTGTAAAACTAATGTATCGTAGATTATGCATAAACACATTTTAGAATGCACAATTATAATAGTTGTTATACATATAAAGATTATTATATAAAATTTATATTTAATATATTTATTTACAACTTTTTTATTAAATATTTTTTTTAAATCATTTTTATCACACAAATGATTATAATCTTAAATTAATAAATATACATGTAGATGAAGCAGTAAAGTAAAATACCTAAGTGTATCATGTTTTTTCTCGTGCGAAAAAAACATGTCAATAGAAGTGCGTAATAGCATGTGTGCTATACTTGGAAAAGCCCATTGAAATTATAATGCTAAAGTGACTTAAGCGAGCTGCGATAGCAAAATATGAAAAGTATATTACATATACACATAAATACACATTGCGAAATACTACTAGCTTCAATTATCAAGCTCATATATACTTACATAGTTGCTCCGTAATCGATATTAAAGCGATCCTGATTTATTTTATGCAAAAATAAATATCGCCAAAGCATTATTAATTACAATATACGTACAATATATTATAAACATAATACATAAAATTATAAACTAATAAAATATTTTACGCGTCGAAGTACGCATTGATCATAAAAATCTTGATCGTTGTATGTTTGAACTTCATATTTCATTTAAAAGGCTTGACATTGCACACATTTTAGATAAAAACAGATGTTAAAGTGACATCACCCGGTAAAAAATTTGTTATGTATAAATCATATGTGATATATGACCATATAAAATTATATAGAAATATATAAAATTTTACATAAGTTATGTATAATTATATATAATAATATATGACTTATTGTATAATTATATATAATTTTATATTAATGTTGGTTAGATGTCAGTCAATGATAATACAAAATTATGCATACTATATATAACTATACATAACTTATACAGAATTTTATATATTTCTATATACTTTTATATTGTTATATAATTATATATGAGAAATTTTTTACCGGGCATCATAAAATATATGATGATGCTAATCTATTTAATGATCTTTGAATTCTATATTCTTTTTGACGTCTTAAGATTACATTTTTTTCCACTGCACTATTTAATTTTCAATATTAAATATTATTGCAATTAAATAATTGAAATAAATTTCTAGATTTTTTTTCTTAAGAAGCAAGATAAAATTGAGATTTTAAAATAAAAAAATAAGATTTCTTAATTTCTTTTTATATTCCATTAAAATTTGATTGGAGAATTATTATTATTATTCATATCAAAGCTATTTACGTATCAAACTCATTATAATCTCTTAGTTTCGGTATTAATCATTTCCATATTTCAGCATTTCTCCAATAATTTTAAAATAATTAGTTTTTTTTTTTTTTTTTTTTTTTTTTTTTAATATATGCGATTGTAGAAAGCCATTCGCGCAATAAAGGTCACCCTGGGACACCCTGGATAACGGTGATGAAACTCGTATATATAATCAAATTAAATTAATATGCATATATGAAACTTTATCGTAGCAATCAGTAAAGATTAAATCGATTAAATGACTCGCTTAAACATTAATCGTGAGTATAGCTCCCGGTAAAATATATGTTCACCCGCTTTTTTCGACTTAAAGGATGACACGCGGTTTATCTCATGGCGATCGTAGTCATCACTTTTGGTAGTGTGAATATAAATTAAGGACACAACACACGTTGAGATACGTGATTTATTCCTACTCTTATGTATGTACAGCATTTATTGGCGACGTTTCGCCAAGGGCCTCGCGTGTGGTTCTCCAAGTTATGCAGAACAAAACAGCGAATGTTTCGCGTGTAATTAATGTCCTTATTACACAGGTATCGTAATACAATTTCTCATTTGATAGATTATATATATATATATATGTGTAGATCGCTAAGAGTTATATTTATTGTAAAGCCTGTTGATTAATTGTAATCTTGGTCTCGTATAATAGTATGATCCCGTTCTATCTTTTGTATCAATTATGCTATTTTTTTTTTAAGCAATCAGACCATCTATTGCACATGCAATTACATGTTTAAATAGAAGGATATAAAACTGAGAGATATCACCAGTCACAAATCGCCATAGTTTACAACAAACATATTGTCGGATTGACATGCGCCAAACGTAAAATATGTTATATATCAAATGTAGAGAGTGTCCCAGAAATCTTAACTTTAAATTACAATATTTTTTAAATATTTTCCTTTCAAAAAATTTGTATATAATAACTTTTTCATATTTAATTTTAATATTCTTTTTATTTCGCTTAGTAATTAAATTTAAAGAAATTCTGAAACAGTACATATTTTACTTGCGTATTTCAAGTGAGACTTTATTTCGATTTTGAAAATTAATAATTCGTTATTTTAATCCAGAAATACTCAAGTGATAAAAAAAATCTATTGTTAAAATTAAGAGCATCCTAAGACACCGTATACATTATTATAGACTTCTAAATTATCTATATATCGCGTAGTACATTATCTAACCGTATAATTATTTAAAAGATGGAAGAAATATCTATAATATAAACATTATAAATAAAATCGTACTATAACAACATATTGACTCAATTGAATCATTCATCATTTGTTATCGGGAATTTCGAAGCTTTGCTCGAATTTAAAAATAACAATAATTTAAAGTTAGACATATATGATATATTTATACATAACAATGGGTGTGCTTGTGTATTTATATATATATATATATTTTTATAAAATAAATAAAAATCTTTCTATATATATATATATATATATATATATATATATATATATATATATATATATTGTTTCGCCCGTAGATTGCTATGGATATATCAAACGCGCGTGACACGATCGGCACTCGCAAAATGCGTTCTAAACAATTAACGTTCTTTATAAAACACAGAGAACATTAATAATGAACAGAACAAACGAGGAATACACTTTGATTAATTATAAGATGAAGCTGCCAATCACACGACCGCACAGCTTGACACAATTGTAAGATGTCTGTCGTACTTGTACAAAAGACTCGCATGTCGTCCCGGAGATGATCTTCACATTACACCGGCATTGCGGCACGAAAATACGGGGTAACACTATATGTATATTAGTATAGTGTGAATGTATGCGGCTTTCTCTCTCTACACGGTAGTTACTAAATACTTTCAATTAAACTATGGCGAATCGCCATCGTACACTTAATTAAAATTCTAGAGCACCATATATCATATGTATCTCTATACTAATTAATCATATTAATTATATATGTTTCAGGATTAATGATGTATATATTCGATAGATATCGACGTATCGATTAATGCCATAAAAAGTCGTATAGAAAGTCGACTTGCGGCAACGCGATTCCTAAGCATAAGAATCTGTGTTTCTATTCATTTATATAATCTATATATATTTTAAAAATAGTCCTGCAATCTAAAGATAGACTGATTGGAATTAAATAAATGTCCCTCGCAAAAAAAAGATAAATTAAAAAAGATTGATATAAGAAAATTTATTCTATTTATAAATTCCTAATTATCGAAATCAAAGAATATTTTTTTTTTAAATTTCTTCTCATTTTTATATCTCTTCCCATTTCACAATTATCACAAAAGACACAATTCAAAATCAAAAAAAATTATTTTAATAAATAAATTCTATATTTACTTATCTCCATTAAAAAAATTATTTTATCTATTATTTAAAATAATAAATTCTATATTTATTATTCCAAAAAAATTTTTATTCACTGAATATATTTAAAAATATTAAAAAAGAAAAAGAAATAGAATAAAATTAAAAAACTTATAAAATCCATATCCCATATAATAATAAAAATTAAATGTTTACTTTCATAGAAATAATTCTTTCTCAGTGGATTTTAATTTATTCATCCTTCACGCAGGGACTAATAAAGTATAGAATAGTCTTAGAATATCAAATAGTTCCAGAACATGTGATAAGTAAAAAATTGTCACAGTAACACGAGTTGCTCGTTAAATTTGTCACTGCATAGTTTGCGACATCGTTGAATCATAACACAGTTACAGAGTAAATCGAATTCGATTTGAATCTTAAACATATTATCAATATCTCTTTTATTTAAGTCCGAATGCACTTTAACGGTTAAGATACTATCTGCGATTCTAATTGCTATCTACGTATCTGCTCTGCAGAGTAGGCCTACATATGTAAAATAAAGAAATTGAAGCTAGAAAGAAATAGCAAAATTAAAAAGCTATTAAAGATGTATTTAAATCTCTTTTGTATATTTGTAACGCGTACAGGTGCTTTCGCAACATATAGATCAGTAAGTTGGATTGCCTATTGACAGGGGCATGCTTTACGAATCTTTTGCCATGAATGTTTCTTTTATGCAGTGTAGATTATGCTCTGCATTGAATATATAAGCATAAAAAAAAGGTTTTTTACTTCTTTCATCTGTGTTATTATATTTTGTGTTAATTGTGTTATTCTATATTTTAATTGTGTTAATGTTATTTTATTTATATTATTAAATATCACAATTATATTGTTAAAAGCCGATTTCAGTTTCTTTATTCCGTACTGGATTTGCATTTAAGATATTAATCTCGTAATTTTTTCACTTTTCAAAAAGAAATTACATGATCGATCTTCTAATTTTATTATTTTTCGATCATGCGAAAAGTCGGTAAAACATACCGCCTGCCGATCGTCAAATAGACAACCCAACTTACTGATATGTATGTTGCGAAAGCACTAGTGCATACTTTTCAATTATTGCATAATATAGATAAACTACTAAGAAAATAAAAAGTGAAAGATAATAAGCAGTACAATACAAATATATGTTAACATAATATTTCTGATCAATTATCTATTACTCATAAAAGAACGACCCTTCTTGAAAAACCAATCGATTTATTAAGCTAAATCTAACAAGCTAAGCACCGATTTCTCAATTAAATAAATTATGATGTAAAGAAATAAATACATCGTTATTTAAAATTCTATAAATATTAATTACGAAAATAATTTTTTTCTCCACTTCAATCAATATCGACTGATTCTTTACGATGAGATATTTTCATCTTTTATCAGTCAGTCGTAAAAAACGTCACAAACGTAGGCTTTTAAGCGTACATCTATCTCTTGAGCCTACATAAGCTAAGAGACAAAACAATAGAAGAGAAATTGTCGCTCTTCGCTGCACATAAATTACATCGCGTTCCACATCGAACACGTTCGCATAATCAAGTCAACAAAGCTCAACGAAATAAACAAAAATTATTCGTAAGCTCTAGCTATTGCATTCTTTTTCTTTCTTCCTTTCTTTTCCGTACAACATCAGCAGAGCGTTAACGAGGGCTCTAAGTGCTTATATAACGACGTTAGGGAAGAAAACACGACGATAAGGCCGATATTCGTCGAGAACCGTTCCTAAAAACAATGTTAGGCAGTTTGCTGTTTGGAGTTAAGAAAGTATTCTTGAAAGTCTAGGATTCGTCGCGCACTAAGGAGAGTCCAGGGTTGGAGAAGGCTACGCCAACGTGTACATCCAGACGAGATTTGATCTGATATTCCCCGAATAAAAATCCGGACACCTTAGTTTCTTAGCTTTCCAGAGATAACTAGAAGACAGTCATGGCCTTGTTGCGGTCAGAAAGCGAAGAGCGAGCTCGTTAGGTCAACAGTTGCGATTAGCAGTGCCATTATTCACCTGTGTGCCGGCGACGCCAGTTTCCGTTTCGTAATCGGCAGATCGATGCTTCTCCGAACAGTGTCTCTCTCTCTCCTCCTTGAAAAGATCTGCCACGCAGTATGACTGGAAAAATATTCAAACATCTCCGTCATTTTGCTCTCATCGCATAAATTTATGCATTTATTGATACAATTTCTTTTTAATATTATGATAAAGATTATATCTCGTTTTTCAATTAAAACTATAAAGTCTCAACATCTAAAACATACATTTAAGCTTTAGGGAAATTATGCAGAGTGTTCGATAATAGCATATTTGATGTAAACAATATTTTTTGTCAAATTAAGACAACATCTTTTTGAACAAAAAAATTAAAATGCATAATTAATCACCAAACTGCAATCGATTAAAGAGAAAGCGAAAGATTTGTGACAACGAGATAATATATTCTTATTCTTCAATTAATTTTGGCAAATAAAGCTTTGTATCTTTATTTTAGAATTCCAACTTAAAAAATTGATAAATAAGAAGGAAATATTATTAAATAAATATTAATTTCAGAAATATTAAGATATGTAATTTGTTTCAAAAAAATCTACCAAAAAGATGTGATAGTTTGATTTAATTTTGACAGAGAAAGAATTATTTCAGTTTTCATCTAATTGTAAAAACTATTGATGATCAAATACACTTTTACTTAAATACGTGAATACTTTAATATTTTTATAATTGTAATAATTATTTCAATTACCTAAATGATTATATCATAGTTATTTCTGCAAAATTTATGTAAATAATATAATTATTATTTTTATTTAATATTATCTTATTTCATTATCAGTAAATAATTTTACACACTAAAAATAGTATTATATTTCAACACTTTTCATAATTCGTTCAATTATGGAAAACATTTTCGATGAAAAGTGTTAAAATATAATTATTTTTGCAATTATCGGAAATAATTCCAATAGTTAAATTATAAAAAATGTTGAAATTATTACACTTGACAAAGAGTAATTTTTTGCAAAGAAATAACTATGATGTAATCATTTAGATAGTTGAAATAACTAGAACATTAAAATATTTGTGATATTTAAGTAAAAATAATGTATTTGATCATCGATATTTCTTACATGAAAATTGAAATAATTTTTTCTCTGTCAAAATTTAATTGAACCATCATCACCTTCTTGGCAGATTTTTATCGGATTATAGAGGTTTAATTTTGAAAAAGTAATGTCAAAATTATATCTTCCAGAATTATTAAGAGAGAAAGAGAGAGAGAGAGAGAGACATAGAGCGTGATTAGGATTAAACAATGCTCACCACAAGTAAAGCGACGACTGTGCCAATAGTAGATCCGGCAAGAACGTCACTCCAATGGTGTTTGTAATTGGAAATTCGTGTCATAGCGGTAAACCAGGCCATGAACAGGCATATAAGTTGAAGGAAATGTTTAAGTAATTTGCTGCCCTTCCACTTCATCCTTAATTGAAGGTACATCTAAAAAGAAATCCCAAGTATTCCGTGCCTTGTAATAATTCTTTCTTTCATACATAACTTTGTTTTTATTGAGTCTGATCTTCACAATTTAAGAACTTAATTAAATAGAGAATAGAATAGTAGAAATATTTGATACAATCTTTGTTGAAAAAGAAATAGATTCAAATTTTTTAAAACTATCTCATTAGCGACGTAAAGACAGAAAAATAATACGTATATATAATAAATCTGCAAAAATAAAAATTTTTAAAGAAGAATATAAAGAGTTTAGGAGAATTTAGAGATATATAATAGAATTTGATACAAAATTTTCAATTAAAAATTAAAATAAAAAAAGGATAAAAATCGTTCAACATAAATAATAAATAACTTGTATTAAACCGTTCACAGTTTTCAAGTATCATGTATCGATATAAAATGATAAAGTACACGTTAATTCAATTTTGCCAATTACTTGTAACTCACAATTAGCCTATTTTTCTATAATTATCGATACGACTATCGTATCGATTCAATTTTATCGTGCACGCAAATCGGTTATCTATAACGTTCTCAAGTGTTTCGTATATAAGATTATGCAAATCAAATTTCACGGGCGTGGATTCCGCAATCTTGTCTGCGAAACGATATGCTCGAGTATCGAGCCTGTTGAATGAATGATTAAGATCCGGCTCGCGTATGCAAATCGATGCGTTGCGACGCAACGCTTGTGTGTAACTTAAAGACTACTTACCGCAAGGTAGATCATGGTGTAGGCCGAGAACGACGAGTGACCGGAGGGAAACGATAATCTGAAACGATCCATCGTATCGTGTCAAATAAATCCCACTTATGGATCGGGAAAAGGGAGAGAGGAGGGAAAAAGAAGAAAAAAAGAAGAAAAAAAAAAGAAAAAAAAAAGAAAAAAAAAGGAAAAAGGAAATCTTTTTCGTACATTTTTGTACTTTGCCTCTCCTCTTTGCGCGATCGCAATCGTCGCGTAGCCCTTCCCCCACCTCCTTCCGCATCCCCCCTATTAATTTTATCGCTATTAAATTCGGGGCGTGTGTAGCGTGCCGATTACGATCGACGAAGAGCCGAAGTAGCTGCGGGCGATGAAGACGATGAAGAAAAAGAAGAGAAGAGGCTGGAGCTCTACGCAGATCCATCGCATGAGCAAAAAATGCGAGAAGGGCGCAAGGGAGACTCGATACTTATGTCCCCCGTCCCCTTCCTCCCGCCACTATACGTTTCACTGTTAGGAGAGACGCGTTCGTGAAAAAAAAAAAAAAAAAAAAAAAAAAAAAAAATTCAGAGGGCACGCTACGTTAATTAGGACCTGCAGCTCGACCATTCGGCTGCGGCTGTCGGTTCTCAATGTTCGCTACTGAGAATTATCATGTCTGTATTTTAATCAACTCGTAATGTTCGTTCCCGTAATCCAATTTCACGTTTGTAGAATTTTCATTTCACTCGCAATATCGGAAGATTGAAATATATTTTCGATCGGGCATTTTTCCCTCGAAAAAAAACGAACGGGCTTCACGGAAAATCCGTCGTTAAAATTGAGATTACGCATAGGGATCTTGTGCGGGATTTCTGCTCGTATATCTTTCAACGCTAACATAAATACGAGGACGTAATGACAGAATATATTAGTAATTAACGGATGAAAGCGGCGGCCACCGCGTTCTTTTAAAAACAGGTATAATATATTCTCTTATGTAAGTCTCAAGGACTCTTCTTTACTTGGTGACACTGGTAAGTGACGGGTCAATGAAAAGACCGTGGCGGTGTTGCTCGCCCTTCGTTCAGCCATCTCCCTTGCTCTCTTGCTGTTCCAAGCAGTTCCTTGGACTATTACCAGGCGGACCTATTACGGGACATGAATGAATTCTCTGTGTGGCGTCGTCACGCATTATCATCTTGATTCCTTAAATCTTCCCATATACATAAAACTGTCCTCGCTAAGACCGCGACCGCGCGAATGACCCGCGTGTGATAGGCTCGAGCACGCGTGTATACACAGAGTGTGCTATATATGTAGAGATTAGTGTACTATCGTGTTCCTTGTCCAAAAAATAAACATCTCTTTCCATCGGCAAAATTTACGGAAATGCATCACAACACTTCCGATGTACCTCATTTTTTAATACATCAAGTAGAACATTTGCTTTTTTTTTATTTTAAAAAATTTTGATAATTCTTGTTATACAATCAAGTCAAACATTACATTTACATTTTTAATGAAACCCTTTATATATAAAAATGTCAATATTAAACTTAATTAATAGAATTATCAATATTTTTGCACAAAGAATAAAAAAAATGTACAGTAAAATGTATTAAAAAATAAGTTATCTCCAAAACGATGCACATTTGAAAATTTTGCCAAAGGAGAAAGATGCTTATTTTTCAACGAGAAATACGATAGTACTCTACTCTTATATGAGACACCCTATATACGTAGTGTACACATCGAAAGAGTACCGGGGGGTTTTATTATAACGCACAGAGGCCGTCCCCCTTCCTTTCATTCGTTTGTACGATGATAACGCTCACTCGAGACCATTTTCTCTCTCTTCATCTCTCTCTCGAAGGCGAAAAAGAAGAAGAGAAGAAGAAAACGACAAAAAGGAAGAATACATGTGACGTAAACTTGTACGGAGCGCTACTGATCGTCGACGTTTCGTGGACTCTGGAACTCTTTAGCAAGGCTACCGAGTACAAAGAGAGAGCGAGAGAGATTCGAAATTATTCCCTCGACATAGCTTCTGCCTAAGCATTTGGTCCATCTCACGGATTAGGCCGCTTTCGTACGACACTAATAATAATGCTAATACGAGATGAATTTAAACACACCTGGGTATATCGAGATAGGTAAAGGATCAAAAGTGGTCCAGCGTAACTGTATTGAGTGTGATTTGAAAGCGACTAATCATATTACGTACATCTATTTTAGACGATTGATAATACGCAACCTACTGAATGAATGTCTTGAGCAATATGTTTTCGAAAAGTCATGGCTTACTCTTTGTATCTTCTAAGAACTAATATTATATCTTCGATATCGAAAGATCGATATCCCACAGGAAAGAATAAAAAACCAACTTTCAGCTTCCCTCCCTGCAATTTCCATTATAATCTCAACCGTGTAAAGTTGACTTTGCAGGTCGTAGATGTTTATTTATTTCCAACGTGTTTTCTCGATTTTTAAAAGATATGACATGTGCGTGGAACCGCATTGGCCTGGAGTTTATTTCGAGCGTAATAAGCCGCGTATGTAATCCTTCGTACGTCTTAAGTAATCCTATCCCCCGTGGAGAGCCTTTTACTTTGCTCTTCGTTTTTCTGACCGCTCGCGTTTCGCGTTTCGCGTTTCGCGTTTCGCGTTTCGCGTTTACCGGTAAATTGAAGGCGAAAATTGCGCAGACATGTACAAGAGGAGAAATACAACTCGAGATGCTTTTCAGAAGGTTCCGCCTTCATTTCCGTTAACGTCGCGATTCTGTAAAGTGCTAAAGTTAGTTACGTCTCGCGAAATCGAATGTGCCTCGTCGCCGCGGAAATCGCGGTTTTCCGGCATCAGCTCCGAGATTACAATTGGAGAAACGTCGCGACTTTATACGTGATCGAAAATAATATATATAAATTGTAATCGTACAAAATACAAATAATATTACAACACTGACAGACAGCCGAAATATGCATCCGAAAGGCGAAACGCTCGAAAACCGAAAGGCGAGTTTGACAGAATACATGTGCGAAAACATGTTTATGGGATCGGTTAGAGGTAGCTAGATTTGACCGTTGTCAAAGCGGGACGGAGATTAACGTGCGAATCTTTGAATTGAACCGATCGTCATTGTAGTTAGTAACAATAAACAGGGTGCGGATAACAGCTCGAGCGTGTAATAGCTCTCCCGTTAGAGCCAAGAGAGCGAAGAGAAGAGAGAGAGAGAGAGAGAGAGAGAGAGAGCTAAAGAAACGGAGCACCGTGCGATTTGGCGAATATCGCTCATGCGAATCGCCAGCAAAGCCCTTCTCCCCTCAACCAGAGAGCTACTCATTGTCATTCGTTACCGTGGCTCTTTTTGTGCAAGCGCGCGCACCCGTATCCGTTAAAACCGGCCTCCAAAACATAGGGTAGGTACACGTTGTATCCGGGACACGTGCAAAAGAGATTTCCGTACTCGACCGAGACGAGCTCGCATCCGCGAAATAATCAATTCAGAAAGAGTTGTGACAGAGCTTGAATTTTATTAAAATTAAATATTTATTATTATCTCGAATGCAATTTTCCGAAAAATAAATTTCCAATTTTCTATCAGATCTCACGTCAAAATCGATTCTTTAGATAATCTCTCTTTAGATATTTCGTAATTTAAGATGAAAGATAGTTTTATCTTGATACCGTGTGTTTAACATCTAACAAGATCATCATATATATTTATGCTTGAATGAATTTATATCAATCAATTTCAAAAAAACTTACATCATTTCTTGATCCTCCTGAAGAGTTAAATTTCTGATTAAGTTAATTCTTTCCGGAATCACCGACTCACTCACGGAAAGAAAATAAAATCAAGTATTGTTATAATTAAAAGGAACGCTTATAAATAACTTGATAAATAGAAAGCGGGACAAACGAACTGATAATAATCCAATGAGCGTTTAATGAAAGTCAAGCGTATAGTCGGCATATCGGATCGATTTAAAACGACTGTCTCCTCCGCGCTTGTCTCTCTCTCTCTCTCTTTTGATTACCGCAAATTACCGTTTCGTCTCTCGTGTTCATAAACTTGTCGCGTGGCCTGCCACGCGCGGGGCCGTTAATGAAGTAAAAATAACGAAATGTGTGCGCGAGACGAGAGATCTCTCTCCACGCTTCTTCGTTCAATCGTACCCGTAATTGTCCCCGCAATTGTTGCCGTCACGCGATCTAAGCGGCATGTCCGACTCGTATTGTCAAACGTGAACAACCCGTTTCGGGCTATTGCCCTGAAAAAAATCCCTCGATCCAGACCGAGGATAAAACTCGGAAAACCCGCGCGATATATGCGATATAATATCTTACACACACACACACACACACACACACACACATATATATATATATATATATATATATATATATATATATATTTCGCATATCAGTCAACTGCGCGCTCAAACCTTATCGATTTGCCACGTGTCAGTCTATTTGCAAATCTGACGTAAAAAGAAAACAGTTTTTTTTTTTCCCCGAGAAAACAAGGGATAGTTTCAGTTTGATGCGATTAATACATGACAAGATGATTTTTTCATTGCAAATTATCAGAATATTATAATCATTTTTCTCTATATTTAATTATATATAACTACTTGATTACTTTATAAATACGTCTTGATAAATATCTGATTTGATTCCTCTTATAATTTACTATCACATCAATATTCGAATTTGGATTTTGGATTCTGGAATTTAGCATTTGGAATTTGGAGTTTGAATTGAGAATTCGAATTTAAATTTTAATTTAAATTTTAAATGTGATATATTAATATTGGTTTTAATTTTAATTTTGATTTCGAATTTAAGTTTTAATTTTATTAAGTTTAATTGTAATTTCTGATTTCAATTTGGATTTTGATTTTAACTTAAAATTCTGGATAAAAATAGATTGACAGGTTTGGTTTCAAGGAATTATAGATTATATAGTTTATGTATGTATATGTTTGTATATACAATTTATATTTATGTTAGATGTTTATATTTATATATATATATATATATATATATATATATATATATATATATTATATTTATTATATTTTCTGTATTTTTATAGACTTATTTAGTTCATTTCATATTTAGTTTCTTCTTTTTTATGGGATATATTTTTGGATTATATTTGGTAGAATTAGTAAGCGTACTCATATGGTTTATAGAATTCCAGATATGAAATGATTATATGTAAATATATGGAACATGTAAACTGGAAGCCATCCTAAGCCGAAAGGCAAGGATTGAAAATAAATAATAATAAATAAAAATACTATCACATCAATAAGTATGGTCTATGATCCATTTAATTGTGTGTGTAGTAAAATGTTGTTAAATTTTTTTAAACACACGTATTGCAAATTATTTGCTATAGATGTAACAATTATAGAGAAAATTGAAATTAAAATATAATAAATTTTTGTAATATTTAGAACATTACAAAAATTACACTATCGCACAGTTAACATGATCGCAGATATATTTCGAGATATACGCATCGATCCATTCGAGAGGCCAGATAACGTTCGTGTTGTGACAGATTAATTGTAAGATATATTATCATCGATATATTATCATTAAAGTTGACAATGAAATTTTAGGAGTGCTTCTTGAAACTCAACAGAAATTCTTACCTAACTTCCTTTAATAATTTGGCCGAGATTCCACTCGCAGTGCAGTTAAATTGTTCGATGTATCTGTGCTGATTTTCAGGCAAACTACAATCAACATTGGGTACGCAGAGCTTCATGAAGTGCGGTCGTAGCCGGCCTATGGTGTATTTCGCGATGTCTGTAGTTAAAGCCGTGCAGGCCGCGCCAAAGCCAAATACACCAATCTGTAAGAAAGTTTTATATATTTTTTAATTATAAAGAAATCAAAATTGTAATCAAAAAATGAATAAACTTTATTCGTTTGTTTACAATTGCTTTACACTTTTATATTATTTTTTTAATCAATAAACGTTGAAAAGTATTGTTAAAAAATAGCAACTGGGGTACAAGTTTTTCAATTAATTTTTTAACGTTTAATAACAGTATAAAGTTGTCTATGATTAGATTAAATAAAGACAAATTTTTATATTTTACAAACTATTATAAAATGTTAAAATAAACCTTTTCATAAGCGTTCCACACCCATGGAGGTATAGTGTATCCGAAGAGCACCTTTGCCGTATATCCGGAAAAGTATCTCGCGTGCAGGTATTCTCCTATAATCATCTAATATTAAGGAAAAATTTTAATTTAAAATTTGAAACAGTATTTACGATTTTTAATGATTAAATGCAATTTACATCACATTGCATTTTAAATTGTTTAAATACATTTCATCATGCAATATTGGAAAATTCTTTAATGCAATATTTCCATAGCAGATATAATTTGTTATATTATTTATAATATTAAAAACAAAAAGATCTATTGCATTGATATTTTGATATATTGTATATATATATATAAATCACCACGCTTAATCTTCTTGAAGAAAAAAACTGACTCCAACTCTGTGAAAGAATCGCTACCTGAATATCTGATATATTTATAACAGCACTTGTACGAGACACCTGATACAATCTTTCACCTCTGAGAATGCCTTACAAGACAGGCTGTAAAAAAACCTCTAGCTAATAAAAAAAGGCCCAGCAACCAGCAACTCGTTTTCTCTTAAAAGAGAAGGAGAAAAAGAGAGGAAAAAAAGAAAAAACATCCACAACTTTATTTTGTTTCTAAATTCCACCGATCTGTCATTCCCCATCAAAGCGAGTTAACCAGGCCAAATCCCGGATAAAGCCGCCAGGTGATATGCACAGGTATATCCAAGGTTCACGAGGCATGCGTAAATGAAATACGACAGTGAGTCGCGCGCGCCCCGCGTGATCGTCCTTCTACCTGTTCCTACCTGGACCTTCCTCCCCCAATTCTCCCGGGGAAACGTACTGTTGGATGTGAGCAATCCGTTTTTCCTACGAGTGTGTGTAGATAATAAAGCCGACTCTCTGCATGCAGCACGCATGAGAGAAGCTTCCCTGAGGAGAAGCGCGATGAAGGGGAGAACCCTTCTTGGATTGCCGTCCAGGCACTGGAATGCGCCTGTACCTGGTAAAACGTATAAAACCACCGCGCCGTGGAACATCGGTAGAAGTGTAAAAGATACCGATGAATAAAACCTCGACGTCCCAAGGAGAAGAATGGACGACAGAAATAAACCGCCGTAAAAAGTATCCCTTACTTGGTCGAAACATCGAAAATGACAGAAATGATCGATCGTTCCACACGACTACTTATTGTTAGACGCGGTCGTAGAACTTTCAATCTTTCAAAGGCTGTCTTATTTAATTTTAATTAACCATAACAATTCACACTTACTATCGTATAGTTAAAAAAAAAAAAAAAAAAAAAAAAACTCGATATTCTCGTACGCCAATCAGAAAGAATATATGGTGAAATTTATTAAAAATTAATCAACTTCAAGAGCATATCTGTGAAGGCAATAAACAAAATAAAGATAGAATAAGATAAATAAAATTTAAAAAATGGAGAGAACACATCGAAAAAATATTCAATTCTTATAGAAAAAGAAAAGCGTCGATTATCACTTTGTTGATTAAATTATTTCTATTGAAAAATAGATACACAGAAAAGTAAGTAGGGTCAGAAAAGCTACTTATTACTATAGAGTGCTATAATTTATTTGTGCAACCTGAGAGAGGGAAAGGGCCTCTCCTCTCTCTCTAAATCGAGCGCAAGGGATTAAATCACACAAACTGGAATTATCTACTTAAAGCAGAAGCCGATCGTCGGCGAATAGATAGCTTTATGCTACGCCTTTTATGCAGCCGGATAGCCGGTGCATAATAGTTGGTTACTCTCGGAGGAACGATCAATGGCTACGTAAACACGCTGGACCTGTTTCTATTCATACAATATTGATCCTTCAATATAACGTCCGAGTTATTTACCCTAAAAATAGTACAGTCGAATTTCAAAGTACAGCGGATTTAAGCAGATGATAATTTAAAACGTTGAATCGTATATATACATATATATATATATATATATATATATATATATATATATATATATATATGTATATTTTTTTTTTCAATTTTATTAACAATAAGATTCTCAAATCACTATCGTTTCTTTTTTTCAAAATAAACGCTCCATTCAACGCTTGACAGGATAATTCTTGCGCAAAAAATGAACGAACAAACTGGACTCCTGCCCCGAAGGAACTCTTTGAAATTGCGATACAAGTTTAGCAATGTAAGATAATCGCACGCGCCCCGAAGACGAAGGGGGTTGAAATTTATCTCTACGCTTTGTTCACGGTAATTTATCACGCATTCGCGTACGCGCGATTTATCGCGTTAAATTAACAGCGCGACGTATTCTCTCCTGAGATGCAATCGCTTTCCGTTTCCTCTCCCCGTCCGAGGTAAAATAAAACGCGCGCTCGCTTGACGAAGTACTAAAGACGATTGTAGAATCCGAAGAGGATCCTCTTTTATCTTCTTTTGATACTACGTTAAATAAGCACGACCATACCTCGGCAGAAAAAGAGAGAAAGCCTTATACGCGTCGTGTTATGCGGCCAAGTCATTACTTGGATAGACGCTTGGTTTACCGCTGTTTACTGTTCATTCCAGTAATTATATCTGCTTAATTTACGACAATTACATGGGGAAACAGCGCCTTTAATAAAGCACGCATTTTAAGAATAGAATGTTAATTAAAGAAAGAGAAAAACATACCGCTTTCTTACACGAATAATGCGAGAGTAGTAATATGTTTTCCTGTCAAACTGTATATAGAATAATGATTGCTCAAAATAATGTTCAGAAATAGGTCATTAAAAATAGCAAAAGAGATGATGAGATTAATATGTGGGGAATAAATCTTTTCCAATCCCATTTAAATCCTGCGTATATTAATTTTCCACCATCTCTTTACATATATTTATATACACGTAAACTACATATATATGTATATATATAATTATTATTACAATAGTTTCACATTTAGGAAAATTATTTATTCAAAATGTTTAAAAAAATATATCAAAAATAGAAAATAAATTGATTTTGTACAAACGACGTACGTTTTATTAGTATACTGGCTAATAAAACTGATTTAAATCACGAATTGTAACTTAAAGATTAAAAATTACAAAAAAATAGAAATCTCCAATTAGTAATTATAATTTCAAGTTTTTTATTCAAATTCCTTTATCTTTTAGTAAAGTTACCTAGATTAAAAAATTATCGTGAATAGTTTATTGTTCCGAGAATATACACGCGATAAAAAGAGAAAAAATTATGGTCCCCTTTCTGTCCCATTATATTATAATAGAATCTCTTTGTGTCCCGATCATCTTTTGACGAGACTAATTTGCGCGTTTATTATAGCTCTCTCTTTCTCTTCTCATTCATCTTTTCGCTTCTCTCCCTCTCTCTCTTACTTGTGCATACATATATACACATACAATTTCACGTGCTTTGAATTATGCACGATGTTCGAAATTATTCACCCCCGGGGTGACAGCGTTAATTCGAACTTTATGCGACGCAAAGTCAAGATGAGAGCAAAAGAGCAAAACTTGACACCTGACGTTTGAAGAACGGGGAATATCTCGAGGCTGACATCGAGATGAGAAGCATCTCGACAAAAACGGAGAAAACCAAAAACAACACGTTTCATGCCCATGTGAATTTGATTATAGCGATGCATTTCGAACTCTTCGCTTGCGCCTGTGAATTCGAAGTGAATATTACATTTGTATTTTACACGTACCTCGTCGCAGGATCCACTAAATTATGAACTACGAGGTGACATTGATTCTTTGAAAAAAATATTTCGTTTTTTTATATATATAATATATATAGAAGATAATATATATTACTTACAAAATTAAATAGCACAAAAATATAAATGTTTAGAGCGCAAGAAACTAAAAAGTTTAAAAAAAACTATACCGTTATATTCTCTTCCACAAGATATTCAGTTATTATTATTTTTAAAAAATTCTTAAATAAGTTTCACAAAAATAAACTTTTTTAAATCTTCAAAAGCAAATTCAAGAAGCCGGTTGTATTTATATTTTAAATTTTGTTAAGGGCTGAAATAATTCACATGAAAATTCTCTGTAAATTGTAAAATATAAACAGATTTAATTAATTTATGAGAAATTTTAAATTTGTGCGAGAAACTAAGAGATTTTGTATCCGATGATGCATCCGAAAATAACGAAACTAAATTAAAACAAACGTACTTTTCCTTTCTATTACCTAAATGTAGTCTCGTAATAAAAGTTAATTTTGGAATAATGAAGTACAGGGTCCAATATTAGACCAGGAATCCATAGAGCGATGAGAATTCAATGTATTCGTCGAAGCTGGCTGGCACAGATTGCTAAACATTCGAGCAAAAAAAAAATATATTAAATCTATAAATAGCCTCTAATTGCCCATAGAAACGTGCCGATCGTCCTCGTAAACGAAGTCACGTGGCAGAGATACATTACGAGGAAAGAAAAGTCATTCTCAGATAGAAAATATTACATATTAATCTCTGCAAAGTGGCAGAAAATTTACAAACACATTTCTGCTCCTTCAATCATCTCTCTACCATCTCTTTGCTTCATTCCTATACGCGGCTTTTCGAGAATGCAAATAGAGAGGGTGCACGCACACGAGAGAGATAATCTTTCCATCTTTCTTGCGCACTCTCTTTCTTCTTCTCGCCTTCTCCAAGAGCTCGGCAAAAATACTCAGCCAGCGGTACACGTGCACCACTTCCAGATACCGTAAATCGATTCTCACAACCACCGAAAAGTCGACAAGTGCACTCTCTTTCTCTCTCTCTTCCCGCTTGTCGACTCACACGTGTAGGCAGCGATCGTTCGCCTATCTTCCGTATTCTTAGACGCCATCTCCATCATCTTTTCTCTCAGAAGGGTGAGAAAGAGCCTCAAAAGCGACACGCGACAAACTCTTTAAATCGCGATCGCATCTGCTACTGATCACATGCAAACTCAAGATATCGCTACCGCAGAATTGTACAAAAATCTACACTACACAAAAGGTTTACATTTCAAAGCCATAGCTTTCCTAATGTTTTTATTCTCTCCTGAATTCTATGTAAATAGAGAATTTCTAATATTCTGTCGTTTTTAAACCATACATTGAAACATTGGAATTTTTATTACAATAAAATATTTTAGATTCTTTTAATTTATACGTACACAGAAAAAAAGAATATTCTTATGTTAACAATATCTTTAGTTTGAAAATGTAAATCTTGAAATGAGATTATATTGCGTTAAACAACGTCAAGACATTTTATATAATTCAACCAAGAAAAATATATTCTTGTTATTTAAGAATAATTTTCTTGAATGAAGAGGAAAAAATGTTGGATAAAAAGTAACACGTGTTCAAATCGAATAAGTTTTAATTTGACACTTACTTTTTTTCTGTGTATATACATGTATACATACTTGTATAAAAATAGAGAGTAAGTTGAAAAAAATTATTTTTTAATATAAATATATAATAATATCACATTTACATTATTATTTAAAATTTATTATTTTTGTCCAAAATAAAAGAGATTACTTTTATAGATACTACAAATACACAGAAAAAAAGTAAATGTCAAATCAAAACTTATATGCATACTCATATGAATACGTTCATTGTTTCATATATACGCAACAATTTATAATCTTCTTAGAAGAATTTAAACATCTTAAATTTCTACAATATTATATAATCTTATTTTAATACTATACAATTATCATTTCAAGAATAAAATAATTATTTTAACTCTAAGAAAATTATAATCTTCGATTTAAGCATGTGTTATTTTCTATCCAACATTTTTTCCTCTCCATTCAAGAAAATTATTCTTAAATAACAATTCAACCGAGAAAATATTTTTCTCGGTTGAATTATATAAAATGTCTTCATCCAAGCAAATTTTCTTTGTTTAACGCAATATAATCTCATTTCAAGATTTACATTTTGAAATTAAAGATATTGTCAAAATAAGAATATTCTTTTTTTCTGTGTAGTAACTGTAAAATATATTACTTGTCTAAATTAACTTTCTAAATAATAATTTATATCCCAAATACTGTTATCTTAATGCTACAACAAGCAGTAAAAATATCAGATGTAAATTTGCAAAAAAGTGCAAGAGAATTCATAAATATAATTCCTACTATAAACAAATCAAATATCATATGTAGGTATAAATTTTCTTTTCTAAAGTAAGAGTGGTTATTTATCTATAGAATTAATGTAAAGAGAAACATAGATTAACAATAAAATAACTTGTTGTACGACTGCTATCGCAACATAAACTTTTATAAATCACGAAGACAAATAATTCACGCTAGAAGCGTTACTTACGATGAAAGAGATAAGATCTTTAGTTATAACGGTAGATCAGGTGATTTCTCATGAATCGCGACACGCGTTAACGTATTACAATCGAAGGCTGACTCACCGTGCATATAGGAAGAAAAAGACCGATGACGTACAGCATTAGGCTCGTAACTGTGGATTCGTGATACGGGTGATAGAGTGACTCATCGTTGCAGAAAAAACCACGTTTGTACGGTTTACCAAATAGGAAAAGCATCAATACCGAGATACCCACTGAAACAGATGCAGAGAAAAACAATCTCGTTATACTGCTTTATATTACCATTTAATAATAAATGTGCGTACCATGGTCCGATCCACGCGACGATCGATTAATCGGGATTAAACATCGTCTCGTGACACTTGTGTTGACATGCAGTTTATTGCACTTATTATACATAGCTACCGCTGTATCATACGATAGACGATAATGTTGTGACTCTACCAATCGAGAGGTGGCATGCCTTCGACATCTAGATAATTTTCAATATCTATGTACATTCTATATAATCTTTCGTATCGTCGAACCCTTTTGATTTACATTATACACTTCTGCATACAGAATATATCTCGGATCTATATACAATGCTAAGCTTTTCTTTTTTACAGATATATTTTCATTTACAAGGAAAAACTTAAAATAAATTTTATTTAGATAATTATTATTTATGGCAACTTTTTTTAATTTATAATTTTCTATTTTATTTTGAATATCTCTATTGACATGGTAATATTTTATAATTTGTACTGAAAAATTACATTTGTTGTTTTCCCCACATTTATATATTCTTACTTTATTTTTTAAATTCTTCCATTATTATGTTATCATGTTCATTTACGGATTTTTCTTCATTTATTGCATAATATGTTTGATTAATTAAAAATAAAGTTTATTAAAAATTAATTAAATATATACACAATATATTATAATTATCTGCATTTTAAATATTTAACTATATTTTAGCAAAAATGTTTTAATATAATTTTTATATACAAAATATTGTAGCAATTTGTATGTAAGATTATAATATGATAATTATTTATAAAAATCTATAAAATTAAAAATATAATGACATTTGATCTTAATAGAGTGACATGCACCCTGCATAGCAAACTACATAAAATTGCTTTAGTCTACTTATAGACTATAATTATTATAACTGCCTCGTTATACAGATAATTTCAGTTGTTTGCAAAAAAGATGGCACTCTTGTACATATATTTTTGTAGCAATATACTTGATGTAAAAGACTTTATCTCAGTATTATTAGTGTCACGTAACTAATTATTATTAGGGCTTAAAGCGAAAATTGTGCGTCGCTTAATTATCATGTTTTCTATCAATAGTCTTTTTTATTTTCAATAAAAGTATTCGCAAAAGTATTCGCATTCTACCGTCGACGCATATATTAACAGCATGCCTTTACAGGAAATCGTTCGGAAATTATGGACAACTTGTGAATTTATTTACCTATGTTATTTACCACTACTTGGGAAATCAACGAGTCCAGACGGTCGTTGAGATAATTATGACATCGCTTTCATCAGAGAGGAAGTACGTAATACGCGTATATAGTATACGTTGATATACAACAGCTAAAAGCTAAAGTAACAGTTTTCGCGATCGATTTTATAATTTACGTAATCTCCGTAACCGTGTGTTTTGCAAGTCAAATTGCTGCTCGAAAAATTTAAACGCGATTACGACCTAAAAAAAAGTGCCGACGCTAATTTCATATTGTATACTTTTATTATGTAAATTAAATTTAAAATTTCGCGAATTATTTATCACTTAAAAAAAAAAAAAAAAAAAAAAAACAGTATACTTGAAATAAAAACTTATTTCCGTATAATATACAAGGATATAGCAACCGGAAAATTGCGTAGTATTTATCTTAGCGATAAGTTATCATTGGAAATTGGTCGGAAAAAGAATTATTTCTTCTATAAAGTTATTACAAATGCATGGTTTTTAGAGGTAAAAAAATATTCGCATATTCATTACATTTTATAAGCATAATACATGTTTGATTTAGCTAACAAGAGTTTGGTTCCGATATTGATAACTTTAAATGATAGATTTATTTTGTTTTTTTAACTTTCTAAAGTAATTATAAAACTAGATTTTACCTTTATTCGACTCAGTCAACTTAACATTAGTGTAATATTTGCATTTTTGTTATACCGAGATCAGTAATTATCATTGAAAAACAAATGACAACGATATCATTTACAACATCATCTAAACACATCGAGATAATACACAGTATCGAGATAATTGCACATTATTGTTTGACATAATTAAAAAAGAATATTTCTAAACAAAATCACATAAATAAAAAAAATTATTTTATATTTTTTCTTCGAAAATTCAAAACACAATTACTTTTTATCAATTATATCACGATTTATTGACAACCTATGAATTATTTTTATTGAAAGGTGCAACTTGTCAAGAAAAATACTTAGATTTGTCGTTAAATGCGAAAAGATGGCTTTTAAATTAAAAGACTTGATTGAATAAGTGCTTATAGGTAATAATTTGTAATAGTTATGGAGCTAATAATCGCGTGCAAATGTATCTTTACGATTTGTAGCGATTTTACTACCACAGATAATTACACTTTCACATCATGTTACAAAGCACTTATACCTTGCAACTGTATTATCTATATAAAAATTATAGATGGACATCCCTGTGTAATATCCATGATATTAACAGTAAACAGATATTTTCAGAAAACACCATAATAAATTTTACGATGCGGTTATTAATCGTTCCATCGCTCTCTCGCTCTCTTCTTCTTTCTCTTGCTATATATAATCCATCGACTTCAACATATGGAAATAATTGATATTTTTTCTTGCAAGTAAACGCGATTGGCAATACCAAATAGGGTTACGGTAATAATATTTCATTAATCCATCAATATCACCGAATGGTTTCTTTGAGTCTGAGGGTCAAGTGTGAAACGAAGTATAAAAGAAACTCTCAACATATTTATGACTTATTGCACCTTGTGCATTTATATTACGTAATAAAAGAGAATGACATTATCATTACGCTGTGTGTAAAGCGTAACGTCGTTCGTAATATGACAAAATAGGTGGGCCAAGGACGATTTATTCGATGAATAATAATTTAAAACAAACATGTGTGATTAAAGTTCGGAAAGATATTCGATGATAATTAAAGGAGTCTCTAAGTTTGAAAACATTTAAAACATTTAAAAATATATAAAGAAAAAAATATTTTAAACAAGTATGATAAAATAATGTGTGTTAATTGTATATAATTAATAATTAAAATAGTATATAATAACAATTAACATTATTATATATAGAGAAATCTATAATAAATCATATAAAAAGAGCCAAATACATTTTGCGAATTATTACATTTTACAAGATTTTATTAAATTTAATATTTTATTTGCGTCTAGGAATCTATCTGCGTCATTCTCTTTTTTTTCTCGAATCAATTTTATCGTATCATCAGGAAAATATTTTGTCACGCACACAGACCATCCCTGACGTAATAAAAATTATAAAAATAATATCAAAGTAAATGTGAAAAAAAAAAAACAAAAGTTACAAAAATCTAAATGTCAACAGGATTTTATAAAATTTTAAGAAATGCAAAAAAAGTTTGTTTAGATTCTGATAAACAACATTATAATGAATATCCCCGCGTGTAAAATATCAATCAAATGTCAAATCAAACATAATATATTATTAAGGAAGATAGTAAAGTAATCGACCAAACTGACAAATATGTTTGTTAAATTTTATTCGGTTCGACTTACAGACGACATTTCGACCTTCGATTTAGGTTTTTATCAA
Organism: Anoplolepis gracilipes; assembly: GCF_047496725.1. Lineage (NCBI taxonomy): Eukaryota > Metazoa > Arthropoda > Insecta > Hymenoptera > Formicidae > Anoplolepis > Anoplolepis gracilipes. Next base: position 14,236,537 of record NC_132974.1, read on the forward strand.
GTCTTAAAATTATCACGATATCAGTTAGGAGCAAAAATTCGATCGTCACATTTACACGTCAGATATTAGACTGATAATATATTACATAATTACTGAACAATGATAACGCATACAATGCACATATGCACATTTTTCACATGACAGACGTAGAAAATGATTGCGTTATTGCTCTATCGGTGAAACATGCCGATTTAGACACGCCTTGACACCCATTTGTAGTATAGGCGTTGGTGTTTCGTCATCATTACAAATTTATATATCATTACGATATCGATGACTCAACGCAAAGCCGATATTTTTTGAGAGTAAAATTATATTCGGTTAAATTCTTTTTTTATAAAATATCGTTATCTATTTAATACACCCGACAGAGATAAAAAATTTAAAATGTTTTGTAAACATTGTTTATTCAAGATCTAATTAGCAATTAAAGTGTGTAATGGGACAATATTTTCTTTCATTATTTATTAATGAACTTGATTGATAACTGTTATTAATGAACTTGATTCATTATATAACAGTTATATATGTTTACATTAATGGTCCGCTTAACTCGCGACAACGTGTACATCATTTTTAACAAGAGTTTGAACGTTTTTTATATTTGTTCCATCAGATACACTTCTCCCGAAATATAAATCTGGTTTTCTTTCCCCCTCCTCCGATATGCAAATGTAAAATTGCCTGCGGCTAGGACGCTGTAATAGAGGCCTAAAAATCGTATCCTTGGAAGAAATATTTTAACAACATTGGAGTTAAATTTTTTTCAATCTCAGAATGCATTTCTTATCGTCGAATATTTTCGATTGAAAGTTGCCGCAAATTTAAATGCCACTAGAGATTAAAAAATTTGCATAAAAATTACATAATCAAGTTTAAGTTAAAATACGCAAAAGTATAAATCTATCAACTTATTCATTTCAATACTTCTTTAAAAAAAAAAAACGAATTCTTTATATGTTAAATTTATTTATTTATTTTAATAAATGAATCATTTTTATCAACAAAAAATAATTTTAAAAAAGGTCGCAAAAATTGCACATATACAGATACAATTAATTTATAAGGAAAATAATAAGAATGTATATATAACGTGAAAGAGAAAAAGAAAGATAGAGAAACTATAATTATAAAAGGCTATAATGTAATGAAATTCGAAGAGTGAAAGTTTATTTTTAACTTTTCCGCTTTTCCACTCGCTTTATTGATGTTATGACACGTACAAGTTTAAGTTAAAAAAAATTCATGTTTATGCGAAAATATTTAGTCTCTCGTGAAAAAAAAATTTGTTGTAAAATAAAGTATTTATGAAAAAAACACTGTAGGCAACATAAAATAATGTAAAAAAAAGTAAACATAAATAAATATTCCTCGCATATTGCCGCTCGTTGTTGGATAAAACATGCGTCCTTCTATTTTTATATTGGTTGCCACAATAAACGTAAAAAAAATAACACGCACTTTTTCTTATCCTTATTCAAGTTGCTTTTAAATATTATCATTTCTTCTGAAGTAAAAATATTTATTGTAAAAACACTGTAATGCACCATGGTGCATTGGTCATCGCATATTGCTACTTTATTGTTGAATAAAATGTGTCCTTCTCTTTATTCTTATATTGATTTCCATAATAAACGTAAAAAAGTTACGCGCACTTTTTCTTATCTTTATCTACAAGTTGCTTTAAAATTATTATTGCAAAACGAGTTTTGCCAGATGTTTAAACAAGAGTACGAAAAAATTTGCATGTAAAATAAATTTTATAAATTCAATGTCATCGATGAAAAAAACCAAATGTAAGTAAACAATTGAATTTTATTTTATATCAAGGTATATAAAAATAACAAAACTGTAAAAATATATAATATTATAAAAAATGCAATATGACATAAGAAGAATTTATTTAAAAGAAATAAATCTGTAGTACGCGATAAAATATTAAATACGAAAAAAAAATTAATAATAAATTTTGTTATTTGCTTTCAATAACAAGCTATTTATAATAATAAAATTAAGTATTAATTTTATTTATAAAAAATTCGATTGATTGTATGTATTTAAAGTGATATTATTCAATTATCTCTAATAAAAAATTTTTGTTTGTTAATTATTTTTATACAGTGTATCCCATATTAATTTATCTCCTTCCTCTTTCTAAAAAAAACTTTTTCATTTTTAATTGTAAGAAAAATATTTCAAACAAAAGTTGTTTAATTTAAATTAGCTAGTTTCTTTTTCATATATTGTAGTTTATGACCGGTTGAATAAAAAATATAAAAAGCTCCAAGTTAGATAATAAACGTTTTCGTATCGACTGGCTTATAGCTATATCAATATCTTATTAGAAAAAATTCGAACCGACTGACCCAAAGTGGATAAAATTATAGTGTTTTGAAAACGTCTCGATGAAATTTACAAAAATGACATGTACAACATGACTAACATTGAAATCATGTTTCGTTCTTCAAACTAAACTTTTGTCTAAAACATTTTTTTCTACAATTAGAAATAAAAAAGTTTTTTAGAAGGGGGGGGGGGAGGGTAAATCAAAATCAAACATTCTGTATATTCTCAGAATCTTATATAAGCGTTCGTATTACTTTAACCAGTATTGATGCATTCTTAACAAGAATGTGCCACGTGTATTAATTTACGACATCAAATAATAGACTTCTTTTTATGGTTCATCTTTGCAAGCTTAATAAAAATTATCATCTCATTGTTATCGTCTCTCTATCATTTTTATTATTATACAAATAGTCTAAAATAACAACAAGAAATATAATCGATAAAGATTAACAATCGAGAACGAGAGCGATATCGTTTATTAGTTTATTTGATAGACTTATTTTAATATAACACGCGCTATACATCATGCGAACAATCAACTGCATAAATCATAAATCTACCGACGAATAAAATTACGATTCATGTATAAGAGGAAAGATGCTGCAAAATACAAACACCATAAATCTTCCGCCGATTAACGCGAGAAACGAAAACGAGAGAGAGAGAGAGAGAGAGAAAGACAGTGCACGCGTTCGAGATTATGCCGAAAAGATTATTAATTCTTCGTGCGAGCGCACGGTCAATAGATAATTGACACGATATACTCTATTGGAGAAATGAAGGGAGGAGAAGAGCATTTAATTTAATAGACTTATGTATATTCATCAGAACCGAACGGGTTTGTCTTATAATCGGCACTTATCTCCTCTGAAAGGGCTCGATGCGCACTTGTGGAACAAACTAGTCCCGCAAGTTCGCAGCCTTTTCTACAGCCTCTTCTTTTCAGCACCGTTTTAACGAGCTTTGAAAAGGTCTGATTACCGAGAGCTGGACGGACGAAAAATGGTTGCGTTTCGCGTAACACGACGAAGTAATAGCCAAATTCATTGAAGCAGGCTTGATCGTTCCTGCACGTTGTATATATATATATATATGTGTGTGTGTCACGTATGGCTGCTGTTTGTCTGGTGTAAAAGAATTTATTAATATCACTACAGTCTGCCTATGATCAAGGTCTTCTCATCGCGACATTAACAAACCGCGACTATCGGTCGAGCTAGATCGCTGACCACACGTTTATTTTTACTGTACGTAAGCGTGAGACCTGTGATTTTCTCAACCGCTTTCGTGATTTCTCTCCGCAAAAACATGTCACGCGAGAGTTAACTAGAACGTCTAATTTGATTCATGCGATCTCGGTTTAAATAACGGTTTAAATGACATTGTATAACAATTAACAATTCAATTATCACTTCCCCACGAAGTTCAACTTCCTTGATATACATTTGTGACATCGAATCTTCTTTACATATATTATATATTCAATAATATTTAATATATTTACAAGTACAAGTAAAAAAAGAGAAGAGGCTCGTAATAATGTAGAAAAATGATATTCATTACGATGTACTTGAGTATTATTTCTTCTTTTCAAAATTATTGTAAATTGCAGTATTGTTCATTATAATAAATGTCAAAACTCTCAAAAGATTAATTTAAAAAAAAAATTATATTTAAGAGAAAATTTCTTATTTCGTATTTAATTTAAGAATAAAAATTTAAAAAAATAAGCCAAATAATAAAATATTTATCATTTTTCATTTATCATTAAAAAGAAGACTTTCATCAATTTTTTTTTTTCAATTTTAATGAATAAAGTAATATAATTATAATTAAAGATTGAATATCGACATTGCAATAGTTACGTTTATTACAACGCAAAAAACAAATAGCATTAATAAGTAGGTCTCATGAGACAATAAAATGTCGCATTCGCATAAACAGAAATAATTTAACTGTTAACACGCATGTGTTTCAAAAATGTGAATTATGTAAGCGGAAATGTAAAAAAATATGAATTCTGATTACATCTCGTTGTACTTTGCGTGATAGTCTTGCGATTTCACACAATTTTCTCATTAAAAACAATTACGTACACGAACTTATTATTATTATTACTCGCATGATAAAAACTAAACGTATAATTAATCATTAAAATTATAATGAAAAATCGGAAGATCGCAATAATAACAAAACACTTGTGGCTCGTATTTCTTTATTCATTAAAAAAAAGATTAAATCAAACTATCAAAATCTACTGAAAAATATAACTTTTTGGTCTTCATTAATTAATTCAGATTAATTTCAATATAAAATTGTTACTAAAGAAGGCAAAAAAATTACATTATTTCTCATTTCCCTTCCCTCTTTCTCTCTTTAATATTAATTTTTTAATTATTTCGCGAGATTTTTTAAATACAAATAACATTCTTCGTATATATATGTATATGTATATATCTCAAAGCAATATTTTCAGTTCTTTAAAATAGCTGTATATTTATATATTTTTCCATATTTATAAAAAAAAATAAATAATTAATTAAATATCTTATAAATGACTTTCGGAGTTTTTTACAATATTTCTCATTTTATCTCATTATAGATAAATCAGGTTGACACAATTTAAAAAGATAGAATTTCACGATAAAATATATCTTAACAATAGTGCCAAAACAGTTCTTTTCATACCGGTTGCGAGATAAAAGGCGCCATATCGTCTGTCCGCATCGTGGAAACTGTGTCACCATGGTACCGCGAAATGAAATCGATCGAGCTGCGCTGATTCCAGTTTGTGTTTACGATACACAATACATGTTAACGAAATGTATTACATTTCCGCAAAACATTGCGCTATCACCGGTCATGTTGCTATTGTGATGAGAATTGATAAAACTAAGAGAAAAGTAGGGTATTCCTCTTCTAATGGAATGTGCAATCGCGCTTATTTAAGTCTAGATCGTATTGACTCATACTGTTAACTTATTAGCGTCCGAAATGATTTATCTCTTGTTTCTTTTCAGTATGCATTTGCACTGCTTTCACTTATTAATGTTATCAATAATCCACATATGACATGGAGATATATGAATTGTCGCGTCGTAACAAGAGTAAACATACCGCATGCTAATTTTATTTCATTAAATATCGTAACTTAATCGTATATTGAACAAAACGAAAATGTAACAACATTTTTGTAAAGTCAAGTTCATATAATTAATATTCATAATAGTATTCGGCGGGAGAGAGAGAGAGAGAGAAAGAGCGAGAGAGAGATAGAGAGAGGGAGAGAAAGAAATCTTGAAAAAAAATTGAAAATTATTATTCGACGTAAAATATGCGTATTTACATTTCAATGTATTAAATGTAAAACCTTTTGGTTTTTTTTTCTATTTTCTTATATATTGCCTATAAATTCTTGAAAATACACATAAATACACATAAATATAATTATGTGATCTCTCAAACCTTTGCGTACAAATTTTAACTGATAGAGACTTTACGAGATTTTTGAGAAAAAATTTAATTATTTTTTAAATATCTGATAAATATTCAAATATTTAAAAGATAATCTTTAGAGATTTATGCTTTCGAGATTGTAATATACATATATAAACATATATATAAATATATATGTAGGTGTGTGTGTGTGTGTGTGTGTGTGTGTGTGTGTGTTTATTGCACACAAAATATAAATTCTAAAATATATTCTAAAAAAAGTGTACTTTAGTATTTTAAAATATTTCGGCTCCAAGATTTTTAAGCAACATCAAGCAAGAAAGATTAAATGACTCAAAAAGAATCTCGTAGCATAAATTTAGAAAGAAACCCCATTAATACCTAAGTGCTACATTCCAAGATATCTGAGGGTTAAAATCTCTCTTTCGAAAGTACGTGTGATGCAGTGTGCGACTGTTTTTATCTAGCTTCTTTCTCTCTTCGCGAGTGTCACGTAAACACTCATAGAGGCGATTGACGGAAGCTGCTACCATTGTGTATCGCGACGCCAAGAAAATATAGTATTTTCGCGTGGACGAAGCGCACCTGCCAATTTAAGGGTTAATCTCCGCTCTCCCTCTCCTGCGCGGTTAAATATCAAACGAGCCGCGCGCGTGACGGCGTCTTGACTGTCAATCTGACAACCACTCGACGTGTAATGTAATTTTCATCGTCCGGAACGAGGGTTTAAAACGACGATCCCACAGTTCGCGCGCCGCGCATTTAAACTTTCATGATTTTATTTTACTCACCGATAAACAAGCAGAGGAAGTCCATGATGAGCTTTCGCAGAATAAACTTGGACGATCGATCCATGTTGTCGCGGGCGCTTGTCACAACCTTTAGTCGCGATGAAACGTTAGACGCTGTGACGTTCAGGTGTCTCAACTGACAGGTTGTAGACACAGCGATCGATGTTACGACGACGCGATTGCGAACCTTGCGGTCGGGTGCATGTGGGCGCAAGAGCAACGTGGTGCCGGACGTAATAAACGATACGCGTCACTGACGTTTCACCAACATTTTACGAGCGCGCGATTCGCGACACTCACAGTCCGACGTTTCAAAGTGGACTGACTGAACTCTGATGCAACTCGCGACTCGCGACGAGATTCGACGCTCGACTCAACGCGCCGCCGCTGCCTCTGTTATTTCCCCCCACTCTTCCTTCATCCCCACCACTATCCATTCTCGCGTCGCGCTTTCTCTCTAGGCGCGAACGTCCGCCAAGTGCGCGACCACCCCGATCGAGATTCGGTCAATGACTGATTCTGCGACTGCGCGCGATAGAAGACGCGCGCTATGCCGCTATGCACGATGCACGTGTTCAGAGTTCCGATCGTCGCGCGCGTTTGCGAATGACGACACATGACGACAGACGGCACGTGACGCATGAAAATGGAGCAACCCCCATTGTGCCGGTAAAATGATCGTTGAGAAAGAACGGTCGAAATGTACATAGACATCTTGCATGATATATTCAACAAACTTTACGCGATACATTTATACATATATAAATTAATTTCATTAGATAGAAAATATTAATCATGATGAATCATAGAGATAAATAATTAAATCATTATTTCGACTGAGATTTTTCACAGTTTTATTGCGTCTAAAAATTATATATACTTTAGATTTTGAAGAAACGGAGAAAAAAGAATAAAAAAAGAAGAAGAATAAAATACAGTATTAACTTAATAGAGAAATATGTGTAGATAAAATATATTAGAGTGAATAAATCTCTTCTGCTTTTTAATAGAATAATAATATATAATAAATTATTAAATAATATATAATAAATAATAATAAATATTTATATAATATATAAATTATATATTCTAAAATAATTATTCTGCTCTATTATATATTGTAACTCAATCTTCCGCTATCGCTCAATCACACATTTATCCTTGTTTTCTAAATTATTTCACAAATACAAAAATTTACGTAGATATAATATATCAAATTTTCGTTCCACAGTTATTTTCACGATGAAAATATATATTTTTCTGTTCTATAATAAAATATAGAAAATATATTATATTATTGACAAGTGTAACAAATATTAAATAAAATTTTATCTGCAGAAAATCAATCAATTTCCTATAATTGTTTACATGTATAATTCATATTTTTCCTACCATTTATTTCACAATAATAATTTAATAATGATTAAATACGAGCTTGTTTTTAAACGAAACAAATCATTTTCGCATTGCGTCAGAAATGACGACAGTCGCGAATAATACATGACTCTAATATTCACGTCACATTCGATTACGATTTATAAATTGAAATTGCGCATAGCCTTCATTTCGATTGTCGCGTTCGTGCTTATAGTGCAAAATAGAACATGATCGTTTATTTAGCTATTATGTTATTGTATTATTTAGCTCTTTATAGTTATGTTGAATTACTGACAAGCCAATTATAGAAATTAACTTATGAAATTCATTAATTTCTCTACTGATATGTACAAAAGAGAAAAAATATTTTTTTCTTATATATAAATATTTCTACATATCAATTTTAGAAAATTTTATTTTTATGTGTAAAATTTTTTAGAAAATATTATTTCCATTTGACTTTGTTTTTGTTGTTATAAATTACGTTAAAAATGCTTCTAAATAGGATTACCCTGAGATATTTTTTTCAAAGTAGAAGAAGATTAAAATATAGAAATAAAGGCAAATATTTTCGATATAAATAAGATACCTTTATCCATTAGCTTATTTCAATATCCTTATGGATACATATGGGAAAAACACATTAGATTTTTGGCAATCATTTCAAAACACTTGTATAAAATATATAGTAATAAATCTGAAAAACTAAAGAATATATAAATTATTAATCCAAATTAACACTATAAATACACGCAGTAATACAGCCCATCTTACAATTAATTATATAAATTACGTAAAAGATTTTCTTTTAATGGATTAAGAATGACCATCAAAATTCGCAAAGATTCATCCATCAAATCATAATATATAATAGTAAATAAAGATCAAAGTCAGATTCAAAACATCAGCCGAGATTAGTGAGAGCGATAAATATATTAAATAATTCAATCAATTATTTCAAATTACATTACATAAATTCAGCTCACAACCGGTGCGCTCAAATTAAGTTATCGTTTAATTCTAATTATATTATTGCGTCACGTACTTCATTTCATGGTTTTTTTTATTATTTTGACTAATAATTAAACAGGTGGTTTTTCTTTATAGATTTATGTTAGTTATTTATATCGATACGTTTATATCTTTAATTTTTGTATGTTATGACGTTTATTTTGACTGACTCGCAATTGCTTTAATATTTATTTCAGACAATTTTTAACATTTAATATTATGTTATTGCAATTATATCTGCGTTCTCCATTGGACGAGCCTCAAGGATCGAAACGTTTGGTTTTTGGTAATAATTTATGTGTGTAATGTAATTTGAAAATTATTGATTTAATATATTTACTCGCATTAATGTCGGCTCTTCTAGCTCTGACTTTGAGTTGACTTTATTTATTATTATATATTATGAATAAGAATGGTAGATTAGTTCGTGTATGTGTGTGTCAAACTAACTTATTCATTTTTATTTTTCTTGTAGCCATATTGAATTATGATACATAAGAAACGAAAAATGATATATTTAATTCGAACATAATTATTTTACTCAACAATAAATGAAAAGACACATAATAATATAAATAAAAGATATGAAGTGAGCACATAATATATATTTTATCACTCTTTCGATATATTTTTATCGTGATGTAGTGAAATCAAGAAGTGTTTCAAAATAAATGTAGCATTTGTCTGAATTTACATGTTGTTTATGCTCTCTCTCGGTCTACCTACACATAACATATTTTCATTGAATATCGTAAACGTAGGTTTATAAATTAAAGTTAATATTATATTTAAATTATTTGTAAGAAATTATATCACATTTATATTGTACAACAGATTAATTATATAATTCATTCAATATATATAATACATAATATAATTTAAATATGTGACAAATATATTAAAGAAAAAAAAGATAAAAAGAATAGCGTATAGGATTGACAATTTTCTAATAAAACTAATGAATTAGTTTCGAAGCACCTGTGTGTTATGTAATATGCAAGCCATGTCTCTAGAATAGAACCAGAATAGCGTGAAATAGTGTCAGGTTTACGATCGGTTGATAGCGGTGAGAACACAATTCCACCGGTCAGAGTGGAACATTGATAATATCGCTCTGTATACCGGTTTTCACATCAAGACAGAAACCAAACAAAAGTTCTTATCGCGCCGTTTCAACTCCACCAGCAGTACCACCCGCGGTGCATTCCGCATACGTTCATGTCACGGAGTCACGGAGGCGTTCACGCGTGAATGTAACACGTCGCGTAAAGTAACATATGCATATTTAACAACACCTGCTTATCTTTTGGCTCTCACGCACTGACGCGTAAGCAAATCAGAAGAAAAAAATCTAAAAATAATCGCTTTTACATTTAAATCGCGGGTCATTAATTTATATTTTTCGAGATTTATAATTTTTCGCTCCGATGTCATAATTCACGATATGGCTTCGCTCTGATAATATTGTTGTAAAAGCCTTATAAATGTTTCAACTATTTACTTGGTAGTGGGATATAATAATTAAGGATGCGGAAAATAAGAAGAAAAAAACGTTAAAGACAAAGAATCTTAGTTGACGAGTCTATAATATTTACAGGATCGGCGTATAACATGACACCGTATTGTATTTTACCATAAGGCGATTACATAATTACACAAATGTACAATGTAGCATACAACACGAAATCTTAATACTTCGTGTGTGTTCGCTTATTATTTCCTAAAACATTTCCTGATCCTCGGCGACTGTTATTGCTAGCTATAACGGTATAATAGCGGTGCGAGAGATCTCGAGTTATATATAATATATATTATATATATAAGAGAAAGAGAGAGAAAGAATTAGCATTAGATCGGAATTTCTAATAAATCAGGTTCTGTTCGGGAAATTAATCTTCCTTGGAATCAATTCGTTCCATGCAATGACATTTAAAAAAATTTTTTTTTTTTTTTTCAAATCAAAATCGTATTCTTCAGTTGCGTTTTGTCATCGGAATTGATTTTTTGTAACATTTGGAATTGTTTTCAATTGTTTCAAATATTATCGATATATCCGATCGATATACCAATAAAAACAATCAATGAAAAATAAAATTACGCGCGAAATAGTTTTATAGTAAACTTCTACAAGTCGGTTTAGACTTGTCTAATATAATCTCGCATGTTTAATCTCTGTATGTGTTTTTTTATTTTTTTTTAATTTTTATTACTTGTCTTTGATTACCTAATACGAAATTTTCGAGCAAAGAATATTATTTTTTATAGAAAAAAAACACAAATGCTATTTTTTTACTATAATAATAAATAATTTAATCTAAATAATTTAAAGTTTAAATTATAAATTGTTTTATAAATCTACGTTTTTTTAAATCTTTAGAGATATATATATATATATATATATAACTAAAGTTAAAGAGGGAAGAATAGCAATATTCATGTTAGACAAAATAAACAATCCAATTTTTAATTGTGATTCAAGATAAAAATTAATAAGAATTATATTTTTAGTGTTTTAATCATTGGCTACAATATAATTTATAATATAGTATCAAATTTAAATTGTTCACTCTAATTTAACATTCACATTGATTTGTTTCTTCTCTTGAAAGTTTAAAGCTGAAAACGCAACTAAAAGCATTGTGTAATTAAACTTTTATACTGAAATTTTTTAATCAATTTTTCTCGTTGTCTACGAAACGCTAATTTTCCTAAGATACGCGTATAAAGGCATATTTTTCCCTAAGATACAGAAAAAAATAATCATCAAAACATTAGATTTTATAGATAAAGCATTTGTTCCACTTGTTCTCTCTCTCAATCATTTTCTTGTCTAAATAATGTAATAGAGAATTAAAAAACAGTACGTAAAATAAAAATTACTATCAGCAGAAACGATGTTGAAAAAGAGATCCAGATACAGCGATTATTTTATGATTATCGAATTGATTATATAATTGAATAACATATATTCCAAAATATTGAACGAAACAAATTGTTTTAGTCCGGAAAAAGTTACATAATTTTCACAAAGATGTTTAAGTACATCTAAACACTGCGTTTGTATCTGTATGTATCCGTACAAATCTGCGATTGACGAAACTCTTATCGCACGCATCAATTTTCGTCAATTGCTTTATTGCACATACCTAGATTACGTTGCACGTGTATGTCAATAACAAAATTATCATATAATACAAAGAGATAAAGCTATCTGCCTCCTCCTCCGTCATCTGGCGCACATATTATATATATTTACGTCTATTTACAATATATAATCTATCATTACACAATAATAAAACCGTTTCTCGGTTGTAATAACATTAACGTGTCCTATTTATTTCTCGTTAATTCTAGCTTGGTAATCTGATTTTTCCTATTTTTTTATTACGCACCATAAAGCTTTGCATCTAAATTGCTCTCCATCTGCACAAATATTGGCAGATTATGTGCTCTATGCACAAGTGATAGCGGCAGTGGCACAACCACGTGCGGAATGAAACAAGTCAATAAATTAATAACTAGTAGTAAGTAACATGTTGTTTTCATAATTCGTAGTCATTATTATCTTACACAACGCAGTTACACTAATGTGATCGCGTAATGTGGATGTAATTATTAATATTTTCTATTACAACTCTCAAATATGTCGTAACGCAATATGAAGTGCAATAGTCTCTAAATATATTTTTTACATAAATTTTAACAGATTACATACATAACACGATTAAACTATTTCGTTAATAGCTATTGAGAAGTAAGAATCTAAACTAACAAGATGGCGTTTCGTTGTAATCGTAATAGAAGTACAAAAAGAATCCATTTATGAAGTTATATAAATAATAAATCCTGGAGGTTCCATATTTATGTAAAAAAGTATCACGTATCTTTCTCTCTCTTTCTTTTTCTCTCTCTTCATTGTATGGAAAAATTTGCATCTTTTTCTTCATTTTCACCTAAGTATTTCTGGAAAATTTTTTTTGTATACGCATCATTGATCTATGAATATTGCATTGCACACAATCTAATATTGCCACATAAAATAAAATATTAAACTTAAAATATAAACGGTTTAGATGAGTGTTACATATTAATCTAAATATCTTTTGTTAAATCTTATTGTTTAAGAAATTATACTTATTTATGCGTTAAGTTTGTACGACGTTACTAACAATTAAAATTTTTCGAAATAAGTCTATGGAACTGGTCAAGAACATAGAACACGAGATAATAGAAAATATTTTTTTAAAAACTTGATAAAATTATATCGAGAAACACTAGTGAAAAATGTAAACTCTAACATCGACTGCCACTCGTGTAGCTTGTAAAAATGCATATAGTGCGCGAGCCACGTATTTACACAGCCACTTTGTAATCGATTCGGTAGTTAAAATATCTCCGTTAAATACAGATCTGCATCTGAGTACAGCTTAAAGCTGAAGCGGAAATTGCATGGCACAATAATTGAGATTATTTCTTGGATGCAGGTCATAAAACTGTCGCGTTAAATATTACTCTCTCAACTATTCTTGTATACACGACCTCACATTAACCCTTTATCACAATACTAATAATACGTACTATTATGCACGTATTATTACGTATTGGCATCTTTCAATAGTTCAGATACCAATGAAAATTCCTTCAACAGTCTCTATCTTACGCCAAAATCACATCAAAAAGATAATTAATTGTATCTTTAGACTGTTCTTTGGTCATCTCGAAACTAACTTTGGTTAATCCACTCGCTCAGTTTTATCACAAAAACTATAATTATCCTCTCTTTTTCTTTTACCCAAAATATCAGATAGACAAAGATCATCTTCTAGCGAAAAGAAACAAGGAGAAGGCTATTATGTAATCGTAGTTGTAGGAACCATCCTGTGATCTTCACGCGAAAACGCGAGGGAAGGGGTACAAAAGGGCAAAAGCCCCACTATTTCGTCGATAATCATAGTAGTATCGTAACGCGCGCAAGAATATGTGCAAAATATATGCTATAAATTTACAAAATTCCGCAAAGATCTTACACAAGTTCCGTCTCTAATAGTCATCTGCGTGCCTCGTATAACGTGAAAGTACTGTCCACAAAGCCGGCCGCCATGGTCACGCGGTATCGATGAAAGCTTAAACAACTTACAGGACTGAGGCGCGTACCCATAAATCCTTCGTGGAATTTTATCGTGTTAAGATGTTGACCCGATATATTGTAGACACTGATGCAGTGATTCGTAGTGCCGCTGAAACAAAAAAGTGTATTTTTACTCACAAAAGATTCTATCAAATTATCATAAGAAAATAGTAAAAAGTTCAGGTTGATTATTGTAATATTCTATTAATAATAATAAATTTGTTTTTGCTTACCAAGCGAAAACATCAGCTATTTCGTGAACTGTTAATGCCGCAATACCTGGCGTTATCTGAATCGTGCTCACGGAAGAATTTTTTCTAAGATCAAAAATCTTTATATCGCCCGAAGACGAGCCAGTGAACAATTGCGGCGCGGATCCCTCGGAATGCCTCAAGAATGTGCCTAACACCCAAGCCGTGTGTTCTCTCCAAATCATAACTTTCGCTTCCGCGGGAGGTAATCTCCGATCCAAGAGCCGCACCGATCCATCGCCGCAGCCTAGTGCCATTATTGCACCTATAAGAATTTAAAAATTGACATGACGCTCGTTATTTTACAATATAAAAGAATATTGTACGTAAAATTTACATACAGTAAAAAGAAATAGTGTATAAATATATATATATATATAATATTAATAAAATATGATAATGGAAAGATAAAATGTCACTTTTAAACTTTAAACAACCTGTGCCGTCAACGTCTATGCAGGTAGTGCAACAATCAGCGCCCGTTGGAATATCTTGCTTCTTCAATTCGGTTTCCGCGTCCCAAAGTCTCACGATGCGAACATCGCCTGTCACTGCCAAAGTGAGAGACCTTTGCTCCCACTTCGTAACCAGTTGTGCTGCCGCTGTAAATATACATTATTAATCATTATATGCTAATTTATATTTAATATAATATAATAAAATTAAATTAAATATAATTAAAAGATAAATTTAGTAGGCCTTAAGCGGTTTACAATACGCACCATTAGAGGTCTTGGTAGCGGGCTGCACGTCCGCCAGAGCCTGCCAAGCTGTGAGTAGAATCGGATCGCGGCTTATCGTGCCATTATAATTTTTCCAAATTCGTACGGAACCGTCATCGGAACCAGCCATCAGCAGACTCAAATCATGAGAGTTGATGAACTCGAGTGCGGTAATGCGCGATTTCGTTTTGCTTCCGCGACTTGCGCAGAAAGTCAACTTTGCACCGTTCTGATAATCCCATACCCTGAAAGAATTTTTTACATATGTCATTATGCATACTCTATTATCGTAATATTTCTCAGATATCTCAGATTTTTATGATGTAAGAAAAATTCAAATACCCAAAGCAATCTTTTAACGCTACAGCCAAATGCGGCTCGAAAGGATGGAAAACCAGGACCTGAGGTGACTGGGGACATCTCGCGTGATACACCTGCGATTCCATCTTGCTTTGCGGCGCGCGTAATTGTTCGTCTTTCGCGTCCTGTCTCTGCTTTGCGTTGCGTATAAATCTGTGACAATTGAATATATAAACCACCGTTTGATAAATAAAACGTAATACTTGAAATAAACTCTTCTTAGAACTTGATAATTAATATTAGTAAAAATTTAAATAATCCTTACCGCCATTCTCGCTCAAGATACGGTCTGCTCTCCACATCGTCCATTTCGTCTTCTAAACTAACAGGCTGAGCGAATTGAGCACAACTCCATTCGACAAATTGGGAAGTAGTTAAGGGGGTCTTGGCTCCAGGTATCTCGTCCGCCTCTTCAGATATCTGTATAAATATATGCAAGGATTATATATTGCAAAATAATTATCCATTATAGAAAGTGTTTTATAAGATTATTCTTTAATTGTAATATAATAGCGATATGTATAGTTGCGATTTATTAATGCATTAAAAAAAGGGAGAATTTATTGAAAAAAAAGATACTAACTGACATTATGCACTCACACA
This sequence comes from Anoplolepis gracilipes, assembly GCF_047496725.1. Lineage (NCBI taxonomy): Eukaryota > Metazoa > Arthropoda > Insecta > Hymenoptera > Formicidae > Anoplolepis > Anoplolepis gracilipes. The sequence continues at coordinate 14,252,585 of NC_132974.1, forward strand.
AATATAAATATTATTCATAGTATTACTTCATATTTTCTTATCAATTTTCTTCACATTTACTATTTTTTCAAAGATATAAACATATTTTACCATACTTTAAGTGGAAAATTTTATTTACAATTTTAGGAAACAAACGTTAAAAAATGAAATAATTCATACCGTGTTAGGAACGGGTTTCCTCGTACGACTACTGTGTGGTAGACCTCTCGAAGAACGCAGCAAGTCTGGTCCAGAGTTGACAGCCGGTGGTGATTCCCCTTTACTATTGTTAGCAAAAATGTAAAGAAAATTATTACTAGAGACAAAATAAATATTATCTCTTATTTGAAGTAATTCTAACTGACCTTAAATAACCGGTTCGATTTGACGGTGATGGCGGAAGAGATAACGACGAGGAGATTTTTATTTCAACTACCTCTTTAGGAGCGGAAGATGCCTTCACCTAAAATTTGTAATATTTTATGATAAAATGTTTCAAGATGAACGACTGAGTTTTGCGCGACATATTAGACATTTATACCTTATTACGAATATGATTGGTAATTTTTTGAGACATAGCGCCGACCACCGGATGAGGATCGTTGTCAAGGTTGCACAATCCATGCCATAATTTCATATATACGCTACCGTAAGAGAGACTCGGCAAGTTTCCAAGAGAACTATGCCCTGCAATAAATAGTTTCATATAATTTATAAAATGTTATTGTCCTAAAAATCTATTTTAATTCAGAAAAGAAAAAAGATCGCTATTATACAAAGCTCGTGCGATAAGCATTATATTTTATCAAAATTGTGATAAAAATATGCACAAATTACAACAAAAATAAAAGATTAATCATGTACAAAATACATGCAATGAAAATTTTCAATTCATTATTACCAAGTGACTCGCAAGGTTTCCTCACGAACTCCCAATTATTACCTGGCACACGAAAGAATCAATGCTCAAGTAACTGTTTAATCTAATGTTCAGTCAATAAGTATCGATTGACACTTTTGATTGACTCTTCTCATCATATCGATAATCCGATGGCTTACCTAAACTGCTAATGGACGATGAAGACGATACTCTTTTGATGCGATCCTGCGCTACAAAGCCGTCGGTCGTATCTGTTGTATATGTATTATTGGGAGACAACATCTTCAATCTATCGCGCGAACTGATGCGTCTCATACCACTGAACGGAGACAGAGTTTCTACGACGAGATCTTTTCGACTATTCTCCTCGGCTATAGCTAATGTAACGAAAGAGTTTTCGAAATGCAGCACCATCCATTGAAGAGCCACTACTAATTCCTGCAATTTCGATGATTTGCAATGATTTGTAATAAGAATTCGTCGGCATTCAATATTTAATCGATTCTAAATCGTAATTTGTTGCCTTACTTTCCTAACTAATGGACACATATCGTGAGAAACGGTGTTAATAAGCATCATAGCGATAATTTGATCGATATTGTTTGCGTGCTCGCTCCTAGTCGTAACGCTGTTTATGAACGTGCCCAATGCATACACGCTAGCCGCCCGGACCTATAAAAAAAAACATTGAAACATTTCTTTAAAAATACATAAATTTAATAAAAACTCAAATATTTATTTAATATTATTAAATCTTACTGAGATCACTAATTTACAATAATTCAATATATACATACATATATATATATACATTAAATTAGTGATCTCACTAAAGTTTAATTTGACAATTTAAGCTAAACTAGAATAGTAATATAATTAAGAATTATTCATATAAATTAGTATAAGATTAAGATTAGTTAGATTAAAGTAGTAACCTCTGGAACAGGATCCTTTAATAACATAAATAGTTTTTCATGAGCAATGTCTCTGACGCCGCACCATCTTGCCTTGTCGAAATTATGCCAAAGTCTAGCCAGGCACAAACAAAGCCACTGCCGTAACAAAGAGTTCGTGTCTCCCAGTTGCTCCAAGCATATCGAAACGAGATTACCTTGATTCGCGGCCACTTGACCAGGCCGGTAATCATTTACAATACTAGCTAGCACAAACGCGGCCAACGTTCTGTGTTCGCTCTGAAATTATCATCGTACTTTTACAACAAAGTTTGGCGGCCTGGGCAGTTAGTGTACAAAACACAGTTGATATATGAAATTAAACATAAACTACCGGAATAGAAGTATCCTGAAGGACAGACAAGAAATATTTATGGCCACCGTCGCGCACAAGATCTGCTTGGCAAGTCTACAGATGAAAATAATATATGGAATTAATATATATTTACAAATTATAATGTATGAATGAAATACGTTACAAGAGATTAAAACATTTAAATATAGGAAACTTACATTATCCACTGCTAAAATCTTTGCCCATATAAAGACGAGCAAGGGACGAAGTTCTCTAGCGTTGCTTTGTAATAATTTTAAAACATACGGAAATATGCCGACACTAAGTGCTAGATTCACAGCCCATGGGCCGAGGTCAAGAAAACGTCCTAAGAGTTCTAATGCTCTCAGTCTATGAACTTGACTCAATAATACTTGGAGAACGATTGGAAGTTGCTCGGGTGGACTGCGATTTTTCGATCCCAAGTTGAGCCATACTTGAAAAGCTGTAAGTTGATCTTCGAAAAATGACGAATGCACATATCGATCTTCGTTTTCCAAAACTATAGGCAATTGTGCCAAGCATAGATCAAGAGCCATATCCCAAGCTTGCCACATACGGTGCTAGAAAAATATAAATGTTGATCTTTTTATTTTAAATTTAGGAATAAGCAAAGTACTCAAAATTTAAACACATATGTATACATCATAATAACAAATTTCTTTTATGCAGAGTAAACGGATTGATTTACCTGATAAGTCGGTGGTAATTTTGGGGAAGACACTGGTGTGCAATCATATGAACGAAGGATTCTCTCCGCTAATAAGAAATTTCTAAAGAGACTAGCAACTAATAGGTCTTGTCTGAATAATCTTTGGAACAGATCTAGAAGATAATAATACTCTTACAATCACTTTATCTTTACTTTGTATTGACAAACATATATACGCGTGTGTGTGTGTGTGTGTGTGTGTGTGTGTGTGTGTGTGTGTGTGTGTGTGTGTGTGTGTGTGTGTGTGTGTGTGTGTGTGTGTGTGTATGTTTGTTTGTTTACCTCTCGGTAGAGTATTCCACGCTATCGTATCAGTAATTGCTGTAAATATCCAATTAAGTTCGCCTAACATTGTTCTCCTATCAGTCAACTGTCCAGGAATTCTAAAATGTATACAAATAAAAATATTTGTACAACTTGCTAGAAGATATAACATTTAATAAATGTGATGTAGTCTTACTTGTCAATAAGATCAAGTGATATGTTGGGAACTAATTTGGATGTAGGTTGCATTGCAAACCTAAAAAAAAAACATAATGAAAAAATATGCAAAAAATACATATATATTGTACATAAAATGTACACAAATTTCCTTTTCTTTGCTTATATAGATACTTACCAGCGTATTGCAATTTTTATGGGAGTAGTAAGGCATGACGTAAATATATCTGCAGGTAGATTCGGGTTCATTGGTAAAATCTGATTAGCGGCGCATGCTGCTAATTGAATGCAATTCTTATAACACGGCGCTGCGGGACATGCCACTCCGGTTACACGATTTTGTTGTTTCTCCATCTGTAAAGAACAATCGGTAAAATTTATTTATCTTTCATCTAAAATTTATATTTTATTTTTATTAAATTATTTTATTAAATTTATATTATATTTATCTTTTATTTAAAATATACTTTTATCGGTATAATTAACATTAAATTAAAATTAATATTAACATTAATTGATTAGCATTAAAAATAAACCTTCAAATTTATATTTACCTCGTATTCCTTCTCATGTTGGTCAGCAAATTGCTGAAAAGATTCTACAATAATTCCCGCATTCGAACAATCGTATACATAAATACTAGGTGCACCCATCCAAGTTTGTAAGTCATACACCGACAATGGAATGTATTGTGTATATGTCTGCAAAAGTACATCATTATTGATATAATTATTATACAGATGCAATATACAATATAATTCTTATATTTACTTTATACTAACTCTATTAAAAACCCATATTTCGCCATTAGTGGTAGGTTTGGGCACACCATGACCATTGTAATGAAACAAAACTCTCTCTTCTTTAGCGTTTCGCCTCAAGGATGTACATAATTTTTTAACTTCTTCGACAGTTGGATCTAAACTCTGTTTGTAGCGAGCTCTCGGTTGCCATCGTTCGTATTGCTTTTGCAAATTCGAACCTATAGTCTCAAGAGCTTTTTGTGGACTCACCGATAAAGGATCTGGAATGATATTTGTTTGTTAAAAATTCTGTACTTGTATTTATTTTATTTGTTAGATATAATTTGTTGTAAACATCTTAAAAGCATAAAAAAATATTAAATGTTATGTTTCTGTGCATTGGTATATTATATTTTATATATATATATTATATTATATTTTTAGGGATGTGCCAGATAACTGGATACTGGATAATTGAGCATTTCGTGCTGCCGGATAACCGGATATTCTCCGGCAATTAACGGATCATCAAATATATTATCTGGCAAAAAATTAAAAAAAAAAAACTTAACTGTGTTTTGCAGTAATAAATAAAACAAAAGATATAATTAAAATTATACACGTACAGTTTTCTACTTCACATAATTGACTTATTTTATATTGATAATATTGATAAACTATTTAACTTAATTATTTAAACTATTTAAAACAAATATGATAAGCATTAAGTATAGATGCCAGAATATACAGACTTACATATTAATGGATAATGAAATAAAAGAATATAAGTAAATAGATATTCTATTTTTAATAACTTTAAATTAATTATCCCGTTTACATCAATTTTATATTTTCTAGAAAATAGCTGAATAGGTCGAACAGCCGGATAGTTAAGCACTATTGTAAAAAAGTAGCTGGATAGGCCGGATGTTAAGTAATTGCCGGATATCCAGCACATCCCTAATATTTTTATACATTGGCAAAAGTATTTCTATTGTCAATTTTAAAATTGATTATATAATACATGGCATATAAAAATATTAGGATGTTTATAAAGCATATTTTATATTTTAGTACAAGTTAAATGTTAAATTCAAAATTCTTTTCATTTACTTGATAAATATTTGTCATTATGTTAACATAACAGCATTTCTTGCCAAGTTACTTTACATTCTACTTCTTACTATTTTGAGAAAGATCTTTAATGACAAAATATTTAAATTGGATTGCAAAACTATTTCGATCCCTCAAATGAAATTGAATTCGCTCGAACGATCAGTTCGAAAAGGGTTCGTGGAAAAATATCGCTGCTCCATATATTGGTCCCAACTCTCAACTGAATCACGGCAAGGTCGCTCGGTGTACACATGTCTAAACTAACCTCAAAATCAGAATTACATAACCGCGAGTAGCGAAAGACAGAAAAAATCAGCTAGACAAATGCACGAGATTAACTTAGTTCAATACCTATCCAGCATTCGAGGCGAGCACAGGGTTGTGTCTTGACGATGTCCGGAGGGTCTACGCCGACGTTCAGGCACAGCACCAGAGCGACGCTCACGGTTTTCATCTAAAAAACACACGTGCGCGATCAGACACGATCACAGGTGACAGGGCGGATTCGCTGGCGAAGCATCGAGAAGCCACGTTCTCGAGGAAGAGATAATCTTCTGGATCATCGGGTTAGATTGCGCTTATCGCAACCTCGTCGAAGCAGACGTAATCCCGATGTCGGTATAGATACATACCCGTTCCTTCATCCGCCAAGTTTGACTGATGCAATTCACGCTCTCGATCGTGCTGTTGTGACGAGGTTTACAGAAGGCCAATTGCAATTGCCAATCCTCCTCGTCGCCGGCACGTCTGAGCGTGTTGTTCAGCGTCGTCGATGTCGACGATGTCGACGACGACGGCGACGAGGCTTCGTGACAGGACTTCATCCTAGCGTAGCTCACAGACATCGCATCCGTCACGTGCGAGGGACTCGCTGTCTTTCTCTACCGCACCGATAATGTCACACTGGCCGTAAGTTGTACTCGCGCCCGCGTCAACGAACGTCACTCACCATGCAAACGCGATGTAAAAGCATCCCGACGGGGCGCGACTCGCCGAATTTACCGCACAAATCGCCATGTTAACGTTCCGATCGGAATGTCGCCATAAACTATTTCGCATCGTGTGATGTGAAAAGCCCGCCGAAATATTTATGACGGATTCACATTGCATCCAATAGGAAGATTTCCTCTCTTACTGATTGGCTATTGAATAGAGAATTTTTCTAGAATCTCTCTGCAGAATTTTATCTCTATACATATCTACACCTTTATATGTCTATGGTTAAGCATACCTAACGCATAATATAAAAAATATTAAAAATAAAAAAAATATTAGAAATTAAATATATAATAAGAAAGAGAAGATTTTTTCTTTTTTATTCCTAATATTTAATATTTTAATTCCTAATATTTTCTTTATTGTGCTTTGGGTCTAAAAGATGCTAAAAAATTTGAAATTATCTTACACAAAGAGTATAGTAATGATAAAAATTGTATATAAATTAATATATCCATGAAATATTCAATTGCATTAAAATTAGATTTTATTTTCATTGGATAATACACATTTATATTTTTTAATTAGATAATTGTAATCTAAACTTTTTTTTAATAGACATGTGTGATAAATATAATACATGTAATAGTACATGTATCAACTAAACAAAGCATAATTGCTTTTATATTTTAAAGTCATTTTTTCAAAAATCATTTCAAAAAATCTTTACACACAGTCGATTATTTATATTATGAAATTGTCAAAACTAATATAAACACACACATATTCTAATATATACATATATATATATAGAATAAAAATATTATGCACTGCGCTTCGTCTTTCACTTGCTTTCTTACTTTATCATGAAAAAAAATAAAGTGAGACAGTAAAAGAAAAAAAATTTTATACACACAAAAATAGCTGCTTAGAAAAAAAAATATTTAAAATAGAAAAAATGTTAAAGTGAAAAATTTGACTACATCATTTAATAATAGTAATACACTAATTTCGGAATGTAATACACAAATACATAAGATGTACTAAAAATTTTTAAAGAACATAAAATTGTTTATTGAATATCAAGTTTTACAAATATTATCACACACTTGTTATGAATGTTTTCGTCTGAGGGCGGGCTTCCTTATCTCTCGTATATCGTACAAATATAAGATTTATATTCAATATATATATATATATATATATATATATATATATATATATATATATATAATAGCTATGTATATATAAATATTCGATCATCTTGTAAAGTGGCGATGTGTTTCTTCTATATTTATGTACATCGATAAGCCGATCGCGTTCTTAATCGCGAGTACCGTCGTCAATTTTATAAATGCTAATACTAGATAATTTATTTACTTGCTAGCTTATAAATGCGGATGAATGCAATTCGTTGATAAGTAATGAGAATAAGAAATGCATTAGCGCGATGTGTGACACGATAGAATGCAAGCCAGCCTCTAACGTTTCGTGTTTCGTCTGTCTCCAGAAAAAATTCTGCGCGTATAAAGAAAACAATAAATAATATTCATTTTATATAGATAAATATCTGTTATGTATATATATATATATATATATATATATATATATATATATATATACACGTAATTATACTTTTGTGGTAAATTATTTTCGCAGGCCCTCCGCATAGGCCTGTATTTCAATCAAAAAGTATCTGTTGCTTTTTTTTTTTTTTTTTAACAAAGCAATAGATACAACTTTCATATATATCTATATATTCTTAATGTACAAGATGTTCTCTTTATCGGTATAGCTCACGCATATTTTCTCGCAATTGTAAAAGCTTGTGTAAAGTTCAAACATAAAAACAATAACATAATGTAAAACATGGCATATCTGAAATGTATCGCGCGTTCATAAATAACATTCTTTTTGTAGTTAACTCTTGTGACAAATAAAAATATATCGTTACTCTTGACAAACAGAATCTCGGTTGAACGCGCGCTGTGCTAATCTTTGTAATATTCTCATCAAGCTAAGCCAACAATGAAAGAACTTATTTCCTCTTTGTATACATCATATTGGGCGGTATTATCACCGACACAAGTAACACATAATACTCTGAATTGATATAATATTGATCCGATTCTGTTTAAAAAATTCCAATCTCTAATCATCAGTGTTATAAATTTAGAGTATCATCTGTTACTTTGCAGTTCTTTTGAAAAAATTGTGCTACATCGAAATTGATACTACGCGAATTATGCTCTTACGCAAAACTCACATATACATTTAAAAATGATAGAGCCGACATATTAATTAATTAATTAATTAATTAATTATGGCCCTAGAACTGATCCTATACGACTTAAACACCATTTATAATACTTTTTTTAACTTAATGTATATTCGTCTCCTGTATTTAATTTGTTTTCACGAGCAAAAGTATAAAATAAGCTTTATTTATGTTACTTATATTCTATTATAAACTCGCATACGATAAAACGCCCTTAATTATACAACTTTGTACAATATCTCGAATGTTATGAAAGTACAAAAATGTTCCAAAAACAGTCGAGTACAATTTAAAAATTCTACAAGCATTATTATTTCGCGATATAATGACCATTGTTATATTTATTAATTGGAGTTGAAACATACTCTCATGTCTCATTCATGTTTCGCTGGTTTAAAAGTTTTTTTAGCATTGGAAGGAAATGTATGTATGTATGTATGTATGTACTTTGACGGATATGCATTAATATGAATTGGCAGTAAGTAGTTTATATAAAATGTTTGGAGAAATATGAATACATATATATACATATATGTATATCTCGACGATTTCCGATACCAGTAAAGATTGAGCATTTGTGCGTTTATAAAATTTTTTCTAAGAAAATTGTTCTGATTGTAGTATCCAGATAAGTAAAATACAAATTCATATAAAGTATATATGTGTATCCCAGTAAAAATATTTGTGTATACCAACTTTTTATCAATAATATTTTAACTCGCAAGAGCGATTCTTCAAGTAAATAAAACTTACTTCGTTTTTTTTTTTAAATGGACCGTATTTTCGTCAATAAAGCAATCTTTATACACTCTACGTTTACAATAAAATAGATCAGCTCTAGAAATAACGATAGATTGGTCCGAAAATATCGTGTCTAAATTCCGCAAATGAGTCTTATATATCTTTCGCGACCAATCTACAAGGAAAATCGATCCTTGACTTTGTTATACTAAACAATTTATCGTATAATACCCATTCAATTATTTTCGTATTTAACTCTAAAATAATATTTTCCATTGAGATCGTAATACTAGGTGGTTGATTCAACAAAGGGTACACGCACGAAATCTTTTTTGTTTAAATGCGAGCTGCCACACAAGGATGTAGATTACAGAGTATAACTTAACACGTAAATCTTATTAAAAATCCGCGTCTGAATATGGTATAAATAAATTATAGGAATTTTGTCTTCCTTAAAACCGAGTATTAGCCTCGGTATCGAGTGAATTGTTAATTCAAAATATCGCAATAATTATATAAAAATTTATCCATTGTTCACAGAACCAATTATCTTTTTTTAAATAAATCTAAAATAGAAATGTGTGTGTGTATAGACTTTAGCTAAAAATGTTTCCAAATGTAAAAATGTACAATAAAACTAATCGCAAACCGATTTCAATAGATACAAAAATAGAATATTTTTTCACATTTTCCGTCTTTCATCTTAAATTATACATTATTCGACCGAGCGATTCATGCGTATCCCACCTTTTTATTAAGCGTAAATATGGCAATTGTTAGCATCGACGTAGAATGCAATATACAAATATACGAATTACATGAATGCGGAATAGCAACATACGCGAGTTTTTTTGCTGGGACTGCAAAGCGTAGAGCATTCCTTTTTTTATTTAGGCAAGATTGCTCTCTGATCAATGCATATGAAAGCACAATCAAAAAAGATGTCTGATTAAACTACTCGGATTTTCATATAAATATCAAAAAAAGACGTCGTAAGGTATTTCTTACTCACGTATGATTATTGTTGTACATCAACTTTCATACACATTGCAGAAAACACGTTGGACTCGATCATGTAATCGTATAAATTATGTTTCGGTCTCGGTATACGCGTCTTACAGCACATTCACACGCGATTATCATAAACATCTATAACACAAAGTGCTCGTCGAGTTTATCCGCGGCCGATCGCGGCACAATACTCGTGTGCTCGCGTTATCAAAAAGAACGCTGACACACGCTGTCGGAATTATATTGGCAAGTACACAACTTGAGTTTCGCACTCGAAATAAACAACGCTAGTACCGGAGAGAAGAAACAATTAGAATGGAATGATTTAATAAATGACCGAATGCTACGTTCCGAATTAAATCGTGTTAAATCGTGCATTCGTGTCACGCGTTAATTGCGTCGTTCATCGACGCTAATTAACTATACGACATTCATTTTACGTATATATAATTCTGATAATCACGTAAATTGATTACGCGATAAACTCAACTGTGTCATCATAAATTTACTACCTCCCAGGTACTAACATTGAGAATGTGGCGTTGCAGTCTATCCATCAGTTAGGATGGCACAAGGCTTAGGAACCTGCTTTAGCATTCGAATTCCGATGCTGTTATGGCATTCAGATCTTTCATGAGACCCTCCAGGTTGGCCATTTCCTGATTCAATTCTTCCGTAGAATACGATGGCTGTAATGACAATTTAACTCGATCATAAAGTAATTGCATAAAATCTGTGTCTATAAATATAAAATATCGATATCAATTGTATGAAAATCAACGCATATATTCATATAACATAAATATAAATCTAACAGATTTTTACCTTTAAACGTTCAACTTCTTCCGAAGTATGCGTCGGATTCGACACAGAGGCTAAACGATTCTTCGCCAATTGTGATGACGAACTTTGTGGTTTCTTGTATGGACTTCCGGACATTGTCGGCCTCACTGTCACTTGCGACACTGCGATTACGAAAGAAATTATTTCCGGTAAATTATGTTGCATACGTTTATTTAATTACAGTAATAATAATTAGTTATATACTAACCACCGTGCTTCTGTTGCGCTGGTGTCGAAGGGGCACTTTGCGGCGGAGGTGCCGGCACACTGAAACTCTTGAGGGGATGGCCCTGCAGACGTTTGCTATTGTTGCTCTCCATTCCAACGGTATTGCTCATCGGTTGATTACTGTTACCGTAATGACTGGGGGGATATTGAGTGCTTCCACTGTAGGACTGTCCGCTTGTGCCATATGATAACTGAAAATATATAGAATTAGAAAACAATCATTGCTGCTGTACGTGTTAAACAGCAACTTATACTGTAAATATTCGACATCTTACTTGACTCTGTAGCGGTTCGTACGAGCTAGGCAGGTTACAGGAATCCGGGCTGGATTCTGGTGTCGGTTCCAACGTCACGTGCGCGCGATTTAAACTGTATTGCGCAACCGTTCGCGGATAGTTTTGCCTCACCGAGGATGTGTCGCTGCACGAAGTATGAATAGTCGGCTGCGACATGCTGGTATTTACAATCGGGGTGGCCGTAGCTATAGCTGCAATAAATCGAAAACTTTAAACTCTACCTACATTGACATAATGATTATAATTTATGTGTTTGTGTACACTTGTCTTGTTGTAGAAAATAATATTGTACTGTTTGAATTAGCTCAAGTACTACTGATAGAAAAGCATATCGTTACATTATCACAAGTACTTGTGCACTATTACGAGTGACAGTCTTACTACTACTTACGCTGATGCAAAGGTGCACTGTCAACAGGGAGTGTAATTAGTTTAGGTTTGTGACTTCCACGACTGTGCTGTCTGCTCAGGGTTGAGCACTTCTCGTCAGTGTTACCTAATAGGAAATGAGTAAAAAGCAACCAAATAACAAAACCAAGGAAACTGCAAATGAAATGTACAGAGTCTTTCTCTCTCTCTCTCTCTTTCTCTGTTTTAGTGCACTGTATTAACTGAAATATTAATTTGCAAGTAAAATTATTGAAATAATATTTTAAAATGTGTAACAAAGGAGTTATTTTTGCTTATGTAAATAAGGTGGGAATTAATTTTGTGAGATGATTTGAATGTATCTGGTGATGTTTGATTCGTGGCAGTGCATCAATATATTCTCCATCAAAATTATACATACTTACCCATATAACTTGGCACATAAGTACGTTTATCCAACGAACTGGAATTCCCGTGTACGTTATCCTGATTATATTCTAGATTCCCTGACCTAGGTAATGTATTACTGGTGACGCCACTGGTAGATGGTTCACCGTTTAACGATGATTTTTCAAGCGCCTTCAACTCCATTTGATCGTGATGAATCCATAAATCTGGTGGCTTGATATTCGTTTTCTGATTTGAGTCTTTCATATATCTGCATGTAAAAATTATAAAATTATAAGATTAGTAACTTGATAAATATTAAAAGTATTAATTATTAACATATGGTTTTTAATCATCAAGACATACCCTTTCTTTCGATCTGGTGAGTTTGGATTACGTTTGCAGCACACTACGACCACCACCGATATACCAGTGATAATGACAATCGAGAAACCTACTATGATATAAATCAACAGGTTGGAAAGGCCTCGTCCATCTAGAAAAAAAAATTGAAAACAATTGTTAGTTTTGTTCGATATTTGAAATTCAAATACATGATTTTATTAAAAATGTGCGGAGAAATTCTTTCATACTTGGAAAAGCTGGATTATAAATTCTATCGAAGTAAAACATGCTTATAAAGACATGCTATAATTAGAATAAAAGAATTAAATCCGAAATGATATCTTACCTCGATCATGCAATTCGTCATAGACATCCATGCCGTTGCCTATCGAGTAAGAATAAAAAATAAACATAATAATTAACATACTAATTTATAAATGTACAACAAAATGCAACATAAAGCATATAAAAATAATATATATAGGTATACATATATGCAAATAATACTACACGTTCATATATACAGTTGGATTAATATATAGGCATTACTTGAAAGGTCTATATTACACTGTACAATAAAACAATCAAATTTAACATGATCAACACCAATGAATAAATGAGTAAAAATCAAACTATTTACTTTGTGGCGTTTTAAATGAAACCGTCGTGGAGAAAGGCCCATAGCCCTTGGAATTTCGAGCTTGAATCTTGAAATAATACATCGTGTTAGGATGCAGACCCTTCACAATAGCGTCCATCTTGTCACCAATGACACCTTCGACCATCCAATCACGATCCCATTTCGTGTTGTCGGTGGAATAAATTATAAGATATCCTACAAATTGATATGATTTAATACAAATGTATTTTATTTTTTGAATTTTAGGGAGAAGTACTACCAACCTGTAATCTGTCCATTGGGTTGCTTAGGAGCTTGCCATCGCAATAGAACGGAAGTCGGACGATCTTCCACAGTTTGAATACTCAGATCCCGAGGTGCCGTACTAGGTGCAGCCTCTTGGGTTTGATTCAAAACGACCATACTCCAAGGTGAGTTTCGTTTACCCTGTGGAAATTGTTTTGTAGCACAATTACTTTTTTCAGTTATTAGACATTGTGCGTAATTGTTTTTACCTTGACCAGTTTAACCGTAAACTCATACTGCGTATTGGGTTTTAAATCATGAATCATGCAGTTGAGATCGGTGGCATTGTAATATTTGTATCTTGGACTACTGCTGTGATGATAGGATGTATAACGCACCATGTAATAGCGATTATCGGTGACATACTAAAAATAAATGTTTATGCTATAGATATTTCTGCTTGACCTTTCGCACGTGTATTTTACCAGGTTTTATAAAATAATAATGCGATTATATATATATGTACGTGTATGACGTAAACGTACTTGACTCTTCGATAAAGTCGTATCGGTCCAATATAGCACAACCGTAGTAGCCGAGAGCACAATAGCTTTAAGGCCAACAGGTGGTATTAAAGGCACTGCGGATTCGGATACAAAACGTTCGGGAGTTCTTACATTCGCGTACGCTGGTTGACCGTCGCCAACATTATTCGTTGCTCTTAAAGATATTACGTACTCCGTTGTTGGTTCTAAAATCATAAAAAAAGAAGACAGCGAAATTAAAGTTAAAAGTGCTTATCGGTTTATATAAAAAGTGGAACAATTTATCGTAATGTTTTACCGATAGGTTTGATTGAATAAGATCGTTGCTTTCCATCGAGAACTTGTATCTCAACATCAGGATAACCTTTGCCCCAACCTAATTTATATTTCCTCACTTTTATGCTTTGGTCTTTTGGAGGATGCCACGATACCAGTATAGAATCCGCCATTGCATTCGCTGTAATAACATATAAATGCGCGCAAATATTTTATAACAAGTTCAGTAATTAAAATGTTACATTTTACATTTCACACACAGAATATCTCTATACCTCTTAGATTACTAGGTGCATTGGGTACTTTTGTTTCGTCCAAATCGTTCTCGTACGTCTCTATCTTTGTCCATTCCGTCCAAGGCCCAGTTCCATTGACGTTGAAGGCACATATGCGAACTTGATACACAACGTGCTTTTCGAGTCCATTGAGCACGTACAAACGTTGATTTCCCTCAGTTGTCACCGTAATCGGAGGCCGTCGATCTCCGGATCGAGAATCGTGCGGATATCTGCGATAACGGATCTTATAACCCGTAATAATCCCATTCTGTCCTTCGAGCGGAGGTTCCCATCTTACGATAATACTCTATAAAAAGAATATATAAAATATTTAAATAGAAGTCGAGGAACGAAGGTATTTAAATATATTCCTTCACATTCTTATCTGATTCAAAAATTGTTTTGGATGGTACATGTACCGTTGAACTAGCTGCTTCTAACGTAACGTTATGCGGTGGTTGCGTGGGTTGTGCGCTGTGAGTTCGAATTACGATATCCTTACTAAACGCGCCCGGGCCATTTTCGTTGACCGCTTGAACTCTAATACTGTATTCCGTATAAGGCACGAGATCCACCAATTCATACGTTGTACTAGTAGTTTCACGCGTTATTTCTTCACCGTCGCCCTAAGAATATGACAAAATTGAATCGTTATCGATTCGTATACATTTATCATACAATATTAAAATCTCTACTACTCGCGATATAAAATTATATACCTCCATAAATGTAATAATATATTTAGATATTCGACCATTAATAACTTGTGGTTCCTCCCATGACAAGGTAATACTCATGCTACTCGTTGCATGGCCTTCTAGATTCATCGGAGGTCCAGGAACATTGGCCTAAAAGATCGCACGAGATGTTACAAACAAGATGATAAATAAATTGTACATAATATTATTCAAAGATCATCGTGTGCTAACCTCTATTAATGTTGTAACTTGTAATACTTCGCTAGGAGCACTGATACCTCGAGCGTTTTGCGCGACTACATGGAATTGATACGTCATACTCGGCTGTAAACCACGTATCATAGCCTCCAGTTTTTGTTGCGTGTTGACAACTCTTTCCCTATACGGATCAATGACGGTTAATCATTTATTTTATGCTCGTGTATATATATATATATATATATATATATATTTTTTTTTTTTTTTTTTTTTTATTTCTCACCTCATGGCCCCTTCTTGTTTATAATGTATAAAGTAATTGAGAGTGTCACTGTTGGTATTTTCCGGCTCTTGCCAGCGTAGCGTAATAAATCTTGCAGTAACGATGACGAGGCTCAGGTTCCTCGGCGGAGAAGGTATCCCACCTCCGTCGAACGCCTCCAGAGTATCCGTGTCATCTATAAAACGGGAGTCTGGGTCGTAAAGGGAGCTAGGATACTTAACCGAGCCCGGGAGGAGATCCGCGGGATCGTCGGACGGACTTATGGAAAGCGGAGGATTCGGTGGAAGTGACAACGTGTGTCCTAGGAGAGTACTCGGATGTTGCCACGTCTTATTATACAACTGTCGGTGTAGTAAAAACTTTTTTTTAGGAACTGTCTTGGGAGTCGTTATTCTGTGGGAATTCATTCTCTCTGCGCAATATTAGCACGCAGAACAGTTAATCGGCAAGGAACACGCGAGAAAGGAAAAAAAAAAAAATAAATAAGGATAAAATTAAAATTTCAAATAGAAATAAATGTAAAGAAATAAATGTAGAGAAATAGAATGAAATGAAACAAATGTGCGTAAAATCGATAAGTCGATGTAAAGAAAAAAAATTTCGCGTAAAGAAATATTTGTTGACCGATTAATGAAACGACGTGTGTATGCCTTTTAAAGAGATTTCATGGTAAAAAACTCACTGGGCTGGTTAATTATGAGACGCGCTGAGGCTTGAACACTACCAGCAGGATTCACTCCTATGCACTGGAAAATTCCCGCATCTATAGGTAGCAACCCGTTAATTCTCAAATTATATCTGGAAACGAAAAAAATCGGAAAATTTTATTATTATTTTTTTCTATTATTAATTATCTATCTGATTTCACAAAACTTTTTCCTTTGAAAGAATATAAAAAGATTCTATATACATACCCATTGATAATTTGCCAATATGCACTCAACGTAATGCGCTCGCCATTTTTCAACCAAGTGATTTTTGGATCCGGTTTCCCATAGATTTCACATTCGAATTCTAAATCTTGATTTTCACTCGCCACTTTATCTTCAGGCTTTTTTATAAACTTTGGCGGAACTGGAAATTAAATTAAATGTGAAATTTCGCGTTTATGTAGGTATATATATATATATATACCTGCGACAAGATTACGTGCTAAAACATTATGCGTCCTGCAAATTATGCACCTTGTATAATTAATTCAGCGACTGCATCTAAAGATTCAACTTCATTTTCTGCACGACATTGATATGAGCCATGATCTGATTCTCTGACAGTTGTGATCATAAGACTAGAAGCTGCGACTTTCCGATATCTTGAAGAGAATAAATTTCTTGTAAATATATATGTTATATTTAAATTTGTAAATATCGTTGATTCAAGTTATTATTAATATACCTAGATTCAAATGACGTCAAATCGAGAGCTGCGCCGTCTTTCAGCCAAAGGATTGTCGGTTTTGGATAACCGTTAGCAGCGCATTCGAGAGTCACGTCAGATCCTTCGACAGCTATTTGTTGTAAAGGCTGCGCGATAAATACCGGAGCGCTGGATCCTTCGTCTGTAGCATATAATAAAATATCCATGTAATAAACCTGGCGTCTCTGGTGGCAAAGCGCGTTTAATTCTATTGCCTATTGTTTGATAACAAGATTTACCAATGTCACTAGATAATAATCCTAATTGTGCTTTGTTGCTCAGTCTATATTGGCCGTAACCGCTAGCGTTACATCTGTACGATCCAACGTCGGTGTACTGAACATTTTCAATTTCCAGTGCGCCTGCACGGAGAAATCAATTAAAGCGAGATAAATTATATCGATTGTACACGATAATGATTAATTTATTTACATTAGCAAATATCTAAATTAAAAGCTATAAACGTGTCCATATGTCATACCTGACGGCAGGATTGTCATTCGACTTTTATCGAGCACTAAAGGATGTTCGTCCTTTAACCACTGTATCTTTAACAAACTGGAGGAAGCTGGTAGAGCGCAATTTAAATATGCAATTTGTCCTGCATAAACCATAGTATCTTGAGGTTCTCTTTCGAAGCCGGGCAGGCCTTTAAAGAAAGTCAATGTTACGCGCATGATTTATACTTTTAAAATGACCCTAAAGTTTTCTAGAATATGTTTATCGCATTCTAGAAAACTTTCGTATCATTTTAAAAGTATAAAACTTTCAGAGAATAGAATATATTCCAGCGTATGTATACATGTATGTATTATAATGCTGAGACACTTGAATGAGATACTGACTTGCTAGTTTGATCGTAGCTGTCCGCGAGACAATCGCCCCGATATTATCTATGGAAGCTAAGCACTGATAACTTCCGGTTAACTCTGAACTACCGGTGTATACGCTATTTATGTACAATGATCCGTTTGCTAGCTGTGATCTACAAAATCAAAACATTTCATCAGACACCTGAACGGGACGATGCAAGGGACATTAATCTCCCTCCTAGAGTTCTAGAGGCATCAAATGTCAAATATTACCGAAAAGTGTCTCCGATAAATGTAATCGGCTGACCATCGTCCGTGCGCCAATGTATACTCGGTGTTCCAAAGGCGCTTCTCGCCTCGCAGTCCAGCCTCGCGGGACCACCCTGTTCCACCACCACATCCTGCGGCTCGATAGTGAAGTCTAAACCTCCTGCGCTGACTGCAAATAGAGAAACAAAGAATGGGGAAAAATTAACGACGAGAGAAACAATATATTCTCTACAATAAAGCGAGTAGTATCGGAGGAGAAATCTCTGCTGTCCCTACAATCCCCGAATTCAATTTGTCAAGTAGAAGCGATCGCACGCTTCCGGATAAGAATCGCGACGATAGGGGCTTCCCAGTCTGTTTACGAAGGGGATGTTTAACGATCACACCCGATACACACCGATTCGAAGCAGGGCAATATCAAATTTCGGCCCCATAGTGCCTTTCGTGACCCATTCGTGCACAACGCGCGTTAGTTGGGGGGGGGGTGTAGATGTTAAAAGGGGCGGAGGAGGAAGAGAGTCGGACGCATCGAGTGAATAGAAGAGAAAATCGACTGCGGAGAGAGAGAAAGAGGCGAGGCGAGGTGAGGCGATCCGAACACAAAGGGTCGTCCACCCCACGTGTAGGGACGCCCCAGCTTACTTGCCTGCTTGGCGAGACGCCCAAATGCCTGAATTCTCTCTCTTTGTTTCTGTCCTCTCCTCTCCATGTGCCCCTTAGCGCGATCGCACTATCGTGATACGAGACGATTTAATGTCGCGTACGCGAATCGACCGTGCCGGATAAAAGAGAGACAAAGAAAGATGAGAAAAAAAAAAAAGAAGAAAAAAAAAATGTTCGTTTGCGGGACATTTTTATGGGCGACGAGGCGAGAGATCGTTCAGAGACGATTTTTTACCTTCTGGAAGGCTGTGTAGTAGTTTCGATACTGTTCGACAGTACAATACTCGGCTTTGCGGAGAAATTATTTAATGTCTGAATAATAATGACTATAAATATAGCGTATTTTATATTTCATATCAACATGTTTGCATAAAAATATCTTTCTCTCCATTCGCGATATTTTATTGTATTTTATATCAGGAAATTCAGATTAGTAGTTTAATGAGTCTGAGAGATACTCTACATATATATTATAAATATTTACAATTGTTTTATTATTACTAATTATATTTTATAAATACAATATAATGATATTATATAAGAATTGCAATTTTTTTTACTTTTTTCTCAATAGCCTGTAAATACGGCCAATTTTTTTTTTTTTTTTTTTTTTTTTTTTTTTTTTTTTGTAACTCTAGCATTAAAAATTTTAAATTTTAATGAAATTGCTTCCTGCTGGGAAATATCTATATTTAGTTCTAGAGAAAAGAGAGGACACATTTATTTTATTATATATATATCTCATGCTTGTCTAAATCGCTGCAAATTGCGCATAACAAACTGGAATTCTATCGGCAATCATCTATCACGTGGATTTTTCTATACGCGTAATATATGTACGACATTATTCCAACATTCTGCATTAATCGCGGAACGCTGAAAGGCACTTGTACAACCTTTGGTCTTTACAAAAACGTTCTAGTGTTAGGTCTTGGCTTCTGCGAAAGAAAGCTTCTCCAAGTTTTGCTTTTTCCTCTCTTTCTCCAGCAATGTCTTGCGCCAAGATTGGACGATCTCTCGTGCTTATATTTTAATATTTAGATAATGCATAAAATCGTATTGCATCCGTAGAATGCTCCACGTTCTGAGACTATCTTTATGAGAGGTGCCGACGTCATCGAGAAACGGAATGCAGATGCATCATCATTTTTATCTGTAATTCAGTGTACTCAAGGTCGAGGTTAAGCATTTGAAACGGTGTTAGAATTTCTTTCCTTCGCAGTCTCGCGGGAATAGCGTGAGAAATTTCATTTTATCCGCGTTATCCGCGAAATTTCTAATTAGATGGGCTCGATTCTGCAAATATGTCGATTCAACAGAGCCGCTGTATCGCTTCGTTATCGAACATCAATATAACTTTGGTCGATCAATCAAATATTGGATCCGTTATTCTCATCTAACGAATCCTGGACAAATAAGTACTTATATGAGAGAGAATAATTACTTTAAAACGATGACTTATTATTTCATGAAAAATGGAAGAGAAAAGCTCGGTAAGCACGTTCAAATATAACAGATAATGAGTCAAATTACCAATTATAACGGTACGTAATTACGAGATCGAGTAATCGATAATAATCTCCGATTAGTGCAGCGTCTGTTATCGATGCTAACATCGATTAAGCGGGGCACACTTTCCAGGAAATTGAGAGCCAAGCCTGAGAGAGGTGATTTCGGCATGATTTCCAACAGTATGTACTTAACGTGTTAACCGGGTGCGCGTAGAAATAACATTGATTTTTATAATTCACACAATTATTAAACTTAAAAAAAAAAAAAAAAAAAAAAAAAAAAAAAATTTTTTTCCTTCCACCGTAACTGTATAATTGAATTCTATTATGAACAAAATTCCGTCACGCACGAAATTCTCCATCAAGGACCACCAATAGCGAGAGTTATCGGATTATAGTTCCCCCAATTGGCGAACATTTTCCCATAACCGCAGCATCCAGCAATGGAGCACTCTGAGATTCTACCGATTGAGAGTCACTGACGACGGTTATTGGGTTATAGTTTCACGCTCACGGTGGTCTGTCACCTTTGAGCGCGCGAGAGCACGAGCGTGAAGAAAGAGAGAGAGAGAAAGAGAGAGGGGGGGGTGGAAAGGGAGAAACGATGATCTCCGGTAGATCGACGATGGTCCGATCCGGGCTACAAACGCAATTTCTATCGGGTCGGCAAAGAAATTAGCGGAAAAATCAAATCTTCCACGCACGTTTCATCGGCGTGAATCGACATACTTTTGTCGTGAATTAAGTATTGCTCCAATTATTTGTATCGCAGTTGCACACGAATTATAAAAGTATCCACCTAATTTTAATAAAATTGTTGATCCATAAACAGGAGTTTCAACATGAGCTTTTGGCAATCATACATGAAAAATAAAAATTGGTAATTTAATAAAAAAAAAGCTATAAAATAAATTAAATAATCTCAAAATCCTATTCTTACAACTATATTCTTCTCGTTAATAAATTAATATCAAATGTCATATTATATTTATATACTTCAAATAACTAAATTAATAAAGGTAAAGAAATAAATATCGTATATATTAATAAATAATATGATGCAGACAATCATATTCCAGCGAGCATAAAGAGCCGATTAAATACTATTGTATAAGATATTAATTAAAATAAATGACCCGAAGAATTGAATAAATACAAACACACTATTATAAATGGCACGCGTACTATTATAAATAGATATGTATGAAATCATATGTAAAATAATTTTATTTTCATATACGGATAGAAAGATTCTTTGTTTTGGATGCTGCAGCAATACTGATTAAGAAACAAAATTAAAAATTGCACTGCCAATACTAATCAAATCCCGTCATTTATCATTAGTCTATCAAATAGAAGATCAATGGCGATAATTGTGACAGCGAGATGACTGTGACAATGCAATAATTTTCTCTGATAAATTTGATGGTTGCAATGTGGCACATGGCTCTCTGAAAGTTTTTTTCTCCTCCTGCCTTTTTATTTATCTTTTTTTGAATTTTATCCATTTTTTATTACCTTAAAATTGCTATTTTATAATCTATCTTTGCAACTTAATATCTTACTCAATTAAATTAAATTAATATTATTGCACAGTCTTGCAACTCGTGGCACATTTGCATTCGTCTGGCTCTGACGTTCATAAATGTACGCAAAATAAATTAAACATTCACTGGTTTAAGAAATAAATTTCAAACATATAATAATTTTCTAATAGAAAAATAATAAGAATATAATCAGAAAACCTAGGCCAAAACGCGTCCGATTCAGATTGATTAAAATTGCAGTTAGTTACCTTATTTACATACTTAATATTTATTTATGTACTTAAAAATTTATATGTGAGAAAAAGCTTTTTTATATCCTCGAAAAATAAAATATATATTCTATTCTTTGATATTCTCTATTCTATTGATTTAGGATTTTATTTCACTCTCTCACGACCCCGTGCACTTTCCAAGTTCATGGACTGCCTCTGTCATTCCTCGCGACTTGCATTTCGTCAAGATGTTGACGGTTTTTCCGAGAAGCGAAAGAGAGAGAAAAAAAAGGAGAAAAAACAGGAAAGGAAAAGGGAAAGAGGAAGAAAAGAGAAGAAAGGTATTTGGCGCCGCGACGCTCGCATCCCGCGCTCGAAAGGAAAATAAACCATTCGGCACGTTGTACCGTTTGATTTACGAGTACAAGCGAGAACCTACCGCATGGGATACCGAAATAGAGAGAACCGGGAGAACTATTACAGAGTCTGTGATACTGTATATATACAATATATATATATATATAATACGGGAGTATAAAATCTATCGCATACGACCACTGGCACTTACTTTGCACCGGGTGTTCGGTACAAACATCACGTGTATACCGTGCGATCATAAACTACGAGTTTAAACTCGTTCATATAACGTGTAACAAAATAAAATAAAAAAAAAAAAAAAAAAAAAAAAAAAAAAATTAATGGCGATAAAGATATACATACGTTGCTTTTACCACAAATGTCACTTTTCTCATAAAATCACTGTTGCGCAATACTCGATCAGTTTCATCTCCCGCCTTTTCGATTATCGCTAATAAAATGCATCGTCCGATTGCTCGGTATACACGCGTGTCACGCGTGTATTTTATGTCAATTTTCATAACGCGTGACTATAAAATAATACTCATAAGGTAGAAGCTCATCTGCTATCGCGCGGACGAGTTTATATGTACGTATCGCATGGTTTCGCGCTTGACAAGATTCGTTATCAATTCTAAATGTTTGTTTCCGCTTGATCGTCGAAAAAATAGCATCTCTTCACGCGTAGTTGACACGGTCGGTTGGTAGCGAGATATCGGGAAGATAAAATAGTCGTGACTTTTCACGTCTCTGTAGATTTTCCCTAGACGAGCGATATGCTTTCTTTTTTACCAAGTGTGCAGATAATATTATCTCTCTTTCTCTCTCTCTTACGCAATGTATAAATTAACTGTTAAAAAAATATAAAGAGATACATATGTATATATTTTATCAAACAATTTTTTAAATATCGTTGTTAAAGAGATAATTTGCTGTAAAAAGAAAAAAAAAAAAAAAAAGCAAATAATATCGAAAAAATAAACTATTCAACTAATTATAAAATAACCTCCAATGTAAATACGCATTTACATATTCAAAGCGAGATAACAGGGATTAAAGAAAAGCGGAAAAGACGAGAAAGCTATCGAGGTTCGTGCACACTGGAATTCGTTTCCCTCGCGTTTGGGGTGTGCTGCGTACTCGCGCACGCACTTGCGAATTTTCACGGAACGATAAATCTCCGAGATTTTTTCGCGACAAGGATTAATATATATATATATATATATACGTGAGACGACGGGCGCTACGTTCCCTCTTTCCTCTCTCCCTCCCCCCCCCGCCCCCTCCCCACCCGTGCAAGGGGAGAGAATGTTGAAAAAGTGCGGTAAAAGTACCCGACATGTGACGAACAGACCGTGAAGGAAGGCAAGGTACGCGGTGCGCGCGAGCCAGGCATCTACAGGGTGTCTCGTAAACATTGATAAATACGCGGGGATGACGGAGGGATGTCACCCGCGATGTTCCCTTTCACGACGCGAAAATCAATTAATTGTTAATCTAACAACCCCTTCCCCCTTCCCCCCTGCCCCTCCCCCCCCCCTCACAGATCGAAGAAGACGGACAACGTTCTCCCCAATCACGCTGTTCTCGCGATCGATAAAGGAACATTCCACAAAACGTATCGCTTTTCACATCAGTTATTTCCGATGTTGCTTTCTAAACGTCACTTTATTAACGCCCGAGAAAAAGTTTCGCGAAAGTTTCCTGTGGGACGGTTCATAATATTGGATTTAATAAACTATGTATTGTTTTAAATTGCGTCCTTGATTTTAAATTTTAATTTTACAAAAATGTTATCAAAATTTGTTAAAATTGCAGATAAATCATTTTGTGTTATATTTTTTTTTTTCCTGTTGCATATTATCCTTGCATGTACTTTCGTTGTGTATACTAGAGGGATTTTGTCCCGTGTAATATTGTAAAATAAAAATAAATAAAATATACTCGAAAAGTACAAAGATGTACTTCTCCGTGAACGAGTAATCTCGTTTCCCTTCGAGGGAATTTGTGATAAGGTTTACGACTTGCCGAGTTTTATCGAAAGCGATAGATCGAGTGTGGAATGTAAGATTAAATACAAATTTACAGATCACTATTTTCCGGAGCGCATAAACTGTTTTCTCAACAAGTTTAGATTACATAATGACCGATATAATAATAACGATAGTAATAATATACAACCTGCAACGTAATTATGTAACGCTAATTGCGAAAGAGACATTTCGTAAATCCCCATCCCCGATTTGCGAAACCTGTGCGATCCACGCGCAATGCGTCAAGGGGCTAAAGCTAGCGCGGTTTCGCGTGCGTAAATACACATGCGAGATTCCGGACCGGTGCGTAGGCGTCGGGGCGAGCCGTTGTCGTTACGACATCACACGCGTGCGGTTTACGCGTTTACTACGCAGACGTGTGTCCCATATATGGACTAATTCGGTTACGCAGGCTACGGTTAAAAAAAAAAAATTAAACTGCTACACTTTTGTTTGAAAAAAAAAAAAAAAAAAAAAAAAAAAAAAAAATATTCGTCCTACAAAACCGTCGTAGAATGTACTGGGCTTGTAAATAAAACTGTAAATAAAAGTTATTTTACAGAGTGTCTACTCTCAAATCTTGTAAGAAAATTCCTCCGATTTTCCCAGGTATTTTTGTTCAAAATTCCAGATAAAGAAAATATTTTAAAGATCTTGCGCAACTTTTTAAAGTAAATACAAATGTTTGATTCAAAAACTTTTCTAAAATATTTATTTCAAACAAGCTGAGAAAAATGGAAAGAAAAAAAAAAAAAAAATAGTGAAAAGATTTTTGCCTTGCAAGCACACGTACAGGTAGAATCGTAACTATAATGTGGGATATTTATATACAGACCCGAAAGAAAGGACCAACATAAAAAGGGATCAGGCATTGGCACCATTGTGTTTAGTTTATGATGTTCTATTTGTACAGTTCTCATAATTATTCCGCGTATGCTGCACGTCGACAGGACAAGTTCTCGCACGGCGGGGATAACAGGTTTATTTGAACAACGAGCAGTCTGCCGAGAGAACCCCTCTCTCTTTCTCTCTCTCTCTCTTATTGTTGGAAATTTCACCAACTTGATCAACCGGAAAAGGGTCTTTACGCTGGGCATACGAGCACCAATGAAACAGAATGACATTAAACAATGCGAAAAATATTATTCCGATATTTCAAAAAAGTATTAGAAGTAGATGACGGTAATTTGTTTTAAAATATTAATAAAAGCGGATAGAAAATTAACATACAAAAAAAAAAAATGATGTACCATACGTCAGAAATTTAATAAAAATATCTGACAAATTATACAAGTGTCTTAGCCGCGTGTCATCTTTAAAAGATAACCATTCCGCGAGAAACTGGCAGTAAAAATATCGTAATGGATAGAATACGAGGACACGAGCAGGAACGGCAACACATATTACAAGTATCGCGTATAATTCAGCATTTAACACGGCGGCCACAAGTATGCAGTTCCGAGCGGAATAATTCGCGAAACGCGCGGCTTTCACTAATACTTACCGCCGCGATCGAACGAGCGAAACAATTCCAAACGCGTGCGGAAAAGCGAACAAAGCGAAACACACGCAAGGAAATATCTTGGAAAGAGCGTCCCTCGTTTCCAGGACGGAAGACGGAATGTGTCTCCGCGTCGAATTCGCGAATTTCGAGGCGGAAACACGTGCGCGCGCGCGCGCGCGCGATATCTGTCTGCTATTTTGTCGCGAGCACTTTTCTGAAAACGATTTCTCTCATATTGTTTTTAACATGCCTATAATTCTCAAATCGTCGCGTTAGTGATTCGTCCTACAATAGTCGTAGAATGTATATTGGGCTTATATAAATAAAAATTATTTTACAGAGTGTCTACTCTCAAATCTTTTAAGAAAATTCCTTGATCTTCGCAGGTATTTTTGTACAAAATTCCAGATAAAGAAAATATTTTAAAGATCTTGCAACTTTTTAAAGTAATTTTTTTTCATTTTACGAGTTCTCTAATGCTTCTCATACGAAGAAAAAACGAAGCCAATTAGATTTTAAGTGCTAAATTTGCAAATATACTGAAAAAGAATTGAATAGCTTTCGTAAGATTTTTAATATTGTTCATTTGTGTAATATTTTCATTTTTTTTCATAAAAAATTTTAATAAAAGGAAAATGTGTATTATATATTCAATATTTTGTTAACAAACTGAATATACAAAACAAGATAGATGTAATGTATATTTATAATATAATTTTTAACATACGTCACAACTTGGCTTATGGGCGGATTGAAGACTGCTTACAATATAAAAATAAAATTGTCAAAGAGAAAATTATTTTTAAATTTTTTAAATGCCAATAAAATTCTATGAGAATTCCCTGATTTTTTTAGGAACAAAAAACCTTTCTGAAAATTCTAGTTTACAGAGTGTCTACTCTCAAATCTTGTAAGAAAATTCCTTGATCTTCCCAGGTATTTTTGTTCAAAATTCCAGATAAAGAAAATATTTTAAAAATCTTGCGCAACTTTTTAAAGTAATTTTTTTTATTGTATGAATTCTCTAAACTGAGTCATTTAGATTTTAAGTGCTAAATTTGCAAATGTACTAGAAAAGCATTGAACAGTTTTCAGAAGATAAATATTGTATCCACTTGCATAATACATATTTTCATTTTTTATCATAAAAAATTACAATAAAAGAAAAATGTGTATTGCATATTCAATATTTTGTCAACAAACTGAACACAAAACGAGATAGATGTAATGTATATTTATAATATATTTTAAATATAATTCATAACTTGGCTTATGGAAGGATTGAAGACTGCTTACAATACAAAAACAAAATTTTCAAAGAGGATTATTTTTAAATTTTTTCAATGCCAATAAAATTCTACAAGAATTCTCTGATTTTTTTTTTTTTTAGGTACAACAGAACTTTCTGAAAATTCAAGTTTTTCCAAAGAGTAGACATTCTGTCATTTTAGAACTATTTGATAGACACTAATCTCGCGAATGTATGCAAGAAAAATCTTAATCGCGCGCTATATAAATTCGTGTATCAGATTCACATCGCAGTTCAAAATGTGCAAAGTCTCCATTGGGAGATGCTGGATTTTGGCTAGAAAATAATAATAACAACCGGCGGCGGCAGGATGCAAAATAATGTATAGCGAGAACCGATTCGGTGGATTTGGTAGGTAGGTAGGTAGGTAGGTAGGTAAGTTCGACACCCGTGTGCGGGAGAGACCGGTATATATCCGATGGTGAAGATAGGCATCGCGGAGGAACGACTAAGAGTTTGGATGTTTACTGCGCACGATTCACGAGCGCGATAAACCGCGGCTCTCGGTTCTCGACCAGTATATATAAGCCGGAATGTTCCGTTCTGCTCTCCTCTCCGTTGCTATCGCGGCCGCGGCTGCAGCCGCGGCCGTAAAATCTCCTCAATGAATCCTTAACACGGGACGGTCAAACCAGGCGCGAACTCGCAACACAATCGCAACAATGAAGACTCCGTCCGACAATGTCAATTTATATCACCATCGAAGGGCACGCTGCATTGCCCCCGTTATTTGCGCTCGAAAATGCCGGTACTCTCGTCGCGCGTTCGAGTTGTTCTTTAGAGACATATTTATGGCACGCCGTTTTACTTTTTAATAGTATAAAAAATATTCTATTAAATATTAAAGTTTCAAAAAGTAATTCTCTTAAGAAACATGCGATTCTTATTAATGAATTAAAATTATGTCGCGTCGGAACATAATAAAAATTCGGAATTATTACTATGTCGCGACATAATTTTAATTTAAATTATTATTATGTTGCGACATAATAAGAATTCGATGAATTAAATTTATATCGAGACGTAATAATAATTCGATGAATTATAATTCCGAATTTTTATTATGTTCCGACGTGACATAATTTTAATTCATTAATAAGAATCGCATTTTTCTTAAAAGAAATAATTTTTTGAAACTTTAATATTTAATAGAATATTTTTTATACTATTAAAAAGTAAAACGGCGTGTCATACATATATTGTATATTAAAATTTAACACATTTATTTGTTAATTTAATATATGTGTATTACTGTTCGGTTAATTCGAATCAACTGTTAAATTATTAAAATAAGTGATGAAAAAGAGTGTAAATAACACAATGTGCACTTATTTTTAATTTAATTTTACATTATAAATATGTTTCGAATTATTTATTGTGACAGAATTTATCTGTTAAAATTTACAGAAAAAAATATTGAATTTATTCTATAATATGAGTGACTATTAATTTGTTACATTAACATTATATTTTCGTTAAATTTTCACAAAAAGCTATGTCAAATTATGAAATTTACATTTATTTTTATGTTAAAATATAACATAATATTAATGTTACTATTTAACATATGCTTAATATGTTAAACTAATAGAAAAATTTTTGTGGACATGCGATTTATGTTAAATTTAATACCAATTTTCCAACTGTATAATATTGATCCTAAACGAATATAAACCGTCTCTTATTTGCCGATAATACACAGTAAAAAATTGTACGTCGATATGTTAAAATTTTCTTCCGTTACCACGTTTTGATTGCTACTTCAATGTAAAATTAACATACAGCTGATATGTTATTATTTTTATAACATTTTCGTGTGTTACATTTATGTCAACTTTATAACTTAACACTTTGTGTATGTCTCTTAGAAATGGAATATTATTTTAAGTGCTTTTAACAATCGTTTCGAACAATCAACATGTTTCAAAATCAATTTAACATTCTAAGAAAAGTTAAAATAAATCTCCGAGTAATCATGAATTTTAAAGTGTGTTATCAACATTTCTTACAAGTTATTGTAACTACTCTTTCATGTAGTTTTTAATTAATTTGTATGTTCGTTTTACATCACAAAGTTACAATAAGAAAAATAAACATAAAGTTTTGTGTGAATTACTTGATATTTCTAATTTATTAATAAGTAACACACAATAAATGAGTTATTTTAACTTAAAATTTAGAATAGACTTTCTGGAACGTGCAAAAAATGTTAAAATTAACATTTTATTTTTTTACTGTGTATACACGACGATACGATATATTGAAGGACGTGCGCTGTGTCGCTTAGACTAATTGAGTTTTAATATCTCGCGAAATAACTGTGATATCCCGCTCGTTCTAAATGTAACGCAAGATTATGTGATAAACTGAATTAATATAATAATTTATAATAATTTATAATATTAAAAATATATTTAATATTTATTCTTAACATTTCCTTTATTGTGCGTTGAGCCTAATATTGGCGCGCTAATTGAAAATTATTTTGATCTCATTCAATTTAACTTTATACAATCACTAAAAATGTAAAGAAAGATGTGAAAATTGATTCGGCAAGTTAATTCTTCCGCAATTCGCATCGTGATGGAAAATACATTCCAAAAGAAGTCACCCCCGTGCTCTCGTCGGTGTAATCTTCTCTCTCACCGCCCACCCTCCTTCCCCCTCTTTCTCCTCTTTTTCTCCCTGCATCAATAATAGTAACCCGATGCGCAGGGTCTCTCAACTCGACTTCCTTCGTAACACACAAACGACCGAATTATGCAAATTTGTACAGTCGAAACATGCACACGTATACAGACATACTGATAAAAGCGATACTGTAAATCGCTTTTCTAACAATACTCGATTTTAATTCCCGAAAATACTGCGCGAGATGTGATCTGGCAATGATATACAATATGATTTGTCGAGATGATTACATTACCGGCACTGCTTACATTAGCGGTGTCACATGTCGACGTGTGATTATATACCAACATTCGACTTTGCGAGTGCAAAATATTATGTAATTTTTGCAAGCAAGATGGGATAAAAAACTGACGAGTAAGAATAATTTTGCGTGTCTCAGATGACGATAGGTATACATACTCTTACCAGCGTTTCATGTGTGCTGAACAAAAGAATCGAAAATAAAATAATTCTACTGGAATTGAAATATTACACAAAAAAGCAGATAAAGAAGAATAAATTTGCAGAATAAATCTAAATTATTTTGTACACAACCTAAATAAACAGAATGTAAATTCTTGTAAATGTTTATTAGAAGCGACTCGAAATCGATTCGAAACTCGGTATAAAGCTAATTGTAAGTCAAGAAACTGTCTTGCAAGAATTTGTATTGTCGAGAGGAAGTTTAATCCTTACATATATATATATATATATACGTGATATTTATTCAGTGATATTATTCGAATCTCGTTGGATGGAAATGTCATCAACTCTCTCGTCTCATTTCGCTATCCCGATTAAATTGGACGGGACTCGGCAATCGTATTTTCCGTCTCTCGATCTTGCGTACTTTACTTCCGCGATTAGCAGTGAGCTCGTTTCGTCTTGCAATTAGTTGCATTTAAGAAAAAAGTCGCTGTGCACATGGAAGAATAACATGAAGAACAAAGAGAAATTAAACAATTGAAATGTACTAAACTATTCTTTTACGACTCTTTTTTTTTTTTTTTTTTTTTTTACGAAGATTAATTGGCAAACTAATTTGTCCATTCGCGTGTTAATTACATTCTTTACATACTTTATTTCTCTTTCCCCTTTTTTTCCTCGCGAAATGCGCTTACTTTAACTTGCATTTACAAAGTACAAGATGATGTATCTCCAAGATCCGTGTTTAAATAATTATTGATTCTATTCTATTTATATTGTTTCGATAGCTATGTCGACGCTTTGTCTCCGCGAATCGTCAGTATCGCGTCGCGCGCTCGTTTGACAGTTCGATCGCGTTCTCGCGACGGGATCCGGCGACGCGGATGGATTCGCGCGGAAAATCTCTCCGCAAAGACCCGAGACGTGCAAGATGAGTATATCCCGAACGATACCCAGACAATGAACGGACGCATTTTCAGCCAAGCGGCGAGTCTGCATTCGTCAAATTCTACCGTTCGAGTCTCACGAGAATTTTTGAGGATGGACAGAGAGTTAACGGCGCGCAGTGAAGATCGCAAGGAGGATGGAAATAAAATCCTCTCTCTCGAGGGACTTACCCCGTGCGAGCGCTGTCAACAACAAAGCCAACAGGACGGCGAGAGGACGCGGCTCCTCCATTGGGTCAGAGCGGGTCTGTCACGCACAGCGCACAGACTCCGACGCGCGTCGCTGAGCGTAAGGCTCTCTTCTAAACCTGAGAGAGACAGGGGGAGAAAGAGAGAGATCACCGATCACCGCACACCGCCTCCGAGAGCACGATCACCGGCCGTAGCACACGCGCGCGATGTCCTGCCGAGGAAGCGAGCACATGCCACTCCGCGTCTCGTCGCGTCTCAACAGCGGGGCCTCTTCACCGTCGTCGAGGCCGATCGCACGACAGCGAGATTCTCACGCCCGCGGCACTCATTTTCGTACGATAAGCTCGCTACGTATCTGATTATAGAACATGGCTAACGGCCGAGCGATCGAGACACACTAGTCGAGTCAGTGATGCCAGTCCCAAGTTGCCGCGCGCATGCGCCGCGACTGTCACCGCTCTCTCTCTCTCTCTTTCTCTCTCCCCTCTATTCCTCTCTCGCTTCGCGTTGCGGATTATTTTGAAGTTGGGAGTCGGGGGCGCAAAATTATTTTCCGACAAGGAAAACGACTTAGAGAAGGAAAGAGTGTCGGCCGATGAATCAAATTGTTTCGCAATTTTACTTTCTCTGGGTTTAATAAATGATTTTTCAAAGAATTTTTATCCGATTTTAAAGGAAAAATAAAGCGCAGCAAGCGGACTTTTTATTTCCAAAACGAGATAATCGTAGAATCGAATGAAGAAAAAGAAAATGCAATTAAAATTTTGCAACAAAACGCACGTCTAATTCCATAAAATTACGTTATTGCATCTGTCATCGATATAATTTCTAAGCGTATGACGAGAAAATTAATTAAAAATTAAAATCTACAATGACAGTTGCACTATAGATGGTCCTTTAACTCTTGCTTATAATTTACGCCTTTTTTCTTTCAATATCCGCATATAGATACTTGTATATTTCGTATACAACGATAAATGCGATATAAATCTCTAATAAAAAATAATAAATCTAATGCTCGTTTTTACACAGCAAAAATCTTGTTTATCCTTAGTTGCATAAGCAGTCTCATGTGCGTCTCGTGTTTACTATAACCTCTTCGCTGGTGATGATAGTTCCCGGTTTCGTAGAGTTTATTATTATTATAATAAAACCTCTCTCCTTCACACATGTATTTCCGACTGTTGACAAATCTTTGCAAACGATCTTTATATCGCCCTTCGAGTAATGTTGGACTTCAGGTCGGCAGATTATGTCATGCTGCGGCTAAAAACGAGGAAAAGCGAGAGGTGGAAACTGCGTCGATAAAGTTTCCCGATTACAAAATAATCTATAGCTTTCCTTATATCAGGTACGTTAGTGCCATGAATGTCACAAAATATCGGCTCACTATATTCATATTAGCGTATGCACCTGCGATGGCTGGACTTAATTTGATGGATATTGTGCCGTTTGACATAACCAGTTCATGCATAGCAAGTGGTATAAAATTCTACAAATTACTGCTTTAAGAACATATAAAAACCCGTTCCCAGTAAGTAAATGCTCTCTTTTTTGTTTACAGGTGTTTTAGTAACACTATGGGTGCATAGTTTTACAATTTTATGCAACAATCTCATAGGATATGTATATGTAAAGGATAAGCAAAAAGTAATATTATCTTATGTAGATTACTGGGGGAAGAGAATAGACTTGGAGACTACTATCGACGACATTATTCCCATATCGGATAATCCGATCAGTATCACTGACTCTTTGTACAAGAAAGTAATAGTCAGTTCGCTAAAACCAACATTAAAGATTAATATGAAACTAGGACGAATAATTAATGCAGACAGTTTTAAATATATACTTGGAACGGATTAAGTTTCTACACATATGTATATGTGTAAATATATTGCATAAAAAATCACATTGATCGTATACTTAAATTAAAATTATTTTATTTTTAAACAAAATCTACGTTTTTCATTCTATAACCATCTAAAGTGTGCATAAGCCCGATTAGCCTGGCATTTTTTATGTAATTCTTCTTTCCATTTAACTGCACGACCCTGGAACAATACGCATCATTGTAATATGTATTTTACAAATGGAGTAGAAATAAATTTATATTCCAAGTTGACAAAACTTGTAAACCTTATTCTGAGAAGCCAAGACAAATTCTTTAGCTAATGTATCGTAAAATCTCTGATCATCCTCCTTCTCGTTTGCTGCTTCAATCAACCATTTCATGGATTTATGCTGTGCCAGTATAGGTGAAATTGGGACAGGAACCTAAAGAAAAAAAAAAATAATAATTTGAATCTCATTGTATCGATTAATCTGATAATTAAATAACTTTGTATTAAACTGTTACCTGATACGTGATACCCCCTTTTCTACAGTTTATTAAATGTAAAATAGGCGTACAATTATCAACAGCTTGATGGAAAATCACAAATGGATCTAGTTCGATATTATTTTTCTCTTCCTCTGTTTCTGCCCTGTGATAACATTGCAACTGTATCCTTTTGATTCCTTCAAAAGATTTAGTTACCAATGTCCTTGCTAATTGTCTATTTCCATGCCTCATAAGAGTGTTGACAAATTTTCTAGATATATAATCGAGAAATAAATTATCAAGCAGATGCAAAAAAAATTTGCAATAGAATAAATTGGGACGATTTCTTACAACACTCTAGCGTCGTAAAACTCTGAACACGTATCAGTGACTTTTGCTGGTTTGATCTGTTGGTGAGCGACCTTCATCGCTTCCTCTTTTTGCAGAGCTTCCTGTTCTTCTTTTCTATATATTGGGTCAATATAATGTTTAGGAAAGACACTGTATTCCCTTCTAAAACTTGTAAGAGTGCATCTGAAACGAGTAAGAAACATTTAGCAAAAACTGTTAGAAAGAGATGTTGCAGTTTTAATGATAATTTCTCATTCAAATCTCTCACCTGCTGAATCCATAATTCTTTAATAAATTTGTCATCGACATGACAGATAAACGTAAATTAGCCATTTTCTTATATCCTGTGATGTTTTCTTCTAAATTTACTGGCCTCGATCCGCTCTATTTATTTAAAGGGATAATTAAAAGCCGGCCATCAATTGGTTATGGAATAAATGTAAAGTGATGTGGATAATAAATGCTATCCTTGTCGAACTGATGTTTTCAATTATGCGAATGATAGCGGACAAATTACTATAAATATATTACGTCGAGAATTGCGATCAAGAACTGCGCTACGAATGTTTCGAAACATTTCATCTTTATTTTCATAGAACATAAGACAAGGATAGAATGACGTTTCGAGGACTCGTAGCTCGATCGTAATCAGGATTGTGTTCGAAAATTCATCGCCAATACTGGAAATCTATAATTTACGTGACATAAGAGGTCTGTCGGTTTTAGCTGAACTTGATGCCACTAATTCAGAGTTTATCTTTTTCCTTTTGCATTGGAAGAAGAAAGATAAACTCTGGAACTAGTGCAGCCAGTTGAGCTAAAACCTAAAACGAACAGACCCTGTACCCTGTACCTTAGAGATTTTCAATGCTGGCAATGAATTTCCGAGCGTTTGATCAACCAATCGGGATAAAAGGGGCAAGAATTTTGATTGGCCGATCGACAATTACCGTACTTGACAAGTAGATTTTCATGTAAATCGCTCATTAGCCTCCTGTGTGTTGTGTATATTCACTGGACGATATCGTGTACCGTGTACCGTGTCGTAATGTATACCTTGTGCACGTCCGTACTCGTCGTGTAGCCAAATGTTCGTGACGGACGAGGAGTTTACGGTAACGTCTCGCGGTGATTAACGGGAAGGAGTGGAGGTTAACGTGTAACTTGGCGACGTGTTTATCGACTCGGAGACACAGGAGGGGAAAGAAAACATCGTTGTCGCTTCCACAAGAAGAGATTGGCCAAATGGTGCGACTGCCGTGTAACGCCAGGCTGTCGAGTTCTTGCGAGAACGAGAAGGTCTTCTAGAAGGGAGAGAGAACGCCTTTCACGAGGCGACGCGCTGCTCGAGGGTAGCCGGAGCCCGGAGCCCGGAGCTCGCCGGACCCAGAATGGCGGAGAATCAGGCCAACTCGTCGGGGCAAACCGGCCAAGGTAATCGCGTTGCCGCTCCTTTTAACTTTTTAATCTCCCCTCTCGCTACGCGATCGTCGACCATGGCCCCATGGTCCATGGCCCATGGCCCCAACGACCATGGAAAACCTAACCTAACCTAACCGTCGTGACGTTATCCCGCGTTGACACGAGGAGCACAGTCTCCGCGATGTCGTCCGCGTCGTTTACCCTCTGGCTGATCGCTAATCGAATCCCGACCTGATTGCGTTGCAGGTTCTGCCAGATCTTTCAACTTTCCACGAATGGATTTTCGAACAAACAACGACGTCCAGAACGAGATGTCGGGTATGTGCGAGGGTAAAAGATCTTTGACATGTTAAAATAATAATGACGATGAACAAGATTTTTTTTCAACTCCTATAATCCATCCTTTGGTCATGGCTTGTTACGTTACAGAGAGGCGAAGACAGCTGAAACTTAGTTTTCAAACGCAAGGCAATAATTTATCGTTTACCAATTCCACAAATTCCTCATTGTCGAATTCAACGGGAGCCACAGCATGTCCACCAATGTGAGATCTTAGCAAGCGACATAGTTTTATAAATATTTATTTTATCGTTTCTGTCTAATAAGATCGCTGCATCCTTTTTGATTCGCCACAAATAGATCCTCACGCCCAAGTCTGCCTTTATCTCTACCTAAGCTGCCAGCTCGACCTCGCAATATAATACAGCAGCAAGAGTTTCTTCCCGATAAGGCAAGGTATGGAATTGATAAACAAAAAATAAATAAATAAACAAAATATACATTTTTTGTGTGTGTGAAGAAAGTTACAATAAAGCTTTTTGTAGAGACAAACTGCGAATGTGCCAGTCTATGCAAACTACCGGTAAATTGCAATTATCTCCAGACATGGTTTATGATTTTACAAGCGAAGATCTTCAGGATCTTGGAGAAATAGGACGAGGAGGATTTGGAACTGTAAATAAGATGATTCATAGGATAAGCAATACCGTTATGGCTGTGAAGGTAAATTGGCGATACAATTCTCATAATTCTGCTGAAATAATGCGCTGAAATTGTTAAAAGTGACTCAAATTATATCTCAGAGAATTCGCTCTACTGTGGATGAAAGAGAACAAAAGCAATTATTAATGGACTTGGAAGTTGTGATGAAGTCAAACGAGTGTCCGTGTATCGTGCAATTTTATGGAGCTTTATTTAAAGAGGTACACACTTTGATCGCGATATCGCGCGTGAAAATAACAAAAACAGTTGCATTATCTTATCTTATCTTTTTACACACAGGGAGATTGTTGGATTTGCATGGAACTCATGGACACGTCGTTAGATAAGTTTTACAAGTTTATCTATGAGAGATTAAACGAGAGGATACCGGAATGTATTCTAGGCAAAATTACAGTGGCTACTGTAAAAGCACTGAATTACCTCAAGGAAAAGCTAAGAATAATTCATAGGGATGTGAAACCTAGTAATATTTTATTGGACCGACGAGGTAACATAAAATTGTGCGACTTTGGTATATCCGGCCAGCTTGTGGACTCGATCGCGAGGACTCGGGACGCTGGCTGTAGACCATATATGGCTGTAAGTTTAGCAAATTATTTAAATATTAATATAATAACGAGCGAGAATTATTGAATTATCTATGTTTCGTAATATCATCATAATTATTATTTAGCCGGAAAGGATAGACCCGCAACGCGCACGTGGTTACGACGTACGAAGCGACGTATGGTCGTTAGGTATCACGCTGATGGAAGTTGCCACGGGATACTTTCCATATCCAAAATGGAACTCTGTCTTTGAACAGCTCTATCAAGTTGTTCAAGGTGATCCACCACGACTTTCCCCCAATGAGAACGGAAATCATTTCACTATGGACTTTGTGAACTTTGTGAATACATGGTAGGATCATTTCTCACATCCTATTCATCGAAAATATATACCGAAATACTTGATTGAAATTAAAATCATCTTTTTTTTTTTTTTTTTTTTTTTTTGTTAAAGTTTAATTAAGGAAGAGACACAGCGACCCAAGTACAATAAATTGCTGGAACATCCGTTCATCAGACGAGCGGAAGAAGCGTCGATCGATGTTGCGGCGTACATCAGCGGAGTTTTGGACAATATGGCTAATAATGGAGTCACGCCATTTACTACGAATCAACCTTAAGAATGATTAATTGAAAAAAAAAAAGAAAACAGAAAAAAAAACAATTTAAGCGGCAGAGCGACGACAACAGAGTGTATCATCACATCATAGTATCGCGGTTTTCTCATCAGACTCTCTCTTTGAATATGAACGATTACCGCGCATTCCAACGATCTAACGTAGATAGCGAAATCGACGATAGTTCTCGTCGTATGTCGTCGTCTTGCTCTTAGAATTGTATTCTTGTGGACGGTCATGTGAAACGGTCATGCGATAGAAAATGCGTAAAAGTGTGTATCGAGACAAGCTGGCGAGCTTCATTAAATATTGAATGATGGCGCATACATTGTCTTTTTCTCCTGTTGCGTCATCTTTATCTCTTTTTATCTTTCTCTTTCTCCCATTCAATATAAATACATTAATACTTGTAAATACATGTCGCGTACCGATAATTCTTCTCGGGTTCTATAATTCTTGCGGCGCGACTTATCTGAATTAGAATTTCCAGCAGATCATACGTATGCGTATGTATGTGTATATACACACCTATATGTACGCATAATTATATCTTGCCTTGTATAATTAAATCTTGATTTCCATCATTTTGTTTTTAAACAACGTTACAGGAGCGAAAGATACCCTAGGCGAATTAATCTAGCCAAATTGATATCGAGGATACACTCAAATATTGGCCGTTTTTTGATGATTTTCTTAGGACAGGTTTAAATACGAGTATCTCAAATGTTAGGAGTGCTGTAATGTAATGGAAATAAATCATTGACATTTACAGCGCGAAACACTGATACATTTTCTTCCTCCTTGCATATGTACTGACATTGAACTTTCCGGCTCGCGTGCGTCGAGTTTTCACGCCTTGGTGATTCCTTTTATAACCAATCGACGAGTTTTCTTATCTTTCACGTATGGCGACTCGACGCACGCGAGCAGGTTTTAAAAGCTGCGGGTCCAGGTGCATTTCGCCTGACTACGAATGTTGGAAGAAAACTTTTTGCCAATGTTTATTACGTGTTCTTTTTGCGCGTACCTAATTAAAAATATTTTTTTTTTCTACCATAATCTCTAAAATAATTTAGGAAACAAAAGAAAAGAACCGCATCGACTTACAAATTTTTTTTTGCGACGAAATTTTTGTGTGAAATAAAACAAATTTGATATTTCTCACGATACTTATATATACACACATATTTGCAAAGTGTTCTTATATTTATGTTAGTCGACCAAACTATTTTATCGCATTTTTTTACACGAAAGTAAACTTGGCAAGAACAAATTATAGCTATAATCGATAATTCTGGGGGCGGTCGCGCACCTGTCGTAATGGTACCGTTTGAACAGGTAAGAAGATGGCGGTACAATGGTGGTTGACGGTGCTGATGGTGCTTTGCGGTGATAGTCGTTAGTTCTTGAAGAACCGCCGGCGCGTTAATAATTATTTTTTGACGATATAAAACGTTCTCGAATTTTGCAAGAGATATAATGAATAAAATCGTTTGTAAAATTCAGTTTAATTGGAGAAGAGTGTTTTAAAATTAATATTTGATTATTTATCGCGTGTGCTGATAAATATTTCTAATTTGAAACATATTATATGGAATACTCGGCAGAATTATACGATATTAAAGTATTGATTTTATGGAAAAGAAATTAGCAATATTTGAATAATATTTTCAAAATGATGCAAAGACTATCTACTATTTTACCATTTACTTTCTATCTTCAACAATTATATATAAGTGCACGTTAAATACGTATTTGGTGATTTCGGTGAGTATATTTCTT
Source organism: Anoplolepis gracilipes (assembly GCF_047496725.1). Classification (NCBI taxonomy): domain Eukaryota; kingdom Metazoa; phylum Arthropoda; class Insecta; order Hymenoptera; family Formicidae; genus Anoplolepis; species Anoplolepis gracilipes. The sequence goes on from NC_132974.1 coordinate 14,292,234, forward strand.
TGGATTATATTTTAAGCATATGTATTGTCGCGAAATTTAGCCCGATAAGTTACATCGTAAAGTTTCTCAACGAATTATCTTATCATGTAAAAAATAATGTAACCGAAAAATCTAAAAATACCAACATTTAAAAGTTGAAGAGAAACCGAAAGGAAATTTTAATTAAAGAAATTTTAAATGGCAATTTTTTTTCAATAATTCAAAAACTTGACAACTCCAATGTCTGATTTTTTTTCCTATTTCTGCATCTTTGATACTAAAAGAAATGCTCGGTCATAAAATAATCCCACGTTTCTGCACGGACGTCATTATCGCCGTCGATCGCGACGATGTAGATTATGTCTGCTACTGTGCTGCTGCTGCACTCGTCGGAATCAATTTTCTTGAATATTTGATGCACCTCCGAGCGCCTCCGCCCTCCCGGAACTCTGACTCGCGTCGGAGAGTCTATATCCGTAACTACCGCGTATATTATCCGTTCTTTTAAATTGTCCATTGAAATATGTCCACATCATTGCTACCGCGATGACCTGTTACTATTTCCCATGAGGACACGCTCCATCAAACTCGACCAACTTTTTCTCAAGGAGACAGCCCTGCCAGCCATGCTATTAATCTATTTAATAATCACCAGAGATACCATTATAATCATTCAAATTAAAAAAACCGTCAAACGATTGCGTTAAACATGATTCAAAAGTAAATAAAAAATCTTACATCGTACATGAAAGAATCATCGCGTATCTATTTTTTATTCCATGTTACATACGAGTGTCTATTTTTAAAAAATTTATTGGTTTACGCATTATAGCCATTTATACATATAATTGTAGACATAATCGAACGCAAGGTGCGCGACGATGAAAATACATCGTCTTGTAATAATGTGAAAATCGATTCGCAAACAGAGATAGTACAGTAGTATACTACTGGTCCCATTATGTCCTTTTACATGGCGCATAATGTTACGTTGTTGCACGTGATACGTCGCTTTAGCGAGCGCGCAAGCAGGGTAAACGTGCAATGAAAGCATGGTAGTGACTCACAACCTGACGCGCGGGGAAAGAAGGCAGCAGGTGCTGCTGGTTATTGCTGATACTGGCAGGGTGCTGCTGCTGTTTCTGCTTCTGCTACTGCTACCACCACCGTCGGCGGGGTAGCCAGCCAGCTGGATAACCCGGTAGGGCCGCCAGGGGAACGGATGTTCCCAGGAGATTATTGATCGTCGGCCGCACAGATACTTTCACTAACGACGATGTAGAAGATCCTTGGCGATGGCGTCCGTCCAAATTCTTTTCACACCGTTGTTTGTTCAAATCCCACCAGAACCTGCGCATGAAAATTCTCTTAGAAATTTAAGACAAGCTGTCTCCGAATCGCTAATATGTATATATATATATATATATATATATATATATATATATATATATATATATAAATATTCACATGTAAATTAATTAATTTAATGATACGGAGAGCAATATCAGCTACGTCAGATAAAAAATTAATGACGATGTTAATTATATTAAGTCTCTCGATTCCTAGTTTTTATTTCACAAGTAAAAATCTCGTGTGTGTGTGTGTGTATATATATATATATATATATATCGTATAGTTCAATAAAAGAATAAATTTCTTTAGATATGTGTGACGTAATATTTTTTCATCGTAATCTATTAAGGCCAGTCTACAATGGCAGTAAGCGATACAGAGTAAAGAGTAAGAAGTAACAACTGACGAATTAAAAGCCGGGAGTAACGAAATGGGCAAATCCCATTTCATACTCCTTACTTCTTACTCCTTACTCTGTACCGCTTACTGCCATTATAGACCGGCTTTTATACATATCTGCACTAATAATAAAGCTCAACTATTTTTATATCTATATATACTTGTTTTGAAACTACATCAATTGAAAACGATTACAATCCATTTAAAGTTTCAATAAAAATTGCAGATATATAATTTCATAGTTATATATATTGCTAATAATGTTTTCAAAATAATGAATTAATGAATATTTTTCCTTGTTTTGTTTGAAAGCATCAATTGGAAACGGTCGTATATATATATATATATATATATATATATATATATATATGAAACAGTAATAACACATAAAAGTGATATCCATTAAGGTGTACTATATACATATCGGGCGCTTAAATAATTCCTTTCACGAAAATATAGTTGTATAAAAAAGTAGTTTATAAATCGATGTTCATACTTTGCGTATCACAACGCATTGCCAGAATTAATAGAACTTATAGATTTTCCAATAAAACATCCCTTTTATTTTACGATTTCTGCGCTTTTGTGTATATTATATATTGACTGGAACGAATATTATATGACATCAATCTTGTGTAATCAATTCGCTAAAAAATAATTCAGGAATCTAATAATCATTTCGGGGTATCTCGAGACATGTCCAACGGTGAACTCGTCGCGAGATACGATACAGTTATATTATGTACCTTAGTAAAAAAAAAATTGATCGCATACATCTTAATCGAAATAGCTTTAATTCTCCTACAATTTTTATTTTTATCGCAAAAAAAGTATTCTTTTACGTAAGATAATTTTGTCCACCTCAAGAAGACATTTATCCCTTCTTTCCTGGAGGAGGGTCAATTTTTCGTAGAACGCCCAAAAGTGTCTACGTGTACGTATCGCGTGCGACACTGTCTCTCGTTTCTGTTAATTCAGAGCGGACGAATCTCGTGCTCTAACGATCCCGTACGAACGTCGACCAATGATCACGAAGATCCGGGGGTGAATCTCGCGCGCCATTCTCTCGTCCCGGTCGAATGGCCGTGGCTCTTACCCCTCTCTCTCGCATGCCAGTTTATCGTAACTGGCGGTCGCTGCCTCCCCCTGATTCGATCAATGGAGGCACTTGTACCAAGCAAGACGACTATGTCCACCCCCGCCTACGACGCAGGAGAAACGCACGTATCACATACCGCTTTCTTCCGATTGCCCCTTCGTGAAAAGATATGTTATTATAGGATAATTCAGGTCTCGGGAAATCTGAAATCGATCATTTTTTGTCAAAAACAGCACAGAGATGACTTATTATTTTATCAGATATTCAAACATTTCTCACATACTTATTTCTATAGAAATATATAAATAAATAGAGAAAAACTCTTGCAAATTTTTCATTAAAGTAAATATGTAAATATATTATGTACGCTAAAAATTATCTAAATATATTCAAATTTTTAAATATATAATTAGCCCGCATAGTTAATATAAAAATAATTCAAGGTCAAACGGTACATGTATATATAAATGTGACGACGCATTACGTCTACATTCGTTAAAAAATATAAAAATATTTTTTATTGAAGAAAATTAATTTTCTGGAGAGAGACTTGATAAAAAGAGTCTTATATAATCGATATATTCTATAATTCAATTAATGCGTCGTCTTTTTTATCGTTACATATCGTCCGCGGTTTGAAATGTTTCGACGCCGACGCTACTCGCTATGATCAGAATTACAGGGGTAAACTCCCCTGTTAGTTTCAGTTGGGAGAGGGTCGACGAAAAGGAAAGAGGGTCGTCCGACTGGCGCGTGTGCATGGTCCACCTGTGCAAAAGGGAACCCAGCACCTGTCACCGCACGCGCGTACACCTCCGTCAGGTCGCTAAAGTAAGCAGGTAGACACAGGCGCGTTCCACCCCTTGCTACCACCAGTCCAACTCGTCCGGCTGTGCCGTGTGCACGCACGCGTCTCACCGCTTATTTTAGTATATTTATGTATACGTACGTATATCTTACCTATTCAAAGCATTGCGAGGAAGAATTTTTCATTTCGTTTGATTTTTTTTCTTCTTTTTTTTTCACGTGAATTTGAGAAATCTTTGTCGAAACTCTTCTCTCTGCGTACCGGAGGATTGTGATCGATGTTCCACCTCTCTTTCCACGAACAAATGTCGACGAATGACGCATCATTGAAAAGTTTCCATTTTCCTGTAAAGTGACACGTGTGTTCTTGTTGAAAATTTATGTAATTCATAATGTGTATCGTGTTGATATATAACATTAATGCGCGAGACTAAACAAAAAAAAAAAAAAAAAAAAAAAATAAAAAAATAAAACTTTTTCGCGCCAAGTGATATGCCATCTTTTTCGTGACGTCAGAAAACATTTCGGTGACCCAGTGAATCACACGAGTTCAAAGTATCGGATGATTTAAAAACTGTATAATTCGGAATTCAACGTTAATACAAATAGACAACTATATATACCCGCACGTATCGTACAATATATATACCATCTAGAGCGAATCCCTTCGTGAGAGAAAAGTATTCAATAGTAGAAAAGTGCATCCTGAAAAAGTATCACGATTGTCTTTCGAAAAAAAATTATTATTATATTACGCATATTCATCATTCATCTACAAAAGATCTAATTAAAGAATAATTGAATCAGATGAAAACCTATTAATTTTGTACACAACTGTGTGCGTTCTGAGAAAAAATCATGCTATACAAAGGTGATAATTGGTCTGCGTAGGTGTTGCGTTGCGCTAGTAATACTCGGGTGATGAGAGACGGACCTAAAAATGAGGATAGACCTGGCGGAAGTTGAAGTATCGACGGAGGAGGAGTTCTCGCCCACCGCCACCACCGCCGCAATGGACAGCAGCAGTATGGACAGCAGCACGGACGATGTCGACGGAGTCGAGGCAGAATTGACGAGCCTCTCCTGGCTGCAATCGTTGGATATCACCAGCGCGTCCGGCTTGCCGACGCCGCCTTGTTCACCATCGCCCCCGCCGGTCGTCCGTCAACCCCCGAAGAAACTGTCGCCCTTGGTCAAGGCCGAATTAGGTAATCATTTACGATAATCTAGAATGTAACGTAAGAACGAATCAATCGAAAAACGAGAAAGAATTGACTATTATTATATATTAACAATTAGAATCGATTATATGCAAGTGAAATGAGTATAAAGATTATTAAATCTTGCAGAAAGTCATTTGTGTAATATAAAATTGAGTGTGATGTATACATTTCCTTCAATTTCTATCCATCTCGTCCATTAGATCTCGCAGAAAATGCTGACAAGTATCGAACGGATCCCGATGCGAAACCACCGTTCTCTTACGCCACTATCATTTGTCTCGCGATGCGCGCCAACAATAATAAGGTCTCCCTTTCCAACATTTACGCATGGATTCGAGAAAATTTCCTGTTTTACAAGTATGCCGATCCAGCTTGGCAGGTAAAGGGAATGTCTTTCTCGAATTTGTTTCTGAAACACAATTAAAGATATTATTTAAATATATTACTATCCTAACAGCACACATGTTCAAAAGATGTTAAAACATCCTATGGATCTCTTATAAACATATTTTGAACATGTGTGCTGTTAGGGTATGTATTTTACTATTTTTCTCTAAATATCTAGAAATGCGATTAATGGTTTCTATTTCATTTTTATCGGAGCAGAATTCGATTCGACACAATCTTTCGTTGAACAAGTGCTTTGTCAAACTACCGCGTTCTAAAGACGAACCGGGCAAGGGCGGTTTCTGGAAGCTGGACCTCGAAAGGATGGAGGAGGGCAAACGGTCCAGACGTCGTTCGGCAATCTCGCAGCGAATTCGCAACTCCAAGAAGCAATCCTCATCTACGACGGCCACGACGACGACGACGACGACGACGGCAACAACGACAACGACGACGGCAACGACGACGCTCAACGTTCTTCAGAACAGCTGCTCGCCGCCCACCAGCTGTCTATCCAGCACCCTATACGAGACCCCGCCTAGTAGCGTGTCACCCCCGATTCCGGACAGCCTGTCGGAAGTACCGGAATCAACGCAGGTGAGCCTAAGCGAGGACGATTTCACGAGCTTGCTGATCGCCGGCTGGGACGAAAATAATCAGTTGGAGCTCCTCGACCTCTTGGACACTCTCTAAACCAAGCCAAGGTGACTCTCTTTCTCTCTCTCTCTCGCAAACGCCTCTCAGGAATCATTGGCGAAACAAATGTTCTCGTCCCTCCATACGTCTCCCCCTCCGACTTCCCGTTCCACTCGATTGACGCGAATAACAACGTTCTCAGATCGATCTGAAACAATATCAATTTTTAATTCTATCGGATTTCGCCATCATTTTTCGTTTTATCACGGTTGCGCGATAAAACGCTAAACAATGTTATTGTCAAACAACCACATTTCCAAGACTTCACAAAAGCAACGATTTCATTTAATCGTATGCATAAAACGATATAACGTCAGATATCAATCTCGTAATTAAAGCGCGATTAATTTACGATCGAAACGTTGAGAGGAAAAAAAGTACCATTGAGGAAGAAATATCAGAGAAGATGAAAGCAAATACATTTCTTATCTCTTCTTCCTTAACAGTGAACTAATAATAATATTAATTATTATCATATAATTAATATACGTAAAGATGAAATCGCGCGATTTCAGTGTGCCTAACGAGATTGTCTCAACACGCCGCCCGACCATATTAAAACGTGTTATAATATAACGTATATAAGAACTCTATTGTTGCCGAAAATGTGGCCGATAGTGTGGCAAAACATATTATAATCGATTGAAGTATTATTAGATTACGCCGTGAAATATTTGCCGTGATCGGCGACGTAATGAGGAATATCAGTGCATATCGGATATACTATACATATTTCGTGAATTTTTAATATATGTATAATCGGCAATAAAATGAGAAAAATTCGTCATTCTAATTGTTCCACAGGATATCACGATACAATGATTCTCTCACGGAAAAAATATTATAGTAAATATTACAATATAATTCTTTTGTGATTATAAAATATACTAACATATAATATATGTACATTATACATATATATGTATTATCATATTATATTTTACAGGAGTAATTATTTAAAATATCTTGAGGCATAGAAAAATGCATAATCGTTAACAAATGATATAGAACAAATGTATAATTTACAATTTTCATAATAATAAATATCTTGATTATATTCTAGCTTTCCAATAATTAAATATTGTAAAAGAAAATATTTTACATGTAATAGTTATGTATACTGTAAGATTTTCTCCGTGGACGCTTCATTTTTCGCCACGCCTCTTCGCCACGGCTCGATCTTTCTTTTCCATTTTTTAAATTGCATGATTTCTTTTTTTTTTTTTTTTTGTCTTATATTTCTCCACTGATATTCCTCCTCGTCTGGAGAATAATTGTTAAATTTCTCGCGGCGAAACGATTCACGCATCGTGCCTTTGAATAATTAGCGAATGTCCTTTATTAATTCGTATAAGCAGCGCGTCAATTTACATATGTATATACACGTATACATACATACATACATACATACATATATGTATGTATTATGTATGTTGTGTGCATGTATGTATGTATGTGTGCCAGATCGATCGATTAACGCGCGATGCATACGATATTTTTTATCGCCGCGTTCAAGTGACATTTACCAATCGCACTTTCTGCTCCCGCGATCTATATTTTTTCCACGTAATAAAAAAAAAAAAAAAAAAAAAAAGAATGTATGTACATATGTATAACACGTGGAAGAGATAAAGATCGCAATCTCGATTGCGAGTCGACGAATCTTGCGATGTAGTACATACTTATGGTGAGCAATATTATATACTACCGCGGCTTATATATATTTTATTATCCCCCTTATGTCGCGTCTCTCTCGACGATTTTAGAAATTATTATATTAATCATTATTAGTATATATAATAATATCGTGATTACGGCGATATTACGGTGTTATTTCGTTGTATGGAATTAGTAGACGAAGCGTAGAGGTATGCGTTTACATTCTCCTACACTGTTGTATGCGGAGTGTCCTGAGAAGTATAATATATTCCTTTGCTCGAATATCCAAAGTCGGTGGAAAAAATTTCGGCACGTATATAAAATTCCATTTGGAAATATGCTGCGAACATAAAAAAAAAGAATGTACCTATATCTATTGCGAAGAAACCTCGATAAAATAAAATTATCGAAACGAATTCTCATCGATAAGAAGGCGATCGAATTTCGAAGGCATATATATATATATATATATACGTGTCGCGTATCAACAAATGAAATTGAGACTAAAAAGAGATAATTAAAAAAAAAAGAAAATATTTTTTTCGCAATACCTTAAGTGACATTTCGCGCACACGCGTCTCTCACGTTTTATTATCACGCGTACAATTACACAATAATATTAGAGTACAACTGTGTCGGGAGCGATATACATATATATATATATATAAATTATATTGCCGGTGTGTGATATAATACTAATCGTAATAGTGTCGAATCGGTGTGTCAATTTTTAATTCACGCCTTTTCAGAGTCCGTCCGAGTTTATCCGTCCAGAGTGAAGTGTTGATAAATATAATTGCGACGCGTCGATAGAAAACATGGAAAACACGGGATACGAACCGCCAAGATCGAAATTTAAAAAGAAAAAGAAAAAAAAAACGATACTAATAATACGGTCGCGATTGATTGCGGTAGAATGGATATGTGCCTTGAAGTAAGACTAAAATATTAATTGTTTTCTTTCTCTTCTATATATATACCTTCTATCTTTATTTATTTATCCACGATATATAAGGGCTCAGTGCAACGTGTGGTTGTCTCCATAATAATTTGTATCTATATAATTTAATATGTAACTCATCTATATATGAGATATATATGATAAATAAATATTGAGAAATCTCATCTCAATCGCGAAACATGCTCTCATTTTTTCCTTATCATTATTATTACATTACCATGTATTTCAAATAACTGAGGACGTAAGCTCGTAAAATAATTATCAAAATGTGAAAAAGCTAAACTAACAATTATTTATCGCCATCCAAATAACTTATAATACTTTTTAGTTGCTTCTCAATTAAGAGCGCCATCAGTGACCAAGAACTAAAAATTAGATACACAATTACGTATAATAATAAAAGATCATTCACATTTTCGCTGGAAGATAGCAGCACTTTTGTAACTAGATAAAATTGAGTTGGTAGGGATGATATATGTTGCCAACATTATAATCAGGACAAAAGAAGCAAAAATTTTCCCCAATTATCCTGATTGGTCAATCGAACGCTTCTCTGTCCAACGAGCAGATTTTTGAACGCAACCCAATTTGTATTTTGTCTTCTGCTAAAGTGACACATGAAAAATACACAATTCGAAGCAGCTGTACAGCGTTTTTAATTTATTGATGTAAAGAATATCTTTCTCTCTTATAATGGATGTAAAACAGAAAATTATACAAAAATTTAACGCTCAACTGGGCTCGAATTTAAAAAATTTTGAAGAAATTTATGATTTCCATGAATATCTCAAAACGGAGAAGGATGAGATTGAAAAATCAGTAAGTCGGTATTAATATTCGCAAAGAAACGTGTAATGTGAAAAATATATTATATACTTTTGTCTCCTTTAGTTATCTATGGCGTCAACCACTGCTCCCTCCAAAGTAAAAGCGATGATTGAAAATGTAGAATTTATCAGTTGCGAAGTCGAACAGTTGCAGGAAACCTGTGCTGATCTGACCAAGAAGATTGAAGAGACATTTAGTGAGAACGATAAAAATTTAAAGCTGCAAGAAACTATCGACAAAATAGGTCAGCTGGACAAATCGCTATCCTATTTGTATTTCATCAAGTATATAGAAAATGTCAGGTAATAAATCATTAAGAGACGTATATAACACATTTTATCATTTATCTATCGATCACATTTGTTTTTAGCGATGAAATAGAGGCGTCGTTATCCTGCAATGACGATGAATCCGTGATAACTTTATATACCAATTTGACAAACATCAGTTGTCAGTTGCAAACATCTGTGTGTCGTCACCTGGTTAATTATGTTCATGAAACTCTGCACTTTTGGCATAATTTAATCAAGGAGAAATTATCAAAGTGCGTTTTCTTTCTTGCATATGTTTGAAAGATAATTTATTCTATAATGTACTCTATTATTCTTATAATAATTCAATAATATTTTATAGGGAATACAATGACTTATTGAAGACATTAAAATGGCCTTTTTGTGGAACCAATAGCACTTCACTGAATACACCTTTGCCAGAGATAATGACAAGATTCAAAATGCTCACGGAATATCTTTTTCAGCTACAGCTACCGTATCCTTATAATATACAATTTAATTATTTTTTAAATTTATTAAAAAGAAATATAGATTAACAAAATCTGTTCTCATATTGTTCTTAATGCATATATAGAGAAGAAATGGTAAAACCTGTAGTAACGTCGGCGTTATTAACAGACTTTGCACCAGTTAGTTTGCCCATTGCTCTTTTAGTACGTCCTCTCCGACAAAGGTTTATTTATCATTTCACAGGAGCTAAGTTGACGAATCGTCAAGATAAGCCAGAATGGTTCTTTACGCAAATATTAACTTGGATTAAAGATCATGTTCAATGGGTGCAAAAGTACATTCAGCCTATAGCAGATTCTATAGGTTTTGAACATTTAGATATAAAGGTTTGATATATAATTTATAAATTGGTCGAATTCTGATATATATATATATATAAATTATTGGTTTTATACCTCTGATTACTAATTATAATACACATTGATAGGCTGAATTTATGCGTGCTCTAGTTCAATTAGCTGTTGAGAAGCTACATTCCGAATTACCCATAACACAGTATGATGACACTTTATTTGCACACTTGGTGGATGAAGCTTTAGGATTTGAGAGAGAATTGCGAGAAACTCTGTTATATCCTCAAACTCAGCCGGCCACAGTTTTTGTACTCACGCAAGCTCACATTTTCATAAAATGGATTAACATGGAGAAAAAGTGTGAGTGTGAAGAAGTGATCTTTTATGAATGCATGCTTTAAATATAGATGTATAGATGTATCTTTACCTATATGTTATATCTATATGTTTAGATGCAACTGAAAAAATGGATGCAATATTAGGTTCAAGCACGGCATGGGAAAAACTGGCGAGTCCCGATATCGATGACATGAAGGTCACCGAATGCGCGGACGCTTTTCTTACACTTCTCACCACGATCTCTGATCGATATAAACATTTACCTCAGCCTGGACATAGGTAACTCGTTAAAAAGTTATTCCAAGAGACCAATTATTGACATTATTATTTTTGTCTTATGAAGATTGCAGTTTCTCGAATTGCAATTAGAATTGATTGATGACTGGAGAGTGCGATTATTGCAACTGTTACACGAAAATTGTGAAGATCCGTTATCATCGCTCATGCCTCATATTCTCAACACGTTACATTATGTCGCGACCGTTTTGGAGGAATGGGGCGTGACTGCTGTATGTGCAGAGTTTTAATTATAATTATGCAAAAAGGATTAAAAATAATTCCTACTTATTACAAAATTATGTTTGCGTAGCACTTTTTACAACTGCAATTCTTCAAGAAGCAATTTGAAGCTGTGGAGAATGCCACTGACAGAGGCAGTGACATTAGTGAGAGTATTGGAGAAATAGAAGGCACTGTTTTTGATGAGGCTGTAGCCCTCTTACAACGATTAGAAAAGGAATTGATAAATGAAATCAGCGACTCGGTAGCTTTAGATGTAAAGGCAAAAAGTAGAGCTTACAGAACTGACAAGTACGAGAACCAAATCTCTTTCACCAAATCATTGCCAAAGAAATAATCCTCGATTTATTATCGTACTAACACATTCTTTATTATTTTAAGGTGGTTTGCAATGCAGTCTTCGAAAGAAATCGCGTCATTATCAGTAACACCGAGTGGTTGTCCCATGTTCCAGGAACTAGCAACGCGTCTTCACGTATTGCACAATGCCCTTGCATTGCCGTTGTTTAATCAAGCTTGGAAAAATTTAGCTACTCAATTCGATCAAGTAAAAATCAAGCAATGAAAAATAAATTGCTATTTCCATATTCTTGTTTATAATAATTTTTAAACGTTTTTTTTAAATATTTCTTTTTACAGTTTCTTTTCGAGGAAGTTGTATTGGTCAATCGTTTCAATAACGGCGGTGCCGAACAATTACAATATGACGTTTTAAGAAACCTATTCCCATTATTTGGTTTATATATCAACAAACCAGAATCATATTTTCCTTTGTAAGTTTTATATATAAACTAGTTAAAATTATTTGGTCCTCGAATTCGAGAGACACCCGTGTAATAATCCAATCATTTTAACATTCCAGGATAAAGGAAGCATGTATACTTTTAAATATCTTAATTGGCTCGGCAATACTACTTCAAGAAGCGTTAAATAATAATGATAAAAATGCAGTGGAAGTTTTAGCAGATATTGGTGTGCATAAAATGTCTCCCGAACTTGCTTTCAAAGTAATAGCGACGAGAACGGACGTTATTTGTGCATAAAAAGAATCCTTTTTTGAATATACTTGTAAAAATGGAATTTATTATATAGCAGTATAGGTATACATTTAATTCATGCATTCCGTGAAATTATTTGCACAATCATAACATTTTGTTTGTTTATTCACATTGTATTTAATAATGTTTCAGCAATTTGCGTATGTTTTGTACACACACATATTTTCTGAACTTTCAACACAATAATGTTATCCCACCATTGTCGGCGCCCAATAATAGCAACCGATTAAGAGGAAGGACAGCCATGGCAGTAAGAACGCCTTTGAAAGCATCGGATCTCAATTTGGATGAAGAGAATGAAGCAGTCATTTCTACGGCGGTATAAACGCCGATTCGATTCGCTGTCGTTCCTATTACCAATTCCTGTTCATGCATCGCCATGCAATGGACAGGTTCTGTAGCGCCTCTGAAAAAATAATAGAGTAATTTATGTAAATATATTTTGTACGTTCAATATATTTTTAAGTAATATAAATTTTCTTATACTTCATGTGGAATTTAAGTTTTCCATCGACCGCGCTCCACACAGCGATCGTTTGATCCAATGAAGAACTAACTATGGTGTTTTCATTTATCGCTTCCAATTGCAGTATCTACAGCATCGAAAATCAACAATCGTACAACAAATTATTTTAGCAATATTCGATATTGGCTTAACTTTTAGTTAAATCTTCACCTCGCACTCATGTCCTTTCCAAGACGCGATAATCAAACCCGTACGAGTATCGAGTATCGTCAAGAAGCCCGATGCCTGACCTAGAGCAACCCAGTTACCGCTAGGTGCGACTGCGATACATCTTATTAAACCAGTTGGATTCATGGAAACCTATATTATTTTTTTAAATTTATATATACAAATAATCGTTATTTTTTAATTTTTCACACTATCGTTATTTATATACATTTTTATGACCTACTTTCATTTCATTAACGTACTGGAATGTTCTACAATCGATAACTCTAAGAGTAATGTCTGTTGTTCCCACAAGAAGAGTCGTTGATGGAGAGGGACTCGAGGCTAAAGTGTTCACAGGGACGGGACGACTGCTTTCCGGACATCCCAAGAGCGAACCCATGAAAGGATCCCAACAGTGAATCGCACCGTCGCACGTCACTGCGTATCTCAAGGATTCGAGGAATGTAAGTGAGAGAATAGACTTTTTATGTCCAGTATATGTGTATTGACACGACGAGACTGTACTTCCATCGCCCTAATTACATAGAGACTTTTGTAAACAGCTCTCTGAATACAACGATAAATCTTGTTCAAATAGTATACCTTACCTGGCTTCGTAAACTCCACAACTTTACAGTTTTGTCTCTGCCACCACTCATAAAACTGTTCTCGTTATCCAGCACATACAGACATCTTATGCTATTTGTATGTCCGCTGAAACTCTGAAGCTTTATCTGTTTTATATTAAATATCGCATCCTTCTCTGGTCTTCCTATTTCGTGTTCCCAATAGGCTAGCCAATTGCCGCGTAACTGTCTGCCAGCGGATGACGGACAGGTGGTTGTCTCGCGACCGGCAGTGATACTCGCTTCCGTCGCCATTGATTGAGATCTAGCATCATCTTTCTGTATCTCGAATCTATTTCCTATCACGGATATATTTCCAAAACTGCAAACGTCTTTATCGACTAATTCCACATTTTCCATCACATCCACGGAGGCCACGGACGTATTATATTTATCTGTATTATCTTTAACAGTAAGATGAGATATTAAAACACGGCATAATAATCAATAGACATTTTTATGCAGGAATATATGTATACCGGTATTCAGGAAAGTCGTTTTTATTCCCTGCTCATAATCGTGACAAAGTTCTTTTATACGCTCATGGTTTTTAAGTATTTGTTCCATCATTTCGCTGTCGACGCATCTATAAAAGAGCATATATGCTTTATGAGCAAACTCAGCAGTGAACACGGCTCGTAATTCTTCAAATGCCTGTGTGCAAACGTAAAATTAGTAGTATATATTCGCATTTACATTTAAAAATATTAAAAATTGTAATCTGTTTGAGCTTTTACTCTATTTCTTTGCAAGTCCGGCACGTCGTTATTTTCCAATATCGGAGGAGAATACGAATCCGCAACATCTGTATCAAGTTTATTCCATACACAAATTCCATTGTTATCCAATCCACTCTCACTTGTAGTCTTCGTTCTAGATATAAAATATTAAAAATAATATAATGAATATTTGTATATACTGTTTTATATATATATATAAAACTGTATTTGCGTATATATGTATATGTGTAGTATAGAATTAAATCACGTTTTTATATACATATATTTTACCGAATAGAGTGTTCATAAGTTGCGTTCCTTTGCCCGAGATTATGTGACGAACCCTCAGTGCTCGAATTCTCATTGAAGGCTTTGTCGAAAGCTAGAAAGAAACGCTGAATCGGCACTGCTAAATGATTCTTCGTAATTACACTGCCGAGACGTAAGCTAAGAGTTAACATGGCTTCCAAACATTTTTCGGCTAGGGCGAGGCGCGCAAGCGTTCCATTGGGAAATGTAAATCTCGCAGTCGACAGTATCCGTACTGTAGGATGCAGGATGGATTTAACAATCGGTTCCTAATTCCCAAATATGAATAAGTGAGAATTTTAGTATTTTTTTGTATATGCATTGTTAATTGATGGATATATTACAATGCGTAGTTAATGTACTAATATATAATTAATCGTATCATAAATATTACATGAAGTACGTCCATCACGGTAGAGTCACTGAGATATACTGTAATGTGATTCAATAGAGCCAGACAAGAAATTAAGCCACCTTCCAAATTTTGTGTCAACTTTCTCTTGCACAACGCCAACAATTCAACCACGTGAGCGAAATATTGTAACAATATAATTTGTTCTCCATATAACCCTGGTAAACCGATTAGTAAATTATTATTCGTCGGATTGAAATGTCGGATATTTTTACATTATACATACCTGCAATGGCTGTGAGACATTCTAGCACTTTAACGGCATTTCGATCACCGGCCAATAGCGTTTTCTTCCACGAAACACCTTCCAAGCACACGAAATTGTCATCGACCGCCGTTAGATTTTCTTTCCCGGCGTAACATAGCGTTAACATTCGCAAAAGGTTTCGCGACAAGTGCCGTGCTGTGAGTACCGGGCCGAGTCTGTGGGACAACCAAATAACAGATTCCGCACTCATCTCGGAAATTGTACACTCGCTCGGAGTAGATCTTCGATAAATGTCCAATTGATGCTGTAGTGATTCTTCATCCGATTCGGTTACGTTGCGTTTGTTGTCAAGATCGATGGAGAGCCTAATGTCTTCCTTAGCTTCTAAATTACATACATTCTCGGAAAGATTACTACCGGAATGGACATTTACGCCGTATGTGCTAACGTAAGTGAAATCTTCGCTGGAGGTTTTACTACCGACATTACAGCCAATGCTATTAAATTCGGTTACCGATTTAGGTCCGCTGATATTTGATTGTTTCGGTATCGGAATCGTAGGCGATTTCACGGAGCCGCTCGGCGAATTTTTGCTTCCATCGTCGTTCAAATCGTCGTTGGCATTCAAGTTGAGATCTATATGTAAGTCGATATCATATGGCATAGTATTATTTAAAGAAATCCACGTATTATCTTCTGGTTCCATAGTAAATACTTCTGTAATAATACGTTAATTCAAGTTCTTAGAAGATCACTTTTTTTTCAACTACACTTATCATCGAATCATTAACGATTTATTCGAATCACCTTCAACGTCATTGTTCATCATTACGTTAGATACAGGATCGTTGTTTGTCGGTCCAAAAGATGAAGCAACATTATGTTCGGTATCCGCGAATGAATCTTCATCCAATGGCGATAAAACTCCTTCCCCATCACTGCAGGGTCCACTTAAGTCGCAGCTCCTTCACAGAAATTTGCAAATAATAGAAATTCATACAAGATGTAACAAATAAAAAATTATAAGGTATAATATTAAAATATAATTATTTCTTACTTTAGATTTCCAGTTCTATGTGTGCATGTACCGAGAGATCCCTGTATATAATCTTTGTATCCTCCTACCGCTTCCACCAAAGGATTTATAAAATTGTCTAGAAATCTGCGTAGTCCCAATCTGACTATCAGCTTGAGCAGAAACATTCTGTGATATAGCCGAGTGGTTCGAAACTTTGCGAGCGTTCCCGCGGGTAGTATATCGGCGTATAATGCAATATCCATGATGGAACCATTCTCGTATAATTTTGTGATAGGCAAGAGAAACGTATCGGCTGTATCCTTCGGTCCCAACGTTCTACGGCAGAAAAATGAGATAAAAAATATAAAAAGAATATTATAAGAAAATAGTTTTGTTGGAAAGACATTTCTTTACGACACACGCTTACTTTGCGATAGGATCAAAAAGATACCACACTGATAATACTGCGCTGTAAGGTTCTTCCATAATTTGTACTATGTGAGGAACTATCAATTGCAAGGTGGCTTCTCTCGCACTACCTGCGTAAGGTAACAGTCGTTCGAGTTCTCTAGCAATTGCTTTTACCTTACATTCGCTAATTTTACACAAATATTTTGTCTTTGTTTTAATCGCAAAATCTATGTCATCCTCGGTCCTCACGATAGAATTTAATTCTCGTATCAAGTCATTATATTCTTGCAACATTTCCACAATATTATACAAATATTGACAATATTTGGAGAATGGGAACAGACTGCCGGATAAGATTGGTTGAAGAAACTGATGCGCAGATGGTGGCGGAAGACCCATATATGTTATTGTTGGATAACGAAAAGGAATGTCATCGTTTACCTAAATATAAAACAAAATACCTCATATATATATATATATATAAACATAAAATATCGTTTTTGTGATGTGTGCGTCTGTCTTAATAAAATAAAATTTAATATATAATGCGAAATTTTAAAATTACCGTTGAAATGTCATTCGTCTCTACGTTACTTATATTATAACTCTTTGGCATAATGTCAATCTGAAGCAATAGGGACACAATATTTTTTATACATTTCGGTAAATTATCAGCCGATGTCTTTAAAATGTTTAGACACGTTATGAATCTTTGCGCGAATGACGTTCTTTCAATGTTCCAGGTCGCGCGAAACTTGCCAGCTAGAAATATCTCCACCATCAGACAACCGAGTATCTGTTGTTCCTTGATACGACCACTGGCCACAATCTGTTTATAATTTGTGGAAAGATCGTGCGATCCCACTGTAGGTTTGTAGACCCGATGGTTGATCTTATTCATAAAAGCGTGCATGGTTTCTACTTGCACGATCGCCGCGACGGGATTAAAATCCTTGGGCAGAATAATAGGCTGATTAATGGATTTATCTGATTTAACGTTATCCTCCGAAAGCAATGAACCTCTAGAACGGCTCAACAAGCGACTCAATACGAGAGGCGACGATCTCGATGCGTTCGTTGACGTAGCGGGTAATTCTTCTTCCTCGATACCAGAACTGTGGCCTTCATCATCACTGATTCTATTTGTAGATTGATCATTTTCTGCAATCGTACAATAGTTTGAGAAAATTTTAAGATTCTCGAAAATTATATATTCTCGAAATTTTCGCAAAACACTTACTGATTTTATTGGTCGAAAATGTCGGTCTAAGACGCGGTGGTACTTTACCCCAATAAGGAGATGGAATAATTTTTTGCGGATGTGGTTGCGTGAAAAGTTGTACAACTCCAGAATTAGTCAAATCAGTATGATTATCGACTAACTGTAGACAAACGTTTTTCGACTTTACGGCAGCGAAACCAGATAATCTATCGCATAAAAGATATAAATATCAAAAATTTGTATAAATATAATTAATAATTAATAATTTATTATTAAACAAAATTAAGTTTGTACTTGTAACCAAAAGTCAAGTCTATCCAATGATGTAATCTTTCCGAAACATAAAAGCTTTCTAACGCTTCTCTATGCTTTTCAATAAAATCCTCTGGAGAAGTTGCCCAAGCTGGAATTTCTAAATCTGGCAAATCTTCGTGGATGGACTGCAAAAAAAAAAAAAACATACATTTTATCAACCTGAGAGAGATACTTTATCATCATTGCTTAATATTTTACCTTAAAAACACTGGGATCAGTGAAGAATTGTGGTATACATTCGTCAGGACTCCAATCGTGTAATCTCTGAATCGAAGCTGGATATTCTCCAGGTACCCATAAAGGTCGTACATGTTTACAGAGCACAGATTTATTATATCGACGTGAAAGATATACATAATATGTAATCTCTGACAAAACATCCGAAACATGATGTCCAACCTGCGTGTATGAATTAATTAATTAATTTTTCAACAAAATGTGTGAATATATGACACAAAATTTTCATTAATTTACATACCTCAGTTGATTGTGAGTCAAACGTCAGATCTAATTGTCTGTCTCCTTTATTTAATCGAAATTTCGACTTTGTTAAATCTCTCCAGTTGCCGCCGTTCCTCGATGTAAAATCCGTCACCCAAGGCATAACATGATGACAGCCAGGATCACCGTATCTTCTACCAGCCAAATTATTGAGCGCAGTCAAATAATCAAAATTGCTAATACAATTATACACCCACATCTCACATAATTTCTCGATACTTTCATTTAAACCAATGTCGCTATTATTTGAATTAGATATGTTATCTTTTTTACTGTAAGGATTGTTACTAGAATTTTTTTCTTTATTGTCTTGAGAAGTAGTGGGACATTCGTTTTCAGGTTTTAAATAAATATTATCGCTTAATTTTGGTAATACCTAAAAAAAAAAAAAAAAAAAAACAAAATCAATACAATATTGCTTACAATATTGAAACATTTTCTTTGTTGGTTTTATCTCACATTTAAATATTAAAGTCTTATATAAATAGATAGAAGATGCACAAAATATACCTTAATAGTAAAATTATCTGTGACTAATATGTCACTGAGTGTAATTTCTCCTAATGCAAGACCACGATCATGCAAGTCTCTGGATAATCTTAATAATTGATAAACTACAAATAATGATTTCCCATGGCTTGTATTAAGAGCAGCAGGACTGTACATTACGCACCTGAAATTAATAATCATAAGTATGATAAAAATGCAGGAATATTTTGGCAAATTCTTTTTACACATTGTTTTACACATAAGCACAAAACAATTATTACTCACTCGCGAAGGGAGAAATTTGCGGTATGCTCGTAAAAAACTATAAAAGCAGACGTTGTTTCTATGACAAAATGGACCGGTACGAGATTGCAATGTGCTTCGAACGATGCACCATTCGATACCGATAGAACCACACCACGTTGCACTTGCACCAAAGTACAACCGTACATCCTGTTAAGTACTTCATGCATAATGGCAACATCATTCGCATTAGCTGTGATATTAGATTGCTCCTTTTGTTCGACAAAATTCCAAGGATCTAAATATATTTTACAAGATTTTAAGTAAAATACCTAATCTAGCAAAAAAAAACTGAAAACTAGAAATAGAAAATATTGTCTATTAAGACACATACTGTAATATTTTTTGTACGTTTCTTTCCATAGATTTCTATAATTAGTTTCAGCCACATAATGCAACAATTGTGAAAACATTAATTCCGCTTGATTCTTTGTGCTGGTAGTAGGTCTTCCTCTTGGCAAAGGAATCGCATTCTTGTACTGCTTTACATATACCTAAGAGTAATAATAATATAACTTTACTATCTCATATACATATTATTGTATACTTTGTATAAAATATCTAAAAAATACTTTGGCATATATTCTCAGCCAGTCGCAACCCAATTCGTCGAGAGAGGGTTGCGCAGCAATTTCATCGCTGGATAGTCGATCATGATTGATAAATGTAAACGGGCCAACTGTTAATAATCGAGAAAGCCAATTTCTGTGAACTGTTAGGCAAATTCTCCCATCTGTCAATATCATATACTTTGCTGGTACCAGTAGATATTCCTTTATTATATCCATTTTTTATATTTTATATATATATATATTTATTCAGAAACTTTATTATCATGTAAACAAACACTCTTCTCAATCTTCTCCTTCATTTCCGTTCCGTCAATATAAACTAACAAGAGATATGATATATATTTTCATATTGTTTTCATCTACAGTCATAAATGTCAAAGTCAGCTGATCAGGCTAGAAATTATATACCATAGATATTTTAAATATAAGTAGAATTTAGGGTACATGTGTCTTTTCTCGCGCATGCGCAAGAGAGAAAAATTATCTATTACTATTTAACTAGTTATTTATGACATCTACCAATCGGAACGAAAGGAGTTTTATTGTTAGCTAAAATCCCTAGAAATTTTCAATTTCCTATTGGTTATCGCAGCGTTGTGTATTGGACATTAGAAGGTTTTGGCAACACTGTTGTTTTTTTATAACTTTCGGAATGCACTGATGTTGTAAGTTTATAAACTTGGATATCGGATAGCGAGCGGTTCGCTCATAAGAGTATAAATGTGAAAGAGTGTAAATTATTATATAGTAATTAGTTATTATGTTGTCATTGTACAAAAGAATACTTTGTTGGAATGATTCTGTTTATCCTTAACTTAATATTATGTAACGAGTATTTTATCGATCAGTTGTTTCAACTCTTTAAGAAGTGTGATGCTTGTTTTACGCGGACTCCAAAACTCAAATTCTCTCGTCGTGTTGGGCGGCCTCGCTTTGTGTCTCTTGTTTATGATTCAAATGAAGCAAATCTACACCAACAATCAAAAGTACAACAGATACTTGAACTACAAACAATATGTAAGTTTTATATATTTTTGTATGAATATTAACAATTAATGTGCGGCTGAAATTATTTTTATTAATTATTATATAATTCGCTTTAGATAATCTGTAATTTCCTACAATAACATAAACTTTTTAGACAGAAATTTATTTTTAATTTTACGTTACTGCATCTAACGTTAACCTAATCTTTATACATTTTGTATTTGAGTGTATTTCAATTTTTTAAATATTTTCTATATTACATGATATATATACAATTATATGTAGAATTCTATTTCGAACTATCATATCATAAATTATAGATTGATATAAAATTCGTCAAATTATTATAAGTTGTTGATAATGTAATTTTGATACAATTGATCATATATTTAAATTTATAGATGAATGAAATAGCGACAGAATTGAAGGCAGTGGTACAGTCTGTAAACAAATCGTCAACTTATGTTCGTCAATTAAACGAAATGCTTTCCAAGTATCGAGACAAAGAGTCGAAGAATATTTCAACGTCAAGAGTTATCTTAGCGTAAACATTTTGAGTAGGTAAAAAGAATTTATATTGAATTATATTAGTAAATATTATATATATTTACATCTTATAGTAATTAAATTATAAAAAGTTATTTTTTTATACATTTTAATTTCATATACTAAAATTAAATGAATGTTGCAAATTATTGCAAAACTTACATTATATTGTGTATTAAATTACAAACATTCATTCTTATTATTTACTATTTAAATGTTAAAAATTATAGGATTATATTGAATTTTATTCTTTTCTTTGTAATTTATACTTAAAATATTTATTATTGTATAAAATGCACATTATGGTATCAAACAGTAAAAAAGGAAAAAAGAAATGTATACTTATATAATAGTTACTGACAAATATTAGGAACAAATTTCAATAGTCGAAATTGTTCAATGGCATACATTGAGCATTATGTTTGTTATGTCCAACACTCTCCAAAACACCATTTGGTGCACAAAGCCATGGATCTTTTGTTATTTTCTGCCAATTATACAATCGTTCTTTGAGTTCAATGAAAATGCTCTAAAAATAATATATATATATATATATATATATATATATATATATATAAGTTTATATTAAGAAAAACTTGTGATTAATTTAATGACTACAATGTTATACTACCTTTGCAGATGATTTTGAAGCTATATTGTTTAATTCCTCTGGATCAATTTTTAAATCATACAATTCCCACTCTGGTCTCTGATAATATTTCTTTAATGTTTTATACCATGGTAGAGGCTGATTAGTCTGTGTTCTATTTAGAATATCCTGTATATATAATACAATGATGTAAATGAATTCTATTTATCAATATTAGTTATATTTAACCTTGTTTGCTCTAGTTAAAAAAATAATACAACACTTTTTCTTTTTCTGGATTACCTGGAAAGTTGGAGATACATAAAAATCCTGATCGATAGGAAATGGCATTCTATAGTTGATATTATGTATAAGTTTGTGGCGTTTGGTTCTAATTGTACGCATGGGATAGTACATGGTAACTTCATGGTGCGTTTGGCTAGCAAAAATCGCCGTATTATTTTCTACGGACTCTATAAACGAGATATTCATTGTTTTATAATACAATTTTTTTAGCAGAAGACACTACATTTGTATTGCATTCCATATACGTATACATAACACATAAATCCATACCTTCAAGAAGTAATGGTAGAAGCGATTTGCCAGTAAGTTGTGGAGGGGACACTTCATTAGAATTTGACAAATAATCCATGTAAGTTACATTGAACCAATCTAATATTGTTGGTACTATATCCAGCAAAGAAGTCATACTGTACGTTACACTGTTTTTCCTATGGCCATGAATCGGTGATGAAATCATCATGGGTTCGGCCATACCTTCAAAATTTTGATTCTTGCATGTATTAGTTATTTTAGTTAATTTGACTTAATATATCTTACATCTTTAAATGTTATTTCTATTTTCTCTCATCTTATTTCTGTCGTACGATTTCGTAAAGCAAGATGCTTAGAACAAGACACAGAATAAAAATCACATTTGTTGAAAATACTATCAATGCTTGATAAAAATTGTTTCAAAATGGTACTTGTGTGTGTGTATGCGTGTGATTATTTCGTTTTCTCTTTGTGTCTCTGCAAATGTAATTGAATAAATTTACAAACCTGGATCATATAAATTTGTGCGACCATTTGGGAAAGGTATACCATTATCAGATGTGTAAATTATCAATGTGTTATCTTTGAATCCTGCATTTTTCAATTCTTCAAGAACAAGGCCGACACCTAAAAAAAGTTATATTCTTTTAAGTATCATCACCTATTAAAATGTATCTCTCTCTCTCTCTCTCTCTCTCGGCTCTCGGCTCTCTTGTTTATATACTAGAAATATATGCATTGGTATATTCAATATGCTAGGAATACCTTTGTCCAAACGAGATATTGTTGTGTATTGGGCAGCAATATCTCTCCTAGCAGCTTCAGTATTTTGAACATAATAGGGTACCTGAACTTGCTCCCATTGATAATATATTGGATTCCAATCGGGAATTGTACCCATTCCAACATCCCCGTTACCAAATTTCTCGCAAAAATTGCCATACTCGGGATTAGTATGACCGCAACGATGCGGATCGTGGAAGGCAATATATAAAAAGAAGGGTCTGAAAAATTTTAATACAACTAGAAAAATATTTTGCAAAGCTTGTAGTACAAAACTTTATATATAACTTATATATATAAAAATCTTTTATATATAACTTTCAATAAAGATTTATATATATATATATATATATATATATATGCATATACACACACACACACACACACATACACATACACATATATGATACTATTTTTTTATAGTATACAATATAGCATAAAAAATATATAAATTAAGTTATTATTATATATTTGTTTATATATATATATATATAATGACATAAACACAAAATGCATTATATTTATATTATTTTGTAAAACTAGATTATAAACTGTGAAATGTCACTTACTGTGTTTTATTCTGAACTGACAGAAATTCACGGACTAACAGCTTTATATAAGTAATATTACGACCTACTTGAAGAATAGAATTATTCTCTTCTGTATGCGCAAAATCAAATGGATAAACGTCACTCGGGCCTACATGCTTTTTGCCAATGATTCCTGCACAGAGAAAAAAGAACAATGTGACATGACAATATATGTAATGTGCGCTTATTAATCATTATTGTTTTACCTGTTCGTATATTGTTTCGCTTTAATAGTTTTGGCAAACTTTGAACATTATCAAAAGAATTAAAGTGATGAATTCCATGATGAAGACCATACATTCCATTTTGATGACTTGGTAATCCAGTTAATATTGCAGAGCGACTATAAGTTGAAAATTCAAGAGGTTTATATACTCGTAATAATTAGATTCAATTTGTGACAAAAATACCTTGGTGAACAGCTACTGACTGATGTATATGCATTATTAAACAATAAACTCTCTTTTGCTAACTTGTCCAAATTAGGAGTTTGACAGATTTTATTCAAGTAAGATCGCATCTCAAATCCTGCATCATCAGCTGTGAATTGAAAAATAAAGTTATTTCAATAAGTGATATCTTAAATCTATATTTAGATAATCTATAATTTATGACAAAATTTGGGATACAATTTTATATCTTTATATATTATATATTTATAAATATGTATATATATTAGTTCTATATATATGTCATAAATTCCAATATATAGCTTATGTGTTGTGTGTGTGTATATATATAATTTTTTTTTAATTTTTTAAATATTTTTTATATAAATAGAAAACACCTAAAAAACCTTGAAAAATTAAGAGACACACTTGTTTGAATTTTAATGTGAATTATAAATCATTTAAAATTGATCTAACTCCAAAATAAATTGTATAAATATCTACAATTTCTCATAATTAAAGGAATTAAAAAGATTGATAGTTTCTATCATTGATAACATTTTATTATTATTGACAATAATCTTTTTTATATTTTTAGATATGTATAACTAATATTTAAATTTTATGTATTTTTAAACATTTTAATTTTTTTTACATAAAATTATGCATTTGTAATTTATTTCAGTTTATTTAATAAAATATATTCGAGAAATCGCGCATATTTTTGAATAAAATATGTTTAAATATGTTTAAATAATTTTAAACATATTTAAATGTTATTTAAAATCAAAATTACCCAATAATAACAGCACATTTTTTTTAGTTGTGTCAGCATCTCCATGCGCATTGCGTAATGCCGATGAGATAATGCATAGAAAAAATAATGATTTATTTAAACAGACGTTCCACGACATTTCGTAGTACTTGTTGACACATGTATGATGTTCGTATGAATGGTTTATATTTATGAATGACGCGTGTAACTGCTGCCAAAGTCACAGATCAAAAATGTTCTGCTTTTCTGAAATAAAATAAATAATTAGTGAACTCTATACAATACTCAGTCTAGAACATTCAATTCTTTATTAAGAAAACGAGACAAGTGAGAAAGAAGATGAGTACTATTTTTATCTTTGTCTATTATTGGATAGAAAAGGTCAAAGATAGGAAATTTTCTTCGAGAGACAAAGGTAAAGATGATACTTATCTTCCCTCTCACCTATCTCGTTTTTTAACAAACTGACTCAAATATAGTATAGAGTTTAGTGTAAGTGAGATCGATTTTATATCTATCGCGTTCAATTTTATTATTCATTGCTGCGTCCGAAGGCCAATAAAACAAAGATACAATAAAATATATACATATAAATATAGAAAATACTTCGGTATGTTTGGCTTTTAAATTTGACATTTTTTATTATTCCATTGGTACATACGCAACGTGTTTACTAACATGTCCGATACGTCAAACTAGCCACGTATAATATCTATGTACATATACATACGCTGTACGCGTGTTTTTTTTTTTTTTTTTTTATCGTTCTTTCTTCTATTTATATTTATGTTCGTAGGACCGCAATTATAAAATTATTAGTTATATATTAAAAATGTTTAGCATTATCGCTCGCGAGAGACCAAGTTAGTCCGAAATGATTCCTTTCACGTGGACAAAATGTCATTACATTCTCGTTAAAATAGGTTAGATGGACATTATTTGTCTCGGAGATACGCTCTCACATTTTTGCAATTTAAATAATTACAGTTGTAAACACGTATACGCTAAATTACAATAGAAACCTTACGATTCAATAAAACTTGAGATTTAGGGCTGAGAGAGACAAATATCGAATGTAAATTTGTCACTATAGATTTATTTGCAAACAAGTTAGTGGTTAGTGGGGGAATAAATGGAGAGAAGGGATTAGAATCTGTCTTACTAATTAGAATCGGCACGTGATCTGTAAACTTCTGTTTTTTGGTAATCTTTTTCTCATTTCAAAGTTGATATTGTTTCTAAAGAAGAAAAACTTAAATCTAAAATTAGCTAATTATTTAAAAAATTATGCTTCTTTACTTCATTCCGTACGCAATCTCATTGTGTAATATAGCCACGTGGGAATGATTGTTTCTGTGTGTATAAAGTGACAATATGTGTATTTTTTCAGAGTTCTTGAATGTTTAAACAAGACATTGCATTATGTCAAAAAAAATTATTTGCTTGTTTGATGTTGATGGCACACTCACTGAACCACGACAGGTATATATTAAATATTGAAAAAAATTGTGTATATATATTTAATTATATTATTAAAATATATTTTATTTTCTTATATAAATAATGTTTTTCTTTTCTGTAATATTATTATAATTAATATATTATTTTGCACCTTACTTTACTTTATTGATCAAATTTATGTTTGTTTTCCACAGCCAATCAGTTCTAACATTGAAAAGTTCCTTCTGGAGACAGTGAAAAAAGAATTTGACATTGCAGTAGTTGGAGGATCTGATTTAAACAAGATTCAAGAACAATTGGGTGAGGAAAACCTCTTTGAAAAATACAAGTATGTCTTTGCAGAAAATGGACTTATCGCATTCAAGAATGGCAAAGCTCTGCCATCGCAAGTAAGTAATCTAAGTGATTATATTTAAAAATATTAATAAATTACTTACGTTTGATCTATTCTCACATGTATATATATCTAATTTTCTAGTCGATCCAAAACATGTTGGGAGAGGATATTCTACAAGATTTTATAAATTTTGTTTTGCGATACATATCAGAGTTGAAGTTACCAATGAAGCGTGGAACATTTGTAGAATTTCGTACAGGAATAGTGAACATTTCGCCAATAGGACGAAATTGCAGTAGGAAAGAACGCGAACAGTTTTTTGAATACGACAGTGAACATCATATCCGCGAAAAATTCATACAAGCCCTTAAAAAAGAGTTTCCGGATTTGCCTTTAACCTACAGTATTGGTAAGTAATTTATATATAATTATGTATGTAGCAAATTTAATGTAATTAGTAATTATTAGCAATTTAATAAATTAACAACACTTGTTAATTAATTCAATTAAGTTAATTATTCTCATTAATATATTGTATTTTTGTTACTGCAAATATTTTACAAACTTTAAATCTCGTAAATATCATTTAATAATGACTTAAAATTAATGCATGACATATATAAAAACTTTAGCAGACGATATTTACTTTTTTTCTAAGGGGGACAGATCTCTTTTGATGTTTTTCCTATCGGTTGGGATAAAACATATTGCTTGCGTCATATCCAAGGATATGATGAAATACATTTCTTCGGCGACAAAACGGCGGAGGGCGGTAACGATCATGAGATTTATGAGAGCGATTTGACAATAGGACATCGCGTCACTTGTCCCAAAGATACAGTGAATCAATTAAACGTCCTTATGACACTCGTAAAAGAGAATAGGGAAAAGGAACAGCTTAGTGTTTCATTACAATGTGTCTAATAAGTCCAAGAATAACATAGTTTTCTAGCTCAAAATAAAAATTTATATTTTCCATACATATAATATAAAACTCGCAAACTAGTTTTCTCTTTTTTTTTTCAATTTTTTGCCGCTCATGTAACAGTTCTAATGACAAAAGTGTAGAATATTTAATTGTTACACATTTTTTAAATTAAGTTTCAATATTTTAAAATTTTATATTTTTGTGCACAAATTTAAAAATATATTTATATATGTGCTCACTTTTAGGAGGTTGTTTTCTTATCATCCTTTGATATACAAAAATAAATCAATTAAATTAAAAGGTTATTAAAATTTAAGAACATAACAATATCTTTTTTTATGTTCCCAAAAGACAGATTCTATGCGTATAAGTCTCACATACATACACCATCACACATATCCTAATACATTTACGCGATACACAAGAGTATATATATATATATATTAAAACTAAACAATAACTAAATAATATTGTTAAACAATAACAATGTTAACATAAAAGAAAAAAGTTAAAATATATTTATTGGAAGACATATGATGAAACAAAGTAGAATTTTTCTGCTACTGACGTATGGAAGGCACCTTTTATCTCATTAGCATATATGCAAATGCATAAAGCATAATGCAAGCATAGTTAATGCTGCATCCATAACTGTTGTGTAAAAAACTTTTGGCTTTATCTTTTTATCTTTAGATAGCTTTTATTATGTAAGTTTTGATCGTAGTTTTTAACGCAGCTCGGATAAGACGCAAAAAAATTGATACATACGTTAAATATCTCAAAATCGATATATCCAGTAATTTTTAATAAAAAAAATATATATATATATATATAGTAAAAAGAGTTCATATAAAATGTATTCTGTTTATGATGTGTAAATTAAGCTCTTGTTATGATAATACCATGAGTTTTATATTCCTTGATAAACAGGTACACGTTTTGCCGCGAAAGCGGCAAGTCCTTCGAGTCTGTCTTTCGTGTCCACGATTTTGCTGTAGCACTGCTTCTCAATCTCCAGACCGTCTTCCAGAGACACTTCCGTGCCTTTGGATATAGCCACTTTTGCTAATCTAAGCAGTAATACATAATATCAACATATGTATATAAGTATTGTACTCTATCAGAGATATAATTATGAAAGTTACAAGTATAGAACTCAAATGTTGGATAAAAAAAAACGTAATACTCGCGCTCAGAAGATAAACATGTGGTGTGATGTATATTATATAATACATAGCGATCGCATCAGCGATTCTGAGTAGCCATCGCTGCATTTAAATACTTATTTCTTACGACAGTTACGACTAATGGAACGACGTATTACTATTATAAGAAACTTCGTTCTTTGTATTTTTCTTATATTTTTATTTTTTACTTTTTATAATACTATTGATTTACTTTATTATTCTCTTTTTCTTGTCTTAATAATACGTTTATTTTTTTCTCTTTTAATTCTTTTTTTTATTCATATTTCGATTTTCTAATTTTCACTTTTTATAAAAATATTTTCTCTTATATAATTATCTAAGGAAAAAAATTAAATTTTTTATTATTTCAACATTGACAACTCACCTAACGCCAATAGGACCATTGGGCAAAATTTCTCTCGCGATAGAGAGTGCCGTTTGATAAGCGGCGTCGCCAGTCTTATTTTGCGGAACCGCCTCGTTCACGAGACCGATCGTGCATGCCTGTTGGCCGTCCAGAATCCGTGCTGTATAAATTAGTTCTTTAGCCTTGGCTGTTCCGATTATCCTTGGAAGTCTCTGCGTTCCACCGCCACCAGGCATTATGGCCAATTTTGTTTCTACGAGACCCATCTTGGCCTCCGAAGAGGCGACTCTGATATCGGTTGCCAATGCGAGTTCTAGTCCTCCGCCCACCGCGACACCATCGATGGCCGATATTACCGGAGTCGGTAGATTTTCCACGTCGGTGATGAGGTCTCTCAGGGAGGATACGAATTGCGGCACCTCGGACGTGTCCATTTTCAATCTCTCCCGCAGATCAGCCCCGGCACAGAATACTTTCGGGACCAAGCTGCGTATGATGAGCACCCTCAATTTGTTATTCTGCTTGATAGTAGCCAGTGCCTCGTTTAATTGGGAGACCAAGATCTTTCCGAAGGAATTACGAGCGGCCGGTCGGTTCAGTCCTAAGACAGCAATGCCATTATCCTTCCCATCCAAATAATTAACAATCACTTCTCTCGTTTCGTCCTTGGGACTTGGCATCGCCTTTGTAGCCAACGTCCTTGCGGCACAAGCACAAAGCTGATGAAGAGAGCTGGTAACTCTGACGCTTGCCACTAACGAAACCATTATACTGCTGTTTGTACACAAAATGTGCTTCTCTGTAAATAAAAAATGCTTACACTTGCCAAATACTTTATAAGATATTGCGAATCATTTCGTTTTAATATTCTATTATATGTTTTTATTTTCTCTTTACACATACATACACGTATGTAAAGTAACTCTCTATATTAAATAACTATTAACTAATATTAAATTATATATATATATATATATATATATATATATATATATATGAGTGTGTTAAATTTTACATTTTTATACATATATGTATATACGTACATTTTATTCTATTTTATTTAATTTAAAAGAGAAAGGATAAAAAGAATACAAATGACAATTTTCCAAGAGGACTTACTTAAACACAACAGACCGGTTTCTCGACTCTCGCCGCACCTCGTAGTCGCGGAAAAGTTACTACGTCGTTATCCTTGATCCTATTTCGAGATTACGATGCAACAGGAGTATATTGCATCCAGCGGGTATATTACGCGCACGTAATATATGCGTGCAATGCGCGAAATTTTTGATTGTATTTTCTTTTTATTTCCGCGAAGGTGAATCGTAAGGATATATCGTCCCGGTGCGTCGACTTCTTGGACTTTATACACTCTGTCACAACACCGACGCGATGTGACAGTGGAGGCGGAGATGATGGTAGGGATAGCCGAAGAAAGTTTATGCGAAACTTGGCGAGAGCGCAAACCTCCCACTCTAAGTACTGCCGCGTCGATGTCGCGGCGACGACTATTTGCTCTTCGAAAGCAAACATTATACATTGTGCGCACGTGCGAGGTGTCAGTGTCGCTGGACAGAGGGCGCGCGCAGTCTTCTACGCATGCGCGTTGAACGCGCATTAGTGCCTATTTCGAATAAAAGAGGGTACCACATGGTCCTTTTTCTCTGGCTATGTGAGTGCGCATTTTCTTGTTCTTTTAAATTTTAAATTATGTAAGAGTTTGTCGGAGAAATACCACAATAAAACAAGAATGTTGAAAAATAGAAAATTGGTAGAAATATTCTCAGTGATAAAGTGATTACGCAATGATGATACTGTACGAAAGAGTCGCATCAAACTACAGATAAAATGCAGGTAACTCATGCATATAATATATAAGGCTAGACAAATAAAGCTATATATATAAAATGTATAGCTCCGTAATATATTCCGATGAAAACGTTTGTATGTAAATTCGTGTTTATTCTTGGCAACGATGACAAAGCGTTGTTTTAACAAAAGAAGAGATTTTTATCGTTTTATCTAACAAGGAAAGTATGGAAGTATCCCCCTCTGATGTTAATGAGCTTTTAATATATTGTAGTCTAGGTCAAAATAGGAGACACGTATTTTTTATATGTGCTCTTACGACCATTAAGGAGGGTAAAACATCCTCTTGAAAAAAATTGGTTTTTATATTTCTGAACAAATACCGTCGAAACGACAAGAGATATGAAAAAAAATTTCAAATAAAAGTTCTATGGTTTTTAATATACTTTAAAACTGCATAAGCAGGTTTTTCAAAAATGGAAGGAAAAATGGAGGATTTAAAAAAATATTACATTTTCGAAAAATTTGATTATACAGTTTTAAAGTACATTAAAAACTATAAAACTTTTATTCGAAACTTTTCTTTATATCTCTTATCGTTTTGACAGTATCCGCTCAGAAATATAAAAACTGATTTTTTTTCAAGAGAGTGTTTCACTTCCTTAACAGCCGTAAGAGCACATAAAAAAATACGTGTCTCCTATTTTGACCTAGACTATAATATATTCAAAACGCATTAAAATCGAAAGGGGACACTTCCATATGTTTCCTTGTAAGTAATCTTGCCAGACAAAAACGATTTAAAAATGTCTTATCGTTTATCTATTCTTTGAACATTTTTAAAATCCTTCTGGTTTTTTATGCTATCTAGATTGTTTTATGTGTAAAAGTAAATTTCTTCTATTTCTAGCTGACACATATAACGCAATAGATACATGATACGATATATAATAAATAAAAAAATAATCACAAGTAAAAGTATTTTAGAAAGTTCTCTCTCATACATGTATATCATTTATAAAAATTATATTCGAATTGTTTTAATTATCGGAAAAATATGTCTACTTTAAACATAAATAACAAATGCAACTTTGATAAAAAGTATATCATCGTTATCAATAAGATATATTGCAAAATATATTCTTAATGTACAGTATATAATTTTGTTATATAATAAGGTTCGATGAAGTACACTCGGCGTCAGAAATACCTTATTAACAAATGTTACGTACATATCAGAGCATATGTGCATTTTTCATATATGCCATTCATTTAAATTTATATGTTAAGGCATTCATGACGCCAAGTCATATCAATTCTCATAATAAAAGGTTAAGAAATATTCCATTAACGTGTATATATTGCCTATTCAATGAAGGCACGATAAACGTGACATTTCGATAAACATGTTTAATGTAGAGATTATCTAATTTTTATTGCGATATTAAGCATTTATCTTATCTGAAGCGCATATATAGGATATATATAACCGATTAATAAATTGCGCTTTAGAAATATATGGGGATGCAATTTGGATATATATTACCCTTTTCGTTCGATTCGGGGTTCATATTCATCTTATATACGCGATGTTCTGCCAATGATTAATTTTTTAAAAAGATCGATTTAATTTTACAATGATATTTTTATGCAAGTCAAATTAATGAATAATTAAGCGACAGGTTGCACGAATTACATCATTTTTTAAAGTATAATGCGACTGCTACTATAAACAATATATAGCAACTGTATGCAAAAAACAAGCATCCAATTTTCCGCACTATTATACTTATATACAGTATAGTGACGTTACTATTTGCGTAGCGAGACTCGAGCAAACAATAGACTTATTAATTTCATTATTTTTTCAAACACGATCGCGACAAGTATTAAAAGATGTCAAACGTAAGTATTTTTTTACAAACAATTAAACATTATCAATTCTTTCGCGAGTATTTTTTTAAGAACAATTAAACATTATTAATTTCATCGACAATCGTGTAAAAATGCTAAGATGATGACTATTTATCAAAGCAAATATTTCGCAAAGAGGTTTTTATTTCGAATAAAAAAGTAATGATGGATGGCAATTATAATATAAATAATTGTAATATTTTTTTAATTTAGGATGATAAAATTATATGTTTGACGTTTAAACTCGAATATATCTTATTTTAGACTATTTATTAATTGTCTAAGGAATTAAAGAGGCGCAGTAATAGAAATGCAAAAAATGGATGTACTTTGGATTACATAGATTTTGTTATATGCAAAGCTTGATTCTTTAATTGGATTATGTGCTACTAAAAATCTGTTTCAAACAACAGATAGTAAGTTAATTTTAAAGCTTGCATCATAGTTCGTTTGATGTGGACGCAATTAGACAAATACATTTCAGAGCATATCAAAACATACACGTGTAAATAAATTATAATATGCTTGAATTTTACGTGAAAATGTATTTCTGAAAATTTTGCGCAAATCGAAAAATCTACAAAAAATTTTAAAAATTAAAAGAAAAATATAAATGTACAAAAAGAGAAAAGAATTTGCTTAGAAAGTATAAAGAATAGAGAATAGTAAAAATAAATTTAGAATAAATTTAAGATAATGATTTTATCAACTTTAATCTTTCAAATACACGTTACTTAAAAATTCGTTCATAAAACCAGCTATTATTAATATTTTTTTAAAGTTGCATAATTGAAATTCGTATGAAATATGATTGAATTATATACATTATCTATATCTATATTGCTTTATAAGATTTTTTTATTCATGAAATAGGGAATGTGAATATTGCAATACATATAATATTATTTGTATATATATATATATATATATATATATATATATATATATATATATATATATATATTCTGTATTCTAAAATTCTGGCAACAGGTTTCTGTGTTTACACTTGTTCAAATAGAACGACCTAACACATATAATAAATTGTACCTACATTTCAATATTTAACCACATTCCTAAGAGTACATATCAGACTTTCTGAAGGCAAATTACAAGCTATGTGACAAATAAATAAATAAATAATAAACAACGTACAATTGTCCGAAATTGGTCCAACATGAAACCCGTAATGTATAGGTTGCCCCTCTTTTACTGTATTATTTTTGAATACTTTGAGCAACTTGTAGAGTCAATTTTTTCGTAACAAAAGTGTTTAATTGATTCGAAATTCACTCAATGATCATAATTTTACATATTTAATACACATTAATACTTTTCAACTTTAAATTAAGATTCCGTTGAAATAAAGTCTACTTGAAATTAATCGAAGAATATTTTGCCATCTATTTTTCTCGTCGGAATTTAAGAAAGCAAGACACTTTTTTTTTATTTTATTAATTGCTCGAGAATCATAAGTGCTTTTTTATCGAGCAAAAATCGACTCTTACATTGGCCAAACAAATCAATTATTTGAAAATAACAGTGGAAGTGGGACATCTCTTACTCACCTCTTCGTTACTTTCTCTTGCGTGTAAGTTTCTCGTTTCGCATTTCGCGTTATTCCGCGAGTGACGGAAGAGGCAATCGATGCGAATTAATGCGTTTAATGCGAATTTAGTGGTACGTACAAGAGTTGTCCATCAAAATCAAAGGAGACAGTTTCGATAATCAGTGATTCGATAATCAATGATGTACCATTAATGTATCGCGCGTTCCGTTCGATCTTTATGATACTTTGATGGCGAATATTGACGGTTTCAGTTGGACCAAGGAGTAGATGTAGCTTAAGCGCGCGAAGCAGGCGCGACAGGCGGTGGTCGAAGCATCGACCTGGTGGCCGAAGAAAGTTTTTGCGATACCAAATGTGCGATATGCGACGATCTCTTCCATACAAATTCCCGTGTTCTATCGTGATCGTCTTGGCTTTCCACCCGGACCTGAAGAAACATTAAACATTTAATTTAATACAGTTTAAACGCAGCATTTTTGTTAAATAAATGAAAATAATAGTCGCTACTTAACTGCTACTACCTTTCATACTTTGCAATACAAATGTTTTCAATTTTATTTATAATATATTGACTGTGCATTAAATTAATAAATGCATTAAATTAATACAGCCAAAACTTGAAGAAATAAAAATTTTTCGTTTTAGGTCATGAATGTATGTATTTATATATATGTGTGCGCATAAAATATTTGAACAAATCTCTTTTTATAAAAACAATTAACTAAAAATATCAAGAAAAATAATTATTATTTCAAAACGTTGACAATCAATATATATATATATATATATATATATCATGTTTTAGATTTGTGAATTAATATCTTTCATTTTTTTAAGTAAAATTTATTTAAATTTGAAAGACAGTATGCATATATTGTACGTAGAGTTTATAAGGGTTTAATAGTAATCCAATACAACATGGCAATTTTCTGCGTAATGAAAATAATGGCATTGAAATAGCGAGAAATGAAATGGGTAAAATGAAGAATCATAGAGAGAAATTCTGAAATTTGTCTATTTGTTGTTTGTCGATCGGCATTGCAATTCCGGTTTTGCAAGATTCACGCGTCAACTATAACTGTTTCTCGCGTTTTTTCTTCCCTCGTTATCTCGACGTACGTACGTACCTGTTTGGGTTGTAAAACCCGAATAGAATGTAGCGTCGCCGCGCCTCCGTGCAACACGCGCAGACTCAACTTGCCGGACATCTCGGCCGTGGTAGCGGTCGCGCTCCTCAGCTCCTTCTTCGCGGCCCGACCGAACTCCTTCTCGACTTTCAGTACCAGCGGCCCCAGACTGAACCTGGTCTTGATGGTTGTATGATCGCTCATCATGTTCACTGACACGTCGCCCGTTCTCTGCAGGGACGCTAATCCGTACAGAGTGGCTCTCGCTTTCGGTCTGCTCTTGGTAGACTTGTTCTGAAAATCACGTTAGATTCTTTCTTCACGAAACTGTTTTATTTTCTTTCGAGTCTCGAGATAGAGATGTTTGAATTTTTCATAAATTTGATTCTGGAGCCAGCATCTAATAAAAAATGAAAATTTTATCTGATATCCGCGAGTATCTATAAATTTTTCTTTTTTTACTTTGGTCTTGTTGTTGGTGCTGCTGCTTCCCGTAGTTCCTTTTTTATTCTTCGTCTTGTTCTTCGTTCGTTTACGATTCTTGCTGGGATTATTGCTGCTAGACGTACGTCTAGATCTTATGACTTCGGTAGAAGATTCGAACGGTGAGATAGTTTCCTTTTCCGTCACGGCTGCCGTTTCCATTATGGCGAGTTCAGTAGTCTGCATTACTTTCTGCAAACAAAAACATATATGTATATATATTTATTTAAGATGTGTTTGCAAATTACGCGTAAATTACGTGTTCTCTATTCCTTCTTGAATTTAAACCTAACTTTTGTATTTAAAATATTTCTATAAAATTCGGCATTCTATTCTAGTTTTTTAATATTTAATATTAAATATTTCTTTTAACAATTCAGATTCTAATTAATCTAAGATTCCGATAAAACTTTATTATTTAATTTGCAAAATCTGTAAAAAAAATATTGTCTCAATATTTTAATCGTTGGTGAGAAAAAGTTTGACTTTAAAATATTTCAAAATTCGACCTTCTATTCTAGTTTTTTAATATTTAATATTAAATATTTCTTTTAACAATTCAGATTCTAATTAATCTAAGATTCCGATAAAACTTTATTATTTAATTTGCAAAATCTGTAAAAAAAATATTGTCTCAATATTTTAATCGTTGGTGAGAAAAAGTTTGACTTTAAAATATTTCAAAATTCGACCTTCTATTCTAGTTTTTTAATATTTAATATTAAATATTTCTTTTAACAATTCAGATTCTAATTAATCTAAGATTCCGATAAAACTTTATTATTTAATTTGCAAAATCTGTAAAAAAAATATTGTCTCAATATTTTAATCGTTGGTGAGAAAAAGTTTGTCTTTCAAATTTTATTCAAAAACATATTTATACTTAAAATTAAAATTAATCTCCTTTAGTATAAATTGTTTAAATTGTTGAAAAGAGAGATTATGGATTATACCTTGACGTCGTTTTCATTAACGCTTTTTTCAGTGACGACGGATGCGTCGATCGGCCTTGAGGCGCTTTTCTTGGTGCCGTTCTTCTTGTTGCCCTTCCTTTTGCCTTTGTTCTTGTTCTTGCTTGTCTTGGAACTCGAATTTGAATTTGACAGTTTCACGGTCACCGGCTCGTAATTAGCGCGTAAAATATTATTGATCTTGCCAAGAATTTGGTCGACGAAACGATTGTATTTTGCCACGTAAATCGCCGGCACGTGAGCGCTCGGTTCAGATTCCATGCCACCTAAATATCGATAATAAGAATTGTATCAGTATCTTATAATTTCCATTCTTCAGAATGCACGGCAAAGGGCATATTAAAATATAAATATTTATCTTTTCATAAAAAATATAATTCTCAGAAAGGACAACATTTTTTTCAGCAAAAATAAGTTAGTGATTTGACCGAGTATTTTTATCTTGAGACGATATAATCTATAATCTATATCAATTATTATGATATGAAATTATAGCAATTTAAGATTTATCTTAATGTACAATATTTCAAATTCCGTAAAAGTCTTTGCAGACTAACACTCGATTCACAGAGTTGTAAATTTTATGCATTATATAATTTTAATTATGTTATAAATGTTAAAAATTATTCTGAAATGAATTATATATATATATATGTATATGACACAAAATTACATAATTTTATCAATTCCATAAATTGTTAGCGCACACCATCAGCCTATATTTTCGTTTAGAAATTTGTATTCTTCTCTGAAAGCCATCAAGGTTACAAGAAGAAGAATCTCCAAAGTGATGAAATCGTTCGATTGACCCAGAATTTACCGAAAATTACCGATTCTAGTGAATAAGAAAGGCAAAAAGAAGGAAAAAGAGAGATAGCTCTTTGAAAATACGACCTTGAAAGCACTTTTCATCAAGTTATTTCGTTTCGTCCGGGTCATCGACCAGGGTGGGACGGGCTGCCTTCCGTGACTCGGCTTACCGTCTCTCATTCTCTCTCTCTCTTTCTTTCTTTCTCCAAGTTTTAATGAAGGGAAACGCATTCCTCCTTCCAGCCTTCCATCGGCTACCGTGGAAGGAAGTTGACGATTGCCGATCGAGGAGGAGCCTACTTAAAGCGGCGACAATGATAACGGTATATCGGAATCCTTCGGCGCGGCCAAACTGGTCTCCGATCTGGGCCACGACCTCCTTCCTCGCTACTCACCTACCTACAGACCCATCTAGTCGCACGCGTGCATTCACAATCTCTCATGTGGAGATGTTCACCTAAAAACTCTCCCCCTGCCGGTCGTTGCACCTGCAGCACGTAAGCACACTTTCTTTCGAACGTTATGACGCTGTGCCACGCAGCGATGAAAATTTTATGCCACGGACAAGGCCGTCTACTTCTGGCATGCCACGGAAGCGTTGAATGCCCATCGGGGCTTGATCAGTCCCTCGATAATGCGCGCCGATAATGTACGACACCAGTCTACCGTTTGTACTTTTCTTTTGCGTGCTTTGTACAAAGAAACACTCGACTCACCGAAACGATCCTCAAAAAATATTTTATTCAAACCTACTTGAATAACATTATATTCAATAAAATGTCTCGTATATGCACATCTACTTGATGTTTTATTTTTTTTATTTTTTATTAGATTATATATATTCATTAAGGCTCTTTTTTAATCAAAACCTGATTGATTAACGTCACACTTGATAAGATGGAATTTTTGAAAAGAATATATATATATATATATATATATATATATACACACTTATACATGAATTTAATGAATATGAATATAAGAACACCCATATAAAAAAAATTTCTAAAAATATAATTGAATAACATTATATTCAATAAACTGTCTCGTATATGCACATCTACTTGATGTTTTATTTTTTTTATTTTTTATTAGATTATATATATTCATTAAGGCTCTTTTTTAATCAAAACCTGATTGATTAACGTCACACTTGATAAGATAAAATTGTTTAAAAATATATACATATACACTTATATACATGAATTAAATGAATATGAATATAAGAAGACCCACATGGAAAACATTTCTAAAAATATAATTGTATATTCAGTATAATCGTTTTAAATCGTTATACATCGAATAGAAGTAAATAATGTTCTTGCATGTCTCGTTAATTGTAGTATTTATTCAATTTTTATTTTCAAATATTTAATTTTCCATTTTTTTTTTGGTAATATCATGCATCGTATTTCAATGTTTTCTTTTTACAAAATTGATTTAATTATTTACAATAGATTCGAGTAACTATTGTAGCAATTATCCGAAACATACAAAAATTATATTAATTCGAATTTTACTTGAATTATCTACAGCAATTATTCAACGTGAGAGACATATTTCCAGAGAATAGATTATTCAACATGTTATTACTTTTACTTGAGATGCAAACAGATTTCCGTCCTCAATATCTCACTTTTGAAGACTGAAACGGGTCAGTCGGAGATACAAGTATACACGCGATAAAAATATTAATAGCAACGATATACTAAATCACGATTTAGGCGTGACGGAACCTGAAGGACGTCAACTTCATAACTTATGAGCTGTGGGTCAGGGTCGAGGAGGAGGCTCTTCAGCATATCACTTAGCGCGCTCTCTGGGTCGGTGGCCTCGTTTCTTTTTCGATCGGCTACTCTCGGTGAAAGCCGGGAAAAAATTTCAACGCGGTCGCACCTTTGTTGGACTTAACCCGGCACTCTCATGTAGAAAGTTAATTGGACGCGTGTAAGCTGATGGCGGCGACTCGTTCGCTCGGTTATGGAACTTCTTAATAAATGCTCTTGAGAGGGCCACTTGATCCTGCCACTTGTTCGACTCAAATTTTACCCGTGAATCAATCATTGTAATTATCGATATTACCGTAAATTAAAAAATGTATGAAACTCTTTATAATTAATGACGATATATGTATAATCAGACAATAAAAGTGTCTACAAAAAATATGATAAAGACGTTCTAATCTTTCGGATATTATTTAGACATTTTTTGGAAATCTCTAAACGATTTATCTAGCTTTTTCCAACATTTTCTTTATCGATTTTAATTTTTTAGATATTTTTAAAATGTACAAAATATATTTATTCTTTTCTTCGGACATTTAAAAGCTTGTTAGTCTCTACCCTTGAGAGGAAATATGACAATGAGTGCAAGATTTATCTTTTCGTAATTATACTATTGAAAATTGAATGCATCTAATGATTTTAATTCTCATCAAGAAACAAATCCAATATCGAGTATTGTAAGAAGAGCCAAGAAAACATAATGAATGAAAGTACTATTATAAACATGTATCTTTAGTAATCTTATTACAGTAAAAAACAAATCAAATAAAAACAAACTTTTTTTAAAATAAAATCTGCAGACAGATCAAACTACGAATAACAAAAAGAATAGCGTTTTAATTAAAAGAAAGAACGATATTTTTACGGAGTCTATCGAATCAATAAAAGAAAATCATCGTGACATTGTCATCGAAATATAAACATTATCATAAACAAATTTTTCTTTTTCCTTTAGTTATCATCTATTCATCAACTACCATATCAACTACTGTCTTATCAATTATTAGTTAGCTATTAACTGCAAATTGCGTGTCTTGGAATCTTTGGGATTTAGAAATACTAAGGAACACATGAAGGAAAAAATGGAAGGGTAATCGTGCTACTGTCCAGGTACACGTTGTTGCAGTCGATCGTCCTAGACCGTCCACCAAACACGCGAATCATTTACTAATAAATAGGCAATACAGCTGAAGCGAAAAAAGCAGGGTCGAAGTTAGGAAAAAAAGAAGTGCTGTTATATACGAGTATCTCTCTATCGAATGCATTCAAATAGCCAGGCGGGTTACTGCACGTCACGTCACGAAGAAGTATAATTTCGATGCCACGCACGCGCGAAAATAATCTATACATTATTCATTTATTCAATCGTTGAAATGTTTTCGCATGCTTGGCATCAAAAATCAATCTGAATCGAAATTATCTCAATTTTCAGCGTTAAAAAAAAAAAAATTCGCGAAGAAGATTTCGCTTCAAAATGTATTCAAAATGTAAGGAAAGAGAACACAGAGAGAACTTATCCTCCTGGATTACGCGTATTACGAGTGTATCTGGACGCAAACACGCTGACACTGATTTGATATGTGACTGGATGGTGAATGAAATAAATAGACGGTACACAGAATATTTTGTAAAAATAATAAATTATTTATATTTTGCACAATCCAGAACGGACAATGTCTCTGTACAAGTCTAGAAACGTCGTAAAAAAAACTCTCGATTCCGCGCGCGCGCAGGACAATCGACACCATCATCGACTACGGTTTTTTTTTTTAGCAAGTGATAGACAACTTTTTAATATAATCTTTATGAAAGAGAGAAAGCTCTATGTGTGTACAAAAATTTAGTAAATTCATTTTTTTTTTAATTATATATTTGTCATATACATTTATTCGTATATACATGTATTATATATATTTACTAGCTGCATAATTATAAAAAAAAAAAAAAAAAATAATTAATTGTAGAAGATGCCATCACTGCCGGATAAAGCGTTCTATTACTAATTCAAGAAAACAGGAGCAGATCAGTTTCTATCCTGTTTTCCGACCTAGACGATTTCGGTGTCGCTTGATCCTATGAACGAAACTAAATAATATACCTCCTGATTTCTATTTCTTTTTCTCTCATGCATACGCATCCTCTTTTTTTCTTTTCTTTTTATTTATTTCTGAGTTACTCATAAGTCGATCAACAGTACGTCGAATCGCGAACGTTGGAAAAGAGGGGAAATACGTGACGTGAGGTCACCAAGCCAAAGCGTTTTTCAATGCTATTCCAAGCAACACAAGACGTTTCAAGAATTAGAGCGTTTAAATAGTTTCTAAAGAATTACATATTATAAAAAAATACACCTTAAAGGCATATTAATCAGAAGATTAATGTGTATTATAATATTTGAAAGATTTAAAAACCATTTGAAAAGTTAAAATATATTTTAAATGTCTGTAAAATAGCTAAAAGATATTTAAAATATTGTCCAAAAAATTCCTAACATCTAATAATTAGGATATCTTTTTAGACATTTTTAAAAGAAAATTGATAAATGTTTGGCGCTTTAAAGTATCTTTAGAAAGCGTTGTTACATTTCTAAGCATGTTTACATTTCTAGAAACGTTTGCGTTGCCCGGTATGTTTATCTTTCTTATGAAGCTTCCGATGATTGATGTACGACTATTATTATTTCGAATTGATCAGAGAAATCGATAGTATGGAAAAATATCGAAGTATATTAGGGGACTTGTCTAGCTACTTGTACATTTTTTGTGCACTACGCATTTATAGAGCTTTGTGATGGAAATAGCGCAAGCCCCGCCAAGAAAACTCTACAAGATAGATAAGCTAAAAAAAAAAAAAAAAAAAAAAAAAGAAAAAGAAACCTACAAAAAGAGAGCAGATGCGTCAGTCTGTGGTGCGATGCAATATCCGATATATTTTTACTTTAAATATCTTGACTTTAAATAGAGGTATTGCCGTTAATAAATATAATAAATAATTAACACTAGATAATTTAAAATGATTGGTCGCGCAGAACGAATGTAGCAGAAATTTGGATTTTCTGCTTTCTGGACTTTATTAGCGCGGAATTTTTCCGTCATCATTGAATAATTTCTCGAAAAGAAGGTCCGATCTAATCACCCGATCGACGAGCTATTATATCAATAAAATGGAAAGAAAATTACAACGCGATTTTGTTCTCACAATCAGTTGTAAGATCGTACAAATATAACTCAAACAAATATGCATAAATTATATGAATAAATTATTGTAGATTTATTCATTATAATAAAATTAACGTAATAGAAAATTACTTCAATTTTATAAACGTCGGGTAAGTAAATGATAACTTTCTCAACTTTACACGTTCGACTTAAATTAATTTATAATTTGTAATAATCTCTAAAAAAATTGATATATTGACGATTATTATTTATTACTATTTATATGTACATAAAAATAATAATTAAATATAAAATATTAAATATCTTTTCAAATACATTCTAATTGTATATACATATGTATATTTAAGAAATAATTTGATAATGGCAAGCTTAATATCTTTACAGCATATTCTTGCGTTTTTATAAATTATGAGAATGTTCGAGTATATTATTTTACTTACAATTTTTCCTCAAAAAAAAAAAAAAAAAAAAAAAAAAAATCTCGCTATATTTATGATAGAAAGTTTAAATTAAAAAATAAATAAAAAAGAATAATGTGAAGTAAAATTAATTTCACTCCACAAGTGAGCGTCGCGATCGGGCATAAATGCGGCTAATTAGATTTCGCGAAATCGACAACTCCGAAATCTCAGACGGAATCAATCATGCGTGCAACGATCTTCTCGCGGAAAGAAACCTTCGTGCGAGAAGGAAACGATGTTTCTGTTCGTCATCATCATCATTATCATTATCATCATCATCATCGTTAACGAAGAGAACGCACAATGTCGGCGGAGAATCACGTTGCACTCGCGCTTCTATATAGTTTGTCACTCGATTTAAACGCGATTAAACGCGGAAGAAGAAGAAGAAGAAGAAGAAGAAGAAGAAGAAGAAGAAGAAGAAATAGAAGAAGGAGAAGTAGAAGAAGAAGAGGAAGAGCGGGACGATCGCGCGGGCGATTTGCGCGATTTGCGGACGTGCTTGACGTTATGTTTCTTGGCCTTCTTGCCC
Source organism: Anoplolepis gracilipes (assembly GCF_047496725.1). Taxonomy (NCBI): domain Eukaryota; kingdom Metazoa; phylum Arthropoda; class Insecta; order Hymenoptera; family Formicidae; genus Anoplolepis; species Anoplolepis gracilipes. The sequence goes on from NC_132974.1 coordinate 14,336,552, forward strand.
TTAAACTCACGTGCTTGCCTAGCGCCGGCAATATCGGCGATCTCATCCACTTCATCTTCGTCATCATCGTCGTCATCGTCGTCCTCCTCGCTATCATCGTCGTCGTCATCGTCTTCCTCCGTAATGTCTAGATCCACATCGTCATCGTCGTCGTCGTCGTCATCGTCCTCCTCGCTCGAGGTTGGAGCAGCGGCCACGACCGGCGCCGTCCCGATGGCGTTCACGGACACCGGATTCGAGATGGACTCGGCAGCTTCGAGGGTGGACTCGTGCACGTTGGACGCGGCCAGACCTTCGGCATCGCCTTCCTCGTCCTCGTAGCTACCGGCATCGTCGCCAGCCGCTTGCGCGGCATCCTCGGCGGCCTCCTGGCTCAAATCGGCCGCCACGGCGAGCGGTACTTGCGGTGAATTGACAGGGGCTGGTGGAGGAGTCACGGCCGCGGCGGGTACGGCCGCTGCCGCGGGTTCATCGTCGTCATCGTCGTCATCATCCTCTCCTGAAAATTCATTGAGTGCAACATTGGTCGCGCGTGAACAATTACGTTTCTTTAATAATTAAATATGATATAAAGTAAAATATTATATAATATGTAATTGTAAATGTATCGAACATTCAGCGGATTATTCATGATTAAGGCAATTTTATAAAGATTTTTTTTCCTTCGTAAATCCATTTTTATCTTAAATTCTTTAATTATATTTGTCAAATTAATTATGTTTATTTCTTTTTATATTTGGGCTTATATTGTTTAATTTCCTAATATCGTCTCTTTTAAATGTGTGATAAATGTCTTGAGCCGATATCAAGAGCAATAACTTTATAGCAGACAAATTAAAATGATAATCAAGCGATTCAACTTGCACATAGAAACTATGACAGTTCAATAATAATAAACGCGAAAAATGAAAATGATGGAAAAAACTAGCGTGAATAGAAGAGAGAATATTGTAGAGAAACGATTTGACTCGTCAGTTAGTCAGAGTCAAGCGACTCAAAGCTAGTTCTGCTTCAAATATGTATCACCATTTAAACTGGTTTATCTATTAAAACTGGTTTCAATCGCAAGTACAACTGCTAATGCATCTACTGCTAAGATCGTTTCTCAATTATTTAAAAATACGATGTAATATACAGATGGGAGAAATGTTTTTTTCACAACGTCGCTCTAAAACATTACAACTTTGTAATATACATTACAAGGTATACCGGTTACAACATGTGTACATACAACCTCCTACAAGTTCATGAATTTATAAATTTAACACTCGTTTCCTCGTAAGAGATTATCCTTCGGTATTCAGGTCAATATGAAGAAGTAGCGCGTAGAAACTTTTTTTCCGAACCAAGATCGCTGTCGATTTATGTTAATTTGGACGAGTCAAAGTACCCTATACCGTTATGAGAGAGGGCATTTGAGAGACGAGGAAGAGAACGAGAGAGAAAAAAAAATGAAAAGAGAGATTCTCAGGTAACATGAAACTTTGTGTTTGCATAACGGTGTGTGTGTCAGTTTGTGAATTCTCTCATTGTTAAAAAGATTCGTCGGAAAAAGAAATTGATACAACATATATGCAAGATGCGAAATCGAAGAGATCAATTCAGAGTTTCCCATGAAACAAGTTATAGTTTATAAATAATTTTTCATTCGACAGAAAGAGACTCAAGAGCTAAATTGATGTGTCTTTTTTTGTATTTTGTAATATTTATTAGTAAATTTTTTTAACAAGAGATACGATAGACTCGTCTCACCTCCAAGTATATCTTCGATGAAACGTTCCAAGTAATCGCCATCGTCGTCATCGTCGTCGTCATCGTCGTCGTCGTCGTCGTCGTCGTCGTCGTCGTCATCGTCATCATCGTCGGTGATATCTAGATCGACGTCGTCATCGTCGTCGTCGTCGTCGTCGTCGTCGTCGTCGTCGTCGTCGGCGGCAACAGGGGCAGCTGGTGCAGCGACGGATTGCCTGCCTGTTGCAACGAGGTTCTGAGTCGACACCTTGCTGTCAGTGATCTTGGCTACCGGCGAGGCGAGTGACCCTATCGCCAGACAGCACAGCAACGTCAGCACTGCCGCTAGTCTCATGGCTCTGCTTAATGACACACGAGAAAATATTTTTCTTTTTTATTCATTTATATTAAACTTGCGCGCATACTTAAATTTCAAAATAATCAGAATTATAATTGTATAATATATGTAATAAAAATATTTATGTATATCGCATCAAGCTTAAGAAGAAAAAATTCTTCCTCTAGAATCAGTAATTAAGAAAGCCACCAGGAAATTTGTATAAGTAATGTAAAAACTGATTGTAACTGTAACGTAATCGTATTAACAAATCCAATTCATTTTCTTTCATTAAATATTGCAAACTTTTTTTGTAAAAAACAACGATAGAGGACGACAGATCCTATTGGTAATAGTCCTTTTGACATCGATTTATTAAATAGATATAATAAATATAAATATGAGAGGCCAGATTCAACATTGATGGAGAAATTTTTTCTCTGTATAATGTAATATCGCCAATAAAATAACGAGGAATGTTAATGGTAATCCGTACATGTGTATCTAATTAATTCGCACAGTTAGTATCTGGATCAGAGTTAGGAATCACTTATCACGTTATTCGCGTCGGAACACAATAAATACACGGCAAATACCAGATTACAAGTTAACCGTAAGGAATCGCGCCTTCTTCTTCTTCTTCTTCTTCTCGCTTCTCCAGACACTTTTTGTTCCGTTCTGTTCCGTGACCGGTGATCGACCGACGCGACGATCTAAACAAGATAGCTGTGTAAAGTGTCGCATTCCCATGCGTACGCTTTCGGCTTTCGGAGCACGAAACGGAGTGCGCGAAACGATCGCGAAATAATAAATTCACGAGCCACAAGCAGCAATAAACTAGGCGTTTTATTTCAAGGAAAATTGCATTGCAAATGCGAGGAATACTTGACGAGATCTCCGTGCGTCTTTCCAACTGTTTAACGATCGAATTTCTAAAAAGGAGAAAGCTGAAATAAGATAAATATTTTACACAAATGTCAGATTTGCACTTGATATAGCAATTGATATAATGACGTGGATCGAAAATTAATGCAAGTTTCTTTAACAATATAACTGAGATTTGTTAAAGAAAGATGATGGAGAACAAGAGAGATCTACTTTGCCACAATTCTATCTATTATATTAATCTTTCATCTTTCCTGTGCAGCGCGTGACAGTAACAGTAATGCAATTGCGAATACAATTATTTTATATAAATTAATTGTACGATAGATTTTTGTTCTTGACAAGATTAATTTTTTAAAATACGTCGAATATATACATTTAGTTATAATTCAAATTTATATTCCTCTATAGATTACTATTGTTCCTCGAACTCGAATTTCTAAACAACAATTAGCGATAATATATTGTTTACTCTAAAATTTTTAATAAAAATTCTCAATAATCATATAATAACAATCAACAATTGGCATTTATATTATCGAGTAATCATCCGCGATTATATCACCGTATATTTTATACAAAATATTTACAGAAAGTAAATCCTCAAGTAATTTACATCATCTACATCTTTTGCAAGATTTCCTTTGGTATATATTTTACATAAACTATAGAACGTGCAAGCTTATTCCATTTCTATTGAAATTGTTTTATAGGTGGATAAACTTTCAGAATATACCCCGAAAGAAATGTTTATTAAAAAAATATGCGCGAGTGTTACTTTTTTTTATCATATCAACATATATATTAAATGCAATAATGTTCACGTATTTTTCTCACGAACTCCCGTTATCGCGATCGACAAATTATTCACGAATGCTTCTCACGTAAAATGATCTCAGGCAACGTCATTGTACCGTAAGAATATCCCTGATTATGTACATGAATGATTCTCATTGACCTTACATACAAAATTCCAACACACATTTTGTTGAAAATTTTCTCTATTCATCAGGAATAATTAATTTGCCTTCACTAATTGTAAGATTGTGAAAAATGTTGACGAGGGTGTAAATGTGAGTGTTAAACGAGGAGTTAAATTCGAATTAAATTGGAATTTCAGAAAACACTTGTCGCGTATCAATGAGTAATAGAATTATCAATTTTTTAAATCTGTATTTATCCGAACAATTTGAATTTGCTAAACTTGCAAAATTTTCTAGTGTCATAAAATTAAAATTAAAAAGAGTCGATTAAAATGATAAATTTTTCTAGCTTCACATAAAATTCTACATGTTACATTTTTAATCAACCACAAGTACACAAAAAGTATATAATGTTTTTATAAAAAAATGTGACTGTTACCTTGAGAGACATAAAAAGCTTTTGAAAACAAGTTAATAAAAGTCAATACATCAGAATACATTATGTATAAAGTTAATTTGAGAGAAAAAAAAAAAACAAATCGAACAACAACTGACTCGCTGATCTTTCTTAGCTAAAGAAATATAATAATTAATACAGAAAATTAAATAGGAAATAATAAATTAATATATTAATAATATTAATAATATTAAAAAACCTTTTCTCTATCTCTCTCTTATCCAAAAATTATATACAAACAACTTTGTCCTTGTGAACAGTTTTTCTGTTACCTTTCGTTCAAAAAGGTAAAAAAGTCTGCAACTGTATACCTATGTTGTGCCTTCACACATTAACTTTGTACGATATCGCGATATCCAAGAAGAAGCAACGGCATACCGGTACCCGGAAGTAACGAGTCGCGACGAATCGGAATGAAGAAAAACGACGGGGAACAAAAATCACACAGCTAGTCCTCCGGACGCGTGTATGTACATGTACGTCACACGAAGCTACCCCACTGTCCTTAACGTCGCACATAGTATCACTCAACCCTCGGGAAGAGATCGTCCCTTCGATTCAACCAATCGGAGCGGAAGGGAAGGGAAAGGGGGTGAAAGAAAAGAAGAGAGGGTATAGGGAAGAGAAGGTAACGCGGAGTCGGTCAAGGTCGTTCGTAAGTCCGGTTATCGCAACAGATTTCCGATACAAAGACTCCCGACGGGGATGGTGGGCACTTTGTTCTCCACTTCGTTGCATATCCGGATATCCTTTGGAGACTCACCTCTCTCTCTCTCTGTCTTTTTCTTTCTCTCTCTCTCTCTCCCTCTTTCTACTCTCCTTTTCTATGTCCTCTCGAGGTAGACGATCGACGATCGACGATGATACGCGTGTATATATAACGTCCCGGTTTCTTCCACCCGGATCGATCCACCGAACGGCTCGGTGAGAGTGTTGAAACAGACGAGGCGGTCTCGACGCGACCCTTTTATACCGACCCGCACCTCCACCTCCTTTCGTACTCTTTCGTCGTCCTCCTTCTCGTCGTCGTACTCTTCTTCGTTCACGCCGTTTGCGCCATACTCTACCTACCTACCTACCTACCTACCTATCTACCTACCTACCTACCTACCTACCTACCTACCTACCTACCTACCTACCTACCTACCTACCTACCTACCTCCTATTCTCCACGTGGCCTGACGCGCGTTTTCTCTCTTTCTTCAGACATGCGTGCGTCCATTGTACACATTTCACACCCGCCCAATATTATATTAACAAACAATTTCTCACATGAATTATTTCATTCCGGAAATACAACAGCTTACAGACTTATTTCTCTAAATAGCAGAAATATGTCACGTTTCTATAACTGTCCATCTTTTTTAACTCGATTCCATTTTCTCTATCAACACTTTTACCTCCCTTTATACAAATTATTTTGTGCTTGTATACGCATACAAGAGTTTCGTTATTTCGAATATTTTTTTAAATACTAATCATTGTCGCGCAATAATTGTTGACATTACGTTAAACATTGCTAGTAATGTTTTGAATCAAATTGTATATAAACTAATTATTTGTTGCGATGTTTACAAAATACTGATAAAAATATTTTAATATTTTGAAACTTTTGCGATATTTTTTTTTTTTCAAGAACTTTGAAGAATAATTTGAAAAAAAAAGAAAAAAAAAGATTTTACCATCTTTAAATTTACGTTAAAAGACTGTTGAATCTGTTCATTTTTCAAGTTGTCTACGGTTCTTGATTTTAAACATTATTCAAAGTGAGATTCTACGATAGTTAAATTGTTCGAAAGCACATTGCAAGAAACAGCATTGCCTATCAGCGGATCTGAGATTAATTAAACGCACATTAGAGGAGATCATTGTCACTCTCGCTCCTTCTGGCAAAACCTTCAATATCTCGTTTGATGACGTTGTTCGTTTCATGTACTACTTTCGCGATAAATAATGTATTACCCGGATCGGCGCTCTGCCGGGATAGCTTGTATGATCTCGAGACAGCTAATTAGCACTGATTACCTCGCATGAATGATCGACACGTTGCGCCTAATGCGAATAATTGAAAAAAATATATGTAATGATTATATCGCATAATTGAACTCTATTGTATTGTGTGTCGCGGGAATTTATTGAGAATGTTTTCTTGCGACAGGTCCTCGATGTTTTCTTCATAATCCGGAAGTACGGGACTAGTTCTAGTAATATATATTCCAAAGAAAAACTGGCAAAAAACCGACGTATGCTCATTTTTTGCCCGCCTGTTTCTATAAAGTAGTATAAGCTGCAAGACCTAAAATACGAGATGCTATCCAAAAATTCGAAGGAATTTGCCCATAAAAAAGAATTGCTTGGTTTAACTACTAGTTTTCACTAGTAGTAGTCTCTTTGCTTTTTTTCATGCATCCTTGAATGCGTGTTTTTTTTTTTTTTTTTTTTTGCGATTCTATCTAGATCCCTTTAATTGGGTCAAAACGACGACCCTTTCCTAAGATGCAATGATTCAAAAAAACGACATTTTCATGGAAAAAATGCTGGAATAGTTGTGTCCATAAATCCATGCCCAAGAGAATGATTTTGAAGGAACGTGGAAACTAAGAAAGAGAGTTAAGGTAACTAATTATTTTTTTTTTTTTCAATAAATTCTTTCAACTTTTAAATAGCACCTCATAGTTTTAAGAACACTTTTTATATTTAAACTTTGGAAAAATCAAATTTTTCGATTCGAAAAATTCGAAATTTCCATCAACGATACTCCATAAGCTGAACGATTATTTAATTTTTGTAACTACAATATTATAATATGTAGTAATATTAGTACTACATATACAGTCGTATGTACTAAAACTAAACTATCATTCTTCTCGATCGTTATAATTAATACTACTATTCGATAGCATTCGAGATAGTAACTTTAAAATTGATGAATTTATTCTGTCAAGCATATAGACTGACAATATGGAGCAGAGAGCGAGAGTGGGCTTCTGGTGTTCTCTCGCTTTATTCATTAGCTGTAATCTTAAAAGTTTACGCAAGTTTATAAAATTCAAATAATTTTAATGTCAAGGTATAAATTTTATTTTTAGAATATTACAAAAAAAGTAAGAAAGTAATTGAGAAAAAAAAATTCCTTTTTATCTGACAGAGATACACAATAAATTATTTAAGCTCCAAAGATCTTAATTACAAATATTTAATTGTTATATTTTATTAGTAATTAAAATTATATTATAAGAGAACACACATATTACATGTATATATAATTAAAATCTTGAAAAGATAGCATATGTGTGTGGATTTTAAATTATATATTTAAATCTAACATATAATTAAATTTAATATAAAACGTAAAAAGCTGAAAAAATTTTCTCTAAATTATTCTTTAGGGAAAAAATGTTTATTAAAGAAATGGCAATCAATTACAACACCAGATTAAAAAATATTTAAATTTATTTATATTTATATTAAAATCTGTGTTTTTTTTTTGTTAATTGAGTAATAATAGAACTTTAGCCATGCTATCGAGATTTGATTCTTCCAATGTTAAAGGTTAAAACGAGAATCACAGAAATGAAGCATTTGACTCTCAAGAATGAGGAGCGAAAGCAACATGCTCGATCGTCATCAGCCTCGTCTAACTGTAAATACCGGGCGACTTCCTTCTCCAAGTGGATGGCATAGTAGTAACTACCGAGATGGATCGATCATATACAGCATCCGTCTTGTCTAATGCCCGAAGCGGCGAGGTTGAATTTTTATACGATACATTCCCGTTTTCTCGAACGATTTCACGCTTCGAAACTACTCTTGATGATCTTCACAGATTCGATATACAGATTTTTCCCATATAATACATGGTATGTTTCATTATCGTATTACATATTTAATCTGACGATTTTAGAGGACAGTTTCAATAATACAGAGCCGGGATAATACCAATAAGAGCTACAACAATTTTTGAAAGTTTCTTCAAGAAATGAGACAGAAAGTTAAGAGGAAAGAGAGAGATAGATAGGTGGGAGAAAATGTGGCACTGTGCGTCCTAGAAGGTGTAGACATCCATAGACGACAAATTTCACCGATTAGGACAAATTTGTCGCATTACGAGCCGATAACACACACATGTATTTTGCAGACACATTGTGCTAATACTGGAAGCCGAGCAGTCATTTCTGATTGTTTCTTTTTTTTTTAGATTAATACCCTATTTTTTGTGTGAAAGATAAAATTCTGAAATTTTGTAACTTTATATCAATCATTTAATAAAAGAAATAATTGATGAAAAGTTATTAAAATTTCAGAATCATATTTTTTACAAGAAATGAATTACTGATTTAAAAAATAGGAATGATCAAAAAAACCGTTCGATTCTTGTAGTGTTTAAGACTAAGACTTGTTTTATATATTATTTCTTACATATAAACAAATTTGTTTAATAATAAATAAACGAAAGACTGTTTTGTGTATAAACTATTATACATTTATTTATTTTTTTTTTTTTTTATTTTATTTTTGATTCTTGTCAAATATTTTTTATCTTTTACTTGTCGAAAATATTTATTAAGGTATTCAAGAAAAATTGTTTTTTTCTTTATTGCAATCTTTTTTAATATAGAATGACATGTTTTACGATAAACGACGCGAATCTATAAGTTAATGATGGTAAAGTGCTTTTATACTCCAGAGTGACATGCATCTATGGGACAAACAATAATAGAAGCCGATTAACTCACAATCAGATTAATCGCGATAGCATCGCACATCGATTAGTTACAATTACATCGCGGATCAATTTCAGGATTCTCTCATTGCAGTAGATACAATTACTCTTTATCTATTTATACATCATTTATTATGATAGTTGATGCCATCTTAAAGAAACAATCGACAATGTGTATATTCTTTCTCTTACATATGTCTACGTAATATTTTTCTTACGTATATCGCATGACATAAAAATATATTACATAAAAAATACTCACACATGTAAGAAATAAGAATATTATTCTTACCACATTCTATTATATATTTTATATTATTACGCATGTGTTTCATTTTAACATGCTCGGAAATTAAAGTTCATTTAATTTAAGAACTTGATACCTATTTAAAAGCGTTTTCTTTATAAAAATTTATATTTTTAATAGCGATTTAACTGAGAACGAATTTAGTATGCACATACATGTTTATTTATATATAAGGCACATCATTAAAAATCCATATCAGAAACAAAAACTCTCTAATAAATAATTGGCTTAAAAATATAACGGTGCCGGTTCGAAATTTAAGAGAAGATAAAGATTGTGCTGAAAAAGATCCGGCTTTCTCATTCTTTGCATCAAATTAATTTGCATCTCACCTAATTAACTATTCAAAATTCCTAATAAAAACAAGATTTATAGCCTTATAAAGACTTGTTTGAGTAGCTTTAATATTTAATAAAAAATATTAAAGTCTTTTCATATTTTTTTTAACATATGACACATTTTTAAATGTAATTAACATAGATTTTTTGAGAGTTTCAAAGTCTCATCCTTTAAAATGTTTTGAGGAAAAAGCGATGCAACGTTGGATGTTAAAAGAAATGGTTAAAACAAAATTTTGACAACAACCTGCAAATTACAATCTTCGATATTAATTTAGAATGGATTTCGATTTTATTGTTAGTGTATAAAGAAAAAAAAAACCAATAAATTAAATCGATTAGCTGTAACATTGAAAAATATTGATTATAAATGTTTGTTGTAAAAAGAGAAGAGTTGAATTTTAATAAAATTGACCAAGTGGAAATCAACGAGACTAAGACTCCGTCAAGATGTTTCGTTAAAAATTTATTGACCAAAGCGAAAGCACATCCGTAATCTCTCATATCGAGGAATTTGTCATTGAGAAACATTTCCCAGATGCAGAGAGCAGTAGCTCGACAGCCCGGTAAGCAAGATCCGGTGCGAATCTCGCTCGTTTAATCGCTCGTTCGTGGATCACCGAGCTCTCGGACTCGCCGACTCTCCATTCTGGCTGGAATATGGGATTTGGTGTCACAACGAGGCGAAGAGAAGTAGTCCGCGGCTACATGAATTAGTAATCAGGATGTGTGTGTCTCATGCGAGTGTGTATGTGTGTGCATGGCGAACGCATTTTCGTATATACGCTATACGCACGCCCATGAGAAGGAAAAGGAGAGGTCGGAGAAGCGAAATGTGCGTGGCAAGAGAGAACGAAAAGAGGGAGAGAGGGAGAGAGAGAGAAAAAAGGACGTTCTAAAATCGAACAAGGACAAAGTGATGGTACAATGCGTCGAGATTCACACGCACATTCTTCGCGGTGCCATCGTGCCGCTTAGTTATTCTCATTCATTATTCATCGAATTGCGCTCTTCGAATGTCCGTCGTGTCCCCAAATTCTCATCCGAATTCATTGAGAAATCGATCAACATGTGCCGATCAATTTTCGCGATCTAGACTGTTACGCAATATATAATGTGCCGATCGTTGTACAATATATTATGTGCAAATTATTCCTTATTATTAAAGAACTGTAAAATGCAAATTATGTATCTTTAGTATTTCCGAGAAAAAAATTTTTCCTTCTTCCAAAGTAAAGCAACAAAAGCATTTTCTTTCACATTTTATTCAAATTGTAAAGAACAAAATTAAAATTAATGAAATAACGAAAAATGTAAGCTTGACTTTCTCTCTCAAAAAACGTCAGTCATTTTATTTATCTTTATAAACATTTTAAATGGATGTAACCATCTATTTTTTTTTTTTTTTTACACATACAAACTATAAATAACGAATTTGCATTTTAATCTCAAGTAATTTAATTATTAGCGTTTAATTTTAAATGATTTTTTTAATAAAAGTTTCATTATCTGAATCTATAATTCATTATTTTATTTACAATTTTTTTTTATTCCTTCTATTAAAAAAAGTGTCGATCATTATTCTATATAATTTTACATAATAAATTCATATTTTCTCTCCTTTATAATTAAGTAACGTAAGTTGGCTTTGTTTTTGCAAATTTTATTGAAACAATATTTGCAGAGAAGACCATAAGCTTCTTGAAATATGTAACCTATATAAATGTACATTCATCCTAAGATTGTACCATTAAGTTTCACAATTTGTTGATAGTAATTTGCTCGTGGTGTGTGTGTGTGTGTGTTTGTATGTATATATATATATATATATATATATATATATATATATATATACACACACACACACGATTGCTTTATCGACATTTGTTCATCAATTTGATTTTACAAATTTCGACGAAATTTATTTTTTCATTATTTGTACGACATCCTCATCATGCATCACATGCTGCGCTCCTACTCGCTGAGGTGAATATTTGGTACTTGTACCCTAAAAGGAACATAATTTATATATAACACGAGTATCTATGAAAATTACATTGCCTACATTATCTCAAATGTATATCGAGATGTTATATATATATATATATATATATATATATATATATATATATATATATATATCAATGTAGGCACATAATTTGAAATATTTAGTAACTTACCCACACAAGGGCATATTTAAATTGTTGAGCAAGTGTGCGATGGATTGCATGACACACGTGCTCTACCGTTACACCTCTTCTCAATATTAGACCATCCTCAAAGTCAGGTGGTTGACCAGGCTTTTTTGTGTACACCCTTATCAAAGACAAATACTCCCATAATGTTTCCAACAGGAAGTCCAGATTCAGTTTCATATTACAACTATAAAAAAAGAAATCATAATTATACAAAAAGAAAAAGAGAACAAAAAAAAAAACTTTCAAGAAAAACATAAAGACTGAGTATGTGAAAATATATGGATGTAAGAAAATGTATGGAATGTAAAAATGTCAATATCTTATATTACCTAACTACAACACTATTAGGTTGCCTGGCGATCCGGTCAACTTCTTCTATCGATATTTGATCTATTTTATTATATACATAAAGGCAAGGCAAGTACACTCGGTTCGCATTGATGACATCGATCAATTCGTCCGCGCTGCAATCTTCGCGAAACAATACCTCAGCATTGAAGATTTTATATTCGTGAAGAATCATTTGGACTAGTTTTTCGTCTACTTTTGTCAGAGGACATGTTGAATTGAAGGCTAATCCGCCGCCTTTTTTCACCTTGAAATATATATTCGGCTTCTTTTTATTGAGTCTTATCCCAACCGATTCCAATTCTTTTTCCAAGAGTTGTCGCTGAACATCCTGTTTGGTAGCATCCAACATCATAAGGACTAAATCAGCTGTTCTAGCAACAGCTATGACCTGTCTACCTCGTCCTTTTCCCTAAGATGATGCAAAAATCAATTAATAAAAAGCAACACGTGACAACAATTTTCAGCTACATAATTTATTTACCTGTGCTGCTCCTTCAATTATACCAGGCAGATCCAGCAGTTGTATATTAGCACCTTTATATTCAATAACACCAGGAATACATGTCAGGGTAGTAAATTCGTAGGATGCAGCCTCCGACTGGGTGGCAGTTAAAGTACTGAGTAGAGTGGACTTGCCAACCGAGGGAAAACCGATTAGAGCAACTCTAGCATCTCCCGACTTCAACACATCGAAACCTTCGCCCTTTTCGGACTTTTTCGACGGTTCCAACAGCTGGGATCTATACTTGGCAAGCTTCGCTTTCAGCAAACCCAAGTGGTATTCGGTAGCTGCAATTAAATTTTACAAATGTATGTCTCGAATGTACGTTTGCAGATGGATTTCTGTTTTTCTTCTTTTCTTTTAAGTGGCATATTAGAGTTTTAGTCTCAGAAAGTAACACAGGATAGGTTAAGTTTAGACATGTCAAAATATCGATGCGATAATTACCTTTGTTTTTCTGCGTTCGTGCAATTTCCTTCTCAATTTCCGAAATCTTTTCCAGTATCCCCATCGCGATGCGCGATAATATGTTACATTTAGAAAGGGATCAAAATGTCAAACAACCTTGCTCAGCGCGTGCAATGGTACGTACAACTGCAATCGCTTATGATTTTCGCCTATGAAAACCTCTCTCGGATTAGCTGCAACCTATTTAAATACAAATTTTTATCAAAATAACGACCTTGGTCGTGCGTCGACCAAGTACAAAGACACGAGATCTTCATATCTTCCATCTAAAGTCACTAGATTATAAAGTATATAATAGATTTGTTCTTTAAGGTGCCTTTTCATGCTGACGCTCGACGCTCATTTTTAGCGTCAAAACAGATCACGTGATCAAAATTGACGAATTGGTATTTTTATTTTTGGTCACGTGATGTCTTTTGACGCTGAATATAAGCGTCGAGCGTCAACATGAAAAGGCACCTTTATTGTCGCACTATGTGTCTCCACGTGAGTTGACGTTGGTGTTCCTAGTTCCTATCTCCCGTCTTTAGTCTTCGTTCTCTATGACGTTTGACAAAACCGATTCGCATCTGTGCCGCACTTCTCGAGAAAAAGAGAGGTTAACTGTTTTCCAAGTGACCGTTTTAACGCAACAGGATGTACGACGATTACAACGAGGTATCAAAATTTAGAGGCCTACTGTGTAATTTTTAACGATGTCGTTATGTATCTGTTTAGTAATACATAACGATATCGTTAAAAGTTATAAAATAAGAGCCTTATTGTTGCATATTATTATCATTATGGAAAGGTTAATGTACCTCTAATAACTGTAATTCTGTATATATTTACATGACCTTTTCATCTTAAAAAGTTTTTAATATACTCACTCTCTCTCTCTCTTTCTCTCTCTCTCTCTCTCGCAGTATGACGCTTATGACGATTATGGGGCGTCAGACGTGCATGATCAGTACGATCGGCCGAGCTATCGACAAGTACCCGAGGTGGTGCGCAATTTTCTCGTATTCCTGCGCAACTGCATCAACGAAGGCATGATCTTCGAGATACAGAATTTGTATGAGAACTCGTTCCCCAAGATCTCGGAACAGTTGTTCGACAAGTCACCATGGCCGGACGCATCGACGATCGCTCACATAGTTGACAATGATCCAGTCTTCCTTACTCTGTACAAGGAGCTTTACTATCGTCACATTTATGCGCGTATGCAAGGCCCAACACTGGAGCAGCGACTCAATTCCTTTTACAATTACTGCGATCTCTTCAACTACATTCTGCATCCCGACACTCCGGTGCAGTTGGAACTGCCCGATCAGTGGCTCTGGGAGCTCATCGACGAGTTTGTTTATCAGTTTCAATCGTTTGCCCAATATCGTGCCAATCTGTCCAATAAGACGCCAGACGAGATCGAGAATCTGAACGCGCACAACAAGATCTGGGATGTTTTGTGCGTATTAAATGTCCTGCACTATTTGGTCGACAAGTCGAAGATTAAGAGCCAGTTGGAGGTGTACGCGAGTGGCGGTGATCCAGATTCCGTGGCCGGCGCCTTTGGCAGGCATTCTCTGTACAAGATGCTCGGCTACTTCTCGCTCGTTGGTCTCCTGAGATTGCATTCTTTGCTGGGAGATTATTACCAGGCTATCAAAGTTCTGGAGAATGTGGAGCTTTACAAAAAGAGCGCGTACTCCCATGTGCCCGGCTGTCAGATCTCGACGGCGTATTATGTAGGGTTCGCGTACATGATGATGCGTCGATATGCGGACGCGATCAGAACATTCTCCGGTATTCTACTATACATTCAACGTACAAAACAGCTGTTTGCCACACGGAGCTATCAGAATGATCAGATCAATAAGCAAACCGAGCAAATGTATCATTTACTCGCCATTTGTCTAGTTTTACATCCACAATGCATAGATGAAGGTTTGCAGCAAGCTCTACGGGACAAGAACTATCATGAAAAGATGTACAAGATGCAGTATGGCGATCTCACAGAGTTTGAAAACTGTTTCGTTTTCGCATGTCCCAAATTTCTGTCTTTAACACCGCCGAATCCGGACAATCCTAACGAAGATTACGTCCGTGAGGCCATCAAGCATCAGACCCAAGTCTTTATGGACGAAGTAGTACAGCAGAAAATGTTGCCGACTATCCGTTCGTACTTGAAACTCTACACGACATTACCACTGAGCAAATTAGCCACATTCATGGGCAACAATACTAGGTCCGATATAGAGGGTTGGGACTTGGCAAAGGAAGTCAATTCTTTAACGATTCATTTATTGTGCTTCAAACACAAAATGAAAAATATTGTTTGGACAAAAGGCACATCAGGATTAGATGGAAAATTTCAATCCGGATCTGAGGTGATTATTTTTGCATTATCCCATTTATACACTGCATTAAAATTTCAATATATTGTATATAGTGTTGCAATTTTAATAGCCAGTAATATATCAGAAGTATTTTGTATAAAATTATTCTCTTCTTTATATGCATATATCTATTGGTTTCTTCGACAACACATATTTTATTGATTTCTCCAATGAAACAAATAATTTTTTCTTAATTTATGGCTTTTTAAAAATAATTATAATTTTTAAATTTGGTATCACAATTTTCTTTCTTTGTCAAAGTCATTATAAAGTTTTTGTTTATATTTAATTGTTTAAGTTTCTGAAGGACATACATATTAACATATATATATAAATGTACATAATTTTATAATATAATAGATGTTAAGAATGTTATGAATGTTTTATGACAAAAAAATTTTCTTTTCCAGCTGGATTTCTATATTGATCATGATATGATTCACATTGCTGATACAAAGGTAGCTCATCGTTATGGAGACTTTTTCATTCGCAAAATACTAAAATTTGAAGAATTAAATCGTAAACTGCATCATATAAAAATTTAACTGTATAATATTATACGATCATTATTATAAACATTTTCACAATAAATGTTTGTAAAAAAAAAGAAGAAAAATACAGATTTCAAAAAATATTTATTCTTTTATTCAAACATTTATCATGGAAATTTCCCAGCAATTACAATAAAATATATATAATCCATATAACAATAGATTTGTTTTTATTGCTACATTGGCTGTATTTCTGAGGATAACTTTCTTCTTCTAATATGGAAAGAAAAAGATATCGTCTGAACTAATACTGGCTGGCAACTTTGGCTAAGTTCAACAATAAAAAAACAAATTCGTATATATTTTAATGCAATATATAATGTAGAATAACTAATATATATACAAAAATCTATATTCTCATTTCATATTCATTTAGATGAATTTAAATGCAAATAGTATGTTATTCTTTATACTAGGCGAATAAAATAAGATATGGTACGTTCATCGCTAAATATATCCGGTAAAAATAGAGGATAATGAAAAGTTAATTATATCGCAAACATGCAATACATCATCTCCACTGTTTATGTAAATTATTATGAATGTAATTCTAATTCTTCCAATTTTTAAAAAATGTTAATATACTTGTTTTCCTCACTAAAATATAAAATTTAATTTAATTATAAATGAGAAAGAGAAGGCACTGGAATAATGTTTACAATATTATATATATATATATATATATATATATATATATATATATTATATATTACAATATATGTATCAAAATTCATATTATATCGTAATAGACATAATACACACACACATTCTCTCTTTCTTTCTCTCTCTCTCTCTCTTTCTCTAAACATAAATAAAAAATAAATTTTCATATTATTTAATACATGATATTAAATTTCATTAAAAATATATGCACAAATATATCCATAGGTAAAAAATGTTTTTTTAAGCATTAATCGCTGATAATTAACTCCTCACGTGGATACAGTTTTATTTTCTTTTTCTTGCAACATTTTACATGCAGCGGCTAAGATATTCGGCTTCATCGACGCCGTCGGCACATTTAGACTATGCAGATAATGAAAAAACCGATTGCTTCGCTTGTAATTGATAGTCGAGCGAATTTCTTCCGCGCGACATATTGTTCGTATGGTCGGAAGATAATCTACCGCCATGATTCGTTGATCTAAACATGCGAACGTAGCGTACGATAGCGCCAGATCCACTCCTCGATTCAATCGTTTCTTCAGAATAATATTTTGATTTTGCACGTGGTCATTTGCACTTTTCAAGTCATTGTAGAGTACTCGGTTACTAATAAAAGTTGCTATATCTTCTTTGAGATCATGCGGAGCGGAATAGAACGATATATTTTCGGCTAAGGATAAATTCGGTTGTGTCTTCTCGTCCGATATATTTAACATCGTGTCTTCGATGTCGATTAAAGATGACACTAAAGATAAACTGTCCAAATTCTCCGCTAAATTATTCAGTATACACGCGGTATCATTTGACTTTTTGGCATTTGTACCTCTCCTGGCCCTGTGCTTTATTAGTTTAATTGCAGGCTTGTATAAATAGTATTGCATGTCCTGCCAAAGTGACGGTTTAACGGTCGTAGATTGTTCAGATAATGTTGCTGGACCAGATAATAGCAGATATTGTGACTGGAGCAGTGCTTGCCGTAGATCGCCCGCTTGTAGTAATTTCTAAATAATAAAATAATTTTGCGTGTATATATTTTTTTAATATAACGCTTTGAAAAATATAGTAGAATAATATTTGAGCAATTTTAATACATAGATTTAAATGCTAATATTAATTTATAATCTGTGACATTAATAGAGTTTTTTCTGTACATCATCTTTCAATTTTCAAACCTTTTATAAATACTAAAGTATTTCAAACTATATATATACATATGTATATCAATAAAAAAATTAATTTTTTTACAATATAATTTAAAGAAAGTTGCTTACTATTAGACAATTGTTCGGAAGTCTGTGATTAGTCTCCGCCAGCGAAATTAATTCCAGCAAAGCAGACACTCTGCTACCAGTTATTTTCTGAAAATAAATTTTATTCTGCTGCGGTGCCATTTTGCTCAAGTGAGGACATGTGTCTCTACAAGTCATGACAATTGGTCGTTTGGTATTTGATGCCAATTGATACGCGGCGGAGATGAATCCTTCATCTTCTTCAAAAATGAGATCAATGTCTTCTAGAAGAATTAAAGAATTTTGCGATATCTTTGGAGTCTCCTTCTCTTTTGCGACTGATTCAAACAGTAAATTATGCTTGCTTTTCTTGATTCTGTGCGACTTTGTGGCTTCCTCCAATTCCTTCAAAATTTTCTTTCCCGTTCGTCTAGAGGATGCATTTACTTCAAGTACACTGCAAGAACAAAGTAGATAGAACAAAGTATTATTTAATTTTATTACGAATTAAATTCCTTTGTTTTATATAAAAAAGAAAATATTATCTTATATATATGTATTATAACGATATTAGTTAGAAGCAAACAAATGCTTTAACATTTGTATTATTACATATTTTTAATTTTATATCATATCTTTAATGTATAAATATTTACCAACCTGTAACCGAGTTCTTCCGCTATCGCGTATACGCTCGCGCTCTTCCCGCTACCGTGTGGACCTAACAATACAGCTATTTGATTATTTTCACGGTTGTTGCAAGAGGAACTGCAGTCTGACGAATAAAACTCGTCGCCGCTACTGCCATCGTCCTCTTTTATTAAAGATGTTCTCCAGCCGCTTAACCAGTCTTTCAGTTTTCTCGCGGCTTCCTCGTTTCCTACTATATCTTCCGCGCTCGTAGGTTTATATTTACACGCCCACATGCAATCGTCCGACCGACTTTCATTTTCAATTTTTTCCGTCAACATTTTTTTTCGTTCAAGCGTTCTTGCCTTTCTACCTTTCATCCGCGGCGGCGATTTCTTTTTCGAATCGTTCTTGACCGTTGATATAGTCTTCCATATTTTCCGCGCGTCCGGATAAAGTTTCTCAATCTCGGACAATACTTTATCCAGATCCTTCACAGGTTCATTAATCTTTACTTCAACCGCTTTCGATGTTTTCTCATAATTACAAATACATTTATAATCATTAACGTCTATCAAAGGCAAATATTTTCTCTCGATTTTTGTCGGAAGTTTATACTCAATCTCCGCTCTAATCGAATCCGATGTATCTTCCAATTGCGTTACGTGACTAATTGAGGGAAACGGTAACGTAGAAATGCTATTGGTGCTGTTTGCCTTACGATCTGTGTTCTTATTCTCCATGTCAGTTATGTCTGATTGTAAAAACGATCGTTTAGCTGCTGTGACAATCGGATTTGTTTTACGTCGTTTAGTGAACAATGGCGCTAGTTTTTCGTTCGGCTTTCTCTTCAGGACATTTTCCTGAATAATTTCACATTCGGAATCCTCAGTCGTTGTTATGATCGTTTCATTCGTGTTGTTTTGTTTCGCTTTAGCAATTTTGTCCGATTTTTTTATCTGTGTACTAGCGTTTCTATCGTTATCGATAACGACGTCTTGTGCAGTGTTTTGTACATTGTCTTCTTTCTGCTTAATGATTGATTCTATCTTCTCCTTTTTTCGCGTTTTCGTTTTAATATGACTGTAGTAATCCTTTGAATTGACTTCATTATCTTCTATATTTGTAGAATTTCGAGATTTACTCGAGGCATTAAATGTTGATTTACTTCTTGGTGAAAATAATTCTTCGTCACTAGTATCTGTAATGCAAAATTAAGAATATTAATTTCATATCATTATTAAAACTAGAAATTAATTTAAAAAATATTAAAATCAGCGATCAAAGTGTGAAATAATCATTGCCATCGACCAATAAGCATTGGGAGACTCTATATCTATTTTACATCATATGTATGACACTATCTACGTCATCTACATCTACAAATTTCCATTTTTTATCACATACGCTCTTATTACATTACCATTTAAAGAATCGTTGTTTCCACTAGAATGTAATTTTATACGTAAAGCCCAACGAGGCTTCTCTCGTTTTTGTACATCTTGTGTGGTTGTTTGCGTTAAACACAAATTTTCAGATCCTATAATGTGAATATCATCCACTGTAGAAAGATTCAACTCTGACTTTAAACATTTGCTAGAATGTATCTTGTTTGATATTGACTTTATAACAGGTTCAATGTCGGAATTATCGGTCCGATGTACATCCGCTTTTACAATAAAAGTAGAGGCATCCTTTTCATCTTTATTCGTCAATTCCAAGGGCGATTTACTGCACAATAAGAATAATTATTCTGTTTGAGCCATCAGATTTCTAAGCATTTCTAAGGTTTTTATATAATTAAAAAATCTTATATTTACTTGTACATGCTTTCTAAAGATTTTACTCCGCTTAATAACAATTTAATATCGATATAATACAAAAAATTTTAATATTCTTTTTGTAAACAAAGACTGTAATTTACCTGAAATAATCTAACAAATTTCCAGACTGTTGCTTGTTATTTTTAATTGATAATCCAATACTGCTATCCTTTTTATGCGTGTTATCACTTGTGACATCACTTTTGAAAAACCTCATGCGATTTTCTATATCTTTTTCTATTTTCTCACCTTCTTCCATCTCTGCAATTTTTCTTTTCGAATAACCTTTTTTATCAGCCAAAGCTATCAGTTTCTCTTTGTGTCTCGATCTCAACTCTTTCGTATCAACCAATTTCTCTTTATTCTCAATATTTTCCATAGGCTGCTGCGAAAGTAATTTATACTGTATTGGTTTACTACGATTCATCAAAACTTGAAATGCATTTGATTCGTCTCGCTGAGAGCCAATTTCATTACAGAGCTCATTCAATGCATTTTCAGCCTTATTAATGTTGTTCATACCGTCGCTGAAAGAGTTGTCTGAATCTACAATAATTTCTTCTCTTAACTCTTTATTTTGCGCAGTATACTTTGGTTTTTCTGATCGATTTCCATTTATTTCCAAAGCTAGCTTAGAACCCTTAAAAATAAGAAAATGTAATTAGATATTGACAAGTTAACCAGCATTGCACGACTCTTATTAAAAAATTAATAAAAAATAAATTCTATACCTTCTTGAGATTCTGCTTGGATTTGGCCTTTGGTGTCTCATCATGCATAGTTCTCTCGCTATTGTTTACCCTGCCATTGAACGGACTGGGTGTTTTATCAATCAGATCGTTTTTGTTTTCTATTATATCACACGTCCTTCCTTTCGAAGAGGTACGCGATATTCGAATTTTCACGCGTTCGCGTTTACTTGTCGCGATTGTCTCCTGTTCTTCTTCTTCTTCCACGACATTGTCAAAATCTGCCACGGCCCTCTCGATCTTGATTGTGCCGTTGGAAAAGTACTGTTTGATATCCTTCATATTTCAAAGTATAATAAAAATGGAAATGTTTCTTTTCTTATACGTATGTTATTCTTTTTTCCGATCAGGAAAACGCGATATAATTTTTTAACCGCGTTTTTTTCCTGTTATTCTGTTATCCTGTTAGGAGGTGAAAAAAAGTAATAGAAACAACGATAAAAACCTCTGGACGTGCCAACAACTCGAAAAAACTAACGTATGTATGTACACGCATAAATTAACCGTTAATTAAGTATATACCACTTGGACACCAGTGGCGTTAATTAAAAATTTATCAATGGTACGACTAAATTGATCGCAGAACAAAGTTATGTTTTTATCACAAAATATTTCACAACTCGAATCTCACAACAATATAAAACCATAACGGCAAGTTCGCGATCGCGATATGCCTGTCGGTTCCCGGTTCCCGGTTCCCGATTCCCGCCTTTTCGATCAAGCACAGAATACGCACGATTTCACACGCATATGTGATATGTGATCTTCTCGCGATTCTTAACCGTCAAGCATACATTTGTTCTTTTTCAGCTGAACGAGCTGAACTGACCGCGCTTGTTCAGAGTTTATCTTTTTCCCTCCATATTGGAAGAAGAAAGATAAACTCTGAACCAGTGCAGCCGGTGCAGCTAAAAAGAACATACTTGAGTACATATGTACTATCTTTGTTACTTTCCTTGTCCCAATTCATCGATCAAATGTTGCTCCACTCAGGTAGTAGATTTCCGAACGCGTGGCAATGTTGCCGCAACAGCTGTTTTCTAGAGCAGAGTGACAGAGGGGTGACAGGCGACATGCATATCTCGTGTAGATACGTACTAATACAATAATCGATCGTCAGTGTGTAACTATGTAACTTTGCTCGTTTTGTGAACTATATATGGATCGCGAAATGATTTTTTTGACTACATGAGAGAAAATTGGAAAATGTATTGAAGTTAATAAACTAGGATGTAAAAAAAAAATAGGTCGCATTTTTATTCCAGCATATATCTTTTGAATAAAAAGATGGATTGAGCGCGAGAAATACTTTATGTATATATATTTATAATAAGAATAATGTTTGGTCCCGATAATTTCACAATACGAACAGTATATCGATTATAGTAAAAGAGAACTGACTTGCTAGACCTGAGAAGAACCAACTTTTTATTTGAAATGTTCATATACGTCATATTAATATTGGTATCTTTACCGATCCTTATTTACCTGACAAGTTTATATGAAAAAAGATTGAATCGGAAAAATGTTTGCGTACTTGTGCTCGGTGACATTGGCAGAAGCCCGCGAATGCAATATCACGCAATCTCCTTCGCCAAGGAAGGCTTCACCGTGGCTCTCATAGGTTACCCCGGTTCGCCGCCAATGAAGGAGATTAGTGAGAATACTCGCATACGGATTCATTATTTGCGACCGCCTCCAGAAATGCAAAATGGTACATTCTCGACACGCCTCTTTATAATTTTTTTTATTATATATTTTATTATATATTTATATATTTTCCACTTTTTTCTTTGTATTTTAATATATTTTAGTTTCATTTTTTTAATATATTTTGTGTATACAAAGGCATATTATATAAAATGATGATTGTATTTTTTTATTCTTTTAGCATTGCCACGTCATCTGTGTTATATGGTAAAAGCGCTTTGGCAGAGCTTCGATCTTTTACAATTATTATTAAGAAAATGTATATCAGGTTCCTTAATAATGCAGAATCCACCTGCGATACCAACAATACCAATATGTTGGCTACTTTGTGTTGTAATGAACGTAGACTTTATAATTGACTGGCACAATTATGCACATTCCCTTATGGCATTAAGTCTGGGAAATGATCACGTCCTAGTTAGTGTGGCCAGAAGTATCGAGAAAATATTTGGTCGCAGAGCAAAAAATAATTTTTGTGTCACTAAAGCTATGAAAGAAGATTTGGAGAAAACCTGGGGTATCCAGTTAGTAATATTTATAAAATTTTTTTCTGTAGAAAATAGTTATTTTAAAACTATCCTAAAACTATCTTACATCAATCTTGTACAGTTTACACACAACGTATATTTATATCCAAGACCTACATGAACTATATCTTAAAAGCTTTCTACATCTCTATATAAATATACATCTTTAAAAACAAATGGCTTAAAACCATGGTTTACATTTAATGAGAAAATTTTTAATTATAGGGCTAAGGTTTTATATGATAGACCAGCAGATGAATTCCATCCCATAACTTTGACAGAGAAGAGTGAATTTTTGCAAAAGTTAGTTGAAAAGTATAATGTATCTGTACTTTATTCACCCAAAAGATCTGGCTTCATTGTATCCAGTACTAGTTGGACCGAGGATGAAGATTTCTCAATCCTTATAAATGCATTACAAGGTAATACATCTATATGCATTTTGTTTTATTCATGATCTTTTTTACAAGTGCTAGAAAATAAATAATGAAAATTACATTCCTGCTATTTTTTATAGATTATGAAAATGCGTGCGAAAACGGCGAATTGAATTTACCAGATTTAATTTGTGCAATAACGGGTAAAGGACCATTAAAAGACTTTTATACATCTATTTTTAATTTGAAAAATTGGAAACATGTCAAGGTAAAAACACTATGGCTTGACAATGAAGATTATCCAAAAATATTAGGTATTACATATTTATGTTGTAAATTAAATTTTTTTTTATATATGTAGCATTTATACAATATTACCCATTTATTAAATGCAATATTACATATTCTTTTATAAGAAACAATTTTTTTATGACGTATTTTAAATAACCGTTTATCTGTGAAACAGCTACTGCAGATTTAGGAATATCACTCCATACTTCATCAAGCGGACTAGATTTACCAATGAAAGTCGTCGATATGTTTGGTTGCCGCTTACCAGTTTGTGCATACAATTTTAATTGGTAAATTGAGAATCAATATAATTGTATAACATTATTACCGAGTAAATTTCCTTAAAAATTTGTCTTACTGTTTAGCTTATCAGAGCTAGTAAGACACAACGAGAATAGTTTGGTGTTTGCGAACGAGTACGAGCTGGCCCAGCAATTGAAAATGTGGTTTCAAGATTTCCCTAATAATGAGAAGCAACGACAGTTGTGTGAAAAGTTTCAAAAGAATATGTTTACATCTCAGCTCTACCCTACTGATTGGCACGGTAACTGGACATTTAATGTTCTGCCTTGTTTTCAAGAATAATTTCAGTTGTAACTTTTTTATTAACATGTTTTTTTATATAGATGCGTGTTTATTTTATATAATTTTTTTTGCAACTTTTTGTACATGTGTTTGTATGCATACCCACATGAGAATATTTTACTATATTTTATGTATAAATATATGTAAATTCTTTGTAAACAAAAAAATTAATAACATTACAAAATTATATTTAAGTTTGTTTATTATTATGTTTATATATATATATATATATATATATATATATATATATATATATATATTTTTTTTTTTAATCTAAAGAAAAGAGTACGAAATTATATTAGTATCTTAGAATATACATATTTTATTTTATTAATATGGTAAATATTTTATTGATATTCAATATATATATATTTTTTATTTATGTTATGTATCATCTCATATAAAAAGTTATAGTATATAGTAGTTTCAATTGGAAGAAGGATAAAAAATATCAGAGGCTACGCTCGTTTTTCTTGAAGCTGTACTTATCGTGCATTTGATCTTATTAATTTCTTCTGAGAAATAGGAAGGTCCAATCCTTATTGAAATAGACTGATGGTAGTAGATACGCAACATGCTTGGCCAAGTTGTTTTTTCTTACACAAGTAGATGTATGGAATGTTTTTTGCTTCTGCTAATTGTGTCAAGCGTGTAAGAAAATCTAATGGCGCCAATAAATGTGTTGCATCTTCGGCGAGTATTACAAATTCTGCTAGATTTTTTTCCATCGAAAGTATCACGTCGATTAACCCAATATATAACATACTTCTTTCCGCATAATACATTTGTCGAATCAAGATTAGTAACTCGTTAGCTAGTTGCTTCGTTTCAGTGAGATCAGCAACACATTCCTTAAAGAGAAACTATGCAAAGAATTACAAAATATAAACACTTAATATATAAGTATATAAGTAGTATTTTATATAAATTGGTTATTTTAAAAATTATACATTGATATTGACTTTTAAAATATTAAAGCTAAACAAGTTATATCTGTAAAATAATAGCAATATATTTTTTTCAATAAATTATTGGAGTTTTAATAATTTTTCTAAATTATTACACACAAGACATAAATCTCCTTTGTGTTACATCTTTTATTAATATCTCATTTGTATACAAAAAATTTTCATAGATAAAAGATTATATAATTGATCTTTTTTGAAAAGAGCATAATGAAGTTGATTTATTTATTCAAAACAAATATACATATATATATATATATATATATATATTTGTATACATATATATATATATATATATATATATATATATATATATATTTGTATATATATATATATATATATATATATATATATATATATACAAACATATATATATATATATATATATATATATATATGTATAAATAAAACGCGAATAAAAAATTGATATTGTTAATGTTATATGTATTCATTAACATATTTTACGTATGGTTTATGAATATTTTACTTATAAAGTAATTATTAATATATAAAAATAATATAAACACAATTGGTTATTTAAATCAAAAGTCGCTCTATTTCCTGTTGTAGTGTTTTAATTTGCGGTTTTAATTGGGAGCCTTCATTGATGGTTATAGAGCAAGCTACTACTGGTCTAGAAACTCCGCAGGCCCGTCCCAACGCGCTCTTGTTTCTAACAAATACGTAAGGTACATTTTTATCTTCGCACAGTAGTGGCAGATGTAATAAAATCTCTAATGGTTGGGCATCTGCGGCCATTACTATAAATTCCGATAATCCACGATTTAAAGATTTTGTCGCTTCGTTTGCTCCTTTCTTCAATTGTCCATAGTTCAAAGCTTGCTGGATCAAATTTAATATCTTTGCTGTTAACGGAAGATCAGCCAGTGGATATGCTCTTGGTGATATTTCATCCATGTCGAAAAATTCTAATGTTGATGTGACGGCAAATTTAAAGACGGCTTGATTAGCTCAGTATAGTCTGAAAAAGATAAAAACTTGTGCACTTCTAAACGCGTTAAAAAAAAAACTGCGTGTTTGTACAGTACGTCCACGTGAGAAAACTAACCTCAAACTTTTTTCGAGAGTGCATAAAGTTCCTGTTCTTCTTTTTCTTCCCGCTTGTCGGATTTCGGATTTCCGTCCACTAATATATCACGTTGTATTGGAAATTAGGTTGGATTTTTTAACTTGGCGGAAAAGAAATGAAAAATATTAGAAAAGTTTTACGCAACTCAATCCGGTGGATATTTTTACCACTCTTTACATTCGGCATTCGGCACATATACTTGTGCTTGTGGTTGTGTTCCAAAATTCAGTACTGTCAGCATGTTGCCATCTTTGTCTAGTATTCAGTGAACAACAAGGATGGGGATATGCTGACAGTACAGAAAATGAATTTTGGAACACAGCCAATATCATGAATATGTTTTAACATCGAGCATTCCTTCGAATAATATTTACACCAGTGTGAAAAAGTTTGTCGAATGTATCGATTGGCTGCTGAATAGGGAATTCTAGAGTTCTTACAACACCAGCCAATCAATACGTCCGACAAGCTTGTCGTACGACAAATTCCTTACCGCTATTGTTAACTTTTTTTTTTTTTCACATACAAAACTTTATCTATAAATTTCACAAGTCTATGGTCTCCTTTTAAAATTAATCAAGCCTGGAGCCTAGAGATTATTTAGACTGGGGCCTCTCTTAATTTACACATGCGCATTAGGCATGCGCCGGAACGGTTCGATATATTACATATTGTATTTCGCGAAAATATATAATATATTACTTATCACACACGTGACATAATACAGCATTAAATATCTCGATAAAAAGGAACTGTAAGTTGCTGCTTGTATATTTTTTATATAGATTTCAAAAATGTTTAAACATCTTATTTTAATGCTATTTTTATATATTATCGCTATATCTATTTTTTATTACTATTGCTTACTAAATTAATCATTTAATTATTTTAAAAATATCCTTTTACATATGCATATATAATTTCTATAACATTGGAAAAATCATAATCAAGATGAAAATGATTATTTTTAATGAAATACCACACACGTGAAACACACGACATATGGAAAATTTGCGTGAATTTATTACAAGTGTAATTCCGAGAGTTTTTAAACTTACGAACAAATTTTTGCTATTTTTAATAGATATTATATATGTTATTATAGTTACCTGTGCTTGTTTTTTCAAAGTTGTATGATAAAAGGGCCCCCCTTTTGTTTGTTGACACGTATTTTCATCAGGATATAGCAAAACTATCTGTTCTTCGTCTTGTTTGCTATTACAAAATATAACAAGATTTAAATAAAATTTGATACCTCTTTATAAGAAAGTTGCACCAAAAAACATTCTCTTTTATTTAAATTTATCTTTGAGGAATTTATTTTTTTTTTTTTTTTTTTTTTTTTACAAGAGAAAATAAGAATAATTTTTACTTTAAGGAATAAATGGCGTATTTCTCTGTTTCGTCACTCGCATCATGTAATAGAGTAGTCTTATAACAAATATCTGTGCCACTTGCTAAAATTATTATGTATTTCGACTTCTCATTTGATTCTTCAGACTCTTGATCACTCTTGGCGACTTTTCCAGCCTGTTCGCTATCTAGATTCGAAAAGGAAAATTTCAATATATAAATATTTCGAGTTTCAAAAAACAGGATAAAATTAGATTGCCTTTGTAGTATATATATTGCAAATAAATTTATATTCTTCTCTTTATCTTTAATTAAATATTATATATAATTATATATAATTATATGTTTTATAATCAGTATTTGATAACTCATAAATTTCTTTTTCTTCATCTCGTTTAATAAATTATCCGTGAGAGAAAATTATTTAATATTAATTTTCAATATCATTTAAAAAGTTATGACTCAACATATACATGCATATAATTATCACACTTTATTTAGTATTTATTCCAGAATCATTTAGCGTTACTTTCAAAATGATGCGAATAAAGTTTACTTGTAGCGCAGTTACATCGAGGAACGATTAATGTCAATTTATGTCCGAATAAAACTGAATCTTCGTTTATTAAGAATTTTTCGCGTGTTTCATTTATGCAACTTTGCTCTTTGGATGATTCAATTGAAACGTTGCTTTCACGATCAATTAGACATTGAGCGTTATCGGAAAGAATTGTATTGCAAATTGCAAAATATTTTTCAAGAATTTTCGCGGTCCCAATAGACGAGTCATCCTCTTTTTCTGTCAATTGCACCAGTGATAAGGCTGAATTTTTTTCATCGCATCCTGACAGAGACCGAGATTTGTTAAGTGCATTCTGAGAAATATCTTGCGAAAGTATTTCTTCGTCAGCTTTTATTTCGTTTATTTTCAGAGTGCTGAGATTGCTTACAAGTTTTTGATCAATTTCTTCAAATGTGTGTAGTTTTGTCAAATGTTTCGGTGATGTAAGACGCGGATTGACAGGTACGACATTTTTGTTATGCGAAATATTATTTTCACGGGGAATCTCATCATTGTTTTTTGCGGTTCCACAAGCTATAGATGGATTATACGAGATTGCTCGTTTTACGCAGTTCCTCACTAATACAATAAACGGAAAAGCGAAAGAAAATAAAGTGCGATATATACTGTTAAATATTATAGTTTAAGTACTAAAAGAAAATCACATAGATTATTATCGTTATATTTATTTATATTATTAGTAATATATATTTATATTATTTTTATTATTTGTCTACATTAACTAATATTTATTTTTATATAAATTTATATAAATTATAATTAATTATGTATATAGGTGATATATTAGAAAATTACTTATTGTATTAGATACAGGGAAATTTAAATTCATGTTTATCAGACCACATTAGTATCGATTACTGTTGAGAACAATCGTAGATGATTTTTTAAATGTCCAAATTTTCATCCGAGATTTTTATTCATTTTGTTGTAGAATTTAAAATTTTTAAAGTATGTTTATTGCATATAAATGATAAATTTACAACGTAAACATTTATCGGTTAGGAAATTAATATCAATGACAGCGTGTTGAGATAATCACTGATAATTGTGTGCGAAACTTCGTTATAGATAACTGTTTTGTTCTGCAAGCGCGTTATAATTGACAGAACAAAGTAAAATCGTATTACTTATTATAAATTAAAATCAAAATTATTTGTACAATTTCAAAAAATGCAAATGCATTAGACAATCGACAGGGAAAGTTATAACTTTTTGAAGTTTATAAAGAAAATTGTTATGTATATATAACTTAAAAATCAGAAATTCGAGCATTACAACTGTCAAATATTTTTTTGTTACATTCAATTAGTATTTTCATTTTGTCCTTTCATTAAATTTATATAAATAACTTTTTAAAGTAAAAAATGAATTAATTTCTAATCGATATTACAGACGTAATTTTACTTTGATCGTGTATCTTAATATACTTTGTTTCTTGCAAGAATTAAGTAATTATATAACAATTATTCTTTTAGGAACGCTCAAAATTGATCTATTGATTTCGAAATAATGTCTTTTAGATGCAACCTGATATGATTTTATAGATTGTCACATATTCTTAAATATAAATTGCTTACCATTAATAAATGCATCGGAGATGCATTCAACTGAATTTTTCGAGTTCAACAACCTCGATAATCCTAATTGCAATAAATCACATAAGCAATAAGTTATAATTGTGCATAATTGCATACAAGCGCATGCGTCGAAGTCTTTGAAAGGATGATTCGCTTCCTGCTGACAGCATTGCAACATTGCAATGCAGTTTCTATATTAACCTCCGCGCAATTTAGAAGTGCAAGTGCAAAATAGATCGTTTCAAATATATCGTGAAACGAGATGATAGATCAAGAACATGGTGAGGAAAATAATTGCCGCATTTTTCTCTTTTAGTAATTTCCTTTTTGGTTTTCAAATATTTTTAAAATATAATTGCGTATCTAGTAAATATCAAAATATATGCGTTTTAACAAAACTTGTACACAATATAAAGTACAGACCATTGGAATCACTTTTACATTTGATTGCTAATTGTTTTCTATTGTTATCAACGATCACGACAAACAAAATCATTATTGATCAAGTAGTGTACAATCGCGATAATAAATTATATTTCTATCTGAATCGATTGTCATATGAGATGAAGTTGTGACTTTTATTCGCGTACACTATATCTATTTCTATTTTTCTTTTTATCGATTATAATATTCTAAAATACAGTCTGTAACAGTCTGTAACATTTTTTTTTTTAATATATTATATATATAATTATATATAATTATCATAATTAGACTATAGAGAGAAATTTCCAATAGTTAAAACCGTTATTATTTATGTAATAGATATAACAACACAGCAGACATGTGTATAATATAATTTTTTTCTACAGTTAAATTGCTTATTTAACTTAATTATTCATTGTTAAACAAGGAGATTTAACTAATTCTCATATACCGTTAATATTAAATTTTTTATTTTGTTCCAAGAATATATCATACTTTAATAATTATATATAATCCGCATATACACGACATCTTATTTCTTCAATCAAGAACAAGAGCAAAAAGTGTACGTATAATGTAATAATTATATAGTGATACGTTTCTTTTATTTACATTATATTTACATTATATTTATATTATATGCGAAAATATTTCGCTATACATATTACGTTACAAAATCACGCATAGGATGTGTTTAATGAAACAGTTTCAAAACATCTTTCATTTGCCATTTTATTTTAATTATATAAAATTAAACCGTCAAGAATAATTTGTTGAATAGTTTTGAAACATTTTGTTGAAACACCATCGAAAAGAAAGAGAGAGAAATTTCGATTATTGATTTTATACATACAAAAATCTAAAATATATCTTGTTCCTTATAATGATCACTATACTATATCGCTATAGGCGTTCGAGAATTGATATCTTTAATAATTTTTTTTTCTAATAAAATCGTAATATCAAAATATCTCAAGGCTATAATAATTTTTAAATGGAAATACGCGCTTGAAGAAAAGATGAATTGGTCAGTCAGATTACTCAAAATTCGCGCTTTTACGGAGCATTAGGAAAATAAATCCATATTTTGATAGCACTTTCTCTACTGTGAAATATATGTATCGTGCCTTAAAGCGCGAACCTTTTAAATTTTACGTATTTTTTTTTGAGCTGAAAGAAATAATTCCTATTAATCGATGCTTCATTTACCTTGCACGCATTACCTGAGCTAAAAGTATGAACCGTTAAGAATGCAGATAAGAACGGTAAATGTATTGTTTGTCCCAGATAGCATGTAGATATCTTCGTTCTTTTGTAGCTCGAGGACATCGGGAAACTAATATGACTGGATTCCATAAAGTACATATCTATGCGCGCATGAATAATCTATAGTACATGTAACGTGTATTATAGTTAAATGCACGCGTATACGTTTTACAAAACCCAGTCTATGTAACAGTTAAAAAAATATCGCAGAGAGTGCATCTCGCCTGTTAAAAATGATCTTTGTTTAAAGTTGGCTCTTTTAATGTTGTCGGTATATATAAATCAGATTATCTCTCTATTTGATTACTCGCGGTACTCTTAGATAAATAATATAACATATGTCGCACGCTACATATACAATATTATATATACCAAAAAAAATCATCTCGAAGACGTCTCATATGTCTTTAAAATATTTTAACGTTTTCTTAATATATATATTTTATTAAAAAAACAGCGCTGTAATTAGAGAATGTAAATTACAAAATACTATATATATATATATACATCATGAAATATAAATAGTTATCAATAATATCTCATCAGATATCTTATCTTATAATCATTTCATTTAATATTTTTATGCATGAAATGACGAGCAAAATTAAATTAATAAAAAATCTCGATTTTAATTGAATTAAAAAGACTATTATAGAAATTTAACTAGAAATGATATTTTATGTAGAACTTTTCAATACTTGGTTGCCTAAATATTTCCGAGTAATATCTGTAAAAATGATTATTCAACATATTGAGAGTATTATTGATATCTTTGCAATTTTATTCCCTTTTTGGTATGTTATTATTCATTAAGATCATTTACAGAAGCATATAATTTTATGCTATCTGTGTCGAGTGTAGGCATTGTTGAGATAATGATAATGATAATGATTTTTTTTCAGAAATAAATGATAATACTAAAATTTAATCAGAAATGATACCATCGCATTTACATTATAAAAATCATTGCATTTTATTTAACATTGTGGCAAGAACGTTGTTGAGATTTGACGCGATAATTTACGATTGTACAACAATAAACGTTTTGATTATACAATATAGTGATCAGTAAGATAACAGTAAGATACATTTTTTTTTTTTTTTTTTTTTTTGTCAAAGCGATAAACCCCCCTTTCAAGATGCGTCCTCTTCAGAATAGTGTTTCAAAAGCATCACTTGTGAATAGAGATTCTTGATAACTTTTCTCTATCTTTTATATAGTAAACAGATTTCTTAACAAGTTTTAAACACGATAACGATTACAACTAATACAGATAAGAATTTGTTATTTAACTGAAGCGGTGAAATAATAACGCATGCATACTTTCCTCCTCATTGTATTAGCAGTAATACTTTTAGTATTTTTCATCATGAACATTCTGTGGATGATTTCGTTTATCTTTGCAGTCGTGAAGACTGAGGGGGAGTTAAATGATCGGCCAATTATCGGTAAGTTTTCTCGAAGAATTCGTGATAAATTGATCAATGATAAATGCCGTATAATTGATACATACCGTTGCTACCTATATCTTGTCTTAATTGCATAATATTGTACACGCGAGAAAGAAAGGTTAGGATTCGTCTCGAAAGATGAAAATATACCAAGTTTTCTTTTCTTTCCTTGCAAAATTAACGAATTTCTACAAAAAAGAAATATTGCATGTAAAATTGTTACAAAAAGTAACAAAAATTTTTTATAAATATATATAATATATAATTATTCAAGATGCATTTGTTTCACAATGAGAATTATTTTCATTTGAAATAATAATTTAATTTGATGTTATATAAGAGTACGCAATATTATTTATTTTATCATAGACCATTGATATAATTATTTAATATATAAATATATTTATATTTAATTATTTGAATTATTTAGTCAAGATTGTATAGGCATATATACGTATACCTATACAATCTTGACTAAATAATTAAAAATAATTGTTATCTCATATATGTATATAAACTTTAAATCTTCCTTTGCAAATATATGCAATGTGATGACAAATACAACTTTCAATTTCATTCAAAAAATTAGTTGTTGAATCTAAAAACGCTACAATTTCTTTCCGGAAATCAAATTATTTTGACAATTTTTTAAATCAGAGTTTATATATCTTAAAGATTTCGATTATGAATAATACTGTACACTTGTTTCTTTTCAAGGTATTCTGACACAGGAAATAGATTATAATTTAAACAAGAAGTATCCTAATCAGTATCACAGTTACATCGCTTCATCGTATGTAAAGTTTGTTGAAGGTGCCGGTGCTAGACCCGTTCCAATTTGGTAATCTTTTTTTCGAGATATTATATCTTAATTTATACTTAATCTCCGTTCTTCACTTCAATTCACTTATTAAATACCTCAGCTCAAATTACGATTATCAATTTAATATTTCGCTATAATTCGAGTACTTAATTGAGCAGAGATTAATTTTTCTGCGATAGAATTCTATTTATCAGAATAAAAAATATTTTTTAATCTTATATATTATTAACATATTTTATATTTTAAAATATTGTAGAAGAGATATAAAACAATTGCAAAATTTCTTATGTACAATTTTCTCAATTTTAAATCAATTTTTCCTTGATGAAAATATCGAGGAACAATTTTTAACATTGCAAACGATTGAAAATAAAAGCACTTTTTTAAGTTAAGCTTTAA
Organism: Anoplolepis gracilipes; assembly: GCF_047496725.1. Classification (NCBI taxonomy): domain Eukaryota; kingdom Metazoa; phylum Arthropoda; class Insecta; order Hymenoptera; family Formicidae; genus Anoplolepis; species Anoplolepis gracilipes. The sequence continues at coordinate 14,371,219 of NC_132974.1, forward strand.
AAAGAGTTACATAGGCAAATATAATAAAACTACCTATATATTCTTCTAATTCTAAATAGATTTTACTCAAACATGATTGTAATTTGAGAATTGATATGATAAAAATGTTTAATGTTACGTTTTAAAAATGTGCGACATATGATTTTCCTCAATATTTTCGCTAAAAATGTGTTTAAGAAAAATGACTTACTAAATTTATTTTTAACAATGTGCTTTTAGCACTTACGCTTCTCAGTGCTGTTTTTAATTGTTTCCTTTGGTTTTTGAGTATTTATTTCGAAACAACTAAATGTTCACTTGCAAGCAATTAAATATGTATAAAAATAACGATAAAACTTAAATATCTATCTTGAATATTATTCATTAGGTACAAATAGATATTGTACATATCGCAGGTTTATTAATTCACGGATTATAATGCATAATTTCATTTAGGATTGGTCAGAACGAATCGTATTACGAGGATATCTTGAACAAAGTCAATGGGTATGTGTGTGGGATGATTATGTATTTTTAAAACATTCCACTAATTGTAAGCGCACTAATTGTACTGCTCGCAAAATCGATATTTTGTAGAGTTCTGTGGCCAGGAGGAGCAACATATTTCTTTTGGAAGGAGGGATATGCCGATGCAGGCGCTGCGATTTATAGGTCACTATAAAAAAATAAAATATGAACAATATATAATAATGCTTTAAAAAGAAAAAATTTCAATTTTACTTGGACATATATCTATTTTTATTCTTATTTCTTCTTCTTAATAGGATCACGAAGAAAATCAATGATAGAGGCGAATACTTTCCCATACTTGGCATTTGCCTCGGCTTCGAGTTGTTGACATATGTCGCAGCGAATTGCGTCGAGCACAGGACAGCATGTTCCAGTAAAAATCAGCCTCTTCCATTAGAATTCACAGATAGTAAATATTTCTTTTCTGAAACATATTTACTATTATTCAATATTCAATTTTATATTTTTATTTTTACCTTTTCAATTATTTTTCCGTGCGTCCTAGTCCACAAATTATTTCTAAATTATATTTAATAACAGCATATTTTAATATTAATCTGAAAGCTATTTTAGATTAGGTTCAACATAATCTTAATTTCTCACATAACTTGAATAAAACTTTTTCAAGATATATTTATAAAAAAAAATACAAATTGTCTTCCTATTGTTAATTCTTGCCAAAATCATCTTTCTAGAACGTATGCTTTCTATAAATATCGTAAGAAACATTTTTGAGTGGCTTATAAATTTTAAGATCATACTCTGGTTCCTTCGTTAAAACTCTTTTTTTTTTTAAAACACTTTTTCAGAATTTAGAGAAGCCAATTTATTTAAGCAGGCCTCGCTGGACATTTTGAAGATTTTGGACGAAGAAAACGTCACGGCAAATTATCATCAGTATTGCGTTACAAAGGAGGCAAGTGTTTTCTTTCTTAAGAAATTACTAGTTAAACAAATCCAAATTTAAAACAGTTGTAATGTATAACAAAGATGTTAAAATATTGATAAAACATGAGGGATTAATAATATCGGATTATATTAAATTATACATATAGACGCTGTTCTGTTCTTTCAGGATTTACGCCGTGTTAATTTAACCGACGAATTTCGCGTGTTGTCATTGAATCACGATAAACAAGGTTTAGAATTCATCTCAACCCTGGAACATAAGCGTTACCCGTTTTACGGAGTACAATTCCACCCGGAAAAGAATCTCTATGAATGGGTGACTGGTAAAAATATTCCACACGGACGTAATGCAACTTTAGTAGCTCAATATTTTGCCAATTTCTTCGTCAATGAAGGTAAATAACAATTATTAAACAAGTAAGTCATTCAAATGACCCGTATTACACACTGGAGTTTCTAGCACTTTTTTAAATTAAACTAACATATTTTCTCTTGATATTATATGAATTATAGATTTTAAATATAAAATGACTATCTGAATTGTAGTTAGAATTAAGTGTTTTTTTCTGATTTCTTTATCTGGAATAAAATCGATTTTTTTTCACAGCTCGTAAAAATTCACATGAATTTACGACGGAGCAAGAGGCGAAGCAAAGTCTGATCTACAACTATCCCGTTACTTACACAGCCTTGCAAAATTCTACTTATCAACAGTGTTACATGTTTAAGAAAAGTGATTATAACAATCTTTTTACAGACAACGATGTGTAAAACTTAGAATAAGTTTTATTTTTAAAATAGAAAAAACATACGTCGCTCTTTTTTCATATACAAATGTAATTTTGTTAAACCCTCGTCAAATTCTTATCTGCGCATGATAGAGACAGAAAATCATATTTTGTTAATTAAATTTTGTCAAATACAAATATGACGGCACTGGGGAGCACACAAACAAAAAAAGATTGGTACGCGCAATTTCCACATTTAACATAACACCAGTGTATATTGTGTCACAACTGGGATACATAATATTACAATGGTGCATAATAAAATTCTATACATATTTTCGTTCTATCTAAAGTAAATAATCATATTTTGAATTTTTTTTTTTTCCTTCACCACGTTTTTTTTCGCTCTGAGCCGAAGCGGAGCCTGCCTAGACGTTTAATACATTAAGATGACGCATGACGTCTTGCGCGATTCTAGATGCAACGTAACATTAGATAAATGAGATGGCGATGGTGTCCAAAACTACATTATTACATCGACGCGTACAATTCGCTTCGACTCACAACGCTCGGAACGCACGGATCTGACTGCTTGCCATTAATCTTCATCTTTATTTTTAAACAAGCACGAAACTAAACCTCTTAAAAGCATGAATCAACTCTTAGTTTTTTTTACCCTCGTAACGTATGATAGTATTATTATTAATAATCATAATAATTCATATAAACATTATTTCTATTCATTCCTTGTTACATATTCTTAGCAATGTGTTGCGCAAAAGATGCAAAGGTCATTTGCAGAGGAATCGTATTTTTTTCCTTTCATTCTCTCTTTACACGTGTATATGTGTGTGTGTGCCTCTTTGTCGGAAGTGTCCTCTCTCTCTCTCTCTCTCTTGCTTTCTCCAAGAAAAAGGACGAGTCTGGTCGTTTTGTCCCCGGCAATTACTTCACTTACACATATGTTACACAGTATATATACATAATGTATATAAGCACACACATTATGAGCAATATATATATTATACATATATATTCGTTTATATCCCGATTTAAATTCACGATGACTCGCGTATCCTTTATCTTCCTCTATACTTATCTATCGCTCCCGTTTTTACTTTTCTTTTTTTTTATTTTCTCCCGAGAATATAACAAAGATCTACGCATAATGTAGAGGTAAATTCCTCACGATATTTCACGGTATAAGATGACCCTGCAATACATTCAAGTTTTCACTGTTTCGTTACTTTAAATAGTACATGAGATATCTAACTGTTTCAATATACTTAATATATATAGATTCATTATATATATAATATATATATATATATATATATATATTTATATATATATTTATTTATATCTAGACTTCTACCGAGTTGCGAACACCTTCGTCGCACGCGGACCGCATGTGACGTACAAACGCGCATTAATAAATTTCTTGTCCTTTTTATATAATATCTATTTGATATAATTTTACTATACTAATATATTATACATAATTATATATTTAATGCAAACGCGACGGCGCGACGACCGATTGGCTACAATTTTATTTTTTTTTTTTTTTTTTATCGTTCTCGTGTCCGAACTCAAGTTCTAGACGACGTATTATATACGTGCGCGATCACAGATACGCCACGCTGTCACGCTCTTATTTATCTCTTTTTTTTTACTTTAATCTTAACAGTAATACGAAATACATGGCCTTACAGGATGATCGCTACAGTGATAGTGTCTCTCTCTTCTCGTGAAGAACAGAAAAAGAAACATTAATTATTAATTAGATTTAGTAACAAAACTTAAAAAAGAAAAAAAAATTACTCAATAACGCGCGAATTTAATTTATTTATCAATTTACTTTCGATCTGTCTATATATTCAAGACCGAGAATCAGTGGTGTCCGTTTATTCGCAGTTGAATTTTTTTTTAAACAAAACGTGCGACTGAATATTGCACTCGATCGTAATAACTAAGACTAAGAATCATAGCGACTGACGCCTAAGTCAAACGATGAACGCACACACAAATATCTATATATCGTACTTTCACGTCGATATATAAAAGATAGCTTTTTTAATTGGAGTTCAATCCATTTTTTTGTTATCCCAAATATTATAATTTCACAACACTCTGACAGCGAGATCCACTATATCAAGATATTAAATATCTGCCAAGAATTATAGAAATATATGAAAGAAATACTCACATAATTTATCATGAAAATTTAACACAAATATTTCAATGTTAGAAAACATTGAAATATATTACTATACACATTCATGATCGATACTATTAAAAATAATTGGTTGTCAATTTATGAGTTTTTTTTTTTTATATCAATGATCTTTTTTAAAGTACGACACCTTTCTGTGTTTACAAATGTCGGACCCACTTTAATTTGTAGTGAAACACCACTCTAGATCCAATAAAACTGCGCAATTATCATCAAAGAACCCTAAACTTTTCATACAGCAATGATGCAACAGTTAGTAATTAATGTTCAAAGAGTAATCATAGTCAAAGTGATTATAATTACCAAAATTAAACTTTGCTTACTATTTAAAATTAAACTTTGCTTTTTTTGATTCGCGTTTGAAAAATTATCTGTATTCCAGCGTTGGACTAAAACGTATTTGCAAATAATGATTTAGCAACATGTTTTCACAGAAAAAAAAAAATTAGTAACATATATTATATATATATTAGAATATATATATGTATAGTATTAGTATATATTATATATGCTGATATATATAGAAAAGTATTATATATATATATATGTTAAATGCCTATATACATATATATTTATATACAATACATATTCTCTCAAAGTCATTGTTCGTTATTCGCGAATGTATTTTTTTTTCAGACTTCTATATATTATACTATAGACTGTTAACACGACTATATTTCATGTGATGACAGATGAAGCTGGGGCAGCCATTTATAATTAAGTTGCATACAAAGGTATATGTTAATGAGTATAAGAATTTTTACACATAAATTATTAAATTTTTACACTTACAAATATATACCTTCACATTCAACCCAATTGTAAATATGACTGCCCCAGCTTTATCTGTCACATCGCTGTTAACGGTCTAAGTATATATGTAAAAGTTTGTGATTTTTCCCGACAGTACTATATGTGCCACCACGATTCTCATAACTTTACTAACTGGCGAATTCATAAGGATACTCTTCTCATGTGAAAATAACATACGAACGTAATAATCCGAAGACAATCGCTGTCGACGTTACATAATTAGTGCCTTTTTGTTAAAATTACGGAAGATTAAAGTACAATATTAACGAATAAGAACTATTATATGTTTAATTACATCACATAATCGCAAAGTTCCGACATACTCTGATGTTCCTTTTGCACAAATTTGAAACGATACGTTTCTACACGTTCGTTACCACAAACGACATATACTTATCAAGTATATAAGCATATAAACGAAGCAAAACCAAAAACTTTGGATAATATACTGCCACTGTTGCAAATCGAGCAATCGAACGTTAATATTCCAATATATGATGTTTTATGCGTTATATCACGAACAATCGCTTTATATCGTCTCGAATAAAGTTCACTGCAAATTTTTACGAAATGAAAATGATACATATAAACTGTTGCAGAATCGCAGACGAATTGCGCAGTACGCGAGACGCATGATGATTCAGATATATGGCGTATATTAATATCCACACTACAATCCAAGTTTCTTTAAAGAAACTACGAATGGCGGCGCACAATCTTTTCACATTTCTTCGACACAATTGTATATATATATGTTAAGTATACACACACAGCATAAATCAAACGCCTCCTTTCAGATGCCTCTTTTTCTTATTTCTTCTTATTCTTCTTGCTCTTTTCGTCTTTAATCCTCAGAAGAATCTTCCCAGCATTTATAGCATTTAAAAAATTTTGTGTCCCTTCCTCCTTCCTTCCTCATCTGGATATAGCGTCTAGTACGACGCCAGTACGCCGGGCGGTGTCGGCACGACCACGGTGTGTTGCGGGACGACGGGGGGTGCCGGTGGCGCCAACGGGTGTCCGACCAGGACCGCCGCCGCCGCCGGTATCGGTAAAACGCCGGTTTGCGCCGGTATCGCCGACGGCGTGCTAACCTGCGTTGGCGGTCCTTCGGCCGCGTGTTTTCGCAAGTGCCGTAGCATATTTCCCTTCTCGACGAAGGTCTTGCCGCAGTCCGGGCAACTGTACGGCCGCTCGTCTGAGTGCGAGCGCCGGTGCGAGACCAAGTGTCCTTTGCACATGAAATCTTTGGGACACAGATCGCAGCGGAACGGCCTCTCGGCGTTGCTGCCCTTGTTGTGCGAACGCATATGGAAGAGAAGATTGCCCTTCAGCGGGAAACTCTTGCCACATTCTGTGCACACAAATGGACGTTCACCAGTGTGGCAACGCATATGATTCACGAGATGCTCCTGCAATAGAAAAGATGCCAAATTAAAAGATATGAAGAATATCGTTCATTCATCGTTATATGTATACAAATACAGATACGATTAAACCTTTCATCACAAAGCTACGTATATAATATGTTAAAATGAAAAGCAGTAAAAATATGCAAGAGTTAATTGAATTCTCAATTAATATTTTTCCTTGTTAATTTCTAATGCATATATATTGTTGTACAATATATTATTATCTTGTGACAATTAATATAAAAATGACGAATGTAATAAGTAAAAAGCATTTTCTCATTAAAGGATTAATTAAAACTTCATTAAACATTTACAATATAGAATTTTATATGTTATGCATTGCTAATATTATACAGAGAAAGTGAAATTATAGTTTACGTTTTTAACAAGTATTATAAAATAGAATTATGCATTAGTTTGAATTTATTTTTTAATGAAATACCAAAATCTCGATACGAAATGTATCTCGTTACAAAGCTCACGGCTAGGCCAACGTACCTTTCTTGTGAATGGTTTGGAGCACACGTTGCAACAATGTGAGGAATCTCCGGTATGTTGACGGAGATGATTATTTAGGTGTTCTTTCCTAGTGAACGTCCTTTGGCAGAACTCACATCTATGTGGAGATTCGCCAGTGTGGATGCGCACATGATTCGTCAAATGCTCCTTACGAGTAAATGACTTGGAGCAGAAGTGGCATCGATGTGGCGATTCGCCTGTATGTTGACGCACGTGATTGGTCAAATGTTCCTTCCGCGTGAAGGATTTGGTGCAATACTGGCACTTGTGCGGTGACTCACCCGTGTGCTGCCTGACGTGGTTCACCAGGTGATCCTTCCGCGTAAATGCTTTCGGACAGTATGAACAGCGGAAGGGCGTCTCCCCTGTACATATTTTACAAGCGAATTCGCAACGTTTGAGAAAAAAAAAGTAAAACGTTTTTCGTCATTCAGAACTCAGTGGAGTTATCCTGCACAAGGCGAGTTTTGCCTGACGCAACGCATAGAGAAGGCATAATATCGAATAAAACAAAAAAAAAAAAAAAAAAAAAAAAAAACAAAAAAAAAAAATGGAATAAATTCTGATATACTTTCTCTCTTTTTCTCTGTATCCAGAAATTTAATTTCACATTAAAAATACGTACTTTGTATCAAAGCTAACGTACGTCAAGTTAAAATATATAGAAAACTCTGTGCAAAAAACCAATCGATCGATAAATTGTCAGTCCCTCTTTTCTTTATGGGGTGTAAACATTATAACAATTTCAGTCTTTAATGGTAGTATAAACATTAGATTCAATTAGGATTTTTGCTTAAAATTGCAAGAAATTATTGTTGGATTATTTAGCGTGTCATTCGGAGAAAATATCATCCGCATGCATAAAAAAAATCCTACGTTACAACAAATATATTCGATATTGCCGTATCCGTACGTTACATCAAAGGAAAGTCAGCTTGTACAGCAATAGATAATAATATTCTGATATTTTATATATAGATATATACATATATTTTTTTTTCTAACTTTGTATGTATCCAGATATTGAAATGCTATTACACTACTATTACTTTAAGCGTGAAACTTTCTATCTCGCGATTATGAAAGCAAGTATTAATTTCTTTCTCGAGAATCTCGTATCTAATCTATCAAAATACTCTGTATCAGCATTGAAATTAAAACTGAGCTCGAGACTTGTGGCATTAATGACAATGAAATGAATTATAGAATGAGTTATAGAAGCAATAGAGTTATTTACAAGTCTCCGACATGTAAAATGCAAAATTTGACTGATAATTTTATCGAGGATGCAAACGAGAACTATAAACACTTATAAATGCAAGGAACTTTTGTGTGGAACGCTGTGTGGAATGTTAATAAAAGGTATGGTATGAGAGCGGTGTATTAGGCAGAACAGCAGCAAATGTTCTTGGGAATTCAATGATGATGGGAGATTTTTTTTTTTTTTTTTTTTTTTGCGATGATCAGATCGAGTTAGATGCGCGATGGTGTAAACATTAAGAGATACGTACGATGAGAGCGACTGAGTGAGAGTGAACTTGTTGGTGAAACTTTATGACAACCCCGTCTAAATGAAATCTCATGCAAATGTTTGATCCTTAGCTAAATGCATCACACACATATACAGGATGTTTCAATTCTAGCAGATCAATAATTAATGTTCAAAGTCTCTTAAATATAAACAAACTTTGATGTTTAAATGTTGACATGTACAATAGTTTCAGTTATATATGATAAATTAAAAGTACAAAATTTTTCGCGATATAAATTTGAAAAAAGGCCAAATAGATAACCCAAAATTTTATACCTTGATTCGATTTCAATATCAAGAGGAGTTTGTTGCAACGCAACAACGTTTCATTGAAAAAAATGTTTCATGTTATAACATGGTATAATATCATTCTATCTTCGTAAAGGAAAACTCAATTCCATATTTCCAATGATTGCGCCTTTAAAAGCTGTGAAGAATCCAGTAGAAGTGAAATAGCCCATATGTAAGCCAAATGTGTGAAACCGGAAGCATATGGAGAGACGAGTGTCTCGACTCGTGTTTGATCACCTAAATGTGATGTTACGCACGAGGTGACTCTCGCAGTTCCTAATCGATCTCTTAATTCTAAATAAAAAATAAATAAAAAAAAAAAAAAAAAAAAAAAAAAAAAAAAAAAAAAAAAAAGAAAAAAATATTGATCTCTTCCTTTTTTCAATATATGTACATAAATAGGTCACGATAATACAACTACTCTTAATAGAAATAACGATTAAATCGGTTGCCCGTGAAGTGAACATCTGCCAACCGCTCTCACCTGTGTGTTGGCGGATGTGGTTAACAAGGTGTTCCTTTCTGGTGAACGATTTGGAGCAGAAGCCGCATCGGTGTGGAGACTCACCCGTGTGCTGGCGAACGTGGTTCAGGAGATGCTCCTTTCGCGTGAACGTCTTCGAGCAGAAGTCGCAGCGGTGCGGCGTCTCACCCGTGTGCCACATTATGTGGTTCGTGAAGTGCTCCTTCCTCGTAAACGACTTACCTGTATAGCGGCAGCGGAAAACAGAAAAAAAAGACCCGAAAACAGGCACATTTTATTAAATTGCAATTGTCAAATCAGACAGATAAATACATGTAAACGATGGGACGATTCCAAATACATACACATATTGTCGTTAGTCACGAATCATGATCGAGAGTCATTGTGTAAAGTTTATGCGAAAATAAATTTTTGTAGAACGATTCCCTTCTTTTTACGCATAAACATTAAAATTGATTAAATTATAATCACACATATGAAATTATTGTGCAAGAAATGTGAAGATGTGGAAAAAGATTATCGATTACTTATTAAGCAGTTATATTAATTAGTCTGCCAAAAAAATTTCCAAATTTTGCATATTCTTATCAATACACATATTGAATAGAATTTGTATTGTAGAAACTTTTTTCCATCTTCATTTCTAAAAATTACATTAGATGTAGTCAACGTACTCTTGTATATACATATACGTACGAATCACGTGACATCGTATAGATCGACGCGCATGCTTACAGCTTTATCGAGTAAAAATACAAAATTTTGAATTTCCCACTTTGTAGCAGACGCGACTTTTACATTTACATCCGTCCGTGATCGCGTAATAGAATCGTGGAAAATATAATTATCGTGCCGTCTGATTGCTTCCCCTTAACTCGCGGTTGATTTATACAAAATCAATTTTGAAAGTGCATTTGGTAATCAAATTTCAAACAATATTCGCGTGACGTGAAAACGAAATCCATGAATATTGCTGCGGCGCCATTTAACTCGCGGTAATGATTAAATTGCTGATACGAAATCCCCCGAGTATCATTACAATTATATTTAGAGCAAATTAAAAAAAAAAAAAAAATGATATTGTCAATTACGCGATAAAGTCAAATTTACTCTACTCGATTCACAAAGAGTCGAGGTCCTTCGTGATAAAAAAAAGAAATAAAAAAAAAAAAAAAAAAAAAAGAAGAAAAAAAAACCAGTATCCTGGTCGCTGATCGAAAGCAAATGCGACGAAAGCAGTCTACATCGCGGAATAAATTTCAACGTATCGCCGATATAAAAATGGCAAAACGCCGAATAAATCCGATTGTAAGACGACGCGTACATAGGTAGAAGCAGGCAAAGCGAGCGAGGGGATAAGACGTAAGAACGTTATACGAACCGCTTAAATTTACGAAATAGCAAGTCATGCCATCACAGTTCACGGCCAAATGTTGGATGAGAAATAAAGGGCCTTTATAGGGAGCCGGCCGGCTCGCAGCAGACTCGCGCGATTTCCGAGGACTGAAGGAAGGAAGAAAGGGGTTCCCCGTCGTCGTCGATGTTGTCAGATGGGAGGGCGACGGGCGAGAGGGAGGGGGAGGACGGAGAGCGGGTGGACGAGGGCAAGCGCACCGACACGATCGCGATTCTCTAAGGTTAGAGGGGTCGAGGGGCGCCCCCTTGCCACCGCGAAGGAATGCGCACGACCCGCACCCCGCGAGGCCAGACCGACCGGCCGGGCGAGAGGGAGGGGGGAGAGAGAAAGAGAGGGAGGGAGAAGGGAGGAAGGACGGACGGCTATTCGCGATGCGCGATCAATTCTCGCGAATTTTATTTCACCACGCCATGTATATAAACCGGCGCGGCGGCTCCGCGGCCGCGAGTCGCGACTTGCGTACAGCGCGTTCGACGTAACTCCACTTCGCCAATTCGCGCACGGACTCGAGAGCCCCATCGACCTCATGCTTACGCGGCAGCGTCAATTTTTTTCTCTTTTTTTTTTTAATACTCTCAATTTACAATCTCCAAAATTGCAGGGTTTGAGATTCGTTCACGTTTCAGAGATGCAAAGATTTTCCCAACAATTCTACAATCTTTATAAAAGCGTTCAGATCATCTTCATCACTAATTATAGAATTCCCATTGAAATTGTTGATTTTTTAAATAAAGATTTTATATGTAATGTCTATTCAAATCTTATAAAAAAATTCTCAATGCCCTGATTTTTTTAAATATTTTTTATTCAAAATTTCTAAAGTTTGTCTTTATAATTAGTGCAAAAATCATTTGAGAGAAGAAAAAAAAAAAAAAAAAAAAAAAAAAAAAAAAACAGCTAAACTTTAATATTATGTGTTAAACTTTAGATATTTTATTCAAAATTTCAAAAATTAAATTAAAGATGTTTTAAATAATACTTAAAAATAAGTATTTATATATATTTAGTTTGTTTTGATGTCCTTTAGTCTAATAATTATAAAAGAAAACAAATTAAAAGCTACTTAAATTAAAAAAATTTTTTTTAAATATAAAAGAACTAAATAGCTTTTATAGATATAAATTTTACTTGCAATATTCTTTATATTATCAAGAATTATAACAAAAATTGTGTACTGCAAACTCGCAAATTATTCGCCAGATTGTTATTATTTCGCGGATTGTCGATCGTCCTATAAATGAGGAAAAGAATCAAAAAATAAATTTTAAAAAAATTGTGATTTCAAATAAAATTCCATGAAATGTCTAATTTTTCAAGAAGAAAAGAATTTCTAGATTTTTCCAGAGAATAGCTTAATATTTAAAAAATAAAGTTATATTCAACATTTTCAACATAATATTAAAGTTTAGTTGGTTTTTTCTCAAATAATTTTTGCACTAATTATAAACTTTTAATGAAGATGAATTGATGACTGTAAATTATATAAAATTATATATTATATATATATAAGATTAAATTAATATTTATACTTATATATATGTATTATGGCTATAATATATTAGCTAAAATATATAAAATATATATTAATATTACAATACAACATTTAATTATTTATCCACTTTCTTTTAAACTGCATGAATATATTTACCTTGGAATACATTGTACATCTCTGTAAACGGAATCCTCTTTTTCCTTACTTAATATTGAAAAAATGCCCCAAACATTTATTGTCAGTTTAGAATAAATTGGCAAAAATATATGACAATACAGAATAGCTATACATATATAAATAATTTAAAGCTTACAATGCGTTCTCTGAAAAATGTACACACTGTATCGATTCTTTATATTAACGCAAATAAAATACTACTAACATAAATTAAAAAGCATACATCTTTTCAATATATAAGAACACATTCTAATATAAGCATATTTGTTATATTAAAATTAAATTAGTTTTTAAAAATTGTAAATTTGATTTTAAAAATTAATATCAAATTATGGATTAGATTTATTTTTGTATCTTATTGTTAGTGGTACTTGATCATAATACTTTACTTCTGATATTATATTTAATACATTAAAACTGATTTTATAACATGGTAATCTATACATGTAAAATTGCAAGTTTTTATGCCAATATCTTATAACATTAGAAAAAAAGATGTAGATAAACGTTAAATAAATAACATAGTAATTTTATATTGAAAATTAGCAAGAATTTTAATAAATAACATTAGTAATTTTATATTGAAAAACATAAAACTCTCAAAATTTGTAATAAATTCGAAAATAATTTCTTGTATTTTTGAATTAATTTCTAGGGTTAATTTAAATTAGCCAAGTTTTAAATATATATTTTCAAGAACGAAATTAAAACTCTCGTGTTTATGTAATGAAACTAAATAAATACTACTTCACGTTAAGAGAGCAATACGAAACTCTGTACTTATTTGAAATTTTACTTATTATTTATGATATCTTACTTACCTTATTAACGCTTCAAATTCACTAAACTCTGGATTAAACATATCTTTCTCTTCGCCTTGTGATCAAATCATTTAATAAAATATTAAATATTTTATTAAATGTTTATCTGGTAAAATAATCAATTATCGCTACGTATATTCTTTATATACTATGTCAAAGAATAATTTTTTTAACCTATATTTATATTATAAATTGTTGATATTATATCAAACATCTTACTCTCTTTGAAAAATGAGAATTAAAGAGAAAATTATCGAATTTAAATAATTTAAACAATTAAAAGCAAATAGGTGTTAACACAAGTTAATAAACACAGGTATTTATGGAATGATACACTCATCAATATTAAAAATTTTTACTCAAATTTTCAATCAAGATGAAAATACGATAATTATAAATGTATTATTTCAGTTGACTGAATAGAATAGAAAATAGAGGAATATTTTGTCATTTTCATCATTGTTGTAGTAAGATTTGTATCATCGCATAGATATCTATGTTTGTGGACTCATATTAATCTATTTACCTTTAGAAATTTGCTAAATGGTCATTTCTTTTCTATTTGCAAAAATTGAACGCGCAGAGTATATATATATATATATATATATATATATATATAAAATTGTATAAATTTAGAAAGTTTCTGGAATCGTCCCATTAAATACCATAATTGTTTTGTTTCATTATTAGATTTTACACTAAAAATATGTTTTTTTCACTTGAGAATTATTTTCTAAGTAAAAATCGTTATTTGCGTTTTTCTTAAATCTCGCGCAAAAAATAAAATATAAAAATAGAATTGCATTACTCACCGCATATTTCACAACGGAACGGCGTGTCGTTCGTGTGCGAGCGCATATGGTTAGCAAGATGCTCTTTACGTGTATACTTCTTGCCACAAGCTTGGCAATGATGAGGGGTTTCTCCTGTATGCCACATAACATGGTTCATAAAGTGTTCTTTGCGAGTAAAGCTCTTCTTGCAAATATCACATCGATGTGGAGTCTCGCCAGTGTGTTTGCGAACGTGATTTACCATGTGTTCTTTTCGGGTAAATGTCTTTGAACAGTATTGACATCTGCAACACATCGTGCCAAGATTATGCTTCTGTTAGTTTTTGAAACATCAAATAATTAAGACTTGAGAAAAAAAAAAAATTCTAGTGGAAAAAATTCATAACTTTTAATTATATATTTAAATATAATAATATATATATATATTATTATATTTAATAAACTTTAAATATAATTATATATATATATATATATATATATATATATATATATATAATTAAAGTATGTAATGTACTATTGAAAATGCTATTTATATATATCATATAAAACACGTCACACACACAAACATTGTTTGGCTCTCGATATTTACCAATCAGTATTAATTATATAATTTTAAAGATTTACGACTTACCTGTACGGTGTCTCGCCGGTATGACATCTCGTATGATTATCCAAATGTTCTTTGCGCGCAAAGCTCTTACCACAGACTGTACAATTGTACGGTTTGTCGGTAGCGTGTCTCTTCATATGGCGTTCCAGCGAAGGTGCATTCGCAAAAACATGAAAACAGACTGTGCAAGTGAACATGGATCCACCCAAATGACACTTGCCGTGACGCGTCAAATCATTCGCGTTCGAGAACGCTTTACCGCACACCTGAAATGGTATTACGAATTTAATTTCAACTTGTATACCTACGTTTTGAACAAATCATTGCCGCATGCATAAAAAAGATTCACCGCGCCACGTACCTGACATGTAAACGGTTTCCTCTCGGTATGATATCTGCGATGCACGATGAGCTGATAACGAAATTGAAAGATCTTTCCGCATATCTCACAAGCGTGACTGCCAACTGACACCGGTGAAGCACTCGGACCAGGGGTCGCCTCGCCGTCGCTCGACTTAATGTCAAATTTGTTCAGTGGAACCTGTTGCACGATTGGAGTACCATTTTGTATCGTAGTAACTGTCTGTGTAGGAACAGTGCTACCCACTAGAGTCGTTCCGGCCGCGATTTCGCTTTGTAGCTTTCCAAAGACTTCGTGATAAGCCAAGAGTTGATTAATATCTTCAACATTCACCTATCGAGTAAAAAAAAAAAAAAAAAAAAAAAAAGGAAAAGAAAAAATTCATCGAACTGCAACTTTTGTACAATTTTTAGATGTAACTATTACACATTGCGTTTTGTACCTTGTACATATTTTGTACCATTTCGACCCCGAGAGTTTTCGCCAAATCCTGCTCGTTTCCCGCGCTGATTTTCACAACCGATCCGTCCGCCGTTCTCACATCCATCATGTGTCCTCCTGGCTTTAAGTCAGGGACTTGGAATCTGCAACAACATTTTTGTTATCCGTCTTTTAACATTGACGATTAAAAATGCAATGTCTTTTTGCACATACTGAGTCATATTCAGTTGCCGCAGTTCCTTTTCTTTCTCCGGCTTTTCAGAATTGTTCTGACTTCCACCCTCGCTAGTGGAATTTCCGCTGATGTTGACCCCGATCTGCGACTGCTGCTGCTGTTGCTGCTGCTGCTGCTGTTGCATCAAGCTCTGTTGAAGATCTTGTGGTGGTTGTAATTGCAGATCGCATTGAACTTGACAATGAACCTGATTGTCGCTGCAGCGCTCGGTGGTACAGCTACCGCCCTCGTCCTTGACTTTGTTGTCGTCTCGCTGCGTGTTTTGGCTGTGTCCTGACGGTCCGTTGTTCTGGGCGTTCTGATGATTTGGCATCTGATGGTGAGATTGTTGCTGCTGCTGCTGGGATGGCTGTGCTTGTTGTTGCTGCTGATGCAGCTGCTGCTGTGCCTGTGCCTGCATTTGTTGTTGCATTTGTGCATGCGCAGCCTGCAGGTGACTAACGCTCGCGGGTATATGCGCGCCGTCTAAATTAAGGCCGGGAAGAGATACAGGAATCTAGCAAACAAAATACATACACACATTATTATTATTATTATTATTATTATTCAAATTTCGCGTTTATGCTATTAATAAAAAAAAAAAAAAAAAAAAAAAAAAAAAAAACAAGAGCTTATATACAGCATTAAGATCGTACGAGCTTTGATTGATATTCGAGCATTTTTCGCTGATAATAAAAATGTATACAAATAATTAACAAATCTAATCTGTGTGCGTACACTGTGTAAGACTGTGCAGCGTAACAAGTAGAGTGATAATTGATATTTAGAGACAGATACAGTTTTTTTATACAGAGTGACGAAACACAAAATAAAATTCTTTATAAAATTACGGCGATATTGATGAAAGTCGTAATATTTGAGCGAAATATTTCTGAAATAATTTTTTAAATGTTTATAGTATATATATCGCCGTTAGCAGCTGTCCTTGCATACATATGCCGCTTACTCACACGCATTTCCGTAAAAGATTATGCGCGTTACCGTAACTGCTGCAAAAGCATAAGTCTAATTTGGTGCTCGGATCGAAGAAAGCTGCATTCAAATTTTGAACTCGTTACACAAAACACGTGCTACTACACATTAACAAACCTGCGAATTTGATTGCAGAGAAGCGTGATGACTGCTGCTGTTAACCGATGGCTGATGATGATGATGCGCGGCCGTAGATTGTTGTTGATGATGCGAGCTGGAAGTCAACGCCATTTCCTGATTCAGTGAAGAGGCTGATTCTTTGGAGGATGATGCCTCCCCACTTCCACCACTCCTATGCGAGGAGTTGTGGTGGGGATGAAAGACCGAGACCTGAGGTAGCGTTCCAGGAAGCAATCCGTGAAAATTGAGGACCCAATACTTAGCTACCGAGGAGGCTAACGCTACGGCAGTACCTACACGCAGGTCCGTGGATGAATGGGGGGTACTCCCTACATTGCCAAGACTCGCGGTCGCAGTAGCCAAACCACCTGGGTATGATGGGCGACCACTTTGACCCGCATTTACATCCTACCGATATACATTCAGACATTTGTACAACATTGATAGGGCATGCAGCGGCATGCACCAGGCTGAAGACCAATCGACAAATGCGCCACTTTTGATACATGTTGCATCAACACGAATGGATATATGTATTACATGGATATATTCGTCGAAGAGAGTTTACACTATCCAAGAGATTGCTTGTTTCGTTTGTACATTAAGTTACGTGGTGTTTTCGTGTCATGTACCGTTTCGTGTCTACATTAAGAAGAAAATGTTTTATCATACACAATATCAAGCCATACAAACCGATCATAAATGGATACTCTGTTTTCAAGCTTGCGTAAGTATATGCAACCTGTTAGAACTGGATATGTTAAAGTAATGTATATATATATATATATATTATAATAAAGATATAAGCAAAGTGTTAGAGTTACAAGAGTATAGAGAAATCCAAGCATAAGCCATCTTATATGTTGTATACGATATGCTACAAGCATTTCTAACCTAAGAACTACAAATTACAATAGTCTAATAATTGTAAAGATGCAAAGCAATAAAGTGTCGTAGTAATAAAATATTTTAAAATATAAATAAAATACATGTCAAAAAATAATATAAATATATAAAATATCAAACCGTGCATACTGCATCACGTATCATTAAACGATATATATTTATATATTCTAATTGTAAGATTTATAAATCATTTTAAAAAATATATAAATTTATCAAACTGTACATCAAATTTAAGACACAAGGCACAATTTGTTAAAAGCAGATTGAAAATGAAACAAATCCACGAATTAACAAGGCTCATCATACAAATGTCTTAATATATCTAACATCGGCATAGTGCATCTGTGTAATCGTCATTTGCGCATTTGTAGTTTGGTGTATAGCCTGTTTCGATCGAAAAGTACCTCACCTCTTGTTGTGCCTGCGTAGTCGCTGGCAATGCATGCTGCTCACTATTCATCTTCGTTCACTGAAGGACATTAATTAAACGTGTCTGACATACTTCATTGTTCATCCTGCAAAATGCATTATGCAAAATTAATCTTTACAGCGTTATGTATATAAAAAAAAAAAAAAAAAAAAAAAAAAGAAGAAAAATGCTTATAAACAATGGGTTGACAAAATATATACGTAAGGATATTCGAGATTGAAGGGAACAATCATATATCATAATCGGTATGTATTATACGCGCTTAATTGACGTGCGAAAGTAAGGCACGCGCTAATTAAATAAGGTAAAGCAAACATATTGAGTTCGTTGACGATTTTTATCGTACAAATAAAGTGCGCACCATATTACATTCTTTCCCCGATTTGCGCTTTCGGTACTCGAGCGCGAATCTGAAAGAGTAAATTTTGCATACGCAACGGAATTCTACGCAGTCGCGATCTGCCGATCTGTCAGGATCGGAAACGTGCCGTCGTCCGCTTAACCTCGAAAAATCAACCGTGCCACGAAAGCGACAGAGAGCATCGAATATCGAATCGCGTGCGTAATCGCGCATCGCGCCCGAATACGCATAAACAATCGCGCGAGGAGAGTGAGAGAGAGAGAGAGAGAGAGAGAGAACGAGAGAGCGAAGAAACGCTCTCGTTCCTGACGATGACGATAATAATAATGATAACAATAACGAGGGAAAAAAAAAAAAAAAAAGAAAAACACCGCGTCGATAATACAATTATGTCTTTTAACCTCGCGATATAATCTTTCCGCGAGCAGGAAGGGATGAGTCATCCAGTCGACATGTCCGAGACGCGACAAAGGTCCGTCGTCCCTTTCGGGACGACTCGTTCTCTCTCTCTCTCTCTCTCTCTCTCTCATCGCGATTAAAATAAAACGATATATGTATATATTTGAAAAGACGATCGGTAGGAGAAAAGGCAAGCGATGGAGAGAGAGAGAGAGAAAAAATCTAGAAAAAATGTAGAAAGCGAAAACGGATGGGATTTTTTTTTTTTTTTTTTTTAATGGCGCGACAGTGCGACCCCGCCGAGAACAGCCGTCGCGACATATACGACTTGTACGAGCGGCCAACGGCTTGGGCGAGTAGCAACCAGCAGCAGCGTCGACGACGTCGACGTCGACGAACGTCCCACGTCGGGATATCGTTACTGGTTACTTGGTCGCCGTCGCCGTTGCGCGCCGCGCGTCGTTGTCTCGTAGTCTCGTCGCTGGTCCGTTCGGCGGAGAGCAACAAGGGGACAAGGGGCTCGACAAGATGGACGTGCTACGCGGATTCGGGGCGAGGGGGATATGGACGCGCGGTGTGGCGCGGAGCGGCGCGCCGCGACGCAACGCGACGCGGCCCCGACTTTCCGCCGCTCCAGAGGGTATACGAGAAGAAAAATTGAAACTCACGTGGTGCGCGGTGCCGTCGGCGGTTCTCGCATCTCGTTCTCTGTCGGCTCCGAGGCCGCCTCCTCCTCGCCTCTTTTGCCACACGCACACATATACAGACGGAACGGGGGAGACGCGCGCTCGTCGCGACACACGAAGAGCGCGGGGAGGGGAGGCGAGAAGAGCGGAGGGGGCGAGAGGGGAATATCTCCGCACAGGCCTGCCGCCTGCTGCTGCCTGCCTGCCTTCCTTCCTTGCTCTGCCCTCTCTTTCTCTTTCTCTTTCTCTCTCTCTCTCTCTCTCTTTCTGCCGACACCGTCGCGCTGCGCCGCGCCGCGCCGCGCCGCGCCGTGCCGTGCCGTGCTCTTTGGCCGCCTCTCGACGTCTCACCTCGCCATGAACGCCCACAAACAAATCGCCGATAATGGCCACGCGCGCTCGCCCACCGTCTTCTCAACAGCTGCAACGGGCAGCCCGACAGAGTCGGGATGCCGGACGGTCGTTTTCGATGGTGACGGACGCCGAGTCGCGCGAGATTTTCACGACAACGTCGCTCGCGAAACGGCTACGTGCTCGCAGTTAACAGAAAATACGACGACTGTCATGGCGGCCCCTCGCCCACCCCGCAGGAACTTACGCGCGCGCGGGGCACCGCGGAGTCGATCGTCGCGAGACCGAGTTCTCGGGCGACTTTTCCCCCGCGGACGACCCGGCCATGTCGAGAAATTAATTACTTGGCCTACCTCGCGCCGAAATATCGCTCCAATTCTTCGTATTCGTTTAGGTAAATTCATCGATTGGCCCTTCTCGCCGCGTTAAAGCTGCGCGCGCAGCCATCGATCGCGCGCGCGTTCGCCCACTTCCGCTGGCGGGAAAATCGCCCAATTATGAATGCGCGTAGGGTTACATTAATCCATTACTCGGAAATATCCTTCATCTATAGTCTGTTCTATGATACGTTCATGATACAACATGCGAATATGACAGATGTGAACTTTGATTTTCTTAGCATTTTTAATCTCTATGACAATTTGTTTGAAATAATTTTATGTCTTTGAAATCAGAGATAAGAACAAGAACAAGCATGCGGGCCATTGACCCATCTGCGCCATTTACGTCTATTTTAGAATTAGAGATATATCGCTTGTTGCACTACTTTGACATCAACATGGTGACATCTTTAAGTTGCTTCGTTATCTTCAAATTGCGATCCAAAATTTGTTCTTTGGAGTAAAGTAACGTTTGATTGATTAGAAAAAAATGTTTATCTTTTAATTTTTGTCTTTCATATAAGACTTATACATGTATATATGTAATAAATTGAAAAGAGAAATAAAATTAAAGCAGGTAGAGGAAGTGAGAGAAAAGACCCTGCCATGATTGCTTACTTACCAAGTCTGCACATGTGCAGTTCATTTTTGTCCATGCAATGTCAAAGGTGCTAAGTGCTGAGATATATATATATATATATACTGCTTTAGTTCGAATGAGTGCTGAGTTAGTCTTCTATTATATGTATATAATATATGTATTACAATTGTGGATAACACACACTACACAGGTCGACCGATACTTGAAAAAACTAGAGCGGTTGACCAATAAAAAAAGTCCTAGTGTTCAATTGGCCTATTGATGAATGGGTTCCGTAAAGCCCGTATCAGACTAAAAATTGAGATTAAGGATTGAAGATTGAAATTTAACCAATCAAGACAAAGCAATTTTAGTTCCTTTTGTTCTGATTAGTCAAATTCTAATCTTTAATCTTCAATCTTCAATTTTTAATTCGTAGTCTGATACGGGCTTAAAGGTCATTCTATATTATTCCCACCGTCGCAAGGGTCGTAAGCGCCGTGCCATCCAATCAGCGTCAAGCTAGCTTGACGCTGATTGGCTCGCGTGACTTGCGACGCTGCGATACGATTAATGTAGAATGACCTTAAGGTGCTTATGCTCGCATTGAATTGTTGCTTCTTGTCAATCTATGTATTTTGTATGTCTATGATTATCATTGTAGTAAATCGCATATTTTGACACAGAGTCAATAGTAATCAGTGATTTTATTAAATTAATTTAACGCATCGGCGAATTTAACATAGTGCGTATGAAGAATGAGAAAAAATATATAATATACTTTTCTTTTGAGTTACATTAATTAACTGAATGACTGTCATTGCAGAAATTGCATGTTTTAACGACTTGAATATTCAAAGATCTAGTAGTGAGTAATTTTATATAAGTTTAATCATTAGGTATATAAATTTTATATCAATTTGTTTACGAAAATGATGACAAGCCTATTCTGAATAATTGCCATTAATTATATAATTCTATAGATTAATGATATATATGTTTATACGTATTATAAGTGTGTGGTTAGGTTATATTTTCATGTATCAAACATTTTTTTTTTATAATTTTGAATTATAATTTGAATATTAATTTATAAAATAATGTATGGTAGCGTGAAGAAATAAATAATGAGCATATAACAAGGGCTTTGTAATATTTTGATTAAAAAAAATATAGGAAACACTTTATGAAAGTTGTAAACAAAAGTTTAAATATATTAATTTTAAACAATAATAGGATTATTTGCAAATTTCATTAATAATATTCAAATATACAACTTAATACATTATATTTTTCCTAATGTTGATCAATAACATCACGCATAAATAATTATTGAGAGATATTGTCTTAAAGAAAGAAGAAAGTAATAAACTAAGAAAAGGTAACAAATTAAAAAAAGAGATTTGATGTACTGAAATACATATATATATTATATATATACTTGATACCTTCCTATTTTTATTACTAAAATAATGTAATCAATATTTACAATCAATTTGTACAAGCAGCCATTTTGGCTACATATATATATATATATGTAATGACACATCCAATTTAAATATATTTGTCGTTTACTTATATTACACGTTTATATAAATAAAATTGCGGCTGTGTGTGTAAGATTTGTTTTTTTTTCTTTTTTGTTATTAAGTTTATATTGCCATGGTGAGAAAAATATAAAACTTTCTTGAAATTCAGTGTATATAATGAACATTATATAGCATGCATTATTGCGCAAATCAAATAATCAGTTTCATTCTGAAATTTCTTTGATAATTATATATACAAATATTTGTATAATTACAAAATTGTCCCGAAAACAAAGAGTAAAATAAGTATACAGCAGGCAAGATGCAAACCGATAAAGGTCACAGAGATGCACTTTGATATTTGTAATGTGAAGAAACAGAAATATTGACTAGTATACTATATAATATACAATGATTATTAGACATGTACAATGCAGAAGAGTTAAATAAAGACCGATATTTATATAAGTTTCACAATTATTTGGTATCATTATGATTTTTTTTCTATTGCACACATTATACTTGGATATGGTAAAATCGGAGACGTCGTTTACAAAACGACACAATGTTTAGGATATAAATATAGTTTCATAAAGATTGAACAAAATTTGATGAAAATGTACCATTGATGTTTTCGTGCTAAGTCATCTTTAACAAAAAAAAAAAAAAAAAAGGAAAAAAACTAAAGAATTTAAATTTACATCAACTGATTAATTCTCACGTTTTCAATTATCAACTTTTCTCTGGTTGATTTAGTGAATGTATTCCATATTCAGCAATATTTATCATTGTTTCAACACTAACTAATTATATCAAATATTTCCTAGTGTCGATACACACATTATTGAGTAATATTCAATAAATAAATATAGTATTAATATTCAAATAGTATTGAAATTTTTTTTTCCACAATTACTCATGTATAATTATGTATTAACATAAATTAATAAGTCTCTCACAATTAAAGTTAAATAATAAATTGCTAAAAGTTAAATATAAAGTGTTAAATCGTTAAGAAATATTGCTTGTAACAATTATTGTGGTAAATTAACGCCCAACTACATATATGTAAAATAAATGAAAATGACTGCGAAATTCTCCTCATGATTAAGATACGAATAAAACATTGATAAATATCGCAATATGGAATACCGTCGAAAAATTAGCAAGACCGATCTAAAACGATACTTTGGCGATATGCGCAAATAACCCTAATCTCTCGTTTTCAAGTCTTATGTTTGAGGATATGTATTATTATCAGTCCGTATTACAATTCCGTGGTGATTTCGTCTTGTGGCCGGAAGCCGAGAATCGTAAAGTCATCGATGAGATAGTCCCGAGTGGGCGTCCAGTCAGCTAGGATGGTGTAATTGGCCGCTTCTACGGGGCTGCTTTGAAACTTCCATTGGGGATTCAGGTCACGGTCTAGGCCGTCACTCGTCTCGCGCTCGTCGTGCAACGCGCGGATGTTGTTAGCCTCCGAGGGCAACGTGTCGCCGTTGTAGTTGCGACTGCTGAACGCGGAAATTGTCTGTAGCTCTTGGAGGTGCGAATCACTCGTTATCCTTGGTCCTCCACGCTTCTGATTACTCCCGTAAACCAAGGGCGTCATCTGGCCGATCGTCGAGCCATTTGGGCTGAGCTTCTCGCCGTTGTAAGCACCGGAAGTGCTGTTTTGTCCTAGACTCGAACCGAGCGGACTGCTGTCCTTCACGTAACCGAGGCTCGAACTCGCTGGACTAATACTTGATTTGTCACTCGCTTGAAATGTCGCGAGTGGCACGTTCGCTTGGAATGTTGTGAGATTGCTATGAGTGCTTCTAGGTTCATATATAGGTTGATGAGCCGGTGGTTGCGTGACTGGTTGCGCCGACAGTGGCGATGTCATTTGCACGGAGTTGCTCGTTGGCTGCTGGAGAAATGTCACGAGCTGAGCCACCTTCAAGTTATCAGAAAATGATAAATATATGGAAAAACAGAAATATATTCGCGGATATTTTCTTGTGTACGTAAAAGGAAACAATTTGCTTAATCGAACCGCTGTTTAAAGGGAGGAGACTTTATATACGACTAACTATCGCCTAACGTATGCTTTTTTGAGTACAGCTGGGTATATATGTGACTCACCGAAGTGCTTTAGGGACTGGCGTGAAAAAGAATTGAAAGTGTAAGATAATATCGATAACGCTGGTTTATCGTTTTCATTCGATGCATGTATGTACAATATTCGCGCGCAAATAATGATACTTACCTCTGGGGAACTGTGCCTCTTGTATCTTCTCAGCAGCCGTTCTGCCCATGAGAACAGTCGTTGCCAATCATCAGGCGGAAGTGGTATCTCGTCGTCTCTCCTATTTACAAGAACCAGTATCCTCGCCAGGTCACGTAACACTGGTCTGTAATATCAATATATTATAAGGATACACACAAGGACATATCGCGCACAATGGTACATATACAATTTTTTATTTTAAAAAATTATTAAATTTTATTTAAATTTTTTTTTTAAATATTAAAATATTACAATAATAATTTTTTATTAGAAAAAATTGTAAATATTATAGTATTACTTTTCATACAAAAATATACATATTTTAGCAAATTAATTCAATATATTTATATGATATATTGGAATAATTTTTCATCAGAATCTTTATGCGTATTCATTAGAAAGACGGTCAGTATCATCAGTTTTTTTTTGTTCCAGAAAAGTATAACAAGCTTCTCGAATATTTATTTTCGAAAAATTGAATTTTTTTTTTTACATCACGCGAGTAATATTTAATTAGAAAAGTATTCGGGATATTTTCCCGTTGCTATATTTATATACCTGTACGCTTGGATTCCAACGGCACCGTCTCCGTTATTTCCCGAGTAATATAACTCTCGGACTTGTCTTCTAGTGTCATTGAGCATCGCGAGGAAGGTATGCGCCTCTCCACGGAGTGTCGCTAGATGTTTCAGAAATTCTCTCCTTTCCGCGCTGAAATGCGCAAATAAAAACATTTAATGAACCTGCGGCGTGGAACAACATCAACGATAAAGAAGTAAAATGAAGATGGACCTGTCCTCGAACTGCTGCGCCAACTTGGCCGCCTTCTTCTTACGCCGATGTACAACTATCGCGCCGCAGATGATGATGAAGACGCAGATGGTCGCGCCAGAGACCACCCCCACTAAAATTGCAACCTGGCTACCGGTGAGGCCAAACATGTAGCCAGTTTCCCGACATATGCGGCCCATATACTCGTCTCGGGTGGACCAGTCGGCGACAAAGCCCGGTGGACAGGTATGCACGCAGGTACCTTGATGTAGTAGGACGGCGCATCTGGCACACGTTCCATCCCTGCATCTCTTGCATCCCGTCTCGGATTCGACGCACTCTCGTGTGACTGAAATCAATCGTTTTCAATTTTCACAATCATAAATTATTATATTCACATCGGTCCTAGATCGATCCTAGAGTTATTAACCCTCAAACTGAACACGTGGGTCTTTCGTGTCCGTGTCCGTTTTAATCTATTATTTTTAAAAAATATTAATAAAATCTCGAAGTTGGAAACTTATCCAAAAAAAGTTTTTTGTCAAAAGGGACTTATAACTGAAAGGACAATTTAAACAGTTCATTCAGTGCAAAGTGCTACCCACTCGTTCAGGATTACGGTGCCAAAAAAACGTATTCAGTTTGAGAGTTAAATACCTATTCTACACAATACATGTTTTAAAATGAATTCTAAAGAAATTTTTTTTTAAGAGAGAAATGCGAAGAAACACACGGGATTTTAGATGCGCATGCTGAATCCCAGTGTAAAATAACGATCCAAGTTGTTCTTAATTCTTTTATTGTTAGAGCTTTGCGCAATCCTTGGGGAGGAGGAAACCGCAATGTTACAACTTGTCTCATAACTATTCTATTTCTGTCTTAAAATGAACAATATAAAAAATAAATAACTGCAATATATTGTAAGAAAACTAGTGATATAAAAATTTTATTTTTTTAAAACAAAAAATTATAAAGCAATGACAATATCAACATTGGTTTGAATCGTATGCTTGAAAAAAACTTTTTTTTGGATAAGCTTCTAACCTCGAGATTTTATTAATATTTTTTTAAAACAATAGATTAATAAAAATGGCACGGACACGAAAGACCCACGTGTTCAGTTTGAGGGTTAAGTAAAATGAAAAAAAAAAAAAAAATATTAATTTTTTACAAAGAATATTGCAAAAGTTGCATTAGATTTTTAAAGGAAATTTAAAAATTAAAAATTGACTTCACCTTTTAGAGTTCTTGTTGACGCTAATGTCAACTCAAAAACTTTACGTACGGTATATAAAGTTGAGAGTTTTATTCTCTAAAATAAGAGCCGTTCCCGACAGCAAAAGTCTGCAGTGGACATAGCATAGTTGACAGGGACTATTAATTTAGACATCTACCTGCGAGCAAACTTTCATCTGAAAGCGATTCTTGTTAGCAAAATTTTCAAGCGTATACATAGTCTTTATAAGGAAAGATCACTGTACTCTTGGGAACTTTAACTTAAATGAACCATGAAAACTCTTTGGCGATAGGTCATCATCGGACGGAAAAGTTTTGTGTCATGTAGCGGTCGTCGTTGAGCCTAACATTTTCGTTTGTGAGTCTGTTACAGCGATGATAAATATACACAATATCCAAGATGCATAGAGATGGTGAAATGTGAAAGGTGTATTCGTTCGTTGGCAAGTGCGCCTTACTGCCATTTCCTATCCCTTTTACGTGACCTTGCTATTTCTAATGCTGTAACATCTTTTCTGTTTTTCTAACTATACATGTTGCGGTTACTTGTAAGGCAAATTAACAACATGTCTCAGACCAGCAAATCGCATTTCATCTATGAATTCCTTGATCGATTTAGAATCAATTTTCAGCGTTAAATTAACAAGTCTTTTGAATAATTTTCAAATTAAATTTTTACAAAAATTTCATCGAAATTAAAGCTTTTTTTATTTTTTATAAAAGTAAGTTGTTTTATATCTAAGGAGTGCAGCTAGATACTGACATCCACGTGTTATGTGTGTCAAGCATTTGGGCCACTGCTTGAGGCAACGGATCGTTAACCGCAGCAAGAATTCGATTCACATTGCTTACCTCGTTTCTGTGGTATTTCGTCGCAGAATTATATTATTTTATGTCGCTATTTTTATTACCTTTTTATTACGTTTTCTTTTGATACTCTGAAATTTTTGTCAAACATTGCGCGTTTGCTAGTTATTATCTTTGAAATATTTTTATACAATTGCATGTACCTACATTATTATTTTGGTGAGAAGAAAAATATTTATAGTATTATTTTTTCAAATATATTATTAATGTACATATGTTATTATTTAAACAATTCTATATTTTATTATCCTGCGAGATGCTTGTACGTATTAAAAAAATTTTTATAATTATAATTATCAGTCAAATTATTATCTGTCATTTTGTTAATGTATCTTTTTTCCTTTTTTTTTCTTTCTCTCTCTCTCTCTCTCTCTCTCTCTCTCTCTCTCTCCTTTCTTCCTAGTTATCTCTTATCTCTTTTTTTTCCTGTTCCCGATCAGATATATATATATATATATATACATGACACGGGGTCACGCAATAGAGCTGACGGATGCAAGCGAGAAAATTAAAACATCTCGTGGGGGAAATCCGAGGGGCTGCCTTTGATCCATTAGTACGTGTATGAGGAATGCGGTTGCTAGTTTCTCGATTATGTGGGTCTATAAACACGCGCGCGCACACTCTGTGCACTTTGAAGAGACAACCGGTCACATACATTCTCCAGGTTGAGAACACTAGGTCGAGCCCGTCGAACCCCCTTCTCCAGTGTTGTTCCACGAACCCCGGGGTCGTCTATTTTACCACCGACATCTTTCGACTCCTCGATTCGACGATAAGAAACTTCTGTGAATAGAAACGGGACGCACGATTCCTACTTTGAGATTTCAACTTTCTACAGTTTTTTTCCGTTCACAAATAATTCAAATAATTCAGTTCTAGGACAATGTGTCGAATCTACCAAAAAAATACATTTATATATAGAAAACAATAAAGAATACGTTGCGTGATTATATATTATTAATATTATTTAATTGAGAGTTTTCTCTCTATGTCTAATTGTAAGGTAAAGTTTTGAAAATATAGCAAAGAAAAAAAATCGAGTAGATATTTATTAGATATTTAAAATATAAATGAATTAACATATCGAAAGATGAATGATTAACGTAAAATTATAGCTTTAATTATTACAATTTTAATAATAAGAATATAACCTATATATATATACGTAATTGTATCATTTAAATTATGATAATTTTCTTTTTATAATTTCAAATTTATAATTCATCGTGTTATTATAAATATACTCATGTGATTTTTTTGACCTCCATCGATAAACAACTTTTCATGATATGCATCTGCGCATCAGGTAACTTACTTAGTACACTGAGTTGAGTTTTAATTAGATAATTAAAGGTCGAGGAGAAGTCATATTGCTTCTACGTATGGCTTGCTCGATCGAATTGGCGCGTAGAATTTTCCACTATTCTTCTGATTATTTTTCTATCGATCTCATCATTTACTTAGATACTTTTCGATAAAAAATTATTAAACTTTATTAAAATTTTTTTTAAATATTAAAATATTACAATAATAATTTTTTATTTGAAAAAATTGTAAATAGCAATATATTATTGCTTTTCATATAAATATACATATTTTAGCAAATTAATTCAATATATTTATATGATATATTGAAATAATTTTTCATCAGAAAGATGCGTATTCATTGATATAGTTTTTCATTAGAAAGATAGTCAGTAGCATCAGTTTTTTTTCTAGAAAAATTTAATAAGCTTGTCGAATATTTATTTTCAAAAAAGTTGAATTTTTTCTTACATCGAGTAATATTTCTTATTAATTAATAAAATGTAATATCGAGAATTCCATTAAGTCAGAAACTGTTATCAAATGTATACGATGAATATCTTCTTTATAAAGACGCGGAGTATATTTTCTCTTTCTTTCTTTCTTTTTTTCTTTCTCTGCCTCTCTCTTTCTCTCATTTTCGTGATTAGTTAATGTATTTAAGTCAATCATTTACTGCTGACGCTTCTACTGAATAAGTAGTATCCTACGTGTTACGTCGAAATATGTAACTTATGTATGCCGATTTTATCTTCCAGTATAATTTAACTTACTTTTTATGTAACTGACAATGAGAGATATTTCTTATTTTTAAAATGTACAATTTCTGGTTTTATAAATTAATATAGTATTTTTATTATAAAAAATGTAATAAATATAATATATTGCAATAATGTATTATATATATATATATCTAACATTATAATAATATGCCGATGCTATTATTTATTTATATTATACGTATAATTTAAATAAAAAGATTAAATCTTTGTTTTAAATCTTTATTTAATAATTTTAATCGTTTTCAAAATTAAATATCCTGTTTTATATATATATATATATATATATATATATATATATAATAAATAAATAAATATAAGTACAGATGTGTGTGTGTGTATTTTTATATACATAGAATATTACGCTACTAAGCTAAATCAATTAAATCTCATCATCTCGAGTCAATAACTTCGTTTCTACATGTTTTCTATAATGTAATACTAATTTCTAGAATACTTTTCCATAATACTAACCCATTCACAGCTCGTAGTATAGAGATAAACTTTCATAATTCATGTACGCATGGACTTTAGCGTCCTTTAAACGTCCTTTATGAATTACGAAGTTACAGATTTGTGCAAGGCCACGATCCTCAACATAGCGTGAATCTTTTTAGGCTCATATATCAATTGCGACTGTATGCACTTCGATGTGTGTATACGTTGCCTGTCAAAAGTACAGTTACTTCACAGGCATGATAGAGAGAGAGAAAGAGCCAAAGAGATTAAGTATCTCACAAGCAGGTGCGAATTTGACCGAATAATTTCTAACTTTTTTATGTCCATCTCTTGAGAGATTTATTTACGATTCTTTCTAATATTGAAGTAATTATAAATTATTATAAATATACAAGCATACACGTTATCGAATTATTGCAATATAATACTCGCGCTAAGATTCGAGAACAGCTTAATTAAACTTGGGTATTTTGCAAGTAGTAGATTTTTAAATATATAGATATATATATATATATATATATATATATATATATATATATATACACCACAACATAAAATTAAGATTGATTTGAATTCGCTAATACATATTGAATTTGTACTCACTAGGTCCTTTTTCCCTTCTTCTTCTTTTACCTTATGTCCGCAAAATCTCAAAACCTCAATATCAAGTTGCTTCCCACGTTAGTATTCTTCGCAAGATCATTAACAGGAGCTTATTAATTAGTCAGATAATACTATTAATTTTTTTCTGTAGAGCTGTTCGTTTACAAGAATACGTCGGATACAAAAATAGTTTTCAATAATTAAATTTTTGTTAGAATAGTAATGTTTTTCCATTACTTAAGATAATGTATTTAGCGAAATAAAATATGTTACGTTTTATTAATCAATTATTATATCATTAAAACGTATGACTAATAATAAAAAAGTTATTGCAGATAAAAAAAATGTGTATTAATAAAAATAAAAAAATAAAACAGGTGATAATAAGTAGAAAAACATACAGAATACGAACTATATGTTTTCAAATGTAAAAAAAAAAAAAAAATTAATTTCAGTTTATAGGATTTATAAAAAAGTTATGGTTTATATTGGAAATTGTACTTTTACAAGATAAAAGAAAATACATGCAAATAAATATCTAGACCCACCAGAGATAAGCACCCAATCTGCATATATTGCACTTTCTATTCATGAACTCATTATATAATAAAGCATATACTATCCAGTAATTGTGAGAGTATGCCTCGAGTAATTTTTCCAGGACCTATTTTGTAATTATATAATCGCTGATTGTTACTGAATACTGATAAAAAAATTGCTGTTACTTGTCGAAAGGCATTTTTTTCTCATCATGTGTGAGATCGAAGAGAACGCCTATATTGCAGTTGTTGCTGCACGTATCAGCGGACATTAAATATCGGCATTTTAAGCCTGCAATAATCTCTGATAAAAGTTTAATTAAAGGTAAAGTGCACTCGAAGAGTGTTCAATAACGAGCACAGATCGCAGCGCACGTAAGGGACGTACAAAATTTGATTTGCCATTTACATGCAGGAATAAAAAAAAATTAATACAATGTACATTTTAAAGAATATATCGCCGTACGACATAAATTTCCACTTTTGCTGATTAAAGTAATCAAGCATAAAAAATTAATTAAAAATTAGAGTGTTAATTTTAGGAAATTATTTTATTTAAAAAATTCAAAATAACTTGAAAAAAAAAAATATATATATATATATATGTATAAAATACCGTAAAAAAATTAATTAAAAATTAGAGTGTTAATTTTAGGAAATTTTTTAAATAAAATAATTTCCTAAAATGAATACTCTAATTTTTAATTCATTTTTTTACTGTATTTTATATATATATATATATATATATATATAAAATTTCAAGATATATAGTATTTAAGTGGCTTTTAAAAAACTTATAATTAGGAAGGAAAGTTACAGAGAGCCTTCTCGAGATAAATATAGGAAAACGAGAAGACGAACGCTTCCGTGTGTGCAGCTTTCGCGAAAAAGATTTTAGCGAACGCTATATTAACGTTGAACAAATTCCGACGATATATTTCGCGGATCGTTGGGAACTATTTACGTGCCAGCGGTCAGACGGGACCAAAGCGCGGTGGTTCGTGCCTGCTTCGGATAAAGGCACATCCACTTGACTATCAGGAAGTACCATTACTAGTCAGGTGAAACTTCTCTCTCAACCAACGTGCAACATAGGTTGCACTGTT
This sequence comes from Anoplolepis gracilipes, assembly GCF_047496725.1. Taxonomy (NCBI): domain Eukaryota; kingdom Metazoa; phylum Arthropoda; class Insecta; order Hymenoptera; family Formicidae; genus Anoplolepis; species Anoplolepis gracilipes. Next base: position 14,403,654 of record NC_132974.1, read on the forward strand.
GCTATCGCTGGCCACTGGTGCAGCCACTTATAATACCTAGCAGTGATTTACGTCAGAGTTTCTCAACCTATGTCGCTGTCGTTTCAAATCACGACGACATACGCTGATTAAGACTTTCAAGCAATTTCCCTAAACCCTAGACCATTTATTCTAACGCAAGATATTTTGCGTAGAGGGAAAAAGAACGGTATAATTGTATTATATGAGAGAGATAGAAATGATGATTGTGAAAAGGACAAAAATTAACATTTCCCGATAATGGAACATTGTTTCTTTTTGCTTTTAGTTTTCTCTCTCTCTCTCTCTCTCTCTGTTTTCATAAAACAGATTTTCAGAAGAACTAAAAATAATTTTAAAATATTATGAGCGCGCACGAAACAATGATAACGTTGAGAAAGGGAAAGAAGTCATAAATAACTGTCGATACGGTTAGCCAATAAACCCGCTTACTTGATTTTAATTTTTTGCTTAAATTGAAAGTGCGTACACAACATATTATATAAAACTTGATATTAGACAAATCCATTTGTCTATAAATTGCACTATTAATATTCTCTGTATTATTAATAATTCTATGATACTTGTAACTCGACGCGTTTCAGTCTTTTAGCATTTTCCACTACCTGAGCAAAACAGGTATGAAACGCGGACCGATTTACGAATATCAATATAACTCTGTTCCTTCTATCTAGTCTCTTTTCAAATTAGTACTTTTCAAATGTACTAAATTTTTGCTAATAAAAATTGGTCAACTAGTTAGAAATCAAATGTGCGTCAACTACAAATAAAGTAGGTATTAATTATTGTTGTTTTCTAAAAATATAGTATAGTATATTTTACATTAAATATAATAAATTATATAATATACTATATGCTTTTATTGCAAAACTTTATTACAGCATATGCAGCATAAAACGTTTTATAGTAGAAAACGTATAAAAGCAATTTATGGTTCTCGCGTATCGTATAATAATTAAGTTATTCATAGAGTGCACCGAAAATTTCAAACATTTCTTTTCATCATAACTTCTTTGATGTTAATCTTTCCAGCAGATTTCCTCTTTTTACCAAAAATTTTATATGTATATATAAAATCAAGATTTATGAAATATCGTTTATATATTTCTCTAAATTTAAAATTAAAATTTTATTAAAACCTATTAAATTATTCGAAGATTATAATTCATTATTTATTTGTTCCACAAAATTTCAATTTGCGTAATGCTTTTCATTTTCAGTCGTTAATTATTCAAAAACTTTTAACGCCTCGACATTGAAAAAAGTAATTCAAATTCGAGCAAAGATATCTGTAATTTTAAGATAGCCTATTTAATTGAGCTGTTGTCAATATTCTTTATGCGCAAATAGTAATAAAAATTTAAAAAAAAATGTTTATGTTAGAGATTATAAAAAAAAACCGTGTCTCCTATTTTTATAAAATTTTTAGATTTATATTCCACATCAGTTTCTACGCACGTATCTGATGGACAATATGCAAATGCAAATGTATTTTGCGATCGTAATTTAGTGTCCACTTATTTTCAGATACATTCACCTCCTGCTCGATATTCGATTACTCGAGTAGCCGACATACTTTCGAGCGTGCGCGACGTCGACTGAGCGCACCGCAAGGCCGCCGAAAGGCCGATAATTCACGGATACGACGACTCTATCGCAAAAGTAAAACACGCCAGTTAAACGCGGATATCGCTCTGTTTACTGTAATGGCGAGTAAGAATGTATCAAGGCGAGCAAGAGTTTCATGTGTATCTTCGAAACTCCTCTTTTTCTCTAAAAATATATCGATATAAAATTAACAATACAAATAATTGAATAGTAAGACAATTTCAAGATTTAATTAAATATTTTTAGATATATCAATTTTAATTTTAAGTCAAATTAATTTCATCTTTAATTTTTCTTACTATCCAATTATTTGTATTTATTGTTAATTTTATATCGATATATTTTTAGAGAAAAAGGGGATATCTATAAATAATACGTATAGAGAAAAAGAGGATATCTATAAATAATACGTATTTATACACACACACAAACATATATATATATATATATATATACGAATTATTTATAGATATATCAATTTTAATTTGAAATCAAATTAATTTCATCTTCAATTTTTCTTACTATCCAATATTTATATTTATTCTTTAACGTTTATTATTATGAGAAGTATATAGTCCTTTTATGCGTGATACATAGTATATTTGTATATGTATATATATTTATTTAAATATAATATATTAAATATTAAAATATTACATATATAAAACAAATGTACTATATGTCACGCATAAAAGGACCATATACTTCTCATAACAATAAACGTTAAACGAATATAGTTCTTGGGTCGCATCCCCGTGTCCTTTTGTGCCCGTTTGAAATTTGTTAAGGCGTTCAATTAGCACGAGGCAACGACTCGCTGTGAAATTAACAAGCCACAATTGGCAGACCAAACGAATGGTGAACAGATGCTCCAACCTCCCGCACGTGCATGTGCATCCATATACGTGTGCAATGTAACAGGCAAACTGTTACTTTTCCATGTTTGGATAGTACAATTTTGTTTTAAGCGAAATTTTATCGCGTATAGAGAGATTTTCTCTTCCCTTTCTAATATACCTAATTAATTCATACGTATGACCGTGAGTTGCAAAAACTTATTTGATAATATATATCGATGCAACTATAATAACATGTATCAAAAATTTTTGTTTCATATACAACATAAATATATTTTGTTATAGTGATGTAAGACGTAATTGAATTTGACATTTCGCCGAATTTCGAGAAGAAATTTAGTACCTTGTTTATATATATATATATATATATATATATATATATATATACAATATTATACCTTGTTTTTATATATAAATTATTTATTTATATATTAAAAAACAGATGAAGATTCTGTCTATAATTAAATTTAAATATATGTATTTTCTGTCTACAAATAGTGTTAATAAGTCCACGTGCATGTCAAGGCGCATAGTAATGACATTTTAAAAACAAGGTACTAAATTTCTTCTCAAAATTCGCCGAAATGTCAAATTCAATTACATCCTACATCACGATAATATCACGTAATTTCAGAAAATCGTCTAACTAAAGTTCACATTAGAATATCTACCTATCACAAATTTAGTCTTTATGCGACCAGAGAAGCGAACTATGCGCTCATCGCTCAGATCACAAAGGCAGAATCACACGACGCTTACGTGCGATGCGCGTGAAAGCGTAGCAAAATTAATTTTCCACGAACAAATGCGATTATCGCGCGTAGCCATCGCGCGGTGACTTCACGGGATCGCGACTCTCCTGCTAAATTATAAAAACACATGTCAGAATTGTCATTCTCATGGCAATACATATTCCATTCATACATACATCGCTGATTAAAAGATATAGCTAAAAATATCTTTATCCTCTATGACGGCATTTTATATTTCCTCATCATTTGTGCAGAATTTATATCGCAAGATTTCGAGAAATTACACGGCCGATTGAGAATCGCATTGAATGAGAGATTCTTTAAAGAGACTAAAAGCTTTATTGTTAGATAATGTATTTTTCACAATCTCCATTTTAAATATAAAAAAAAAAACAGCATTATTTTCTAGAGATTAAATGTATATCATATACGTATATACCATTAAAAATTCGCCATAAATACGCTTTTTCAAATCGTCTGCAATTATATGGTATATATTTCAGAGATTTCAGTATGCCTATACATTTTTCTAAACAATTTTTATCTTCTTTATTAATGCTTTAAAATATATAACTTTTCCGGTCTGTCATGTTCCAAATCTGTAGGCCAATAAAAATTCGTCCAATTTGCATATTTTCAAGACATTGAAAAATATTTCATCGCAATTAATGCATAGACCTAATTATCAAACATGTCTAATTTTATTAATTATGTAATCTGGATATCAAACTTTTCAATGATATTCTATGATAATTCACAGAGATAATGGGTGGATATCGTTACGAGAAAGTGCACGTGATCGTGCCCGACGTCCGACCTCGTGCAGTCGACCCACGAATTTGCGAAACTTAATGTCGTGGTTTCGTATCTCCCCAGAAACACTTTGAGTAAATTCACAGCCGACGAGACACTAATTATTCCTGTTACGTCTGATTATTATAGTCCATTTACGTAACTTCTGTTTTGGAGACCGAGCGGTAAATTTGAGAGATGCCTGTGTCTCGCCATTAAAATATGTACTATATTTTAACATCTTGAGATATTTAATAGAAAAATATATAAAATACTTTAATAAGAATATTATACGAAAACCAAATTATCTTTCAAAGTTGAATTTTTTAAATTTATTTTTTTACTTTTTTTTTTTTTAAGAAAAATATACAACGTCAAAATGTAAAATGAGACGAAATTAAAATATCTCTGTATGTAAAAATATTTCTCTTTTAGATAGTACACATAATTATAATGCAGTGAACAGAATACACAATAGTCTGCCTTAAAAATTCAATAAGTACATGTATCCATAGGTTGCCAGTTACCATCGAATTAATGAACATACTTAATGAAAAATAAATTCCAGCTCGCCCGTAATAAGCAATTATAAATGGAAAATAGCTTACAACACACAACGTGTGTTGCTCGACATGATACGTGTTCAAATCACAAAGCACGTACATACATACGTATATATTAAACATTGAAAATTTCACGATAATTTTTCCCATCTATGAATTTTAATCTTTTCGCGATGTATAAAAAAAGTCACAAACATTTTTAATTATCGTTTTAATAAAACATAAAAATATTTTCCAAATGCGTTCTCCAATCTTTTTGTCTCTTAAACATTTTTTATATAGATATATATATAAATAAAAATAGTAATCTGTTAGTAACAAGAACTGAATAGATTGGAATAGAGCGAATCAGATTAAAGTTAAAAATCTGAAAAAAAGATGTGCACGTGTGCGATAAATGTGCGTAAAATGTACATTTTAAAATAAAGAATATATGTGTCTTCAAACAAATTTAAATATACATCATTAGCAGTATTCATTTTGATGTTATGCATCTTGGAGAATAAGAAAATTATTAATGCAATAAGAGTAATATATAAAAAATATAATACATATAGAAAAGATATAATTTTGTCTTATATATATTACTTATTCTCGCTTATCTCGTACATTGATTACAAAATTATAATCAATATAATCAATACTAATTGCTTTCTGGTGAATATGATTAATAAATTCAAAACTATGCAATATTTATAACTATGCATATAAATTAAAAATCCAATTTATTCTCCTATGACATTCATATCCGTTGATTTTTATAATCAAAGATAAGGAAATTATTTAAAACGGCAGTAGAATGCGTTAGATTTGACTATTCCGTCCTCTTAAACTCTTTTAAACGGTTCTTCTTTATAAGCAATAAGTACTCGTTTTTATACTATTGCAACAGATATATCATGCATATCGTGCGTCTAATCATTGAATCGAGGGTGCATTTAATAATATGCATCTGTTGCATCTTTTTCACTTTTATATTTTTTTTATTTCGCAAAGTGTCGCAAACCGCGAAATGTTTGTTGCACGCTAATGCACACGAGACTAATTAAGCTCCGAGAAAGTGTGCGGCCACAATGTCGAAATGCATAATTTCGAATTAAATTTGCGATCATTATCAAAAAGGAAAATGGGAAAACGGGGGAGGGAGATACTCGGTCTGGCGATTTGCATATTATTCAAACTCGTTCCTGAAGCGTGACTTATGGATTGTCCGGCAAGTTTCTGCCAAGTGTCAGAAGTGGGTCGACATAATTGAAATAGATGAGAGAAACTAATTGCCACAAAGAGCACAACGGATCCATCGTCATTTCCGAATACAAAGAGACCATTTCGTGATATATACCCATCACGAATAAAAAAAACTTCAACTCTAACTTCACCTACTATTAGTCTTTAAAGATTGATAAAAAAGATGACGCATAGTACAATTCTATTCTATGGATTATTAGGTATATCTGAAATCAATTTTCTTTTAGCGAGAATTTAGCCTTAATTAGGATTTATATAACATTGAGGAATTTTTACTATATTTTAGTATATTCTATTCATAATTCACAATTATTATAATAAATTATGAAAATATAAAATGTACATATTTTAAATATATTCAGATTTAAACAGTTGTAATAAATTAAATGTTAAATTAATTTTATACACTTATCAATTTTATAAGAAAACTTTTTAAAAATTCTTCCCAATAATATATTAATCGAAAAATCGAGTTAATTTAATAATCTTACTTTCTCGTTATTTATTTCTATTTTCTCCATAAATAAGACTCGATGTACTGAAAGAGTTAACGCGTATTTCTATCGTTCGAGTTCTGTCCGCGGCGTTCCTACAAACGAGTATAACTGTACTTTGCGATTCACTCCTCCGCGCGCGAGGCTCCAGGAACGAGGCCCAGACATAGGCTGGTCGGTGCACGACGGAGAGGGAGATGATGACATATACATCGTCGTCGTTCGCCGAGAAAGAGGGAGAATGGATTATTACGTAACTTGGTCGATGCCTCTATCGTGACGGACCCAACGCGCGCGGTCCGTTATAATACGCGGCCAATTATTATTCATCACCAGGTATTCAAATATAAGTATCCTGCCTTAATATTTGATATGACATTTTCACAAGTACTTGGATATTTATTTTATATACTTGCATATGCATCAAGTTATTGCATATATAAAGTATCGTATTTCGAAAATTTCAATTTGGCGGAACATTTTAATGAAGTAAACATTTATTAATGCTTCAGTATTATATATGCAACACGTTTTTTAAATGCTAGATGGGATCTTGAATAAAAGTAAATGTATGTTTCAATTTTTACGAAATCTTTCGATTTTTTCGATCGTTACAATCAATTTGTGAAAGAAATTTCAGATATAACATTATTATTGTCACTTTGATTTTAATTTCGTCTATATAATATTATAAGAACAACTAACAATTTATAATATAAATTATGTATCGATAAAAAATTATATATTAACATGAGAATAATGAATAATGATACGATAAAAAAAATTGAGCTTTCTCCAGAATAAATTTTTCATTTTTTTAAATCTTTTATACTCTCTACATTTAAAATAAAATTATAAAAATAACTTCTCATTTTTAAGTTATTGAATTTTTTTTCAATCGCATATATATTTTACTTTTTTCTCCCTTGGAAATTATCCGAAAATCATTGATACATTTTATACGCACTACTCCAACTCTCTTTCTTTCACAGCGAGAGCATTTTGTTGTAATATTGTCTTTCATACATTTATTCATTGCTAGCTGAACGTTACCCCCTAAATGTGAACGAAATATGCGTGAGAGAAGAAATGGTATCGACCAGTGCGGCGATTGGTTAAATGATTGGTGGAAAGCATAAACCCTCGTCGCGTCTTTTTTTTTCTTTTTTTTTTTTTTTTTTTTTTTTTTGATCGCGTCCTCGGAGAGGGACCTCACGCGACGAACGCTGCCACGCACCCTCGCACCCCTCGTGCTTTATCGATCGTATCGCGGAAACGCAGGTGCCCATTGTTGTTGGATCGGCGATTCGAGGACGCAGATGTGGCGCATACCTTCCTGCGTACATATCTAAGTACATAACTTGGATGCGTTGAAAGAATTTCGATTTAAACCCCATCAAATATCGAGCGAAATAAATTTGCTTCTTCTTTCTAATACGTCATTTTGCAACTTTCAATTCTGTGAAAGAGATTGAGTAGCTTGCGCGAAGAAAAAAAAAAAAAAAAAAATAGCGAAAACAGTTTTAGACGCGCGCAGAGCAGATTTATTTCCTCATCGATTCGGGACTCGTGATGATAATCGGCAGCTAATGACGAGAACCGCAAGAGACACGGTAGCAATGATACGATGCGGTTGTCGTAAAAAGACGTGATTGGACAACTATGCGGTCACAACATTGACACGTACACATGTGTGTGTGTGTGTGTGTGTCTTTATATGTGTGACTATGTACGCATCTTTAAAATCAGTTTCTACTTGTCAAATTAATTTCGAGTTTGTTCCTATTAAAATCAGGATACACGTCCAATTAACCAATACATTCTGCAATACGTCACATGCGAATTGTTGCCATCTGTTGCCATCAGTTTTTCAGCCCAAAATTATGAAATTTTTTCTTATTACTTTTAGCTCTTTCCTCGTAATGTTAATATTAACTGAAACAGATAAATTATTAGCAAATACTGTGATACCGCATATATTTTGCATTTAATCAATTTAAATGACAGAGACAGAATTTATTTCTGTCCTATTAGTGTAATTTAGACGGAAAATTTGTCCGCGATGCCTATGTTTAAGGCCTACTGTCAAGGATAAATATATATTTGTGATTAATATTTGGCAATGGGATTTAAATTTTCTAGAGGTATTGCTAAAATATTGCTGCTATAAATTCTACACGTGACAAACGATATTGTAACAGATAGAAAAAGTAGCGATAAATTTGAATCGAGACATCTAGAAATCTATCTACATTAGTAAAATATTTTTTTCAGCGTAACGTTATTATACGAGTATTAATACAAAGTAATAACACATTTCTTTATGCTTGTTCAATGTCAGATAAACGACTGAATGAAAGAACGCATTGTTTCGGTTTTTTTGCAACGATAAATTGCATTGAAAAACATTAATCGCGCATGTGCAAGATAGCGGAAGAAGCATCAACAAAGAAGACCGACGGAGTCGAGTAAGGAGATGACAGGAGGATGCAGATGTTTGACCATGAGTTACCAGAGCTGAGGCGGAAGTAGATAGCGAGCCTGCACGCACCTTCTGGCTCGTAAAAAAACACACGTTTTACCGATAAAGGTATGTTTTCTCTCTGTTTTCGTGATAAACGGAAGAACGCATTCTCCAGCGCATGTACGACGCGTAAAAATACACGCTGAAAGCACATCTGCATCTGCATCTTTCTCTTGCACAGCAATACATAAAAATTATTTTACATGTAATACATACTTTGGTTCAGGATATAAAAAAAAATAATATAAATTTCTTCTTCTCATTCGAGGTATAGATTCGAAATATATATATATATATATATATATATATATATATATATATATATTTAAAATAAAATCAAGGCAGAACAGAAGTAACTTTTGCACTGCGAGAGAAAAAATATTGTGCTTATCAAAAAGAAAAAAAAATAATTTATAAAACTGTACCTTCATCAGGAGATGCTTTTTTTAGAGATAAATATATATGCTGGAAAGATTTGTAGTTAGTTGTTTAGTGTACCATTTACAGAAAGTGTTTATCGTGCATAGATATAGATTTTCAAAAACATACATAGAAAAAATGTATTTAAATCTAAATCGCTCGCGCAAATATTATAAAAATCGTTCGAATATTCCGAATAATTGTAAAATCAATTCAAAGATGAAAAATTGCTGTATTTTTATGGAAAACGATATCTAGAAATCGCGGTTGGATGTATTTTATTAATCCTTTAATATCAAAATTCTGAAAACAACTACGTGTATATATTATTTAAATTATGATTATAATTGTAAAGCACTAAAGATATAATAGGTAGATAAAGTTATGTGAAATATTAATTTTGTAGAAAGTAAATGAAATTAAATTGAAAACTTTCTTTATGAAATACAAAATACAGCTATATGAAATGACATGTAATAATATATATTATTAATTTCTGAAATAATATAGTGAAAAATTTATTATACTAAATTAAATAAAAAAATACACAGATTTTATATCAAAATTAATTTTATAAAAATTAAATTTATAAAATTTATAAATTTTATTAATCAAGTGCGTATATTATCTTCCTATATATATATATATATATATATATACTAATATATTATTCTCTTCAACACCAACATATTTAAGCATCTTAGAAAAACATTATTATTATTCGAGCAATAAATAATGTTTGTTTAAAAAAAATAATCTAACAATAAGTCTTATTTGCACATTTCGCATAACTGTGAGATTCAATCATACAGATGCACAAAACGGATTCTCTCTAATGGACTTAATGGGTTCAGTTAATATCTGTCAGTTCATGGTTATTCCCGCAACTCATTGTCAGTCAACATCGTAAAGCTTGAAAGAACAATCAAGATTATTGTCCGTGCGCGAAAAATCTCCCGCAAAAGGAGATGATTGAAGGGAATTGTCACTGCATATCTGAACACCATTGCAAATTCAAAATTAATACAATTTAATAAAAATACCCATTTAATACAAATAACATTTAATACACTGAAAAAAAATAGTAATTCAAGTTATATCAATAGTTAATCAAATTAATACGCCGCGTGTTGATTTGATTAATAATGTTGTTGAATTAATGAAATAAATTTCAACTACAATGATGTTGTTGATTCAACACTATTTCATTTCAGTGTACAAATACCCATTCACTTTCTATATGTGAGATTTGACTTTTTAATATCATGTCATGATGTCCAAAAGTTTTTTTATCCCCCACAAAGTACGCGAAAATTTTTACGGCTTACTCTACACATGCTTATTGTTTAGAACTGATGCAAGTAGAATGCGCTGTAGAATAAAAAAAAAAAGTTTTATGACATCCCCGTTAGAGAAGAGATGGAGATCGTTTGTCGGTGGCGCCGTTTGTTGACTTTGATGCGATTTGATTTTTATATGCGAAAGAAGAGAATATAAACGGCAGCGATGCAGCAGGCTTTGTTGATGCACAGAGAGACAGATGGATTGCGCTAGATTCTTAGAAGAAAACGGTACTTTAGAAAATCAAATGGGTGCTCCTTCTTCTGGAAGAGAGGGAAAGAGAGGCAGGCAGAGACTATATACCTCACCTCTATCCGCGAAACCGTCACCTGACCGGTATACACCGGTCAAAAAAGTCTAGATTCCCGCTTACCTACGGTTGTCGGAGATCGAGTAAGGTTCGAGATAAGAAGATCTCTCACGAGCAACAACGTTCCGTTAACCTTTCCAGCCAACTCATATACGGAATGTTTTCGATTTGACTAGTGATTAGTAAACAAATTAAGTTTGATATGATGAATGATTTTTTTTTTTAATTACGCGTTAAAGTGTCAGCTTTGCAGAGTATACCATATATATATTTTATAGTCTAAGGACAGTGTTTTGTATTGAAAAATACAAAAACAAGTAGATAAATATATAAAATGGCTCTCTTTTATCGTAAAATTAAAATGTAAGTAGGCTATAGAGAGCAAAAAAAAAAAAACTCTCTATAGCCTATTTACATTTTAATTTTACAAAATCGTACGTTGCAAAAAAACGATATTATTTTTTGACCAAGCCAATATTAGACACATTATACAATTTAAATTATATTAAATAAGTATTTTGCATAAAAATTTTAGATGAAGAATATTTTTGAATATACAAAAGCTTACACAGAGAAAAATGCAAATTTCATTTTCATAATTAACGTAATAATTATGTAATCCATTACCGGAAAGTTGAATAATTTTGCGAATCGGAAAAAAAGATTATTTTCAAAGACGGATGACGCGGATGATGCGATGGAATTCGCCCAGATTAATTATCGTAAGCGTGAAATTGGCGGGATTCTCTTCTCTACTCCAAGGATGAACAAACACTTAATTCGCATATTTGCCTCTCATCGCGCATTCGTATATAGAAAGTGTTATAAAAGCATGTTCCGGGAATAATTCTACGCATACGTGCGAAACGATGTAACTGATAGAGAACGGCGGTCGTACGATCGTGCTAATTACGAAAACTCCAGGGTAATCTTCTCATCCACGCGATAATGGTTAACCGGCATTGGTCATCGTGGTTGGTTCGCATTGGGCAAGCAGGATGCTGCCGTTCATCATCGCCGTGACGACGAAGCGACATCGGTGACGCGTGTCGCATGCGGATCCCGGACATGGTGCCCCGGTCGAGGCACTCGAGAGAGAGATAGAAAGAGAGAGCAATTTCGCGACGGAGAAAATGAGTGTAGAGTGTAATGTGTAATGTAATATGCAGAGAGCAGAGAAAAGCATATATCCGCGCGAATCACGCGCAAAGAGGAAGGAAGAGGTCGAGGATTGCGAAATTGCGTTCGTGGCAGTCGCAACGGTATCGTAACAATGAACCGGAAGCCTGCAGCTGAGCGTATTCCACGCGGCCAACTGTCACACGATTAAAGCCTATTTTACACATCATTTATTCTTATTCGTTGGACCGCGGTTCATCTCAACCTGACATTCCACATTCCACTGCCTTAAACGTAAATGTAATTATCGAGATGTGATCTCTGTTATTTTACATTTTATATTCTTCTTTTAAATCTTACGCTGAAAAAAATATTTTCCTAATGTAGAGAGATTTCTAGATGTCTCGATTCAAATTTATCGCTACTTTTTCTATCTGTTACAATATCGTTTGTCACGTATAGAATTATTTGTAGCAGCAATATTCTAGCAATACCTCTAGAAAATTTAGATTCCATCGCCAAATATTAATCACAAATATATAATTGTCCTTGACAGTAGGCCTTAAAGATAGGCATCGCGGACAAATTTTCCGTCTAAATTACACTAATAGGGCAGAAATAAATTCTGTCTCTGTCATTTAAATTGATTAAGTGCAAAAGATATGCGGTATCGCAGTATTTGCTAATAATTTATCTGTTTCAGTTAATTTTTTGCACCTAGAAAATTTTTGTTCAACTTGCAAGATCATTTTTTCAAGTGTATGTACCGTGATTTATTATAAATTTATTTAACGCAAATTTAACTGAATTGTTTGTTTTTCGGGGAAAATCTTTATGTCGTGAAAATGGATTTTTATTGCTTATGTTTTTTTTCTCATTAAACACATTTTTTGAGTTTTTAGAAAAATTTTTTAAAAATGATATTCTTTTTAAAACAATTAAATCAAAAGCGATATAAATCAAATTGTAAATATAATTATCTCGAGAAAAGAATGTAAAGAGAAATTAGTTAAGCATATATTTTAAATAAATATAGAAAGATAAAGTTTCGTATTATTTTAATTTGCAAACGTGAATTATAATTGATTTCTTATATTTTTCAAATCTATTATTATAATTTTTGATGACGTATGTATAATACGCATAAAATAAATGATGCATGACGAAATTTATTACGGAAGGCATATAATTTGATGTTAGATATTTGATAATTACACAAATTTTTCAATTTGCCACACTGTTCTGGCAGTTTAATTGAGACTTCAGCGAGACATTTATCTTTTTAATAGATGATGATAATGAAACTTTCACTATTCGATGAAAAATGCCTCATTATTATGGCTTGATTTTTACATCGTTATCGTTCTATAATATTGAACTGATCTTTAGTGAAATTATACTAGGTATATGCGATTCGTGTAATGTGAATGTATGTGTGTGTGTGTGTGTGTGTGTGTGTGTGTGTGTTTATGTTATACACGGAATAAACCATTCATTAATTTTGAAAAAAAATATAATAAAAGTGAAAACTGCGGCAAAAAAAACTTGTATACATTATTGGTGTAACGCGCCATGTAACAAGGATTAGAAAAAATATATAATACAAAAAAAGATATTCTCTCCCTCTTTCTGATATTTAATGATACGTCCATTAGATCATAGATATATGATCTATGATCAAGTTATTGTAAAAAAAAATCTAACCAAATGTCATTATATAACGAAATTTTCACTATAAAATTTTATATATGTAATAACAATTAAACAATAAACTGAAAACAATATAATTGTTTTTTTGATATTTCAGGAAATGTGTAAAATATGTAGTAAAATTGTAGATCTCGTATGATTTAAATATACCACATTTATAAGTATTTAATTCTTGCTTGTTTGAATTTCGCCGTATTAATTAAATAATATCTTTATTCTATTCTCGATCTTTAATAATATAACTTTTTATATTTTATATTAAAAGATTGTATTTTCGTCAATAGATAAATAAATCTTTAGACACAGTTTTATATATCTTTACAAATAAATCTTTACATAGAACATTCTTTAAAATAGATTTTTATATATGAAATAGTACATTATTATTATTACTTATACATAATTGAAATGAAAATGTAGAATAGAATGGAATTTTTAGCGACTCGATGTGTTGAAATTACGCGTGCAATAATAATATTATCCAAAATATGCGGATGTAGATTCATTTTCGACCCTCGAAATGCATGAAAGGTTTTAAATCCACTCAGCATTCAGACTAAGCATTCGGATATCGATTGTGCAAATCGCCGCCCCATACTATTTTTCCCTTCAATACGACCCTGTGGCGTTAGTGGTCAGTCTGCACCGGTCAGGGTCGTCATCATGGCGGTGTTCTTCAAGTCTCGCGGCTACTCGCAGCACAGTTAAGAGTTAAGAGTATCTAGCGAACGCGAAAACATTTCTCGTCCTTTCACTTCCACAAACGAGACAGACACATCGACCTAATCGCGCTTCAATAGCGTTCCAGTGGCGTAAATTAAACGCGAATCCCCTCTATCCCCCATTCTAAACCCGTGTAAACTACGCGCAATCCTCGAAATCTGTGATATTCAAGTTGGATTAAAAATTTTATATCCGAATTTAGCGGGAATCAGTATTTCAGTATCTAAGAATAAATATCAACAAGCGGTAATCAATTTAAAAAAAAAAATATATACGTTAAATCTAGACAGAGAATATATATTTAATTAGAATTATAAAGTTCTACAACTATAATTGTATGTACATATTAATTTATTTTACATATAAAATTATATTAATCACACATAAATTAATTGTATAAGTTTTGTTACGGGGTATTGTTTGTTTACTTCGAACTTTAAAAAATCTGGATAAAAAAAAAAAACAAAAAATAACGAAGAAACTCGCGCGCTTAACAAGTACAGATTACATCTGTAGATTAAAAGATCTCACTGAGATTAGGTAGAATTAATCCGGACGGTCATGTCCCTTAGATATAAAACTATGATAAAAGACGACAATTCCCTTTCTACAACGTGGTACTCTACGCCATTGACACAAGCGCGGGAACAAGCACGGGAGAAGCAAGCAACACTGAGAGAGGATTTCTGGTGCAATGCACCTGTGAACTCGCAGGAGGGCATTGTGCAACAATTAGAGGCGGCCGACCACCGGCACCGGCCAGCCACCGCGCTTCGTGCCTTCAAGAAAGGACGACGCCGGTTTCGTCATGCGCCAGGACACCGTGGAAATAAATAGATCGCACGCACGCTTTAAAAATGACCTGCAAAAAAAAAAAAAAAATATCTTCCCTCTCGAGAGCGCGCGAAAATGTTACTGTCGTTGAAAGTCGCCCACAAATTTGCCGCTCGCAATTTGCTGCTCCATTTCCCCGCGAATTTACTGCCACTAGAAGCCTTTCTCTGCTTTTTATTTATTTATTTTTTTTTTTTTTTTTTTGTTCGAGTTCTTTAGCGTTTATATATATATTTCTCGCGATTAACCGCAACTCGTGAAATTTAAAGCATATTACAGGTAAGCGCAAGCGCTAATTATAATTTCAGAAATCGTGCGAAATTCAAGATGGAACTAACAAATCCGAATTTAGCGGGAATCAGCTGTAATCAATTTTACAAAAATTAATTCTCAAGTTTTAATATACGTACGTTAGATTTACAGAGAGAATATATATTTAATTAGAATTATAAAGTTCTACAACTATAATTGTATGTACATACACATATACCTGATTTCTTTTTAGATACAAAATTGTATTAATCAGACATAAATTAATTATATAATTTTTGTTACGGGGTACTGTTTGTTTACTTTAAACTTAAAAAAATCTCGATGAAAAAAATCCGGAAATGATTATTCCTCGTACCATGCGCGCGTTTTACGCGCCATAAAACCGGCAAAGCATACAAATAACATACAATGACAGTCTGTAAAGGAGATCCAGAGAATTGTTATGGACACGCAGTATCTTAATTTAGGAATGCGTAATTAACCCGTATAAGCAATTTAAACCCTTGAGAGAGAATAAAGCTGATGTCGCTTTGAATGTATTACGCTAAATTAATATAGTGGAAGAATGTGTAATAAAATCTACAAATTGAACGAAGCGTAATTAACGTTTGAATAAATTTGGAGCTAAATTAAAATTTACAGTATTCAGTATTATTGAAGTATTTTTTTGTTAATTTTCTCGATAAAAAGTATCTTTATTAAAAACTTTATCACGAAAAACATATTTTATTTAAAAAATATTAGATTTAACATTATGTTTAATACAATTTGATTTAATTAAATTATATGAATTGATTTGTTTAAAAAGTTTTTCTCGAGATTATATGCGAGATAGAATATTATATCAATATGTTTTACATTATGTAATTTTAATATAACAGATTGATTTTAAATAAAATGGAATAATTTTAAAAAAACTTGATATACCGTAAACCGCAAATTATAGTGTTAAAGTTTGTTACTGATGCAGCACAGCAATTTAATCCCTATGCATGCAACTTTAATTAATCCTTTAGCTATTACGTCCGAGATACCTTCCGAACCAGTGTACCTTGCGCAACACCATATAATACTGCGCGCAATTCTTTAAAGAAAATCTTCCGAATAAATGTTATGCATAAATATTATGCGTATATATGTACAAAAAAAATGTCTCATTAAATATATATTAAAAAATCGTAGTATATACTCAGAGCATTGAATATAAAAATAACTAATTTTCTAATTTAATTTCATTCTTTATGTAAGATTCATTTCTTTATAAAAAAAACAAATCACGCATTACAATTAATGTAATGCACGCAAAATTCTCGTGTAAATTAAAAATCAGCAATTTTTTTTATGTGCAGCACAGCATTGTTACAAGGTAACGCGTTATTCAATATCGTCCAGTGTATACAACCTTTGCGTCAATTATATATATATATATATATATACACACATATATACATATACATATATGTACGTGTACCCGTTGCTCGTAATCGACGCGATTACAATGAAGACGTGATAAAAAAACCGACACGCAACAAAAACCACCATATATATGCAAGCACGTAATAAAATGTATTTAGAATATTTTATTAATAATCGAAAAACAGACAATTCTTTGTTGGAAAAAAAATCAAACTTTTGATATATGAAGCTTCGCTTTTAAGAGAATTAAAATTTAAAAATTAGAAAATTAATAATAACTTTTAGTTCTTTTCAGTTTGCATATTTTTTAAAATGGCACTCTACCACAAATTGATGAAATCTTTGTGTCAACAATTGTCACGTGCAGCGGAACACGATTAAAAATATTTAATTTAAGAAAAGAAAATAATCGATATTTTACGCATACACGAATATACATATCTTTAATTATTTTATTATATATTATTTCTGTGATTTATGTGAATTTTCTGTGAAATTTCATTATTTATTTTCGAGCTGTTGTTGAAAAATACGTTACACTAAATCACTAAACAATATAGTAGTAATTAAAGTTGTATTCATGGAAATGTGGCAAAAAAGAATCATTAATTAATCAAGCTTAAAATTGATTTTTTTGAAAGGAATTTTTTTTACTTTATATTTTCGATTTACTTTTTACGCATAACATCATCTCTTATTCACTCGATTATATCACCAACAATCGACCATTTTGCATAATTAAACGACACGTTTGATTATGTGCCCACATGGTGAACAATCCCACGTGTGCCTGCGCATTGTCATGCGAGATGTCAAAATGCTAAAACAAATTTTCTTTTTTCTCATACCTGTTGTCTCGTCCTGAGCCAGGCTGTAATCCGCGAGACATGCGAAGAGGAACGCGGCACCAAACTGTATCAGTAGCGTCGCCAGGTTACCCATTTCTCCGAGTCGACATAATTCCCTCGTTACGACGACAAGAGAGAAATCACGACGTGAGATCGCGCGAGCTCATAATCGGTCCCGTTACACTTTTTGCAACCGACGTGAGCACCTACATATCCACTCCGCACGACGTTCGACAGCAGACTGCAAACTGCGGCTCACGTACCACGTATTGGCTTCACTCCAAACACTCCGGACTCCGAACTCCGACTAACCCGGCATCCGGCGCACGGCGCACGGTCCGACAGGTTAATCGGCGTCGGTGGCGCTCTCTTACGGTTGACGCGCGAATGACGTACCGAAACGTGTATATGGAAGAATTTTCGTGGATCTTGTAGGTTTTGTTGTCAATGAGTTAAAAACGAAATCTGCAAATCAAATCAAATCAAATCGATAATGCTACACATATTAATTACAAATGCAACGCGCAAAAGAAATTTTTAATATTCATATTGAGCACACATATATTATGTACAAATTTTTAAACATTTACACAACATTAAACGCATATGTAATATATCGGCGATATATATACTTGACGATGAATGTTTATCGATTAAAATTTATGATGATTACATTGCAATATATATTTTCGCTCCTCGTATGAAACACACTCGCGCGATAATATTTTAACGCACATTCGCCAGATTCGCTTTTAAATAATAAATAATGGAGAAGAAATACGGAATAACTTTCAAGATATCACCACGATTGTCCGATTCGGAAATATCTAAACCGGAGACTGGCTTAGCGGCAAAAAAGGGTTAGTTTGAATTAGAATTTAAATTGATTTTGGATGACCTCGTGCGGCAAAAATACCAAACGAAGAAAAATAACCAACTGATAAAACATGCCTAGTGAATAAAATATAGTAACATTAGATAAAAAAAAAAAACATTGTCATAGGGACTAATCGAAAACATCCAAGAAATATATCGATCTTTTAATAAACATCGATTAACCGACCGAATATTTTTATGATGTGTTTAGGGCGTGTTCGGGGAGACGCTATTAGCGCTAACAGTGTCATTCTATCTTTGTTACTCATTAAAAGTTGAACAAAGATAGAACGATGCTGTTAGCGCTATAATAGCGTCTCCCCGAATGCGCTCTTAAGGTGCCTTTTCATGCTGACGCTCGACGCTCATTTTCAGCGTCATAAGACATCACGTGACCAAAAATAAAAATACCAATTCGTCAATTTTGATCTGTTTTGACGCCAAAAATGAGCGTCGAGCGTCAGCATGAAAAGGCACCTTTATTCTTTGAAATTTAAAAGCGTTGTCAAGGCAACGTCACGCTAAACATGATACATTTCGTATATTTTTGTTCACCCTATAAAATCTAGATTAAAATGTAGCGATGTATCGATATTTATCAACATTTTATAAAATATTGTAAAATATATCTATATGTATAGAAAAAATTTAGCTAGTAGTGTTCGCGAAGTAAAATTTCTGTTAATCTATATATTGTTTTTAACAATTAGACATAACCTTTCTGCTTCTTATTGTTAGTGCTAGTTTTTTAAGAATCTCTATTTATATATATATATATATATATATATATATATATATATATATATATATATATATATACATTATTTAACTTACGAAAGTGTGATACACTATGCCTTTATTTTCCAATAAATTTTCTCCGAAAAAAACACCGACTAGGAAGGCATCAGTTTTCTTAGCAAACAAAAATTTAAGTCCTAAAAGAATAGAGAAAGAACTGGGTCCTGAAGTAGGCCCTATACGTCTTCGTCTTGGAGATCAAGAAGCTGTTTTTGAGGCAGGCCTATGGATTCCAGGTAAATAATAATTTATGTACGTTTAATCCCATAGAAACTGTATCTTTTGCTGATTTTTTTGTGTATAAAAATAGATGGTTCTAAACTTTGTTTTAGAATCTGGCAGAGTGGGAGGTACTTTTAAAGAGAACGAAAAATTAAAAAAAGAAGTGAGACGATTGGAGGAAGAAAATAACTTATTAAAACTAAAGTTTGATGTACTATTAGATATGGTAACTCTTTTCAAGTTTTACATTTTAGAAAATTAGCTAAAATAAAGACCTGTTTTTAAACAAATAATTTTATCAATATTATAGCAAAAAATACTAATAACAATATATAACAATAAGTGATGTGTTATGACAATTTGGATACTATTTTATAGCTAACGCAAACAACCACAGAGGCTCATTTACAAAGAGAAGAATTGGAAAGATTAAAAAATAATTTTTCTCATAACAGGAGAGTTGCTGCTTAGCCTTGAGCATTGTTATTGACACTTGAGGAAATAAACACTGACAAAGTAATGTCAATTCATATTCAGTCATAGTTAGTCAAGACTTATTGTTTGAGATGAAAGCTGTGTTTAACACTGCTTTCTTATACTTTTGAACTTTTTACAATTCCGTTATTAACTAGACCGTTATTATATATTATACAATTGTACATTTACAAAACTGCGTTAACGAAAATTCGTTCGTCAAGGTCGTACATTTTCTGGACATTTGTTTCTTGTATGTCCTATAAAAAGATAATTTATCATGTAAAATGACAATGTAATTAAAATATAGCAATAAATATAATTTGAGAGAAATTGTAATAAAAATACTATCTCGAAAAAAACAATGGATTTGATGAAAAAAAAAAAGTTCTCTACATGCATTACCTTCGACTCCACAATTCCCACATTTTCTCTTGCCGCCAGTGAGTCTAGGCCTTTTAGGAGCGCTACCTCTTTGAGGGTCTCTGCTATGATTTCGATTCCCTCCGTTATTTGTGAAATTGTTCCAATCTGTATTTCCACGATTATCGACATCATTCTCGTCTGCCCACTTGAAAAAATTACAAGTGGAATTCATGCCTTTTGGACATCCATAAAATTGTCGTCCCTTATTGGGGCCCTCTTTTTGAACCGTCAATCTAATACGCGGAAAATATTTTTAGCGGAGCAAATATATATAATCGCTATTAATTCAGATTTCAACTTATTAAACGCATCTTATTATTTATCAATATTAATTATCAATTGAATTCAATCGATGGAACTTTTCCGGTCACAGAGTTTACTTACTTTCGAGCGGGCTGATTACATTGGCACATAATCGTATCGTTCGTCGATGAATTTCCCCAATCATTGTTAGAGGTACTTGCACGAGCAAAGTGATTAGTATTAACATTGTTTCTATCTGGATTAGATATCCAACTAGACTGTTCGTTCGCTGCGTCATCTCGAGATTCGGCGCTATCAGATGCCCACAAGAAAAAATCGCAGCCACTACCTTGCGGTTTAGCGCATTTGTAAAACAAACGTCCTGGAATTGCAAGAATATTGTTTTTTTAAATCATTTACGCCACAAAGATTTACATTAAAAATTTCGGCCTTTTTGTCACCTTACCTTTATTCGGGCCTTCTTTTTTCACTGTTAACTGAATCGCGATCTCGTGACAGTTGCACATAATCTCTGCATTATTGTCAATATTACCCCACACATTAGTTTTATTGTTCACATTGCGAGCATTTCTAGGCGCAGGTTGATTCGATGAACTGTTAAAGTTATGTGTATTAATCCAAGAAGTAGAGTTTTCTCTATTATTTGACACTGTTGTATTTCCACGAACGGTATTCGGCCTATTTGGTCGAGAAACGTTAAAATTATGGTTTTGTGCGCGTTCTCCAGATGTGCCAAAAGTTTCCATCGAGTCAATATCGTTATTACTTTGAACAGATCTTATATTATTAGAAACTGCCTGTTGTCGGTCAGATATATACGATTGGGATGTACTTGAAGTAGAAGTGAAGCTCGATGTATTTCTCATATTACTATGATTAGTATTTGTTCTTTGAGTTTGTCTGATACAATCTTGCTTTATGTTTAACATTTCATTGAATGTAGTATCACAGCCTATGCAAGTTGTATATGAGGTACCGTACAAAGGTATCACATTCCTAACTAACGTGAATTTCAATTTGTGAATATTCTCCGTGCACTGAAAAATATAAATCATATATTAGTTATTAATTTATTCATAAACTGTACATATATATTTATACGAGATACTGTCATTGGACATATGATTTGTTTACCTGATTGCATGTTTCATTTAAAACCTCTACATCTTTTATAGCTTCTGGAAACCAGATCACATTGAGACACGTTGGATATCCCATGCAACTAATATATTTTCCTCTGCCTTGCTTTCTTTCTTTCAAAACCATATTAGAGCCGCACTTTGGACATTTGAAAATAGCGACGTCAGTGACTGAAGAAAATTGTATTTGTTCAGTTTGAGTAGGTCTTTCATCAAGATACTGTGCTAAAGCATCGTCTATCATATTAGCGCGTTCCATTGCCACTTTGAACACTTCACGATATGTGTCGATTTGCTCTCGTAACACTTCGCTCGGATCTTTCTGACGCTGACATATCCTATGATAATATTAGCGTGTCATAAAAGTAAATTTTTTTGTATATGTACTGTAGAGCATGAGAAAGAGAAAAAAGATTTTAAAGACTAATTATGCATAAAATTGTTAATCGTCTTACAATTTTAAATCTTTTTCTAGGCTCGCACGTAAATGCGGTTTAGACATTTGGAACCCCATATTGTCATATCCCATGACCAAACCAATTCCCAACTTGCCCGGCATGAAATGTTGATTATCTGTTAAGCCTACATATTGCCTGGATTTAATAGTATCGATGTGTTCGGCGTGAGTGGCGTCTGTGCCAATGCCGTGTTTGTCCATCAGCGCGATCAATTCGGCTTCAGTCAGCAAGTTTGGTGCTGAAGTTTTTTCTTCTACCATATCTATGCTGGTTGGTCTGAAAACTTGCCCTTGCTCATAAGAGTAAATCTGCTTATCACTCCATTTATCGTATACATATACATCAAGATAATTTCTTGCTATAATTTCCAGACCGTTAGCTGTGAATTTTTCTTTCGCTATATCGATTTCTACCATTGTTTCACGACCTTCCGCATTCTTTGACAGACAAGCTAGAAAATGTCGAACTACAAATTCGTATACTCTTGCCTCATTTCCTATTAACAAATGACAATTAATACAATTAATAACGCGATTAATTTAATATGGAATAAGAGAACAAATATCTTTGGAAAGGAACAAACCTTGCAAACTGTCAGTGTATTTTGTGGGATGGATAGGAGGATGCGCTTGATCGGTTTTCTTTCCTTGTCTGGGAGTTATTCCAGATTGTAGTAAACCTCGTGCGAAATCACCCCATGCTCGATGGTTTACTTGTTGCTCTACTAATGGTGCTAGATTTAATTCTTTTGGAAATATATTAGTTTCAGTGCGTGGGTAACTAATGAGACCTTGGGTATACAGTTTCTCTGCTATTCTCATCGTCTCCTTTGCATTTAAGCGTAATTTACGAGAGCCTTGCTTCTCTAATTCCTATAAATCGATGATTTTTCAACTAAAATGCTAAACTTTTCTTTTCTAATATAATTCAATTACTTACAATGGTATCTAAAGGTAAAGGTCTCCATTTGCTTTTTGGTTTGCATGTTACTTTTTCCACTGTAGCTTCCGGCCGTTCCAAACACATGTCCAAAAAAATCTGACAAGGCATCTTCTCGAACAATCTTACTCTGGCCCATCTGAATTCTATCGATATTCCATCGCGATCGTCTGTTACTTTTATTTTCCAGTATGGTTCAGACTTGAATCGATCGATGGCTAAAAATCTTTCAACTACAAATCCAAGCGTCGGAAACTGACAGCTTCCATAACTAATCAGCATGTCCCCGAGAGTATTGGGAAATACTTTCTGCAATCTTAAGGTTTGAAACCTCGTGAACGCAGCACCTATTAACATGTTAAAAAATTCACATATATAAAGCATATTGCAACAATATAAACCCAACTAACAATATAATCTTGGGGTTAATAGAATTAATACCGATTCTTAAATCTAATTCGCTTCTTACGTCTACAGCATCACTTGTTGCCTTATCCGGTTCCCCCAAAGTTGACAGAGCTCTTTCGATAGATTGTTTTGTAATTTCTGAGAATTTTGCCCTGAAATGTAATAAGTTTGTAAACATTATCACAAATATATGAAAAAACATGTTTCTAATTACCTGTACACACGGATATTTGGCTTGATTGCTTGACAGACTTGTATAATCTCAAAACCTATATTTTCCCCTTCTCTATCACAATCTGTCCAAATAATCAATGCATTGCAAGATTGTATTTCTCGTTCCAGGGTTTTCTTAATCTTTATGTAACTTTCTTCTGAACACTGCTTGGATACTGGAGCATCGAATAGGCTTAGCGGATGACAGCCCTGCCATTTACGATACGCTCCTGTGAATTCGTAGCCTAATAAGTGGCCGGATACAGATGTCATCACCATTTGACAGTTTTGGCCCCATAGTTGTACATTAAATTCAAAGATTTTATTATATACAGATAAGCCTTCTCTCTATAAAAAAAGAAAACAACAACAACAGTTAATAAATGTTTCTAATACATTTGTGAATAAATGTAATTAAACAATGAATGAAAAAATAACTTAGAAACAATATAATCAAAAATTCTCGACAGACTACTATATGGTATATATATATATATATATAACTGTTTACCTTTCTACTTGTACCGCGTGACAAATAAGCAGCGATACTTTTAGCAGCATCGTGTTTCTCAGCAACATTGAGAACTTTCATGTTATACTCTGAATAGTATCGACTTATCGAATAAGAGGCATTTGTAAGTTTGTACAATTTGCTGGCTGTACTTTTAAACGTCACATTATAAAATATGGTACAATTTAATACGATATTATGCAGTTTGTGAAAGGTCATAACAAATAACTTTCGACATTGGCAATAAGTTTCAGTTAAAAATTTATAAATTAATTTAAATGTTTAATACTTAAAAACATGTGTAAAAAACGATATTAATAATTAAATATGTAATCAAATAAATCTGATATCTGAAGAAAATAAACGTATTTCCCGAATGACAGATTAAATTCGCTCCAAAATTAGGTTTTTTTCTAAATATTGCATTTGCAGTCTGATAAATCTAAAAAAAAAAGTCTCACAAAGCTGCTCGTGTCATCAATAGAGTTGAAACGTTGATTGGCTATTCCAATAGAGATTCTAGAAATTTTCTATTATAGCAAATCACAATATGATAACATGATCATAATGAAAATATATACACTAATCAGAGAACGCGCAGCGTCACTTTCGCATTGGCTGCGTTCAGCAGGGAAAGCAAATCAGTGAGAGCTTAGTGATTCTTTATTGTGATTGGTTCTTGCATTTAGATCTTTGTTGCATCTAAGTGCAGAAACCAATCACAATAAAGAATCACTAAGCGCTCACTGATTTGCCTTCTCTGTTGAACGCAGCCATTAGGGTGATTCCACAATAGCTGTCGTAAGTCGGATGTCGTAAGAGTTGACCAATCACAGTTGACTTTAGAGAAGAATAATCGAATATGATTGGTCAACTCTTCCGCATCCAACTTACGACAGCTATTGTGGAACCGGCCTTAGTTTACACCGACATACTTTGATACGCGTACTAAATACTACTGGCCAATCACAGCCATTCCATTCTTTAGAAGACTGGCCATGATTGGCTAGTATAGTACTTGGTACGCGTATCAAGTGCTCGGTGTACTCGTAAATTAAGCTACGGTATATACCGTGGTTCAGGCACATTTTTCTCAGGGATTTTTGCATCTCGCGAGTTTCGAATCATGTCGAACACGAACTAGAGAGAACTGGAATTAGCAGTAGACGTTTTTCGGTATTTTGCATAACAGTTTTCGATTTGATGTATTTTTATTCGAGTACACGTAAGTAAAGAGAATATCGTATTATATCATTAGCAAAGAGATCTTTTGCGCGAGAAATTAACGTGCCAGATAGTGCGATCTGTGTTTTGTAAATCATTACCTTTTTTTTTCCACGTAACATGACCCAACAATTTATGAAACATAGCTTTGGTAATATCAGATATGATTTGTAATTGCTAATGGCGTAATTGTGCTCGGTAATTATACGTATTACTTGCTATATGCGTAAAAATATATGTGTCATTGGGCAACCGCTATGTCATATCATTTAAATCGATTGTCTTTTTTTTTCGTCTGAAAATGATAGACGTAAATAGGCAATTATATCGTTACTTAACTTTTACACGCAGACATGATTCCAAGTTATATTTAACATCGTTATATTAAATACATCAATAACACCATTCTTCTTACCATTTCTCTCTAATTCGATTTTTCAGATTTACATTTCTTTCTATATGCAAATATGAACCACATCGCATACACCTATTTCTTAATTTCCTTTTGTTCCTTTTTTGAATAATTTAAATATCGTTAAAAAGTTATGTTTGTCGTTAAATAAATAGTGCTAATTTTATATCTCATTTTATGTTAATTTCTGTTAATTTCGATGTGAAATATCACAAGATTATAAGATTACAATTATATATATATTTTTTTATAAATAAAGAGAATTACCATAGCTTATCACGAGCTGATTAGGTGGATAAACAGTTTATTAGAAAATTAAAAGATAACAAGATATGTAGGTCGTGTTTCATAAATTAATGCAAGATGTTTCAACGCTTGTGTCTCTTCAGTCGCCAATATAAAATAAATATATTTTTTATATATATATATATATATATATATATATATATATATATAATGATCTGCGCAAGAATATATGAATTTATACATTATATATTCTTTTTCTTTCGTTTTCAGTTATAAAGGATTACTTCTGACTTTCTACGTGCGATCTTTTTCTCCCAATACCAAACATGACGGAGGACATGTTAGGTGCAGATATTTGCAGGGTCTGTCGATCCGAAGGCCTCGCAGACAGACCCCTGTTTCATCCTTGCATTTGCACGGGTAGTATCAAATGGATCCATCAAGAATGCCTGGTTCAATGGATGCGTTACTCGCGTAAAGAGTACTGCGAGCTCTGCGGTTACCGTTTCTCATTCACACCTATATATAGTCCAGACATGCCGCGCCGTTTACCGCTAAGAGATGTCGTAGGTGGGCTATTTTCGAGTATTGTCACTGCTGTAAAGTACTGGTTACATTATACCCTGGTGGCGATCGCTTGGCTAGGAATCGTTCCTTTAACCGCTTGTCGCACGTACAGAGCCCTTTTCAGCGGTCCACTTGATTTAGTCCGAGTAAGTGGCAAAATATATGTAAACTAATTCTTGATATCTTCGATACGAGGAGGAAAAAAAACTTTATAAGCTCATCGATGATCTTTGTGTTTTGCAGATAATGTCGTTACCGATGGATATGCTCTCCACCGAAAATATATCATCGGACGTATTTCACGGTTGTTTTGTAGTTACTTGCACCTTATTTGCTTTCATCGGTTTAGTATGGTTACGCGAACAGATTTTACACGCGGGTGGTCCTGATTGGCTCGAAAGAGACAACGTACAATTGCCCCCGGTCGACAATCCACCGCAAGCGAATGTACAACAGCCACAGCAACCTCAAGAACAACAACGTGCTATGCCGCAAGAAGTTCAGGATAACAATAATGTCCCTCCTTTTGTTGATCCACCTATTTTACAAGAGGGAGAGTTACATAATGAAGGTATTCCATGTTAAACATCATTTTTCATATTTTTAAAAGTGACAAAGATATACAGACCATGTGGCAGCGTGATAGACTTGATTGTATTTCTCTACAACATTGTTTGGTGGTTCATTTTATTTACATTGGATCGTTTATTTATAGATCAGCGTCCTGCGTATCAAGAAGCGGCGGAAAACTTGGCTAATATTCCACGAATTGTTCTTGTCGAGCCGGAGGGTCTAATGAGAGATGTACAAGCACCTCCCGCACCACCACTTCCAATTAGAGACGAACTTGGCGCGGACGGCGCACAGGTGAACGCTGCAGGTGGTGAACGTTGGCCGAGAGGGCACGCGGTACAAGCACACGTGGTAGCACAAGCGCAGGGTGAAGCTGAGGAAGCTAATTGGAATCCTATGGAGTGGGATAGACCTGCTGAGGAACTAACGTGGGAACGTCTCTTAGGATTGGATGGGTCTCTCGTCTTTCTCGAACATGTCTTCTGGGTTGTATCCCTAAATACTTTATTTATCATGGTGAGTTTATCTATCTTCCATAAGAATAGTTTTCTCCTTTTTATTTCTCATTTTTATATTTTTTACAGGTATTTGCTTTCTGCCCCTATCATATCGGTCATTTCACGATAGCGGGTTTAGGGTTACAGGAACACGCGGCGGCGTCACACTTTGAAGGTTTGGTGACAACGTTGTGCGGTTATTGCGTTATCGGAGTTTGTCTAGTGGTCCTCCATACTCTTGCCGCTCTATTAGGCTTTCAGCGTTCCCAACGAATCTTGGGACTTTGCTACGTTATCGTCAAAGTCTCTTTGCTCTCCGTCGTTGAGATTGGCGTACTTCCATTAGTTTGCGGCTGGTGGTTGGATATTTGCTCATTGGCGATGTTTGACGCCACACTTCGAGATCGAGAATCCTCGTTCAGACTCGCTCCCGGCACGTCTATGTTCATTCATTGGCTAGTAGGAATGGTCTATATATATTACTTCGCGTCGTTTATCCTTCTCTTACGTGAAGTTTTACGACCCGGAGTTCTTTGGTTCCTCCGAAATTTGAACGATCCTGATTTCTCCCCTATACAAGAGATGATACATCTTCCCATATTGCGACACGTACGGCGACTAGTCGCGTCCGCAATCATATTTGGCACGGCTATTTTACTCATGTTGTGGCTGCCTGTGAAAATTCTAAGATGGGCCTGGCCAGGATTTTTGCCCTATACTGTGACCGTACAAAGTGAAGCTCAGGTAATAATAATAATAATAATAATAATAATAATACAACAACAATTGCGTTATTTCTCTTATATCTTTATCCTTGTTATAAGGGCTACTCTTATGTAGAGTATACGTATATATTGTACATATGCATTTTAAATTGTAGGTCAGCGAACTTTCATTGGAACTGCTTCTACTGCAAGTGATCCTTCCCGCATTATTAGAACAATCGCATACGCGTACATGGTTAAAGGCTCTAGTGAGAGCGTGGTGTCGCGTGGTAGCGTGGATGTTAGACCTGCAGTCGTACTTGTTGCGTGATCAAGCAGATGATCCGGGATTGGCGGTCATCGAAGAACCACAACATCCGGACTTGGGCGCCGCGCATCAAGCATTATTGCAGCGGGAAGGACCTACAGGATTTCAACCTTACACTAGGCCACGATGGTTTCCTGCGCGATTGGTCGGACTTTTGTTCTGCGTTTGCGTATCCCTCGTGATCGCCAGTCTAGTCGCTATGACGTTACCTGTATGGCTTGGACGTAGAGTGATGGCGTTGTGGATGGTAGGAGCACCTGCTCCGTCGCCGCCTGTTTTACCGCCTGCGGTGACCGGTTCCGGTAAGTTATTTATACAAATTACTCATTTTTATAACAAATATGTAAAGAAAATACTACATATTTCGAAAATGTACATATTTCGGAATTTTCGTTTTTTTTTTTTTTTTTTTTACTTACACTATTTGACACTTTTAGATGGTGGTGAGACTGTAGGCCCTCTCTCTGGAAGAGTACACGAAGTGTACACGGTAGCGTGTGGGACATACGTGTGTTGGGCTGCGGCGCGAGGTTTAGCGCTGGCCTTCTCCTGGTTACCTCGTGGCCGCAGAGCTATCATTGACCGAATTAAACACTGGGCGATCTTGGGCGTGAAAGCTTCGGTGGCATTTGTGCTGCTTGTCGGTGTTATACCGCTTTTATTCGGTCTTCTTCTCGAGTTAGTGGTGGTGGTGCCGTTGCGCGTCCCGTTGGAGCAAAATCCCATCTTATTCATCTGGCAAGATTGGGCCTTAGGCGTATTATACACAAAGATAGCCACCGCTGTGACAATGATGGGACCCGATTGGCGAATACGTCTCGCTATCGAGCGGGCATATAACGATGGAATAAGGGAAATGGATTTGAAGTTTGTTGTCAAAGAATTGGCAGCTCCCGTTATATGTTGTTTTGGTCTTGCCCTCGCGGTTCCTTACGCCGTGGCCTACGGAATAGTTCCGCTTTTCGTGACAAATCTGCAGACCCAGATCCTCATTGCCAGACGTTTATATCCTTTTCTTCTTTTGGTGAATCTGATCTGTGTAGTGATCTATTTTCAGATACGCCAATTCAAGAAACTGTACGAGCATATTAAGAACGACAAGTATCTCGTAGGGCAAAGGCTCGTCAACTACGAACACCGTAACAAATCGCAACAACATCAATCACAGAGGTCGAGCTAACAACGTTAGTAATATAAGGAACATGAATTATGGTGAAAAATGAATGAAAAGGATTAGCTTCGTGTACATTCTTTAACAACTACTTATTGATCAATAATTTATATATAGTTTATCATTTTATTTTTAATATTATAATTTATTGATGTAAAGCGATACTGAATAAATCAAAAAGACTGTTATCCAGCGTATCGCTTCTCATTTTGATGTTTCGCAGTTTTAATGACATGCAAATTCCAATTATCTTATATGATTTTTTAAATTATCTTGATTAATAAATAATGAGTACAATTTTGATCGTATTATTTATAATAAGAACAACATGGTTAAGCAAGTAAAATAAATGGGTGTTGAGAAAGCAACACATTATTTTTATGCTTTGCTAGGTAGTTCTAAAATTCTGATTTAATAACATGTCTATTCTGTAATTTCTCGCCAATAATATAAATATCACTGTCGTTAACGTGTTATTAGATAAATGACATGTAAGCTGCATAAAGCATATAACAATAATGATATTATTATTAGAGAGTTGGGAAATTACAGAATAAGCATGCAGTATAAAACAATGCTACAAACATAAATGTACAGAATATAATAAAATATCTCTCAAAAACTCTTTGGAGCTTGGATTAACATAAAAAAGAAATGTATGAAAGTACATTGTAGTTATCATGTACAATAGTAATGTAGGATAACGATTCAGTCTCTGTTGTGAAATTTTATATATGTTTGTGTAAAAAAACATTACGTATATATATATATATATATATATATATATATATATATATATATATATATACAGATCAGCTATGTGATAGGAACAATTTTTTTGTACATGTGTCATGTAATCAAAATTTTTTTTTTTATAAATTTAATTTTTATAAATTTAAATACGTGAAAATTAAAATTTTGTATATATGTTATACAATACTTTTTATATTGTTTATGTATGAAGATTATTCAAAATATGTGTAGATACTCTATAATACGATATGTACATACACATGTCATTTACAATAAACTGATCTTTTGCGACAAACCAATATATAGTGTGCAATATAACATTTTATTAAGTTTCAAGGGAACTGGAATAATAAAATGCTCTAATACATTTCATAAAATACATACATACATACATACATACATATATATATATATATATATATATATATATATATATATATATATATATATATGCTCTCTTTTTATTAATCATATTTACATATTTTCTATAATAAAAATTCATAATTCACTGAAAATATATCACACTTAATCACTTGTAAGGTTGTCATGTTTTATTATTAATTATAATATGTAGACATATATACAAAATAGTATCAAAATATTTTGATCTCATTGTATTGGAAGGATCACATGAAAGTTGAAAGTATATTTTATTTTAAAATTTTACGTAATTTTTTGTCAAGAAGAAATTGTATGTAGTTTTTATCTTTGTCAAATGTCCATGACATTGAATCCAACCATTTTTTAATTATTATTATTATTATTATTATGACATATAATCATGATTATTATTATATATATATATATATATATATATATATATATATATATATATATATATATATATATACACGTATATTTATACATATATGTATACGTATATATTTAAATATGTATATATATTACTTATATATATAATAATAAAATTTTTTTACACAGGTATATAAAGGTTATTGTTAATAGTTGATGTAAATTTACTTTATGATTCTTAATGCAATGACAATCATGAATTCTTATATTCTCTGTGCTTTCTACAGTCCGAGTCATCAGAATAACATGTACATGTAATCTCCAAATGTGATCCTTCAAATTTACATCAATTTAATTTAAATTCAATGCTGCATACACAAATACGTCACTATATTATTAACAAATTCATTGTCATATGATATAAAATTTTCTTGTAATCAATTATTCAAAATCAATTATATAAAAAAAATAATATATAAAAATATAAATTTCCGTCTGTTACTGTTGTGATGGTAAAAGAGTTGCTTTTAAGCGCAATCCTTCAATTTTCTCTACTCGTACATGTACCAAACTAAACAAATTGATCTCCTGAAATATTAAACAGTATTTATATTAATATAATTACATAAATTGTATATTTTAAACAAAATATTATATAGTCATACCTGTACAACGAAAGGTTCTTTCCAATTAACAATTATAGTTGGTACACAATTTACTAAATACTTTATTGTGGCAGTATGTTCCATTTCTTTAAGGTCTATTTTCAATTTTATGCCAGTATCACAGAGAATAATTTCTATTCCCTCTTCCTTCACATACAATACAATAGCTGAAGCTTCAAAACCACCTGCAAGACCTACCATATATGCAAACAATAATTCCGTACTTTGTTCTTGCACTAGTTTTGCACTGTACTTCTTCACATTGCAATTGCCTGCTAATCTATTACAAGTTAAAAATGAAGCTTGTTAAAGTGTGTGCAATTTTTCTCTACTACTATCATATTGTATTATAAACATACTTTGAACACAACTTAGCTGTCCATTTCTTTGGTAAAGATTTATTTCCTATTGCTGCATAGAGCAAACGATGAACTATACAATCGGAATATCTACGAATAGGAGAAGTAAAGTGCGTGTAAAGCGGCATGTTTAATGCGTAATGTCTCAAGTTTTGCAATGAAGAAATGGTGGACGCGCATACGTATTCTGCACGCTAAAATTTTCAATATTTTGGAATTATTACAACATTCATTTTTCCTCTATAAATACATGGATAACATAAAAAATATTAAAAACTCTTACCATCATAGTCTTTGAACACAGATTTATGATAACCATTATAATATATTTCATAGAATTGCTAACTGAAATAGCATTATTATATTCTGGATCGTAGCGACGAATGCTGGTCTGTAAGCTTCTAGCTGTTTCGCAATCCAAATGAATTCCATATTTTCGCAAGGTATCACAAACTATATTAAGAGAATATTTGGACGGATCTCTATGAATACGTAATAAAGCTGTTTCAGGAATCGCTGTATACAATTTTTCAGCGACTGTTACGTTTGCTAGCAGCATAAATTCTTCTATAAGACTGAAACAGTATACACATTTAAATAACTGGGACTTTTTCTTTCTATATATATATATATATATAATACAATGTAAAAATAATTTAGCAAGTAGATGAAAATATAAATGAGTGAAAATTGCACCTCTTACTCTCTTTCCTTTCCTCTAGACAATAATTTACAGGTATTGGAATTCCGTGCTCTTGACTGAGCGTGCT
Source organism: Anoplolepis gracilipes (assembly GCF_047496725.1). Classification (NCBI taxonomy): domain Eukaryota; kingdom Metazoa; phylum Arthropoda; class Insecta; order Hymenoptera; family Formicidae; genus Anoplolepis; species Anoplolepis gracilipes. The sequence goes on from NC_132974.1 coordinate 14,437,251, forward strand.
ATCCATACAGATCTGTAACTTTGGTTGATCTAATCTGAGTGCACCGTTATCGAATCGTTTATTTCGTAATTGACTGGATAATTTAAATAAATTATTCACTACATCAGACAATGATGATACTGTATAATTTCCTTTTATATCAAGAAACTCTTTGGATTGAGTCTCTTCTTGATTTTCAATCATGGCTTGAGCCATGTCATAAGACATTTGACAACATGATCTTATTATAGTTTTTGCAAAACGGTGTTTCACAATTTCAGCATTTGGTGTCATTTCCCAGATTACGGAAAAAGATAATCTATCTTTACCAGCTGATAAGGAACAAACTTGACAGAACTTTTCTGGTAACATGTGGTAAGTTTTATGTGGTAAATAAATGGTAGTAGCTCGTTTAGAAACTTCCACATCTAATGGTGAGGAGAATTTTAAATAATGTGTAACATCTGATATATGTACTCCAACCTGAAATTAATAAAACATAAATATCTAGATGCGCAATACGCCTAATGAACTTATTGATTAATGCCTTCTATCTACATTATGTAAATCTAACAAATGCTGCAATTACTTCATAGTTTCCATTGTCCAAGACTTTACAAGAAACAGCATCATCGATATCGACAGCTGTTGCCGGATCTATTGTGAAAATACATTCATGCCTCCAATCCTCCCTATCCTTTATATCATCATCTGTTAAAATATAATCACTACTTGGAAGTTCTTCCAATAGCTCTTTTTGATAAGGCGATACATCTAAATTATGTTCAAGTATTATTGCCTGTAACTCTGCTTCTATTTCGCCAACTTCACCGACTACTGAAAGAATTCGCCTGCAAACACAAACACACACACATACAGATATATATATATATATATATATATATATATATATATATATATATATACATATATAGTATATATACTATATATGCACATTAAATATAAGAAAAATCAAAAATATCAATATACTATTTGCACACAATGATATAAATTCTTTCAAATTTGCTTAATGCAGACCTACCCGGATGCATATAATTGTTCCCAGGAATCGATACTAACAAGAAACATCGTATTCTTATAATGGTCAGGTTGGCTGTGATATAAAGATGGTATCGATTCAGGAATTACTAATGGTACTCTTCGATCTCTTGGATGAAACAGTACAAGGGAATCTTTTTTTCTCAAAAATCCAATTGCTCTTCTTGAATGTACCTTCTCTAATAAACACACAACTTTACCAGTTTTTTGTATTTGTCCATCAGGAAATTTATACCAATATTTTTCAGGATTTATTTGCGCCACGACTAAATCTCCATCAAAAGCACGATTTCTGTTATGAGCACCAATAATTAATAAATCGCGTTCTCCTTCACTTTCCATACGTAAGTAAGCATATTTATAAGAAGTAGGATTCACACGAAGGTTCCCTTTTACATATTGTACATTATTAAAAATTTGCTTTTTTAAAATTTTCTTCATTTTTGATACAGATATATAATCTGAAAATATTGTCTTTGTTTTCAGCGTTTTTTGTGCATTTTGTCCTTTCTTTATTGTACTTTCTTTTATTATGTCTTTGCTCTTATGATAATGTTCTTTCGATACATTATCTGTACTTGATTCATTTATTACTATCGTTTCCATCTTATTTTTCTTCCAACATTTCTTTGTCAATTTATCAGGTGTCGTGACCTAGTAAAAAAGTAATCATTCTCATAATTGGAGTTTTATAAAAGTTATTATAAAATATAACAAAAAGAAAAAATTATTAAAAATATAGTAAAAGAAAGTTATAAAATGTAGCAAATAAAGAGAGAAGAGTGATAATGTATAAATTGTTATATATATATATATTATATGAAACATTTATATAAGAATAAAATATACAACATTCATCAGAAATAAAAAAAATTATAAAAAATTTTCTGTACACATAGCTAACCTGAGTTGTAATTAAACTCTTAATTTTACATTTGTCGTCAGTAGAAGTTATCAAAGTACTATTGTCTTTTCTCCTTTCTTTCATAAGTTTATTCCTATGTTGCGTAGCACTAGTAAGATGATTTTTAGTTTTTGCTTGCGATGTAGGACTCAAAGAGATTTGAGATGTATTTTCATATTGTGTAAAATATCTCATATTATCTTCTACAGCTCCCGAAAAATTGGATGCTGCTTGTACCTCATTTTCATCCGTTGAAATCTTACGGTACTTTGTATCTTTCCATCTCATCGATTGAAGAGTGGGAGAAACTTTAAGTTTAATCGCAAACTGTGCAACAAATTCCACTAATTCGTTAGTAACTAATGTTTCTTTTGTTAAGGATCCTAACACAGTTTTCTGCGCATCGTTCTTTTGCTTATTTTTGCACGACATAACATTGTAATGTTTTTTACGTTGAGATGAAAGTCGCACCTTCTTCATTTTATCAGCTTTCGGCAGTGAATATCTAGGCATGATAATGTGGAACGATCTGCGATAGCAATAATATGAAGATTACAGCTGTATCCAAATGCAAAATACAATTATAATTCACAGATGTACATATTAAGGTTAACATTAAGTAAAATTCTATGAAAATTAAATGTATATTTTTCCATTAAAAAAAAAAAAAAAAAAAAAAAAAAAAACAATGTATGTATACCTGTTATCTACATTAGCTCTCACGTTGAGGAAAAAATAAATTCACATACTTAACACTTATATACATATATATAACACGGTAAAGGACAATCCGGGAAAATTTTGGTTAAATCGAAATCAAACATTTTGGCTATTCTCATGTGAGATGTATGTGAGTCAAATTAGACCGGATATACAATAAGTGTAATAAACTATAAGTCGTAAGAAAGTAACCAATCATATTCTGTCTTAGTTCCTTTCTATTTGCACTCTCTCTCTCTCTCTCTCTCAACTCTCAATCTTAAATATATCTATAATCGTATCTAATTTATTTTTAAATAATCTTATAAGTTATTCTTATTATATATATATATATATATATATATATATTATATATAGGGTGACAAATCTACGAATCTGAAATATTTCTGTTGCTTTTGAGAATGCAAAAAAATTTCTAAAAAGAAAAATACTTGCTTCACGCGAATAAATATTATAACAATCATTTTTTTCTTAAGATAAAAATGTTTGTTATTATATTAATTATTTGTTTAAAGTAAATATTTTTCTTTTTAGAATTTTTTGCAGTCTCCAAAGTAACGAAGATTCAAATTCGTAGGCCTTACTCTGTATAGGGTATATTAGTAAGTTAGAAGAAGAAAGAAAAGTAAGCAAGGTAGAGTAAGTGAGACAGAAACACTAGCCATGATTGGTTACCTATCAAGTCCGCGCATGTGCAGTTCATTTTTAGGTACGCTGACATCAAAGGTGACGACAGAGGGCGTGTTCGGGGAGACACTATTAGCGCTAACAGTGTCATTCTATCTTTGTTACTCATTAAAAGTTGAACAAGGATAGAACGACGCTGTTAGCGCTAATAGTGTCTCCCAAAACGCGCCCAGAGAGTCGCCCTACTGTATACTGTATATACCGTGTTTGAGGTTATCTGTCATCTCTGTTTACAGATTTACATATGGGGTGATGTAAAATTTAAAGTGTGATTGCTGAAAGTGATGAAAATTTCCTAAATGAAGTAATTGCTTAATTACCTTGTCTCCGAGTTGTAGCGAAGGAATTTGAGAATGGCTGAGATGGACAACAACGAGGAGCAATTGCCTCAGAATCTTGGCGACGATGTCGTTCAAGAAGTTCTCAAGACCGGCACCGACCTACGCCAGTATTCCAGGCAAATCGAAAAGGAACTCAAGGAAGTCGAGAACAAGTCGATCCAAGATTATATCAAAGAGAGCCAGAATATAGCTAGTCTACACAATCAGATTGCCGCTTGCGATAATATCTTGGAGGTTAAGTTGATTGAGATATATGTATTCGCTGTTGCACATTTTACGATCAGCTGTTATTAATACGTTGACGTATAATTTAAGGAAACAATGAGTATTAGTCATGAAAAAATCTGGTTCACTTACAATTGATTTTTCTTAATCATTTATGTTTAATAGAGTGATATTATTGACTAAAAAAGATGTTAATATATTATTTTTTAATTGCAGAAAATGGAATCGATGTTGATGAATTTTCAGTCAGATTTAGGAAGTATTAGCTCAGAAATACTTTATTTACAACGTAAATCCGTTGCTATGAGCCAGCAGCTATCTAATAGACAAGCGATACGTGGCCCGCTCAGTCAGTTTATCGAGGATATGACAGTGACTGAAGCTCTGATTATGTAAGGAATATTTATCAGTACAATTTGTAAGAGAAAATATTATAATCTACATAAACTCAATTAACATGCATCAAGTTCTTTGCAGTGGTATCATGGACTGTCCTGTGACTGAGAAGGAATTTCTAATCCAACTACAAACTCTAAATCATAAAATTAACTTTGTAAAAGAGCAAAGTTTCAAAGATGCAAAATCTTGTCTAGATGTGATGGATATACTAGAAAAGCTAAAGCTGAAGGCAATGGCAAAGATTAGGACATACTTACTAGAGCAAATTTATAAATTTAGGAAGCCGATGACAAATTATCAAGTGCCACAGAACAACATGCTAAAATATAAATTTTTCTTTGAGTTTGTTTTGGCAAACGAAAGAAATGTAGCGGAGGAAATCTGTGGAGAATACATTGATACCATGAGCAAAATATATTATTCATATTTCAAGTCTTATTCGATGCGGCTGATGAAATTACAGGTAAAACGAAAAAATTGCTATTTAAAAAACAGTTGAAAGAGAGAGAGGGGAGGAGAGAGGCACAACATTAACTTATGATACAATTATTTTTACAAGTTTGAAGAGAGAGCAACAAAAGATGATTTAATGGGAATTGAAGATACAGCAAGTAGAGGTATATTTCATAAAACAACGTTAAAGCATAAAGGTACTGTTTTTTCGATAGATACAAGGGGTGAGGTTTTATCCTCTCAATTGGAAGCATCTATAATTGTACCGCACACAGCCTCTAAGACACGAGTAAATATAATGTGTAATTATATTATATACAATACTTTGACATATACTTTTAAAATCATCTAATAAATCGATGTTATAATTTTATAGTATCATTATGAAGCACTATTCAGAAGTGAACAATACGCTTTGGTTGATAATGCTTGCCGAGAATATTTGTTCCTGATTGAGTTTTTCAAGGCTCGTAATGCACAGGCATTAGATATTTTCAATCAAGTAAGATTAAGTTAATCGTACGTATATAATTATTTATTAAAATAAATGGATGTAATTTTAACTAAACTATTTCTCATCTTTTGATAGGTCATGGGAAAAACATTAAACCTTATGACGAAAAACTTGCAATTATTTGTCGACGATTGTTACGATACAATTGCTCTATTTCTTTGCTTGCATTTGGTGATGCGTTATCAATTGATGTGTCACAAAAGAGCTGTACCAGCATTGGATAAATATTGGGAGACTTTAACAGCCATAATTTGGCCTAGGTATTTAAACATTCTTATAAATAATACTAATTGTAATATAAATTCCTTTAGATGCTATGACAATTTGCAAAATTACATTTGTTTTTTTTTTTTTTTTTTTTTTTAGATTTCAAATGGTGTTTCAGTTAAACATACAGAGTATAAAAGATTGTGACCCATTAAAATTGAATAAAGAAACTGGTCCACATTATGTAAGCATCTAAATACAAAATATATTGTATTTTATAACGTTATTAATTATTATCATTGGAATAAATTGTATAATCCAATAAAATCGTGAATTTTTAGATTACTAGAAGATATGCGGAATTTAGTGCAGCAATGGTAAGTGTAGTTGAGGGATTCCCTTGCGAAGGAGCAACTCAATTACTAGCAGAACTGAGAGAAGCTGTACAATGCTTCTTATTTAGAATGGCAGCCATATTTCAAAACCGTATGCAGCAATTAATATTTCTTATCAATAATTATGATCTGGTACTTGGAGTATTAATGGTAAGTACATTTTAGTTTACACATATGGAAAAGAGCCTATGTGCTTTATGTATATATCAAGAGAGCAAAAGTATTATATATTTAAAGGAGAGAACACGAGACAATTCCAAGGAAGCGGAAAGCTTTCGAGAGCAATTAAACGCGCGTTCCTCTGAATTTGTCGAGGAAGTCTTGAGCCCGCATTTTGGTGGTATAATCCAGCTGATAAAAGAATCCGAGGCTCTGATTGAAAAGGGTCAAGCCGATGACTTGAAACGGCACGAGGGGAAAGCACTGGCTTTAGTACAATCTTTCACAAACAATTGGAAACGAGCGTTAGAAGAGATACATCGGCAGGTATTAAACTCGTTTCCCAATTTGGTGCTCGGCGGCGCGCTAGTGCAACGCGCGATGACGCAATTGGTACAATATTATCATCGTCTTCATAAAATATTGCCGCCGAATGCGCGTACGCAACTTACAAACATCCATCATATAATGGTGGAAATTAAAAAGTATAAGACAAATTATTAGGCGATTTCTTGATAAAGTTGATCTAAACCTAAAGGACGATCAAAGTATCAGCCACTTGTTATAAAGGAATGTAATAAAAGAATTATCTTTTAGTATTGTATATAGCATTTGACTATAAATTATTGGCTACTTCAAAGTGATAATTATTTATTATTAAATAAAGATGCAAATTATGTTTTATTTTTTCTAACCAAATATTCTTTCGTTGAGGGAAAAATTGGGAGATTATCCTTGTAAATATCATCTCTCGCAGAGAAGTAAATTCTGTACATTTATTTATAAAATAATACAAACTACAAATATGATGCTAAGTACACACATGGTATCGCGTTATCATTTTATACAAAAGAGATAATTCTCCATACTCTTATGCACGTGGCACGAGTACATCGAATCACCGTACTGTGTGTACGCCTATCTTATATGTATATAAATTAATATGTATACATACACAACATTAAAAGGGGGGGGGGGGTCTCGTTACTTTTTCGTCAAATTTCGCGACACCTATGGCATAATTCGTCAATTTATCGATGAATGAATCCAATTTCGACGCGGAACGAGTATATTATATTTATACAAGTATAGTTATACTATCATTGATATAATCTAATTGTTATGTGCATTCTTTACGTATGTAAAAAAATTATGTCCACCTTACGTATTTTTTCGAGAAATTGTACATAAATGTTACATTACACGAATTCAATGATATCACCTGCGTGATTGCAACCTACGTTGCAATTCAATATTGTCGATTTATACCCATTATTCAAACCGTAGAAATTTACAGAATTCCGTCAATAGCGTGCAACACTCCATTCGTTGCTGGCACATTATGAGTTACAACGTGTGCCTCGTTTACTCGCACTCGCCCTGAAACAACAATAAGCGCCGAGAGTTATATACGAAGAACTGTGTCATTCATTTTATTTTTTCTAAATGCTGCGATATTTTTTATGAAGAATTAATCAAAGATATTAACATGCGAAGTTTATTATTAGAATATGCCGGTTGTATAAGAGACTAAATAAACATAAATGAAACATTTGCAAATTACATACCACCATTTTTGTGAATATGAATTGGCGACTGCGAACGAAGGGTGTCCTTTTGAATGTAATACCTCATGCCTGCCGTGTAAAGAGTTGTAGGAATCACGTGTCGCGAGATTATAGCTTTTGCCGCTTCCGCACCGTCCTCCTCGGTCCAAATTGGCGCGCCGTTCTTCACGGACGCATCGGTGAAAGCGGAATCGATCGGGGCAAAAATAGTGAATGTCTTTGGTCCTAAAATTCCAGATAGCTAACTTAGATTTATTCAATAATAAAAACAGTCGTGAGAATTTAAAACAATCTGTTGAATTTGCAAATAAAGAATATGAGAAGCAAATTGTCATTTCCACCAGGAATTTTATAAATCAAGAGTTGCGTGTTTTTTTTTTTTTTTAAATGTGAGTTTTTAACTTACCCGCGAGTGTGTCCTCTAAGCCTGACACGTGAAGCATTCTGAGAAACATGCTGAACCTCCTCTCACGATCGGCTTGCAGAGTCTGTACTAAATCTCCGACCGGAAGCGGGAACATGACCCTGTCGATGGCATGAGCGATACCTTGAGGAATCTCGATGTCACGTTTGTTGGGTGCGACGCGTGCACCGTTTATCGTCGTTACCTATTTGCAAACAATAGAAAATTACAAGTGAAGTGAAACGTGAGCGATATATGTATATATAATTATCTTTGTCAGATCTAACTATCTTTTGTATGTTAAATGGGCGCATCTTGTGAGAAGTGGATTGATCTTATAGTGCGACACCGAGCAAAAACATGATTTCTAGTATACTCGCGAAGGTCAACAGACTGGATCACGCACAAAAACGCACCAAAGTTAATACACTAAGATGCTTAATAAGATAATTGACTCTAGAATTATTTGTAATTTATAATCAAACGAACGTATTTTTATTGAACAAAGATAAAATAATAAAAATGTAAAAGAGTCGTGACAATAACGTATAGAATTAACGACTCGATAAAATAATTCAATTAAACAAAAAAATAAAAAGATTCGAAAAGATAAAATTTTTTCCATAAAAAAAATTTTTAAATATAAAATTACTTTTACATCGTTCCATTCGTGATCCTGCATCGCGTACTCATTTACTCGTAATTGCGTGCCGGCGAGACTGACACCAGTCATCTCGTCTTGCAGGGAATCGATCTTGAAGGCTCCTGGTATAACGTGATGAAGAAGTAGCTGTCGTAAAAAAATTCACGTTAATATGAATTTTTACGTAAACATTGGCGATTTTTATTAATATATTTGTTATAATATTTAATTTAATTTATTATATCGAGAGAGAGGGAGAGAGAGAGAAATTGGTTAATATTAATTTTTTTACAATTTTATCAAGTCTTTATTTTTTCGTTGTAGTAAAGAATTTCTAAGAAAAAATTTGATACATCCAAGTATACAATCGATATAATCAGCTAGCTGACGTTAGGGAAATCTACCGTTAGGAAGATACATAAATTATTAATGATGCTTATATATGTATATAATATGACGACGCATACCCCACTTAAGAGTCTCGGATTATCATGGAACTTCTCCTCAGCTTTCTCTGGTCCTCCCAGTTGTACTAATAACGTTCTGAATGCCTTGTCTGTAGGGACGAATACAGTGTATGGACCTGTAATATTACAAAACCGATACAGCGTCTCGTATAATACTGTTACAAAATAAAATAGATTCCTTGATTCATTTACAATCGAACGAAAGAAGCAAATTTTTTTTTTTAAACAAAAGTAATAAATTATCTAAAATAAGGACCTTTTAAGGAAGTTTAATTAATTGAAATAATGAACTAACAGATGACAAAATTATATTCAATTAGATTTTACACTAAAAAATTTCAATTAAAAATTTAGTTGCAAAAAAACATGTTTTTGTTTTAATTAAAAAGGAAACATTTTGTCCTGTTTTTTTTTTTTTTTTTTTTTTTTTTTTTGTGTTTTTCTTTTATATATCATGATACATACATATTATCTCGCGTATGTATACGTACATTGTTTTATATTTTAATTTCCCTTATAGTAATAGAGTATAGTAAAGTTGATCAAATATAAAAGGATATGTGCAATATTGTTCTCGCTTGACGGACATACTTTTCAATATATCCATGTCGATAAATACATTTTATTTCCCAGACATTTGTTTCTCGGAGCGCAATATATATGAATCTACCATTACTATGACCATTATAATCATCATAAGGAAAAGCATATATGTTATCTGAGAATGATGAAATTGCACAATTTTCTGATTGATACTTGCATCCATAATCGATGGAACTGTGTATTACATTCTAGTGGGGAATCATTATTGTAGGAAATATTGCTTTTGGCGCAAAAAATCAACAGCTTGCATTTTTTAACGACCGTGCGAATGCGGTCGATAAAATTGTTAATATATGTGAAAAAAAGAATGTCAACCGTTCAATATTTTCTTTGGAATACTAGAAATTTATTTCACAAAGAGAGAGAGAGAGAGAGAGAGAGAGAAAGAGAGAGGAGACGAAATATAGATAATAGCAGAAATTAATTAAAAAATTTTATATATAAAATTTTATATTATAAAAAAATTTCAACTTGAATTGCATTTTTCGTAAAATACGTCAGGAATGAATTTTACATTAAGACACATAGAGGGAATAGCTATTATGTAATTCTCATTATAACACGCATAATTTTCCATGTGCGTCTACTTTTAGGTTTAATTTATAAAATAAATCTTGTTTTATAATTTTTAGTATAGAAAAAAAAATGAAAAAGCCAAGAGAGATAATGAATTAAACGAGTTAATTATTACGCCGATATAATTATAATGAGTATTTAAGTCTCGCGTGCTTTCTTTGCGAGATCCCGCGTAACGAGGACCGCCTTGTCTTTGTGTTCTCGTAAGATAGAGAAGCAATTGTGTCGAAATCTCGGCAAGTGAGTCGTGAGAACATTTTTCTAACGAACGTTGCACGACTAAAGCGAAACACGAGATACAAATGACGGTAGATTGTGCAAAGAAAGACACGGCCCACCAACCGGAATTGTTTGTACAATCGTTTGAGTCTGACAGAACTGAAACTTGGAGATGTAAGTTATCCTCTACCTTGCAATATTGTTGGATATAAGACCACGGTGGTTTTGTAGTATTGCGTAAAAAAACGTATTTTGCAAACCTATATAATATCTTCGCGTAATATTCTGTATCTAAAGCTCTACTTAATGTATTAGCTTTAATTACATAAATTTTTTAATTTTTGTTTCAAGATATTAAGCATTTTTATTAAATAATGCTATCATATTTTGCTGTATATCTGTTTCACAAACTGGTATTCTTACTATAAGCTTTGCAAACAGAAATGGAATTGCACGTACTTGCATTAAATCAACTATGTTAAATGTTTTTTTTTTTCTTTTTTTTTTTTACAAATTATTATATGTAAAGAACTTGTTCTCTAAATTATTCATTGACACTAAAACAACACTATATTATTAGGCGACTGGAAATTTTTTTTATAGAATCATAAAACCAAGCCTGTGTCAACTTTCGCTTAATATCAATGCAAATTGTGAGAAGGAAAGTTTACAAATCTCCGAAATCTTTACATTCATTTATACATAAAACAGAAAGCTATTCCTATAAACAGCCACTTATATATTCCTTAGCACAAGCATATTTGACAATTGACTCACCAGTTTCATTCAACACATTATCCAATCCTGATTGTCTTAAATACTTTGCCATAGCGAAGAGACCTTCTTTCCTCAATAGTGTGACTAAACTTTCTGACGAATTTTCCGTCGAAGGCAACACGGTGGTCTTTTCATAGACCTCCGTCGATGGATATCTAGAAAAATGAATGTAAGAGGTTGTCGGCGTCACCGTTGTCACAATTTCATTCACTGGCGGCATAGTCGGGATAAATTGGCTCCTAGTAGACGATGAATACTTGGTCGAGCTGGGATTTAACGCGTTGTATACGTGGCCGGTGACACTGGATGCCGAAGTCACGTACTTGTCGGTAGTAGACACTGAGTTTGGTGATACCGTAACATAAGGAAAATGATCTGTCGTTGATTTGCTGAAAATTTGATTTTTTTTTTAAATTCAAAACACTTGTTGCAAGCATTGTTTATTCTATTAAAAATAAATAGATAAAAAATGTAAAAAAAAGCCATTTTTTAAATCAAACACGTTGCGTAGAACAGAAATGTTACACTTATCATGATAATTATCAAATCAATAAGATAAAGAATAAGACTATTCATTTATGCAAATTATTTGGTGTGATATATGTTTACCTTTCGCTGTGTTTTGAGGTGGATCTAAGAGTGGTAGGTCTGAAAGTCGCCGCCGTAGTGCTGATAGATTGAAGAGACGTTCTGGATGTACCAGTAGACACTAAATTTGGATCAAAGCTGGACTCGAAATGTCCGAGCGTGGAAGGAATCTGAGTAGTTGATACAAACGAGCTGGGTGGTAACTTTAACTCGCCTTTCTTAATCTTCTCAACGATGGACTCGACATCGGTGCTTTCCTTGTCATTGGTATTGCCCTTGATACCCTGCACTTTGTAACTGCCATCTGATTGTTCTTCTAGCACGACAAATGTGACCTTCTTGGCTGGATTCTGAATGATCGGTGTCTTACCGATCTCCTCGAGCTTTCCATCGCTCTTTTGTCGGATAATCTCGAAATCAGCGCCTGGCGGGAGCACGCCCCCCTTCGTTAACTCCTCAAAGATTGCTTTCGGCGGCTTGATGGTGGTCGTCGTCGTCGTCGTCGAGGGGAGTAGAACCGATGTCTGAATGGTCGATGGTGCAATTGAGGGTAAGCCGTTCGGCGCATGAATAACTTGAATCTTTTTGCCGTTCGGCAATATCAGATCCCTAGTAGTGACATTTCTAACGACGTCATCATCATCGCCGGACTGAGCTAGAGCGAGCTTGAGCTGCTTCAGCAACAGTTCCCTCTCAGAAACCGCGGATTGTTGGGAACTTCTACTTTTACCGCCGGAAGTTTGTTGCGCAGTAGGCTTATCGGTCTGATAGATCACTTTGATCTGCTGCTTAAGTTTATCCTGCTGCGACGATCGATTTTCTTGGTCCTGAATAAGATTGAGTAGATTCTCCGGTATTTCCTGTTGAGTCTTGAAGTTTACTAGACGTCTGTTTGGCGAAGGTGTGGTCGTCGCATTTGTTGCTGGTATTGGTGTTGTTGTATATTTTTTCTGATGATTAGCAATTGCCTTAAGAAAAAGCTCTGCTTCCGACGGCGTGATTCGTCGCGCTTTTGGTGAAGATAGCAACAACGGTGCGGAAGTGCTGCTGACAACAATCGGGGTCGATGTCGCAGTTGACGGACGTGTCGTAGTGGACGTGAGCCTCTTTAGTTGTTCTAGCCGTAGCAGCTCTTGCTGCCTGCGCAATTCTTGCTGCTCATACAGCAATTGTTGTCGTTGCTTTTGCAACAGTTCCAGTTCGCGTTGTTTCTCGAGATATTCTTGTAGCTGCACCGTCTGCTGATCGCTAAACAGTGGTTGCGACAAATCTTGATGAAGATTTTGGAAGCCGTTCTGGTTGTACTGGCCGTTGTATTGTTGCTGCTGGAACTGCGGTGTCTGAACTGAACCGCCGCCATTCACTAAATTCGAAGCACTAAATTGTTGGGCGATCTTTTGTTGTTGCCGTTGTAAAAGTTGTTGCACCTGTTGTTGTTGTTGTAGCAATTGCTGCAATTGTTGCTGCTTTGTTCGATCAACCTTGTATTTAGCCAAGGAAGAGTACGGTGTGCTGGATTGAACTTGATCATACGAAGGGAAGGACGCTATCCGCGAGTTTTTGGAATCTTGTGTAGGACGCCGATATCGTTGCTGATGTTGTTGCACGTCGCTCAATATCTGGGCTTGCTGGGAAACCGAGAGACGAGGTCGTGGATCGTGTACAATGCGGCCCTAGAAATAGAAATTTATATTTAATTTTTCAGAAAAAGGTAAATCATTCCATAATTTTTAGAAATAATTTTTTTATAAATAATCGATATATCTACATATCTATATATCTATATTTTAAGTAAATCATTTCCTTAATTATTTTTTTATGTATACTAATTATTAAATATAAAATGTAAATAAAATATATAATTAAAGTTAAAAAAAAACTTTCTTGTTTATATAATCAAGTCTTTAAATCAAATTTTTCTCTTTATTTACAATGTGTTAATATTAGTTAGTAAATTCTTTCTGAAAAACTTTAATAATATATATTAAATTAAATTAATATAAAAATAACGGATAATAAATATAATTTTTAAGTGATAAATATATAAGATATAAAATAGATATAATGGTAATAATGCATATTAACGTTTTTATTTCAAAATTCGATAGAAACAATTAACTTATGCTGCAAATTTTTTGCTTAATGTTAGATATAGCATTGTTGCGATTATTACTTTTCATACATTTTCGTCCAATATCTTGTGTAATATAGAATTTTTGTAATTCAATTCTGAGAATTAATATAATACATTCAATAAGAATGTGTAGAAAAAGTTGTGAAAAAGATGTAAAAAATATGAAAACTTGTTAATTGTGTTCTTCAATTTTTTCATAAATGATCGCAATTAATTACGTTTTGTATTTTTATTCTGCTGACAATGAAATATTTTACTAGACGTGCTACATGTACGGCAACAGATAAGATAAAAATCTAAAAGTGCAAGCAAATAGTTAGGATCTACTTATTGTTAGTGATTCGCGGCGATTCAATGCATATGTGAATTATAGTACGTGGATTTAAATTTCAACAGACGCTCACTAAAAAGTAACAAGCTGAAAATTGACGAAAAGATTATTTCGTGAATCAGTAAGAGTTGACACATTATGCGAATTTATTTTTATCCTATGTTCTAATTAATAATGCACAGTTTAAATCAATAGATTGACATTTATTTTACGACATGTATCTTATTTTTTCAATTAAAAAAATAGGTCCTTCAAAAATTATTTTTATAATCATTCAAGTCTCGGACTTATGTATATATTTGTGTGCGCGCAGTATATATATAGTTTGTAGGTACAAAACAAAGAATAGAGAAGTAAGAAAAAAGCTAAGAAGCTTAAGAAGACTGAACTGTAAATCTTTATACTGTAAAATAACAATTTAATTAATTCTTAAATTTGAACAATAAATAACATTTATATTTTCAAGAATTAATAATTAATAACTAATAAAAATATATTTTTATTACTTTATTTAATATTTAATAATTAATAATTAATAAAAATATATTTATATTTTTATTAATTAAATTTTACTAGATCAAAAGTTGGCCATAGCTCTTTTGTATGTTTGTGTGTGTAATAAATTTAGAAATTTATTAAAGATTTCACTTCTCCGATGCATACACATATGTATATATTACAAGCTCACTAATTTCTGTTTATTGATTCCATTATCGCTGCTATTATTGCGATACAAGATTATGCATAGCGTGCTCTCAAATTCATTTTGTTTCTTTTATTGTGCGCACGAGAAAGACGTGAATAATTAAGGCCATAATTAAAAGAAGCATTGTTCGATCTCCCTTTCTCTTAGGTGCCTTCTGCTGTTGTGGACCCGTTGTGAGACAGGTCTTCGTGTCTTCTCGAGAAAGTGCGACCTACTGCAGTTTCCATTTCGCGCGTTTCGCATACATAATAACTTACATATCATGTTTGAATGGCATTGATGTATATATATATATATATATATATATACATACACTGGTTCTTTATATAACACTTTCATGATTGGTATCCGCATTTTGTATCATTAAGCGCTTTTTCATGTGGAATATGCAGCTGTCGTATTTATAAAATATTCATAGAATTTTTTATTCAGAAAGAAGAGTTATGTTAATTTTTTCCTAAATTTTTATATAAATATCTGAATGTTGTATTTACTATATATTTTACGATCATTGTTACTGTATATGTATAGAGTCACCACATTGTCACTTTAATTATCGAAAATATAATTCGCTATTTCTAAAAAGTTTCTATCATTATTTGTAGAAAAGTTCTGGAATAGATTGACAATTAAAATAATAGTTTAAATATACTCTGAAATGAGACAACCTTCTCATAAATTTCAATTTTGAAGCATGTCAGCAATATTCTATTGTGTATGTCTGTGTGTATGTTTTAAATCAATTATAAATTCAATTTTATTGACATTAACTTCGGAAAATCTGCCTAACAAACATTTGTATGTAATTTTCTCTATATAAATATTAATTACTTATATAATTATAATTATTATTGATACTTGCGTTAAAGTAATTCTATTATATTTACATACATAATTTTTTTATAAATCCTCGGTATGTCAAATATATTTTTTTGAATTGATAAGTGTAAGATTATTGATACATTGGTTTCAATAACGTACACAGCTTCAATTATGCGTATTAGTTCAACTTCAAATACCGTGACGAGATAATTTTGCATAAGGATGCTGTGAGTAATTTTTTAAGTTATTTACGATTGTATTTCGCAAGTTGTATTCTTTTCGTCTCATTGGCTACAGTTTCAATTTTTCAGCTGATATTAATATAATGATGAATAGTGTTACATGTTAATCTTTTGTATCGTGTCAATGGTCAAGAAAATTAATACTCACGGAAATGATTTGTATATAAGTCGATTATAAAACAAAAATTGTGTATTATTTTAGTGCTGTGACACTTGTTAAGTGTTACAAGGATGTGACCATCATGCACAATCTATTTTGAACTTTCCATTTTCGCATTTCTCGGTGTGTGCACTTCGATCTCACTAGCTGGAAACGGTAAATCTCAGTTTTGTGAACAGCAATAAAAAGTAGCAATCTTTGAGAACGATCGGTCACTCGCTCGCCCGATCCTGAGCGATCAACTTGATTAAATTGCATTAAGAAATTGTATTAAGAAATCGCGCTAATTCCTATTGCTTTCTACCATTTATCATTTTCGTAACAAAAAAAAAAAAAAAAAAAAAAAACACATTCAAATCTGGCATACAGCAAATATATTTCGGAACATGCATATGATGCAGAAGAGTCGGAATATTAAAACTTGCGAAAGGATAAATGATATCAAGAAACGCGTTTCGAGCTGTGGCAAAAGAATTTTTAAAGTCTTTTCTGGAATTGAATCTCTTTTTTTTTCTCTTCTCTCTCTCTCTCTTTCTCTCTCTGCAATAGTTGCAAATGAGCCACCTGACAATTTGTGCGATCGCCTCGAGAAATAGTTTGCCTCTGTCGGAAGATAATTGAGGCCTAGAAAGTGACGGCGTCTTCACAGAGAAACTTTGAAATACTGTAGTAAGAATGACGAAGCACCCTATTCGACGATTTATCGCGCGAATTTGGATTTTGCGGAAATCCAACTCAAACTCAAGCTCGCATTTATCACAATTTAATAAATATAATATAAAAACTTTGATGCGACAAGGATGGGAATGCTAAACGTAAAAATTTTCAGCTACTTTCTTAAATGACATTTATAAAAAAAAACCTTTTTGTAGAAACACAAATTTAAGAGTACGCAAAAATTGCAGAATAAACTTTATGTCAAGTTTTGATAGCTATGTGATAAGTGTATAATCACGCGATATCGTAGCTTATTATTATTGCAATTAATAATAATTTCCGTATTCAAAAACAGAGCGCTCTGGCCAATGTAATTTATGCGAGAAATCCTCTCACTTTCGTGCGCAAGTCGACCGCAATTCGCGGATGGTTATCATTATATGAGTCTCGAAAATTCTCCCCTAAACACAGAGGAATTAATAACTCTACTGATATAGATCTTGTATTAAATTGTTCCATGAATACGATAATTGCGACATTAAAATTTGTCAACTTGATTTTAAAACAATTTTTTTAAAATTTAAATACATGTCACAATATATTATACATTCGTTAAATTGCAAATTATAATATGTAAGAATAATTAAAAATAAGAAAATTAAAAAAGAAACCATTTAAATTAAACAAAAAATTTAAATTATTTTGTTGTATCCACTTGTCACTGTTAAGTTTAATTCGTTTCAATAAAATAAATTAATAATAATGTCAAGGGCTCTGTGCAGAAAAACAAAATGAAGAGCTAATAGGCATATAAGAGCCAAACGCAGGAATTCAATTATATACTTTTTATATAAAATTTAAGTTTTCATTTTGCGCTAAACTTTCCTGCTATTATCTTTTCATTTTGTTTCATAATTAAAAATTTTTGTAAAATAAAATTCAGCTTTTAACGACCATTAAATCTATTTACTTTTCAAATATAAGAGTGAATAATTTTCAGAAGAAATTTATGATAGCGAAAATACGATAGAAATCATGATAGAGAAAATGAAATATACAAATATATTCATTTCAAACATATACCGTCACATATGAATGTATATAACGTTATTACAGTCTCTTACTTGCTCAAAGTGATTATCAGTTTTCTCAGCGATTTAAAGATCAAGGAACAGCTTGGGAGTGTTTATAACACTCGTAGAGAGAAGGAACTAAGAAACCGCGACTGGAATAAACGTTCTCCTTTTTTTTTCCACCTGTGGGAAACTCGCAATCACTGGACTGCACTTGGCTTTTACGATGGTCGTGCACTGCACCATAATCGCTTCAATAGATATATGGGTGGTGCGTAATTAGAATGCGAGAGACCATCCACGTTTTTTTTTTTTTTTCAAATTGGTAATTTAAGAGAGACGCTATATCTCTCTTTTCATACGACGTTATATAAATTTATATCTGTTTTCCTCTCACCGAAATATAAATAAAAATTGATTGATACGATTAAATTTTAATTATAGAATGAAAACACATTTAATGCAAATTTTAAGTTCCAAACTATGATTTGATTCTTGAAATTTAAATTTATTTCAATTTCTAATCTTTTTAAATTTTATATTCAACTTTTCTCGCTACATTATTTATTGGTGAATATATCTTTCATGTAGATTTCTATAAACTGGTCTTACATCATGCTTTTGCTTCAACTTCCTCAATGTTGTTATAACTTATTGTAAGCGGTATGTATGTATGTACAAGTTCCTTTTACAGTCACTATATTGTAGTTAATTTATAAAATATTTTGCTTAATGATTTGTAAGAAATATGTTTTATTTTTTTTTGGAAGAAAATAAAACATATGTATTTTATGAATCCCGGGTTTTATATCATACTTTTCTATAACATTACTCAACCCTGCCTGTACACAAATTGATTAAAAATCAAAATATTATAGATATAAATAATGTTGGCAGTCACTATACTACTCTGATTTTATACTCGTGCATGTTGATTGCATAATTTGTTGGCATGCACGATCGAACGTGTGCATTCACTAACTGACATAAAGTACCGCGTAGTGCAATTTAAGTATGTTCCTTCACTTTTCTATATAAAAAGAGAGGCTAAAAGAAAGGTAAATTTAGAATGTTTCTTCATAACAGAGATTCTTCTTATGTATTAAATAAATAGCAGACTATATTTCGCAATATCTCTTACTAATGAAAGCACAAAACAGATTTAATCAGATATCTCATATTATTTCGATTACTTATCTGAAATGTTGTAATTCTTTGTAATTCCTTGTAAAAATGTCTTTTTTCTACCTTCTGCTTGTTTAAAAGAAAAATGTTAATTTGTTGTATATTTTATGTATATACATATATATTAAAATTAATAAATTATGAAACCAATAAACAACAAATAATTATAACTATTATTATTAGATGTACAACTATAACTATAACTAAATTATGTTAAAACAAATTGAATTTTAAATTTATTCTATTTTTCCTATTATGTCGAGAAAAATTTTGAAAAAGAAACAACTGAATAAATTTGGCGATAGGAAATAACTTTAATTTTTATGCATTTGCTACATATTTTCAAGTTTTAATTGTTATATAATTTAGCAATTACAGTATGCATCCCACCAAAATTTTTTTTATATATAATAGGTGAGTTATATAATTATTTCTGTAATTGAAAGTATTTAAAGGTAAAATTATTGATACTTATCAAAGTTTGCAATAATTTTTTTATAAATATTTTTAACAAGTTCTATTAAGCAAGTAAAAATAAAAGTATTATTTTTATTTAACATTTGCGCTCAAAGAAGAATTTCATTACATTAAATTTAGCGCAAATCAAATTTTCAATGATATAATATGACAGTATATACATATTACAATATAATGTGACGTTAACTAGTTTCTTCTTGATCCTATTAATTTGAATGTTAATATAGATGAAAATTTCTCTCAGATATAATTAGTGGTGTGTCCTCTTGCCGAGGAGGATCGACAGAGAAATTTCACCTCCGGGGTCAGTCGGAATTCGTACTTTCCGTTTCACTGCCATTACTCGCGAAACCACCTAGTGTATTTTCAACACGACGTATTTTCACGTGAGAAAGGATGAATCGGAAACGATTTTCAAGGCGGTTTCTTGCACGAACGAGAAGAAAAGTGCACGTGGAAATTGTCCAATTGAGCAGAAATACTTATCCGGAAAATTTTGCACGCTACAAGAAATTACGCTTTCGAAACTTCGCGGACTTTCGACGATTCTTTTTACCGCCGAGTCATTAAATATCATTAAGTGTACTTGCGATACATTTCTCTATGTGATTAACAAATTTCGCATTATTAATTCGCTAAAGTATATCACACCGTGATATACGGAACCTTAGTGATTTTTTAATTAATATTTCAAAATTCTCTTCGCTTAGATATTTTTAATTTTACTTTGTTTAATTTTTGTGCATTTCCAAGTGTAAATTATATTTTGTTTACTATATAGAAGTAACATCTTGCAATACAAAAATAATAGAATTTCATTTTTATCAGGCTAAAAAGAGGCTGCTTGCATAAAATATTTGCACAAAAATTGTACCATGCAGCATTTAAAATCTCTACGAGATCAGAAATAATAAACTCGATTCGAAATAAATGGATGTCATTGCGTCATTAAACATGTGCTGCCATTAATATAGGATTTTTTTGACATATTTGCACGACGACATACACCCACTGGTCGAGTAAAAGTGAGTGACAAAAAAAAGGAAAGAAAAACGTTTAACCTTTGTTTCATCTCCACCGAGGAGAAATTGATTAATTAGACAATCACAAGGAGAGATTTCTAGAAAAGCTGAAATATCGTAGTTTCATATTTCAATTGAATTTCAAGAAGACATCCACAGAAAAATAAAATAAATAAAATATAATAATAAAATAAATAAAATATAAATAAAATATAATAATTGTTTTCAGTAAAATAATAATTATTATTTCTTCTCCCATATAAAATAATAAAAAAAAAATTCTAACCGAATATCTTCGTGATTATATTTTTGTTAAAATTTTGTTCAAATTCTCAAGTAGAAATGGTAAAAGATTAAGAGCGTAGTAAAAAATACATATTTTTCTAGAAATTAATGTTGCGAAAAACATTGAGGAAAGTCGATTTAACGTCACAATTACAACTTTTTTTACTAACATTATTGCGCCTCATTATAACATTGATTGATCGATAAACGTAACTTTCCTCCCGATATAAACATTGTGTCCTTACGTGACGCGTTACTCGTAATGTTCTCTCCGATCGCTCGTAATTTATCTTGAATAGCATTTGATCGTCGATTATTAGCACTTATAATTATAGCGATCAACCGTCGTGGTCGTTAGATCGGATCTAAAAGAAAGTGAAACGATGAGGTAATAATGCCAAAGATTTCCCGTTTCCAGTCTAATCTAACTTCTAATCTCGAGCCACGAGCGAGATTGTTCGACGAAGGTTGAAGAGATAAAATGATAAAAAATTAATTACCCAAAAGTTACCCAAAAATATTGGCTTATGAAAGAAATACATTTTTTGTCCCCACTTTTTTCTCGTAAAATTTGAGATGAACCGTTGCGAGAAAGTTAGTAATAAAATGCGAAATAGATTTTTAACATGTACGAGTAGCAGCATTTTGCAAAAAAAAAAATTGTTGTAAAATATATAAGTATTTCTGAGAGAACATATAAATAGACATATTATTTACATATTACATATAAATAATCGTTTCGTTAAGTTGTAATTTAGTTGTAAAGGATTATAACGTGTGAACATTTGCGTAAGATTGCGAAGACAGTATAAAAGATTCGTCTGATGTGATGTGTTGAAATGTGTTGAAAATAATGGACTGTTCCCGGATATTTCGTTAAATAGCATTTGCATAAAGTGAAGCAGATCGCTTATTAGCCAACTGATAATTTGTCCGTTTCATTTATACGATTATAACTCGCAACATTAATTAGCTTATGCGAAAGAGCAGACTGTGTAAATTAGAGATACGTTCTACGATTACAGCTAATTACCGGTAATTATAAATTCAATTATCGATTATATATCACGTAATTGACAATTATGTGAAATTGGAATATAATAACAAGAACATTATTGTAGATACAATTAAAACGATTACAAAAGATACATCAAGATCTGATTGTTTCAATAGCTGAAATAAAACATTTAAAAAAATTTTTATAATTATATATTATATTTTATAAAACAGTCGTTAACTGTTTATGCTCAAAATGATTAACATTTATATATATATATATATACTTGTGAAATGAAAGTCAGCCTTTTTCTTCCGCATTATCCTGTTATCACGATTTTAAAAATGCACAGACTGGACAATAGTTTAATTGGACAACGGCGGTACAGATGTAATTAGCTCGATATAATCGACGATTATTCCGTGATATGTGTCGTATGTAATTAATTTCATTAAAATGAATAATGCATTTTCACTTAAGATATCTGCTGATACTGATTTCTTTCCGACACACGCTTCACATTCTATTCTACTCTCCATAGAACATTCACAAGATTTCCAACTAATAATAGATTGCGTAATTTCCTCTCGTCCGAGAAATTAATTACATCTGTTCAACTATTCCCACAAAATAATGAATTTCTGCTTGTGTCTTCACGCCATATTCGCTCTGTTAGTCTCAAAGGAAGGTTTCTGGAGAAAGTGAAAGATCATGTGGCATCCTTCACCTTCACCCATTGTCCTGTACATTTGCCTCGATCTCACTTTGTGTCCTCGAATAAGTAAAGGTTCGATATATTTCCTTATCGTATCGATCGATTGATTGACAGATACGATGCAATTTCTGAATACATTAATTAAAAATTCAAGAGAGAAAGAGAGAGAGAGAGAGAAGGATCTAAAAAATATATTGTATAAACGGAAATAATATGTGATTATGTATATTTTAAAATAATTTTTAAGCATAAATATTCTATTTGCAATTTGTTATTTTGATAAATGCATATCATCTCATAATGCACGCACACATACACACACATATAGTATGAATCATATTTAGAATAATTCTGTATTTTTACATACGTATTTATTCTCGATATGCTCTGAATGTTCTTTTCAACAAGAAAAAGAAAAATAGAATAAGAAGAGTATCGTAGCAACTGGAGCACCAACGAATAAAGGATTGTTCTTACGAGGAAAAATTGCTTTTGCATGCCTACTACCATATTTGATTTATGATCTAAAGACGATTTCTAATGCCAGAAAATTGTTACAAAACTGTAATACATGTATGTATATTTGTTTTTGCGCTTATAACGTGCGCGCTTAAGATTGAATCAATAATTATTTTTTATCTTAAAAGACAACTCGGTGTGCGAATTACGTAGAATTAGACGTATCGCCATTGGAAGATTAAGTAAGTCAAAATAGAAGAGTGAAAATTATAATTCCTCTTATGTAAATTACAGAAAAACTCCATAGAATTTGTTCACTTTAAGTTTTAATCACTTTTTAATCACAAAATATTACATAAAACTTTTCGTTAAATATATATTATTTTAAATATTTTTTTTTTCAACACTTTTAAATTAATTGTAAAAATATCTTTATCATGTGTATTTAAGACATTTTTAAAAATATTTTATATAAAAACAAGATTGTTTTATAGAGACTAGTATGCGTGTGTGTGCGTGTGTGTGCGTGCGCGCGCGAGAGAACGAGAGAGAGAGAGAGAGAGAGAGAGAGAGAGACATACAAACATTATGTAAGAACAATCATCCTGTTATACTCGATCAAAACGCACTATTGCAAATACCGATGGTATATCTAATCAAATAAAGATTTATTTTCTTGACAAAGACAAACATTTTCTTGTTGTCCATATGCATTAGAAAGTTCTTATATTTATGCGCAGTTTACGTACATCGTCCGAGCGTCTCGGAGGAGGAGACAAACCGGAAGCTACTGCATATATCCGTCATATACATATTTCCACTTATACGCGCACGGAATACTCCATACATGGAAACTTGAAACGTTTTCTCAATGGCCTGAGTGAAAGGTTCTGCGATCGTTCCACACCGTTTGGATCCACTTCCGATATACCTTCTCAATTAACGACAATTACCTTTCGAGAGAGAATGTTTCCCTTTATCAATTTAATAAGAGAAATTATTTATATAATTTTTTCTTGTGCGCTGATATAAAAGCTGATTATGACGGGAAGAAAAATATACTTTTTATTATTAAAAATTTTTGAAACATTAAGACACTCTTCTTTGGCACAAAACAAGTTTCTACATATTTATTATAAATTTGATAATCTGCGATTGGTGCATCTAAGGATTAATATTTTCTCAAAATATATTACCAAAAATGGTTTGGGTTTTAGTTTTTTGTCTCGAAACAGAAAATCTTATAAATAGTTTCGCGTACAACATTTCTCTATTCATCAGAATGGAAATCGATTTCAGAGAGAAACTTAGCAATTAAAATGAGAAGCCATCGAGAGGAAAATATGCGAAATGGAATACATTAGACTAGACGTAAAAGATGTAATAGGAACGAGAAGAAAATAAGAGAGAAACCAGATAGAGGGTCAAAAGTCACTCTGTTAGTGGGTGAGCGCTCGTTCATTCCTACTTTCAATGCGTGCAATCTTTGTTGTTTTTCTATCTTCTTTGAATTTCTATAATACTCACTAACAATTTGATCTAATTATAAGAGAAGATAAAAGAACAAGTAAATTAATATTTTTTAAAGAAGATTGCTGTATAATATATAAAGGCAAGTATTAAACGACAAAAAGGTAGTATTTATTAATTAAATATAGGGATGTAAGAAATTCGGTGATAATGTTCAATCATAAGCTACTGACATAATTCCAAGTACAAATCAAATTTCACAGTCATTATAACCCTTATTACGTATTGAAACATTGCAAGTTTAGTTAATAAGATTTTTATACTATAATTAAATGTAGCAGAATTCGAGTACAAACAGGCGAGTGAGACGCGAGTACGACTACCGTTTGATATCCGTTCTTACGAGAAAAAAAAAATGTAATTAATAACGAATAAAATAAAAAATGTAATTAATAAAAAGTGTGATTCTTTTTTTTTTTTTTTTTTTTTTTGCATACGATTAATTTCTCACTGTCAGCAGTGAAATTTCACTGATTGTGAGAGATTGTCGAAAAAGATAATCCGAGAATTCACGATGCAATAGGCGCGCTGTATAACGATCTGATTACGTCAGGCGCGGCAATTTCATTAAATCTGCATATATTCCACTAATCTATGTGCCCGCGGCAATATACATACATATTAAAGCGAATCTGTGGAGAAATTTCGAAACGCGAATCCAATCAAACATTAAAGTTCCCATTGCGGAAACGCGAGAATGATGATTGATGGATCTTTGATGTCATCAAACATGAGGTCTGAACCAATCTAATCGAAACAAAATATAGTTATTATTTAATATTTTCTTTCAACCCCATAAGTAGACGTACGTAGTAGATTTGTGTTAATAACAAGTGTTACAATATCACAATTAATATTAATAATTCGTAGAAATAATTCTATACTCTCTACGAAAGTTTTTAAATTATTTTATAACTTTTAAAATATTTATTTATATTTTTATTTTTTCAATATCAATTATATATCGCTTATAATAATTTAGAAATTATCTGTATACTGAAATATTATTTTTTATTTTTATACAAAAGTAACAACAGATTTCTTATGAAAAGTTTTAATTTTAAAATTTTATGTGTAAGCACAAAAGTTTCACGGTTATAAAATATAAAATTAAAGCAATTTTCAATTAGCGTGGCTTTCCTTATATATTTAAATTTTTATTCACATTTATACGATTTGACCACTATGAGTTGTCAATTTTAAATTAAGTATAAAAACCGATTTTATCATCGAGAGATTTGGGATTGTGTGATACACGAATTAATGTATTATGAAGTTACAAATCACTTGAGAGCGTAATTTTATTGCCTCATGATCGACTAAGACTAAAGTGCGAAAAATACTGTATTATATTTTCATAATTATAGACATTTTATGTCTTTTTTAAATATAAAAAAAAATCATATTTTTTCTTGAAAAAAAATAAATACAAAAATCTGCTGATATTATATATTAATATTAATCCGCTTACTATAATCATAATATAAAATCGAATCACGATTAAATTGTACAAAAGATTAGATGAATATTACCGTCATTTTTATTCAATTACTTCCGTTATGCAAATTTTTTGCCGGCCATTTGAAGAAAGTTTTTTGACATAAGGGAAAGTTATATGCGATAGAGTTCATTAAAGAAAATGAAAGTTCTCTCGAAAATCATCTCTTGATAATTCTTGTAATTTTTCGATTAAGTTTAAATTAGTTAAAACGAATACGCACGAAATATTGTAAAATGTAAAATGAAAAACTTAATTAAAGAATTATTTCTGTATAATCAGATGTATTAGATGATGCTGCAGAGGCGTTTTTCTTAATTTTAATTTCCATTTAAAAACAAAATATACAGAATAGATGTAACCTAAATACAATATTACTCTCTTACTCACCTGTTGAAATTGCGACAAATCGGGATTTAAAATTGCAGGATCGACTTCGGCAGCTATAAAGATGTCCACCCGCAGTATCAACGTGGTCCATAGAAAACACAAGTATCTTCGCTTCATCGCGGAAAATAATTATCTCTCTGACTCTCAATCTCGACGTTCACACCACGACGAAGCACCTGTTGTATTCTTCTTTGAATTTCACCAATTGTGATAAATTAATACATCAAAATTTTCTGTATTTAATTTACTTTCAGTAGTCTAGCTCAGTTGTTTACAATCCTCGTAAATGAAAATGAGATTCACCTTTCTTTCAACTATCTCGCTGAGATCAGGCGTGAAGATGACGTTCTCCTTATTGTCTTAAGGTTTGTTTCAGCTTTTTCGATCTTATCAGGATCGTGTTCTCGTCTAATGATGTGGAAGAAATTCTCGTCTCTGCGCGTCTTCCAAGACACTAGCATTGAATTCAGCACAGCTCGTATTCCTTCCTTCCTTCCTTCCTGCCCGTTTTAAGAAGAGGTAAGAGATCAGGAAGAGACTGAGCTGCCAGTTGAGTAGCTTAACGAGTTCGCACGTTGACGAGAACGAGTTCGGGACTGTTGGAGATCAGAAAACGTCCGAGAGTTTTACTTCTCCGATGTGGGAAGAGTTCTCGTGGTCCGCCAGGTGGGAGATAGCCACCAGGTAGAACGGTGAACGTTACGAATAAGGAACCCACTTCTTCTCTCGGTATTTTCCTCCGGCAAAGTATGCTCTGTAATATTGATTAGACAAGATAAAAACAGAGAGAGATCTTTCTCGCGCGTGCAATAACATCAATTGAAAATTAAAGAATCTTTATAATAAATTAAATAAAAATTTACTCATTGTCAGCTTGACCATAAGATTATTTTACTAAAAAATTCAAGTCATATTTCTTAAAAATTACACATTTATTATATATATATATATATATATATATATATATATATATATATATATATATATATATTAATCTTTACTCTATAATAAATAAAAAAAATATATAATCAAATAAAATGCAAACTATTATATAATAATAATTTGCAGCCTTTTAGTAACTGTATATGTTTGTATCATTTCAAAATAGAATAAAATATTGTTTTACTTTTGTATTTCAATCAAATTACTCTAGAAATTGTGCATGTATAATTAAGATAATTCTAACTTTGTGTTGCGCACATGCCTTGCCATTATGTAAGAAATTCGCGGATAAAATTATAAGTTAAGAAAGTGATATGTCTCAGTTTAATAATTTCCACAGTAAACTTTGGAAGATCATAAAATATATATTGTACTTTCAAGAAGCAGAGTTTTTAACTGTGGCTATGATCGAAGCGACAAAAAAATTCCTTTCCTATTCTTTCTATTTCTTTATTATACTATCAATAAAAGATCGAAAGAATAGCATTATATAGGACTATAGGAAATGTTTATCTACCTGTATTACTCAACACCAATCGAAATCGAGCGGAAAACTTAAACGGACATTGACACATTATACAATTTCATCCAAAACAGTGTTCCGGAGAGCAAGCAATTGCGCGACGTGCTGTTTTAAAGCTGCTTTTTTTCGTGCTTCCTGCGCATTAAATAATGCAATTTTATTTGCAGCTCCACAATGCTTTTTGCCACTTATTAATCTGCCTTTAAACGATCTCTTTTACATTATGTAAATAACGAAATTATTATCTCAATTAACTTACAATGTCTTTATAATTTTATTAATGTGAATATATTTTTCCATTATTATATATATATATATATATTGTATATTCTATTATTTTATATTTATTTATTAATTATTTTAATATATTTTTTTATTATTTTTCTATTATCTATATACGTTATAATTTTTGTAAACTCTTTCCTTCTTTGAGGTATAAATTAATACAAGATGATCGATGTCTCTTATTGGATAGAATAGAGAGTTAGTATACGAGTCTTACGAAAGCTTTATCATTACAAGTAAAAAAAAAAAAAATAGATCTTGGAATTTTAGTTAGAGCACGGAGCGTGTGAAGCAACCGAAGCGTGTTCGAGACCAATGGGAAGAAGCCAGTCCGTGTAACGAAATATAATGATTAATAATTTACGCAATGCAGCGATGCTATTAAAGAATCAAGATCATGCGATACGTACTCGCTCGATCGGCGTTGGTCATAAAACGTTACTTTCTGATTAAGCAGCTAAAATCTTCTCGGAATCGCTCCGAATCGCTCCGGGCGACGAAAACGCGCCTGTTTACAACAAATCTTCCTTTCTCCACTCTCGATTGTGCGACGATGAGTTTCGTTTATAAATCGATTACCCATTTCAAAGAAGGATTCATGACATGGGAAAGCTCGTCCGTATAAAAGTCTTTCATAAAAGTATCTTCAAACACTGGTTAGGTTTTATTGACTAATCTGGGTGACAAATTCCGTGAATGCGCGCGCATCAACTTTCTCTTTAAAAACTTTGATAAAGCCCATCACATTTTTTATTACACAATTAATTATTTAAGTTTAATTAACTTATCCTGAAAAAAAAATTAAAATTTACAAACATTTAAATGGATAAAATTTTGATATATAATTGCGTACTGTAACAATAAGTTTGACAGTGAGCTTGTAAAAAACCATCCTTTTTAAATTATAGAAAAACTTTACTATTTTAATATAATATTCTCAAATAACAATTTTTATTCGATAAACAATTTTATTCTCAACGAATGCAATGTTTTATTTTTTACTAGTAAATGGTAATAATAAAATAGTAAATATAATACTATAACTTTTAAAATAAAATCTCAAGATAAAAAATATATACGTACATATTCTCATATACAAGAGATGTAATAGTCATCCATTTCGCAAAATTGTTTATAAAAAAAAACAGCTGTCGTGCTAATTTAATATCATTTGCATTTTAAATATCGCATACTAAGTAGTCGCATGCAGTTTTCCAATCACATTACGAAATCTGGAAAATATAAATAATTAAACGAGAATTTTCACACGATAGGTATTAGATATTTATAATTTCAAACTTGTTCATTACTCAATCACACTCTAGGTATTTTATGAACATGAACTATTAGAATGCCGACTTATGTGTATTACGTTCACTCTCTCTCTCTCTCTCTCTCTCTCTCTCTCTATATATATACGCATCACTGTTTTTCATATTATGTTGAACCAAATATATTAATCGATATAATTAGATTGATAAGTTTGATCTCAAGATTTCAACAATTTTAAAATGTTTCGATTTTTATATATACGCACTCATACGCGCAAAGTAATTTTGTCGATATATCTTATTTATTATCCATTTGATTCAGTACTCGTTTAATTTGTCTTTTAATTCTCTAGATTTAAAAAAAATATTATATACATGAGATAATGAAGCTTTATTGCTCTAAAGAAGAAAAGTGTATAAAAAATATTTTTAAATATAAATAAATAAAATAATTATATAAGAAACACAGTCATCTAATTTGTCGATTAATTTAATATTACGAAATTACGATGTTACAACGCTTTTCAATCGTAGAAAACCAATTAAGACATTAAGAGAGCCGCGTTACGTAAGATAACATAATGTTGTCGTAAACTTATCACGAACGAGACATCTGCCATGTCGCTACTCGAAAAAGTATTGTGTGGATATACGACTATACATATTATGTTTGGGAAAGAGGCTTTCCTGTTCGTGTACGTGTGTGAATTCTCGTTAAAAAGCGTTTCACTCGAATGAAAGGGAGCGGAAGCGATTTTAATGAGGCGAGAATTATACGATCCCTTATCATGAAGAAATCTTTTTGAACTTTTTGATAATAGTATGCAAAAGTTATAAAAAATATCGCAGATTAATAATCGATCAGTATCAAATAATTATAAAACAATAGCTGAAACATTTTGCCGAAGCTTAAAAAGGACGCGCTATAATTTGTCTCGATTGTTAATGAGCGCATTAATATGAGATAATCTGTGCGTGATGCAATATATTAAATAACAATAATTCTACCGTAAAAAAATGCTCGAATGCTTCTTTTGTACGTCTCATTCTTCGACTTTGCGACTATCATCTTTTGCAGACATTTTTCTGGTCGCCAAGGTAATTGCTCGGACAATTTGCCGCCAACGCGTTCGCCGACATCGTGGCCGCATTGCACCGCAATATAATATCGCGTTGCAATAGCAGTGCACTGTACTTTCCAACTATCTAATTAGGTCACCAAATATGGTGACACACACACACATACACACATACACATGTACGCAAAAGAAAAAAGAATATATTGAAAAGAAAAGATGTAAAAAAGCTAATAATATTCTTTATTGTTTATAAAATAAAGTTTAATTTCCTTCTCATTTCTTATTTGACGATTAATGCCCATATCTATCAATATGATTTAAGCTTTAATCATTGATTATAACTTGTGGAATGGTTAGTATTAAAATATCAATTTTATTATTTTTATATCATTTTCAATAGTTATATCGTTAGAAATATTGATATTAATCATCTTTTAAATTGATTGGTAAACATAAGTGTGTACACGTGCACGTGTGTGTGCGTGTGTGTGTGTTTTATTAATATTTTTCGCAAATAAAAGATTGAATACGTAAATAGACACTGTGTTAATTTTTTTTATCGTATTTCCGATCATTTTTGTTAATAAATATATATATATATATATATAGTTTGATTTAAAAAATGATATATATATAATTTAGTAGTATTGATTTTAGAAAGAGATGAAAATCAACTCACATCATACATATATATAGCTAATTTATCAAAAACTAATTATATATAAAATAACAGTTTAGTCGGGCCATCTTATTTTTTTCTTTCCCCAATAAATTCCACAATAAAATAAATTTATTACATTAAGTCTCTATCAGCATGGTAAAATTGCAGTTTTTACAAGAAACGAGAATTTTTAAAATCACATCATATTAAAATGCACAATTTTATTGTAAATTGACTTTTTTTAACATATCAGAAGATAAAATTTTGCGTATAATTACAGAAAAAGTTGATTTTTTTCTTCTTCAAAAGAATCGATAATGTAGAAGTAAATAATATTCTTAAATTAAACATAAAATTAAATAAGATTACATATTCATGTTCATATATATATATACATTCAAAGTATTTACTATCGATTTACTTACATGCCGGTTAGGTTTCTTCATCCTAATAAGTGCGCTTCGACTATCGATGGCCGAAAATTGTCGTGATATTTATTGTTATATATATATAATAACGATTGTATAAATTATAAATAACGTTTCATGTGTGTGTGTATGTGCAAAGTGCCAACATCCGACATTATGTGGAAAAATCGCGATAATTTAAAAATATATAAGGTATAAAGTATGAAGTAGTTAAAATCGACTCTGCGATTTCTCGCGGCGCGTTTTACAACTAATTACGATTTGAAATTTATCGACGAATGGCAATGAAATTCTCGAAATATTAAAATCGGAGTGTGTCCCATTTGACCACCACACGTCGCAAAAATAGCCATATATATTTATATATCCCACTTTAAAATCCTTTACATTGCGAGAAAAATAAAATTCCTTGCAAAATAAATATCAAAGAAAATGCATTAATTGTAATAATAATTATTTTTAATATGCAAAATTTTCCAATATTAAAAACAATGTTAAAATATATATTGTAAGAAATATTTAAAAATTTGAAAATTTGAAAATTAATTATAAATTTTCATATTTATTTATTTAACGAATTTATTTAATTATATATATGCATTTATTTAATATATTCTATCTTCCTTAATACAACAAAAACAGATTACAACATAAAAATATATATGTTGTAATTTATGACTAGTTTATAAAAATTTAATAAAAAAAATAATAATAATCATGAGATAATCTCCAAAAATTACCTAAATTATTTATATTATTTAAAAAATTATGCAAATATTTATTTATATTAAAACATTTGCATCATAGAACTATGTTTGCAACAAATAAAGCACAGGAAAACATTAAATATTATGTAACAAAACACGATTAAGAATTATAAAGAATAAAATTGTTAAACTGACACAATCAATTAATAAATTTCAAAACGCATAAACTTCAAATGCATAATTAAATGAATAATTTATAAATGAATAATTTATGTAAATACAAATTCCTCATATAAAACAAAATATATATAAACAGAAAGAGGGCAGAGCATGTGGAGAAAGAGGAGAAAAAAAGAGCGAGAGGGAAGAAAGAGAGAGAGAAAGATGCTATATACTATTAATACGAGATGTACTCATGTACCTAATGTTATTATGTACATAATAAAATAGAAAATTGTCGAATTTTATCGTAGAAAACAAAAAACCTAAAATTATGTGTTAATATTTTACCAGACAATCTGCCATTGCCCATTTCTTGGACATTTCTTATCAGTCTTACATAAGTTATTAAATGTAGTTTCTGGTAAAAAACCAACAATTTCTCTTTCTTCTTGTATTCTATATGTAAACGTTGATTCATACGTTCCTATGAAATATCTAATTAAAAAGAAAAGAAAAAAAAATTGTTTGAAATTTGTACATCTTACTAGCATTTATAGAAGATGATTTATAAAAAAACATTTTTACTCTTAAAACTAATTGATAGTTATATATAATCATTATTACAATTTACATAAATACTCTTACCTGGCATATGAACAAATTATTTGATCAATAATGGCAATTCCACCGTCTTTAAATTTATTTATCACATAATCAGACGGTACAAACTTTAAGACTTTGTATTGAGGTAAATATGACTTTAGTTCTTCAAATTCTGAAAATGTTTATTATTCAATTTGTATACGTGTAAAAAATCTTTTAACAATTATAAAAACAGTTATGAACAATTTATGGGAATTTGTAAACTAGTTAAGCTTGTATAAAATAAACATACCATGTTGCTCCCCATCTGTCGCGACAAATAACACAGTTAGTCCAAGCTTATCCATCTTTTGTCGTAATTGAGAAGCAGCGTTTTTTATTGTCGGTATTGACTCTTTGCGACCTATAATAAAATCGCGTCTCCTAAGATGAACTGACAAATATGGACCGCCTCTCGCATTCCGCCGACTCTAAATTTAAAATAATTTTTGATTTATCATATCACTAATAAAAAAATAAATAATAATATAAAATACTTTTTCTTTAGTCCAATCTGCAGGTCGGTCTGTATTATCATTCTCATCTGTGGAATTCAGAAAAGTTTTTCGATAATTTTTCGCGATATTGTAAAGTTCGGAATTATATCGCATGCTGCGTCTGGCCTTCCAATATTCTTTAGAGCCGTATTCATCATGCAGAGCAATCTCCATATGATCAAACATTATAGATCTGTAAAGAGAGAAGAGTGCTGAGAAAGTATGTTTTATTTTTTATTAAAAAAAAAATAATAAAAATAAAATAGATGAATAAATATTCACCTGTATTGAATCGGTTTGAGATTCTGATAAAGATTAGATGCTGTTCCATGAAATTTGAGACATTTTATATTCCGAGTTGTAATATTATGATAACCCCAAAATGGACTAGTATATATATGTCGCTTTGATTTATAATACTGCAAAGAGTCACGAGTACAATTTGTCACTTCATTCTTATCTTCAAATTTACCAGTTTTGAACATTTCGTCATCATTTTGTAAAATATACACACAGTCGAGTTGTATTTCTTTGCTACCAGATGAATACTCTAAAATCAAATTTTTGTAAAGTCAAAAGTGTGAACCTCATATATAAATCCAATTCAAACAATACTAAACTAAAAAGAAAGAATATCAATACATTATACATTCAAACATAATATAGAATAAGAGATCTAAACATTAAAAAACAAGAGAAAAGATACTATATAACTAAACATGGAGTATATATATTTTAAGTTATTAAAATAATGAAAAAAAAACCTTAAATGCTTCTTGTATCGTAGCGTATTCCCTATCATTCTCCACTGATATCTACTATAATCTTTTTTTAATTATCACTACAGCAAAGTATTTTCTGCAAATGTTTGCAAGTATTTAAAACATTATTTATTATTTTATTATTTTGAAAAAGATATCCTATTTATACTTCTGTGATATATACTTTCTTTTTTAATTTATATTTTACATTTACTCTATGAAATATTAAATATAAAATTGAGAATTTATATATATTCAAGTTACATAAATATGTTAGTCCTCAATAAAATCTTTATATTTCTAATAAAATATAAAATTTATACCTTCCATAAATTTGTACATTTCAATAACTGGTATATATTGTTGCAGACTTGTTATATCAAAAAAATTCTCCCAGAATAGATACTCTTGAAATTCGGTATTTGGATATTGCCAATGATATAGATTACCTAAGTCAAAATTGAAGAAACATGTAATTATTTATTATAAGTTCTATAAAATATATTATTTTCCATTCTCATACGTTACCCCATGGTGGCAAAACTAATTGCCACTGATATTTCTCATCTTTTTCAATTAATCTTTTTAGAAAAACAGCAAGACGAATATATACATCTCTTCTCAGATTGAAACCTTCTGGAGGATTTACATCGTAAAGAATATAACTATAAAAGAAAGTATACTGTTAATCTTGATGTAAAAAGATAAATAAAAATTCAGAATGTATAAATAACAGCTTCCTAAAGCAGAATAAAATGCATGAAAGTGAAGCAATTAAAAAATTTTTAACTTTTTTTCTACAACTTATTTTTCTGATGCATAAATTATATATAAAATTTTAATCTTCTAACCGTTTCTGCGTAAAGTTGTTTCGAATAGAACATTTTTTTGAATTTTCAGCATATTCATCGAATACTTCACAAAATTCAAGTTCATTGCCACTTATAACACATACAAAAATTAAAATAATAATATGCAGAACTTTAAACATAAGCATTTTTTCAATTACATATATATAAATATATATATATATATATATGTATATACAAGTTTATTCTTTTTATATGTACATACATACAGTTTCATAAGCATTTTTGATCGAGTGTGGTTAAAGGGATTAGGGAGGAACTTATTTGGACACAACCATTCATATCGACCGGTGCCTAGGGTAACCAGCACGATTGACCAATCAAAGAGCCTTATTTTAAATTGGCCAATAAGCATTTTGTCCAATTGATATACGCTCAAGGGGTTAAACCTTTAGGAGTACGTTCGAAAATCTTACTCGTGAGACAAAGTAGCGTTTAACTGACCAATCAGGATAAAGATACTCTGAATTAGATTCTGAACTAGTGCAACATTGTGCAACAATAAAGAACAGACTTGTAGAAGATAGGAGATAGGATTGCCCGGCTTTTTATACTGTCGCCAGTTTGATTTTGCTTAGGTTAATTGATGATCTGATATAACATACTTTGCATTATTTATCTCTCAATTGTTGTTACGTCGATTTTATCAGATATCTATCGAGAGATTCCATTAAACAGATTTCATTGTCAAGTTGACAATCGGTAACAAGTAAAATTTATGACAAATAATGCGTCGCGTAAAATAATGAAGTGCTACGAGGTAATTGATTTTTGTATATTTCATGTAATTTTGAGAAACAAAGTGATTCATATAATTAAATCGAGATAGGTATTTAATTATTTATAAAAATGTATAAAAAGATATATGTATATATATATATATATATATATATATATATATATATATATATCTATCTAATGTGCCTTTTTATTAAACAGAATCCTGATTGTGTGCCTTTGGAGGAACTGCAATTAAATATTAAAAATGATGGAGTGATTGTTGTAATAAGTGCATTGGTATGTGTGAACTTTTTATACTATAAGAGTGTAAAAATTATTAACAAAAATTTATCGTATTATAAATGTTTTGTGTTAATTTGTGTATGTATATACATAGGATATTACCAATTTTTTTCTGCTAAATTGTGCCAGTATGTTTTACAAGTAAAAATAAGAAAAAATGTTATATAAATATAGGTTTCAAATCCTTTATTAATAAGTTATAACAAAAATGAAATAAAATGATAATGAACTTATTATTAATATGGTATTATGTAAAAATAGGTCAGCTACTTATTTATCTAATCTATTTATACAATTTGCATTTACTATTGTTCTATTTCAAAATAATCATTATAGTTTTCAATATAAGATTGATATTGCTGGAAAATTAAATTTGTCACCATATGAATTATAGTTATATGAACTATATTTTGTATCAATTTTCTTTTCTATATAAATGCAATCAATTCTTTCTATTAATCGATTTGTACTTATTGCTCATATGAGTGAATGTAGTACTCTATTAATAAATAAGAACAAGTTTGTTATTATTTTACTTCACTTTTGTTATAACTTTTTAACAAAGCATTTGTAAGCCTATGTTTATATAATATTTTTTTCATATTTCTTATTGTAAAACATACTGACACATTTTGCCAGGCAAACACTTGGAACATCTTGTACATATATATATATATATATATATATATATATATATTTGCAATAAAAGTTTAAATGTTCTTATATATTATTAGACACACATTAAATTTTTTAGAATATAAAATGGACAGAAAAACGTTATTTTTTACGTTACAAAGTGCCAGAAATATACAATGATGATGGATCAGAAATTGTGGGTGCTAGGGAACATTGGATAGAAGTTACGAGTTATATCATTGAAGATTTAAATTGGTTACTTGATCTTCCATTTTATAGGTATGATATACAGTACTTGTATAATTTTTATAATGTCAGTGATACATATACAGCTGCTATATAATTCCTTTTTCTTATTTAGATTTTGGTCCAATATTGTATACAATACTTCAATCATGAATACATTAGTATCTTTTTTACAAGAGGCGCCACCTTTTTATGCATTAGAAAATTTTCCTAACAAACCAGGAATGCTTAAAACATTAGAAAAGCTTCGTTACAATGTACTTATGATTTTCGCACGTCTTGCTACAAACAAAGAAAGTTCGACAGAATACATGAGCCGTCCGTTTCTTGGAAATTTGTTATATGACAGTTATATATTTACAATACCAATTATATTTGATTTATGTCAGTTGTATGGTAGAGAAAATTTTAAAGTTGTAGAGAAAATTATATATAGCATATTTACTCTGCAACCAATGTACAATGATGATCTTAAAAAGTCTGTAACATGTCTTATAAAGGTAATGTATGATACTTAATAGTACTTAATAGTATAAATGAAAAGAATCTATTAACTTTTTGTGTCATACATTTTGATTATTGGTGGTAATTATGTGAGACTGTCATTTTATAAATATAAGTAAATAAATATAATTGTTTAGAGAAATTTTCTTGAAGATTATGGCACCAGTAATTACTGTTTGACGAAAAGTTGAATAAAGTTTATCATTTATTAAATTAGAGATTTATTTTTACAACATTTAGTGAATGCTTTTATTAATGTAGGCTTTCGAAAATGTCGAACGAAGATTCGAAGGTCATCTAGACCATGCAACTGAAGCAGTGGCGCTTTCAGAAAAAGGAAATGATTCCATCGAGATGACACTATATAATTTAGAGGATTTGATATTATACATTCTAGATGTATCGTCGACTCTTACTGTATTATTAAAAAGTTATGTTCCAGTAATCTCCACATTTCACCAAGATGACTTCATAAATAAGTGAATAAGTTTTTTTATTTTACTATGTACATTTAATTAATAGAATGTAGATTTCATAATTCTTTTAAAAACACATTCGTATCTTTGCTTTATTTTATTAAATCAATCTTTTTAATAATTATCTATTTTATAAATCAATCTTTTTAATAATTAAGAATTCTTATTAAGCTTATACTCTATTATATTTATGCACATACATTTAGTTAAAATGTTACATATTATCATTATATTATATTTTTGTTTACTAGACTAATTGTATTTTATGGGAATACAATACCTGAGATGTATAAAAAGTTAGACAAGCTAGCGTGTAATGACGAAAATATGCCAAAGTATATCGAATTGAAGCATCGCCTTGATGTAACTAGAGTGGAAATATTGAATCTTTATCGAATTATCGTCTATGAACCTATATTAAATATTCAGGAAAAAATGTAAATGATGAGAAAATTTAGGTTTTTGATATGTGAATATCCTAATTAAAGAGATATGATTTAGTGTTATTGCTTCTATCTTCTTTCAGAAACACAATAATGGAAAGTGAAGTAAGGAATTGTGTAGATGAATATGTGAATTTACTGATGAATGCTATGTCCGAAAAAGAATTTATTATCGATTATCATAATTTTTATCCAATTAACATGGATCTCGAAATTGTTTCTACACTCTGCCCTGAAATGTATCCTTTTTTAAAAAATTAAGAGATTATTACAATATTACATAATTATATCAGACAGATATGTATATATTGTTATCCTAGTATTCTTTACATCATATAACATTTTTTCATGATAGTGATACAATAAAATGTGATTATATCCTACAATCACTGTATGCATCAATTGGAGATACTAATATACTAGTTAATGCATCACACACTACAAATGTAAGTCTTGTAAACATAGAGATAATATTTATTATATAAAAATCATCATTATTATTATTATTATGTGTGTAGGGGATTGTTGCTGAATCTATCAATGTTCAAAACAGTCAACGAGAAGAACATTGCAATAATGTGAGTTGCATAAACAATGAGATAGAATCTACCTCAAAAGATCCTGATAAATTGATGTCTCTCATCTCAGAAGTGAAAGAAATCTTGTGTAATTGTGGTGAAGGTTTCATACAGGTAAAAACTTTAATTAAAATATAAAATTTATATTAAATTAATCTAATTAATAAATAGAAATAATTTTAAAAAACAAGAAACTAATTAGTAATGTGTAGTATTTGTATTTTATGTGGTCTCCTAAAACTTACAGCAATGTTTAAAACGCTACAATTATGATGTTGCATCTGTGGTAAATGCAGTTCTGGAAAATAATTTACCACCTGATTTGAAAACATTAGATAGGACATTACCATATATACCACCAGATCCAATGGTAATTAATAAAATAATTTTTAGGCTGCAATAAGTTATAAGTAGCAAAAAGTAGTAAAAATTAATTTACATTGTGTATCCTTAGGAAGCGTCAGCTGCTGTAGATGCGGCGATTGGTATTCAAAGATTAAACATTTTCGATAATGATGAATTTGATGTTATGACACAGGACATTATAGACACATCGAGGATTTATATGGGGAAAAAGTAAGCAATTGAATATTTATTAAAAAAAATTTATATTGAAAAAATTTATTATCATTCTATGAAATACAGTAGAATCCTTCTATTCTGAAACAATCGTTCTGTTTTGTAAACTGAAATAATTATACAATCATGATTATGAGAGCGAGTAAAAGTAAGCAAGTAAAAGACAAATGTATCTTTAAAATAAATTGGATAATTAAAAAAATAAGATATATATTGAAGAGAGATTCCAGAATAGATAAGTTACCTTGATCTCGACAATTTTAAAATAGAGAAGTTTTATTGCACATCTTTTTTCTGTCAGGAAAGATAAATATAAAGATGCAAATGAAATGTTGAATGATAAATCTGAAATAAAAAAATCTCGGGAAATTTATGAGAAGTATGCCAATGTCGACGATAATTATGATGATGAGTATGATGATACATATGACAGCCATAACATTGGTGGTAATATACCGGATGATTCTACAGAAATAGATGCCAAATCATTCACTATTCCAAGAGTTAGTTTAAATACTTTATTTCTATCTTCAATCTGCAGTTTTATCGGTATGTAAATTTTATCTTTTATGCAAATTTTTTTTGTATTTAGGTACTTCGTGCACGCGATAAAAATAATGCTAGTTCCGAGGATGAAACCGAAGTTGAAAATGAGAAACCAGTACAGAATGATCATTTCGTACAAAATCCAGCAGAATTACGTGCTAAAGTCGAACAGCAGCGACAATCGACAAAAGAGGGCAAAAATGTGCGTGATGTAGTTGGTATGTTGCAAATTTATTTATACAATTTTTTTAAACCATTCATATATAATTTCGTAAAGCTATTAAAAATACTATAATAAATATAAAATAAAAAAGAACATCCTTTTTTATTCTTGTTCTATAAATGTAACAAGATTGTACTGCTTTAAATAGATTATAAGAAATTTGTTATTTTTGTATATTATGATGAAATATTGATTTAGCATGAGATAATTCACAAAAATATAATATTAATTTAGTACAATGCTATGTTTTTAAATGCTCACATGAACAATCATTTTGCTCATGTTTCTTTTTTATTCAATCTGCTCGTTCGTGACTTTATAAATTAACTTTTGGAAATATCTTTGATGCATAAAAATTTGCATTTTTGAGTGCACACTTATCTTATATTTTAAATTTTTTTAAAATTATTTAAGGTAAATCCAAAGGTCAAGGACAAAACAAAGATGTATTGACTAATAGACATAAGAAAAATATGCATAAAGGTACGCAAGGCAATCACAATCGCCGCATGGGTTCTCAAATAAAAAGAAGACAAGGAATGATTCCATCTTAATTAGCGACACATTTTCAAACGGCAAACGTGAAAAGTCTACAATGTACATACTGCCAAGCACAATGAATATATTTATATAGTTATTTAACACCATTCCACAAAATAAAAAAAAAACATTCTTTTAACAATGCTATGAATTATTCTTAACAAAGATTTTGAACAAAGAAATAGAATTGGAAGCACTTTCTTAAAGAAAGAAAAAAAGAAAAAAAACCGAGATATATATTTTATTTGAAAATGATTGTCTTAAATATGTATTTAAAGAGTTTATAGAGTTTTAAAAATATTTCTGAAAAAGCACTGTATTTATTTAATGATCCTTTACTATAGCTAGCGCTCTCAACCTATTCAATTCAGTGCTTACAACTTGCTGATATTCTTCCTCGGTTACTGTTGAGCTCAATGCAAATTCGGAAGAACACCGAATAGGCATCAACTGGGTGTACAATTGCGTTGTATGTCCATAATAATTTAATTGTATCATAATCACAGCGTGAATGCTCGGATTGATGTATTCTAGTCTTTTCTCAAGAAACGCTGGTAACTCTATGAGTAATTGTGCGTGCACAGTCTTCAGTTCTTTAGAGGCCGCTTCCTCCGCTCTGCGTTCCCTCTCCAATTTCGCGATATGACTCGCAGTTCTATCTTTCTTCTCTTGCAGCTTCTTTACACGATTATACAAATATTTCCATGTAGTTACTAGATCTTCACGCTTTGTTAACGCAGCAGCAATGGTAACAAATTTATTTCTAAATTTTTTTAGGGGTTCTATAAAGGTCTTATGACACAGACTAGTTATTTCTTGAACGTTTTTTCCCACCTGATGATTTAAAATTATAATATGAGCTATATTCTTTCCAACAAGAATATTAATATAATATATGTGTTAACTTACTTGTGCAGCAACAGAAAAGTACTCTTCCACTATTCTTCTGTACTCATCATTATTCTGCGCTAATCCACAACTGATGAGAGTCATACTTAATCGTTGATCTGCTCTATCCAAATTTGCCAAAGCTCCTATATATTTCTTCATCTCCTTAGTTAATTTTCTTATTGTGCTTTCAATACTTGAAACGTAACAAAAATATATTGTACTCTTAAATATTCTTGCAAAAAATTTATGATTCATAAATACGATGAATATATATAAATATAGTCTTTTATAAAAAAAAAAAAAAAAAAAGAACTGTAATTACATTGCATGCAAATGTACGTATATTTGCAAATTGTTATAAAAAGAAGCTCATATTGCGCACATAAATATATAATTATTATATACACATATTAACTATAATAATTTTTAAAAATACGTACTAGATGAGTTTTTGAACAACGAGATCTAACTCTTGATCTTCCGCATGGGATAATAACGGTGGCGCAAAAGTTGGTCTCTGGGTTAGATAATTTTTCTTTAAAGGATTCCTGTTTAACGTAACACAATATATATCTTGTATAAGCTTGCAATCTAATTGAATCTAATATATATACATACAACGCTTTAATTATTTTGCAAATTTATTACTTACCACGTCATATTCGACACCAATTAATAAATATTGTCATAATAATTGTTTGTGTCACATATAATAATGATTAGGCTAAATTGAACAAATTTATAAAAAACCTTATTGTTGTCAACTCTAATTTTCATCTATATATTTTAGTTATCGTAAGCTATTTGCAAACGATATTTATTAATATACATATGTATTTGTATGTATATAGTCTTTTTCTATTCTATCCGCGTCTGCGCGATAACATTTGCGAAACATCAGCTGATTGAGGTTGTGTTTCGATAATTGCCAGTAGTCAATACTGAAAATAGTTTACGTCAGTGGTCAGTGGTGATCACAGATATCACAGTGGTGTGAATTAATATTCCAGATTTCATTGTCAATTAGTATACAGTTCAATGAAAGATTGTAAGATCACGTAAAAAATACAATACAATACATACAAAATTTAACGACGAAGATGTTTCCGGCTTACGCACATTTGTCAGCTTATGACAGACACAAGAAACTCATAAACGATTATTTGACACTTTACGGGAAATCTGTGTCGTCATTGAAACGGGATACGTAAGTTAAATCTTTCATTTTATAATTTGAAAGCTTGATTATATTGCAGAAATATATTTCGCTTGTACATACATATTAGATCTTTATTGCTTAATTCTATTTTCTGAAATATTTACTTTTTTAATTTTGCTTATTTCTTCTTTTTTTCTTCTTTTTCTATTTTGAACTTGCTAAATATAAAAATGTTTAGGTAATCGTTGGCTACTTTATTCTGATACTCTCTCATACTAATATAAGAATATGACAAATTTGTATTTATTTAGAACAGAAACAGATTTATTGTATTTATTACATTTCACTATGCTATGCGATTAATGTTATATAATGTTCACATTGTATATGCTTGATAGAG
This sequence comes from Anoplolepis gracilipes, assembly GCF_047496725.1. NCBI lineage: Eukaryota > Metazoa > Arthropoda > Insecta > Hymenoptera > Formicidae > Anoplolepis > Anoplolepis gracilipes. The sequence continues at coordinate 14,480,891 of NC_132974.1, forward strand.
TTTATTCAAATCCTTGGACTCTTTTTTCTCTTTGTACGACATCTTTTTGTTAGTACGATTAATAAAATATGTTGATTACACTAATATAATTTGATCAAACATATCAAAGCTCTATCAGTGCATGCTGATTTTTTCTGGTCCTTTAAATCATGTATGTACATATACAGTTACATTTTAAGCTTATATTTATCTTGGAAGGTTATTATATCTTCTGAATGTCATATTTTTATTTATCGTTCAAAAACTACTTGTTATCCAATCAATCCCTATTCCTTGTTTATTTACACAGATATTGTTTATGTCTCTTATCTTAATCTTAATGTTTACTTCACAGGATATTTAGAATTTATGTTTGTTTTCTTTTTTTTTTTTTTTGCTACAAAGACAGGAATATATATATATATATATATATATTGTTTATAATATTATTCATTTTGATTTTCATATTACTCTTTTATACCTTTGAAATTTGTATCAATGTTGACTTTTATTCTTATTCCTGCCACTTGTTTTCAATCTTATTGTCAACTTACCTTTTTTGTACATGTCACACATCAAAATTCTTTTTCATATTCTTATTTCTGCTATAAAAATTTCAATTTCCTACATCTTTCTATCCATTCTTTATATTACTTTCCTCATTTATTCACATTGCTTATAATTTCACTCGATTCCGTTTCTAATTTCTCAATTTATTTTATTTAAATTATATACTAATTAGCAAAGTACTCTTCTTATTGATTTTAATATACACATGCAAATTATTTTTATTAGTATTCCTGGTTGGACATTATATATCAGCATACTAGAGTATTTTTGCTTTTTATTATAAAATAGTATATTATTGCCAAATATCATCCACTATATATTACTTTGAACAATAAAGAAATTATTATTATTATATTTCTTTTTTTTCTTGACTTGATCTTTTTTTTTTACTTGCTTTAATAAGTATGTACAGCATTTCTCTGTGACAGATTTATTATTAACAATAAATAGAAGAACTGTTGTATAAACTTTGTTAATGCAGTTATAACTGCATAAACTTTGTAACTTGTGTGTAATAAGCAGATCTTGAAGTTTCGACCTGTTTTGAGGTCTCGGGATAAAACTGATTATGACATCATCAGAGAGAATCACAAGTTCCTCTGGGACCAAGAAAAGGATATTCCAGATACATGGGGTGCAAAATTAGCGAAAAAATACTATGACAAACTATTCAAGGAGTACTGTATATGCAACCTCACATATTATAAATTTAATAAGGTATGAGACACACATCTCAATTTTATATTTTACTTTTTTATTTTGTGTATATGAGCATATATTTTAAGTATATTACAAAAGTTATTTGTTGTGTTATTATATGACAATACAATTTGCGCAACATCTAGGTTGCTTTGAGATGGAGAACTGAGAAAGAAGTAATAGCTGGAAAAGGACAATTTGAATGTGGTAGTAAAACATGCAATGAGAAGGAGAACCTGCGTTCTTGGGAGCTTAATTTTGGCTACGTAGAACATGGCGAAAAAAAGAACGCTTTAGTAAAATTAAGTATGTTATTCATTTAAAAACAGTTATACAGTTTATAAGAGATTTACATAAAATAATGAACATATTTTTTTACATTAAGGGCTTTGTCCAGAATGTTCGATAAAACTTAATTATCGATCACAAAAGCGTGAGGTGAAAAGGAAAAAATCTTTGAAACGTTTGGGTGTAAATCCGGAAAGTAATAGCGAGGTATCTATTACATCCGATAATCGTGAAATGGATAATGAAACAGAAACAGATCCTAATTCAATTGAGACACAAACTAATGTCGTAAGCACCGATATAGACGAATCAAATATTTGGAAAGAAAAGCCATCACAAGACGTGGAAAAGACGAGAGAAAAGGAGTTTGAAGAGTATTTGGCAGATTTACTCATGTGAATATAATCGAAGCTTTAATTTTAATGCGATATTTTATTGTATAGATAAATCGAATAAAATAATCTTATTGTTATGTAACTTTTTTGCGTGTATAGCTGTCAGTAATAACACAAATATATTATTAATTGTAAAATTGTAATAATAAAATATTTTATACGAAGGACATACAGACACACACCGCACATGCATACATTTTTTTCATTTTTTTTTTCATTATTATATAACAGTTCTGTAACAATTTACATCGTATACAAAGAGAAATAGAATATTGTCTTATATCCTTTTTCAGCATAAAATCTAATGTTATCTAATCACAAGTCTAATAATTAGCATTCGTTATGAAGAATTAATTAAAGCTAATACTTGTTAAGTATATAATTATTTAAAAATTAATTTAAAGAATATGATCGTATAATTTTCGTTCTGTACACATTAGTTTAAATTGTACAGTATACTTTAGGTTTGCTACACCTCGCGTTTATTTCTTTATATATATATATATATATATATATATACATATATATATATATATATATGCGTATATATATTTTTACGCGTGCTTCTATACACGAGCTTTTATTATATATATATAAAAAGAGCGGGCTAGTACACTCAATTTTAGAATAAGTAATTTAATATCAATGTTTCTTTCTATATCAACACTTCTTTTAATATAATACTTCTTAATCTTAATAATGTAAAGTTCTCATATACATCATATACAATGCTAACAAAATCTAATATATATATTGTATAATTCTGAATGTTTCATAATATGAGCATTGTGCGCTAATCGTCGCATGAGTGTGTCCCACGATTCTACAAAAGTATCGTATTATACATATAATAAAATATAATAGAAATTATTTTTTTTCACATTATATATATAATCAAATCAATCTCATTTCTACATTAACATGTTGTTTAAAAAATATAAATTTTCATATATACATATTTTTTAGAACTAAATAATGTTAATGCGGGATGAATCATCATACACTATATATATAATTCTTTGAAACATAAGATATATCTTATTTAATAAGTTATATATTATGTTTTTATTTGCAATTCATTTTTCAGTCAATTTCAATTAAGCGAGATGTTAAACGTAGCATCTCATGTAATTGAAAAAAATATTACTTCAATTGCAATTTGTGCTTCTTGTACACATTTTCACTTGATTAGCTTGTTTCTGTGAATCGCTATCTTCATCACTGCAATCCTCATCGTGCGTATGTGTGACATTACGCGGTGTTTCCGGTCTTGCATGTGGAATTTGACTATTAAAATGGTCCACATACAAATTCTTCTAACAAAAACATAGAAAAAATTATATTATAATCAATTAATATATTGGCTATTTATCACAATGAGATTTATTATTGTTCTAAATACTTACAGAAGAAGGTCGATTATGTTCTTCTTCCTCATCTGCCAATTTAAATGTTCTAGAACGGCTTATCATTGGCGTTTCCATGACAAATCTCTGTTCGTGTGCTACTGTACTTTCATGTGGCATCTAAAAGTATAACACATAAATAGATAACATATAAAAGTAATTGTTTCGTATTAAAAATACAACTTGGAGTAAAAATCGTATATCCAAGTTTCATAAACAATAACTTACCAGCATAGCAGGTGCTCTGAACATATACGAAAAGGGATAGTAAATCAGATTCAAGAAAGTCGCCGCGTACAGATCGGCATACCTTACGACTTGACTGCTGAAAAATGTTTGTCTACTTCCGCTGCGAAACAAGGAACCCATCATGCCATAAGCCAAGTCCATCTTGTGCGTGACGTCTCTTATAGACGCGCGTAGCTTAGAGATATCTGGCTTTTCTTTTGTACTACTATCTAAATTTCTAAATAAATGAACAAAGAGTAAGTGATACACGATATTAACAAAAACACACAAATAATATATAGTTTAATTTGTTCTTATTCTGATAAATGATAACATTTATGACCGATCGTGCCACTCACTTGTACATTTCTCCGAGCATAACGTCTAGACTTTGTAATTCAGCGAACAATTGACATTTATCGGTCCAAACGTGCAACTCTTGAACCAATTCAGGGACTATTAAAAATGTTCTCCAGCCTCTTATTTTTTTACTTTTTAAAATATCACCAAATATATGATCACCGACGTATAATACATCCTTTCCTTTTGCACCAATAAATTCGGTAAACACGTCGCACGAGCCTCCTGAATACACTTCCCCTGTTTTAAATAAAAACCAACTTGATTACATAATCAAATTACTTCATTTTACTTATAATCACAAGCAAAAAATGTTTCCTAAGTTACGTTTATATCGAAATGTTTGACGTATCACCTGTATGAAGTGGTCCTTTATGTGTACCGAGCTTTAAAGCGCCTGTGCTCGTGTCCACTTGTCGCAAAATTGTCCCTTCTCCAAAAAACAATGGCTTTCTGGCATCTACCACAATTGTATCAAAATATGTTTTCCAATTTCTATGTGGTTCATCAGGCTAAAATGAGAAAACACATTAAAAAATGTACTTTTATTTTAGACTTTACGAATAATACATAGGATGTTTTGTCATAAGAGCAAGAGAGAGTTAAAAAAGTTTACAATTTATATTGGAAAGATTGTTTTACATTTAGAAATAAAAAGAGATTTCTCATATAAATGTATACAGAAATCTTGTTCCAAGCAACTGTATGTGTATATATATATATATATATATAACTATAAAAACACAAAGTTTTGATAGTTGATGTAAATTTGCACGTTTAACTGTAGAATGACATTATAAATATTATAATAATGAGATAATGAGACGCTAATGGAGATATATATACATATATATATATATATGTAAGTACACATTTATATAATGGAACAATACAAGTGTTTAAAAAATGATATATTAATTTTTATTATTTTATTAAAGTTTTAAAAGGTCAAGATTTTGGCGCGGTCATTTGTACCCGCAGTATCGCGCAATTCCATCATAAAATAAACTTTAATGTCTCTCTAAGGTTAATGTTGTGTGATCCCTTCAAATTATTAACTTTTAACCATACAGATTTCATTAATTTGTATAAAACAACTAATTTAAAAAATTTAATAGAATATAAATAAGAGAGGAAAAAACATACCCTTGCACCGTGTGGAAAATCGAACAAATAAGTCATAATTTTGTCCGTGAAAACATAATCACTGTTAGTTAATAAAAATACTTTCGCTCCGCTCTCTCGGATTCTCGTAAGAAACATGGGCAATCTCTTATCCTTCTTTACATATTCGTCCAAATTTTCGATTGTCTTTGTTTTCAGATTACCGTGGAGATGTATCCAATCTACCGCGTTTCTGACATCCTGAAATATACTTTTAAAGCTCATAGTGAGCTCACCTTCTTTCACTCCAGTTTTTTCTCGGCTAAATTGCGGCGAGTTTGTGAAAAAGTCTATAAGACAGGCTAGCAAATAGGTTTCCGGTAGATTGAACAAGGTATTGAGCACATAAACTCTAGACTCATCTAATTGTAGGAATTTGTTTGGATAAAGTTCATAGATATGAGAGCTGAAATAAAACAAATCGGGCAGAAAATGAGAAATAAAAAAAAAAACAATTAACAAATTGTGCAAAAAAAAAAAAAAAAAAAAAAAAAAGTTAAATATAATATTTTTATCTCTTACTGTTTTAAAAACTCGAAACCATGAACACAAACTAGGATGTTTCCATAAGCATCCACTTTTAACAGATTTCCGTACAAAGTATCGAACCATAATCCACGAACAGGAAAACTAGGATCATATTCAAAGGCCTTGATTTCCTGTGGATATCCTAAAGACACCAGACGATCCTTGAGCAGATTAAAACCCAATTGCTCGTACTGCGGTGACTTGTACTCTAAAATATTTAGCATAATGTAATTTTCTGTTTTATTTTTAATTTTTTAATTTTTTTAAAAGAGGTACATTTATTGCAAAATAATCACCTGCCAATGTGTAATCCATGTCAAATCCATAAAACTTGATGTTCTCCAAGTGAAGACTTCGATTGACAAAGATTCTGTAAAAACAAAATTTGTCGATTGAGGAACATCACAAATTAATTATATAATATAGATTTACGCTGATTCGAAAAGTGCGTAATTAATTTAATGCAATGACGAGAATTTGGCGGGATTTTTTGTGTATGTGTAACAACGATTCGTTGCGACAGAGTGAAGTACGATTCCTTGAAAATCTTCTTGCTGATATAGAAACGATAACCTTGGTAATATCAAAATCGGTTTTTGTCTATGTTTTATATTGCTTCTCTGCTTGTATAAACACTCATTTTTTTACGATACTAACATTTAAGACGGAAAATTATATATAATTAAATTTGATAAATCGTGTAAAGTATACTAACGAAACATTGTTATAATCATCGAGTAACAAAAACATAGCTGTTCTTTTTTTTCTTTTCTTTTCTTTTTATCTTTATAATAAATTTATATTAATTATTGTATACAGCAAAGAGGGTCATATATTCCAAGGTTAAATTTATTTCTCTCTCTCTCTCTTTCTCTTTTAGTACAATTCAATTTATTCGTAACATAGTAAGTAATGAAATAACGAGTCTTTAAGTTACGATTATAAAGAATTTAAGTATTTTAAACTTATTGTTAATTTTAAATTGACTTTTGAATTTTCTATTTTGAATTATATATTATTGAATTTAATATTTTGTTGTCCGTAATTGAAAGAAAAATAATTTAAGTCTAGCGTAAATATTTGTTTAACATTTATTAAACATTTTTGTTTAGCATCTATTGAACATTACTTTAAATAGTAGGGCATCTATCCACCATAAAGAATTCTGCGATAAAATTTCACGCATGTATAAAACTGTAATGATTGTTCTTAATATATTGTATGTATAGTGCTGTTGAATTAATTATCTTGAAACGTGTAAGATGACGAAGAAGGCAAAAATATGCTGTTTATCTTTGTTCGAGGAAATTATGTATTTGGAAATGGTCTGGATTCTGAACACATATTTATCTCTAAATATGCTTTTAAATACAAACACATGCATAAAAACATATTTAGAAAACATATTTATAGCGATAAATGTGAACTCATTGTCAGAATATGGACCTATGTATTATTTTAAATTAGATGCGTGTGTTCAAAATCCAACTTTCAAATATATCAAAATCTTTAAAAGTACTAAAGATGAACTTTACGATAATTTTTTATAATATTAATTGCGACCGCAAATGTATATAAGATCCAATACGAAAAGTTTATTTCTCTATGTCATAATTCTGATCATAAATAGTTCTTTACACTATTTTCTGAATTTTTTAATCTTTTATCTTTAATTTTAGAATAAAAAAAATGGAAATTTTAAATAATAGAAAATCATAAGACTAACACAAGTCGGGGAAAGGGAGCGTAGAAAATAATTATTAAACCATAAAGTGTGATTTAAAAAGACATTAAAGCAGAAAAAGAGAGAAAGATGAGTCACTTGTATTAGTCAATGTTTTTCTTGAACAATCGTCGAATCTTTACTTGGCGTACTTTTTTTCTGAAATTTTTAATAAGTAAAGTGAAGAAACAGACAACTTACTCATTCTGCACGCAATGTCGCGGATTCACAAAATTCGCAGTTGGCAAGGCATCGTCGTTTGTATTTTTCAGCCACATTTTTCGCGAAATATCAACTAATCATCGATACTTTATGATTTGCGTTTTTCTTATCTAGCCACAACACACAGATGTATCATACAATAAAATCACTAAATAAATCGTACAAGGTGAAATAAAACACTCTAAAAATTTGAAATTTAACAACACGTAACGATAAATGTAACATAACGATACGGAAAGTTGATAAAATCCATCAAAGGAAAAAAAACATTATGACAATAGTTGATAAAATTATATTTACATTATATTTACATTATTGCTATGCACGCGTGCGCGTAAAAGGAAGGTATATTTAAAAGAAAAATGTATATAACGCACATAAGAGAATATTTGCACGACAAATTTTCTCAACTTATTACAAAGATTATTCTTTGAATCGGAATATGTTCACCGATTACTCTCTGATACACACTCACTCGGTTGACGAAAGCTTTCCGGATTATCACGATATTAATGACATATAGTAAAAGTAGCACGTCGGAAGGAATGGCAGCATGCGTGTGTGAAAGGCACTGTTTCGTTGGAAAAACGACGACGATGCTGCTCGCTCAATGACCATACGTCAACTGGTCTGTGGCGAGTCGTCGGGGTCGATTAATACGCAACGATGGGAACTAATTCATTCGTCTTCCGGACGCAACCTCCTTCAAATTCAACGTATTTACGATCGTGTACATGTGTGCGAACGTTGTCCAGCCAGCTTTACCGAACAATACCTACATTAGAACCAAATGTGTGTGTTTTGACTGTATACGTATACATATAGGATGTATTTCACCTCGTAAGTAGCGATGAATCGCGTGCTATTATACAAACTTAATGTGATAATTGTTTCGGTACATCAATATAGGTGTTTTACATTTAGTTAACACAAGCATCATCTTGTCTTTTTTCAACATGCAGCGACAACGACAAGATGGAATGACACTTGTGTCGACTTGTCATCACTAAATGGAAAGAATTCAATGTCGCGTTAAACCCACACATTTGAAGTGTTTCTTTATCCGCGTCTCTTTTTTTTCTTTCTTTTTTTTTTTTTTTTTTTTTTACTCCGATTTCCTGAATGTATAATCAGAAATATATAAAAGAAATTGGCTGTTCTTTTGTCAATGTAGGCGATATGTTTGGTGAATCTTGCAGGTAGCGAGATAACACACGAAAACAGCGCACGCAAGTCTATCCAAGTGAATCATATCACCTTGTGCTTGGTACGTATGAGAAGTTGGTTAGCTAATATTAGATTTGCTCGAAATCACCGATTTCGATTTTACATACAACCTATATGTCGAACAAACTTAAAGTCAGACGATTAACTCATTCAACAACTGAACAAAACGAGTACGCGGTACGCGATCAAAAATTATATGTAAAATTATATATACGTTATTTGTATAACTTTATTGACAACAACGTAGATGTATCCTGCCAAGAAATCTATATATCTACTTATATTTCTTATTTCATGTATTTAAAACACTTGAAACAATTGCGTTTAATTATAGTGAGTCTTCAGTATTACATATATGGAATATATCGTAATAGAGGCATAATTATATATGCTTAAAGTAATATATTATAAAATGTTATAAAATGTCACATATATAGCATGTAGAAACGTGTATCATAACAACATGATAAAAATCTCTCTTAAACTTCAATATACATAGAAAAAGAATAAACATGAAGAATTTATTTTCTCAAACCGATTTTTTTATAAAGTTATTAAAGTTTTTATCAAAGTTTTAACAGAGCTAGATTTTAATTTCTTGTGTATTATAGCTGATTTCGAGACAAATTCAATCATGCGTATCATACATCTATTTATGTATAAGTATATCGACAGTTATTCCGAATTAATTTCATGTATGTAATCTCACCGAAACATTTATTTAATGGTTTTTAGCATGACTATTTTATCTTGCGTTTCGCGTTGATATAGATTTTAAATCGGTCAGATACTTTGCACAAGAGGATACGTTCATATTGGGACGAAAGTTACTGCACGTATCGTACTTTCACTAATCAATTATTCACGGTGTCTACGGCGCAATGTCCACGTGACTTTGGCAATAATTTCTGAACAATTTATCATATTTGTTTAATAATTAACCATTAAATGTATAATTTTAAACTGGAAATATTCAAAGAGAATTATTTAATCAAATTCTTTTTTTAAAAAAAAAAGGTATAGAGTTATTTTGGATTTTTATTCAACAATTAATAAACGAAAAAAGAATAGAAAAAATCCGAAATCCATAATATTATATCATAACTGTTTTTCTTTGACTTAATAATTGTTTGATTGATTTGTGTTAAACAAAATTTATAATAAGAATAAACACACACACACACACACACACACACATATACACATGCACGTACGTATGTATATATGTATGCGCGCGTGTGTGTGTGTGTGTGTGTGTGTGTGTGTGTGTTTATTCTTATTATAAATTTTGTTTAACACAAATCAATTAAACAATTATTAAGTCAAAGAAAAACAGTTATGATATAATAAAGAATTTATACAGAGTAGTACGCTAAAGATTTTATGTAAGATGTGAATAAATTATACGTTTATAATATGCGATTTCAACATAAGAAACATTACTTTACAAATATTGGCCAGTAACTCGAAACAAGTTGTCCTCATTGCATAAGTCTCGTCGTTTGTACATTCAAATTCCAGTAGTAGATAAAGACCGTCATGACGAATGACCGTACGCATGTTAGTGTTTTTAAAAAATATCTCTTTACCAGTAATAATCCAAATTTTCGAAAAACAAATATCTTTGAAAATACATGTTTAATTCCCCTCCCCCCTCCCCCAAATAAAGTTCTTTAAGTTTGTGATATATATATATATATATATATATATATAATATGAGAGAAAGAGAGAGAGAATGGAAGAGTATTATACGAAGAGGTACATTATAAAATAAAAAAAAAAAAAAAAAAATGTAACAATGTAAAAATTGACAGGAAAGTAATTTTAGCCATATCACTTCTTACTATATGTACGTATATAATTTTTCTACATTTAGATCTCAAACTCTATCTACTGATTGTGAGAATTAATATAAACCCTGATAAAGGTAACCTGCATATATCTATTATTTCTTTTTATTTTTTTAGATCATGTCTAATAAAAAGATTGATAAGAGTTGCGCAGTCATAGTATTCTTTATCTTTCAATCAAGGATTGTTAATATAATGTTTTATATACGTTAATTGTAAAATGTTTTATATACGTTGTACAGAGAAAATCTTCCAAGAAGAGGTAATAAATACTGTTTTATTATATTGGCAGCACATTCTTATGAGGCAATACTTTGTTTGATTACATTACAACGTCAGTTGTTGTTATCTGCTTACTGAAAGAAATTTGTTTGCGCAATTCACGTTGGAAATTTTTAGTCATATTATCGCAATTAACTCGCAAACGCGCCTTGACAGTTCTTGGTTCAGCGGATTACGATAAACACGCAATATAAAATGAGAGAAATAATAAATAAATAATTTTTTTTAAAGTCAATCGTTACACGCAGTGTAATTAATTTCCTCGTTACATCATACATAAGTACAAATTAATTAAATATAATATTTTATCAAGAAAAGCTAATTTTATTATGTAATTCAAAGTATGTATAAATTACGGTATATATTAGTTTCTTTTGTTAATTTCAAGTAATAAATCAATTTTATTATTAATTTAATATTAATTTTATACTAATATAATGTACTTTGTCAGAGAAACGGGAGGGGGAGGAGAGAGAGAGAGAGACTTATTGTATATTAGTTTTTTGTTTATAAAAAATATTTCTTTAAACATCCAATAAAGAATCGAGAGAATTATAAATAATGTCGGAAATGATTACAATGAAATAACTGCCTGCGATATAATGAAATTCTACGAAAGATTGCTAAGCACATTGTCGTCGTGTAAGAATAAACCCCTTCATTATCTAATAATACTATTGAGTGCTCGAATTTATCGTGATTAATCTATTCTCTCTAAATTATCTGTTCTATCTAACTAGTTTTGATTCATTTCCTGTCTGTGCTTTGTTCTCTAAAAAACTATAAAACTATAAAAAGCCAATTAAACAATTTATTTGACATCTTTCACTTGTTTGCTTTTCAAAGGATTTATTAGATATTTTTTATAAAGAGTTTCTTGCATAAAAATATTATTAAAACAGAGCACGATATATGTATGCATGCATATAAGTATAAAAACGAATAACTTTGTTTAACAAAAATATAAAATTAAATTATATTTCATTAAAAAGAAATAATCTTTTTCTTTTAAGTCATAATTTCTTATTGCTATGAGTCAATTATGGATACATGTTATTAACATGTTAACAATAAAATCTGTAAAAAGTCATTATTCAATATACTAGCCTAAATGTCAAATTCAAAGCAATAATCATGTGTGTGTGTGTGTGTGTGTGTGAGCAATGTCTCAGCAGATGCATATCTGAAATCTCAGCTTTTGAATCCACATTACGTACACAGTTCTGTCACACGAGTACTGTAGATTATAAATTATTGAAGTAAACTTGCATTATGAAGAAATGTATTTTCAGAATATGTAATATGTGTTCGGAATATGAAAATTATTTTTTCGATAGAAAATCAATGCTGCAGCACGATGCTGCGACCAGATATACAATACATATATGTATATCTTTTCTCATGCGCGAGGAAATTCGAATCCGGTATACTACTGGCGAGAAGTGCATCGATAACACAAAATTGGACTTGTGTCTTTCATAGAGAGAGATTTTAGGGTTCCGTGACATATCGGCATAGAGATAATTCAAACAAAAGTCATTATTTTCCTGTGAGTTTTGCGCAAGCTAAATAATTTCAATAGCATAAAAAATAATATAACATTACGTAACGCTGTCATCTAACAATAAGGAATGGTATATATCTTGGACGGAATGCGAAGTAAAATGGGTTAAAATTAGGTTTAAAACTCTACATTACTGACCCGGGGCCAAATTCTATAATTGGAATAAGGCAAAAGGTTTGCGCGAGATGAACATCGGTCTTATACGTCGAATACCGACTCTCGAGGCCGTTGTGTCACATATTAAGAAGAGGCTGGACAGATAAGCTACGTCGATAAAAGTTAATACATCTAATACATTTCGAGGTTCACGCGGTATTCATGATGAATATGACATTACGCAAAATACTTTTAGCCTTTTCAAATATAAAATTAATAATTAAATTGTCAGTTAAAATAAAGATTTGCTCCGTGTGAATCGAAATTTGTAGTTTCATGAATTTTTATCGTATACAGTTAAAAAAAATCATACAGTGATACAGCGACTATAAAAAAAAAGTAGGTTCGATATACAAGATAATTAAATTTACATTATTTTTTTATATTAAATTATATTCTAAAAGTATTTTGCGCAATGTCAAATCAAATTCATATTGAATCTCGAAATGTATTAGATTTGTGAACTTTTAACGTATAGCGAGGGTGATCCGTCCAGTTCCTCCTTAATAAAACCAAGGAAATTTATCCACTTTTATCTCACTTTTATTAATAGAGAGTCCTGCTCTCTGGAGAGATTTACCTGTGGCCCAATTCGCGTTTATCAGTGCGGGCGCCGTGAATACCCTCGTTGTAGCTATCCAGATCTTGTTCGTTACGATCGTTCGTCGTCAGTCCTACGTTAAGGCCGAGCATGGTACGATGAATCGATTCCTCGGGAAATACGTTCGAGTCATCTGGGAATCGCACTCTCGGCCCTACACCGGTGAAATTTCAATCGTCTTCGTTACAATTAAAGGGCTCGCGATAATTGAGTAAATCTACAATAATCCGCAAATTATAAGATACGCATATCTTTTCGCAATAGCAACAATCTCAACATAATGATAACATGAAAATACTTATAATATGGAAAATACTTTGATGGAAAAAAGAATGTGAGATAAGATCAGTTCAAGTCTACGTTACTTGGAATTAAATTTTATAATAAATTGAAATATAGTGAAAGATTCGCGTTAAAGAAATAAACTATGTATCTCATATACTTATTATTTTAAGATCCAAGATAAAGTTTATAAATTATAGACTTGCCCCATTACAGTGGACTTTTCAATTCGCTTGCAAAAAAAATGCGATTTAAATAATAAATAATAAAATAATAATTTTGCATATCGATAATTAACAAGAGATATCTCTTACACGCGGCTTATCTCTTTAAGTGATTTTTCCTATCGCAGAGCATGCTGTGTTTTCCAGCACAAATTCAAAGTTCGATCGCATCGACTTGTTGAGAGGCAAATTAGCGTGATAATATACGCATTAAATTATTTCTTCTTTTATATTTATATCTATGTGTTAGATCTATATATCTATCTATACACAATTAGATTGCGGTTTGTCATAATTTTTAATGATATTAGGATATGTACAATTTTTTTTAAGTTGACAACCTCTTGCCTCTAGATGGAAAAGTTCCCGTTCAAGTCCATAGCGATTACTGACTACGGCAAATTTCTTCGTAATTAATATATAATATCACTTTAAATTATATTTTACTTACAAATCTTTTATGCCAAATTAATATTATAGATAAAGCTACATTATAGATACAGCTACAACTCGAAAAAAAATAACCAGTAGATTAAGATTCAATTAATATATAATTAGAATATAGCCGAGGCATACGTACATGTAGATGTATATGTGTCTCGGCTATTGGCTATAAAAATAAAAAGTAAAATATTCTGAGTTGTAACTAGGCATAAAAACTAGTTATCATTTACTAATATCCATTTGGTCTGATTAGTTTCTGGTTATTTTTGAACGAGAAAATACTTTTTTAACAACTTTAGTTGTTAAATAAAAAATAAAATTACCTATGCACTCTTTGATTGGTATTTAGCCATCAAATAGAATTTTATCGAAAATAGACTTTTTTATCCAGTTATTGGATTGTTGCTATTCCGTAAATAAAAAAAAGTAAAAAATATTTCTGACTGTCCCGTTTTATTTTTTTTATACTGCACGAGAGAAAAAAAATTATTGTCGAATGACACGATTTTCTCTTTGTCACAATTTATTATCACCACTTTCCGATATTGTTATAATTAAAAAATTTATGAAAATATTAAGCAAATAATGAATAACTAATAATATTAATTAGAACTCGGAACGTGTCATAAAAATAACAAGAAAAAATGCGACTCGTGTATAACAGTATTCGAAAAAAAAAAAAAAAAAAAAAAAAAAAGAAAAAGATCATTACCTATATTCGCTGGCGTGATGACCATGCTGACATTTTGACGACTCATAGCGAACTAACGATGGTGTGTAAATCGCTTATTTCCAAAAACTCAAACAAGTAAAATGTATCGCTAAAACTAATCGCTGTGTGTGATCGCGTACTTTCCTTAACTTTGCGTCCATGCGAGTGGCAATGTCGTAATGACAGAATGGAACAACATCTTTCCGCCTCATCGTCAAACATGATTCTTTCTCTTATTTTTTCTCTCTCTCTCTCTCTCTCTCTCTTTCTCTTTTCCTACACAACAAAGCGATAAGAACAAACCAGATCAGTCGCATGGGTCATTCGCGTGTGTGATAACGATGAAAAAAAAAGGAATCGCGACTCACGTGATGCCCCCCCTCGATTTTCATATAGAAGATCGATAGATTTTTTTTAAGAGAGATTATAGCGAGAGTGAAATCAAAAATAGATTTCCTCTAATAAACGTTACAGATATGTTTTGTTATATTTGCCCTTGAAAAACTGTTAATTGTAAATATTCAGATGTTCTATTCTAAAACGTGAGATGAAAAATCTTGTGCCCTTAGCAAAAGATAATGTGATAATTTAATACACATGTGTATATCTTCTACGTTATTTTTAATTGTACTTGTGTATTCCTGAAAATTAATTAATTTCTGGTAAATTTCTATAACTTTGATCACTTTTTTATCAAACAATTATTATTTTTAAACAGAAAATTTGAATTTAATACAGCGATTGTTTTTTTTTTTCAAGGTTTGATATAAAGAAGATTGAAAATATATCATATATTGAAAAATTAACTGCTTTTTAAAAATTATTTAAAAAATGAATTTTTTCCTATACTTTTCCTGCAAATAGATATGTATTTATTTGAGAGTTTAGTATTTTCACACAGTCGAGAGAGTTTTTATCTTTCTTATTATGTTTGTGTATCAAATCTATATTTTATTGCGTGATATTAGCGTAGAGGAAGAGGAGATGCCAAATATATATTTTTACAATCCCGAAATATATCGCGGTCAAAGAGTATATCGTTTAAACGAGTTATTTTCGTACGATACATATGAATTCACTTTTGAAAATATCAATCCCACGCATTTTCAAAAGTGAATTCATATGTATCGTACGAAAATAACCCACTTAAATTATATACGCAAATGTTCCATCATATATATATATATATATATATACATATAATAGAACGAATCAATATTAATCGCAACTATTTCAAGAGAAGTAATATTATATTCTACTCTACTCTGACATTTTTTCGACTATTAATCGCAATTAATCGAAAAAAAGGTAGTTGATAATAAATTTTGATCGAGCAAATATAAAGCTTTTATATATTTTAGTTTTCAAAAATGTAATATAAATAGCATTCACATAAATGTGTATGTACGAAAAATTCTGCGTACATTTACACGATTATATGTTATGTGAATAATCATAAACTGTTATATTTGTAATCGGTAAATACCTTTCGACATTTTTGACAAATATTTCATTATCAAAAATAAAGTTCTTACCTCAAATATATCGGTAATCATTATTTACAAATATATACATACATTGCGTACATTTTATTCAACACACTGTCGCACCAAAATCTATTAGAAATACATATGATCAACGTCATACGTATAAGTATGTATGCTTTTATGTCTAATAAGAAAACATTCCTAAATCGAGTGTATCGTAAATTAAATATTTGGCGTAAGACAATTTAAAAATAATCCTCTTTATCTTGTGTAAAGTTTTTTTTTACAAGCATATCAAACGCTATTAAAAACAGGCATATAGCTCTGTCCTCCGCGAGTTATAATACATCTAGATATTTATCTGGATTTTTATTTTCTTTAACCCTTACTCCGTACTGATGAGTCATTTTTGTCTATGATTTTTCTAACAACGTCAATTTCTCGAAAACAAATAATCATAAAATAATAAATTTAAGTAAATTATTTTTCAAATTTATTATTTTAGTCTTTATTTAGAATGTTTAGAAGAATTCAAAGAAGGTATATACATTTTTTCAGATTTTTTAAAACACTTTTACATATTAATAAACTTGTCGAAAATACGCTGACCCACCTGTACGCAGTTAGAAGGTGCCAAAAATAATAATACGGAGTAAGAGTTAATATTATGGAATATTTAAAATAAATATCTTGAAACACTTGTATCCCACACACAACAAAATATTCATTTTTCGACGAAAAGATTAACAATAAGATACGTATTACACATATACATATACACAGATGTAAAAAGCACACGTGTACACTAACCTTTGACTGGCCTGCCGGTACCATTTTTTGTTACCACTCGGATCATTGTCGTGTTGCGGTGTATTAGGCCCTGTGTTCTCCTGATCTCCATGTGCATTACAGTTTTCAAGCTCCATGATTAGCTGTAAAAAAAATTAACAATTTATATATAATCATTCAATGAAACTTTTCTCGGAATATATTTAATGTTGTCTTGGAAAAAAATTGAAATTAATAAAAGATTTATCACACACACACACACACACACGCACACAAATATTTAACTTTAGCAAAGCTCATCTCCAAGTAAATGACAATGATATAAAGATTTATTCATTATAATTGCTTTATACAGATGTAGAGATTAATATGTATTAAAATATTATTAATGAAAAATCTCTGTCGCGTTATCAGTATAAAAAGATAACATTATATATGCTATCTATTCGATAAAATTTACGCGTCCGCTTGAAATTTCGCGTTGTCATAGATAGAAAAATTAAATTAAATTTTTATAAAACGATACAAACAATGCTTTTGTACGTTTTAAGTGTGTCATAAAAATAATAAAGCGAAAAGAAGAAAGACTCGACAATGTCGACGTCTTTCCAATCCGTGATGAGTAAATGTGAGTATATAAATAAAGATCATTCTCGTGTATCTCTATGTAACAACGAAACGCGAGCAAAAATACACAATCATTACATGCTCTTTTGCGATCCATAATTAATACAGATATGTATTACAACACGTTAACGCCCGTGGCATTATTCTCGCGGCGTTATCGTTGTTGAAACACAGATTAATCCGTTTTTTAACGCGTTAACTTACTGTTCACGCGTTATTGTTACGTGAGAAATTATATATTTTACGTGTGAAAGAAAGGTAAACAACTCGCTTTCGTACTGATTTGGTATAATAATAATTCGTCAACATGATGTGCAAAAATATGAAATCAATCAACTTTCATTCTTATACCTCTCTGGCAAGTGTCTCTTATCGCACGTTCTTTTATGATGAACGTCATAAAAATTGATAATTCTCAAAACCGTTCGACACCGACAGTGCGATCTGTCAATTGAAAATTTGACAGACTGTTGCACTCTCACCATCACCTCTCGCGCGATACAGCTACTGCAGATTCACTGCGTACCGAACAATGAGATCAATTCACTGAACTACGATAAATTCGGTCGCAGGTATGCCAATCGGTCATAGTAAAAAGTCTCTAAAATATATCTGACCCGCGCAGTTCAATTTGAGTGGAAAGAAAAATTAATACCTGCACAATTGGAAAAAACTATAATTACGTGATGAGATAAATATGATAGAAATATAGAATTGATAATTTGTGTAAAGTATGCGTATATATATAGAGTTAGATATATATACAGGAGGAATATATGTAGTGATTTATACAGTAAAAATCGACCCTAGAAAATTATTAAAATTTTTTTTACAGTTATATCTACTCATACTCTCTCTCTCTTTCTCACACACACACACACACACACACACGCACGCACAGATAGGCTCGTATTTTTAGCTTACATTTATCGCTAAATGTGCCTCTAGAAGTGTTTTTGTACATTTAGAGTAGCTAGGTTGTATATATTTTAGTAGTAGCTCAGAATACGGGCCATATTCTTGTATAATATTATAGTGCAATAAAATTCTCATAATAAATATAAATTATCATATTATAAAAAAAGTCGATAAAAAACTTATTACTTCCCCCTCTTAATATATATATATATATATATATATATATATATATATATATTATATATAGTCTTAAAAGAAATTAAGTGAAAAAATACATGTACGCAAAGTTGTTTAAAATTTTTATTTAAATTTGACGTTATACGATACTAAAAGCGAGCAAAAAAGAAAGGTTAGAAAAGGGTATTAAATCATTTTTTATTTGCGCTTCTGGCGTGCAAGAAAAGGATGTGCGACGTGCAACATGAATAGGATAAAAGGATGAGATGTAAAGGTGATAGCGCGCGCGTGATGTTGCATCATGTATAGAATCATAATATATAATATACATATAATACATATGTATATATATATATATATATATATATATTTATATATGTATATAATATGCACCTGTCGGATAGTCGAGGCGCGAATAACACGCGAAGCACCCTGACCTGTAAGAGCGACGACGGCGGCGTCGTCAGCGGTTGCGGTAACGGACGAATTCGTCCGTAGCGCCGTAGACCCGTCGGTCCGTTGTCGACCGAACGACGACGACGACGACGACGAAATCCACGGAATAGTAGGAGTTAGAGGAGAAGGAGGTAAAAGCCTGTGTTTTACGATTCTCGCGAACTTCCACCACGCGTAAGCGTTCCTCATCCTCGTCGTCATACTCGTCGATCGACGACGATTGCCAAGGATTGCAATCGAGGAACATACAGCGACGGCGACGGCGACGGCGACGGCGGTGTCGCCGTTCAACAATTACCTCCCGCTCGGTCATCGGTGTATTGCGTAAAATTAATCCGATTTAGTTTGTGACCTCGCGGATGCGACGTAACCTACAAATCGTAAAGTATCGTACATACATACATCCATACATACATCGCAAATTTCCCTCTCCCCTCTCCCCTGCATTTGGCTCCGGCTCCGAGGAGCTCCGACTCGGACATCGGACACTCCGACCCCAGATCGTATCATATCATATCGTATAGTATCGTATCGTATCGTATCGTATCGTGAATCGTATGTCGTCGTCGTGGAGTCGTGAAACAGAGGCTCATTGGCCTATTTCAAGTCGAGCATCGTCGCGTCGTTTCTTGGGGACTCTTGTTAATTGGTACATTTTCGTGAGAAACAGTGATATATAACATTTCATTCGTTTTCTCTGCGCGTGCTGCGTGCGTATCACACGTCACACTGCCGAGTGCCGTGCCGAGCCGAGAAGAGAAGAGAAGAGAAGAAAAGAGAAGAGAAGAGAAGAGAAAAGAAGAGAAGAGAAGAATGCAACGCGGCGACGGCGACGCGTCGCCTTTCGCGTTGTGTGTTTGACGCGTCGTGTCACATCGTGTGACCCAACCCACTTTTGATTTGTGCGCCGCTCAGTCTCGGAACTCGGGACTCGGGGGCAGTCTCACCGAGAGGCATCTCTGAACATGTATTCGCGGTGATATTCGGGGCTCTCCTTCAGCTTCAAGCTTCAGCAGTGTGTCCGTGACAGTGGAGAACGGTTCCGAGTTCCGAGAGTATCTCTCTCGCCCGCTCGCTCGCTCGCTCGCTCGCGCGCGCGCGCGCGTGCGCGTGTAGTGTTTGTCACTTTGCCTCGCCTCGTCTCGCGCCTCTCGCCTCTCGCCTCTCGCCTCTCGCCTCTCGCCTCGTCCACTGCGTCTCAAACGGGTATGGAATTTTGCGCGACGACAATCCAATGAACTTGGCACGTCGACATAACCTTTAAGCCGCAACGCAACGATCGTGATACTATTGCCTTCTCGATTTTCACACACACATTCGCCCCTGTTGATCGGCACAGACCACAGACATTGTCGCATTGTTAATCGCCGCGCAATCGTGTCCAGACATTTTATTGTCGCTCCATCCGGGGCCCGGGGCTCTCTTTTTATTTCGCGCACCGATAGAAATCCCGACGATACGTCAAACACGTATCACGTATCACGTATCACGGCTCACGGCTCACGGCTCACGGCTCACGGCTTTGATTCATTCATTACCTGCTTGCGCGCGTCTGCATTCTATCACGAATTTTCATTCATCTTTCTCGCTACGCCTTAACTTTCGTCTCTTATTTTATTTATACGTACATACGTCTATACTCTATACGTTGTACATCATACATACATGCACTACGTATTTGTCGTATTGTATTTGACAATGTTCAGTTTGATTCTGTTCTGTATACTTTTGTTTTCGCGCGACGTTATATCGAGAATACAATCCGTTTTGTATCTTTGAGTTTACTCGAGACTTATTAATAAATTTTCTTTTTCACGCAACAAATTTGTGTTTTTATTTCGTGAACTCACACACTCGTACGTGTCACCATTCCATTTTTCCTTACATATCACAATCTTGCAGTCTCGTATATTCGTAAGTATGCGTTAAAAAAAAAGCTCCTACACTTTGTTGTCACAATTGTCAGATATTTTTCAAAAGATACGTTAAAAGACAATTTTTGCCAAATTATCCAATCGAAATGATAAATTGCTTATATTATCGTGTGAAATTTTCATCACACACACACACATATATATATATATATACACATTAAAAATTTTTAATCTTGTAATATTTTAAAATTGTTGGAAAACGCTAATCAGATTTCATATTATTAAATGTATAAACTACTTGTACATCATGCCTGAGTAAGATTCATTTTTTATCATTATTCATATAAACATTTTGTGTATAGCCACACGCATATGCACAACGGTGTAAAATAATATAATTTATAGTAATAATAGGATTACTATTTTGTATCGATTACTCTCTGATTTCCTATCGCTTACCACTTTGCATCGCTTAGCCCCTTTTTGGTTTTTTTTCACAATTACATGACCATATAATTGTGTCTATTATATGCTTTTTTGCTTTTATTCATTTTCTCATTCTCCTTATAATCTTGTAAATATAATGTAATGCGGTGGCGATGCAAAATTACAAAGTGGTAAATAAAGAGTGTAAAGTAAACAATAGGGAATCAGAGAAATTTAATACAGAGAATATTACTTTAATCATTATCCATCGTTATCTACTAATCGAAGAGCAATGGTGTACTAAGAGCTCAAACATCAATTTGTGGAGGACTAAATAATTGACAGAAAATTCTTCAAGAAAATGAATAATCAAGCATTCAGTTTAGCGGAGAGGCTCATACCTTCGACTTATGTACAACAAGGTTTAAACGCCAAAAAATCTCGTGAAAACCTTATACGGCATTTTATTGAACATGTAAGTCATCAAAATAAAATAGCAAAGCTCATTGTACATATATATAAATTATATATATCCTTTTTTTTATCCAACAGCGAAAATGGCCAGAAGAAGGTTGGGACGATGCTACGATAGAAGCGTTTCTATCGGATCTGTCGCAAATGGATAGCAATAATTTCCCATCAAATTGTAGCGTTGGTGAACGCGAAGCGAGAATTATATCAAATATTGTTGCAAGAAGACACTTTCGTATGGGACATGGTATAGGTAGATCTGGTGATCTAGAAGAAGTACAACCCAAAGCTGCTGGTAGCAGTTTAATGTATAAATTAACAAATTCTTTAGTGCTTGAAGTTATAAGATATATGGGTAAGCAAAAAATGTGGAAATATATATGTTTATCACAGAGGAGAGAAATATTTCAGACATATATTTAACAACTGCATAAGAATACGTAATATTTTTGTAATTTAAAGTTCAAATCAACTTTAATTTGCCTGTAAAGTTTGTTTTTTATTTTTATCATAAACTTGTAACTAGTTTTTTTTAGTACGTACTTTTTACATTACCATTTGTCTGGTTCTTTTTCTTTTTGTTTTATTCTTTAGTTTTATCGTTGAGAGCTATATACATTGAAAAAAGATAATTTTTATTATTAATCTAATATTAAGTAAATTTTACATATCTCTAACAAAAATATATATATCTTTTGATTGCAGGAGTGAAGAGTATAGCAGGTTGCTTTCTATCGCCGATGGCTACAGGAATGAGCCTAGTTTTATGTATGCTAACGCTTAAGCAAGACAGACCACGAGCGAAATATGTTTTATGGCCTAGAATTGATCAAAAATCTAGCTTTAAATCTATAATCACAGCTGGCTTAGAACCTATTGTTATTGAGATGCAAATAATAGGAGACGAATTGAAAACTGATATGCAAAGACTCGAGGCTCAAATGGCAGCTTTGGGGGAAA
This sequence comes from Anoplolepis gracilipes, assembly GCF_047496725.1. NCBI lineage: Eukaryota > Metazoa > Arthropoda > Insecta > Hymenoptera > Formicidae > Anoplolepis > Anoplolepis gracilipes. Next base: position 14,503,980 of record NC_132974.1, read on the forward strand.
GTGTCGCTTGTGTACTTTCGACAACTAGTTGTTTTGCGCCCAGAGCATGCGACTCTGTGGATGCTATCGCGGCCCTCTGCAGTCAATATAATATACCGCATTTAGTAAATAATGCATATGGGTAAGTGAAAAGATGTACGAGTGCTTTTTACGATTTTTTTTCTATTTTCCTACTTTGATATTTTGGTACTAAAGTAATTAATGTTATTTTTTCATTTTTATTTCAAACTATACAATATTTTTTATTCGAAAATGACGTAATGTTATTGGCTATTTTAGTTTGAATATTACAGAATAAATTAACAGAATAAATTCTGATTAAAAATTATTTTACTAACAAAAATATATTGCACTATATTCCTAAAAGCTTGCAGAGTACAAGATGCATGCATCTCATACAAGAAGCATCGAGAAAGGGTCGTGTAGATGCCTTTGTTCAAAGTACGGACAAGAACTTTCTAGTTCCCGTGGGTGGTGCTATCATAGGCTCCTTTGATAAGAATCTTTTGGATCGCATATCGAAAATGTATCCGGGACGTGCAAGTGCGAGTTCCGTTATGGACGTAATGATAACACTCTTGAGTCTTGGAATGGCAGGGTACAAACAATTGATTGCTCAACGTAAGGAAATGTATTCTTATCTGAAAGAGGAATTGGGAAAATTAGCAACGAGGCATGGAGAAAGGCTGTTGGATACTAAGGGCAATCCGATATCCATGGCTATGACTCTTCAATGTCTAAGTCATCAACACGATAACAAGCAAGTTACTATACTAGGGTCAATGCTATTTCTGCGTAACATTAGTGGTACTAGAGTAATAACGACAACAGATTCTAAGCACATTGTTTCACATAAATTTGAAGGTACATATTTTATATAAAATATAAAATATAATTTATTATATGATAATGTTTTAAGAATACATTTACAAAACTTCTTTGGATATATATGTATATAATATATTTTTTCACATATATACATGTAGACATGTACAATTATATCTATCATATATTTATATAGAAAAATATCATTAAATATAGTGTATAATATAATTGAACAGTTATTTTAATTTAATTTCTGTATATTTTAATTTTTTGCCAAAGATAATATTTCAATTTCATAATATGTATTTTTTTCCAATTGTTAAAATAGGCTGGGGTGCACACAACAGCAATTACAGAGTCCCGTATCTAACTGCTGCAGCGGCATTAGGTATGAAGAGATCTGATGTGGATGCATTTATACAAAGATTGGATAAAGCTTTAACAAAAGTAAGGAGGCGTTCAGCGCCAGTAACGCCCACCGCCTCACTCGCCGGTTCTAGTATCAATGGAGATGCAGGTGGTACTGGTGGACCAGGAGAATCTAGCACAGCCTCGACTAGCCGTGCAAGTAGCAAAGATAGTTTGAGAAAATGAACCGTAATCAACGCAACTGGCCAGTCTAACCAGCATATTAATATCAATTTGTAAGTAGTTTATTACTTACAAATTGGTATCCATAGCATGTTTCTGAGAAATTCTGAGTAATTTGGAATAAAATCCTTTATTTGTATGTTATATAAAATTTGAAACAACATTCAAAATTTCAAGCTTTTTCGAATTTTATGGAAAATTATGTAACATAAACATTTCCTGTACAAAAGGGATACAAAAGAGAAACATATGAAAAAATTTCTCTTTTTAAAGCATGATAATGAAACAATATTAATTACCGAATTCAATGAAACAGTGATTTACATCCATTTTCATAGACACATGCTAGATACAAATGTGCTGATTTGACTGACCATTTGCGTTGAGATATCGTCAATTTAAACTATATAACAGAAAGGGTGAATTGTGTTTCAAACATTCAAAGAGATCATCAGAGGATTTTGAGAAAAAGGAAAAGTAAAAAAAGAGAGGAAACACGTGAAGGATATTAGGATATTCTTATGGCTCTATTTCACAAGAGATTTAAGTGATAGCGCTGGCCGCCGATTTTAATAAAATTAATAATGTGTTCTTTGTTGAAATGTATATGCTATTTATTTGTTAACAAAAAACTAATATAAACAAAAAATATAGGGAATGCTGAATTCTTATATTTAATTTTCTTTTCATAAAGACATAAGAGAGAGAGAGAGAAAGATAGAAAACATGTATTAACCAAAATAAATGGTATACTTGCGTGCTTTATAAATCTTTCTTTTTTTTTTAAGGAACAACTATAAAACTTACAATTCTATCAATATATGTAGCAATATTCATTATTCACTCATTGTTTATGATATGTATTATGATTATATTATGTATATTGAAAACTTTCGATTTTCAAAGTTCTTTCTCACCAGTATAATAGAATTAATTTTTTTTATTAATTAATTATTAATTTTTATATCATATATAATTTATCTTTAAATGTAGAAACTTTGCACATAAAATCAATTTCTTTTCCTTCTTATTGAAACAGAGAATATTTGTGTTTATAACATTAGAGTAAAAAAAACATATTATCTGTGAAAAAAAGAAAGCCGTAGTGAAATGTGGAAATTATACACTATTATTATAGGAAAGTACATGACAAAATTTAGGGGTGCATAGGATACACAGTGACACAACATAATATACGAAAATGTTGCATTGAATTTACAGAAAAAAAAACTGTAATATTTTGGTATATATAGACATTATATATGTTGGTTTGTTCCAAAAATGATAAGAATTTGGAACATAATTGTGTATAATTGTTTTGTTTTCAATGCAGATAGTGTTATTTTAATTTGTACTGTTGTATATTGTAATAAATAGAGTGTGTGTGTGTGTGTGTGTGTGTGTGTGTGCGCGCACACACACACACACACACACATATATATATATCTCTTTCTGAGTTAGAGGAGTATGTTATGTGAATATATTGTTTGAAATATTAAGCACACAATTTGCAAACAAATTGATAACATCAATATATCAGTACACTCCAACTAATTTACATTTATATACATATTTATTCAGACACAAATTTATACATACAAAAAAAGATAATTCATATTTGCACAATTTATTGCATATAAAGAATAGTTTATTTAAAGTTTTACGCAAGTTAGAAAAGTATATATTAAAGTTGTATTTATAAATATTTAGTGAGAGAAGAAATGAAGGAGAAAAAAGAAATTGATAGTGGGATTTTACACACACACTATACACGCACGCATATATATTATACATAAACACATACATAATTCCCCTATCAATATTCATATTAATATTGTTAAAATTTTATCAAACATATATAATTTATGTGCCTAACACACACTTTCTTTCTTAGATTAGATATGTGTGTATTAATTATTTGTATTATATCGTTAAAATTTTTGTATAGAGATTATACATTTTATGTGTACATTTAACAGTATAAAATTATCATTAGTATCTGATTCATATATTAATACAACAGTGCACGATCCTAAATTGTCAAAATTTTCGAAATATATTATTATTAAGAGCAAAAAAAAGCAGCAGTGATACACAAATTAGCATTTAATTGAACGCTTAGTTGTGATAGCTTATTAAGATGACAAATGTTAATCGAGATTTGGTGAGAGAAGCTCCTAGTAATAATTATCATTATTCGATACCCTACTAATAATTATAGATTTATATTCCTAAATTAATTACACTATTGTCACTATGTCATTTATAAAAAAAGAAACACTTCTTTTATATATACATATATATCTATAAGTACACTTTTATTCTAAAATTTGTTGATACTACAATTTGCAGATTGTTCTATATTCTTACCTAGCCATTTTTTTATCCACTGTGTTTGGATTTATATACATATTGTATAGGTATATAGCTATATTATATTGCATATATTCCGCCGCCTCCCTTCCTTTTTAAGTTAAATTAAATATTTCCTTTCAATTGTTTATTTTCATCTCACAAGAATGAATATTATATATGCAGAAGAATTTAAAATGTAGTAAAAGAAATTGTTATAAGAGATGATCGTATATATAATGCTACAATAGGAGAAATATGTACACTGATATTATATTATTTAATAAAGAAGAATATATATGTATGTAAACATTTATATATATATATATATATATATATATATATATATATATATATATATATATGTTTATATGCAATACACATGAATGTAGAGCAATCTTTATATCAAGCAGTTCATCTTGATGTATTCAAATGCTCTATTAGAAAAATTATTAATTAATTTGTATTAATTTATACATTGCACATTTAAAGAATAACTTGTGTTATTTTATATATCTATTTAAAAAAACTTCTTATTTTACATATCACAAGGTATTGCATTTTCTTGAAGAATAATGAACAAATCACCCTATGTACATGTATATATACATATGCATATATATTTAATGATAGTAGATATTCTCTAGAACAACATATGATCTTATAACTGGTACTCGTAATATTCCTATGTAAATAAAAAAATCTATCATATTTGATTCACTTCCATTTTTCCACAGTTTGATTTTGTACAATGAACAGTTTATTTTTGTACACGTTGTTAAACCTTTCATCCAACAACGACATTTGTATGTGAGTTTAACTTTCTTTGTTAAGTTTCGCGCCTTACACTTGGTCATTTTTCACTCTACAATTATTGTCTTTTATAACGATAAATAATATTCTAACAGATAGACAGCGAATGTGTTGATTCAAAGCGCATTTACATCATGTTCTCATAAGAAATAATGTAAGGAGAGTAATATAAAAATATATGCCAACATCGATTCTTATAATATACATTTTATTATAATTTAGCATATATTGGTATGCATTATTGTGTGCGTGCAGCGTAACTAACAATAAGACTTATTGAATAAATATACACATACACACACACACACACACACACACACACACACACACACACACACACACACATGCAAACAAGAAAATTATTCACTGTGTTTTGACAAAGAAACATTTTGGTTTTTAATATATAATATATTTAAATAATACATTTTGCTGACATTGTATATACGCGGTTGTTTTAACAACAAGGTTTTTCATGGCTTATTTAAGATATGTACAAGTTTGACAGGCACATATATAATTAAGCTAAGCATACCATATACCTAGGCATTGATATATATATATTGCCTATTTGCCTATATATACATATATCACATATGCTATCATATATAATATATATATATAATAACAGTATCTTTTCGATCACAGATATATGTAGTTTATTATTATTTATATAAGACAATGTTTTCATGCATTCAAATATTTATGTAGAAAGTAAGTGAAAAAAGATGTACAGATAATTATTAGGTAACTATATGGAAAAATGAACAAATAATGAATGAAACTGATTAGCCAAATGAAAATGAAACAATAAGTTTTTCTCTCGAATTTTTATGCTTTTAGAAATTTATATTCTGTCTGATCTTTTTTTTTCATTTAACAATTTAAATTTAAAAGTTAAAAATTAAAAAGATAAGAGACGGTACGTGTGTGCTGAATATTAATCAAACAATAGAGAATATATACGTAAACAGCATAACGTACGAACTCTTCCCTAAATATGTGATTATATACATATACACACACATATATATATATATATTATATACATGTATATATATATATATATATATATATATATATATATATATATATATATATACTGTAATAGTAAACGCTTTATTTGTATAATATAATACTATTCTATTGGATAAATAAATGATATAAAAGCTATTAAGTAACATTTGGATGATTTAAAAGCTCTTTATTAATAATATATATATATATATATATATATATATATATATATATATATATATATATAGGTATATATATATTATATAGCGTTGTATTTATAGATTTATTATGTATCATTTTTGAACTTTTAGAATTTTATTTATTATAGAGTGAACTTTTTGAATGTTTTTATCAATGATCTTTTCTATACAAGATTAACATCATTTCTTATCTATTTAATGTATATATTAAAATACATTTTATATCCTTATCAGCATCCTTATTAAATATAGATATCAAAAATGCACCTGAGCTTAGCCTAGTCGATTTAAAGCGCGATATATGTATACATATATATATATATATATATACACACATGCATAAGGCATACATTGATAGCGTAACAACGGTAGAAGCATGAAAAAATTGTAAAGAATCCAAGTATTCACTTCATTTGTAGTTTACGGTGACATTCGCGCGGCTGTGATATACATTAAGTATTGAATAAGTAGATTTATCGTTTGTAAGTTATCATAGAATTTTTTGACACAACGTGTAAAGATCGGCGAGGGATAACCTAAATTGATATAGGTACGTGTCATATCGTCATGTGTCATATGTCTAAAAAAAGAGTAAATTTAAATGCTGTAGAGAATATTATGTCTTGTATTTTTTATTTCACTACGCAAAGTTTTTTTTACAATTCCTTGTGAACTTGAAATTACTTGTGATGTCTTTATTTAATTTATCTACTATTATAAAGTAACGCGTTATGTATGTCGTCATGTAGCGTTAAGCACGTGTATGTAGGAAAGTTAACATCAATTAACATTATCATATGATTGTACTAGGGCAACGAGAATTAAACGAGATTAATAGAGATCAGAGTGTCTAATAATCATGGTATAATTGATGAGAATTTTTTGTGTACGTAAAAACGTAAGTAGATATATTTTTTTTACTAGTTATGTGTATTTAGTGTTTAATGAAAATAATACATATATGTGTACATATAATTATATATAAACCTTAAATATCCGTGCATCTATATATGTAATGAGATGTAGATTTGTTCCTTGTTATTTTAATAAAATATACATTAAGCGTGTTGGAAATATTTTGTTGAAAATTATAATGAGAGAGAAAAGTTATTATATTTATTAATTATTTTTTTTTTAATCTTTGAACATAATGGCAACTTTTAATATAACTACAAGACAATAAAAAAAAGGAGATTAAAATAGAAAGATAATAAAGAGTCAGGAAAAGCATATTCTTCAAGATAAATAAAAATTCTGTTTAATTTTTAGAGCCATTTTATCGTGCTACAGTTTATTTTAGCTTTATGTATTGATTACATTTGATTTCATACATTCCATATGCCTGTAATATCCTTTAATCTTTTTTCTTTTAGATTACTTTACATATATCGCTCTATACGTGACTTGTTATAAAGGTATAAAATTAATGTGTATAAATGTAAAATGTATAAATTTATATTAATTAGTTATCTTTTTATTTCAGTGTAATGAAAATGGCAAGAAGCAAAATGCAAGAAAAACACACAAAGATAAAAGCTAAACTCGTAAATGCAAATTCTGCCAAGACAAGTAAAAGTTTACCGTTATCAATGAATTATATAATTGCTGCTGTATGTGTTACCATTGCAGCTTGGTTTGGATTCAAAGGATATCTTGAAACGAGAGTAAATACTCCATATAATGTAGAAAAGGCATGTAAATTATTAGTATAAATAATACAATCATGATTATGCTTGTTGTAAAAATAATTATGTTACAGATTAATATTTCTAAAAATACAAGAGATGGAGACTGATTGTTACATTGTAGCTTATTTTTTTTATTGATGTAAAAAATTATCTTTTATTCTTTTATTTATCATAAAATAGAAATGTATTAAAACTTAACTAGTACAAGGATGCGTGTGAAAATAATTTTTTTTTTAATTTAAGTAAAAACAAGTAGAATATCATATAAATTGAATAATTTTTTAAAATTTGTGCGAAAAGTTATGATGTGCCAATTTATTATAGTTAAAGTTTAACAAATTACAACGTGAAGAATAAAAAAATTTTTTTTTATCAAAAATAAAATGTTAATTTAAAACAAAACATTTGAAAATAAAATGATCAAAAGTTTCTATTTCTTATTTCACAATCAGTTTTAGAACTATTGATTTGTAACATACCGAAAAATATATTTAGCATATACAGAATGGGCTATATAAAGTATGAGAAGCCTAAATAATCCTAAAAATATTTGTTGAATCAAATGGTTGTTTATGATAAATTTTTATGTATTCAAAGGGCCTTTCTAACTATGAAAACGTAAAATCTCCCCTGCTTCTTCATAAAGGACAGGGAGTAACTTAATAATTTCAAATGGAATTTTCTATAAAATGTTATATATTTGGATTCTAAGAGAAAAAATAAGCAAATTTTATCTGAAACATTTGTTTGAAAAATGCTTCTGTATCAAAAATTATAAACAATTAACTTTTAAGTAGAGTACTCAAGTTAATGCTAAAACTATATAAATGAAATGAAAGACTTTATAGTTTTTTTTTTTAATTTATTAATTAAATGTTTGAACTGTTGAACATTTTCATCTGAACACTTGTTAATTCTTTCTACAAAATTTTGTAACTTCAAACAACATTTCTAACTCTGAATAACATCAGGATCATGCTATCATAAGCATCACTCATTCTTTGTTTCAAGTCTTCTTTCAATTCAAACATTTAATAAATTAAAAAAAAAAGAAACAAAAACAGATGTGGACCATCCTGTATATGTATAATCAAGTGTTTGTAGACTTAGAATATCAACTCGAATATTGTTTGAAAACTAGTTAGTTACCGCATCTGGCTTGGATGTTCCGGATAGATATTGGGGCACTTATAGATCCGGTGTATATTTTGGTTTAAAAACAAGAGAGCCGCATTCTTTGGTGACTGGTTTGATGTGGTATTTTCCACGTTTTCTACGGTATGACGGAAACGGATTTAGACATTGGTGCGACCAAGGTGATAAATTAGACAGGTACTGTAAGCAGAATCTTCTTAACTTGACTCGGATAAAAATTTTGCCGATACGGCTAATCAAAGTTTAAATGTCAGATATGCATGGCTGGAACATGATGGACGAACGTTTGGTGTTCAAGAAATAGTAGATAATTCTGTAGTTATAAGAACAACATTTGTCAAGAGACCTGGTGGATATCACGGTGGTGATTGGACCGCAAGAATTGCAGTATTGCCAGAAAAAGAGCACAATAAAAGGGAAGAAGTATCGCTATTATTTTATACAGCTATTGAGGAGAGCACAAAAGGTTGGATAAAGGCTAATCTAGGAGATTACAACCGCTTGACAGGAATAGAGGGAAACACGCAAGGATTAGGATCCTTCATTATAAATTTGAATTTAATAAATGGTACTGTAGAAGAACATTCCTTTCTAGCAACAGTCGCGTCTGGTCTAAATGTATTAAAAGAAACTGTTTTGCAAAATCTTCGCATTGCGACTGAAAAAGGATCTATGGAAAAACACGTAGTTTTAGCTGGTGAACAACTACTCTTATTGTCCGATGGAAAAAAGGAGGATCCAAATTTCATAGTAACTCAAGTAACAGGAAGAGTCCCTTTCGAGATTGAAGTTAGTTACGAATCTGGTAGCTTCAGTAATAGAATAGACAAACTAACAGGCAAGAACTACGACGAGGCTCTCGAGAAACAGAGACAATTATTTTCGAAAAAATTCGAGAGTGTTTTCAAATTAAAGTCCAAAGGATACGTAGACGACGAAATAACATTCGCAAAGATGGCACTCTCAAATCTCTTAGGTTCAATAGGTTATTTCTATGGAACTTCACAAGTACAAAGTACGTATACCCAGGAACCCGTGCCTTATTGGAAAGCACCTTTGTATACCGCTGTACCCAGCAGAAGTTTTTTTCCTCGTGGTTTTCTGTGGGACGAAGGTTTTCACGGTTTACTCATTTCAATCTGGGATATGGAGATAGAATTGGACATTATAAGTCATTGGTTCGATCTGATGAATATCGAGGGTTGGATCCCAAGAGAGATGATTTTGGGCCAGGAGGCTCTGGCTAAAGTGCCCGACGAATTTGTTACTCAAGTCAATACAAACGCTAATCCGCCCACATTCTTTTTAACGCTGGACTTTATACTCCAGCATAAAGAGCAGGAATTACTGAATTATAATTTTCAGTTGCTCGACAAATTATATCCACGATTACAGGCATGGTTCTCATGGTTCAATGTCACGCAAGTCGGTAATCTACCTGGCACATACAGATGGCGAGGTAGAGACGGGACGACTAATAGAGAATTGAATCCCAAAACGCTCACATCGGGTCTGGACGATTACCCTAGGGCTTCTCATCCGAATGTCGACGAACGTCACGTCGATTTACGTTGCTGGATCGCGTTCGCCGCTCGAGTTATGGCTAGAATCGCTGAAGCATTGAATTACTCTGCTGAAAAATATGAAGAAACATTACAGTATCTATCCGACAACAACTTGTTGAACAAACTGCATTGGTCATCGAATACACAAGTTTATTCCGATTATGGCTTACATACCGATAAAGTAGTCTTACGGAAATCCGTATTACCATCTCAAAAACAGCGAGCTCATACGCAATCTTTGGAAATGATACGCGTCGTATTGGAGGATCCGTCTTTTAAATACGTCGATACAACCTTTGGATACGTATCGCTGTTTCCTTTCATTCTGCAGCTCATCGAGCCTGACTCACCACAATTGGGGAAGATATTGCAAGATCTACGGGATCCCGATTTGTTGTGGACCAAATATGGATTGCGCTCGCTCGCGAAAACATCGCCGCTATACATGAAATACAATACTGAACACGACGGGCCTTACTGGCGCGGTCCTATCTGGATAAATCTCAATTATTTGACGGTACGGGCCGCGTATTATTACTCTAACGTGAATGGTGTATATCAAGAAAGCGCGAAGAAGATATATGAAGAGTTGAGAAAGAATTTAATACAAAATATTATTAAGCAATATAAGAAAAGTGGATACTTGTGGGAAAATTATGATAGCGCCGATGGAGAAGGTAGAGGAAGTCACCCTTTCACTGGTTGGACTTCCTTGGTTGTATTACTTATGGCAGAAATATATTAGATATTTTCTAACGCGTGTGGACGCTACTATATGCGTGTGTGTATATATATGTATGTAAATGTATGTATGTATTGTATATGTGTGTATGTATACATATACATACACATATATATATATATATATATATATATATATATATATATATATATTTTGTTTAATCTTATCATTAGAAACTTTTTTACCAAAAGTGGAATCAAAAAATGTTATAAAGTGTTTGTTTTTGATTAAAATTATTAATTTTATCTATAGCACTACTATATATGTGCTAGACATAGAAATTTAAATTAAGACAAAAGAGAAAATATCAATTACACAATTATATATATTAATATATGTATATAATTGTATAATTATACACTGTTTATGTAATTTATATAAATACTTGTATTTTTTTCTATATATAAATTATACAAATAGTGTAATTATACAACTTTATATGTATATTATTATCTTTTATATTGTCATTAGGAGAGAGAGAGTGAGATAGAGAGAGAGAGAGAGAGCGAGAGAGAGAGAGAGAGAGAGAGAGAGAGAGAATATTGCTATGTTATTTGAAAGAAAAGCACTTAAGACTACAGAGATGCATATAGAGCATTTATAATTTGTAAAGATAATGTATAATATTGTATTATATTATCTGAGATTCTCCCCTTTTTCCTTCTTCCTTTTCTTTCTGTGCTTAGTCTTTCTTCCTCCTTCCTTATTCTCTTCCTGTCTCTTTTCTTAAAATAGTATTTAAATATAATAATAATAATAATAATATTATAGATGTTTTTTTATGCAGTACCATATTGTAGCTGAATAGAATATTATTCTGTATCCATATTGAAATATATTGATAAAATTTTTTTTTTTTTTATATATACAGATTTTGTTTTAATAATATTATTAGTATGCGTAAACTTGCACACATTTGGTAAAATATTGTTTTATTAGAAAAGAAGTAAATCTATGCTGATTAGAAAGAGATAACAATATCGCTAACGCTAAATAATTTTCCACTGGATATTTACCATTTACAGTAATAGAGATGCCAATAATTTATTCTAAGGGCGATTCCACAATAGCTGTCGGATGTCGGAAGAGTTGACCAATCATATTCGATTATTCTTCTCTAAAGTCAACTTACGACAGCTATTGTGGAATCACCCTAAGGGCTTCTGCTCTTCAAGCCAATCAATCTTTTGCTCTTATGCAAAAGATATAAAATGATTGGCTACCGCGTTGTGTTTTGGCGCGCGGCAAGCGTTTCCGCGTCCTGTGGGCAGAAGCTTATAGGCTAATATTTACAAGTTTAAGATTACATTCGGCCATCTGATTGGCTGAACGGAGTCTTTAAGCTCGTATCAGATTACGCATTGAAGATTAAAGATTAGAATTTGACTAATCAGAACAAAAAGAACTAAAATTGCTTTGTTCTGATTGGTCAAATTTCAATTTTACTCTTCAATGCGTAGTCTGATACGGGCTTAACACAGTTGTCCACTAGTGTGAGTGAGAAACACTGATATTTTCTCTCTCACACTAGTGGACACTGTCTTACGTCTTGCTGGAAAGCTCCCCTAGACTTCTATTGGATTGGAAGGAAAAAGATACTCTTTGCAGCCAATAAAGAATAGACCTATAAAGTTCACTGATCTTATCAAATTTTATTTTGTAGTTGGTACTCCTGCTTGGGACGCACCTCTCACTTCTCACTTCGGGGGATCGCTGATGACTCCCTTCAGATGTCTGCAGACGCCTTGTCTTGCTTCGATTAGTGGTGATCGGTACATGTTGACAAGTATACGCTTCTGTAAGATTACGATCGTGACTCCTTGATTAAAATAAAATCGTGTAGTCGCTTCTATTTCGAATTATGGAACCATACGACGTAATCGTCAATCAACCGGTGGTTATTGATAACGTAAGTACTTGCCGTCCAATTTCTCTCGTATCCACGCTACCATAAGAGAGTGAAGTAAGGGAGAGAAAGAGAGAGAGAGGGAGAGAAAGAGAAAAAGCGATGTGTCAAACTTCATTGAACAATGTCGTTCGTCATCAACATAAAAAAGGATATAATTTTCACTTAAAAGGATACGACGTTTTTATCTCTTAGTTTCTATTTATATTAAATTCTGATTGCAAGCAAAAATGCTGTTAAGAATTATTATCGATATTATATCAACGATTCAATCCATGATTTCAACGGGATATATGCAAATTCTCTCTCTCTTTCCCTATTTTAGGATTAAAAGTGTTATTGTTACAATATGTATGATTCTCTGTTTGTTTTGTTTAGGGATCAGGTGTGATTAAAGCAGGGTTTGCAGGTGACCAGATACCAAAATGCAGATTTCCAAACTAGTAAGCATTAAAGAGAATACAAAGAATATTAATTAATATTTATGACAGTGTTGCTTGTATTTGACTAATTGATAGATAGCAAGCTGTTTTAATAACATAAAATGTATGTTTTTATTATAAGAACAAACTATCTTTATAGCAAAAAATGTTATTGATGTTTGAACATTTAAATCAATTATAATTTAAGGAGTACAATCGTAATATATTGTCGTAATACTCCAATTTGCATAGAAAATGATATGCTTTGTTAAATAATAATAAATTAAAATTTCTAATTTATTGTTAGACAAGATACCTTCAACATTATTAAAATAACTTGCTATCTGTAAAAGATACATACACATACATATGCATATATATATATATATATATATATATATATATATATACATACATATATACATATATATATTTTTATTTAGGATATATTTTTATATAGGATATATATACAGATTATGTATATCCTTAATAAACTGTATAAAATTTAATAAACTATACTTTATTATTTTCAATTTGTACAATGATTTGTAATACTGACATTAGTTAACATAAAAAATTAATGCATAATCTTTCTTTAGTATTGGGAGGCCAAAACATGTACGTGTTATGGCTGGTGCTTTAGAAGGAGATCTGTTTGTGGGTCCAATAGCAGAAGAGCATCGTGGCCTTTTATCCCTTCGATATCCAATGGAACATGGCATAGTCACAGATTGGAATGATATGGAACGTATTTGGTCTTATGTTTATAGTAAAGATCAGTTAGCAACATTCAGTGAAGAGCATCCCGTCTTACTTACAGAAGCACCTTTAAATCCAAGAAAGAATCGTGAAAAGGCAGCTGAAATATTTTTTGAAACTTTTAATGTTCCGGCCTTATTTGTTTCTATGCAAGCTGTACTTAGCTTGTAAGTAAATCTTTTAGAATAAGCAGGAAAAATATAATTTGCAAGTGATTTCTTTACTTATTTAAATTTACATGATCTTGTAGTTATGCTACATTTTTAACAATCAAGATTTTTTTTATCTATAACTATACATATATTATTTATCTTCTTTATTTACTAAAGTTAATCCTTTTTTTGTTAATTTGAAGATTTTTAACAAATAAATGTAACAAGAGAGAGATTATATTATATCTTTTATTATTTATTATACAGATATGCAACAGGTAGAACAACAGGAGTAGTTTTAGATGCTGGAGATGGTGTTACGCATGCTGTACCTATTTATGAAGGTTTTGCTATGCCTCATAGTATAATGCGAGTTGATATAGCAGGACGTGATGTTACAAAGCATCTTAAATTACTTTTACGTAAGGAAGGTATTAATTTCAAGACTACAGCAGAATTTGAAATTGTCAGAATAATTAAAGAGCGAGCGTGCTACCTTGCTAGCAATCCACAAAAAGAAGAAACAATAGAAACGGAGAAATTTCAATATTTGTTACCTGATGGCAGGCACTTGGAGGTAATAATATTGGTCCAAAAAAATATTTAATTATACGGAATAAAATATATGTAATATTACTTTAAATTAACTATTCTCATTTGTAAATATTTAATATAGATTGGTCCCGCACGATTTAGAGCTCCCGAAGTGTTGTTTAGACCAGATCTGATAGGTGAAGAATGTGAAGGCCTTCATGAAGTATTAACATACTCCATTCAGAAGTCCGATTTGGATTTGAGAAAAGTTTTATTTCAAAATATTGTACTTTCCGGAGGATCAACGCTATTTCGCGTAAGCAGAAAAATTTTATATTCTCATTATTATTAATGCATTTATTAGTACATTTTGCAAAAAGAAAAACAATATATAACAAAATTTGCAATAATATAATATAATTTTCGCACATCTTAGGGTTTTGGTGATAGATTATTGTCGGAAATTCGTAGGATGTCACCAAAAGACATTAAAATAAGGGTAAGAAAACAATCAGTAAGATAAAGAGCGAAAATAACATAAATTTTAAGTAAATATAAAAAAATTGACAATGCAGTATATTTATAGTATTATATAAGTATGTACATATATTTTTGTTACAACAGATATCTGCACCTCAAGAACGATTATATAGCACTTGGATTGGTGGTTCCATTTTGGCTTCTTTAGACACTTTTAAGAAAATGTGGGTGAGTAAAAGAGAGTTTGATGAAGATGGTATACGGGCTATTCATCGTAAGACATTTTGAATTTAGTTTAAAGAATCTTGCGAAAGTGATATATCGCGTATAATTTTATTATACTACAATATGAAATAATGGCACACTTGGCACAATAACAAAATGTATTGTGACAAATATATTCTTCATTATTTATTTAGATAATCGCACGCGCGCGCCTGTATAATGTTTATATAATATTTCAAGAGATTATTATTTCTGCATTTCTAATCATAATTAATAATAATATTTTTATGATCTCTGATTAAACATATTGTTGTTATTTGAGTTTTGCCATATGAATCTATATTATGTTGAATTATGATGTTAGAATTATATGAATTTTCCTCTTGCAATATATGTATATATAAAATTTTTTAAATATTTTTTGTATATAACTATTTGCATTCAATAATTTACATTAGTGAAATATATATATATATATATATATATATATATTTCTTTTTTAGTTTGTACATTAATAAATAATCACAAAACTTGATTAATTGCTATAAAGTTTATTTTTCAAAGAATAATAAAAAAAATAGGAACTCTTGATATATTT